>NC_133132.1:74449031-76879460 GCF_048418815.1 Hemitrygon akajei | reverse complement strand
AGTGGCCCACCAGGAGTTCTTGCTTTTTCTGGTGGACTTTTTCTTGGCATGAACATCAATTCTCAAACTTCATCATTCCCCATTCTCGTTTGCCTCTCACATCTTCTCTTCTTACCTGCTCATCACCTCCCTCTGGTGCTCCTCCCCCTTCCCTTTCTTCCATAGTCCTCTCCTATCAGATTTCCCCTTCTCCAGCTCTTTTTCTCTTTCGCCAATCAACTTCCCAGCTCTTCACTTCACTTCCTCCCCCTCTCTCAGTTTCATCTATCATCTTGCATTTCTTCCTCCCCACTTCATTTCTAGTCCTGATAAAGAGTCTTGGCCCAAAACATCTACTGTTTCTCTTTTTCATAGAAGCTGCCTATGCTGCATAGATGCTGCCTGGCCTGCTGAGCTTCCTCCGGCATTTTGTGTGTGTTGCTTTGGATTTCCAGCATCTGTAGAGGTTAATGTCACTTCCATAATGTGGTGAAATGTGTTACTTTGCAGCAGTTTATATAAAATTAAATAAGTAGTGTATAAAGAGAAGGAGAAAGACTGAGGTAGTGATCATGGATTCAGAAATCTGATAGCAGAGGGGAAGAAGCTCAAAATTGAAAGTAAATTTATTATCACAATACATATATGTTACCATGTACAACCCTGAGATTCATTTTCTTGTTGGCATACTCAATAAATGTATAGAATAATAACCATGACAGAATCAATGAAAGACCACCTAACAAGGGCATCAACCAGAGTGCAGAAGACAACAAACTGGAAATACAAATAATAAATAAATAAGCAAGAAGTATTCAGAACATGAAATGAAGAGGTCCTTGAAAGTGAGTCCATTATGGGAACATTTCAATGATGGGGCAAGTGAAGTTTTCCCTTCTGGTTCAAGAGCCTTATGCTTGAGAGATAATAACTGTTCCTGAACCTGGTGGTGTGAGTCCTGATGCTCCTGAATCTTCATCCTGATGAATAGAGCAGCAAGAATAGGGGCATGTCTTGAGTGGTGGGGGGTCCCTGATGCTGTATGCTTATTTCTTGCAAACATGTTTATTGTCGATGTGCTCAATAGTGGGGAGGGCTTTACCCATGATGGACTGGGTCGTATCCACTACTTTTTGTAGGATTTTCTGTTCAAAGGCATTGGTGTTTCCATACAGGCTGTGATGCAGCCAGTCAATATACTCTCTACTACACACTACCCTCTCCCATACCAGATGGTGATGCAGCCAGTTAGAATGCTCTTCGCAGTACATCTGTCGAAATTTGCTCGAGACTTTGGTGACATACCAAATCTCCTCATACTTCTAATGAAACATAGCCACTATTGTGCTTTCTTTGTAATTGCATCAATATGTTGGGCCCAGGATAGATATTCAGAGATGCTGACACCCAGGAACTTGAAATTGCTCACCTTTTCCACTTCTGGTCCCTCGAAGGGGTCCCTCGGTCTGAATCCCCTTGGCTTCCCCTTCCTGAAGTCCAGAATCAATTCTTGGTCTTACTGATGTGGAGTGCAAGGTTGTTGCTGCGACACCATTCAATCATCTCACTCCTGTGTGCCTCCTCATCACCATCTGAAGTTCTGTCAACAATCGTGTCATCAGCAAACTTATAGATGGCATTGAGTAGTTGTCATCAAAGGAAAGTGAAGAATAAGCAGTGTAAGTAATACATATCATGTACTTCAATGCTCAGTAATGGATGTACTTGAACATAAAACATAGTCCTTTATAATGGTAACATGATATAAAACTTTACCATCCCTTTCTTTGAATTACACAATTACAAAGTCCTTTCCTTCATGAATACATGAGGAGCATTCCTGTAAGACTTTAAAGTTCAAAGTGTCTATAAAACAATAGATGTAAACAGGATCTGTAAACATCAGGAACTGTAAACTGTAAATGAGTCCTTAAAATGGGTGTAGTTATCCCTTTTGTTCAAGAACCTGATGGTGAGATACAGGTGGTGACACCCAGTAATTTAAGGTTACTGACCCTCTCCACCTCTGATCCTCTGATCCTTAATAAGTCCTATTTTTGCCTGGTTGCCCTCTTGTTCTTAATATACTTAGAAAATGCTTTGAGATTTTCAGTAATGTTGTCTGTCATCATATTTTATGCCCACCTCCTCTTTGTGTCCAATTTTTTACTGTATCCCATTACATTTTCAATATTAAGAGCCTCTATTTTTCATTCTGTGCATTTGAAGTGTTTTTTATTATTTATCCAACCCTTAATAATTCTTGACATCCAGAGTTCCTTGGACTTGCTGTCCTTAACTTTCGCCCTATAACTCTCCTCATTTCAGTTCTAAATGTCTCTCCCATCAAATACACCTGCAAGTAGCTTCTAATTAGATCCTGCTTCATGATATTGAAATTGATTTGAAGGAAAAAAAGATTTGTTACTGATTTATTCTTCAGCCTAGGAAGGATTTATTATGGTAACTGCAAACCTAGATAACAGCATGTGTGTGACAATTTAAAGTGATCTAAATAACTTCAGTGTACACGTGATTTATTACTTAAGTAGAGATTTGCTTAGTTAAAATAATGATTTTTAGAATGTAGTCTAAATAGACTTCAGTAAGGCTTTTACGTTTGGATATATACTGGGCAGGTAGGTCGTGTGGTAAGTTTTTCTGTGCAGCTTATGCACTTTAGCAGCTCTTTTTATACTAATTCAGCATAAAATCTGGCTGTTCCAAAGACAGGTCCTATGGGCAGCTTACCAAACACAGATAGTGGAATATCCAGTGAGACAGCTGGTTTTGAAGGTCGTGCAGCAGTATTCTAGATAGGGTGCCATGGTAGCATAGTGGTTATAGCAACGCTGTTACAGCTCAGGGCATTCCAGAGTTCAGAATTCAATTCCAGTGTCGTCTCTAAGGAGTTTATATGTTCTCCCTGTGAACTGCATGGGTTTTCGTCGGGTGCTCTGGTTTCCTCCCACAATGCAAAGAAATAACGGTCGGTAGGTTATTGGTCATTGAAAATTGTCCTGTGGTTAGGCTAGTGTTACTTGGTGGGGGGCGGGGAGGGTTTCTGGGCAGAGCAAGTTGGTGGGCTGAGGGGCCTGTTCCACACTGTATCTCTAAATACATAAATAAGTTATTGTTGGGAATAAAAAGAATCACCAATTAACAGAGGGGCAAAATCTTACTGCATTAATGCAATTGAAGCAGGCATGAGAAGGTACACAAAATTTACAAGATTGTCATTACTGGCTGTGAAGGAGCCATTTAAAGAACACCCAAAGTATTGTCCATATTGGATGCCTTACATTGTCCCCAAGTGACCACAGAAGCAGCCTATCCATCTGATTGTGCCGATGTAGGGTCTTTTAAATTCCATCAGAGATTTGATTTAAATTTGATCAGAGATTAAGGGAGCTAGGGCTTTACTCTTTGGAAAGAAGGAGGATGAGAGGAGACATGATAGAGGTGTACAAGATATTAAGAGGAATAGACAGAGTGGACAGCCAGTGCCTCTTCCCCAGGGCACCACAGCTCAATACAAGAGGACATGGCTTTAAGGTAAGGGGTAGGAAGTTCAAGGGGGATATTAGAGGAAGGTTTTTCACTCATAGAGTGGTTGGTGCGTGGAATGCACTGCCTGAGTCAGTGGTGGAGGCCGATACGCTAGTAAAGTTTAAGATACTACTAGTCAGATATATGGAGGAATTTGAAGTGGGGGGTTATATGGGAAGCAGGGTTTAAGTGTCGGCACAACATTGTGGGCCGAAGGGCCTGTACTATTCTATGTTCTATATTCTAGATTGCCATTATGTCTTAGCTCCCTTGTGCTAGCCCTGCAATTTTATTTCGCTACAATTTCCTTTCGAAAATGTTACTGTTGATGCTGCACCACCAATCATTCAAGGAGTGAAATTTCCTCCAAGGTTTGCCAAAAACATCCCTGCACAACCTTAGTGAACAGACCCATTCATAGAGTCAGTCATGAAATCAGATCATCACTTTTGCCTTGATTTCATTGGTGAGTACCAGGAAGTTTGGGGAATCTGAGTTAAGTCCCAGACATCCGCAAATGTTGTGGTTAATAAATTATTAACCAGGATCACCTGAAGGTGTGATGTACCTAAAGCAGGGGTGTCAAACTCATTTTAGGTCACGGGCCGGATTGAGCAAAATACAGCTTCATGCGGGCCGGATCAGTCGGACGCGTGCAAACACAGCTTTCGTTGCCTCCATTTTTTCAGCTTGCTCTCATGTGTCTCAGTCTCTGCTATAACTACAAAGTGTTTCACTTTACAAATTCCGTTTCTTATGAAGAAGACTGCCGAGCAAGACTGCCGAATAAACACTAAAAACCCTGAAAACCTGGTACCTGAATAAACTCAGCATTAGCCATATCATACGCCATAGGCGCTTCGATTACTGGGGCCAGCTTTAATAGTAATTAGATATTATCTCGCGGGCCAAAGATAATTCCACCGCGGGCCGGATTTGGCCCGCGGGCCTTGAGTTTGACATATATGACCTAAAGTAAGCATGGAAGCTGGCAGGTTGGTGTGTTTACTAACAGATTATCTTTCTTTGCAGATTTGCTTCAACCCCGCCATCTCTACCATTGCGTGTTTACAAAGTGGAATTGGAATTCCAACTTCCATCACTCTTGTACACACACCTACATTGTTACCACTTAGAAGTTATTGCTTGCCTTTTTTAACATCATATGTTTTTATTCTTTCTTACGCAGAATGAAATCATCACATGTGCTAAACAGGTTGAAATGCGACAGCAGCAATTCAGCAAGCAGATGGAAGAGTTGAACGCTGTGGTTAAGTCAAAGGCAGCGGTACCCACTGCACAAGTATATGTAGGTATTGCCCTCAAGAGGTTAGGCCTTCTGTTTCAAATCTAATAGAACTTTGTAACCTGCGTCCCTATCTTTCTTGAAGAGTGTGTCGTTTCTTTGCTGCCATTTGAAATTGAGAAAAATGGCTCCATTTATCCTTCTCATTCCTCATGAGCCATGGCTCCTCATGAGCCATCTGAAATGGGATTAATACAGATAGTGCCCGCTGGTAAGTATGAATATGATGAACGAAAATAGCTTTTCCATACTATGTGACTCTATGATGACAAAGATTCTGAGGCTTCTTGAATGAACAAATTTACTAGTGAAGAATTGGAGGCTGGGAAGATGTTTGGGGGAACAACTTAATAACTTATTTCCCAATGGACAACCAGGAGTCAGGTACCCATAGGCAAATAATATTTTTAAAATATTAATTATGAGTTTGGTCTGGAAATCATTGGGACTGGAGGAGGCATGCAGAAGCGATACAGTACTGCAGAAAACTAACAACTGTTATGCGTATGAGCCCATTACTGCAAAATTCATAGCTCCTGAGGCACAAGCTGCAGTTTAATTATTGCCGTGGCCTTCATAAAGAACCATTTAAATATAAATAATGTAATGTGAGCATTTTAATTTCTCTTTAATGCATTGTCTTCGTTAGTGAGATGAGGGATCACAGGCTGGATCATCATTTATTATCCATCTCTAATTGCCTCAGAGTCAGGTGTTCAGGGGCAGTAACATTGCTGTCAATCTGGAGTCACATGTAAGGCTGTCCAGGTAATGGCAGCTGATTTATTTTGCTTGGGGGACAGCAATGAACTAGATGTGTTTTTATAATGATCCTACTTCCAGTAACTGAAACATTTTATTTAATTCTAGATGTTTTTAGTTACTTAATTTTAATTTCCCCAGTTATCATTGTGCAATTCAACATCTTGCCTGGGGATCAGTAATTCTGGCCTCTGTCCAGTAACCTGACTGTGCTAACATATCATCCATTCTGTATGTTACTTTATGTTTATTTTGGCAGCCTCATTTTATTAGTCTCTCCAACCTGTGGAGCTCTTTCCAAGATGAGATGGTGCTGCTCAGCGTCTTCAGCAATTTGGTAACCAACTTAGATCCATACTTGGGAACTCACTCACAACTGTTTCCAGATGCTGTCATCCGGCCCTTGCTGGAAGGAGTGGAAGTGAAAACGGATGAAGAGAGACTAAGTGAGGTATCAGGTGTGTTCGAAAAGGGACAAGAATTTTATCACTTTCATGGATTTTGCACTCTTGAACTGCTGCTTTGGAGCAGGAAAGAGTAGTTGGAACTTTAACACAAGAGTCTGGGAGCTGTCCAGCAAGACAGATTCAAAGACTATTTTATGTTCTTTTCCTGAAAACAATTTTGAGAATTGTGAACAGGAATCTGTTGCAATATCCCTATTACTACAATCTATGACTCAAGTTTAGAGTTTTGCTCACCTCATTATAGGAGAGACATTGTCAAGCTGGAGTGGGTGCAGAAGGGATTTATGAGGACTACCTGGACTCGAGGGTCTGTGTTATAAGGGGACATTGGCCATACTAGATCTTTATTCCTTAGAGTGCGGGAAAATAAGCAGTCGATAAAATCTTGAGGGGAATGGATAAAGTGTCTTTTCCCTAGGGTTGGGGAGTCCAAAACAAGAGTTTTAGGTTCGATATTGTCATTTAAAGTAAAATTGAATAGGTATATGGAAAGGAAAGGAATGGAGGGTTATTGGCTGAGTGCGGGCCAGTGGGACTAGGTGAGAGTAAGCGTTTGGCACGGACTAGAGGGGCCGAGATGGCCTGTTTCGTGATGTAATTGTTATATGGTTATAAGAGTGCTCAGATAAGAGGGGAGATGTTTGAAAGAGACCTGAGAGGTAACTAACTTACACAAAAGTAAGTGAGTACTTGGAATGAGCTGCCAGAGAATGTGGTCAATGTGGGTAAAACTGCAACCTTTAAGAGGCATTTAGATAGGAACATGGAGAGGAAAGGCGTGCAGGGTTATGGGCCAAGTGAGCATCACTGGGACTGGCAGGGAAGATGCTGTGGTTGGCATGCACCTCTAAGGCCTGTTTCCATGATAACACTCTTGGGAATAATTAGAGCTGTATCAGGTCAATGAAAAGCAGACTCAGTGGAACAGATATACACCACACCCCTCTTCACTGTCTTTGATGGGAAATTCATTCAGTCATTCAAGTCAGGAAGCTGAACCATTTGGCTTCATTTTCCATTATTAGTCTCTGTTTAAAATAATTTTTCTGCATCCTTAGTGGCCGCAGCATCAAAAGATGGCATTGTCAATATGAATAATCTTTTTCCTCAATGATTGTAAATCCTTTCTTGTTCTTTTAGCTTTTTATCAAACCAGTTTTTAGCCTTGGTCTTACCATATATTTGATTTTATCATAATCTTAATGTGTGATTTTAAAAAACACAACTTCACTCTTCTATTGACAGTACTCTTTTAATTGCCATCATAAATATATTAATAACCATAAGCTCATTTATTGCTTGCTTGCATGAAGAGACCTTTAAGATGAGAAATAAGCAGTAAAAGAAGATGAATTACATTAAATGCTAGAAAGAGAGGATTGTCCCATCAACAGGTTCAACAGGTTGGGTTTGTATTATGTGAGTTTAGGAGTTTGAGGAAAGAACTTACTAAGACATATAAGAGCATAATAGGGCATTGATAAGAGAGACATTAAGATGTTTTCACATAAGCATATCTTGTAAAGGGTACATAACTACAAGAAAAGGGCTGGTCTCTTAAAATGGGGGCATATAAGACTTTGATCCCACTGAGGGCAGTGAGTCTCTGGAATTCACTGCCCAGAGACTTGGTATTTAGAAGTGGAGATAGATAAGTTTTTGAATTGAAGGTTACAGTATGTGGATCTGGCACAATGCAGGTGTTACAGTCTGTGTTAGATAAGCCATGATCATATTGAAATATGAAGCAGATTTAAAGGTCAAGGACAGTTGTCTCCTATTGTCTTGTGTTCCTGTATTGCAGCATGCAAAATTTGGCATATTATGTACGATCTTAGAGATTGGGAACAAACATAGCTGGGTAGAGTAGAGGTAAGTTCAGGTAAAAAAATAAAAGAACTAGAAGCCAAGTTGACTGTAACTAATAGGAATCTGGATCTGACCACAAAGACTTGTACTTCCTTGCTAAACCTGTTGACATCCTTACTTACTGAGTCATGATTCAGTGAGTTTGATGTGGTTAGCCAGGGTAACATAGCAAACGCATCACCTTTCTGAGAGAAGAGCTGCTCCTTCCTTTGCAGTATATATTTTCAAAATTATTTTATAGATAAGGTAACAATTTTATCCTTTTAAAGCAAATCAATAGGTTGAAAAATAAAATAAATCTGAAATATAAACAGAGATTGCTGGCAATACTTAGCAGGGAGACAGCATCAGTGAAGAGAGTTAATGTTACAGGCGGAAGATCTTGCATCAGAATTGGCTGGACAGACAATTAGATGATTTTTTTGTGGCTTTTGTTTGTCTTGTTCAAAGTTCAAAGGAAATTTATTATCAAAATACGTATATGTCAGCATATACTACCTTGAGATTCATTTAGGAATCAATGTGATTCTAACAATTTCAGAAAAACAGCCAGAACTGGTCACCAAATATATCAGCTATAATTAACTATGTACTGTTCATTTGCCTCTCCTGCTTGGCATTGAAGGCAATTGGGTCACCAGGACAGCCTTTGTCTCTGCCTTTTTACAAAATCCTTTTATTTATTTATTTAGAGATACAGAATATACAGTAAATTCTATCAGCTTGAATAGGCAAGGAATAAAAGGATACAGCTCTAATGTAAGCAATTGGGTTGAGTGTGGGTGGGAAAAATTGTGAGCTGGTGGTAATTTTTCTGTGCTGTATGATTTAGCAGCCGCGGTGGTAAGTAGGGATGAGAAAATTTGACCCAAGATCTATAAGAGGAGCTCCTCAGTGGTCAGGCATAACTGTGAAGAGAGATCAGGGTAAATACTGTATGTTCTACCAATAATCTTTCATTAGACAAAAGTTTATTGAACTAAAATATTACCATTTTCTGTATCTCCCACACAATGAGGCTGCTAAACAGGATGAGAGCACATGGTATTACAGGAAAGATACTAGCATGAAGAGAAGATTGGCCAACCGGGAGAAAGCAGAAGGTGGGAATAAAAGGGGCTGGATGACTGGCAGTTACTAGTAGTGTTCCTCAGGAGTCAGTGTTGGGCCCATTACTTTTCACATTATATATTAATGATCTGAAAGATAGAATTTACGGCTTTGTGGCCAAGATTGTGGGTGAAACAAAGATAGGTGGAAGGTTAGACAATGTTGAGGAAGTAGGGAGTCTGCAGAATGACCTAGACAGATTAAGAGAAAAGGCAAATAACTAGCAGCTGTAATACAGTGTAGGAAATTATATGGACATGCACTTTGGAGAAAGAATAAAGGCATAGACTATTTTCTAAATGGGGAGAGAATTCAAATTCAGAGGTGCAAAGGGATTTGCAAGTCCTAGTGGAGGATTCCCTAAAAGTTAAGTTGCAAGTTGAGTTAGTAGTAAGGAAGGCAAATGCAATGCTAACATTCATTTCTAGATGACTAGAATATACTGTAAAAACATAGGTGTAAGGCTGAGGCTTTATAAGGCATTAGTCCAGACTAATGACTAATGACTGATGGAACTAACAGAACTATCAAACTGCTGCACTTGTGAAAAATAAAAGGAGGAAAAAGGAAAAGTTGTTTGGTCATTGAGTTAAAAAATCTTCAGGTAGGCGCATTCAATCTCTTTACATCTGGGCAGGGCCGGGATCAATGTCCTAGGGAGACTGTTTGTTAGTGCTGTTGGGGAGGTTTTAAACTAATATGGCAGGGGGAGGGGAACCCACACAGAAAAGAAGAGGGAAGTGATGCAGAGACCAAAGCTAGAGTTGGTGAAGAAAAAAGTAAGAGTAGAATGCATAAAAGTGAAAAGCAAAAATCGCATAGGTCACTAGATTCTAAAAGGACGATGAGTATAAGGGCACTTCATCTAAATGCCTGTAGTATTAGAAACAAGGTTAGTGAACTTGTGGCACAGATGAGTACCAAGGCATGTGATTTAGTGGCCATTACAGAAACCTGATTGCAAGGTGGAGATGACTGGGAATTAAATATCCAAGGGTATCAGGTAATATGGAAAGATAGGCAGCAAGGCAGAGGAGGTGGGGTGGCGCTCTTGATTAGGGATGAGATCATGATGATTCTGAGAGACCATATAAGATCTACAGAGCAGAATATTGAGTTCATCTGGGTAAAGATTAAGAATAGTAAAGGGAAAAAAATCACTGTGGGTGTTGTCTATAGGCCACCTAATAAAAATATTGCAGTGGCAGAGGCGATTAACCAAGAAATAACTGAGGCTTGTAAGAACGGAACAGCAGTTGTCATGGGGGATTTTAACTTCCATGTAGATTGGGTGAATCAAGTTGGTTAAGGAAATCTTGAGGAGGACTTCATAGAATGCATCCGTGATGGCTTTCCTGAGCAGCATGTTAGTGAACCTACAAGGGAAAATACTATCTTAGATCTAATCCTGTGCAATGAGACAGGTAAGATTAACGATCTTACATCAGGGATCCTCTTGGAAAGACTGATCATAGTATGATTGAATTTTGCATTCAGATGGAGGATGAAATAATTAGATCTACTGTATTATATGTGAACAAGGGAGACTACAACAGGATGAGGAAGGAGCTGGCTAATGTGGACTGGGAGCACAGGCTATTTGGTCGGACAGTTGAGGAACAGTGGAATACTTTCAAAGAGATTTTCCACAGTGCTCAATAAAAGTATATTCCAGTCAAAAGTAAGGACAGTAAGTGTGGGGAGAACCAGCCTTGGATAACTAAGGAAATAAAAGATAGTATCAAATTAAAAGCTCATGTGTACAAAGTTGCTAAGAGTAGTGGGAGAATGGAGGATTGGGAAAACTTTAAAAAGCAACAGAGAACAACTAAACAAGAAATAAGGAAAGGGAAGATAGAGTATAAAAGTAAATTAGTGCCACATATAAAAACAGATAAAAGTTTTTAAAGCAAAAGAGGGTGGCTAAAGTCAACGTAGAAGATGAGAAGGGGAAATTGATACTGGGTGATAAGGAAATGGCTGAGGCAGTGAGCGACTATTTTGTGTCGGTCTTCACGGTAGAGGACACGTCTAATATGCCAAAGAAGGATTTATGGACGAAATGGGAGGTGAGGACCTCGATAAAATCACTGTCACTAAAGAGATAGTGATGAGCAAACTAGAGGGCCTGAAGGTAGATAAGTCCCCTGGTCCTGATGGGATGATCCCAGGATGCTGAGGGAATTGGCGGAGGTTATAGTAGACACGTTGGTAATCATTTACCAAAACTCTCTAGACTCTGGGCAGGTCCCGGCGGATTGGAAGGCAGCAAATGTCACGCCACTTTTTAAAAAAGGGTGTAGGCAAAATACGGGCAACTATAGGCCAGTTAGCTAAACATCTGTTGTCAGAGAAAATGCTTGAAGCTGTCATTAAGGAAGAAATAGCAAAACATTTAGAAAGGAGTGGTTCCGTTAGACAGACGCACATGGATTCAGAAAGGGCAGGTCCTGTTTGACAAACTTACTGGAGTTCTTTGAGGACATAATGAGTGCAGTGGATAGAGGGGAACAGGTGGATGTCATTTACTTGGATTTCCAGAAGGCATTTGATAAGGTGCCGCACAAGAGACTTATAAATAAGATACAGATGCATGGAGTCAGAGGAAGTGTATTGGCATGGATAGTGGATTGGTTAACCGATAGAAGGCAGAGAGTTGGTATAAATGGGTATTTCTCTGGTTGGCAGTCAGTGGTGAGTGGGGTGCCACAGGGGTCGGTGCTGGGCCCACAGCTGTTTACTATTTACTTTGATGATTTGGAAGAGGGGACTGAGTGTAGCATAGCAAAATTTGCTGATGACACTAAACTGAGTGGAAAAGCAAATTGTACAGAGGATGTGGAGAGTCTGCAGAGGGACATAGATAGGTTAAGTGAGTGGGTCAAGCTCTGGTAGATGAAATACAATGTTGGTAAATGCGACATCATCCACTTCGGAAGGAATAATAGAAGAGCAGATTATTATTTAAACGGTGAAAGATTGCGGCATTCTGTTGTGCAGAGGGACTTGGGAGTGCTTGTTCATGAATCGCAAAAAGTTGGCTTGCGGGTACAACAGGTTATTAAGAAGGCACATGGAATATTGGCCTTCATTGCTAGAGTGATTGAATTTAAGAGCAGGGAGGACATGCTGCAACTATACAGGGTACTGGTGAGGCTGCACCTGGAGTACTGTTTGCAGTTCTGGTCTCCATACTTGAGGAAGGATATACTGGCTTTGGAGGCAGTGCAGAGGAGGTTCACCAGGTTGATTCCAGAGATGAAAGGGTTAACCTATGAGGAGAGATTGAGTCACCTGGGACTATACTCTCTGGAATTCAGAAGAATGAGAGGGAATCTTATAGAAACATACAAAATTTTGAAAGGGATAGATAACATAGAAGTAGGAAAGTTGTTTCCATTGGTAGGTGAGACTAGAACTAGGGGACATTGCCTCAAGATTCAGGGGAGAAGATTTGGGATGGAGATGAGGAGAAACTGTTTCTCCCAGAGAGTGGTGAATCTGTGGAATTCTCTGCCCAGGGAAGGAGTTGAGGCTTCTTCACGAAGAATATTTAAGATACAGTTATATAGGTTTTTATATAGTAAAGGAATTAAGGAAGAAGAAGACGACTAGCCCTTAACTCGGCAGTGGAGTTATCGGGGCACCATCATGATGGTGTTTCCGTAGCAAGCTATTCTTGTTTTTACGAGGCCGAGTTGCTAGTTCGACACTCAATCCGACTTGGATTTGAACTCAGGAACCTTCGCTCTGGATTCCGGCGCTGATATTATTGTGCCCCCAAGTGGGACACAAGGGAATTAAGGGTTACAGGGAAAAGGCAGGTGGATGGAGCTGAGTTTACGGACAGATCAGCTATGATCTTATTGAATGGCGGGGCAGGCTCGATGGGCTGGATGGCCTACTCCTGCTCCTATTTCTTATGTTCTTAGTCAGACTGCACCTGGAGTATTGTGAACAGATTTGAACCCCATATCTAAGAAAGAATGTGCTTGTGTTAAAGAGGATCCAGGGGAGGTTTATAAGAATGATCCCAGGAATGAATGTCTTAACATATGAGGAGCATTTGATGGCTCTGGGCTTGCACTCGCTGGAGTTTAGAAGAATGAAGAGGGATCTCATTGAAAGGTACCAATTTTGAAAGGCTTAGATAAAGTAGATGTGTAGAAGATGTTTCCAATAGTAGGAGAATATAGGACCAGGACACAGCCTCAGAATTAAAGGATGGCCCTTTAGAAAAGAGATGAGCAGGAATTTCCTTAGCCAGAGGGTGGTGAATTTGTGGATTTCTTTGCCAGAGATGGGTGTGGAGGCCAAGTCATTGAGTAAATTTAAAGCAGAGGTGATAGGTTCTTGATTAGTCAGGGCGTCAAAGATTACAGGGAGAAGACAAGAAAATGGGGTTAAGAGGAAAAGTAAATCAGCCATGATCAGATAGTGGGCCGACTTGATGGGACAAATGGTCTGATTCTGCTCCTATGTCTTGTGTTGCTATGGTCTATAGATGCCTCCTGACCAGTTGAGTATATCCATCATCTGTTCCTGAGTGAGAGTAAGTGGAAGTGCTAACTAAGAACCAATAGGAAGTTATGAATCAGTTCGGTTTCTCTTCATTGGATTCTGAGATCAAGCACCCCTTTTCTTCCCCAGGGGTTTCTTTGGGCTCGTGTGTAAATCTACTTCTGAATCTAAAATGATGCACTGAGGAAATACAGTAGTTACTTATGACATTGGCATGTAATTCCCATTTCTGATCATCATCCACATTTCATAAACATTCATAAATGTTGTGTAGAACTCACTCCACAATCAATTTGTTTTATAGCTGTGCTGGGTTGACTCATAAAGGAAGCCCATCTTGGCTAGAAACCAGAAAGTTCAAGTTACATGGGACAATATTTTTTTCCTTTGGTATATTTTGGTATGAATTGGTAGAGAAATAAAAGAAAACTAAAAGCCTCCTTCACTTCTTCATTATGTGTGAAGTCTACACTTACATTTTTTTGATCGTGTGTATAGTTATGCTTCCTCTCTCAGGCACGTGTGGCTTTCTGTCCACCACTACTTGCTGTTCTCATTTTGAGTTTGTGTCTCACTTAACTCCCACTCTGTATGATTGTTACAATTGCAAGGCTTTTGTGGCATTCCCTGCCGTGTTGTGAGAGCTTATGCACAGGACCATCCTTAAAGAACACTGTGGCAAGTTACAGATAGTTAAACATGTAAGATGGGTTAGGTGTTTTTTTTCTCTTTGGTGGAAAGAAACGCTTGAATAATTGATGGATGGGTAACCGAGCAAGTAACCTGGAGACATAAGAAACTGTAGATTGTAGAACCTGTAGCATCAATTTTCTGGGGAACTTATCAAGTCAAGGACCATCTGTACAAGATAAAGAACTGTTGACATTTCAGGTTGCAACTCTGCATCAGGACTCGGTCCCTTTTCTGATTCAGGAACAAGAATAGAAGAATAGATACCACTATCTTCATGGAACATGCATTTATTTAATAATATATGACAAGTGCTTGTTCTGACTAATGTCCTCATTTCCCAGACATCCACACTCACCCCATCTTTCTGCCACCTTTACCGGGAGAGAGTTCCTTTTATTCTTACCTATCACCCTATGAACCTCCACACTGAACACATCATTTCCCAGAACTTTCACCATCTTCAACAGGAGCCTACCATCAAACATTTCTTTACCTCCCCACCACTCTCTTCCTTCCACAGAGATTACTGCCTCCATGATTCCCTTGTCCATTGTCCCTCCCTACTAATCTCCTTCTTGGCACATCTGTCTGCAAAAGACAGAATTGCTATATTTGCCCATTCACCTCTTCCCTTACCTCCATTCAGAGCCCCAGTCATTCCTTCCAGGTGAGGCAACACTTCACCTGCAAATCAGATGAGGTTGTCTTTTGTATCTGGTGCTCCCAAAGCAGCCTCCTCTACACTGGTAAGACCTGACATAACTTGGAGAATCGCTTTGTCCAGCACCTCAGCTCCATTCACCAAAACAGAGTTTCCTGATAGCCAACCATTTGAATTCTTATCTCTAATCCCATTTTGACAAGTCAGTCCATGGCCTCCTCTCTTTCCGCGATGAGACAACTCTCAGGATGGAGTAGCGGCACCTCATATTCCCTCTAGGCAGCCTTCAACCTGATGGCATGAACATTGATTTGTCTTTCTGGAAATGTTTTTGTTCTCTTCTCCTTTCCTCATCTTCTATTCCCCACTCTGACCTCATACTTCCTCTCCTCACCTGCTTGGCATCTTCACCCCTGTACCCCTTCTTAATCCCTTTCTCCCATCGTTCACCATGAAATTCCTTCTTCTCCAGCCCTTTACCTTTCCTAATCTCATGGCTTCACCTATCACCTCCTTGCTTTCCTCCTTCCCTTTGCCCTATTTTTTTTTATTCTGGCAACTTCCCCCTTCCTTTCCAGTCCTGAAGAAGGGTCTCAACCTGAAATGTTGACTGTTTATTCATAATCATAGATACTGCCTGACCTGCTAAATTCCTCCAGCATTTTGTATCTGTTGCTCTGACCAATGCCAATTGTTTTGCTTTACAGAACAAAAAGTAATTCCAGCAGAGCTCAAGAATTGTGAGTGGATCTTTCCAGAAGGTGCACACCTTTATCACCAACTGAGCACCCAGTATCGAGGATTCTGTGCATACACACTTAGTGCAAGACATGGACTCCTTCTCAGAGGTACACACACAGGAAGCTCTTTTTTCAGTAGAATCTATTTACTTAAATCAAACCACCTTCATTTTGTTTTGCAGGGAATGTGAGCCTGGTTTAAGTAATCTTTCTTAGTAATCAAAACAGTCCTAGACGCCTTCTGATAAGAATAAGAAACTGAAATTGAGAGGAAAAGAAGTATTATTGAATGGTGGAGCAGATGCAAGGCCGTGAACAGTCTACTCCTGCATCTATGTTTTTTTAAGCTGCTGAATCGATCTCTTAACTACATCAGTATTTTGCCTTCAATACTGTGCGATTCAATTTTGCCCTGCATTTCCTTATCTAGTACCAAGAAGAATGCGTTATGCAAAACCATGATAATAAACCAGAATGTAATTCTGATTCTGAAATCTGTATAACCCATAACCTTTGACATGTGCGAGTGTATTAATTAAGCTACTTCCTTAAAATTTCTTGGCTCTCTCCAATTCTGGAGGAAGATCATGAAAGCTGGGAAGCTCGGGGAAGGGAACAGCAATATACCATTATGAAGGTGAAAAAGTTGATTATCTAGAAACTCATAAGACCATATGATATAAGAGCAGAATTAGGCCATTTGGCCCATCAAATCTGCTCGCCATTTCATCATGGCTGATCCAATTTTCCTCTCAGCCCCAATCTCCTGCCTTCTCGCTGTATCCCTTCATGACCTGAACAATCAAGAATCTATCAACCTCTGCCTTATATATAGAAACATAGAAAATCTACAGCCAAATACAGGCCCTTCGGCCCACAATGCTGTGCCAAACATGTACTTACTTTAGAAATTACTTAGGGTTACCCATGGCCCTCTATTTTTCTAAGCTCCATGTACCTATCCAGGCATCCTTGCTGCCTCCACCATGGTTGCCGGCAGCCCATTTCATGCACACACCACCCTCTGCATAAAAAACTTACCCCTGACATCTCCTCTGTACCTACTTCAAAGCACCTTAAAACTGTGCCCTCTCGCGTTAGTCGTTTCAGCCCTGGGAAAAAGCCTCGGACTATCCATACAATCAGTGCCTCTCATCATCTTATACACCTCTATCAGGTCACCTCTCATCCTCCATTGCTCCAAGGAGCAAAGGCCAAGTTCACGCAACTTATTTTCATAAGGCATGCTCCCCAATCCAGGCAACATCTTTGTAAAACTCCCCTGCACCCTTTCTATAGTTTCTACATCCTTCCTGTAGTGATCCTCCACACTGCCAAGAGTCTTACCATTAATACTCTATTCTGCCATCATATTTGACCTACCAAGATGAACCACCTCACATTTATTCATCAAGTTGGATAGGTCTCCAGAACCTCTCCCATCCCCATTGATGATGCAAAGTTCATTGCCAGAGGCTCAGCAACCTCCTTCCTCACCTCCCACAGTAGCCTGGGGTACATTTCGTCTGGTCCCGGAGACTTATCCAACTTGATGCTTTCCAAAAGCTCCAGCATATCCTCTTCCTTAATGTGTATGTGCTCAAGCTTTTCAATTCGCTGTAAATCATCCCTACAATCACCAAGATGTTTTTCCATAGTGAATACTGAAGCAAAGTATTCATTAAGTACCTCTGCCATCTCCTCTGGTTCCATACACACTTTTCCACTGTCACACTTGATTAGTCCTATTCCTGCCCCTGAGCCATCCAAGACTCTGTAATAGCCACAACATCATAGCTCTGAGTACTGATCCACACTCTAAGCTCATAGAAATTGGCCTCCGTAGCAGCCTGTGGCAACAAATTCCACAGATATTCCCTAACTAAAGAAATAACTGCTCATCTCTGTTCTAAAAGGATAACCCTCTATTCTGAGACTGTGTCCTCTGGTCTTAGACTCTCTCACCATAGGAAGCATCTTTTCCACATCCATTCTATGAAAACCATTCGATAGGTTTCAATGAAGTCAGCCCTCATTCTTCTGAATTTCAGTGAATACAGGCCCAGAGCCATCAAACGCTCTTCATGTGACAAGCATTCAATCCTGGAATCATTTTTGTGCCACTCCTTTGAAATCTCTCCAGTTTCAGCACCTCCTTTCTAAGATTGTGCTCACAATACTCCAAGTGAGGCCTCACCAGTGCTTTATAAACGCTCAACATTACATTCTTGCTTTTTATATTCTAATTAACTTGATATGAATGCTAACGTTGCATTTGCCTTCCCCACCAAGGATTCAATCTGCAAATTAACCTTTAGGGAATCGTGCACAAGGTCTCCCAAGTCCCCATGCACCTCGGTTTTCTGTATTTTATCTCCATTTAGAAAAAAGTCAACCCTTCTATTTCTTCTACCAAAGTGTGTGACCAGACACTTCCTGACACTGTATTCCATCTCCTACTTCTTTGCTCTTTCTCTTAATCTACCCAAGTCCTTCTGTAGCTTCACTACTTCCTCAAAACTACCTGCCCCTCCACCTATCTTTGCAACAAAGTCATCAATTCCATGATCCAAATCATTGACATGTAACATAAAAAGAATTGGGCCCAATAAAGATCCCTGTGGAACACCACTAGTCACCAGCAGCCAACAAGAAAAGGCTCGCTTTATTCCTACTCTTTGCCTCCTGCCAATCAGCCACAGCTGCTTCAATGCTACAATCCTTCCTGTAATACCATGGGTTCATAGCCTCATGTGTGGCACCTTGCCAAAGGCCTTTTGAAAATCTAAATACACAACATCAGCTGATTCTCCTTTGCCTATCCTGCTTGTTATTTCTTCTAAGAACCTTCTGGGCCACGGAGGTCAGATTAACTGCCCTAAGTTTCCTTTCTTCTGCCTCTCTCCTTTTTGAAGAATAAAAAAGAAGATGCATAGCAAATATAGGCAGGTAGGAACAAATAGGATGTTTCTGGAGTATAAGAAATGCAAGAAAACACTTAAGAAAGAATTAAGAGGGTTAAAAGAAGGCATGAGCTTACCATAGCAGACTAAGTTAAGGAGAATCTTAAGGGATTCTACACATATGTTAACAGCAAAAGGATTGCAAAGGGCAGAATTGCTCCTCTGGAAAATCAGAATGGTAATCTATGTGGAGCCCTAAGAGATGGCAGAGAACTTAAATAACTTTTACATCGGTATTTACTCAGGAGACAGACATAGAGAGGCAAAGAAGCATGGACTTCATGGACCCTATACAGATTACAGAGAAGGAGGAGTTTGCTGCCCTGAGGCAAGTTAGGGTTGATAAATCCCCAGAGCCTGGCAAAGTGTTCCCTCAGACCCTGTAGGAGGCAAGTGCAGAAATTGATATGACCCTAGCAGAGATATTTATATAATCCTTAGCAACAAGTGAGATACCAGAGGATTGGAGGATAGCCAATGTTGTTCATTGTTCAAGAAAGGCGCTAAAAATAAACTAGGAAATGATGGGCTGGTGAGCCTGAAATCAGTAGTAGGAACATTATTAGAAGGTGTTCTGACAGACTGGTTATATAAGCATTTGGATAGACGGACTGATTAAGGGTAGTCAGCATGGCTTAGTGAGGGGTACATCATGTCCAACCAATCTTATAGAGCTTTTCAAGGAAGTTACCAAGAAATTTGATGAAGACAAGGTAGTGGATGTTGTCTACATAGACTTTAGTAAGGCACTTGACAAGGTCCCACATGAATGGTTGGTCAAGAAGGTTGTGTTGCTTGGCATTCAAGATGAGGTAGTAAATTGGATTAGACACTGTCTTTGTGGGAGAAGCCAGAGACTGGGTAGTGGATGGTTGCCTCTCTGACTGGAGGCCTGTGACTAGTGGAGTGCGCAGGGGATATTGCTGGGTCCGTTGCTGTTTATCATCTACATCAATGATTTGAATTACACTGTGGAGTTTTTCAGATGGAAGTTAAATCTGAAAATTTCCAAGACTTATTTTCACTCTTTGTGGTCTTCTGCTTTCTGTAAACGACACCATTTTTATCCAGCTCAGAGTGCATACAAACCCATCCAATTTACTGTGTCACTCAGGGAAGGAATTCTGCTATTCTCACCCTCTGGATATCCTCTGACTCCAGACATACAGTACAGTTAATTCTTAAATGGTCCAACATCTCAGTAGTTTCAGGCAATAGGTACAGGTAGATAATAAGTTCTAGCCTCGCCAGCCACATCAGAGTAAGTTGAAAAAACTGACCAGACATAAAACTGTTAGAATTACGTCACAGCAGAAACATGACAATTTAGTTGTGGAAATGACATTAATTAATCTGTTATTTTGTTCTTTTGTGTTCAGGCAACCCTAATATTGGAATTCTTAAATATCAAGAAAAATATTACACCTTCTCCTCAAAGGAGGCTGCTGTTGCTTTTGCTCAGAAGCCTGACTATTACATCACTAAGGCAGCAGAGGAAGCCAAACAGTCCCCAGAGCTCATTCAGCTGCTGGAGCTCCACCAGCAGTTTTCCTCAGTTGCTACCTATGGGCAGGTAAAACACCCAGAAATATCACTTCTCTGTAAGCACAAAGAAAGTGGAAGGAAACGATATTATTTGCATTTGCTGCAGGACTGAGCATTTGAATGTTTTTTAATCACAAACAAGAGAAACCCTGCAAATGCTGGAAATCCAAGCACCACACCCAAAATGATGAAGGAACTCAGCAGGCCAGGCAGCATCTATGCAAAGATTCTCAGCCCGAAACATCGACTGCACTCTTTTCCGTAGATGCTACCTAACCTGCTGAGTTTCTCCAGCACTTATTTGTGTGTTGTTTCAACATCTCCATTCTAATTTCCACATTTCAATGTAATATAGGCTTTCTCAAATCAAATGACACAGTTGTTTTATGTTTCAGAAAGGCCATAGCAACTCATTTATTAAACACCAAACAAACGGAACTCAGAGCACGCTTTCCATAATTACATCATTACTTAGATCAGACTCTTAAAGTGAAACCCCAACTCAATGTTGACGGTTGTGAATATGTACATTTCCTCCAATTATGTTACCCAACATAGGCCTCCCCCCCCCCCCCCCCCCACCCCAGAATTCACTAAAACCAGCACTGTGAGCCTGTCAGGAGCTCGGATGAGTCGTCGGGCTCAGGTCCTGTGTTCCAAGGGTGGAGGAACAGCAGGTGCCTCTGGCTCATCCAGAGGAGTGTTGACATGCTCGTGATCATGTCGTGTCAGCAGGTGAATGCTAGAGGAATCCTCAAAGTCTTGGTGGGTCGGTTTATGGCAATCTACTGAAATACGCTCAGGTTTACCCCTCTTCTCTATGATAAAATCTTTTCTCCCTGTTCCAAAACGTGAAACAAACCATCGTAAGGGGGCCTAAGGGGATGCTGTTGTGGGTCATGGCGGAAGAAAACTAACGGGCCGGAATGTAGGCCAACAGAAATCCAAGAGTGCTGTATGCCATATGGCAGGTAGGAATAGGTGAAAAGGAGTTGAGTTTTTGGAGGTTGTGGTGTCGGGAATGAAATCACCTGGCACTCATGCTGACTGACCTTACACCAACTGCCACGCTCGGCTGCACGTCCTGTTTTGAAGCAGGACCCATGGGAGACGATCGTGCCAACACTCATCACTCAGGAAAGCCCTCAGAGCAGCCTTTAAGTAGCAATGAAACCACTCGCATAGGCCATTGGACTGCAAGTGATACGCCGTGATGTGATGTAGCCTAACACCGAGGTTCTGGGCCATCACAGCCCAGAGGTCTGAAATGAAAGGAAATGAATCAGAGGAAATATCAGATGGGGTGCCAAACTGAGCAACCCAGGTGTTGATGAATGCGCAAGCCATGTCTGTGCCATTATTGATGCTAGGGGGACAATCTCTGGCCATTTGGTGGTATGGCCTCTTAAAGTGAAACCCCAACTCAATGTCAGTTGTCGCTGATTGTGAATTATATACACTTCCACCACTACATTACCCTATTGTAGTAAAAGAAAGATATTAGCTTTGTCAGAAATGAAACCATAAGACATTGAGCATTCTGACAAAAATGGTGAGATTCAAACAAAATGTAGACTTCAGAGTTGGCTTACGTGCAAATGTTCATACTATTCCAATTTTAAGTTCTCAGATAAGTTCTGTTAAGACATTTTTGATCTCTAACTTGCCAGGTTCATACAACTTCTAATTTTAGATCAATTATCTAATATTTTAGAAACAGATTCCTGGCAATTGACGATCACATGCACAAACACGAAAAGTAAAAGAGACAAGAAAATCTGTAGATGCTGGAAATCTAAGCAACACACACAAAATGCTGGAGGAACTTGGCAGACCAGGCAGCATCTGTGGAGAAGAGTAAACAGGATGGATACTTAGAGTGCAAGGCTTCAGAAAGGACAGGGAGGGAAGCAAAAGAGGTGGGGGCATGGCACTGCTGAGCAGAGATAGTGTCAAGGCTGCAGAAAAGGAGGAAGTCATGGAGGGATTGTCTACTGAGTCTCTGTGGGCGGAAGTTAGGAGCAGCAAGGGGTCAGTGACTCTACTGGTTGTTTTTTTATAGACCACGCAATAGTAACAGACATTGAAGAGCAGATAGGGAGACAGATTCTAGAAAGGTGTAATAATAACAGGGTCGTTGTGGTGGGAGATTTTAATTTCCACAATATTGATTGGCATCTTCCTAGAGTGAAGGGTTTAGATAGGGTGGAGTTTGTTAGGTGTGTTCAGGAAGGTTTCCTGGCACAATATGTAAATAAGCCTACAAGAGGAGAGGCTGTACTTGATCTGGTATTGGGAAATGAACCTGGTCAGGTGTCAGGTCTCTCAGTGGGTGAGCATTTTGGAGATAGTGGTCACAATTCTATCTCCTTTACCATAGCATTGGAGAGGGATAGGAACAGACAAGTTAGGAAAGCATTTAATTGGAGTAAGGGGAAATATGAATCTATCAGGCAGGAACTTGGAAGCATAAATTAGGAACAGATGTTCTCAGTGAAATGTACGGCAGAAATGTAGCAAGTGATCAGGGGATATTTGTGTGATGTTTTGCATAGGTACATTCCAGTGAGACAGGGAAAGGATGGTACAGTACAGGAACTGTGGTGTACAAAGGCTATTGAAAATCTAGTCAAGAAGAAAAGCTTACTAAAGGTTCAAAAAAATAGTTAATGATAGAGATCTAGAAAATTATAAGGCTAGCAGGAAGAAGCTTAAGAATGAAATTAGGAGAATCAGAAAGGGCCATGAGAAGGCCTTGGCAGACAGGATTAAGGAAAACCCCAAGGCGTTCTACAAGCATGTGAAGAGCCAGAGGATAAGATGCAAGAGAATAGGACCAATCAAGTGTGACAGTGGAAAAGTGTGTATGGAACCGGAGGAAATAGCGGAGATACTTAATGAATACTTGCTTCATTATTCACTACAGAAAAGGATCTTGGCGATTGCAGGGATGACATACAGGGTACTGAAAAGCTTGAGCTTATAGACATTAAGAAAGAGGATGTACTGGAGCTTTCAGAAAGCATCGAGTTGGGTAAGTCGCTGGGACCGGATGAGATATACCCCAGGCTACTGTGGGGGGTGAAGGAGGAGATTGCTGATCCTCTGGCAATGATCTTTGCATCATCAATGGGGACAGGAGAGGTTCCAGAGGATTGGAGGGTTGCAGATGTTGTTGCCTTATTCAGGAAAGGGAGTGGAGATTATAGACCAGTGAGTCTTACTTCAGTGGCTGGTAAGTTAATGGAGAAGATCCTGAGAGGCAGGATTCATGAGCATTTGGAAAGGCATAATATGATTAGCTATAGTCAGCATGGCTTTGTCCAAAGGCAGGTTATACCTTACGAGCCTGATTTAATTTTTTGAGGATGTGACTAAACACATTGATTAAGGTAAAACCATGAATGTAGTGTATATAGATTTCAAGCAAGGCATTTGATAAGGTACCCCATGCAAGGCTTATTAAGAAAGTAAGTAGGCATGGGATCCAAGGGGACATTGCTTTGTGGATCCAGAACTAGCTTGCCCACAGAAGGCAAAGAGTGGTTATAGATGGGTCATATTTTGCATGGAGGTCGGTCACCAGTGGAGTGCCTCAGGGATCTGTTCTGGGACCCCTCCTCTTCATGATTTTTATAAATGGCCTGCATGAAGAAGTGGAGGGATGGGTTAGTAAATTTGCTGTTAACACAAAGGTTGGGGGTGTTGTGGAGGTTGTGGAGGGCTGTCAAAGGTTACAGTGGGACATCAATAGGATCCAAAACTGGGCTGAGAAGTGGCAGAAGGAGTTCAACCCAGATAAGTGTGAGGTGGTTCAGTTCAGTAGGTCAAATATGTTGGCAGAATATAGTATTAATGGTAAGACTCTTGGCAGTGTGAAAGATCAGAAGGATCTTAGGGTCGAGTCCACAGGATACTCAAAGCTGCTGCGCAGGTTGACTCTGTGGTTAAGAAGGCATACGGTGCATTGGCCTTCATCAATCATGGGATTGAGTTTAAGAGCCGGGAGGTAATGTTACAGCTATATAGGATCCTGGTCAGACCCCACTTGGAGTACTGTGCTCAGTTCTGGTCACCTCACTACAGGAAGGATGTGGAAACTATAGAAAGGGTGCAGAGGAGATTTACAAGGATGTTGCCTGGATTGGGGAGCATGCCCTATGAGAATGGTTTGAGTGAACTTGGCCTTTTCTTCTTGGAGCAACGGAGGATGAGAGGTGACCTGATAGAAGTGTACAAGATGATGAGAGGCACTGATTGTATGGATAGTCAGAGGCTTTTTCCTAGGGCTGAAATGGCTAATACGAGAGGGCACAGTTGTAAGGTGCTTGGAAGTAGGTACAGAGGAGATGTCAGGGGTAAGTTTTTTATGCAGAGAGTGGTGAGTGTGTGGAATGGGCTGCCGGCGATGGTGGTGGAGGTGGATACAGTAGGGTCTTTTAAGAAACTCCTAGATAGGTATATGGAGCTTAGAAAAATAGAGGGCTATGGGTAACCCTAGGTAATTTCTAAAGTACATGTTTGGCACAGCACTGTGGGCCAAATGGCCTGTATTGTGCTGTAGGTTTTCTATGTCTCTATATGCTTTAGAAACTAGTAAATTTACAGAAACTAGCATCTACCATCAACACAGAGAGTGAAAGACTTGGCCTAACTTTAAACAAAAAGAAAACTGAAGTAATGATAATATCAAAGAAACCTGATATCCCAAACTGTAGGATCGTATTGGGAAATGAAATCCTGAAACAAGTTCACAACTTCAAGTACCTTGGATCATGGGTAACATCTGATGATAAATGCGAAACAGACATAAAAGCAAGAATAGCAATGGCAAGAACAGCATTTACAGAAATGAGAAACATCTTAACGAACAAGAAAATAGCAATTGACATCCGTCTGAGAACTCTCAGCTGCTACATTCTTCCTATATTGATGTATGGCTGCGAGTCATGGACCATCACAAATGCAATGGAAAAAAGAATCAATGCAGCAGAGATGTGGTTCTCAGAAGAATGCTATGCATATCATATACAGACAGGATAACCAACGGAGAAGTTCTACAGAGAACAAAAACAAAACATACGTTACATTAAAAAAATCAGAAAACAACAATCAAAATTCTTTGGACACATGATGCAAAGAGCGACATTAGAACATTTAGTTACAACTGGAAAGCTGGAAGGAAAAAGAAGCAGAGGCAGCAGAGAATGAAAGTGATAGATGGATTAACATCACGCTTAGAAACAGGGGAGGCAACAACTACAATTTGGAGGGTCAGGGACCGTGATGGATGGAGAGACATGATCGCCGACACCGAACGGCAAGGCACCTGAACTATATGCTTTAGTCAACGTTTTGAACTGAGACCCTTCATCAGGACAGACCGAAATGCATTTGAGATAGTTAGAACCAAATCCGTGAAAGCACTTGAGAGAAGAAATAGTAAAAATAGGTAGCAAATGCTTCTACAGAGTTGCACATAACTAAACCCATCCACCCTGCCTGGTCCTCCTCAAAACAAAAGATGGCATTTAGGAAACTGCCTGTAGATTGGACAAGCTAATGCAGTCCATTCATTAAGCTAGTCATATGCCAATGGTCCAGATTAATTTGGTAGGATCCCTGTGCTACCAATGGTGGTGGCAACTGACGTACAGAGGGGAGATGTACGTTATGTTCTGTATGCCCTTAGCATTGACTTTGATTCCAGACCACACATAATCTCAAGCCATCAAGGCAGACAGGACAAGTTAACCAACTTCTGTCTCACCTAATAAGCCAGATGTATTTTTGGGAAGTTAATACTGAATTGAGATTAGGATCTTGCTAAAGTTAACTACTGTAAGCACAGAAATGTATTAGACAAATTAATGCAACACACCCAAAATGCTGGAGGAACACAGCAGGCCAGGCAGTATCTAGGAAAAGAGGATTTCCAGTGTCTGCAGATTTTCTCTTGTTTGTGATTAGATAAATTAATGACACTTACATCTGAAAGTACCCATTGAACCAATTTAGGGTTTCAGTAAATGAAGGAAGTGCTCAAACCTTTAATGATATCTACCAAAGCACTTTTGATTCAAGAACTGTCACCTATAGATATAAGTTATATTGATTTCCTTCAAAGATCTTTGTTGCCGTTTTGACGATTTACCATGTTGGGAAAGAGAGACATATTGACAGACATAGGTGAATGAGCAAGTGCAACAGGCAGTGAAGAAGGCTAATGGAATGTTGGCCTTTATTACAAAGGGAATTGAGTACAAGAGCAAGGAAATCCTCTTGCATTTGTACAGAGCCCTGGTGAGACCACACCTGGAGTATTGTGTACAGTTTTGGTCTCCAGGGTTAAGGAAGGGCAGCTTGGCTGTAGAGGAAGTGCAGCGTAGATTCACGAGGTTAATTCCTGGGATGTCTGGACTGTCTTACGCAGAGAGGTTAGAGAGACTGGATTTGTACACGCTGGAATTAAGGAGATTGAGAGGGGATCTGATTGCAACATATAAGATTATTAAGGGATTGGACAAGATAGAGGCAGGAAATATGTTCCAGATGCTGGGAGAGTCCAGTACCAGAGGGCATGGTTTGAGAATAAGGGGTAGGTCATTTAGGACAGAGTTAAGGAAAAACTTCTTCTCCCAGAGAGTTGTGGGGGTCTGGAATGCACTGCCTCGGAAGGCAGTGGAGGCCAATTCTCTGGATGCTTTCAAGAAGGAGCTAGATAGGTATCTTCTGGATAGGGGAATCAAGGGATATGGGGACAAGGCAGGAACCGGGTATTGATAGTAGATGATCAGCCATGATCTCAAAATGGTGGTGCAGGCTCGAAGGGCCGAATGGTCTACTTCTGCACGTATTGTCTATATTTGCAAATCAGTATTTGCATTTAAAAGAAAAGTTAGGAAATACTTCCTTATTTAAGGTTCAGTGCTGGGACCGCAACTGTTTACAATATACATTAATGATTTAGATGAAGAGATTAAAAGTAACATTATCAAATTTGCTGATGACACAAAGCTGGGTGGCAGTGTGAAATGTCAGGAGGATGTTATGAGAATGCAGGGTGACTTGGACAGGTTTGGTGAGTGGGCAAATGTATGGCAGATGCAGTTTAATGTGGATAAATGTGAGGTTATCCACTTTGGTGGCAAGAACAGGAAGGCAGATTACTATCTAAATGGAGTCAAGTTAGGAAAAGGGGAAGTACAACGAGATCTAGGTGTTCTTGTACATCAGTCAATGAAAGCAAGCATGCAGGTACAGCAGGCAGTGAAGAAAGCTAATGGCATGCTGGCTTTTGTAACAAGAGGAATTGAGTATAGGAGTAAAGAGGGCCTTCTGCAGCTGTACAGGGCCCTGGTGAGACCCCACCTGGAGTATTGTGTGCAGTTTTGGTCTCCAAATTTGAGGAAGGACATTCTTGCTATTGAGGGAGTGCAGCGTAGGTTCACAAGGTTAATTCCCGGAATGGTGGGACTGTCATATGTTGAAAGATTGGAGCGACTGGTCTTGTATACACTGGAATTTAGAAGAATGAGAGGGGATCTGATTGAAAGATATAAGATTATTAAGGGATTGGACACACTGGAGGCAGGAAGCACATTCCTGCTGATGGGTGTCCAGAACTAGAGGCTACAGTTTAAGAATAAGGGGTAGGCCATTTATAACAGGGATGCGGAAAAACTTTTTCACCCAGAGAGTGGTGGATATGTGGAATGCTCTGCCCCAGAAGGCAGTGGAGGCCAAGTCTCTGGATGCATTCAAGAGAGAGTTAGATAGAGCTCTTATAGATAGCGGAGTCAAGGGATATGGGGAGAGGGCAGGAATGGGGTACTGATTGTGTATGATCAGCCATGGTCACAGTGAATGGTGGTGCTGGCTAGAAGGGCCGAATGGCCTACTCCTGCACCTACTGTCTATTGTCTATTAAAGGGTGTAGATGTATGGGACAGTCTTCTGCAAAAAAAAATCCATAGATACTTTTTTTTTGCTAGGCAACACTATGTACAGTAAAGGTGTGCGGGTGAGGCAGTTGGATTGAATGAAGATATGAATTAGTTACAAACATAATGGAATAAATTTGATGGATTGAATGACCTATTTTTTCTCTTTTCCTAAACTCCTGCTTTTTGAATAGAGCTTCTTCTGTAAATGGGAGATCATAAAGAGAAAGTAAATGAGAACAAACAATTATTTTCATAAAACTGTACTCATTAAACTTGAAAGCTTTAAAGCACCAGCAGCTCCAGGAAATTTCAGAGATCATGACGCTGAAGGAAATTCATTGTTATTATTCTTTATCTAGAGATATATATATTTTGGAAGTAAAGCAATGTAGGACTGTAAGGGGCATGTTAAAAAAGTTTGCCAATAGCAGCAATCAACAGCCTCAAAGCATACGAAATGATATCTCAGATTCTTACTCTGTATTACCATCTGATGATGTTGGCAGAAGATGTTCATGCATTTACAGAATCAGATTTGGTGGTGACAGAACCTGTGCTCAACACTTCACAAAATATCATTACTGTTAACCATTGAAGCTATATACTGAAGAGCTGGCAGAATATTTGTTCAGTAGAGGAGAAAAGAGGAAAATTTCACTGTAATTTATTTGACAGAGTTTGTTTAAAATGGCATTTCAGGAGCCGTAGTTTTAGTTTGAAGACTGAAACAAGTTAAACTTTCTCTCACAACTCAAACACAGAGTGTCACTTTCTTAGTTTTTCATTTGAGCACTTTTCATTTCTACCCATGTTTTCTTTCAAATTCCAGCCAAAGAAATGCTTGAGGCCCATCGCAAAATGTGACAGCTGCACACAAACTGACACTCACATCCTGGAGCCAAACATCGTTAGATCTTACGAATGGAATGAGTGGGAGTTAAGAAGAAAAGCGATTAAATTGGTAACATTGCTTACTTTCAATTACTGACAGTATGTTAAGTGTTTGAAATGGATACCCATAAACAAAGTTACTATAAGCTGGGGTTGCCTATATCGTATTTACAAAAGATACGTCTGGCATACACAGGAGGTGTTGATATCATTTTGTTATACATAGAATGCATTTCCAGATAAAATGGTATTAAGTCAGAGTACTTGTTTTAGGTTGGCCTGGGGTATACCCTTTCTTAAAACTTTTTTTAATACTCATAATACATTTGTATATACACTAATTCTAATTAGGTTAAACCTTTTTACTGCATTCACTGTAACAAGAAATCAATACACTCTCTATGTTACATCACGTTTCCTCAAAGAATGCACGCATGAAGTGTTTGAAAGTAACACACACAAAATGCTGGAGGAACTCAGCAGGCCAGGCAGCATCTATGAAAAAGAGTACAGTCACCGTTTCAGGCCGAGACCCTTCATCAGGACTGGAAAAGAAGATGAGGAGTTAGAGTGAGAAAGTGGGGGAGGGGAGGAAGAACCACAAGGTCAGAGGTGAAACTGGGAGATAAGAAGTGATGAAGTAAAGAGCTGGAAGTTGATTGGTGAAAAAGAAACAAGGCTGGAGAAGGGGGAATCTGATAGGAGAGGACAGAAGACCATGGAAGAAAGGGAAGGGGAAGGAGTATCAGAGGGAGGTAATGGGCAGGTAAGGAGATAAGGTGAGAGAGAGAAAAGGGAATGGGGAAGGAGAAGTGGGGGGTATTACTGGAAGTTCGTGAAATCGATGTTCATGCCATCAGGTTGGAGGCTACCCAGATAAGGTGTTGCTCCTCCAACCTGAACATGGCCTCATCACAGTAGCAGAATGGAAATGGGAAGTGCAAGTAAAATGGGTGGCCACTGGGAGATCCTGCTTTTTCTGGCAAATGGAGCAGTCTCCCAATCTGCGTCGGGTCTCACTGATATATAGGAGGCCACCCCAGGAGCACTGGATACAGTAGTTGACCCCAACGGACTCACAGATGAAATGTTATGTCACCTGGAAGGACTGTTTGGGATCCTGAATGGTAGTGAGAGAGGAGGTGTAGGGGGCAGGTGTAGCATTTGTTCCGCTTGCAAGGTTAAGTGCCAGGAGGGAGATCACTGGGGAGGGACAAATGGACAAGGGAGTCGCTAGGGAGTGATGCATGCGAAAAGCAGGAAGTGGAGGGAGGGTAAGATTTGTTTGATGGTGGGATCCCATTGGAGCTGGCAGAAATGATGAAGAATTATGTACTGGAGGTGGGGTGATAGGTGAGGATAAGAGGAACTCTTCCCTGGTGGGGTGCTGAGAGAATAGGGTGAGGGCAGACATGCACAGAGTGGAAGAGATGTGGTTGAGGGTAGCATTGATGGTCGAGCAAGGGAAGCCCCTTTCTTTGAAGGAGGACTCCTTAGTTCCTTCCTTAGTTCTGGAAAGAAAGGCCCCTTCCTGAGAGCAGATGCGGCAGAAACGGAGGAACTGGGAGAAGGGGATGGCACTTCTACAAGAAACAGGTTGGGAGGAGGTATAATCCAGGTAGCTGTGAGAGTCAGTGGGTTTGTAATAGACATCAGTGGATAAGCCGTTTCCAGAAATAGAGACCAAGAGATTGAGAAAGGGGAGGGAGGTGTCAGAAATAGACCAGTGTTTGAAAGTGTTCATGCTGTGTTCAGTGGTGGCAAGACCCTACACTATGATCCTTCCCCACAGAGCCTTTGAAAAGGTTTACTGAGCTTATTCTTGCAGGTTAGGTCATAGGAACTGTACCGGAAAGGAGCGAACCAGAGAGCTGAGGAATAAGCAATCCCTTCAGAAAGCTGAAAACAGAGGAGGTGGTGAATTCTTGGTCAGCACTTGTGTCTTCACGAAGACTCACTCTCCTTTTCACGGCACCCTTCCGCGCAACTATAGCAGATAAAAAAGACGACCTTTTACCTTCTGGCATTTTGCCATTCAGCAATCCAAGCACTGCTTGTAGTTGAAGCATTCATTGCTTCAACTCTTCTACACTGGAGAAATCAAAAACAGGTTGAGTGATGGCTTTGTGGAACACCACCACTTTGTCCGAAAGGGTGACTCTGTCACATTAATTCTCCATCATACTCCTGCCACTCTGACCCTCTGTCATTGGCCTCATTCACTAGTCATAAGGAGCCTGACTTAAGCTTGAGGAACAGTACCTTGTCTTTAGACCCTCAAGAATTAACACTGAATTCAACAACTGCAGATAACTAAACTTTCTATCTTGTATCAGAACTGGCCTAATCTAGTCAGAGGCTTGTTCCCAGGGCTGAAATGGCTAACATGAGAGGGCACAGTTTTAAGGTGCTTGGAAGCAGGTACAGAGGAGATGTCAGGGGCAAGTTTTTTTACACAGTGTTGAGTGCGTGCCGGCGATGGTGGTGGAGGCGGATTTGATAGGGTCTTTTAAGAGACTCCTGGATAGGTACAGTACATGGAGCTTAGAAAAATAGAGGGCTATGGGTAACCCTAGATAATTTCTAAAATAAGTACATGTTCGGCACAGCATTGTGGGCCAAAGTGCCTGTATTGTGCTGTAGATTTTCTATGTTTCTATGCTAATCTGCTGAAACACCAACAACTTATATCATTAACTCAGTTTTGTCTCTCCACAGATGCTGTCTGATCTGTGTATACCTACCAATTTAATATTAAGGGCAATTATAGTATCATCTATCTCAAAGTTGCAGCATTTCTTCTTTGATCTCTCCTATTTTATCCCTTCTACAAATACTAAATGGCATTAACAAACTATCTCAATAGGCACCAACCAACACTGTTTGTACTGTTCAGCTTTTCTTGAGCAAGACTTATTCCCTTTGTTCTCTCCATCTCTCCTTCTACTCTACATCTTAAAACATCATCATTCTCTAACCTTTCTAAGTGCTAAAGAAAGACTGCCAACCTGCAGTACTTTGTTTCTTTCTCCATGGGTTGGAGGGGTTAATGAAAGTGAGAGGAGAATGATAGGTGTAAGTGGGTGGTTGATGGTTGTTGTGGAGATAGTGGGCCAATGGGCATCTCTATCACTCTACAACTCTAGATGCTGCCTGGTCAGTTGAGTATTTTTGTTTCCACATCCTGCAGTTGTTGCTTATCGAAGATGTTTATCTTCTTGAATACCATCCCTTACCCCCAGAATGTACACTTATCATATAATTTTTGTTTCCATAAAACTATCAACACAGTTGTGATTAACATTGAATGCATAAAGCTACAGAGTAATGGCATTTTCTATTTCAATCGTCCCAAGGCAAACCTGCGGCAGAAAGTCACTCGCCACATCCAGACAACTCTCAGCCATATGAGAAGAGATAACACCTCCCAAGTCTACCTTCCAAAGGATAAGGCACTACAAACAAAAAGAGATAATTCCAGCAATGTGCCCAAGCCTCATGTCTTCTATGCTGGCCTTCGTGGAGGAAATGTTACAGAACCTACGCGCATGATCAAATTCAACTTAACAAGAGCTGTCGATGAAACATAAAACTGAGCTTCCCCATTCCTTAAAAAAATTATTAATAATGCTTTCTCACTAAACTTTATATGGCTTTTGACTGTCAGATTGTTACTTTAAAGGCACAATTTAAAAAAAATATGTAGATAGGTACACTTCAGAATTCCTATTCTATTTCTGCTATTGCAGTAGAATTTGTTATCAGAACAATCTCTGGCACAAGCTTTGAATGAAGTTGATTAAATTTGTTAATTAAAAAGATAATTTTCATGGATTTGGACTATTAAATTCAAGCATATTCTTAAACCACTTCAGGAATTTTAGATGTATCGGACTCTAGATTAACGAGCAGCTTCTTGTCAGTGCAAACACAATGTTAAATTGGTCTTGAGCTTAATTAAAGTGAAAGATGTGCTTGGCAATCAAATACTTCACTGGTAAAGAGAAGTGAGGAGTTTAGGGGAGGGTAGCAAGATGATGGTGTCAATATAGAATAGAAGTGGCCTGGTTTATTATTGTGATTTGACATCTACCAAGCAGACAGCTATGTTCTATATGGTGTTGAGATTCTTAAATGTTCTTGAATCTGCGTGCATCCAGGTAATTGCAAAGTATTCCATCACAATCCTGACCTGAGTCTTGTAGACAGTGGTCTGTTGGGTGGTGAGATACTTACCAAATGAATTCTAACCTCTGAGCTGTTCTTGTAGTTACAGTTTGCCATATTTCCAAGTTTGTATTGCTTGCTAAAGTTAGACCATTGCTTTGTAAGTGATGTTAAAGAATGACCTTCCAAGTGGATGCAAAAATCCTGCAGCCATAATTGAAATGCTGTTGAAAATGTAGAACTTGTTAGGGAGGAACTTCAGGGACAAATTTACAATCTCTTTTCCCACATCTGGGAAGCAGAGGACATGAAGGGAAACTCAGAACACATAACTGTGGCCATCTCTCTGACGGTGGTGTCTGAAAAGAGGATGCTGTCCAAGTTGCATGCCATCTTGGACAATGTCTCCCATCTACTCCATCATGTACTGGTTAGGTACAGGAGTACATTCAGCCAGAGACTCATTCCACCAAGATGCAACACTGAGCATCATAGGAAGTCATTCCTGCCTGTGGTCATCAAACTTTACAACTCCTCCCTCGGAGTGTCAGACACTCTGAGCCAATAGGCTGTTCCTGGACTTATTTCCACTTGGCATAATTTACTTATTATTATTTAATTATTTCTGGTTTTATTTTGCTATATTTCTATTCTATTCTTGGTTAGTGCAACTGTAACGAAACCCAATTTCCCTCGGGATCAATAAAGTTTGTCTGTCTTCAAGGAAGGAGATAAATTCAGTTCTGGGTAACTGTAGGAGGTCTCCCTACTGTCTACCACCTAGGGACTAAATCACAGCTAAGTCACCCACCTGCTTCCAGGTGCCCTGAATTGTATTGTGAATTCCATCTATCCAGAAGTATAACAGGCATGATCTTTGAATGTTAACTGCAAGATAAATGCAAGGAATAACATCCTCTACTAAACTTGCATTTATCAACTGCACAAAAATCTTTAACCCTGTCAACTGAGAAGGATCATGGAGAATTTTTTTCAACTGTGTCTGCCCTTTGAAGTTACTCTACAAACTACTTTCAAGTAAGGACCCAGTAGCATTGGAAGTAGTCTAAAAGATAATCATCAGTGAGACGAGAGAATTCTTCTATCATGAGAGGTTATACAGGTTGGGTTTGAATTCTTAGACATTCAAAGATATGTTATCACATTGAAATGCAAGATCCTAAAATGGCATATCAAGATAAGATATCAAGGTGCTTTCAGTAGTTGGAGAGTCTTAAACAAGGGAACATCGTTTCAAGGTGTTGGTAATTTAAGACAAAGATTTGTAGCAATTTTTTCATGCAGAGGAGAGTAGTGAATCTCTGAAATTTTCCACCTAGAGAGTTATGGAAGCTATATAACTATAAATATTTAAAATGGTGGTATGGGTACACTTTTTAAAATATGGTTGAATTGTGGAGTATGGGGAACTTCTACAGAGGTGGAGTTGAGGTCTGGGTTAGATCAGCATGATCATATTTAATGATTAGGGGCTTGGTGGGCTATACCTGCTCCTGTTTTTGTGTTCCTCACTATGTTTTGACATGCAAACTTTGATTCTAACCAGTGAGTCCACCCCAGAGCTACTTCCTGGCAGACACGAGACGAGTAAGTCCGTACCATTGCTCCAACTCTTTTCTTTATTTTTTCCAAATGCAGTAGTATACACATTTCTCACAAACATCCCACAGGAGTGCAGCAAACTGATTAGATAAGTAGTTCCCCTCTGCAGAACAAACATCTCTCCAACCTCAGTTATTGTCAGAGTCATAGAATGATATATCATAGATACAGCCCCTTCAGCCTAACCTGTCCAAGCCAACCACATTGTCCACATAACTAGTCCCAATTTCCTGCATATCCTTCCAGATGACTCTACTCCAGCTATCTATCCAGCTGCTTCTTAAATGATGCTATTTAACTGCCTCAACCATTCTCTCTGGCAGTTTATTCCATATACTCACAATACTGTGTGGAAAAATGTTGCTACTCAGGTTCCTTTTAAAACTTACCCCTTACCATAAATCTATACCCTCTACTTTTAACTCTGCCACTTGGAAAAGATGGTTACTATTCACCTTATCTATGCTTCTCATGATTTATGTGATCGCTCCTCATTCTGAGCAATAAAGACACCTTTCCCTAAAACTTGGGCCCTATAGTCCTAGCAACATCCTCATTTTTCTCTGCACTCTTTCCAGTCCAATTGCATGTTTCCTACAAATTTATGGAGGCAATTCTGAAGGACAAGTTCTACCCATCACTTGGATAGTCAAGGCCTGATCAGGAACAGTCAGCATAGTTTTGTGCATAATATGTTACGTCTGACATATCTTTCAAAGTTATTTGAGGAGATAACTAAGGGGACAGATAAAAGGAGAGCAGTGGATGTTGTCTACAAGGACTTTAGTAAAGTCTTTATGGTTACCTTCAAATTAGAGATTTTCTGTGTTCTCAGTTGGCTACCTTTCCTTCAAGTTCAGATAAGAATCTCTTAGCTGATATTTTAAATTTGAAACCTTTTTTTGATGGCTCAATCCCTAATATATATAATAAACTGCTTATGATTAAGCAGCTTTCTTTACATAATATTAGGCAAGCTTGGGAGCATGATTTGAATATGCAAATCTCTGATGAAGATTGGAATGCCATTTTGAAATTAGTGAATAAGTCATCTTTTTGCGCTTGCCATTCTTTGGTACAATTTAAAGTGGTACATAGGGCCTATTTGTCTATAGAGAAATTATCCCATTTTTATTCTGATATGTCCCAGCTTAGAAAAATTTTGGAAAGATGTATTTTCTACTTTTTCTCAATTTTTTAACACTAACTTTGAACCTAATCCTCTTACTACTCTCTTTGGTATTCTCGGAACTCAAGATATAACTTTAAACTCCCTCAGACTTGTATGTTCTAGCTTTTATCTCACTTATGGTGAGAAAACGGATTTTGCTCAAATAGAAAGAAGCAGTCTCTCCTACTCATATGCAGTGGTTAGAAGACATTATGACTCATCTTAGTTTGGAGAAGATTCAGTGTTCTGTTTCTAATTCAGTACAGTACTTTTATACGACATGGGGTCCTTTTATGAACTACTACTCTAACTTGTGAAAGGTTTTTTTTCTACGTAGATGTTATTAATTATGTTATTCTTTGTTAACAACTTAGTGACACTTTTTAAAAAAATATTTTTTTCCTTGTTCTTACCCATTGGCTTTCTTGGTAGGGGCTAGATTTTTTTATATATATAAAATTCCTAATGTATACTCTTTATAAATTTGCAGTATTAGTAATCATTACCGGAGTACTATATACACGTATGTTACTCACTCCTATACAGTTCAATTTTTCTATCATCTGTATTCTGTTAGTCATTTTTTTAATATATATACTCTATTTGTTATATATTCTTGTATACATTAATAAAAATATTGAAAGAGAAGAGTAAAGTCTTTGACAAAGTCTCGCACGGCAGGCTGATCTCAAAGGTTAAATCACATGGGGTTCGGGGATATAGTGAAGTGGATTCAGAATTAGTTTGTTGAAAGGATGCAGAGGGGGACAATTGAAGGTCAGTTCTCAGACTGGAGGCCTGTGAGTAGTGGGATCAGTGTTGGAACCTCTGTTATTCATTATTTGTGTAAATGCTTTGGATATGAATGCACATGGCAAGTTTGCGAATGATCCTAAATTTAGGGTCTAGTTAATAGTGAAGCAGGTTACAATAAATTGCAAAGAGCTCTTGTTCAGTCAAGGAAATAGGCTGTAGAATGGCAAATGGATGAAATGTGAGGTGAAGCATTTCGCACATTCAAGCCAGGGTAGGGCCTATACAGTGAATGGCAGGGCACTGGTGGAGCAGAGAGAGCTGGGAGTACAGGTGTACTGTTCACTGAAAGCAGCCACACCAATAGACAGGGTGGTGAACCTCGGTGGCTTTCCTCAGTCAGGGCATTGAGTTTAGGAGTAGGGACATCATGTTGCAGATAGCTTGGTCAGCCTGTTACAGGAAAAGCATTGTCAAGTTAAAGAGAGCGCAGAAGTGATTTTCGAGGGTGCTACCTGGACTAGAGGGCTGAAGTTTTCGGGATAAGTTGGCCACACTGGGTCTTCCCTGGATTGCAGGAAATAAAGGGAGACTTCACAGAAGTTTATAAAATCTAGAGGGTTACAGATAAGGTAGATGGTCATAATCTTTTCTCTAGGTTTGGGGAGTCCAAAACTAGAGGGTACATTAGCAAGATGGGGGAGGGGAGAGATTTAAAAGTGACTTCAGAAATAATGGACCATTTGTGCTGTGAGACCTGTTTCTATGACTCTGTGTACTGAATACAGTTTTGTTCACCTTATTACAAAATGCAGCTCCACTGACAACTTGTACAACTGCGAAAAACAATAATATCATAACTCCTACACTCAGTGACCTGACTGATGAAGACCAGCAAGGCATGCACCTTTTTTCATCACCTTATCTACCTCTGACTTCACTTTCAACAAACTCTGCACTGGTAGTCCTCAGTGCCTCTATACCATTGTATTCCCTAGGCCTCTACCATTCATAGTACAAGTCCTACACTGCTGTGACTTTCCAAAAAGCATCATCTTACTCCTCAATCTATTTGCCACTCCTCAGCCCATTTCCTCAAATGATCAAGATTCCCCAGTAATTTACCATAACTTCCTTCACTTCCAAAAATACCTCCTAATTACATGTCATTGGCAAATTTACTGGGTGTATTTGCATCCAAATCATATGTAAAGAATAAAAAGGGACCCATGCTGACCCCAGCGGCATACACTAATCATTGGTCTCGTTTCCAAGAAACGCTTGTTAATAACCACCCTTTGCTTCCTACCTTTCAGCCAATTTTGAATCCACCTAATGAGTTCTCCCTGATTCCATGGGATCTAACCTGTAGAATCCAAATCAGGTTTATTATTGTTGTCTAATATGATGTGAAATTTGTTGTTTTGCAGCAGACCAGCCTGCCATGTAGGACCTTGTTGAAGGCCTTACTAAAGTCCAAATGGACAACTTACCTTCATCTACTGATTTGATTACCTTTACAAAGAATTCTAAGAGTTTCATTAAACTCAACGTCTTACACACAAAGCCATGGGAACTCCTAATCTGATCCTGTCTCTCAGAGTTCCCTCAAGTAACTTCCCCACCTGTGACTTCTGCTAATTGACTTGGCCTTTGTGACCCTTTGAACTGTGGAATGACATGAGCACTCTGCAGTCTTTGGCAACTTCCTCAATAGCTAAAGATGGAGGAAATATCTCTGCAAGTCCTCTGCAATTTCTTCTCTAATCTCCCTCAAAGTCTGAGGAAGTATTCGGTCTGCCTCTAGGGTTTTACCCACATTAATGCATTGTAAAGCAGGAAATATCTTCTCCTTGCTAATACGTATTTTCTGCAAAATGTCTCCACTTGTTTCCCTTATTTCTTGAGCAACCAGGGTATTCTCTTCAGGTGTATTGTGCGGCAATGCATAGCTGAGGTTCATTAATGCGCACATTCGGAGGCTGAACTCTAAAAGATCATTCACTGCTGTGAATGGGTGTATTCATTGAAACCTGGTGAACGTTGAAGGTTGCAATAGAGTGGATATGGACAAGATACTTCCTATGTTGGGGGTGTCTAAAACCAGAGGGCACAGCCTCAGAATAGAGGGGTGTCCTGTTAGAATGGAGACGAGGATGAATTTCTTCAGCCAGAGAGTGGTGAATTTGTGGAATTAATTGCCATAGACAGCTGAGCAGGCCAAGTCTTTGGGTATATTTAAGGCAGAAATCAATAGATTCTTAATTAGTCAAGGAGGAAAGGATATGGGGCAGAAGATAGGGTTAAGAATGAAAATGGATCAGCCATGATGAAATGGCCTATGTGCGTGACTGAGTGAGATTAACATTCAATATTTGTAAAACAAGCAACTTGCTAAAACTATACAGTGGTGTCCTCTGACAAAGTTTATGACAAGGTCCTGGAAGGGTTGATGTATGAAGAAAGGCGAGTAGGTTGGGACTACATTCATAGAACATAGAATGGTACAGGTCCTTCAGCCCACAATGTTATGCAGACCTTTAAACCTACTCTAAGATCAACTTAACCTTTTCCTTTTAGTATATTAGTGTGAGACGTTATCTTTTTTAAAATGTAGGATTATTGAAGGGTTTGGCAGACTAAGATGTTGAGTAATTGTTTTCCTTAGTGGGTATATCCAGGATCAAAGGACATAGTTTCAGAATAAGGGAAGATGAAGAAGAAGACACAATATGATGCAGATGTTGGAAACCTTGATCAAACACAAAATACTGGAGGAATTCAGCAGGTCAAGCAGCATCTACGGAGAAGAATAAACCATCAATGCTTCCAGTCAAGATGTTGCCAAGCTGTGGTCTCTGTGAAGGTTGTGGCTCTGTCTTAGTTGTTTTTTAAGTTTGTAGGGATGGTTTTAAGCTCAGAGAGGAGGCACAAGGCCACTCAGTCAGTGAGCCCAGAGTTGGGGATCCCATCTTTGGCTAGTCTGTGGGTCGACACGGAAGATGGAAGCATGAAGGTTGATCAGAAGTCTGGAAGCTGAAGCCCATTGTCTGAAGCCTGGAGACTGCAGGCCTGCCCTGGAGTTGGAGGACTGTCCATGTGGGTGGGTGGAAGGGAGTGAGGTTGGCAGAGAGGAAAGGGGTTTGTTTTGCTGCTGTTGTATTTTTGTTTGTTGTATTCGGTGTTATTCTGCTGAGCATCGTGGTCATGCTACGTTGGTGCCAAAACATGTGGCGACACTTGTGGGCTGCCCCCATTATAAGTGTTGATTGCTTACATGAACAAAGCACTTCACTGTATGTTTCTATGTACATATAATAAATAAATCTGAATCCAAATCTGTTATGTGAGATGAAAAACAATTTCTCTTCTCAAAGGTACATGGAATTTCCTACCCCGTCACAGAAGAGTGTGCTTGAACCAATTAAATGTCTTCCAAGAAGGCCTTGGATCACCTGAACAATAGTAATCCCTACATCACACCACTGTTTATTGATCACAGCTCCAGCATTCAACACAATCAGACCCTCAGTTCTAATCAACAAACTCCAAAACTTGGGCTTCTGTACCTCCGTCTGCAACTGGATCCTTCACTTCTTCACCAGGAGACCACAGTCACGCAGATCAGAATAACATCTCCTCCTCACTAACAATCAACACTGACACACCTCAAGGATGCAAGCTTAGCCCACTGCTCTACAATCTACACCCATGACTGTGTGGCCAGGCACAGCTCAAAAGCCATCTATAAATTTGCTGATGACACAACTATTGATGGCAGAATTTCAGATGGTGATGAGAAGGCATATAGGAGCAGTAGACTGATCCATTGGTTGAGTGGTTTCTCAACAACAACCTTACACTCGACATCAGTAAGACCAAGCAGTTGATTGTGGACTTTAGGAAAGGGAAGTCGAAGGAGCACACATCAGTCCTCATTGTGGGATCAGCAGTGGGAAGGGTGAGCAGTTTCAAGTTCCCGGGTGTTAACATCTCTAAAGGACTATTCTGGGTCCAATATTGATGCAATTACAAAGAAGGCATGGCAGGGGCTGTATTTCATTAGGAGTTTAAGGAGACCTGATACGTCACCAAAAATACTTGCAAATGTTTACCGACAAATACAGCTTCTTGCCCTTTGCCATCAGATTTCTGAATTGACAATGAAGCCATGAACACAACCTCACTATTTTCCCCTCTCTTTTTTGTACTATTTATTTTTATATATACTCACTGTAATTCAGTTTTTAAACTTTTATACATTGCAATGTATTGCTACTGCAAAACAACAAATTTCATGACATATGTCAGTGATTTTAAAACTGATTCTGAGGCAAAGACCAACAGATATTTGAAATACAAGCTCACCAATGCTCAGCTTACAAATGCCTCTACTTCCTCAGGAGGCTAAAGAAATTCAGCATGTCCCCATTGACTCTTACCATTTTGCAATTGAAACCCCGCTGGTTTCCCTGGCTGCATATGTCTAGGGAAGACACACTCCAGTCCCGCCAAACCCGTGAGATTGAGACGGCTCTCTGTGGATGCTGTGTAATTTGCAACCCTGTTACAACTCAGTGCCAAGAAACAACAGATAGCACCCTACATATGACTAAAGGAATTATATTTATGAATATTAATTTAAGGGTTAGTAAGGAAAAGAAAGGAAAAAAACAAAAAGGGCCCATTATAATTAAATGGTCAAAGGTACACACTTGGAATTGAATTGAGCATTTCTTACATCTGTCACATACATGAGAAGTAAAAATCTTTATGCCTCCATTTAAATGTGCAATGTGCAATCATGTTAATTTATAATAAATAGAACAATGTAATATAGAGTACATTCAAATCAATATGAGTTCATCAGTCTGATGGCCTAGTGGAAGAAGCTGTCCCAGAGTCTGTTGGTCCTGGCTTTTATGCTGTGGTACCATTTCCCGGATGGTAGCAGCTGGAATAGATTGTGGTTGGGATGGCTCGGGTCACCAATGATCCTGTGGGCCCTTTTTAACACACCTATCCTTATAAATATCCTGAATCATGGGTAGTTCATGACTACATATGCGCTGGGCTGTCTGCAGTCATACCAGGCAGTGATGCAGCCAGTCAGTATGCTCTCAATTGTGCCCCTGTAGAAAGCCCATACCAAACTTCCTCAACCATCTGAAGTGAAAGAGGCGCTGTTGTGCCTTTTTCACCACACAGCTGGTGTGCATGGTGTGCACAGCTCAACTCTTCCAGAATTCATATTCACCCATCCTCAGTCAATCTTGGCACCTGGCTCCATCAAATCATGGTCCCCCATCATAACAAATCCTACAACCGGATCTCTCCAGCATCTTCTCTCTTTGTCTCCCGCTGAGCCAAAAAAAACCCCAAGACTAACCTTCCTGATTGGATGACACATATTCCTCAGCATCCCTTATCTTCAACAATAACCCAAACAAGTTGAAAGCAGAACAGACTGCTTTTACAGAAACACTAAAGCGAAATACCTACAGCACAGTGGTAAAAATGTCAATGAGTGTGTTACACAATGATGGACCATAAAATGTCTGGGTGCACACTGGCTTGGAGTGGCAATTGCTCGGCATGTGACTGCAAGAAAATGCAAAGAGCTGTGGACACAGCTTAACACAGCACAGGAACCAGCCTCTCCTCTACTGACTCTGACTATATTTTTCTCAGCCTCAGTAAAGCAGCCAGCATAATCAAAGACCCCACCCAACACGGATATTCTCCCTCCCCGCCTATCAGACAGTAAATACAAAGCCTGAAAGCACAAGGATGTTGTCATTTGACTCTTCAATGGAACTGCCTCGCACTTCATTCTGCATTGTTGTTTTATCTTGATCTACCTCAGTGTACCGTGTAATGATTGAGTTGTATAATATTATGCTAGACAAGGTTTTCCACTGTATCATGACAAACATGACAATAATTAACCCTTACCGAAATCAAATAAGTCAGGTTTAGAGAGAGAGGACCCTAGAACTTATTGATTGGCAGGCATATGCTATTGTACCTCAGAGACTATATTTAAATCAAGTTTGTACAGCATTTGGAGACCTTCTGTGAAAAGAGCTTTATAAATCCTTACATTTGATTTTCAAAAATTAAAATTTTGCCTTCGCATCTTGTTCAAAAGAAGTGAGAATACAAAGAAATAAATTCCAGGTCAAATGGACAAGTAATTCACAAGTATATATACAGACTAAGTCGCCACAACCCTGATACAGTGTCTCAACTTGAAAGGTCAACAACTGCTCTTGCCCCCAGAGGCCGGTAACTGGCCCAGTGAGTTCATCCATATGCATAGATTTCTTCAACTTCCCAATAATTGCCTCACCCCTTTACCATTCCCACTTCCCTCTCACCTTATCTCCTTACCTGCCCATCAACCCTTTCTGGTGCTCCTCTCTCTATCCTTTCTTCCATGGTCTTCTACCACCCCCCCCCCCATCAGATTCCCCTTTCTCCAGCCCTTTACCTCTTTTACTGCTCAACTCCCCAGATCTTTACATCACTTACTAACTTGTATTTCTTCCTCCTTTCCCCCCCCCCCCACCCCATTTCCTACTCTGACTTCTGATGGAGAAAATCCAGAAATCCAAGCCACACACATAAAATGCTGGAGGAACTCAGCAGTCAGCACCTTTGGAAAGAGTGAACAGTCGACATTTTGGGCCCAGGCCCTTCATCCAGGACTGGAAAAAAGATGCAACACACACAAGATAGTGGAGGAACTCAGCAGGCCAGGCAGCATCTATGGAAAAAGTATGGTAGAGAAACCCTTCGACAGATTTCCTGCATTGTAAGATGAGAAGATAGAGATTACCCGCATTGTAAGATGGGGGCAGGGGTGGAAGAAGTACAAGATGGTAGATAGGTAAAACTGGGAGAGAGAAGGGGTGATGTAAAGAGCTAGGAAGTTGAAAGGTGAAAGAGTTAAAAGGCCTGGGAATGTGGAATCTGATCGATTGCAGAAGACCAGAGAAGAAAGGTGGTCGACTGGTGGCGGTGAGGAGTTCGATCCAGTGACAGACCGCTCTCCATGTGCCAGGTTGATGTTGATGGTCCTGACGAAGGGTCTGCGCCCGAAATGTCGACAGCGCTTCTCCTTATAGATGCTGCCTGGCCTGCTGTGTTCCACCAGCATTTTGTGTGTATTGCTTGAATTTCCAGCATCTGCATTTCCTCGTGTTTGATGTTGATGGTGGCAACTTGCCACCTCCCGTTTAAATTCCCACGTGGAATATTGTGGAGGATCAAATACCCTAAAAAGGGAAGAGGGAGGTGATGGGTAAGTAAGGAGACAAGATGAGAGAGGGAAACGGAGGATGGTGGTGGCGTGGGGCAATTACCGGAAGTCCTATCATCCTTGTACTTTATCCTGCCCTCCGCCCACGTTCCTGATCTAACTTCTGATCTATTCCCCCCCCCCCCCCAGTCCTGACGAAGTGTCTCCGCCTGAAGCGTCGACTGCACTCTTTGCCAGCACTGCGTGTGCGATGTGTGAGATTTCCAGCATTGTTTGTCCCCCCCAACCCCGGGCAGACTCGCTTGTTGTTTCGGCTCCCCCCGGGCTGGGGAGCGGCGAAGCGGTGCGCATGCGCGCAGCGGACGTCCGGCCTGCCTGCCGCTGCCGCCCCCGCCCCCGCCCCGTGTTTGTGTTCGCTTCAGCCTCTCTTGTCGGGAATGTGTTCTGGACTGGATTTCAATTTGAGTCCCTTCGTCCCTCTGCGCTGCCAGGCCGGCTCGTTCAGCGGGACATCGTAATCAGGCGGCTCCAGGTCTGCTCCGCTCCGCGTACGGTGTGCTTCCTTCCACTGGAGCCGGCTCGACACAACACAACACAACACAAGGATGGCTACTGGTTAGAACCTTCTCCGTACTTCCCTCGCTTTTGATGATTGAAAGTGTATTTGAGGTTGATCTTAGTTACGGTCATTTTTTGTTGAACTGAGGCTTTGAGGAATACAGCCAGTAAGTTTAACTTACAACGATGGACGCAAACTATTGCATGTGATTATGTTTTATTTAAATCGGTTTATTATAATGCCCAAGGCGCAATACAGTTAAATATCGGTATGCGGTGCTAGTTACTATAGGCCAGGGAAATTGACTTTTTATTTTTTATTATTTCGCTTTGGCAAAGCACAAAGCAGTTCAGCAATCGCTCTCTGGGGTAATGAATTTGAGATGTTCTTGAACTAAGGCATTCGCTAGCGTATGCAAATATTCTTGGCAAACAGCCCAATACATGAGTTTTAAATGTAGGTAGAGAATATATTTCACTCAAATGTAAGTAGTTTGTAGGTTTATAGTTATTACTTCTCAAAACACACATCATTGTAGGGTTGAAGTTCAAGCAAATTTGGGCGAGGATGTCAAATTTTGTTCTGTAGTAAGAACATGAGTTATTTTACAAGATCCAACAATTTTAGCCTGTATTTATTGATGCTATTTTTTGAAAAATTTTGTACTTTAAACTTCACGTTTTCACCTTGTAATAGCAGAATTTGGATTTGTGTTACGCGTCAGTAACACACCCACTAAGCCCCCGTAATTTTGATAAGGACTTAATCAGCCATACTTCTTGTCTTGGTAAATTTGAAATTACCATTTCCATATATAAAAAGAGAGTGAATGAGAAAAGGTGTGGCAGGTGGAATCCAGTAATTAAATGGTGACGTGTCGAGAAGTGTTCAGAGAAACTTGGGTGTCAACGTACACCATCATCGGGATGTGATGTGAAATTTGTTAATTTAGCAGCAGCAGCAGCAGTTCAATGCAATACATAATCTAGCAGAGAAAAAGATAATAAATAAAATAACAATAATAAGCAAGTAAATCAATTTTGTATATTGAATAGATTTAAAAAAGTGTGCAAAACAGAAATACTGTATATTTTTTTAAAAAGTGAGGTAGTGTCCAAATATTCAATGTCCATTTAGGAATCAGATGGCAGAGGGGAAGAAGCTGTTCCTGAATTGCTGAGTGTGTGCCTTCAGGCTTCTGTACCTCCTACCTGATGGTAACAGTGAGAAAAGAGCATGTCATTAATAACGGATGCTGCCTTTCTGAGACACCGCTCCTTGAAGATGTCGGGGGTACTTTGTAGATTAGTACCAAAGATGGAGCTGACTAGATTTACAACCTTCTGCAGCTTCTTTCGGTCCTATTCAGTAGCCCCTCCTTAACAGACAGTGTCAGAATGCTCTCCACGGTACAACTATAGAAGTTTTTGAGTGTATTTGCTGACAAGCCAAATCTCTTCAAACTCCTAATAAAGTATAGCCGCTGTCTTGCCTTCTTTATAACTACATCGATATGTTGGGACCAGGTTAGAGCCTCAGAGATCTTGACACCCAGGAACTTGAAGCTGCTCACCCTCTCCACTTCTGATCCCTCTATGAGGATTGGTATGTGTTCCTTCGTCTTACCCTTCCTGAAGTCCACAATCAGCTCTTTTGTCCTACTGATGTTGAGTGCCAGGTTGTTGCTGCGACACCATTCCACTAGTTGGCATATCTCACTCCTGTATGCCCTCTCGTCACCACCTGAGATTCTACAACAATGGTTGTATCGCCAGCAAATTTATAGATGGTATTTATGCTATGCCTAGCCACACAGTCATGTGTATAAAGAGGGTAGGGCAGTGGGCTAAGCACACACCCCTGAGGTGTGCCAGTGTTGATTATCAGCTAGGAGGATATGTTATCACCAATCCGCACAGATTGTGGTCTTCTGGTTAGGAAGTTGAGGATCCAATTGCAGAGGGAGGTACAGAGGCCCAGGTTCTGCAACTTCTCAATCAAGATTGTGAGAATGTTGGTACTAAATGTTGAGCTATAGTCGATGAACATCATCCTGACATAGGTATTTGTGTTGTCCAGGTAGTCTAAAGCTGTGTGGAGAGCCATTGAGATTGCATCTGCCGTTGACCTATTGTGATAGGAAAATTGCAATGGGTCCAGGTCGTTGCTGATTTAGGAGTTCATTGCCAACCTCGCAAAGCATTTCATCACTGTAGATGTGAGTGCTACCAGGCAATTGTCATTGAGGCAGCTCACATTATTCTTCTTGGGCACTGGTATAATTGTTGCCTTTTTGAAGCAAGTGGGAAGTTCCGCCCATAGCAGTGAGAGGCTGAAAATGTCCTTGAATACTCCCCCTAGTTGGTTGGCACAGGTTTTCAGAGCCTTACCGGGTACTCCGTTAGGACCTTCCGCCTTGTAAGGGTTCGCCTCTTCAAAATCAGCCTAACATCGGCCTCTGAGACAGAGAACACAGGGCCATCAGTTGCATCAGGGATCTTCACAGCTGTAGTTGTGTTCTCCCTTTCAAAGCGTGTATAGAAGGTGCTGAGTTTATCTGGTAGTGAAGCATTACTGCCATTCATGCTATTGGTTTTCGCTTTGTAAGAAGTAATGTCTTGCAAGCCCTACCAGAGTTGTTGTGCATCCAGTGTCACCTTCAACATCATTCAGAATTGTCTCTTTGCCCTTGAAATAGCCCTCCGCAAATCATATCTGTTTTTCTGGTACAGGCCTGGGTTGCCAGACTTGATTGCCACAGATCTAGCTTTCAGCAGACAATGTAACTCCTGGTTTATCCACGGCTTTTGGCTTGGGAATATACAGTAAGTCTTTGCAGGCACACACTCATCCACACAGATTCTAATGAAGTCGGTAACAACTGCAGCATACTCATCCAGGCTCGAAGATGAATCCCTGAATACAGTCCAGTCCACTGATTCAACCAGTCCTGTCCATACCTTCTTGGTCCTCACTACTGGTGCTGCAGTCTTTAGTCTCTGCCTGTACTCAGGGAGTAGAAGTACAACTAGGTGATCAGACTTCCCGAAGGCATTCTTGATGGTGGCATAGCCATGGTCCAGTGTGTTGTTTCCTTTGGTACTGCAAGTTATCTGTTGATGGTGGTTGCTTAGTGATTTTTTTTCAGACTGGTTTGGTTAAAATCTCCCAGAACAATGGTGAAGGTGTTAGGGTGTGCTGTTTCGTGCATGTTGATCCCATTGCTCAGATTATCTAAAGCCTGCTTGACATTGGCCTGAGGTGGAATGTAAACTGCTTCCAAAGTGACCCCAGATATCTCCCATGGTAGGTAAAAAGGATGGCAGTTAACTGCTAGAAATTCCAGGTCTGGTGAGCAGAATTGACACAGCACTGATAAATTTGTGCACCAAAAAGAGTTAATTATGAGGCATACTCCTCCACCTCTGCTTTTGAAAGACTCTATAGATCTATCCTGAGCAAACACGAGGAAATCTGCAGATGCTGGAAATTCAAACAACAGCACACACGTTTCGGCCCGAAATGTCGACATCGCTTCTCCCTATAGATGCTGCCTAGCCTGCTGTGTTCTACCAGCATTTTGTGTGTGTTGTTGTTTATAGATCTATCCTGACTGTGTATAGTAAACCCGTCGATCTGAACCACTGCATCTGGTACAGAAGGGGTTAACATGTGTTGGTTGGATTTCCACCATCTGCAAATTTTCTCTTGTTTATTCCAGGTGGATTGGATACAGTAGCATGAGTGCCTTTCTGTAATAATTACCCTGGAAGGCAAAAAGTAGAAATTGGAGTAGGCTTTGCTGCTCATTTTCCCTACTATGCCATTCAATGAGATTGTGACTGGTCTTGTATTCAGCAAAACTTTCCTGCAAATATCCTTGTATCCCTCTATTTGCTTCCTATTTAAAAGTCAATAAACTTTAGTACTGAACAAAGTCCGAGACCAAGCCTTCAAAGCCACCTGGGTAGAGACTTCAGTGAGTCACTATCTTCGAGGTCACTAGATTTCTTCTAGTGTTTGCCCTGAATGATTCAGAAAACGGCCAGAGAAAACTTCCCACATGCACAAAATACTTACAGATAGGGTAGATTTCAGTGACCTCAACTCTTTTTTTTAGTCCATACTCACAAATAATTTTTAAACATTCCAGACTGCTTAATCTCTCAGTCTCAAACCTGCCATTCAAGGAATCAGTTTGACAAAGATTTGCTTTACTACCTCAATTGCAAGTATACCCTTTCTTAGGCTAGGCTGTATCCATTATCCAGGTGCCCCCAAGCCAGAGCTACATATGGTAGAAGAAAGGCGACTCACCTTTTGTACTCATAAAAACTGGCATGCCATTTATTTTTCTGATTGCCGGTTGTACTTGTATGTTAGCTTTCAGTGATCTGTGCAAAAGGACACTCGGCTCCCTCTTAATGCCAACACCTTTCAATCTCTCACTATTTCAAATATAGTCCATAATTCTGTTCTTTCTCCTTTATCAAGATAGATTAGCTAACATGGTCCACCTGGCATGTACTTTTCATTCATCCTCTTCACACTCCGGACTGCAATCCAGTTTTATATCATCAACAACTTGGTTGTTCTACATTTGATCCTCTCATCTAAACCAGGAATTGTGAACATTTTGGACTCCTGCAGGATTTCCATGTGGTACACCCTCCCAACCTGAAATGGACCTATTAATCTCTGCTGTTTTTCTGTTCATTAACTAATCCACAGTCCATGGCTGTATATTATTTCCAATATATTACACTCTAATTTTGTTTATCTTTCATGTGGCCTTCTGAAATCTTAATCTCCTTAATTTGTACTGCTAGTTAGAACTCAACCAAAAACAGATTTGTTACAGATGAATGCTAGGAAGACCAGGCTCTTTTGTTAGTCTCAACATGAAGCGTAGTGATTTTCGTGCAGATATTCTTCACTCTCCTTGCACCAGGTCTAGGTGGGTAGATTAAATGTAATTTCTGGGAAATTGTGCCAATTTTTCTGCACCCTCAGTTTCAGTGATGATTGGGGAAATCAGTATAGAGCAGTGGTCCCCAACCACCGGGCCATGGACTCATATCGTTTCATACTGCCAAATCATATTGTTTCCTCGCGGCCCGGTAGCTCATGCTTTGGTGGTTGGGGACCACTGGTGTAGAGCAATCAGTAAGTCTGGGACTTCATTGTTTGTGTCTGTTTCCCAAACTTAGCACCTGCACTGATAAATGCTGGAGGAATTTTCGCTGTATACAAGTCTGCAGAGCCTCTGTGGTGTTGGCAGAATTCATTTTTCAATAACTTACGTGTTATTTTAGTTTGCATCAATTTGAATATTTAGGGCTCTGAAAACAAGCAATGTGGCAAACAATTCTTTAGTATGGTAGTATACCATAAAAAGCTTTTTATACAGTAACATTACAAAAGAAAAAGTAAATGTACATGAAGCAATAAATCATAATTGCTTTAATTTATCTTCATTTGGCAATATACATTTAGAAATAAAAGTAATCTCATATTTTCATGTGGTAATAAATTTTGATTTTTAATAATGAAAATCTTTTATTTTCTTTGGTCTGTGAGAGCAAAATCAAAATTTAAAGGTAATCCCCCATACTAGGAAATTTATATTCCTGGAAAGCATGTCATATCATGATTTTTTTCTGTAATGAGAAGCTGCATCATCATTACACACCTCAAGAAACCTAAGATGAGGAAAAAATTTCTGCTTATTTACTTTTTTTTTGCAAACTCTTGAAGAGTGGATTTTTTGCCGTGCCTCAAATTTTTGGGTAATGATTAGAGAAATCTGTGAGGGCAAATTTCTGGCATCTGAGTGCTGTAACTCATGGGGGTTGCCTGCATAAATGATAAACATTCCTTAAAAATATCAACCTAGATATATCCGTACTGAAGGATACTTAGTGCAGTGATACCTGCTAATTTGTAGATGGTAATTGACAATATCTTGCTTTAATATTGCATTGAAAATGAATTATGTTACCTGGATTATAGAACTGTTATCATTTTTGGCCAAAAGCTTATTGATGGTATTTACAGCTTAAGACAGTTGCATGCTTCTATTATCTCAAATATAATGCTAGAACTTTGTAACTGGCTATTGCTACTTGGCAAGCTATTTTATGCCGAACCTTGTAATCAGCGCATGTTCATAGCAAGGGACCTAACTGATACTTGTGGTGGACTGTGACAGCAATTCGTGAGCATTAATTACTTTAAGTTTACTTGTAACTGTGGTTTTTCCTTGTTGCATTTCAGTGGAAGTGCCCTGAACAATCATGTGACAGTGATGTTCTTGAGTTCAGGTGAAATAAAGAATTGGAATTTTACTTTGGGAGTAACCAATACATTTTAAGCTGAAATTGAATTGAATTTGGTCAAAACTTGGTATTTAACAAGTTAGCACTTGGATTTGCTTAATATCCACAAACTTTTCTGTTCTAGAAAAGACTAAAATCTCTTTCCTTTTGTCTTTCAGAGAATGTCAGCTTGATGTTTAAATTGTACTGCTTGACAGTAATGACAGTTGTAGCTGCCACATACATAATAGCATTGCGATACACAAGAACACTTTTAACTGAGATGTACTTTGCAACCACTGCTGTTTGCATCACCGAAGTCTTAAAATTAATCTTGAGTTTAGGTATGTTAGCAAGGTATGTATTAAGTCTACTGCCTCATACTTTCCACAATATTTAGTTTTTTAAGAAATTACTCGTAAAACCCGTCACTCCAGTTTTTTTGTTGCACGCTCTTTTAGCGTAGGTTGCCTGTGAATGACAAACCCTTCACTCATATCCTTCCAGTCACTTTCATCTTGATATGTGTTCCATTACTGTGAAACGAAAGCCTCTACCACCAAGGAGGAAGGCAGGAAGAACATGGCAATGTCACAACCCGCAGATTTCCCCAAATAACACACCATCCGGGTTTGGAAACACTTCACTGTTCCTTCATTGTGACTCACTCTAAATCCTGAAATGCATTACCCAGTCTCACTTCAGGAGTATGTTCATTACAGGGATTGCAGTGGTCCAGGAACATGACCTCCACCACCCCCTAAAGATTATTAGGGAAATAGGTGCTGAAAAATCCCCCACAAATTAAAAGAAATAAATCATCGACCAAAGTGCCTATGGATGTACTGTTCAAACTGAGTAAATGCAGCATACTTCCTTCACTGTCCTGTGAGTTTTATCTGACCAGCCTCTGGAGGACTCGTATTAATTTCTGATCTCTAGGGGGTAGTGCCAGAAAGCTTCAATGTGCATCTTTTTATTTGTTGATGTAGCATATTTTATTACCTTATTCTTTCCACTCTAAGGGACGTGGGCAGTTTGAATGGGATGTTAACGGCTTTGCGTGACCACATATTAAGGAGTCCCAAAGAAATGCTGAAACTCAGTGTTCCATCTCTAGTGTACGCTGTTCAAAATAATATGGCCTTTGTGGCACTTAGTAACTTGGACGCAGCAGTGTATCAGGTAATAATTGTCTGGGATACTCAGAAATAAATCAAGTAGTTTGCATTTTGTTTTGACATGATGTATGCTTTAATGTTTTAAGCAATGGTGAATAAGATCGCTGATTTGAAGTTAGATGACCAAAGACTTGATCAAATAGATTTTTAAAGTAGGAGACAGACAAAGAGATTTAATGAAGGAATGTCAGAGTCTGGGGCCAAAGGTAGAATGATTAAATTTGGCAATGATTGAGAGGAAAGCACTTATGTCTTGGCTTGGGATGTGAATATGAATAGAGAGATTCTGGGATAAAAATACTGATGAGATACAAGTGTACTTTATGACAATTTGCTTAAATGTAATTCTTAGCATAGCTAACTGCTCAAATAGTTTGGAACATCACTTTTCTTATAGCTCAGTGAAAAGAAAATGGAAAGATTTTGTTTTTAACTAGTTGTATTTAATTTGTTTCCAGGTGACATATCAACTAAAGATTCCCTGCACAGCATTCTGTACAGTCTTAATGCTGAATCGTTCTCTTAGCAAACTGCAATGGGTTTCTGTATTTATGCTTTGTGCAGGGGTAACATTGGTCCAGTGGAAGCCTATGGAAACTACAAAGGTGCAGGTAAGTAACTCTAATTTTGGAAACTGTATGTGAACCTGGCATGGCCTGGCTGGATTGCATTTTCTGTGCAATCTAACCTCGTGTTGTGCAGACTTGTGTTTTGAATAAAGTGCTAAGTGAGATAATGGAAATCTACTTTGTCTTAAGCCACTACACTCAAGGAAGCAGACGTGCTACCTTTTGTCATTTTCCGGTATCTTAGTATTTTGTCCTATGAAAGATTACAACACTATTTAAAATAGTGGTTGCATGAAAATTTGAGACCAGTTTACTTGCATCTTGGTAATGAATAAAAATTTAAGCATTCCTGTTGGGAAGTAATTGTCATGAACACTTGGAAGAAAGACTGGTGGAGCCCCTCTGTTCTGACTGTAAACAGAAGAAAATCAACCACAGGCCATAGATGATGATTTCCAAATGAAATGCTGCAAAGCTGTTTGGTCCTAAGGATTCAAGGTGGTCAGAAATGCAGGAGGCCATAAGAAATCCAACTCTTAAGTCAACAAAATTACCTACAATGTGGAGAAGGGTTAAAATATGTATTTGTATTAAGGAATAGTAAACAGAATACAAATTGAGGCTGTTAGTCTGTTCTCAATTGAATCTCAATGTTACTCAGGTAAGGAAATATCCCATCCTTGGTCTGGCATCTCTGATTCCTGATCGTCCAATGTTGAACATAGAACTGTGCATCCCAAATGTGCCAGTACTACATCCTACTCCAAAATTGATTTAATCTTTCCCTCCATTTTTCTTTCATCCATGAGCTTATTTGAGTCTCTCAAGTGTCTCTGTTTTACCTGCCTGTACCAACAACCCTGGCAGCACATTTCATCATTCCATGCAGAAAAAAAATTGTCTGATATTCCTCCATACTTCCCTCCCCATACCTTAAAGTTCTGCTTCCTTGGTTTCAGCTATTTCTGCCCTGGGGAAAGTCTCTGGCTCTCTACACAATCTACGCCTCTGGCACACCTCTGTCAAGTCAATTCCAATCCTCCTCTCCAAAGAGAAAAGCTCTAGCTCGCTCAACCTATCCTCAAAGACATGCTTTCTAATTCAGACTCGATGGGCTGAATGGCCTAACATGAAGACATCAACATTTTAGGAAGAGCTTCTTCCCTTCCACCACAGTCTTTGAAATGTTCATCAACCGAGAGATCTGACACCTGGCTAGGTTCATTTCCTAGTACTAGATCCAGAATGGCTTCATTGTGACTGTGATCAAAGTCACCAGAGAAACACTGAAGCTGGTGATGTAGATGTCTTTATTCATCACAACAAGCAGGCATCATTCTGGAGACATGCTCGGTGGAGGTTCACAAACCCAAAAGTACATCACATTTTTATACTCTTAAGATCAAAGGTAATAGTAGTTGATACAATACAATTTCAATAATTACAATTACATTGTTTCCTTCAATATTTTGGGTTGACAATGCTTCTTTTGAATTATACAGCTACAGTGACATACAGTATACCTCTGAATGTTCAGACACCGTTGTCATAAAGTAATTCCCACACAAAGCATCTGGGGGCGGAAATCTCAATACAAAATTAATGTTGTCAGGACTGTCGCCGAATACTCAAATATCCTAACTACAAAAGCTGTTGATTGCCTATACTTGTGACCATGTTTGATATACTAAGTGAGATCAGTTTGGTCTGCCAGCTTGAACTTAGTTACAATGGTGAAAATAACTTGGCCCAGTTGCCTGGTTTGAATCAAGCCAATTAACACACCACCATTGTCTTAAAATCTGGCTATTGCATATGCAATCTCTTAGTCTGTGGGCCAATTTAACTTCAATTACTGCTTGCAATTTACAATAAGAACTGAAGACATAGCAAGCATCTTGAGCTTTTTAGAATTTACAATAAGAACTTAATGTAATAATTAATACTTGCTATAGCACATAACTCTAGACTACTCCCTATCATGCCTGTCTGCATATTTTCAGGAGTCCTTCCTGGCCACATTGCCACTTAAACCTTCTAGGGAAATTGAAGTCACCCATGACAACCACCTGGTATTTTTGTACCTTTCCAAATCTGCCTCCCGATCTATTCCTTACTGTCTCTTGCTATTTGCAGGGTGTGGTGGGGGGGGGGGGTGTTCTATAGGATACTCTGTGACTGTGCCCTTTCTGTTTCTGACTTTCATGTACACTGGCTCAGTAGATGACACCCCCCCCCCTTTCTCCAGTTGTGTTACTATCCCTGATGAGTGATGCAATTTCTTCTCCCCCACCCCCTTATACCCCCTTCCTGTCCACTTTGCAACATCCAAGGCTGGTTGACTCAATCCCAGTTCAGGACAGTTAACACTGGTAATGTAATTTCTGGCATTTTCAGTGATGTCCACAACCCCTGGCTGATTTAAAAAGGAAAGACTTTCTTGGAAATCAAGAAAGCAGTGAAGAAATAAGCTTAAATAGATACTTTTCTGAGGGTGTCTTTTAATTAAGAAAGAACTGGTAGGTGCATAAGTCAAGCTAATTCTGCCCGAGTTGCTACTCTGATCCACACAGTAGCAGTGCTTTATACATGTACAGTAAGAGTGTCAAACTTTACAGCATAAATACTCTATTGCAGGTTGTACAGAATCCAGTTTTGGGATTTGTTGCCATAGCAATTGCAGTATTGTGTTCTGGATTTGCTGGTAAGATGTAAATTGATATTTAACAACTTCCTATTTGCATAAGGGGATAAGATTTCTGTTTAGATAGTTGCAATGTTTATTACTGGGTTGTGTTTAGATCATTTAATCCTTAACTCTATGTTCCTGTAAGCTTATTAAATCTTTATGCTAATGAGCTTACAGGAACCTGGCAGAATAGTGTGAACAGTCAACATTTTGGGCTGAGTCCTGAAGAAGGGTCTCAGTCTGAAACGTCAAGATACGACTCTTTTCCATAGATGCTGTCTGACTCACCGAGTTCCACCAGTACTTTGTATGTGTTGCTTTGGATATCCAGCATCTGCAGATTTTCTAGCAGAGTATTTGCTCTGCAGCAATTCTACTTGTTCTCTACTTTGAAAGATTCAGATTAACTTACTTATCACACATACAAGGAAAGATAAAGTGAATTGCATTTGATAAATTCTGTGGAAGAGCACCTTAGATTGTGCAATTTGTCCTTTTGAATTTTAAAACATTTAACTGTGTTTCATTCAATGTACTATAGAACACTACATGCCCTTCAGCCCTCCATGTTGTGCTGACCCATATAATCCTTAAAAAAAAGTACTAAACCCACACTACCCCATAACCCTCCATTTTTCTTTCATCCATGTGCCTATCCAAGAGGCTCTTAAATACCCCTAATGTTTTAGCCTCCACCACCATCGCTGGCAAGTCATTCCAGGCACTCACAACCCTTACCCCTGATGTCTCCCCTAAACTTCCCTCCCTTAATTTTGTACATATGTTCTCTGTTTACCTGTAGATTAATGTGTAGAGCCCTCCCAAGTATAAAGGTTAGCATTCCACTGAACTCTATATTGTTTTGTAGACTAATTCCTTTGTTTCTAATTTTTCATCACTTGGAAGGGAAGTGAATGTCTATTAGGTCAATAGACATAATATTGTCTATTGCTACTAGATTTTGCCCACTTACCTTTTGTTTTTAAAATTTCGTGCATCATTTATATTTCTTGCATTGCCTTCTGTCTTTTGATTCTGTTGTCACTGGTGAGAATTTTCAAATCAGAGTAGCTGTATGTCACCACCACTCTCTGGCTTCTCCTCAGCTCCAGTTTCAAGTGGTCAGTAATTTAGCTTCTGTTCCCCGAGTTGTTTTTTCCCCAGGCTTACTCACAGGGGTGCTCTTAAATTAGTTTCAACTTAGAAAAAGATAACCTGTTGTATACTTGTGTGTAAGTGCAATGAAAATGTGGATGTGGTTTAACAATTCCACCTCCCACCACATCCCCACTTTCTCTCTCCTCCTCCTATTTTCCTCTGGTCCTCCTTTTTTTTTTTGTCCCCTAACCCTCAACTCATCCTCCTGATTCCATCCATCCGCTACACACAGTAGAATCATCCATACAGTTGGAGGAAGAGATGACTTTCCTGTTGGAGCTTGAGGAAAGATTTGAGGGTAAAGGATCAAGCAGATCTCCAATAAACTCAGATTATTGCACAGAATGGATTAGTGTTAATAGATCCAGCACCTCAGATAGGGACTCAAGTGGCTGAGGAAGTTGAAAAATCAGATAATCAAACCCAGAGCAAGAGTTGCCCCATGAAGTTGTATCACTGTGGAGAGTTGATACAAAAAGCTTGAGGGATGGTTGCAGCGCTTCAAATGAGCCAAACTACAGTACTTACAGAGACTGAAATTATTTAAAAACCTGTATGGTGCCAAGATTATCTTATACTTGCAAAAATCTCTCAAAACTGTCCCGGATATCTGGGTGGCTTGATCAAGGAGATACTTAATCCACCTGTAAGAACTACCGGCAGGATTCTCTGTGCCAGGAATAGAGATTAAAGAATCGTCTTCTCAAAATTAAAGGTACAAAAGCTATCAGCTATTATCAGGAAGAGGCATAACTTAGAGCTCTCAATGGAGGACTTTCTTCGCAGTGGCCAGTAGAAACAAATAAGACAACAGTATAGCTTATATCAACTGGAAGTTTTTTGGTTGAGATTTTCCAAAAGCAAAGAAAGAGAATGATGCCAGCAGTCATGAATGTTGAGAGTCAACTGCTGAAACAAGATATAGACATTAGAAAGTCTGCACATGCTGGAAATCTAAAGCAACATACAAAATGCTGGAGGGGCTCAGCTGGTCAGGCGGCATCTATGGAAATGAACAAAAGTTGAGGCTTCAGGCCGAGACCCTTCATCAGGGCTGAAAAGGAAGGGAAAGACACCAGAATAAAGAAGTGGGGGGAGGGGAAGAAAGATGCTTGGAAGGTGATAGGTGAAACTAGGTGGGTTGGAAAGATAAAGGGCTGGGGAAGAAGGAACCAAACGGGAGAAAAGAGTGGACCATAGGAGGAAGGGAAAGCGATAGTGCAAAGCCTTGGCTTCAGGTCAGAGGGTAGTGAGAAGCCGAAGCCCCGGAGCCTGTATCCCAGTTGGTGATCCAGGGAACTTTACAATTGGCTAACTTTAGCACCAGTGCACGAGCCGCTTAGGTGTCAGAGAATTCCAAGAGGACAAGTTGTCAAGCTGTTTGACATTGAAGTGCAACCTTTATCAATCAAGGTGCACCCCTAGTTATGTAAGGTCAAATGATGCAAGTGATGCCAAGTCACCATCCAAACTGGCTTATACCTCAGGATGATGTATCAGTACAAAAACAATAAGGATCAAGTGTCACAATAAGATTGTGTAATGTGCGAGAGAGTGCAGGTGGATGCTGTACCTAGAGCCACACCTTCAGACTTCATTCCTTGCAAAAAAAAGTGAAGTTGCAGTGTGTAATGTCACTGAGGATAATAACAAATCCACCTTGAAAGAAAAGAGTGAAAAATATACACACTTACCAACACGGATATAGGAGCTCACAAGAGAGTAAATTGAGTTCTTTGTCACTGGTGACAGAGGACTGGGTATGAAAGTGAACAATAGCCTGATGCAATTCCTGAAAATATACAGATAAGTCATTTGCAAAAATGTGCTGCTTTACTACCAGACTGGCCATTGATGTTTTGTAGCACTTTATGGACGAATAGTGCCAGATTCAGATCCTCACGAATAGACAAAACTATTACCTGCCAAAACCACCAGCTTTATCTGACTAGAAAGCAAATTACCTGGGGCCACACCATTTCTCTAATGCTGCACATGATAGTGGGTAGAGATCCATTCACAGCTACGTGCATGTGTTAAACCATGGAAATTTCACCGAGAAATGAAAATGATCAAATGCCCTGTCATCTAATTAGTGATGAGCAATTAGGGATTCAGAATGTCTCTGCTGAGTATATTGCAAAACCACGGGCATGGAGACGGGATTGGCAGAATCAGCAGGGAAAGACCACTTCAATTAGGTTGACAGTAGTGTGGCACTGTGAAGAGACAAGAATAAGTGGAAGCTCCTTCAGGGCAGCCTCTGAATTGCCACTATATCTAATTGATCCTCTCCCAAACCAGGCATAGCTTGCCTGTCATTTTAACACCCCCCCCCCCCCCCCCCATGCCCAGTCCATCAACTACTTCTGCCTCCTGTCACAACTCCCCATCCCCACTTTACACTGGTATTAGCTCCACTCTGTCTTGATGCAGGGGTTTCGACATGAAACATCAACAGTTCCGTTCCTCCCACAGATGCTGCTCGACCTGTTGAGTTCCTCCAGCAGACTGTTTGTTGTCAATGACTTGAGTAATAGGTAACCAACAACAGGTGTTTAGTAGTGAAGGATGACTAACATAGCTTCAACCCAGCCAACAGAGGCGTGTGATAATTGTATAATACTAGGGCAAAGGTTTTCACAATGCCTACATTGTTTGTGGTTTGGAATCTAGAACCTTATGTCAAATAGATTATTCCTCAAATGTGATTTCTGAGATATGATCTGTGAGAGCATGACAAGCAAGGGAACCAGTATGAAACAACTTATGATGAATTAGCTGAGGCCAAATCAACCACTCCAAATCTCAAACAGTATACAATTGTACTTCACACATCAGAAATTGAAAGCATTGTGGAATTGTTCCGAAAGTTAGAGATTTTTTTGAAGGTATATTACAAGCAATTACTAAAATCTGAGAGGTATATTTAATGGAGTGTAAAGTTCAGGAATATCTGTAACTGCATTAAAAATGCTTTAGGTGTTAATTGAATTGACTTACCTTGTTGCACAAGCCTAAAATGTACTCTTATTTTTGTGTCGTTCTTATTTTCACTTTATTCAATTTTAGGAGTTTATTTTGAGAAGGTTTTGAAAGCCTCTGACACCTCGCTGTGGATCCGTAACATACAGATGTATATCTCTGGCATTGTAGTCACTGCTTGTGGAGTTTACTTGAATGATGGTGCCCAAGTGCTGGAGAAGGGCTTTTTCTTTGGATACACCCACTGGGTTTGGATTGTTATATGTGAGTATGAGTATTTTCATGATTTTCTTTTTGCATAAATGTACACAAAGAAGTCTACTGCATTTAAAATAAATGACAAAATCAGGAACCTTTAAGGGGTCTTAATTTGTCCCAATAAGAAATTTTGATAATTTTAAGATCCTCCAACAATAACATTGAAAGTATGATTCAGGAACACATGATTTGCTGGCAGTTTTACTCCTGTCATGCTAGGGTTATCTAGTTAACATCGCCTGAGTAATCTGGAGGGCAGACATCCTATCCAACAACTGATGTCTGTGGGAGATTCTGGAACCGAGCTTAGTACAATATGACCTATGTACTGGTTACCAAGAAGAGGTTAAATCTTATTTTTAAATCAATTCTATGGCAATTACTATTTCTGCTACAGCAATTCTATGTGCCCAGAATATGTAACTAGTGAGAAGCCTGAGAACAAGAGGTGTAGAATAGGCACGGAGTTTATAGCCAGATATGTTTTCCAGAGGTGGAAATGGCTAATATAAGGGGGCATAATTTGAAAGTGATTGAAGGAAGGTATAGGGGAAATGTGTCAGAGTTAAGTTCTTTACATAGAGGTGGTTGTGTGGAATGCCCTGCCAGGGTTGGTAGAGGCATGTTGATCTATAACCCTATAGAATCATGTGTAACCCTATTAGGTTAATGGCTGGCTGTACAAACTAACTGCTGGAAGAACTCAGCAGGTCAGGCAGCATCTATGGAGGGAAATGAACAGTCAACATTTTGGGATGAGACCCTTCAGCAGCTCCTGTTTACTCTTCATTTCCCTCCATAGATTTTGTCTAACCTGCTAAGATACTCCAGCATTTTGTGTGTTGCTCAATATTTTCAGCATCTGCAGAATCTCTTTTCTCAATTTAATGGCTGACTTGGATCAATAGCATAAATAAATGGGATGAATATGAAAATCTAATCTGCAGCTTGGCCATTCCCTGATTTGTACCCAGAATTTAGTATTTAATCTTTTTTCCACTAGTGTAGTGCAGTATGCACTATTTGTGGATAGTGTATCAACCAAGGTTAACTTCATCTAGTTTCTGGATCTTTACCACAAGTGAAGATGAGAACAGTTAGATGATAGAGCAGGATATCATCTCCTAAGTTTTTCTAAGCTACAACCACTTGGTCTTGGACATGTAACCACAATGAGCGGTTTAATTAACTATTCTGCTATGACCTGGCTACAAGCGCGACAAGTAGTTCTAAAATCTTCCAACCATCTTCACAGGACATCCACATATGGGCTGAAGGGTCACTGTTGTCACAGTCTTGGCTTAATGTTTTTAACATTGGCTACGAGTACACGGATTCTTCCAGTTAACTGTATAATGTTCTGTCACTTTCAACTGAGACAGCCTCTCTTCTATCTCCACAGTATTAGCCAGTCTCGGAGGATTGTATACTTCTGTTGTTGTGAAATACACCGATAACATCATGAAGGGCTTTTCAGCAGCAGCAGCAATTGTAATTTCTACAGCAGCATCTGTGTTGCTGTTTGGTTTGCAGTTAAGTAAGTAAGGAGTCCGTTATTTCAACTCTTTCAATGATGCCAGGCCTTGAGCACAGAGGGGTTGTTGTACTGAATGCAGTGTTACAACAGTGTGGTTTTTAATAAGGTAGAGAGATTAATTGGCATGTACCAACATGCATGGGAATTGTGAAGCAAGGTAAAGAAATGATTTAAAAACATTAAGATATATTGTACATTGTCCTATGCTAAATTAGTAAATATTAGATATTTTTCCATTCTGGGCAAGTACATTTTTTTTCTTTTATTTCAGCTCTCAACTTTATAGCTGGAACCATTATTGTCTGTATTTCTATATACTACTATGGCTTGCCGAAGCAAGATACCTCCGTGTCGGTTGAAGCAGAGAAGTCCAAACAGCAGCTAATGAATGTGTGACCACTGAACACCTCATTCAGCCAAGGGCAAGGAAGACCAGACTCCTCAACTAGGCAGCTGGGAGAAACCGCCATTTATATAAAATAACTTCCCCAAGGGTTAATGACTCATCGATACATTTTTACTGTACATCCTGGCTATCTCTATGAAGAAATTATTTTGGTTGAGTGTGCCAATATAGGAACATGCATAATCTATCAAACTAAATGTGTGCAATTTAAAAACAAAGATTTTTTGCTATATTTGACTTGACATTTCTAGCAGCATTTTAAGTTTTATAATGTGCTCTTATGATCCATTTCATATTTTTTAGACTGTCATTTTTGGCATCTGCAGTGGTATCCATGATACATACATTTTGAGCTGCTTCCCTTTGCATTTGACAGCAGATCAAACTGCTTGTTGAATCAACAAATTGATTTTGGTTTTAAAGTTGTTCAAAGCCAAATATTGAAATTTAAATTTTTCATTTCCCACAAAACAAATATTTAACATTCCAACCGAAAGTTATTCATACACGCTAAGTCAACGCTGCTGCTAGATCAGAGGATTACTGAGAGAATGACAACCTCTGGTCATGTTAACACTGTGGTAACTTGTAAATTTTCATAGGTACAGTAAGTAAAACATGGGTCACAAACCGCCTAGAAAATAATAATTGGTGTTACACATTGATCTTTGGCTTTTGGTGATACTTGGAACTGAAACTTCTTTTGTGGCTGTGAAGGATATAATTATCATCAACAAAGCCTCATTTATCCTGTCAATCCTGTTCCACCTTTATATTGGATTACATTTTGTTGGGCCTCACCTTGGAAGTTGCCTTTAGGAAAATTTGAAGTAAACCCAAGTAAGTCTCCATTTTCATGTACTTCGGATTCTAGTTGATTACAGGTAAGTTATTCTACTGTGGCCAGCTGGTGGCGTAGTGACCTCGGGGCGAGAGGTCCGGAGTTCGAATCCAGCCGGCTCCCGTTAAGAGCTGGTGACCTCTTTTTTTTTAAAAAAAAACCTCACCCGGCAGAAGGCAGTGGCAAACCACTGCTTTAATTTGCGATTTCCCAATACGTCATTGGGAAGGAAATCGTTCGCTACCTGGAAATAATTCAGGATGCGACATACCTACCTACTATTCTACTGTACATCCAAGAGCCTTGAATCAATAGAATTTTTAGTTTAAATAATCAACCCATTTATCCTGTGTAAATAATGCAATTATGGGAAATAGGAAGTGAATTCTAATGAAGTTAAAGGGTAAATGATTTATTTAAAAAAAAACCCTCCTGTTAAAGAAAAACATTGAATTAGGGTTTTAGGTGAAATGGTGCTTTCAAGTTTAAGAAATCATGTTGCTGCAAAATGTGCTACTTTTGTGCTTCACTCAAGAATCACATAGGGGTGTAATTTGTAACTGAGTTGTTTCTCAATGAGAATGTATATGTTCTGTTTTTATTGGTAGATTCCTGCAAAGAAGAAATTGTTTTTGATTGACATGTACAGAAAGAACTCGATTGGGAAAACAAATGATTATCTTGTATGATGTAGAGAACATGGTCAAATGTCATTTTAACCATGGTTTCCACTTCAAGATTTAAAACCAGTTATGAGAGTTCAAGCATGCTTTCTGTGAGCTTCCTATGTACAATAGTGCCATGTAACAGTTGCACTAAATGAGCAGTTCTGCTTATGTATGATCAAACTGCTTTTTAAGTTGGGACTAACATGTTTAAGTATAGGGTTGTGCCTTCAAAACAAGAAAAGGATAATGTCAGGGTAAAACAGTTACCTTTGTATTGCCCTGTAATTATGTATAGTTGAAAGTCCTCTCCTTCAGAAGAGTTTGCAATTAATGGTGTTTTCCTGAGCGGTGAATCTGAAGGGTGATTGCAAATTTGTCTCCATCACTCGCCCCTCTAGAGAATTGCATTTTTGCAAGTACTTCTACTGACTTCACATTTATATTGTTCTTTATATGGAGTTTGGCATCATGAACATTAAAAACAATAGAATTTTCCTTGTGATGAGGCTAAATGCTTGCTCTCCATTTAAATCCTCATCATAGATTATTATTGAGAATAGAAATTTGACCAGAATCACAAATACCCTGCCCCAGTAGTGCATTCCTACCATTTTGTTGATCAGCTAATTAATTTAAAACAAGGAATATATCCAAATTTACAATAGGTACTTAATGTTGAAGGAAAATTTTAATATTTTAGGTCTGAAGGGTAAAATATTTCTGATTGTTATACTTAAGAGTCATCAAGTCAACATCTTCTGGATTAGACTACGTAAACTATTTTATTTCCTTTGTCTGAACACATGGTTAAATTCATACCATTTTTAATGTGGCACGAATTGACTTGTGATTGTACACCTCCATTTAAAGTAATCACTGTTACCGTGTATCATATAATCTAAAGGCTTTCTCATGCGCCTCAGATTACTTTGGTAATGCAGCCTTGTTCTCTGCATCCTGACTAAAATGATCTATTTGCCATTTGCATTCCTTTCCTCAACTGCTTATATTCAATTTAAATTTTATTTCTTAATTTCCTCTTAGATTTGCCCTTCCATGATCTAATTAATGTAATCAATAGTAATAGCACATGCAGGTATAGTTAACAATGAAGTATAATATGTGTGTGTGTGTGTGTTTCGACCAATGTTCCTCACCTACTTAGGAAGTTCCAAATTTCCCTTCCTTCCGCCTCCCCTCTAATCACCACCATTAAACTATGAAATATTTAATTAATAGAATCTACACTTAGTGGACACTTTATTAGTTACAAAAGTGGAATTTGGTATTGACTTCTGCTGTAGTCCATCCACTTAAAGGTCTGATGTCTCTGTTACATGCTGTTGCTGTTAACATGTGGTTATTTGAGTTACTGTCGTTTTCCTGTCAGCTTGAATTAGTCTGGCAATTCTCCTCTGCCCTCTCATTAACAAGGCATGTCACCTACAGAACTGGATTTTTTTTTTGTTTTTCCACACCATTCTCTGTAAATGCTAGTGACTGTTATGCGTGAAAATCCCAGGTGATCAGCACTTTCTGAGATATTCAAACCATCCTGTCTGGCATCAACGATCATTCCACGGTCAAGGTCACTCATATAACATTTCTTTCCCATTCTGATATTTGATCCAAACAACAAATGAACCTCTTGACCATGTCTGCAAGTTTTATACATTGAATTGCTGCCATATGATCGACTGAATAGATATTTGCATTAATACCTAATAAAGTGGCCACTGAGTTGTTTATTCACAAACTTTCAGTGCCTTTGACAGCACCAGACTCATGCTGAGGAAAATTCCTTATACATGCTCATTAAGTTGTAATTTCTTGTGTAGTCTCTGCTGTATGAATGTTTGAGCCTTTATAGCAGACATATTTTAAACCAAGATTTTGAATGTAGTTTGAAATTAAAAGCAAAATGGCTAAGTTAAACCATAGCCTCAGAATCTAAGTACAGATTCCAAGCACTGTGCTAAGTGTGTTCATTATCACTGGAAAAGGCAGTGATATTTAGCACTGCAATTAGTAATACATTTTATGTTTGTGCTGTATATGAGTCAAGTAAATCAAATCATAATTTGTGAAAATCTTTGTGGTACAAAGTGATCATATGGGCCCCTGGAAAGGTCTTCTTATGGTTCTTTTTGAATGTTCATTTGTTTTGAATTTTGAGTAATTTTGGACAGCTAACTATGATGTCCAGAATGGAAGAATTGTAACCAAAACCTGCATCATTACCAAATTAAAAAGTAAATACTGTACAGTTCTAATTGAACAAAAAGTTTAATTTATGTATCACTTGGATTCTTTAGATTTTCATTAAAAAACTAGGTAACATACTTCCATGAAAAGCAATTGAAAGAACCAAATGGTCAGCTACATATTTAACTTGAGCAACAGTCAAGTCTATTAAAAGTTAGCAGCTGCATTCCTCTAGCATTGGCAGTCTATTTATCAGACTTAGAAAGAATCCTCTTGTGAATGAAGATGTTGTACAGACACATGGGTGTAGTGGCGAGCAAGGATTTGAGTTTGTGGTGGAGTTGATGATTACATTGGTCTTTCCACTGTTCAGCATGAGATAGTTGAACTGAGTACAGTCAGTGGGGCATTTGGGAAACAGGGTGGGGAGAAAGCTAGTTACAGACTTGAAGACATTTTCTAGATTCTTTTATTTTGCTCCATCCATCTGCAATTCTACCTTTTTAAATTGAGGTTTAGGAACAATCAAGGACAAGATTGCAGCACACCAGTAACCATATGCAAAATATGTCACTCTTCCCTGTAATGAGATTAAAACTGGGAGTCAGATGGTTTAAATTTCTCTGAATGAACTAAGGTCCAGATAACTAGCAATGACGAAAGAAAACAACAGTTGACGTACAACTCTCCAGTGACTGGATCCAATGAGGGAAGCCTCAATTTATTCAAAAGTCTGGAGGTGGCTTTCAATTCTTGCATTATCTTCCTGTAGCTCGTGATAAAACTAGGCTCATTAGTTAACTCTGGCTGGCATCCACATGACTCAGCATTGCATGGGTAACTGAGCAGGCCACCTTCCATAAGCAACACATCTAGGGCTGGCATGATCCAGGCTCACCCAAACAAAGTTGTAATGTTCGGATGAGGGTCAGAAATTATGGTGAATGCTGTTATTGTTCACCAGGAAATTACGGATCTTACACTGGCATAAAATTACAGCGGAACTATGTTTACAGATATTTAAACACTTAACCATCAGTTAATAGCAAAAGGGTCCATTACAGTTAAACCAGTCTAAATATGCACATAAAGACTGTATAGTTGGGTACTTCACTTTAATTACTCACGCCGCTGAACCCACATTCTGCTTGAAAGACACCAACCAAACTTCATTCGAAGACCGCTACGAACGAACTGGCTGACTCAGAAGTATTGGCACTTCCTCTTTGGAACCATTCGCCCGCATAAAGCACTTCGTACAATGGGGTCTCTCCTCCGGGTGGGGGTTCTGAGAATGTCTTCCTTTGTGCTTTTCTCCATAATTCCTCTTCCCAACCCACTGACTCCAAGAAATCTGATGCTGCCAAAATCTCACAGATGTTCCATGGCATCCCACTGGACAGAATGTTATCAAGACAAACTTGATTGGCCAACGCAACATTCCTAAGCTGAGCAAATGACTCCTTAACTTAGCAGAAACCAAAATACTGGACTGTGAAGCTTAACAGAACACACCTGCATTTTACAGAAAAGCTGTAGAAAATAAAATATCTAACAACTTAACGGTAGTAATACAATAAAACATGTTCTTAACCAGGGCATTACATTCCTATGAAACCATAATGCATAAAGCAGAAGCAGGTCATTTGTCCCAATGAGTCTGCTCTGCATTGTTTATGGAAAGCAGAATAGGAAACTGGAAATCATATTAGTAACTGGTTCCAATAAAGACAATTAGTAACAAAGTAAAGGGAGCAAAGAAGCACTACTAACTCTTAATAATAAAATCTTTCAATAGTTAAACTCAGGTGACATCCCATTTTAAGCCCCTCAGGCTCACAAGCACAACAAAATACAGCATTCTTGAGCTACTGTTTCTGCTATTTGCCGTATTGCTTGGGACATACGGCAGATTGGCTTGCATAAAGTCCAACAAAGGTACTCTGTTCTAGCTGATTTTTAATGTTAGGTGAGATACTTTGACTAATATTTTAAGCACAACCTAAAATTACTAATAGTTATACATGGCATAAAATTGGTTTCTGCAAGAGCCATTGTGACTGGATTTTAATCATTCTTTGGCATCCAACCGCAGAATGTAACTCTAACCAAGAGCAAGCCAACTGTCATCTTTATGAGAACCTAAATGAGAAAAGCCAAGGCGAGTCTTCATTTCAAAAATCTGTATTACTGTTATTCCTGTCCTCCCACAACTAACTTTACAAGCTCCAATAATACCAAAGATGTGGGTGGAGCTTTGGCCACTAGAAATCAAAGGTAGGGGAGCAGCTTGGTAGCTAAGGAGTGGAAAATTCCTTATATAAAAAAAAGAGACGCTGCAGTTGCTGGAAATTCAGAGAAACACAATATTGGAGGAACTCAGCAGTACATGCAGCATCTATGGAGATGAATTTTAGTCTTTAAAGCAAGTTGTCCTTTCAACTCCTTGCTGAATGAACATTCAAACATATTGCATGATCTAATAATCTTGAATCTGTACTTACTGCATCTTCAAGCTGGCTGACTCAACGTATCTGGTATAATTTGAAATAATAAATGAACTAATAATGGATGACTATTTAAAAAAAAGGTTGCTATGTTTTTCTCCCAGCTTTATTTTCCCTCCTGTGAACCAAGTGAATTTGTGGTATCAAGAGGGACACTTGCTCTGAATTGATACCACCTGAGGGCAGCAACAGAGTGACCCTTCCCCAGGGGTTACACGTCTCCCTATGAGTACTCAAAAGCAGTTGCATATTTGGCTTAATCAGCTATTGTAAACACATCTTTACCCAAGTTTTGCAAAGTCATTTAACAATTGCTCAAACACAAGTTTAATCACATCTTCTCCACTGGAGTGATACCAAGAAGTTTCATTCCATTAGCGAGTACAGAAGAGATTCCCTTGAAGAGTAGAAGTCTCGCCTAGATAAAGATGAATAATGGTCAATTATCTCTTGGGGTTGAGCACTGGTTGAATAAATTGCAATAACATACTGTACAGTTCTTGGACTGCAGGGATTGCCAATTTAAATAGTTTGAAATGATATTCAGTTTCACGCTCAGGATGCAAACCAGTTTCTACACTATGGTTGTATAAATCCGGTACACCATTAACCTCAATATAATGCTAAGTTCACATCCCTAACTTCTGTGGCAAGTTGCTGCACTGTTTTTACTAATTTGTTGTTTCTCACACATTTATTACCCTGCCTGTTTAGCTGCAAATGCGTATTAACTTGATATTTTACCAAACACTGATAATTAATGTGCCTCCACCTTCAACCTTTAAACTGAGAGCGTGTAAAATGTCCTGGTCCTTCTTGACATCATTTCAGATCATTCCTAATGGGGGCTGAATATTTACCATCGTATCTTAGAATCCAAGTTACTAGTTCCCAGCTAAAGTCAGCAAAAACTTGTACTTAACTGCCAAAACAAGCCAGAAAATGCTGGAATAAAGCAGCATCAATGGAAGGAGAAACAAAATAAACATTACAGATCCAGACTCAAACAGAATCAGAGGTAGATCAGTAATTTTAGCTTTAAGGACTGGGCCAGTCAGATTAGGGTGCCTAGGGAAGCTGTTCAATGGTGAGTTCCAACACCTAAAACATTAACACTATGTCTCTTTCCACCAATGCTACCTGGCATGCTGTATGTTTCCAGCACTTTCTGTTTTCATTTCAGATTCCCAGCATCTACAGCTTGTTTTATACCCATCTGCAGGATTTTGTTTATTTTTCTGCTCTTGCAAGGACGATCATCTAGATTTCTACTGATTCACCACAGAACCTTAACAAATTAATGGCATAGGTGGCAACCATTTGCCCCACAATGTGCGAAATGAACCAAATTAATCCCACTTCACTTTTCTGGTCCATAGCCCAAAAGGTGGTGGTTCTTTAAGTGGTTTGTTGAAGTACATTTTAAAATAAATTCATGGTGATGGTTTCTGCTTTCACTGTCCTTTTGGGATAGTGGGTTCTAGATTTCCACTCACTAGCCCACCAGTACTCTCACGCAACCACTGGCCTATTAATGCCGGTTTTTCTTTGCTTTGCTCCAGCTTTCCAAAAGCTTTGGAAACAGATTTTCCACAACATCACTAATACTTATGTTAGCTCTAAAATTACTAAACCACAACTCTTCTTACCAGAGATTAAATATACTTACTGCTGTTAGTTATGACAATCAAGTCAGCCCCATAGAACACTATAGCACAGAAGAGGGCTCTTTGGCTCATTTAGTCTGTGCTGAACTATCTAATCCCATTGATCTGTACCAAACCATCTATAAGCCTATCCAAATTTCTCTTCAATGTTGAAATCGAACCTGTAGCCACCACTACCACTGGCAGCTCATTCCACACTCTCACACTCAGACAGGCAACCATCTACTACCACACTCTGGCTTCTCCCACGAAGCCTATGTCCAATCCAATTTACTACCTCATCCTGAATGCCTAGCGATTGAACATTCTTAACTAACTTCTCATGTGGGCCCTTGTCAAAGGTCTTGTTGAAGGCCATGTAGACAACATCCATTGCCTTTCCTTTTTCAACTTTTCTATTAACCTCGAAAAACACTAAAATATTGGTTAGATACAACCTGTCATGCTCAAAGCCATGTAAAAGAGAGTTGAGGATAGATATAGGAACAATAGAAAATGATGCTGGAGATATTGTCATGAGAGATGCAGAGATTACAGCGGGACATTGATAGGATGCAAAACTGGGCTGAGAAGTGACAGATGGAGTTCAACCCAGATAAGTGTGAGGTGGTTCCTTTTGGTAGGTCAAATATGATGGCAGAATATAGTATTAATGGTAAGACTCTTGGCAGTGTGGAGGATCAGCGGGATCTTGAGGTCCGAGTCCATAGGACACTCAAAGCTGCTACGCAGGTTGACTCTGTGGTTAAGAAGGCATACGATGCATTGGCCTTCATGAATCATGGGATTGAGTTTAGGAACCGAGAGGTAATGTAGGACCTTGGACAGATCCCACCTGGAGTACTGTGCTCAGTTCTGGTTGCCTCACTACAGGAAGGATGTGGAAACCATTGAAAGGGTGCAGAGGAGATTTACAAGGATGTTGCCTGGATTGGGGAGCATGTGTTATGAGAATAGGTTGAGTGAACTCTGCTTGTTCTCTTTGGAGCGACGGAGGATGAGAGGTGACCTGATAGAGGTGTATAAGATGATGAGGCATTGATCGTGTGCACAGTCAGAAGCTTTTTCCCAGGGCTGAAATGGCCAGCATGAGAGGGCACAGTTTTGAGGTGCTTGGAAGTAGGTACAGAGGAGATATCAGGGGCAAGTATTTTTTACTTAGAGAGTGGCGAGTGTGGAATGCGCGGCCAGCGACGGTGGTGGAGGCGGATACGATAGGGTCTTTTAAGGGACTCCTGGATGCTCCATGGAGCTTAGTCAAATAGAGGGCTCTGGGTAACCCTAGGTAATTTCTATGGTAAGGACATGTTCGGCACAGCTCTGTGGGCTGAAGGGCCTGTATTGTGCTGTAGGTTTTCTATGTTTCTATAACTGAATGCGTATTTTGCAACAGTCTTCACAGTGGAAGACATCTGCAGTATACTGGACATTCAAGATTGTCAGGGAAGTGAAGTATGTGCGGTGAAAATTATGACTGAGAAAGTGCTCGGGAAGCTTAATGGTCTGAGGGTGGATATATCTCCTGGACCTGATGGAATGCACCCTCGGGTTCTGACGGAAGTAGCTGGAGAGACCGCGGAGGCATTAACAATGGTCTTTCAAGAATCGATAGATTCTGGTATTGTACCGGATGTCTGGAAAATTGCAGATGTTACTCTGCTATTTAAGAAGGGTGGAAGGCAACAAAAAGGAAACTACAGACCTGTTAACCTGACATCAGTGGTAGGGAAACTGTTGGAATCGATTGTTAGGGATGAGATTACGGAATACCTGGAGACACATGACAAGATAGGCCAAAGCCAGCATGGTTTCCTGAAAGGAAAATCCTGCTGACAAACCTACTGCAATTCTTTGAGGAAATTACAAGCAGGGTAAACAAAGGAGTTGCAGTGGATGTGATGTACTTGGATTTTCAAAAGGCCTTTGACAAGGTGCTGCACATGAGGCTGCTTAGCAAGATAAGAGATCATGGAATTTCAGGAGAGTTACTAGCATGGGTGGAGCATTGGCTGATTAGCAGAGAACAGAGAGTGGGAATAAAGGGATCCTATTCTGACTGGCTGCCAGTTACCAGTGGAGTTCCACAGGGGTCAGTGTTGGGACTGCTGCTTTTTCCGCTGTATGTCAATGATTTGGACTATGGAATTAATGGATTTGTGGCTAAATTTGTGGATGATACAAAGATAGGTGGAGAAGCGGGTAGTGTTGAGGAAACAGAGAGACTTAGATAGTTCAGGGAAATAGGCAAGGAAGTGGCAAATCAAGTACAATGTTGGAAAGTGTATGGTCATGCACTTTAGTGGAAGAAATAAATGGGCAGACTATTATTTAGATGGGGAGAGAGTTCAAAATGCATAGATGCAAAGGAATTTGGGAGTTCTTGTGCAAGATACCCTAAAGGTTAACCTCCGGGTTGAGTCGGTTATGAAGAAAGCGAATGCAATGTTAGCGTTCATTTCTAGAGGTATAGAATATAAGAGCAGGGATGTGATGTTGAGGCTCTTTAAGGCACTCGTGAGACCACACTAGGAGTATTGTGTGCAGTTTTGGGCTCCTTATTTTAGAAAGGATATACTGATATTGGAAAGAAGATTCACGAGAATGAATCCAGAAATGAAAGGGTTATATATGAGGAATGTCTGACAGCTCTTGGGCTGTATTCCTTGGAGTTCAGGAGAATGCGGGAGGATCTCATAGAAACATTCCGAATGTTAAAAGGCCTGAACAGATTAGATACAGCAAAGTTATTTCCCATGGTAGGGGAGTCCGGAGCAAGACTTCAGGATTGAAGGACATCCACTTGGAACAGAGATGCAGAGAAATTGGGGCCCTGATACTTCTGCACTAGCCTCCCACAAAGTCTGAGGGAACATCCCATCAGGCCCTGGGCATTTATCCACCCTTATTTGCCTCAGAACAGCAAACACCTCCCCCTCTAATCTGTATAAGGTCCATGACCTCATTGCTTTTTTCATACTTCTATATAGATCCTGCGTCTGTCTGTTTGAGCTCCATGCTTAGATGACCTGTCTGATCTTCAAGAGGACCAATTTTGTCCCTTGCTTTCCTGTTGTATTGGGTCTTTTAAAAATAAGCCTATTGCTGGAACTCGAAGATAACATATCACTTCAAATCATACTGTATATATCTTCCAAATTACAGAAAATAAATATTTTCATTTTAATGTTCTTATGTAAATAATGCATTACATTTCTGCTATACCAATTTGACAATACAACTTACTATATACTAACGGTATATACTAACCGTTGCTACTTCTGGCATGCTGCCCTTAATATGCAGAGTCCTGTGAGCTATAGAAGCAAGACGACTGCAAAAAGAAAAATACTTCAGCATTTGTATATATTAACAAAATATTCATATAAAAGGCTATTACTCTTAATTATTTTCTTTTTTTATATATAAATTACTTCCATGAGCTACTAAGGTGAAAAGACAATCAGTCTGTCTTTTCTACTCTAGACTGGTACTTGAACAAGCTGGCTGAAAGTTGCTCAGTCACAAATGCTGTTATAAGAGCTCAGACTTGGGTGCAATATCTCCCAGTCTAAAAGCTCCATCATGCTTGTAGATTAGATGCTGTGAGAATACTGTTCACTGAACCATATCTCAACTCAGCGTCTTTTCACAAATGGAGCAATTGGAAAACTATATTTACTCTCAATGAAAATATATAATTTTAATCAATGAAGTTGAATTTTAATAATGTATAAAATTGCAATCTTCCATTAGTCAAAACTATTTCTACAACTGCAATATCAAATGGAATCAAATGTCCTAACATCAGGCAAAATGCAAACTTGTAGGGAAAGTTTTCTTTTTTTAAACAATAACCCTGCTATTCCAAGTGATAGCCTGGAACAAATATAAACACCAATTTGAATTCATGGAAGTCAATCTAAAACATTCAGCTTCTAGTTTATCTGTATCTCCTGAGATTCAGTGAACTGAGTACATGCAGCATGTTGATCTGTGCAATGTACAGTAAGATTATAAATAGTATTATACAATTTAGCTGCTGGCACCTCTGCTGCCAATCAATATGATCTTGTACTCAGTGCCAGTTTACAAACACAATATCCCTTCATACTCAAAAGTTTATCAATCTGTCTTGAATTTACACAGCGGCCAAGTCCCCATGGTACTTTTTACTGGTCAAGAATTCCAAATGTGTAATGTCCATGTCCAGGCGGGATAAACAACACTACTTATGTTAAACAGTGAGCGGATGCGGAGGAAATTGCATCTCCGTGCATGAATTGCAAAAGGTTTGTACAGTCGAAGGTTAAAGGAATGTTGTCATTAATTGGAAATAAATACCAAGGCAGGGAGGTCAAAATCAAGAGCAAAGGAAGCTGAGAGGTGATAGAATGGAGGTATATAAAATTGTGAGAGGCTTAGATTGGGTAGACAGCCAGGGTTTGTTTTTTTATGACTGGAACATCTAAAGCTAAAAGACAAAGGTTTAAGGCAAGATGGAGGGAGCTTAAAGGAGGCTGAGGGGCAATATTTTCACAGAAGTGAGAAATTGGTATTTGGTATGAACTGCCAGAGGAGGTGGTGGAGGCAGAAGCAGTAACAAGAGTCAGTTGGATAGGTACCTGAATGAGCAGAGCATAAGGGGATATAGAATTCATGCAGGCAAGCAGGATTAGTGCAGATAAGTATGAAAACTTCACATAGACGTGGGCTGTTTTTATGCAGTACAACTTTTAAGTTTCAGTTATGTAGGGTCTGTTGTCATAATTTAAAGAGGTTGACAATGTTTTCATAACACGAGGAACAGTAGATATTACTTGAAATGAGTGTCTTATAAGAAAAGGCTGGATAAACCAAACTCATTTCCTCTGGACTTTAAGAATGAAACATGCTTACTTGATTGAAACACATTGTAGGATTTTGACAAAGGAGTATAAAGAGCAGGTTTCCTCTTCTAGGAAAATCTACAACTAGGAGGCCATTTATTTAAGTTGGAGATGAGGTGCAATTTTTCCTCGAGGATGAGGGATCACTGTAAAATTTTCTCAAAATGGTGGAAGCAGCAGAAAATGACTATTTAAGATAAAGGTAGACATGTGCCAGATAAGCAAAATTACTGTGGTATGATGGGAATGCATAATGGAGATAAAGACATGATCTTATTAAAGGGCAGAGGAGGCTTGTGAGCTCAGGGTGGTCTATTTCAGCTCCTAATTCATGTGTTCATCTGATGCACTACCCTTGGGTTAACAAAATATTTTTCTGAATGGCAATTCCTTTTAACCACTCCTCAATTTAAAAAAAACAAAGGAATGCTTTCTTAAAAGATATTCTGCTTAGCTTAAAGTTTGGGCAAAGTATATGAGAATTTTGGTGGGCGGTGCGTTATTAGCTATAGCAACAAGTAGATCCATAATTTATCACCTCAGCAGAGAGTCTGTTTGTTATAAATTTAGGAATTTCTGTATTTTATGTCTGACACCTGATTCTAGAAACTGAAGCTCAGAGAAACATTTTCTTGCAACTACACCAGCAAGTTCAGACAACAATCTTTCTCAGTAACAATTTTGACTGCACCCTCAGCAATCATTTTGTGTAATGATGAAATAAAATGAAATTCAAAGATAATCTGTTGCAACACTAGACCAGCGAATCCAACTTTAGTAAGGATTCCATTCACCCCAATTTTGATATTCAATAAACATGATGCCACTTTGGAAACTGAAATCTGCTATCTAGGTAAGTGATCAATGATACAGAGAGTACACTTACCTCAGCATTATCAGGTAGTTAACAAGATATTTGGGTTGGAGGTCTTCAGAAACTTGATAAAGAACTTCATCGTACCTTTAAAAGAACACAATACTGAACCCCTTGTCATTCCATTTCATAGCACTTAAATATAAAAATTAAATTTTTGTATTACAAACCTGAACATTTGTTTTTCCAATAAACCATTTTAACAGGCAAATTCGACGTGGCTTTTCAAAAAAGATTCAAATGTTTTCCAATAATCAGTCAGCGGTTACCAGTGGTTACAACAGACTTGATTATACCCTGAATCTTCTACGGAATATTTGCTTTGAGTATTTAAAAGTCCAAAATTCTATACTGAGGCTTGGAATTTCTTAGCATAAAACATAGAATTTGAAGAAGAAGAATTTTTTAAAACTCTAAGATATCAACTTAACAAAATGACAAGGTTTCTATTGGAGACAATACATTTCTACTTCAACTTTAAATTCAACCTATCAAGTGTGATAGTGGGAAAGTGTGTATGGAACCAGAGGAAATAGCAGAGGTACTTAATGAATACTTTACTTCAGTATTCACTATGGAAAAGGATCTTGGTGATTGTAGTGATGACTTGCAGCAGACTGAAAAGGTTGAACATGTAGATATTAAGAAAGAGGATGTGCTGGAGCTTTTGGAAAGCAGCAAGTTGGATAAGGCACCGGGACCGGATGAGATGTACCCCAGGCTACCGTGGGAGTTGAGGGAGGAGATTGCTGAACCTCTGGCAATTATCTTTGAATTATCAATGGGGACGGGAGAGGTTCTGGAGGATTGGAGGGTTGTGGATGTTATTCCTTTATTCAAGAAAGGGAATAGAGACAGCCCAGGAAATTATAGACCAGTGAGTCTTACTTCAGTGGTTGGTAAGTTGATGCAGAAGATCCTGAGAGGTAGGATTTATGAACATTTGGAGAGCTGTAATATGATTAGGAAATAGTCAGCATGGTTTTGTCAAGGGCAGGTCGTGCCTTACGAGCCTGACTGAATTTTTTGAGGATGTGATTGAACACATTGATGAAGGAAGAGCAGTAGATGTAATGTAGATGGATTTCAGCAAGGCATTTGATAAGGTACCCCACGCAAAGCTTATTGAGAAAGTAAGGAGGCATGGGATCCAAGGGGACATTGCTTTGTGGATCCAGAAATGGCTTCCCCACAGAAGGAAAAGAGTCGTTGTAGATGTGTCATATTCTGCATGGAGGTCGGTGACCAGTGGTGTGACTCAGGGATCTGTTCTGCGACCCTTACTCTTCATGATTTTTATAAATGACCAGGATGAGGAAGTGGAAGGATGGGTTAGTAAGTTTGCTGATGACACAAAGGTTGGAGGTGTTGTGGATAGTGTGGAGGGCTGTCAGAGATTACAGCGGGATATTGATAAGATGCAAAACTGGGCTGAGAAGTGGCAGATGGAGTTCAACCCAGATAAGTGTGAAGTGGTTCATTTTGGTAGGTCAAATATGATGGCAGAATATAGTATTAATGGTAAGACTCTTGGCAGTGTGGAGGATCAGTGGGATCTTGGGGTCCAACTCCATAGAACACTCAAAGCAACTGTGTAGGTTGACTCTGTGGTTAAGAAGGCATATTGGCCTTCATTAATTGTGGAATTGAATTTAGGAGCCGAGAGGTAATGTTGCAATTATATAGGACCCTGGTCAGACCTCACTTGGAGTACTGTGCTCAGTTCTGGTTGCCTCACTACAAGAAGGATGTGAAAGCCATAGAAAGGGTGCAGAGGAGATTTACAAGGATGTTGCCTAGATAGGGAGCATGCCTTATGAAAACAGGTTGAGTGAACTCAGCTTTTTCTCCTTGGAGCGACAGAGGATGAGAGGTGTATAAGATGATGAGAGGCATTGATCGTGTGGATAGTCAGAGGTTTTTTTCCAGGGCTGAAATGGTTGCCACAAGAGGACACAGGTCTAAGGTGCTAGGGAGTAGGTACAGAGGAGATGTCAGGCTAAGTTTTTTTTTACATAGAGAGTGGTGAGTGCGTGGAATGGGCTGCCGGCAACAGTGGTGGAGGTGGATACGATAGAGTCTTTTAAGAGACTTTTGGATAGGCACATGGAGCTTAGAAAAATAGAGGGCTATGGGCAAGCCTAGTAATTTCTAAGGTAGGGACACGTTCAGCACAACTTTGTGGGCCGAAGGGCCTGTATTGTGCTGTAGGTTTTCTATGTTTTTATATTTCATCAGAGGTGAAGAATGAAAACAAGATTTTCACCACTGGATAATGGAGAAACAGATCCCTCACAATTACTAAAATTAGGAATTATCTAGTTTATCGAATCCTCAAAAAATAACGTAGCTCAGCAGTTATGGGATTTGTACCTGAGGAGATGCTGTAGTAAAGCAATTGCCTGAGGATCTTGTAAATAAGTTGGGTTGAATTGCATAATTTCTCCATTTTCACACTGTCTCTGTAAACTGAATTTATAGTGGTCAATACATCAAAGAGAACAAACATTGCAGGGTACTTCAAAACTGTAGTCAATATCAAATAGACAGAATTTGGTCTGATTAGTTTAACAAAAACTCATTTATAATTAGCGTCATTCAATTTACTTTCCAGTTTGCTAATCATTTAACACCAAAAAAGAGAGAATGTGAGTAGGTCAACGTCATGTACAGATTTAGAACTTCTCAGCACTGAACTTGTTAGATCTCGTGGACTATAAGAAATGTCTCATTCCCGAGGTGCCTCTCTACTATCATTTATCTTTGCAACAGAAGGATATTTAACCTTAATTGCTTTTAACCACATTGTTAGAAATGCTAATGAGAAGTATTATTAAGGAACATATTTTATGAAGAAACGTTAATACCTAAAGAAATATGATGAAAGAGGCCCTGAAAATCATTACCTCAATCTCATGTGTTTAAGTTTACTGTTGCTATAGAGTTTTGCTGTGGCTCTGGGAGATCTTTTTTTTTGCAAGGAAATTACCGGTAAATCTTTACCTGTACAATTTTTGTCCATCACTTCTTGATCCATGAGCTTCAGTGGAAATATCTCAGGTAGAATTTTGAGCATCTTGCAACTATAGACTTATGTGCCAAATATCAATTTCCTACAGTTATGTGTATATTATAAATAATTTTGTTCTTTTCATGACTCTATTTGAATAACCACAAGAAATTGCAGAGTTGTAGTCATAATTAAGCCCATCATGGAAACATGCCTCCCCTCCTGTCTCTGTCTACACTTCTTGCTGCCTCAGGAAAGAAACAAATACTCCTGCCACCCCAGATGTTGTCTTTTCTCCCCCTCTTTCTATCAGACAGAAGATATAAAAGCTTGAAGTCATGCACTACCAGGCTTAGGGACAGTTGTATGATAAAAATGAACTCTTAACCTCACAATTTACCTAGTCTTGGCCCTTGCATCTTATGTTCTATCTGCACTTCGTAATACTATATTTGGCAATAGTTATTGCTTTTTCCTTGTACCAACTCAATGTACTTGTATTTTGAAATAATCTGCATGAATAGTATGCAGAACAGATTTCCCACTCTATCTCATTAATTAAACCAATTACTCTGTTGATTCTGTGGTTAACTCTACAGGTCTGTCACTCAACCACACCTTGTCTATCAAATTCGTATAACATTTTCTTAAGATTCCTCTAAATTACTTAATGACACATCATCAATTTTGGATAATATTATCTATTATTTATTAATTAACAACCATCTGTTTTAATGAAAACGTTCTAAATAGTTTACATTAAGTATCTGTAGGTGACACCAAAACAACTTTTTAGTATTAACAATGTCAGAACTACCCGTAATGGATTTATTTGTTAACACATTTATTACATTACTTTGTAAAAATGTATTTGCTCACAGGATGCCAAGTTGCCTCTGACCTCTGTGGCTTTTTAAGCCATTTTCAGGGAGTTATTGCCATTGTTCTGGAGTCCATACTAGGTACGGACAACAGCTTCCCCAACCCAAATGAACACAATGACAACTATGGCCTTTCCCTGAGCTTCTCTCCCTCCAGATTTATTTAATTACTTGAATTTAGTTTCCCTGGCTGTCATTTTGAGTTGAAGTAATGTCTCCAGATCAAGTCCTGGCTTGAACATAATCATCCTAATATCTTGATTATACTGACTTACATTTTTTTTCTTCCCTCTGTATCTATCCGAGTGAAATTTCAGAGACTAAGAGTTAAAAAAAAAACACTTACAAGTTGCACAATGGCATTTAAAAATCAGTTTCTGGGTGGCTAGGTGGGGATGTGTCTCTACCAAAGGAGGTGTAAGGCACTCCTTCCCTCTGCTAGCCAGCTGGTCACCCTTGGGCCAGGAGTAGCACTTGCTTAGCCCCTGATCTGGGTCATGCGACCATGGAAACAGGTGGAGGATGGACATACGAGCAGCTGGTGCATATCACAAGGCCCGGCTAAGCAACTGCTGATGTCAGGCAGACAATCTCTGAATGGTATTAATAATGGCTGGCGTCACTGTCTTGTAAAGACAATGGCCAGATAAACAAAACAGCAAACCACTTATGTAAAAAATTTTGACAAGAACAATCATGGTCATGAGACATTGACAGCCCATGTCATATGCCATGGCACATAACGATGATGATGGCATCTATTTAGCAAGTAGTTTATTGCACCGTTCAAACTTGATGAACTGGGGTGGGAAAATATGAAGTCAACCATGGAGCTGATGATACCACTCGGCTGAGACTCTTGAAAGGCAATCCTGCTGTTCAGCCTCAATTGTGCCAAAATAATGCATCTAAAAGAGGTTTAAAAGAATGATAAGGGCTTGTTTGCCCGATGTTTTAACCATCCTTTTGACAAAGGTTTTTTTTTACTCTTACCTACACAGCCTGGCATGAGTGTATTGCAGGTACACTCCAGTATCTCCCTGGCTTTGGAGTACACGATCCCAGTCGAATTCATAATCAGACATAAGGGGACCTTTAAAATCCTACAAATTATATATTAGAATGATTTATTCTTCAGTTAACTAGTTAAAAAAAATCAGGAAAAACTGAATTTGCAAGTAAATCCAACATTGTGAATATACAGTATAAAGGTTTACAAATAATTTAACAAACTCTCTCAATTACTGCATTGTTATTAACTTAAATTAACTGATGAAAATGTTAAATTTTGGTTTGCCTCCTGCAGCTTCAAAACGCAACCTGTTCATACAATACACAATTTTTAGAGAGTGAAATTGCTGCTGTGTGTTCCCACCACCCAAAGCCTTCCCCTCACCCCACCAACACTTTTTCCTTTCATGTAACAAAGAAGAATTGCCACGATATTGGTGGCCAGTGCAAGAACATATGTTTTCCTATTGATAGTTCATGCTAGGATGCCTAAGACTTTTGCACAGTACTGTAAGTTGCTTTTTTTACAAAAATACCTTTTCCTTCATGGATTAATTTTGATTCGATTTGAAGCTTATGGTGGAAAGGCATCCATCTCCACCCTCTCTTTACTTGGCTGTGAAACAACAAAATCTGTGAGATCTTAATATCGGAAGACATTTAGTATATACAGTGCCGTGCAGAAGTCTTAGGCATCCTATATATATATATATACACACACATGTGCCTCAGACTTTTCCAGATTCTTTGAAATTTACAACTCAAGATGATAGTGAATAGAAATTAAAAGGTTTTTAAGATGATATGGGAATCAAGGGGTACAAGGCCAGTGTGGGTAAGTGGTGCTGAGGTTCAAGATCTGCTCTGGTCTCATTGAATGGCAGAATAGTCACACTGGCCAAATTGTCTACTGGTGTTTCAAATTCTTGTGTTCTTGTTTCCTCAAGTTGAACATGAAACTACCATGGTGGTATTCAACATTTACATGAAAACAAGAAGACTTAATTGGATTCTTAAGAATCTAACCATTTAACTGGAGGAACTACAATCAGTAAGACTGAGTCATGAACAATGACATTTTTTTGACTGTCATTTGTGAAATATTAAACAGAGACTAGATCGCCACCCAAAAAAAAGTTATTGGGTAATAATGTCAAGATCGTTACAAGCACGGCATGTGCTAAACAGGTTAATGTGGCTGCAAAATAGGTCCAAAACAAGGTCAAATGGATACTGATGTGCAATGTCCAGGGATAGTCTCAAAATATCTTTTTTTTTAAAAAAATTTTTAATTGTGTTTTTAAGTGATTACAGAGTAAAGTATAGAAAAAAAATGTATATAACCCTTCCTTCCTCCCCTTAACCCCTCCCCCCAACTACCCTATAGAAAAAAAAGAGAAAGAAAGAAAGAAAAAAAAGAAAGAGTGCCTGGATGTTGGAAGATCTCCACATGCCCCATGGAGTTCGTAATAACTTTAGTGTATATATTTATTTCTTTCCCCAAGTAACCAATTGTTTCAACTTCAGAGCACCTATATATTTAGTCCTGTCTTTTGTAAATAAGGGCACCAAATTTTCAGAAATGTTTCATATTTATCTCTTAAATTATAAGTAATTTTTTCTAGTGGAATACAGCCATAAATTTCTTTCTTCCAACAATCTATACTTAAATATGTATCCGATTTCCAAGTAACTGCAATAGCCTTTTTAGCTACTACCAGTGCAATTTTTTTGAATTCTTTCTGATATTTATTCAGTTTGGGTTTCGGTTTTATCCCTTCAATATCACCTAGTAAGAGTAATATTGGATTATGAGGAAGTTGTGTTCCTGTAATTTGTTCCAGTAAAAGTCTTAAATTTGTCCAAAAAGGTTGAATTTTAGAACAAGACCGTGTAGAATGTAAAAAAGTACCAGTTTCTTGGTTACATTGGAAACACTGATCAGATAAATTTGGGTTTAATTTATTTATTTTTTGTGGTGTAATATATAATTGATGTAGAAAATTGTATTGCACTAATCTTAACCGAACATTTATTGTATTTGTCATACTATCAAGACATAGTCTTGACCAATTTGTTTCTTCAATTTTAATATTCAAATCACTTTCCCATTTTTGTCTTGACTTATGGACTCCTTGTTTAATTGCCTGTTTTTGAATCAAATTATACATACAAGATATAAATTTTTTAATCTTTCCTTTTTGAATTAAAATTTCTATTTCATTAGATTTCGGCAATAACATTGTTTGACCTAATTTTTCTCTTAAATAAGCCCTTAGTTGAAAGTAACAAAAAGTGTTATTCGATACTTTATACTTATTCTTTAATTGATCAAATGACATTAATATACCTCCTTCAAAACAATCTCCTATATATCTAATCCCTTTTTGAAACCAATTATATAAAAGTTGATTATCCATTGTAAAAGGAATAAGTCTATTTTGAATTAAAGATCTCTTTGCTAATAAAGATTTTTTTGTCTCATCATCAACATTTATCTTATTCCATACGTCAATCAAATGTTTTAATATAGGAGATTCTTTCTTTTCCCGTATCCATTTAGATTCCCATTTATATATAAAATCTTCTGGTACGTTTTCTCCTATTTTATCTAGTTCTAGTCTCAAAATATCTTATAGCTTTCCTTGCTATACTATGGTCTTCTACATCATGGAGGTACAGCTGACTTCCTGGGTTGGGAATTTGCTCAGACTGGGCCCAGTGTATATTTAGCCCAAGGGACATACTATTCCTTTTGATAAGAAGAGAATAGAAATTGTTTTATCTTCTTCTTCTCATGCCCCTTATAAAGAGAGCCAAGAGCTCTCCTAAAATTATTCTAGAGAAGAAACCACACGTTGGACAAATGCACAAGCCACTTTTTTTGATTCATGCAAGAAAATTCCTAAAGGTAAACCTGCTGAAGAAGCAACCATCAGAAATCACTTCCTTAAACCCCATAAACCTTTGACTGAATCAGGGGGAATTGCCCTAACAGGTATGATTTCTGTATACCGCTTTGACTGCCAGCAAGTTTTAAAGGATAATCCTGTTACCTCAATATTTTGCAGGTCAATCAATTATGAAGTGGGAAAAAAAACTTCTGTAAGCTTAAAGGCAAATCCAGGATACCCAGAGTTATGGTTTTCTGATATTGGATTTGGCCATGATATTTTATTGTTTGGCCTAATCGCAAAAATTACAACCAAAATTTATTAAATATGATAGAATAGTTAAGAAAGGTCAAAATTGCCGCAATTCAACAAACAGTTATTACCTGAACGATAAGTGCAGCAACACCCACTTTCTCCGCTGTATTCTCAGGATCCTCCAGTTCTTTTGTTGCTTCATAAAAATAAAGAATTATATATAAATAATCTGTGAGAAAATATTCAGAAATTATATTGGCACAATGAATCATCACCTTAGAAAAATTAACAAGAGGCTTACCTTCACCTTGGAAACCAAAAAATCTTTTATGTTAAAATTATAAACTGATCTTTTACAGGTTTCCTACAAATATTCAAGTGGGTATGGTCTTTCATTGACTCTATCATGGTTATTATTCTACTATGAATTTATGCCCGCAGGAATATATATATAGTGTCATTATGTACTTTTTTAACAAATTTACTTCAAACTTTGATCCTGTAACTACTTGTCCTAATTGTAATTATTTTATAAATTTTTGGACTTGCATTATTTCTTACTGTAAAACACTAAAGCTTAGGCCATATTCAGTAGGACAACAGAGATACGTAACAGACAGACAGACATACTTTATTGATCCTGAGGGAAATTGGGTTTTGTTACAGCCACACCAACCAAGAATAGTGAAGAAATATAGCAATATAAAACCATAAATAATTAAATAATAAGTTAATCGTGCCAAATGGAAATAAGTCCAGGACCAGCCTATTGGCGCAGGGTGTCTGACACTCCAAGGGAGGAGTTGTAAAGTTTGATGGCCACAGGTAGGTATGACTTCCTATGACGCTCAGTGTTGCATCTCGGTGGAATGAGTCTCTGGCTGAATGTACTCCTGTGCCTAACCAGTACATTACGGAGTGGATGGGAGTCATTGTCCAAGATGGCATGCAACTTGGACAGCATCCTCTTTTCAGACACCACCGTCAGAGAGTCCAGTTCCACCCCCACAACATCACTGGCCTTACGAATGAGTTTGTTGATCCTGTTGGTGTCTGCTACCCTCAGCCTGCTGCACCAGCACACAACAGCAAACATGATAGCATTGGCCACCACAGACTCGTAGAACATCCTCAGCATTGTCCGGCAGATGTTAAAGGACCTCAGTCTCCTCAGGAAATAGAGACGGCTCTGACCCTTCTTGTAGACAACCTCAGTGTTCTTTGACCAGTCCAGTTTATTGTCCATTCGTATCCCCAGGTATTTGTAATCCTCCACCATGTCCACACTGACCTCTTGGATGGAAACAGGGGTCACCGGTGCCTTAGCCCTCCTCAGGTCCACCACCAGCTCCTTAGTCTTTTTCACATTAAGCTGCAGATGATTTTGCTCACACCATGTGACAAAGTTTCCCACCGTCACCCTGTACTCAAACCTCATCTCCCTTGCTGATGCATCCAACTATGGCAGAGTCATCAGAAAACTTCTGAAAATGGCAAGACTCTGTGTTGTAGCTGAAGTCCGAGGTATAGATGGTGAAGAGAAAGGGAGACAGGACAGTCCCCTGTGGAGCCCCAGTGCTGCTGACCACTCTGTCTGACACACAGTGTAACCAGATTAAAACTGGCCTTCTAAATATTTGATATTGACTTAAAATAGTGGATGTATCATCTGATGTGTAACGGAAATGTATATGTTTGATCAATATGAATCTGCCTGAAACAGGCCACAAAGACGACAGAAATCTGAAATTAAAATCAAGTATTGGAAATACCCAGGAGGTCAGACAGGAACAGTGGTGTCAGTATCTCAGATCAGATGGTTCTGGAACATAATACTTCAGTTCAGAGTGCATCACTGTTATCTTCATTCAGAAATGTTGCAGATCATGTGTCTCTGCACCACCTCAAGCATAAGCATCACATTGAAATGTGGAGGTGGATTATATGTTCAGTCCCACTAAAGAGCAGCTAGACACACCTAAAATGCCATTTATAGATTTGCTGGCAGAATTTCAGAAGGTGATGAGGCGGCATACAGAAGTGAGACAGATCACTGGTCGAGTGGTTTCACAATAACAACCTTGCACTCAACATCCGTTAAGTCCAAGGAACTGACTGTGGACTTCAGGAAGGGGAAATCGAAGGAACACACACCAGTCCTCATTGAAGAATCAGGCTGAGCAGTTTCAAGTTCCTGGGTGTCAACATCTCTGAAGATCTATCCTAGGCCCAACATATTGATGCAATTACAAAGGAAGCACGGTCAGGCTTTATTTCACTAGGAGTTGGAGGAGACTTCGTAAGCCACCAGATTTACTTACTGCCTGTTACGCCGCTGGCGTTTCGAGCAGCGATGAAGGTCCTCCGTCTCTGGTGGTGTTCAGGGCTTCCTTCTGCTTTTCACTACTGTCAGTCATGCAAGTCCCAGGTGCCGACTCAGGAATACCATCACACTCAGATGTAGAAGGATTCCTCACTACTGTTTCCATAACAATTTATTTTACTAGCCAGGGGACTCAGCCCTGAGCTAAACGCCCAAACCTGGAGGACTGATGGACCACTCTTAGTCTGTCCTCTACCATTCAGTGGTTTGGCATGGTTGACCCTACCACGAGCCAAAGCATAAAGCCCTGACTTTAGCCAACATTAGCACTTTGGGCCATTGAGGCACACAAGCTTCCAAACCACGACAAGGTTGTGGTCCTCTTGGAGGTATGTCACCAAAGACTCACACAAATTTCTACAGATGTACCACAGAAAGTATTTTAACTGGTTGCATCACTGTCTGGTATGGAGAGGCCACTGCACAGGATCAGAAAAAGCTACAGAAAGTTGTAAACTCAGCCAGCTCCATCATGGGCACTAGCCTTCCAGCATTCTGAAGACACCTTACAGAGGCTATGCCTCAAAAAGGCAGCATCCATCATTAAGTACACCCATCACCCAGAACATACCATATTCCCATTGCTACAATCAAGGAGGTGGTACAGGAGTATGAAGACACACTCTTCGGGAACAGCTTCTTCCTCTCTGCCATCAGATTTTTGAATGGAAATGAACCCATGAACACTACCTCACTATTTTGTTTTACTTAATTTAATATATAACAAATTAAAAAAAGCATACACACGCACTTTTTCTTATTGTAATTTGTAGTTTTTTAAAATTACGATGTATTGCAATGTGTTGCTGCCACAAAACAAATTTCAGGACATATGCCAGTGACATTAAAACTGATTCCGATTCAGGAAAGAACATTTGTTTGGATGAGATATTAATCCAAGGTACTGTCAGCTATATTCAGATGGTTATAAAAATCTCCACCCTTCAGAATAGTTGCAAGGAGTTCTCAGTAGCCTGTCCCAATTTCTCTCTCAACAAGCTGCACAGGAAGTGACTATCTAGTCATTAGCATGATATTGCTGAAGGAACTTGCTGTTAAAAATTTTGCTGCCACTGCAGAAACAATTACACAATAGCAATCATACGTAAAATGTATTCCAATGGCAGTAAAATGCCCTGGGAATACCCAAAGATTTGACAGATATATAAGGTCCTTGCATTACAAATAATTCATCAGTAACTGCAGATGTCTCTCTGATAGTTCAGGCAATTTACCAGTGGGCTCCACGCCTGGAATTGGCTGTACTCTTTATTAGTGAAGGAAAAGACCTTAAACAAATGTTAAAAGTCCATTAACTGGGAGTTATGTACTCACTCTTTGAGGCAGCCATGTTTTGCAGCATTCTGGTGCGTGCTTCATTCAGAACATCTTCTAGAAAAACAACATCTCCTTTCCGAGTCTTCATTCCTTTCACTAACCCAAAGGGTACATGCTGACACCTGGGGGTGGGAAAACACATGACAGCTCAGTTTCCTTAACTTAAATTAACAGAGTGTACTGTACATTTGTAAAAGCCTTTGTCACTGTCTGGCCACTGTTTCATTTTGGACAAACTCAGTGGGTCAGGCAGCATGTATTGAGGGAAATGGACAGTTGATGTTTCAGGTTGAGACCACAAACAATGCTTGACGATTGAGTTCCTATGCTGCTTCAGATTCCAGTAACTGCAGTTTCTTGTGTCTCTGTACTGTTCAGTCTTGTTTTGTGATTTACTTAACAAATATAATTGATATTTTTACCATAAATTGTCAAAATAAACATTAAGTCAAACAATTCCTTTAAGATTTTTGATGGAGGAAACTCCGGGGTGTCTTCAATTTATTCCACAAGGCACAAAAATACTTAATTCTTCAAAACTATTTGAAAACCATAGAATCTATATTTTGTCATTTTTTTTATTTTTCAGTTGATCTTCCAGAAACATCTACCTGAGCCTGCAAGCTAGTGATCTGTGTTAAAGCATTCATTACAACTCATCTTGAAATATATACACCAAGAAATTCTAGACCACCTTAAAAGATGTAATAGAAGCATGGCATAAATATATTGAGACAATAACTATTTCGACCATCACATTAGTTTAGTAGCAAACAAGGTTCAAGACAATGTCAATTAGTCTGTTTTTCCACAGGCTGGTAATAAAGAACAGGGAAGCTTGAATTTATAATATGCTAAAATTCCTTCAACTACCCCTCAAGGAAAAGAGTTCCAAAAACTCACAACGCATAGAGAAGAAAATATTTGTGCAAAAACAAGAGATTCTACAGATGTTGGAAATCCAGAATAACACATAAAAAATGCTGGAGGTACGCAGAAGGTCAGGCAGTATCTATGGAGAGGAATAAAGAGCTGATGTTTCAGATAGAGATCCTTCACCAGACTACGAAAGGTCTTGGGCCTGAAACATCAGCTCTCTATTCTTCTCGAAAAAACTTGTACTATGTGCATTTGTAATAAGTGATATTCAATTCCAAATTCTTCCAAAAGCTGAAACACCTCCATATCCACCGTCACGACCCTTTAGAACTTTATGTAGCCTTTCGCTCTTCCAAATGCAAAAGGATAAAAGCCTACTCTGTCCGATGTTACAATGTGCGTTCTTTCATGACCTACCGTTCTGTCCAGTTAAAGCCCAGGATCTTCAGTACTTCAAACACTTGCTGAAAATGAGTGCGCTGTTCTTTATCTGTCTGAAGAACACAAGAGCGATCAATATGAAAATTGCACTAACGATTCTCAGAAAAAGCTGCCGGGTACCAAATATGTGCTTTTTTTTCAAACTAATTTCATTGCACTTTCTGGAATAATCAAATTAAAAGAAACCTGCTTCAGATTGTTTAGTAAATTTGCTGAAACAAGGAGGATCTTGTGTAACATCACGTGAACCTAATCCCTTCAAAATATAATTAAGGTCTTGTTTGAAAAGTATAAAAGAAAGCAACTTTAATACTACAGTTGGGTAAGTAGTGTACACCTGTGTTTTCTTATAAAGCAAAGAAATGTTAATATTAAACCACTAGAGGAAATACAGTTGAACATAATTGAAGTAATGGGAGCAAGCAGTTTATCTGCACTTCCTTATAAGTTGCAGTCTCAATCCCAAGCATGGCTCTTTGAAGGCACAGAATAGAAGTGAGATGTTTTTCCATGAGGAGAAGAAGCATCGTCTCAGGCGGATTCAGAAAATTATATGAATGCATTGGTGAGAGTCCACCTGACATCAACTAGAAGAGGCATGATAATGACCCGAGAAAGGAAGAGAGCACAAGATACAGGGGTTAATGTGGGACCTATGCTTAATTCTGACTTTGGGTAATATCCATGCAAAGTTTTTCCATAAACATACTCCAGTTTCTTCAACATCCCACAGATGTACTGGTAGGTTGATTGGCAGCTGTAAAATGACCCCTTTAACTAAAGTGGTAGAAGATCAATTAAAGAGAGAGGCAAGTTGTCAGGCATGCAAGAATTGGTCACAAGGAGAATATGGAAACAAGGTAATGAGTGGAACAGAAGTGGCTGGGCAGCTCAGCTGGGTTGACTGCCAATTTTCCTGTGTCAAACAAAAGGCATTTTTTTTAATGGAAAAGGGATGGAGAAAATTGTTAAAGTTTGCTTGAATATTGCATCTAAATGCATCTAACTCAAATGTAAAATTTATGAATTTATCAATACATTTATCAAAATAATCATGCAATGTATGGTGCCAACAAAATCACATGGATTTATACAGTTTGATTATTTTGCCTACAAAATATTTTATATCAGAGCACAGATTCAAGGAAAGATAATTTCACTTCAATTATTATTTTAGTTGAGAGTATCAAAACATGGACAAGCCAATTTAATAAAATTTCTGAAGGAAAAGAATGTCCTTGTAGGATTAATGCACGATCAAATCCACTATATATAATCATTACACAGAAAGTGCATGAATTCTTATGCAATTTGATAGAAATTCATCACTGGATACATGTACTAAATGTGTTACACAATCTGCTCCTGCATATCTTTTTTATAGGCAGAGTATGACTTGAAAGCCCTGCGATGCTACAGATTTTGCACATACTGAGGCTTTATAAGGCATTGGTCACACTGCACTTGGAGTACTGTGAGCAGTTTTGGGCCTTTTATCTAAGATATAATCTGCTGGCATTGGAGAAGGTCCACAAGAGGTTCATGAGACTTGATCCTGGGAATGACAGGGTTAATGTATGAGGAGCGTTTGATGCCTCTGGGCCTGTACTCACTGGAGTTTAGAAGACTTAGAGGGGAATATCATTGAAATCCCTAGATAGAGTGGATCTGGAGAGCATGTTTCCTATCATGGGGGAATCTAGGACCAGAGGGCACAGCCTTAGAAAACAAAGACATCCTCTTAGAACAGAGATGAGGAGGAACCTCTTTAACCAGAGGGTGGTGAATCTACAGGTATTGTCACAGATGTCTGTGGAGGTAAAGCCATTCAGTATACTTGAAGCAGAAATTGATAGGTTCTTAATTAGTAAAGGAAGACAAGAGAATGGGGTCGAGAGGGATAGTAAATCAGCCACGATAGAATAGTAGAGCAGACAATGGGCCAAATGGCCTAATTCTGCTCTTATGATATACAGGCCTTTTGCCAACAAGGATGAATTTCTACCTCCTAAGAGCATATCGTAGCTCGCCTTATTTACCTACCACATATATCATTTTGTCAAAGTTGTATTTCTCCATTCGATCTGCAGCAGCTGCAATATCCCTGCAAACAAAATCATGAAGTAACAACCATTATTCCCATGGGAGATGCTTCAACAATTTAGCTCACTGATTATCAAGAAGTCTTCTATCAAGTAAACATGCACCCTATTTCAAACAATACTGTATACTCAGCTAACTAAATTAGGGAGGTCACGTTGGTCCCAAGCACAACAGCAGACTCCTGAAATAGTCACTCCACGCCAAGCTATGATGGGAAGATATTATCAATGGCGACAGAGGAAGTGGTTGAAGGATGTGCTCTAAGCCTTCTTGAAGAAATGCAACTCCCCACTGTCTCTTTGGAATTCTCTCCCCCGCTACTACTCAAAGTAGAGAATGAGCACTCAAGAGTGACATTGAAATCCTCAAGCACAGGCTTCAGGAATACAGAGGTCCTGCAAAAGAAGAAGACCATCTCAAAAACTACTCAACAGCCCACCCATCAACCATCAGCTCCCCCATCTGTGGAAGAGTCTGCTACTCTGATATTGGTCTCGTTAACCACTTGGAACACAAAGACAGAGCTTTGATCCCAAGGGACTGTCTGAGAAGATAGTAAACCAGAAGGAACATAACTCTGACAAAGAATATTATAGCAAGTAAACAATTAAGTCTTTAAAACTCATTATTCAAATATGAAGGCATGAACTTGAGAAAAACAATCATTCTCTAAATATTAACACTGAAAATGATCATCCTGTTGTATAGTTTTTTTTCATAAGGGGTTGTGCACGGGTGGCTGGGATAGGGTAGGGCAGTGTGGGGAAATGGATGTGGGAGTTGCGACAAAGGGAACAGATGTTCCTGTAAATAGAATATAAATCAGATTGAAATTCTGTTGCCACCCTACCTCTAGGTATAACTGGTGGTGAATAATTAAAACTAGGAGGAGGAATCTGCAAGATCGCACACTCTCTCAATAGTGGCAGTGTCCAGCCTGCGGCCTGCAGACAGACACGAAACACTTGCAGCAGACAGGCTCAGCCAGAAGTGTCAACTGGATGATCCATCTCAACCTACCCCCCAGATTTAGACCCAAAACCAGCATCTAGCTAATTTAGTTTTCCGCCATTTGAATTTCCCCATTCACTTTCCGTCATGTCAGTCCATGGTCTCTTCTAATGCCATGATGAGGCCACTGTCACTCATTGGAGGATCAATCTCTCATACTCCAAATGGGTAGCCTTCTATCTGACAGCATGAACATTGATTTCTCTAACTTCCAGTAATTTCTTCCTCCCTCCCTTCCCTTTCTCTCTTTTTCCATTCACCGTTCTGGATTCCTGCACATAGTCCGTGAACCGTAGGTTGGTCGGTACCATCTCAGAGGAATAATGCTCATAGTGATTTTTGGCAAGGTTTGACAACTCTGTAGAGTTAGAAAATATGTGATAGCATTGCACCAGTGGTAGCTTTAAATTCTACATTGAAAATTATGTCATTGGTGGCACTCGCAGCACAGTGCCCAATTTCAGTAGAGTGAATCATTTCATTTTTAGAAAAATATTTGTTTGTTTATATTGGAAAAGTCAATAAAAACCTTAGGACACATATAATCACATAGATTTGTAGAAAATTTATTCAGGAATTCAAATAATTAATCACTTTTGTATATATTCCATATTAACATCAGTATAGCAGAAAATGTTACTACACCCACAAAAGGTAACAAACCTCATTTGGAGAGATTTCTGCAGTTTTATCAATGTCATGATATTTTCCATATTGTTGTATCAAATCAAAACAATCTTAGGCTTTTGTCATAGCATATAGAATTACAGCACAATAATTCAAATGTGGGGTCCACACGGCCATGACCTAGGCCCCATTTGGTTGTAAAATGAATATATCTAATCAAAGACTGCTTTCCATACTTTGTTTTCCATACTTTCACAACCTTCATAATCATAGTAATTTTCCACGTCTTCCACAGCTTCATCTGAACTTTCCACACACTCTGAGGTGGATACCCGGTTCTCAAAGTCTGCCAGTCTACACATGTCAGTACACCGGAGGCCATTTGCAACACACATACATCTTGGGAGTGAACATTTCTTTGGACAGTTACAGGCCAGTAGATCCAGGACCGCATCGGGTACTGGCTGGCCTTCCATCCAGTGCACCACCAACTGTTCAGCTTCCTCTTCTCTCTCCATCTTCCATCAGGGCTTGGCACTTGTGGGTCCTTCTCCAAACATCTTCTCCACATACCAGCCTGGTAGTTGGCTCGCTGTGCATGTTTTGTTAAGCGGTCCTTGCATGGTTGGAGTTGATGACTTTTGATTTCACCTTTTTTGGCATAGAAAAGGTGATATCTGAGCTCATTGACCTTGGGGTCGATGCTTTTGGTGCATACAGAAGACATGTAGATGCCTCCAGTTTGTTCATCAGTTCTGGGGAGAGGTCCCATTCTTGATCGAACTCTAAGAATGTGTCCTGAGTTCCCATGTTGCTGGTCAGAAGTTTTAAGGCACTTGTCTTCCCTTTACCTGCAAAAGTGCTTACAGTGTCACATCCTGTATATGCGTGCAACCCAATGAGAGACCTACAAATCTCTATGCCAACAGTGGCAGCAACCTTCCTGATGTCTACAAGCCTTGTACGGGTTCTAGTACCGCACTTCTGGAACAATGGGGCCTCAATGGTTGTCACAAAATGCTAAAGACATGATAAAGACATCTGTGTCTTCTGAGCAGATGACTACAGATTGGTATCCCTCTCTTGTGGCATGGGCAGCATGGAGACGTAGGTGACCATCTGCTTCTTCTTGTTGACACTGAAGAGCTGACACCTCCTCACTGTCTTGAGATGTGATTCTGTAACATTTGTCATTCACAGTTGCATACAGAATCTTCTCCTGTAGCTTTGCTCTGTACTCCATCTTCCTCCATTCATGGACTATGAAGCTAATGAGTCTATTTTTGCTGCTGACTTTGGTCAGGAAGCTCCTCCACTGCCTCAACATCTGTGTGCCTGTGATACTTTGCAACTCATGACCAAACTCTTCACCCTGTAGAGATCTTTCACTATTCTTGATGAAGTTCTCCTTGTATATGTCGAACACAACATCTATTCTGCTACTCTGACTGCCTTCCCTCAGAGCCAAACCCAGCATTGTCGTGGCAACATCTCTGAAAGTAACTTGATCACCTTTCACTCTTTGGACCAAGTTCATTCCATCATCCACTGTAGCAGAGTTTCCTGGGAGTTGCTCTTCTACTGCTACATTTTGCTGCAAAGTTGTGACTAAAGTAGCTTTATTTGTCTTTCTCAGCAATCCTTCTGGTGTGGACAGGGCCCAGGGCAATGGTCCGAGGGGATGAGAAAGGATATCCTCCATACGTAGACTGCGCTCTTGTGCCATCACTATGATGCGTCCAAACAAAGACCTGTCTGCTTTCAAGATGATCACCCTCCCATTTGATTTCACTTCTCTCTTCTTACACATATCACTGAATGTTTTCAGCTTGTTGGTTTTCATTGGGTCATGGGATTTCTTTGCTGGTGGGTCTTCCTGTAGTCTCTCATCCTTGAAGGTTGCATAGCATTGCTCACCGATTTCATGCTTTCATCAGGTCGGAGGCAATGTCCTTGGGGGCTGCCTTTGCCGTAGAGATGCTACTGAGGTCCCACTTCTCTGCAGATGGGTTGACCCATTCATGTATGAGGCTAACCACTGCAGAAACTGCTTCCTCATCTTTCTGGATTCTTGGCCGCTGTAGCTCTGCATGACAAAGCTCTGATTTGTTGCCTTGCACCATCTCCCTTAACTGTCCCAGGAATGCACTGCATGCTCAGCTGTTATAGGAAACATCCCCCACTACAGGAAATATCCTGTCCACATCCAATCTAGGCCTTTCAACATTTGATATGTTTCAATGGGATTCTCCCCGTTCCCCCCCTCCCCCCAAATCAATTCTTCTAAACTCCAGTGAGTACAGGCCTGGAGCCAACTAATGCTCTTCATTCCTTAACCCTTTCAATCCTGGACTCATTCTTATGAATCTCCTCTGGACCCCCTCCAAAGCTAGCACATCCTTTCTTATACAAGGATCCAAAATAGCTCACAATACTCCATGTGTAGCTTAACAAGTGCCTCATTAAGCCTCAACATTACATCCTTGCTTTTATATTGTACTTGTCTTGGAATGCCTTGCCTTACGAAACGAAAGACTGTGTGGTGCACCACTCCTCACACAGACAGTAGGTGGCCGTTGATTCACAAGGAGTTCATCCGCCCTTTGACAGGTTTTGTTTTTAGTCCTGCTGGGTGCCGACACACCCTCCTCCCTGGTTAACCGAAGTGCCCCAGGGGTGTGCTGGTTGAGTCGCTGACAACCTGACCCGAGACAGGTAGTACTGGGCTACGTGGTACCAGTAGCAAGGCTTGCCTGACGCCAGCCACCTAGGCCTGAGTCAACATAGTAGTAGTGTCTTGAAATGAATACCAATATTGCATTTGCCTTCTTTACCATCAACTCAATCTGCAAGTTAACCTTTAGGGAATCCTGCTTGAAGCCTCCCAAGTCCTTTTGCACCTCTTATTTCTGAATTTGCTCCCCAGTTAAAAGATAGTCAATGGCTTTATTCCTTCTGAACTGCATGACCCTTCATCACTTCTTTCCCCATTTCTCCTAATTTAAGTCTTTCTGCAGACTCTCTGCATCCTCAGCACAAAATGCCCCTCTGCCTATCTTTGTATTGTCTGCAAACTTGGCTACAGTCATCAATTCTGTCATCCAAAGCATTGACATATAACTGGAAAAGAAGCGGCCCCAACACAGGCCCTTGCAGAACACCACTAGTCATCAGCAGCCATCCAGAAAAGGCCCCCTTTATTCCCACTCTTTGTCTCCTACAGCCAGCCAATCTTCTATCCATGCTAGTATCTTTCCTGTAATACCATGGGTATTTAACTTACTTAGCAGCCTTGTGTGCAGCATCTTGTCAAAGGCCTTCTAAAAATCCAAGTTAACAACATCCACTGACTCCCTTTTGTCTATCCTGCCTGTTACTTCCTCAAAGAATTCCAACAGATTTGTCAGGCACGATTTTCCCTTTAAGAAACCATGCTGACTTTGGCCTATTTTATCTCAAAATATCCTGAAACCCCAACCTTAATAATAGACACCAACATCTTCCCAGCCTCTGAAATCAGGCTACCTGGCCAATAATTTCCTGGCTTTTGTCTCCTTCCATTCTAAAAGGGAGGAGTAACGTTTGTATTTGTAATTTTCCAGTCATCCACAACCATTCTAGAATCTATTGATTCTTGAAAGATCGTTACTAAATGAAATTGATCTGGTCTATTTTTATACAGTATACACAGACTTTTTTCTGCAAGTGACGGGGTCGGATATTGTTACTGTCGCTGTTTGCTGCGGGGAAGGGGGGATTTTTGGGATCTGCAAGTTTTATTTTTCCTTTATTGTGCCAGGGCGGTGGGAAATTGATGTCTTTTATTTCATGGTCTTTCTGTATTTATTTAATGGCTATTTGGAGAAGACAAATATCAGAGTTGTATTGTGCATAAATACTTTGGCAATAAAATTAACCTTTGAACTGGGCCAAAGGGCCTCTTGTTGTGGTGTCAATTTCGTCCATGAGATGGTCTTCACAAAAATTTGAAAATATTGAAATGGAAATCAAACAAATATAGATACTGGATATAAAAGAAAAACGGAACACTCAACTGGTCAGGCAGCGTCTGTAGAAGAGAAAATGGAGTTAATATTTCAGTTCAAAGACTGTCACATCTGGGAAAGAAAGAAAATAAATTGATTTTAAGTTGCAGAAAATTTGGGAGAGAGAAGGATTGAATAATGGTAAAACCTTGATAAGGTGAGGCTAGGATTGCCAAAGGTAAAAGCTGTAAATGCGGTCAGCTGGAGGTAGTTGTAGACTCTAGCATTTTCCCTAAATAGGTCAGGTTAACAGACAACATACAATGGGAATGTATGGAAAAATATTGGTATGGTCTACTTTATTGCACAATGTCAGGCATCTGGATATCTATTTTACTTACTTCTAATCTTTCAATTTACAGTAATTAAAGTAAACTTCAATTAAAGGTTTACCTGGTCAAGTAGAGGGACGTCCCATCATTTCGAACCATTTTGGCATAACTGGAGAGATCACCTTTTGGTGAAAGATCAACCACTCCAACTCCTTGCCTGTACAAACAAACAGGATGAAACGTATCACACACAGGAACTCAGCAGGTCAGGCCATCTATGGAAAAGAGTAAACAGTTGACATTTTGGACTAAGACCCTTCATCAGGACTGAAAAGAAAGGGGGAGATGCCCAAATTAAAAGATGGGGGGTGGAGGGGAAAGAGGTTAACTGGAAGGTGATAGGGGAAACCAGGTGGGTGGGAGGGGTTAAGGAGTGGAGAAGAAAGAATTTGATAGGAGAGGTGAAATAGGAGAAAGGGAAGGAGGGGACCCAGGGGGAAGTAATAGGCAGGTGAGGAGAAGTAATAGGTCAGAGTGGGGAATGGGGGAGGGGAATTTTGTTCACCGGAAGGAGAAATTGATATTCATACCATCAGGGGGGAGGATAGCCAGATGAAATATAAGGTGTTGTTCCTCCACCCTGAAGGAGGCCTCATCACAAGAGGAGGCCATGGACTGACACATCGGAAAGGGTTCCACCCTGAGGGTGGCATCGCTGTTTCAATCCTTTAATGCAGGAATGACAAAAATAAAGCTTCCTTTATAGAAATTTGTTATATCCAGAAAACAAAGGGATTTTTCACCAAACAGGAAACTTCTCAGGGGATAAAGCAGTATTTGCTACATTTCAACAAATGTAGCAGCAAATGTAGCAGAGTGCCATGAACTGCAAACAAGTGAGTATGTAATCTGTGATAAGACCAATTATCATAGGAATAAATATTGGCCAGATGACTGAATCTTCTGCTCATGTGCCAGACTTTTGATTAGTCAGTGGAGCAGGCAAACAGAATCGCAGAATGAGTTTTGGTAATATTTTCATACTCAACAGTATTGTAGAAGTTTAAATATTGTCAAATGTAAGAGATACAATTTTAAAAAATCAAAACTGATGGATTTTTGTTAATTTAGCAGCATATAGGTCTATGAAACAAAGATAGGAAAATCCAGATGCAGATCCTAATGATTACACACACAAAACTCTGCAAGTCAGGCAGCATCCACAGAAGGGAATCTGCCCAAAACATTGACCGTTAATTCCCTCCATAGATGCTGCCTGATTTGCTGAGTACAGCTAGCATCTTGTGTGTGCTGCTGAAGATTTCCGGCATCTGCAGAATTTTGTGCCCAGTGACTACGTGTTGCTGGCGTGCAAAGTTGCACCTTAACTTCCTGCTCTAAATTCTATGCCACGACTAGATTAAGAGTAACATTCTGTTTACAATCTTTACCACAGTATGTATTGTCTATCACTTTTCAGGGATCTTTGCAATAATACACCAAACTCTTTTTGTTTCTCAATACTCCATAGGCCGCTATAATTCATTGTATTTGTCCGATTTAAAATACATTTCAAATTTCATCACCTTGCTTTTCTCAATCTAAAAGCAGATCAATATCTTTCTATAACCCAAGACTTATCACAACCCATACCATGACCATTTTTGTAGAGCACTGCTTGTTAACAAAATACATAGTCCATCAACTTCTACTCAATTCATGGCCTGCAATAATATCCATTCACTTTTGAAATGGAAAGTCTCAAAATTGAAGCGTCAATGAGAATAGATGGTTTAGAAGTAGGGGATGTCATTTTCAGTTATTTTGCAAATCTTTTAAAACAGACGTAAAGATATGGATTTATGTGGCACCTTCCGACATCTCATCATCTCACGTAGCAGCTTTTAAAAATGAGAGTTACTGTTGTATGTGGGAAACACAGCAGCTCCCAATAAGCATGAAGGAACAAAGTGGATGTAACAATCTTAAGGCTGAATGAATGTAATGATGTGTTTAAACAGCCTGCTGAGTACACAGCAGAGGGGCTGTAGGCTTTCAAGCAGGAAAGAGGTACTAGCTCATTAAATGGAAAATCGAAAGCTGTTGGTGATAGAAAATGGCTAAGGCATAAGAAGCAATTTTTAAATTTTTAAAGATGGTGATCGGCTGGAGCTTAAAAGAGTTCAGAAGGAACTCAGAGTACAGATAAGGGGGGCAAAGGAGCAGTATAGGAGGAAGCTAGAACAAAAGCTGCAGAAAAAAAGCATGAAGGAGGTGTGGGATGGGATGAAGATCATCACCGGATGCGGTGCAAAGCGGGGGGTGAACATAAGTGGAGATGTGGAGAAAGCGAATCAGCTGAACAACTTCTTCAACAGGTTCGACAGCTCAATCTCATCCTCACCGCAGAAATCCACACCAGGCTTACTTCCCTCACAGGAAAATAGCCACTCACAGGAGACCTTGCCCATGCCCAGGATTACGGCTGCACAGGTGGAAGGTCAACTGAGGAAGATCTGTACCAGCAAGACGGCTGGACCGGATGGAGTTTCCCCACGATTACTGAGGGCCTGTGCGACTGAGCTGGGAGAACCACTACAGCGCATCTTCAACATCAGCCTGGAGCAGAGAAGAGTACCCAGACAGTGGAAATCCTGTATTGTCCCGGTACCAAAGAAACCACAACCAAAGGAGTTGAATGACTTCAGACCTGTTGCCTTGACGTCACACGTGATGAAGACCATGGAGCGGCTGATAATACAGAATCTGAGGCCACAAACCAGGCACGCCCAGGATCCTCTTCAGTTTGCGTATAAGGAGAAGGTGGGAGTGGAGGATGCTATCATGTATTTGCTGCACAAATCACTCTCTCACCTAGATGGGGCCAGTTGTGCTGTGAGGATTACATTCCTTGACTTCTCTAGTGCCTTTAACACCATCCAGCCCAAGATCTTAAGGCACAAACTAACGGAGATGGGAGTAGACTCTCACATGGTGGATTGGATAGTGGACTACTTGACAGATAGACCTCAGTATGTGCGGTTGGGAGACTGTAGGTCTGACACGGTGGTCAGCAGCACAGGAGCGCCGCAGGGAACCGTACTCTCTCCGGTCCTGTTCACCCTGTACACATCAGACTTCCAATATAACTCGGAGTCCTGCCATGTGCAGAAGTTCGCTGATGACACGGCCATAGTGGGGTGTGTCAGGAATGGACAGGAGGAGGAGTATAGGAAACTGATACAGGACTTTGTGATATGGTGCAACTCAAACTACCTGTGTCTCAATATCACCAAGACCAAGGAGATGGTGGTGGACTTTAGGAGATCTAGGCCTCATATGGAGCCAGTGATCATTAATGGAGAATGTGTGGAGCAGGTTAAAACCTACAAGTATCTGGGAGTACAGTTAGACGAGAAGCTAGACTGGACTGCCAACACAGATGCCTTGTGCAGGAAGGCACAGAGTCGACTGTACTTCCTTAGAAGGTTGGCGTCATTCAATGTCTGTAGTGAGATGCTGAAGATGTTCTATAGGTCAGTTGTGGAGAGCGCCCTCTTCTTTGTGGTGGCGTGTTGGGGAGGAAGCATTAAGAAGAGGGACGCCTCACGTCTTAATAAGCTGGTAAGGAAGGCGGGCTCTGTCGTGGGCAAAGTACTGGAGAGTTTAACATCGGTAGCTGAGCGAAGGGCGCTGAGTAGGCTACGGTCAATTATGGAAAACTCTGAACATCCTCTACATAGCACCATCCAGAGACAGAGAAGCAGTTTCAGCGACAGGTTACTATCGATGCAATGCTCCTCTGACAGGATGAAGAGGTCAATACTCCCCAATGCCATTAGGCTTTACAATTCAACCGCCAGGACTTAAGAACTTTTTAAAAAGCTATTATTAATGCTGTTTGAGATAGTGATTTAGATGCATATCATATTTTTTTTACTGAGTTAAGTATTGTATGTTATTAGTTTTGCTACAACAAGTGTATGGGACATTGGAAAAAAAAGTTGAATTTCCCCATGGGGATGAATAAAGTATCTATCTATCTATCTATCTATCAATGGAGTTCCACGCTGGTGTTTTGGATACATCCCACTTTCAGCCCTCCTTTGCTCTGCAATATCTTTGAATGTTCCATTTCCAAAATGATCTTTCCCTCTCATAAACGCTTTTCTATCCACCCAATCACAGAGGTGTTTAAGATTGAAAGAGCATAGATAGACAAATATTTTTTTTTAAAAAACACAGAAAGTGTTAAGTGCCTGAAGTGCATTGCTGGGATTGGTGACTGAGGCTGCCACATTAGAGACATTTGAGAGACACATGGATGAAAGAAAAATAGAGGACTGTGGGCGATTGTAGGAGGAATGGGTCAAACTGAGCATGCAGCAGGTTGATATAGGTTGGCACAGCATCATGCGGTACTGATCTGTATTCTATCATATTTTGACAGCATCTACAGATAATTATCACAAACTATATTCTCTGTGGTTGTGACCACAATGCAGTACCACTGTTGTTAACAACCCACAGACTTTGACATAACTGATCTTATTATCCTCCTCCAATATCTCTGTTATCATTTAGTTTCATGATTCCACTTGCAGAGTACATTTTCTTATTAATCTTTAACAAGGGCGACGTAGCAAAAACTGCACCACTGCAGTGTTAGGCTATTCCCCAACTAACCCTTCCCCATCTATCCACCAGGTTTTATTCTTGGACAAGTACTTGCTCAGTTACATCCCTGGCAAAATAATCCAAAGACAGTGGCAGTTTCCAAATAGAATCTAATCATGGCCTGTTCCTCTCTCCAAATCTGTTCTGATCCCTCTCTGGCTTGTTGCAGTGATCTAATACGATCTCTTCATTAACCTGCAGTCGCTTTTAGCAAACTCTTGGAAGACCCAAACCACAAATAGTACATCCTCACCAAAACATCTAGCTTTCCCAGAAATTGCTTCTGGTATCAAAATCTTTGGAGAAAAACAACTGTGCAAAAAAAAATCTAAGTTGACCTCCAAGGTACATTGTTAGTGAACTAAGTTAAAAATGTCTCAGATGGATATGTTGAGATCTACAAGGAAATTTCAACTTACTACCTCAATCAAGGCCTTTTCAGGTCTAAGCAACAATTTCGACTTCGACTTTAAATGTATTCATCTGTTAAAATACAATAGCCATCAATCCTATAAAGCAGATCCTATCAGAAAATATGTTCTGCTTAATAGAATAGAGGTTTACTTATCTTTTGAACCATGTACAGTATAATTTCAGCAGTCTCTAGTTTTGATTCAATTAATTTTACAAAGCTGTTTATAATACGCAACGACTACAGTCTAACCTTACTTTGTTTTCTTGAGCAGTCCTCTCTGATCAATCAGCTGCAGGAGTTCTTGTGACTTAACATGGTACAAGGATTCTCCAGAGTACTCATCAAAATGCACACCAAGCCGCTTTTGGAACATACACATTTACAAATCAGATATAATTCAACGATTATTTTCATATTGAACCTTGCAACAAAAATAGGTCACAATCCAGTTTAGATCAACAACAAAAACAAAGTAATCTGCAGCAACATCTAAAAAAAGCACTGAACCATATTAATCAACATTCAAATTCTGTTCAATGTTAAAGAACAGCTGATAACACTCAACACATTTGTGAAGACAGAAACTGAGCCAGTTAATATTTCAGAGCTGGTGCGACACATAAAGTGCTGGAGGAACTCAGCGGGTCAGGCAGCATCTATGGAGGGAAATGAACAGCCAACACTATGGGTCAAGCCTTTCATCAGGACTGGAAAGAAAGAGGGAGATAGTTGGGATAAGGTTAGGGGAGTGGGGAAGGGGTAGAGAAAGGGACGATTGGTGATAGGTGGATCCAGGTGAGAGGGGGATGATTGGCAGGTGAGGGATGGGAAGAGTGGGAATGAAGTAAATAGCTGGGTTGTGTCTCCCCTTAGAGCTGGTGATGTTTTGTCAAAACCTTTTTTATGATTTAGGTCAGATCAAACCTAAAACTTCAACTGTTCTCTATCGCATAGATGCCACCTGACTGGCTGGGGTCTTCTAGCATCAACTATTTTCATCTCAGATGTCTGGCACATGCAGCATTTTGCTTTTGGGAGCAATGTTAGCTCACTTACATGACACCTTCATTTTTTAAAATTCATCAATACCTTAATGATAGAAGTTGATCTAATATTCAACATCTGAGAGGAAGTATTCTGCTCTGTAACTTGTGCGATCACAGTGCAGATATTAAGGACTCAGCCTGTGAATGACAGTGGCCAGAAAAAGTTGTCTCCTACGTCTTTAGAATATGGATAGCTCCAAAAGGAGCAATTTAGAATCCAGCTGTAAAAATATTTTTTGTATGGAATTAACTGGAAATTGGCCTAATACAATACTGTAAAAAAACAATGAATTCCAAGTTAAACTATATATAGCTGCAAGTACTTTATTTTGCTGTACATTTGAATTAACTTTTCTATTATATATTGTTGTGTATATTCATAACAAATTCTAACCAACATTTTACACAATATACATGACAGCCTTTCTCATTCCCCCAATTCCTAATATGCAAAGATACTTGTGTGTTTAATCAATCCTATTTCTCTGCTTCCAAAAATGCTGCCAATTTTGTGATCACAATAAATAATCTCAAAGTAACATGCAATGATAGTGGGTTTAAGATCATCAATACACTGCATTCACTGGTTAAATATCATTGGCCATTCAGTTCCTCTTCATGTATAATGGAGTGGTAACCAGTTGCTGTCTCTGCACATCATCAGCAAATACTGCTGCACAAAATTGTCTAACTAGGAAACTAATTAGGCGATCTGTACATTAAGGCAACATTGAAGCCTGCTTGCAATTCAATATAGTTTTGTTTTCTTAAGCAGATACAATAGCAAACCTAAGCCAGTTTACTCTCCTTATGTTTGGCGTGACATGGGTGAAACTATTCATTTCCTTTCTGATTCGCAGTTTCTCACCTGGTAAGTTTTCTCATATTCTTCAATGCTTATAGCCCTGAAGTGCTCCCATAATGCCAAGGTCTGTTTATCCCCATGTTCCAGCTTTCTGAAAAATTCTTGTGCTGCCTTTTGAATGTCATCACGGTCTTCTACTAATCTGTTCACTTCAACATACACCTGCAAGTTCAAAATTAACAGCTTAATGCTAATAAACTGGCTGAGTAGTTATAGTTTAATATTTAATCAACTACTACTGGCAATTTAAGAGAACTTTGTACATGATAATTTTGAGTAACACACACAAAATGCTGCTGGAGCTCAGCAAGTCAGGCAGGGAAATAAACAGTCGCATTGAAACCCAAGGGTCTCAGCTCAAATCATTGACTGTTTATTCTCCTCTACAGATGTGCCTGACGTTGAGTTCCTCCAGCATTTTGTGTGTTGCTCAGGATTTCCAGTATACTTCAGGATCTCTTCTGTCGATGGCAACTTCTCTCTTTTGTGCACTAAGCCATTTTAAACTTCCACAACATTAATTTCTTTGATCTAAAGAGGTAGTATTTCCTACTTCTGCATCCTCCAGTAAGTCACTTGCTATCTAATTAACAAAAGATTGCAGGCTGGGGTTAAAGAAATGTTTACTAATTCATCGCCCTGGGACTCTGTACCTTTATTACCAAATTTACATCCTCCCCTTGTTACTGCATCTGATTAAATCAAACATTTTACCATTTCAAGAGCATATTGGACAACACAGATGCCTTGTGCAGGAAGGCACAGAGTCGACTGTACTTCCTTAGAAGGTTGGCGTCATTCAATGTCTACAGTGAGATGCTGAAGATGTTCTATAGGTCAGTTGTTGAGAGCGCCCTCTTCTTTGTGGTGGCGTGTTGGGGAGGAAGCATTAAGAAGAAGGACGCCTCACGTCTTAATAAGCTGGTAAGGAAGGCGGGCTCTGTCGTGGGCAAAGTACTGGAGAGTTTAACATCGGTAGCTGAGCGAAGGGCGCTGAGTAGGCTACGGTCAATTATGGAAAACCCTGAACATCCTCTACATAGCACCATCCAGAGACAGAGAAGCAGTTTCAGCGACAGGTTACTGTCGATGCAATGCTCCTCAGACAGGATGAAGAGGTCAAGGCTTTACAATTCAACTGCCAGGACTTAAGAACTTTTTTTTTTAAAGCTATTATTAATGCTTTTTGAGTTAGTGATTTAGATGCATATCATATTATTACTGAGTTAAGTATTGTATGTAATGAGTTTTTGCTACAACAAGTGTATGGGACATTGGAAAAAAATGTTGAATTTCCCCATGGGGATGAATAAAGTATCTATCTATCTATCTATCTATCATCTCACAGAGAACTACAATAACTACATTAAATTGCAGTTTTAATAAAACAAAATCAACCCAGCAGCATTAAGGGAAAGGATTAAAAGAAGGCACTTTTCTTATGAGAAGATATTAAGGCATGATCAATGGCTTGTTGGAGTTGCAGATGTTTAGAAGCATCTTAACGTACAAGTGAGGGTCTAGAGGTAGAAAGGTTTTGGGAACAGTTTTGAACTTAGGGCCTTGGGAACTGTAGCAGCAGGAATCGAGAGGAGTAGATATCAGGAAGGACAGAGGGCTACTGCAGATTGCAGATTAATAATGGAAGGATGGATGTGATTTCAGATATAGGTAGACCATAGAGGAAGGTGGAAAACTTTAAAATCAGGGAATTATTCAATTTGAAGTCTGCAAACAAAAGACGATGAGTGACTGGAATTTAGTAACATGCAATGGTTTTGAATGAGTTCAGATTTACAAGCTGTAAAGGAATGCTCATCAGAGTGCACCACAAAGATATAGATGGGGATTTCAGTGATAACAATCAGCAACAAGGTTAGCACTAATAGCATGGAGAAAATGTCCAGGAGTTAACCTACTGTTACCCTTAGTTATTGCCATCTAAGTACAAAGATGCTGCTGGGACTTGAGGGCCTGAGTTAGAGAGAAGATTGAACAGGTTAGGACTTTCCTCCCCGGAGAACAAGAGAATGAGGGGAGTTCTTAAAGAGGTATACAAAATTACATGGAGTATAGTTTGGGTATATAAATTCAAGGTTTATCCCCTGAGATTAGACTAGACTAGAGCTGGAAGTCATAGGAATAGGGTGAAAGGTGAGACATTATGGGGAACTTCTTCACCCAAGGATGTTGTGCAGGTGGAACGAACTGCTAGTTAAAGTGGCAAATGCGGGTTCGATTGTAACATTTAAGAGAGATTTGGATAGGTACATGGATAATGAGGATATGAAGGGCTATGGTCTGAGTGCAGGTCGATAGGACTAAACAGAAAAACAGATCAGCACAGACTAGGTGGGCCAAAAGGCCTGTATCTGAGCTATAGTGCTCTATGATTCTATAGTTTCCATTTTGAATCACTTACACCTCTTCTGTACTGCTTTCAGGCCTCACAATGTAGTTTCCTCTATATTGGAGAAAACCTCTGCACTGTTCCAACTAAGTGTAACCCAAGCCCAAGGAATAGCATCTCATCTTCTGACTGGACACTACAGTCCATGTAACTCGACATTAAATTCAATAATTTCAAACAACCAGTCTCCTGAGTTTGAATTAGAAATGGCCTAAATATTTTCATCCTCTTTTGATTTCCAGCATCTTGTTCTCACTGTTACAGCTTTTGCATTTTAAACTCTATCACAGATCCTGCTGAAGGGTCTTGGCCCAGAACGTCGACTGTTTATTCCCAGATGCTGCTAGGGCTGCTGAAATCCCCCAGCATTTTGTGTGCATTACTCCTAAGTTCTCACTCATTTCCTGTTATTTCCATCTGTCCTCCAGACAGATCATTTGCCGTCACCATTCTTTCTCAACAGGAACTGTCACCTTGTACAGTTCCTGTTACCGAGGCTTTATAAGGAATTGGTCAGACCACACTTGAAGTACTGTGAACAGTTTTGGGACCTTATCTAAGAAAGGACGTGCTGGCACTGAAGAGCGTCCAGAGGAGAGTCACTAGAATGATCCCAGGAATTAAAGAGTTAATGTACGAGGAGCATTTGATGACTAGGGCCTGTAGTTGCTGAAGTTTATTAGAATAAGGGGACGGGGATCTCACTGAAACCTATCAAATATTGAAAGGCCTAAATAGAGCGGGTGGAGAGGATGTTTCCAAAGGTGGGGGAGTCTAAGAATAGGTGGGGCACAGCCTCAGAATACATGGACATCCCTTCAGGGAGATAATTGTGTGGCTAGGTACAGCTCAAATGACATCTATAAGTTCACCAATGACACTACGTTTCTTTGCAGATTCTCAGATCCTGTACACAAGGTGTACAGAACCACAACCTTGCACTGCACACAACATCAATAAGACCAAAAAATTGATTGTGGAAGGAGAAGTCAAGGTAGCACAGCCCAGTCCCCATTGAGGGATGAGCAGTAGAAAAGGTGAGCAGCTTCCAATTCCTGGGCGTCAACATCTCTGAAGGTCTATTCTGGATCCAACATACTGATGCAATCACAAAATAGGTACACTAGCGGTTTTACTTCATTAGGAGTCTGAGGAGATCTGCTATTTCACCAAAGACTTTAGCAAGTTTCTACTGGTGAACCATGCAGAGCATTCATATCAGGTTGCATCCCTACGTGGTATGGAGGCTCCAATGTGTAGGATCAACAGAGAATGCAGAGATCAATGATGGGTGCCACCGTGAGCCAGACTCAGCCAGCTCCATCACATGCACAAGCCTGCCCACCATTCAAGATATCTTCAAAAGACGATGCCTCAAAGTAACATCCATCATTAAGGACATGCCCTCTTCTCATTAAGAACGAAAGATCAACTCTATTTTTCACATGTACATCGAAACATAGTGAAATGTGTCATTCTGTATCAATGAGAATTGTACTGGGGGCAGCCTGCAAGGGTTGCCAAACTTCCCGTGCCAGTATACTCTGCCCACAACTTACTAACCCTAAACATACCGTACATCTTTGGAACGTTGGAGGAAACCAGAGCACCCAGAGAAAACTCGTGTTCACAGCAATAACATACAGGTTCTTTACAGGCAGTGGCGGGAATCGAGAACCGATTGGTGATTGCTGGCGGTTAAAGCGATTGTGCTAATCGTTATAGACTACTGCGCTGCCTCAGAATGCACATTCAAGAATTTCAGAAGAGCTTCTTGCCCTCCACCATCAGATTTCTGAATGGTCCATGAACAATACCTCACTACTCTTCTTTTGCATTATTTATTTACTTTTTATTGTAACTTACAGGAATTCTTTAATGTCTTGCATTGTCTGCCACAAAATAACCCATTTATAACATGTCAGAGATAATAAAACTGACTCTGAGTTCTCCATTCAATAGTCCCAAGGGTTCACTTACTGAATACATTCAACAGATTAAAGGAATCAAAAGTTTATGGGATTAGTACAGGTCAGTGGGTGGTAATAGATCAGCCAAGATCTTAATAAATACTGAGGGGGAAAATGGCTTCTAACTTAACTAAATCTCTGCCACATACAACCCTTCCATTCAACAATGTGCACAGGAGATTCATTAGGATGTTGCCTGGGATGTAAATTTAGTTGGCTCCATCTTGGGTACTAGCCTAAAAAGTACCCAGGACGTTTTCGGGAAGTGGTGTCTCAGAAAGGCAGCATCCATTATTAAGGACCCCCAGCACCCAGGGCATGCCCTTTTCTCATTGTTACCATCAGGTGGGAGGTACAGAAGCCTGAAGGCACACACTCAGCGATTCAGGAATAGCTTCTTCCCCTCTGCCATCTGATTCCTAAATGGACATTGAACCTCACTTTTTAAATATACATTATTTCTGTTTTTGCACGATTTTTAATCTATTCAATATAAATATACTGTAATTTATTTAATTACTTTTCTTCTATATTATGAATTGCTTTGAACTGCTGCTGCTAAGTTAACAGATTTCACAACACATGCCGGTGATAATACACCTGATTCTGACTCTGGATGGAGCATTTCAGAGAGGAGGAGACACTAGGTCTGTTCCTCCCTGGAGCTGAGGAGGTTGAGGGGAGGGCCTGGTACAAGTGCATAAAATTTTGAGGTGGGTGCAGAGATGGGAGAGATGGTAGGAAAGTTTTCCACAAGAAAAAGATGTACAGAACTGGAGTAGACAGGTTTATGATATTGAGAAAGAGGTTCAGAGTGGATCTGAGGAAGATGTTTTTCTACTCAGAGGATGGTTGGAGTCTAGAATACAGTGCCTCAGGGCATAAAGACAGGGGAGCCTGTCACAACATTTAAGCATCTTAAGAAGATGGAGTAAGTGTTGGGAAATGGGAATGGCAAATACAGGGCTCAATAGTTGGCATGGATGTGGTGGGGCCAAAGGGCCTGTGCCTGTGTTTGATGACACCATGACTCCACAGTATTTTTCTTGAAAAACTATTGGCATACTATTACCCTGAAGCTTCAGCAATAACACATATTTCTCTAGTTCATTACCAGTCACTTTCAATGGGAGGGATTAGGGGTAAATAACAGCTAAATGAAAGCTTATCCAACCAATAAAAACTTTGACACTTTCTTCTGAACAGATGAATCTTGCGACAAAAATGATCGTCTGTGCTATGGCTGAAAGTGAATTCCCAGCCCATCCTTTTAACAAAATATTAAAATGATAAACTAATTTGGATTCATGTTTCTGCTGACTTCAGGAGGGCACGGAGTGACCATTCCCCACTGAACATCGACGGCTCCTCAGTAGAGATTGTTACGAGCACCCAGTGTCTTGGTGTTTACCTGGCGGAGAACCTCACCTGGTCCCTCAACACCAGCTCCACAGCAAAGAAAACCCAGCAGCGTCTCTACTTTCTGCGAAGGCTGAGGAAAGTCCATCTTCCACCCCCCCCCCCCCCCCCATCCTCATCACATTCTACAGGAGTTGTACTGAGAGCATCCTGAGCAGCTGCATCACTACCTGGTTCAGAAATTGCACCACCTCGGATTGCAAGGCCCTGCAGCGGATAGTGAGGTCAGCTGAGAAGATGATCCGGGTCTCTCTTCCCGCCATTATGGACATTTACACTACACGCTGCAGCCACAAAGCAAACAGCATTATGAAGGACCCCACGCACCCCTCATACAAACTCTTCTCCATCCTGTCATCTGGCAAAAGGCACCAAAGCATTCGGGCTCTCACGACCAGACTACGTAACAGTTTCTTCCCCTAAGCTAACAGACTCCTCAATACCCAGAGCCTGGACTTACACCAACTTACCGCCCTCTACTGTGCCTATTGTCTTGTTTATTATTTAGTGTAATGCCTGCACTGTTTTGTGCACTTTATACAGTCCTGGGTAGGTCTGTAGTCTAGTGTAGTTCTTTTTCTATGTTGTTTTCACGTAGTTCAGTGTAGTTTTTGTACTGTTTCATGTAGCACCATGGTCCTGAAAAACGTTGTCTCATTTTTACTGTGTACTGTACCAGCAGTTATGGTCAAAATGACTATAAACTTGACTTGACTTGACTTGGTTTGGGTCAGAAACATTCTTATTTTCCAAATTTACTAAGTTAACAATTTGAAAGATATTGGATCCAAAACAATGAAAGTGCATTCCTGAGAAGAAAATCCATATGTATGTGTTACTCCATATAACCATATAACAATTACAGCACGGAAAGAGGCCATCTCGGCCCTTCTAGTCCGTGCCGTACGCTTACTCTCACCTTGTCCCACCAACCTGCACTCAGCCAATCACCCTCCATTCCTTTCCTGTCCATATACCCAACCAATTTTTTTTTAATGACAAAATTGAACCTGCCTCTACCACTTCTACTGGAAGCTCATTCCACACAGCTACCACTCTCTTAGTAAAGAAGTTCCCCCTTGTGTTACCCCTAAACTTTTGCCCCTTAACTCTCAACTTATGTCCTCTTGTTTGAATCTCCCCTACTCTCAATGGAAAAAGCCTATCCACGTCAACTCTATCTATCCCCCTCATAATTTTAAATACCTCTATCAAGTCCCCCCTCAACCTTCTACACTCCAAAGAATAAAGACCTAACTTGTTCAGCCTTTCTCTGTAACTTAGGTGCTGAAACCCAGGTAACATTCTAGTAAATCTTCTCTGTATTCTCTATTTTGCTGACACCTTTCCTATAATTCAGTGACCAGAACTGTACACAACTCTAACCAAATTCCCTGGCATGATAAGTTTAACATTACTTCCCAAAATTTATCCCACTGAACAGTTAAGTCGATTTAGCAGCTGATTACTTGTTGGGTAAGAATGTCGCCAGGGACTGGAGCAGGTGAGTATGATGTCATAGGGCAGGGTCAACATTTGAGTAGAGTTGTGCTAATAATCAGTGGTCTGTGCCTGCAGTTAAAAAAAATCATCTACCCTGAGACCACAGGTGTACCTGATATTTTGAGATCTGGTCACAGGATGCACATCTTTAGGAAGACAGAGAAACATTTCTGATGCTTCTGGCATACAAACATTGATCCAAGTCTTTTGGTCAAAAGGGTATTAAAAAAGGTTTAGATATCTTGGCCTCCAAGAGCATCTATTAAAAAAAAAGCATACTCATACTCTGAGCCTGCTATGCTGAGGGATGGAAGGTGGACAGAGGTGTTAAAATTACCCCTCTTTTGCCCCTATGCCCCTTATACTTGGCCATCAGGGTTCTACACCCCATTTTCTACCCCAAAGTACAAGACATATCTACCCACTTTAAATACAATGAAATAGTACGTGGTTATCTCATTCTTGTTGATGGCACAATTATTAGCTGTTTCGCTCTAACCACAGGTTATCTGTTGTTGATTGTTTAATGGTGCACACTTCCCCATTATGTTCTTAATTGAGGAGGTGCAGTACCAACTTCTTGATGCACAACTCTACCTAGTTTTAAATGGTCTTTTTGGGTGAGTTGAGCAGGTAAATGACCTTTGTGCATCTACAGGGGCACATCTGCATTAGAAATAAGAATGGTGGTAATACTACAATATTCTAATTCACCTCCAAACCTTATTTATGCTTGTTTACAATTTTATATATTCAACTTTTGGAGAAATGCTATAAAGATTGTTTTACATTGAAAACTATCACTAAGCTTATTGAAAATAATATTGCTCTTCTGTAAATCTATGTTCACATTTTTTACAATTTTACTTACGTCAAAAAGGTGCTGCAAGGGATTTGCTTTAAGCTTTTCTTCTGAACCAAACAACTGAAATCCTGCTCCAAGTAATCCTGAATCAATGAACAAAGAATTGAGTTATTATTTTTTGAAAATACCACAATCACAGTGCAACGCAACATAGTGAGCTGAACATGCCCCAATCACCTGTAATTTGGACCTTACATTCAAACAAACTAGATTGTAAGCAGCACACATTATCAGAATTTTATTAGTTGTGTTAGATACTTCACAAGGAAAGCTGAATTGTTATCCATGACTTCGATCAGTTCAAGATTCAATATTGTTTAATGCCATTTCCAGTATACAAGTGCAAAGGAGAACAAAAGAACTGTACTCTGGATCCAATGCAGCACAAAAAAAAACACAGTAACATAATGAACACAACAATTTTTTTAAAAACCTGTTGCTACTGTTACCAACACAAGATAAGAGCACATTAGAAGAAATGTACATTTGCAACCCAAAGCTAATCATCATCCTACTTTAAGGAAAATGAGGGTATGGTAATGAAACAGAATTGCCCATCTCCTATTAGTATCACACAATTAATTCAAATACTGTACAAACTTGACTTTGAAGAGGTCAAACATGGGTTGAAATAAATACATAATCTCTTCTGTACACATGGAACTTACCAAACTGCAAACCCCAGTCACCAAGATAGTTGATCCTGATCACATCATTGCCTAAAGCCTGCTTTAGGTTGGCTATGAAGTTACCTAACAAAAATACCATATTCCAATTATACATCTAGTGCTGTTACGTGATGAAATATTTAAAATTAATATTGAAATATTGTTTTTACAGCTGTTAATTGAAGATCAGATTTGAAGTATATAATTTCCCCTCCTCACCCATGAGGTAGAAAGCACACTTCTCCATAGCAGCCACGTGACAGATTCTGGCATTGGTATTACAAGGTCGAAGCTTCCAACCTTGCATTTAGGCCATGAATGCATCAGCTATGCTGACCTCTACAGCACTGTAAAGAGAATGCTATGCTGTCTAAGATTCTCATAGTATTCTGACTGATGTTTATCACTCAGTCAGCACCCAAAAGAAAAAAAAACAGAGAAAAAAACACGGCTTAATCTACTTCAGCAAAGATGAAGAGAAAACTTGCTGAACAGTTCAATTCAAAGGACTTACACATAAGAAATAAAAAGAAACTGAAAAATTAGGATGGCATCAGGCCAACATCCAAAGAGCTCCTAAACAGTTGTACACATCTGAAGTAAATCAGATTGTAAACTATGTTGGTGAGTATGACACTAAGAGCATTTTTTCCCCAAATCAAAAAAATGTGGATGTTCAACATCTGAAATAAAAAATAAAGGATGCTGAACATCAGAAACTTCAAGATCTTTCTGTGTGTGTAAGATTTTATTCTCATTAACATATTTCAGCATTAGAGGTTTAAGCAGTTTATATTGCGTAGGTATAATCTGGAAGCCATCAGATGATCCAAAATGGAATTTAAATTTACATTTGGTTATAGTTTAGAATTAATGATTTAAGTGCTGGTACTTTTATTCAAAAAAGTAATTTTAGGGCATTCTTGTAATTCCATTATATTTGTTCAATAATTCAAGTTGTATGGGTCTTATATTTTCACCTTGTAATTATTTAACCAAGGATAGCAGTGTGGTGCAGCAGTTAAATTACTGAGCAAGAAATCCAGGAGCCTGGTCTAACAATTCAGAAACCCAAATTGAAATCCTGTCAGGCAACAGTGAAAGTTAAATGCACTTAATATGCTGGGATCTAAAAACTTATTGTTAAATGATGTCACAAAACTAGAATTTGTGAAAATATACATCTGGCTTTCCAACACCTTCAGGAAGGGAATCTGCCACCCTTATCCTGTAATGCCCTATATGACAATGTGGTTGATTATTAAATATTCTCTGAAACAGCCTAGCAAGCCATTCATTTCAAGAATTTGCTAGAAATGGGCAATAAATGCTGACCTTGCAAGTGTTGTCCAGATCCCAAAAAATTATCTTTTTAAAAAACCCGACGTTGATAGTTTAGATTAATTGCACTATTATTTGTAGCAGAGGACACAAAACGCTTACCTATAATCGTGGAACGCAAATGCCCTGCATGAAATTTTTTTGCAATATTTGGAGAACTATGTGGAATAAAAGGAGAAAAATTGTTACCATTGCTCAATCTTCCCTCCAAGGTTGGAAGACCTGTCGTAAACTATAGAAGATACACCACAGTTCAATGTGATATGCCACTTCCATAATTTTTATCCAGCCCATTTGTGACCAGAAGTTGTATGAGGTACAGAGAAAGATGGCTCTCATCATTAAAGGTCAATTATGTCAGTACTGGGGCACTGCCACAGGCGTTCATGTACAAATGATTCGTCAGTGACCTTACCTATGCCTTTGGGACTGACATAATTGTGGTCTATAGATTCTCAGATTGTCAACTAGTTTGTACCTACATGCAGCAGGATCTGGATAACTACCAGGGAGTTGCACTGAAGTAGAAGGTAATATTTGTCATATGTGATAGACAGAAAAAGACGATCAGAAAAAAAGAGACCAGCTATTCATCTCCCTATGAAATTCACTGGCAGCACAAGCACCAGATCCCACAGCATCAAAACTGTTGTTCACTATCGACACAAAGCCAAACTTGAGTAGTCAAGTGAACATTAAGGCTACAGAAGCTGGTTATCCTGTAATGTATGGCTCACATCCTGACTCCTTGAATCTCTACACTAGACAGACAGACGTACTTTATTGATCCCGAGGGAAATTGGGTTTTGTTACAGTCGCACCAACCAAGAATAGTGTAGTGTAGTGTAGGGTTAGATTTTACACAGGAATTTGGATTAATGTACATCTGAATTTAAATGGCGAAAGCTGGACGTCAGCCAAGTGAAAGTAATATGGTCTTTATATAGGTGATGTACTTTTATTAATTCTTTCTCCAACTTCCCTTTGGTAAATTAAGACAACACTCTACATTTTGAACTAATTCACATTTTATTGAACCTCTCAGTTAATCAGGTCTTACTGTCCAAGCTTGTCTAGTCTGACATACAGATCATATGATTATTGGTATTGTTCTGAACTGCTTTTGTTGTACCTTCAACTAGACTGCATCATAAGAAATCAACCTTTAATTATTGTTGGCAAAAACATCTTTCATAAAGCCAAATGAACATTGATGAAAGGACTTGAAACAATAAAAAAAACAACAAAAAAAAATCGATCTTAAATAAAAATAAGAATTTGACTGTAATTTATGTATTCTCTGCGGCAGGCACTTACCTAAACTCCACTATAACTCGGCCACAGGGATAATCACGAAAGAGTTCACTCACTATTCCATATTTTGAACCCTTCTTAAAGACTTCTTGCAGAACAATCTGTTAAGTTTCAAAATAAACATGAAAGAACACTGTAATATAGAAGCAGAGTGCTTTATTTTCAATCAAGTGTGCCCAAAAATGCCCAATGATTATGCTTCCAATCACAGTGAAAGAACCTTAGAAAATAATACTTGGCCAACCTTCACCCACGGACTCACCTCAGCAAGTAAGATTCGGTTCACTTTGAAATTAATGCTTCCTTGCCCAACTGCGATCTCAGTAATCACATCATCACAAGTTAACTGAAACAAGAAATTTAAAAATTTATTACCCAGCGTTGTTTATAACAAAATGACAAATGGTTAATGCGCATTAAACAAAAACCACTCGTACCGGCATCTGCTTGTGTTTACCTTTGTACATTTAGTTTCCCAAAAGGTTAGAACACAAGATGATCGAACATTAATTTCAGCCAGTAATAATGACAATGCTCAGAGAATCAGAAGTTTATAGTATAGTTGCAAACTATTTGCTCACCTTCTCAGCACTGGCCAAAAAATATTTCAAATTAATCCCACTTCTGAGTCCATTGCCCATTTGGTTATGATTCGTCAAGGGCTTATCCAGGTACTGTTTAAATATGAGGGGGAGGGGTCTGTACCATCACCATTAAATGTGTTTAATTCTTTTTTTCCCTGTTTAAGCATACAGATTCTCAGCACCTCATTTTAATACCCACCCCCCTCCCAATTCAAAAATGACGATCCTAGACTCGATGGCATCACTTCATGTCAATGGACTGTTCACCCCAGCATCCTCAATTCTCCTTTAAACCTTCTCTTCCTTGCTCATTCATACCATACCTTGATCAAAAGAGTATCCTAAATACCTCCACCACACAGCACTCCGAAGACCCCAAAAAGCACGTTATACAGTGTAAGTAAGTTTGTGAACCTTTTGCCTGGTTTTCTGCATTAATTACTCATAAAATGTTGTTTTATCTTCATCTAAGTCACAATAATAGACAGACACAAACTGCCTAAACTACTAACACACAAACAATTGTACTTTTCATGTCTTTATTGAACACTTTGTTTAATCATTCACAGCCCAAACTGGAAAAGGTATGTGAATCCTTGTACTTAATAACTGGTCAAGCCTCTTTTGGCAGCAATAACCACCATGAAACATTTCCTGTAGCTGCTGATCAGACTTGCACAATGGTGAGGAAGAATTTTAGACCATTACTCCACACAAAGCTTTTTCAGTTTATCAGTATTTTTGGGATACTTTGCATGAACAGTCCTCTTCAGGTCACGCCACAGCATCTCAATTGGGTTAAGATCTGGACTCTGACTTGGCCATTTCAAAACACAAATTTTCTTCATTTTAAACCATTCTGTTGTTGATTTACTCATATATTTCAGATTATAGTCATGTTGCATCATCCAACATTTATTAAGCTTCAGGTGACAGGCTGCTACCCTGCCATTCCCATGTAAAATGACTTGATACAATTTTGTACTCATTGTTCCCTCGACAACTGCAAGCTGTTCAGGCCCTGAGTCAACAAAGTTGCCACTAACCATGATGCCCCTTCCACCATGCTTCACAGTTGGGATAAGGTTTTGGTGTTGGTGTACGTGCCCTTTTTCCTCCAAACATAGTGGTGAGCATTTCCACCAAAAAGTTAAACTTTTGTCTCATCTGTCCACAGAACATTGTCCCAGAGCATTGTGGAACACCCAGGTGGTCTTTCGCATAATTGAAACGTGCAGCAATTTTTTTTGAGAGCAGTGGTTTCCTCTATGGTGTCCTTCCATGAACACCATTCTTGTTCAGTGTTTTTCTTATAGTGGACACATGAACAGAGACTTCAGCAAGTTCTAGAGATTGCTGCAGGTCTTTTGCTCTTAACTGATAAACTCTTTGGTCTTTAGAAACACTTTTGTAGCCTTTTCGAGTTTCATGCATCTCCTTGATTGGAACACCCGACTCTAAATAGTTTTTGTGGAAGGCATTGCCCCAGAGGCTGACATTTTTTTTCAACCGAGACTGTGATTGTTTAAATGGTGTACTCAGTACTTACAGGAAGTAGCACAATTGTTTTGTGTGTTATTAGTTTAGGCACTCTGTATTTGTCTATTACTGTGACTTAGATTTTATGAGTAATTAATGCAGAAAACCAGTTAATTGCTAAAGGGTTTACAAACTTTTTCTTGCAACTGTACATAACCTGAAATCCTCATCAGTAGTACCTTCTCAGACAGTTCTTTTGCTTGATTCGGAGTAGTTGATCCCAATTTTAAAAAGCCATTTGCCAGCAGAGAGTTCACTGACACTCGGAAATCTAGAGTCTGTCTGAAAAACATTTGCAAGAATTTGAGCAACTTGCATATACACAAAGCATTAAAAAGGAAACATTGGGACAAGGCAAGACACCAAGGTCAAGGTTGGTGTGACCTCTGGAAAAGAAACAGGCAGCTTACCTCCTACCAGCTTCAAATTGATCACCAAAAAAATAGAGAATTTGAGTCATAAGTAACTGAATTCTGAGACAGATTACATTGTTTCAAAACAAAATGATAAAGAAAATCAGATGGATGGAACAACGTGCAGAAAGGGACCCAAAAAAAAGAATTGAGAGATTATCAGATATTATGATAACATTATGATATTAAGATCAGGACAGTTCAATATGGTGGCTATAATTAGAGTATGATTAATATGACATGGACAATATGACACCAATTCAAATTTCCATTTCATCTCAAATAATAAGTTGACATCATGTACATAAGTATCTGATATTGAATTCTTAACAACTACCATCTGCCCAATTCCCTTGAGTAGTGCATCACATGACATTGGAAAATATTGCAGAAAGCTCTCAATAGTACACTAGACATATAGAGAGCATCCAATAATGTTTAATATCTTGCTGGACATTCACTGTCTGGTTGGGAATGGATAAGAAATGAGCGAGAGTGTGGTATCTGTAAGGGAGGTTACCAGAGCTACACAATTCTGGGAAGTAATATATTACTGGGCCCACTACTTCTCAATGACATAAATGATCTGGACTCAAAGCTCAATTCAAAGGAGACAAATTTTCTGATATCAAAGCAGGGGAAACAGTGAAAAGGATACAACCAGTTCAGAAATTACAGAGAGAAAAACAAAGCATTGACAAAATAACAGCAGATAAAATGCAACATTTACAAACTGCACACGAGCAAAATCCAGGCTGTGAATGGTTGTAACCGACAAAACTAATGGTTCTCTGAAGTTTCAATAGGGCTAACACTTACACACATCTGACTGTTGGAATGCCACACTTTATGCCAACGATACTGACGGACTACCAGCTAATTTGTTTTAATAGCAAAAGCATGTAATAGTAAGGGAAAACAAAATCAAAATTAACAATTGTCTGGGAGGATTTTCCTTGACTAGAACCTTTTCCCAGATGAGATGTTTATTTTTGTCGATGTTCCAGAGAACCTCTTTCTACTTAAGTTACAAAATACATGAATACAACTGAAGCAAAACAAGCTTCTACTTAACAATTATTTTAATTCCTAAAGTATTCAGCATCTTTATTATCCAAGTCACTTTATCTTTTTACACATTACGAGCAACTTTCAATCTGCTACACGAAAAAATGTCAGTTTCACAGAATAGAACCTCTTTATAATGCAAATGGTCCTGATGAAGAGTCTTCAACCAGAAACTTCAACTTGGTCTCTTTTCCATCAGTTGTGGCCTGAATTACTCAATATTTCCAATATTTTGTGCTTTTATTTTAGACTTTCAGCATGTGTGATCTTTAATTTAATTTATGTCTTCCCTTTTGGCTTTGAATATTCCTAAACTCATCTACCATCTTGACTATTCTTTATAATTTCAATCTTATTCATGAAAAATGATAAAGGATGTTTTCTACACAATTCCAGTAAATTGGAAGGTGAACCTAGTTATTTATAACCGTTATGCTCACCTAGTCAGGGAACATTGGCAGCTTGACTACATGATACAGAAGTAGTGAAAAGATTATTCTAAACAAGGTTGCAAACCACATTGTAGTATCTAGACGTGCCCAGTTTTCTTTCCGACTTCCAGGGAGGAAAAGTGTATTGTTGTCCGCAGGGAAAGAACCAGACTGCAGATTCAAATGTGTTCATATTTGGTGAAAAAGAGTTAAATTTATCTGCTTATTCAGAGACTCCGAGTATGCCTTGGACTGAGAAATATACAATATGCTAATGCAATCCTACTGCATTTGCTCCTGGTAATCAGCAAGGTCAAATCAAATCAATGAGACAGCTTGTGTAATCACAGTCCCTCCTGTTCTAAAATCAAACTTTACGAAATAAAATACATTCAGTATTTTTTCATCAGGGCCTCATTGGAAAGATCAGCAGTGACTAGATTAAAGACCAGTTTGTTTCTAATTGCCCTTAAGGTGGTGAGGAGTCACCTTCTTGAACTGCTGCAGACCTTCCAGTAAAGGTAACCTTACCAGGCTGCTGCGCATGCAGTTCTAGAATTTGGAACCAGTGACAATGAAGCATAGAAAAATATCTGCAAATTGAAATGGTGTGTGATTTGGAGAGTCACCAGCAGCTGATGGCTTTTTTCATATGCCTGGCAACTAAGTCCTTTTTGACGGTACAGGTTGTGGGTTTTGTGAGGTGCTGGCAGAATAGCCTGGGTGAGGAACAACAGTGCATTTTGCATATGATACCTACTGAAGCACCTTACTAAAACCCATATCCACTTCATCAATGTGTTTCCAGAATCAGAATCAGGTTTAATATCATTGACTTATGTTGTGAAATCTGTTGTTTTGAGGCAGTAGTGCACTTCCTTGAAGAATTCAATCAGTAGACATGAACTGCCCCTCAGAAAGCCAGAATGACTATCCCTAATAAGACTAGACTTCTCCAAATGATCATAGATTCCGTCTCTAAGAAACTTCTCATACCTGGGTAAACTTTTGCATGTTGTCGGTTCTATGCTGGAACTGCTTAACCAGAGGCACAGCTACTTCTGAAGTACATTACTTCTGCACTATAGATGGGGTGTTGTCCAATCCCATATCCTTCACTGCCTTCAATGCCCTCAACTGCTTCTTAATATCTTGAAGAATGATATCAAGAAGACCTTCCCCCTCCCAGTCAGATAAAATAGTTTGAGCAGTTTACTTCCTGTACAGCATAGGACAAAATCTGTACTGCAAAAAATTTAAAAACATAGGAATAGCTAGTACATAAAGTTATAGAAAATCAAAGTATCATGCTTGACCAGCAGAGTGTTTCCATTTTCTTTTCTAACTGAAATATTATAGAGTCTGACATAATGATTCATCCTCTTAACTTCTGCTCAAACCCTAGCTCCAGGTATGGACATGATCCTCACTCCAGACCCAGCCTCCAGATGTAACACCCATTCATGTTGTAAACCCCCAGGCGTCACTACTATGATCACGGTTCTGGTCGCACACCCAATGATACTTGGCTGACTTCAGGTATATGTAGATCTAAGGATAGCAAGCCAACAAATAACGAGTCTCTATTCCATCACATCTGGTTTCCTCCCAAAGATCTGCAGGTCGGTAAGTTAACTGGCTGCAATTTTCCCAATACAGTGAGCAGCAGAGTATGGGGAAAATTAAAAAGGATTAATGTGGGATTATCATAAACTGATGCTCGATGGACTATGGGCTGAAGGCTGTTTTTCATCTCCATATTTCTAAGCGCCAACACTTAAATGATCAGTAACATAACACCCCAAGTACTACACAGAAGCATCAGACAAAATTTGATACCCAACTTTTAAAGGGGCAGTCCAATCACTCCATCGATCACAGGGATAATCTGAGAGGTACATGTTAAGAAGCAGCTTATGAGAAGAGAGAGGTAAAAATGGACTTAAGACAGGGATTGCATGATGGAGCAAATACAAAACTCGGAGCACGCGAAAAAGGTTGTAACAGGAGGAGCACAGCAGAGTCCCAGTTCCCAGAATTTAGTTGTATCCTTAGCTGACTGATTAGTTCCATCTCCGCAACATGACCCAACTCTACAGCTGGACAGAGATTACAATTGGTCAAGAAGTTTATTTCTACAGATAATGAGATGATAACATAGGAAAATAGGTATGATCAGATGGTGCACAGATAAACATAAATGCTGGAAAATACAGGTCAATAAATAATGAATGTTTGCAAATGATACACGCATTTGTGGGAATAACATGCACATCCATTTGTATACCTTTATACTTACATACAAAATATGGGTTACAATTACATTGCCACTATGCTGTGAACTTATTCTTACCAGATTGCAATTGCTTGAGGTTCTAATACATTTTAAAATATGTAACTGTTATAATTACTGTTTTTTGGAGACTGGAACTGCTGACACCACTGGAATAAGCTTCTCTGTTGTTACCCCCAGAATTCTGGAAAGCTAAAAATAAAACAATATTTAGAAAAAGAGATTGCATGCTAGAGTTTCTGAAAAAAATAATTTTAATTTAAAGCAGAACACACCAGTTCAAACAAATTGCTAATCTTTAAAAACTGTGTAACATCCATATACAAGCAGAAATAAACACCTTAAAACCAGTAGGAAGAATTGAAATAGAAGGTAATAATATCAGTGAAACTTTGCTTACAACCATTTAAAACTCAAGGTTCAACACTACCCTGTGATTATTCTGAGGCAACCTCTTTCGAAACCAATCGAACATTGAAAAGTCGAGATACAGTGCATATGCAGGGGATGTTTCCTATAGACTCGGCCGGGGGGAGCAGCTTCAGAATAGAAGGACATCCCTCTGGAATAGAGATGAAGAGGAATTTCTTTAGCCAGAGGGTAGTGAACCTGGGGAATTCATTGGCACAGACAGCCGTAGAGACCAGGTCATTGGGTACATTTACAAAGAACAATACAGCACAGTACAGGCCATTCAGCCCACAATGTTGTGCCGACCCTTAAACCCTGCCTCTCATATAACCCTCCACCTTAAATTCTTCCATATACCTGTCCAATAGTCTCTTAAACTTCACTAGTGTATCTGCCTCCACCACTGACTCAGGCAGTGCATTCCACGCACCAACCACACTCTGAGCAAAAAACCTTCCTCTAATATCCCCCTTGAACTTTCCTCCCCTTGCCTTAAAGCCATGTCCTTTTGTACTGAGCAGTGGTGCCCTGGGGAAGAGGCACTGGCTGTCCACTCTATCTATTCCTCTAATATCTTGTATACCTTTATCATGTCTCCTCTCATCCTCCTTCTCTCCAGAGAGTAAAGCCCTAGCTCCCTTAATCTCTGATCATAATCCATACTCTCTAAACCAGGCAGCAGCCTGGTAAATCTCCTCTGTACCCTTTCCAATGCTTCCACATCCTTCTTATAGTGAGGCGACCAGAACTGGACACAGTACTCCAAGTGTGGCCTAACCCGAGTTTTATAGACCTGCACCATTACCCTGCGACTCTTAAACTCTATCCCTCGACCTATGAAAGCTAACACTCCATAAGCTTTCTTAACTACCCTATCTACCTGTGAGGCAACTTTCAGGGATCTGTGGACATGTACCCCCAGATCCCTCTGCTCCTCCACACTCCCAAGTATCCTGCCATTTACTGTGTACTCTGCCTTGGAGTATGTCCTTCCAAAGTGTACCACCTCACATTTCTCTGGGTTGAACTCCATCTGCCACTTCTCAGCCCACTTCTGCATCCTATCAATGTCTCCCTGCAATCTTTGACAATCCTCAACACTATCCACACCACCACCAACCTTTGTGTCATCTGCAAACTTGCCAACCCACCTTTCTACCCCCATATCCAGGTCGTTAATAAAAATCACGAAAAGTAGAGGTCCCAGAACCGATCCTTGTGGGACACCACTAGACACAACCCTCCAATCCAAATGTACTCCCTCCACCATGACCCTCTGCTTTCTGCAGGCAAGCCAATTCTGAATCCACCTGGCCAAACATCCCTGGATCCCATGCCTTCTGACTTTCTGAATAAGCCTACCGTGTGGTACCTTGTCAAATGCCTTACTAAAATCCATGTAGATCAAATCCACTGCACTACCCTCATCTATATGCCTGGTTACCTCCTTAAAGAACTCTATCAGGCTTGTTAGACACGATCTGCCCTTCACAAAGCCATGCTGACTGTCCCTGATCAGACCATGATTCTCTAAATGCCCATAGATCCTATCTCTAAGAATCTTTTCCAACAGCTTTCCCACCACAGATGTAAGGCTCACTGGTCTATAATTACCCGGACTATCCCAACTAACTTTTTTGAACAAGGGGACAACATTCGCCTCCCTCCAATCCTCCGGTACCACTCCTGTGGACAACAAGGATATAAAGATCCTAGCCAGAGGCTCAGCAATCTCGTCCCTCACCTCGTGGAGCAGCCTGAGGAATATTCCATTGGGCCCTGGGGACTTATACGTCCTAATGTATTTTAACAACTCCAACACCTCTTCTCCCTTAATATCAACATGCTCCAGAACATCAACCTCACTCATATTGTCCTCACCGTCACCAAGTTCCCTCTCATTGGTGAATACCGAAGAGAAGTATTCATTGAGGACCTCGCTCACTTCCACAGCTTCCAGGCACATCTTCCCACCTTTATCTCTAACTGGTCCTATCTTCACTCCTGTCAACCTTTTGTTCTTCACATAATTGAGGAATGCCTTGGGGTTTTCCTTTACCCTACTCACCAAGGCCTTCGCATCCCCCCTTCTTGCTCTCCTCAGCCCCTTCTTAAGCTCCTTTCTTGCTACCCTATATTCCTCAATAGACTCATCTGATCTTTGCTTCCTAAACCTCACGTATGCTGCCTTCCTCCACCTGACTAGACTTTCCACCTCACTTGTCACCATGGTTCCTTCACCCTACCATTCTTTATCTTCCTCACTGGGACAAATTTATCCCTAACATCCTTTAAGAGGTCCCTAAACATCGACCACATGTCCATAGTACATTTCCCTGCAAATACATCATCCCAATTCACACCCGCAAGTTCTAGCCTTATAGCCTCATAATTTGCCCTTCCCCAATTAAAAATTTTCCTGTCCTCTCTGTTTCTATGATAATGTTAAACGCCAGATTAAAGTGGAGATGGATAGGTTCTTGATTAGTAAGGGCATCAAAGGCTACAGGGAAAAAGCAGGGTAATGTGATTGAGAGGGACAATAGATCAGCCATGATGGAATGACAGAACAGACTTACTGGGCCAAATGGCTTAACTGTTCTTATGTCTCATGGTCCGAATTTATTTTCAAATCAAACTTATGCTTAGTGTCTATCAGTGCAGAAATTGATAATGTAGAGTTCATACAAGTCAAATGAAATCATCGGCATTTCAGAATTACTGTGACTTCTGAAAGTACATGGCTACCCGCAGTCTGCAATTCCAAATAATTTGTATAGAATGTTCATGTGGTTTATTGCATCGCACATCATAGTTCTAGTATATGTTGTATTAAGCTTCATCCCAAATTGACTGGATTTCGGTATAGGGTTCAATATTTGACTCCCCACCCTGTTTCAACAATGATATGGCATCTTCTGCGTTTACTTAATGAAGCAGAAATGGCCATAATTGAATCACATTCCAACATCATTCCCAATTGCTCAACAGCCTTGAACTATAGATTCTGTGATTCCAGTCTTAAAAAGCAGTGGATCTCCTGATTTCTCTATCCCAGAAGCTCATCTCACTCAATCTATGAGCATGCAAAAGAGAAGTTGATTGATTCCTGGAAATGAAGAGGATGAGAGCAGGACAAAACTTGGGCAGGAAAAGGTAAATAAAATTGAAAAAAGTGAAGACAAATGTAATTCCTTCATCGGATAATTTATAATGGGAAAAACAGAAATGCTAGGATAGTCAAACATACATTTTTATTTGATCTTCATGGAAGAGAACCCAAGTAACTTTCCAAAAATGCTAGGGAACTGAGAGTTTAAGGAAAAAGAGATTAGTGTTTGTTAAAAACTAGTAGTGTACTGAAGAAATTAATGAAACTGAGAGCTGATAAATTCTTAAAGCCTTAAAATCGACATCCTAGATTACCAAAGAAGACTGCCATGGAAATAGTACCATTGATTGCCAAAATTCTATAGATTACCAAATAATCCATGCAGACTGGAGGATGGCAGATATACTCACTATTTGAGAAAGAAAACCGGATCAGCTAATTTAACATCAGTGGCAGGAGAATCGCTGCAGTACATTAGTGGGGTATCATAGCTAATGCTTGTTTCCCAACATTTATCAAATTAATATACACATTAGCAATTATTTGGATGAGGAAACTAGATGTAATGTTAATAACATTACCAACATACAAATCTAGATGGATTTGCAAGAAGGATGCAAAGTGGCTTCAAAGCCATTTAAACAAAATGACTCAGTGGCAATGTGAAGATATCCATGGAGAAACAAAAACAGAAAGCCAGAGTATTAAACAGTGTCAGTTTGGAAAATGATATTTAAAAAGGCCCTGGGTGTCATTTCTTGTACACAAATAAGCAAAAAAGATGTAGCTGCAGCAAGCAATTAAGTAAATGATTTGTTGACCTTCATTGCAAGAGGTTTCAAATAAATGCATACATATATAAATACACAAACAAGCAAATAAAAATTTACAACAAGTTTAAAAGAACAATCTTAATTGGCTAGAACAAGCTCAGAAGGGATCTATTTGAAATTTTAATAAATTTGATAAGGTTCAACAGGCTGGAAGCAGGAAAAACATTTCTAATGAATGTGCGTCTAGAACTTCACAACCTCAGGAGTAAGTCACTTAGGGCTAAGATGAGGAGAGGTAGTGCACCTGTGGGATGTTCGCCCACAATGAGCAGTGCAGGTCATGTGACTGAATACAAAAAAAGTAAGCAGACAAAAGTAGAGCAAGATGATTTAAGGGGCACTCCCTGATGCACCTACCTGTACTGCTATGGACCTTCGAAAAGACAAGCCATGGCATATACACATAAAATCTGTTCAGGATTATGAGGTGTTTGAGGAATATAGGATTAAGACACAAGATCAGCCACGATCTCAATGAATGGCAGAGCAGGCTCAAGGGACCAAAAGGCCCACTCCCACTCCTATCTTCGATGTTTCTATGTAAATATTGTTTAAGATTAATCAGCCATGATTGTGATGAGAGGTGGGTCAGACAATGATTTGAATGGCCCACTTCTGCTCATAAATTGTCCTTTGTTCTTATGACAAAACCAGCAGGAAAAGTATTTTTGTTTTGTTAAACTTTAGGTCCAATTAAAACAATTATTTTGGAATGCAAAACACTAAACTATTTGATTCCTCGCAATTGAATGGTGACAGTTATTATTTCTCAATTCCCCAGTTATTGATAAATGATGTTGCAAATCTTAATCAATATATTAAACTTTAACGTGAAAAGGATCTACATCTGGAGAATGCAGTTTAATTATTTTCTATATTTAATTGGTATTTAACATTCTTGCTCATATTTTTCTGCATACTGCATTAGAATCATCACCATCAACAAAACAAGAAGCAGCTAGCCAGTTAAATTCGATTCACTGTAAACTAGCTTTAGTCATCTTTGACAAAGTTGGTAATATTTACAGCACGGTATCCAGCCAAATCCTCGGCAGCTGACAGAAGGTCACACAAGTAGAGCGAAATGATTAAAGGGACATTTCCTGATGCGCTTACCTGTACTGCTATGGACCTTCGGAAAAGACAAGCCATGGCATCATTTGACCGTACTTTATACAACCTGTCCTATCAGTATCACTGCTGGAGTCTGCAAACTCACATATGTCTGCAATACCCGGCACCCGCATGAAACTCGCGTCCCACCTTCTGACCTCCCACCTCTGACCCAATGCACATCCAGCCAATCGTGGTGCCGGTACCGCTTTGCCGCAGTTGCGGAGGTAGCGTGTTTCTGATAGGTGGTTGAGCCGCGCCGGGGAGTCCTGATTGGTGGGAGGGGACTGGCGCGAGAGGCAGAGCATGGCGACCTCTTCTGTGTCCAAGGTAAGGGCTCGAAGCTGCAGCAAGAAAGTTATGGAGGGCGCAGTCGGAGTGAAGTTGTTTGCTGTTCCAGAGGCTGAATGTGCATCAGTCCAGGGGACCGTTCAGATTTGCGGCTGTGCACTGCAACTTTTCACTGGGAGCTTGGCTTGCCGAGGATTGTTCGCTACCTAAGGAACTGGGCACTGCAGTGAAGTCGAACTTAGATTGACCACTCCAACTTAAGCTGTTTTATACTGGAGCCAGTGAGCTTCCAATATGTTTTATTGAACTTCAAGGATAACACTAGTAGGGTGGAATCGCATACGTAACATCACAGTAGCGTTTTGCATGACCGATTTTTGAGATCTCGACATTACGAATGTCATCAACTACAGTGTTCGAAATGAATTATTTATATCTTCGGCATTTCAAATACTTCATAGCCACTTCCTGCAGGAAACTTCCAATGCAAGACGCTATAAATAAGAAATTGAATTTCCAGTGAGTTAATAGGATGGCAGTACGGTGGTCAAGACAGATTTAGGTGACGTGGCCTACATTCACAAAAGCTATAAGGGGGATGTGATAGAAACCTTTAAAATTCCAAAATGATTAGATAGTTTAGGTCACACGCAGAGTTTGCATTTAAAACTAAAATTAGGGGGGAAAATCGTCCTACCAATTTAAATATATTCAACAACTCTATGAAGGCAGATGGTAGAGTCCAAGTGCTGAATAGATTGAGCTGAAAGATCATTTCTATCTTTGTGTTTTAAAGTTTAAATGTCAGTTTTTAAAAAATAAAAATATTGATTAGGATGCCTCAAGTACTCTACTGTTCTTATTCAAATCGTACAGTGGTATATTTTGCAAATTGGAAAAGGCATTTGGGTTTAAATTAGTACTGTAGTCCCACTCAACTTCAGCCAAACCAGCATTTCATCAATACTGCATAAAAATGACAATGTAACTGATGTGCACAATGCCACAAAGTAAGAAATACTTGAGGGCAGGACTTACAGGGAAATTTTGAATAGGTTAGGACTTTATTCCCTAGTGCATAGGAGAATGAGGGGACATTTGATACAAGTATACAAAATTGTGTGGATATAGATGGGATAAATACAAGCAGGCTTTTTTTCTCCACTGAGGTTGGGTGAGATTAGAACTAGGAGTCATCAGTTAAGGGTGAAATATTTGAGGGGAACATGAGGGGGAACTCGAGTGGTGAGACTGGAATGAGCTGTCTGTGGAAGTGGTGGATGCAGGTTTGATTTTAACACTTAAGAGAAATTAGGATAGGTTCATAGATAAGGAGGGTATGGAAAGCAATGGTCTGGATGGAACTAGGCAGAATAATAGTTTGGCATAGACTGAAGGTCTTTTTCTGTGCTGTAGTGTTCTCTGACTATAAATGTGAAAAGAAATTAGTTTTGACCAGGGCGACTTTCTCTCATAGTTGAAATGCTCTGGAACTGTTAATCCTTGCTGAGCAACTCACTCCTTGTAATAGAAGGGAAGTCATTAATGAAGCAGTTGAATGTGGTTAGTAAAAAGACATTTTCCTTGCCCATCACTATCTTGATTAATTCTGATGTGAGGAGACTGCCATCTGACAACCACAGACATATCCCTTTACAGCATATACAGTTCTGAAGACCGGAGGGATTTTGATGTGTTGGGTTGGTTTTTTTTGCGCTGGATTGGTTATTAGTTTGATACTGAGGGGAAATTTGATAAGGTCCCACATAGGAGATTGGTGGGTAAAATCAAAGCTCAGGGCATCGGGGGGAAGGCATTGACATGGATAGAAAACTGGTTGGCAGATAGAAAGCAAAGGGTAGCGGTGAATGGGTGTTTTTCGGAATGGCAGGTGGTGACTAGTGGGGTGCCACAGGGCTCGGTATTGGGACCACAGCTGTTTACCATTTACGTTAACGATTTGGAAGAAGGCAGAAAATAACATCAGCAAATTTGCTGATGATACTAAGCTGGGTGGCAGTGTGACATGTGATGAGGATGTTAGGAGAATTCAGGGTGACTTGGATAGGCTGGGTGAGTGGGCAGATACTTAGCAGATGGTGTTTAATGTGAATAAACTTTGGGAGTAAGAACAGGAAGGCAGATTATTATCTGAATGGTGTAGAGTTGGGTAAGGGAGTAATACAAAGAGATCTCGGAGTCCTTGTTCATCAGTCACTGAAGGTGAATGAGCAAGTGCAGCAGGCAGTGAAGAAGGCTAATGGAATGTTGGCCTTTATTACAAAGGGAATTGAGTACAAGAGCAAGGAAATCCTCTTGCATTTGTACAGAGCCCTGGTGAGACCACACCTGGAGTACTGTGTACAGTTTTGGTCTCCAGGGTTAAGGAAGGACATCCTGGCTGTAGAGGAAGTACAGCGTAGATTCACGAGCTTAATTCCTGGGATGTCTGGACTGTCTTACGCAGAGAGGTTAGAGAGACTGGGCTTGTACACGCTGGAATTAAGGAGATTGAGAGGGGATCTGACTGCAACATATAAGATTATTAAGGGATTGGACAAGATAGAGGCAGGAAATATGTTCCAGATGCTGGGAGAGTCCAGTACCAGAGGGCATGGTTTGAGAATAAGGGGTAGGTCATTTAGGACAGAGTTAAGGAAAAACTTTTTCTCCCAGAGAGTTGTGGGGGTCTGGAATGCACTGCCTCAGAAGGTAGTGGAGGCCAATTCTCTGGATGCTTTCAAGAAGGAGCTAGATAGGTATCTTATGGATAGGGGAATCAAGGGATATGGGGATAAGGCAGGAACCGGGTATTGATAAGGAATTGATCAGCCATGATCTCAAAATGGCGGTGCAGGCTCGAAGGGCCGAATGGTCTACTTCTGCACCTATTGTCTATTGTCTATTGAAATATTCTTGCATTATCTCTTAGCTGAATGCATTTGTTTGGGTAGCTGTATGTTTCATTTATTCTCATTGAACTCAAACCAAGGATGAGATTTTGAAGAACATGATTGAAGGCATGTTGAGCTATTGTGCAATTTCATTGCTGCCTCTCTGAGTGCATTAATGAGAGGATGAAACAATCACCACACTGGAGTCCAACACATCAGCCGCATCTATTGTAGTTATGCTCATGGTTGTTTTTTTTAATCTTCATTGTACCTGCTTCTATGAGCATAGTATCAGTGGACATGCTTTGTTTAATTAACTTTAGTGATGGTAGCTGTTAGATTTGTAGTTATATGGTTCAGTTTCCCTTTGGTGTTGACTAAGCTGATTCAGAGCGATTGGCAGAAAGGTATTACAATTGGAAGGAGGAGAAAAGTTTTCAGTGGCCAGCTTGAAAAACTAAAATCTTTAAATGTTGGAAATTTGAGAGATAAGATTATTAGGGGATTGAGTATTCGGTTGGGTTGTTATGTTGCAGTTGTATAAGATGTTGGTGAGGCTGTAGATGGAGTACTGTGTACAGTTTTGGTTGCCCTACTAGAGAAAAGATATGATTGATCTGGAGAGAGCACAGAGAAGATTTACGTGGATGTTGCCAGGACTAGAAGGCTGAGTTAAGGGGAGAAGTTGGCCAAGCTATGTGTTATTTCATGGAACATAGGCGAAAGAGGGGACAACCTTATAGATGAGAAGGTATAGGTAATCTTGATGATAGCAGTTTTTCTCCGCCGGCTAGGTGGTTCTAGAGACATAGGTTTTGGTGAGAATGGAAAGATTTCAGTGGGACCTGGGGGCAACATTTTTCCCCACACAGGATGGTGAGTATACGGAAGAAAGCTGTCAGAGGAATTGGATGAGGCAGGCACGCTAGTATCAAGTAAGGAGCCCTTGGATAAGTACATGGGTAGAGATTGAGGGATGTGGGCTGTATGCAGGAAATTGCGACTAGCTGGGTGGGTACTGTGGCCAGCATAGACTGTGGGCCGAAGGGCCTGAATTTCTGCTGTGTTGCTCTGTGAGTCTGAATATTTGCAGGATTTTCTGTGTCGGGAGAAACAAGGGTAAATGCATCAAGTTTGAAACACAGCACACCATCCAAGCCCTAGACTCCCATAGTTAATTTAAGTTTGCCTCTTACCACCCTGTTCCCAGAAGGACTTTATTTTATTCTCAGTTTCTCCAGCTCCATTACATGTTCTGATGGTGACATTTTCCTTACCAGTACTACTTTGAGATTTTTATTCTTTTACCATAGCTTCCACTCTATTGAATATTTCATTTCTTACACTTCGACTCTCACCCCTTTCCATCCATCCAAGGTAAGATGGCTTTGCTCTTATTTTTGACTTTTGGCCGATCAACCTCCACATTCAATGAATCAATCATCCCGTGAAATTTTCTCTACCTTCATTGTGCTGCCACCACCAGACAAATCTACCCCCTCCTTCAAGGGACCATTCCCACATCAACTACCTGATTGACTCTTCCATCTTCATCAGTGCCCACTCCCATTGTTCTGGTACCTTCTGTGCCACTGTTGGAGAAGCAACTCCTGTCTTTGTAGATTTTATGGCAAGATGGTGCCAGTGACCAGCGATAATATCTTACAGATAGCTTGCAAAATCATTAAGTACTCTTAAATATACTTCTGAACTGCAATGGATTGTAGCCTGTGTAATCTCCCTTTTATTAATGTATTTTTGAGCTGACTGAACAATCTGGCATTTTTTCGATCCGGGGGATTTGTGTGGAGTGCTGCTACAGCCATCATTGGGGATGTATGCTGTGTCGATTCTTAATGGTGAAACCCAAACATGTGGTTGGCTTCATTACTCTGCTCCGATTAAAGCTTTGGGCAAGATTAAAAGCGAAGAGACTGGAAAACGAATGGGTGTGGCATTTGCCTGCGTTTGACTGCTCTCCCCTCTCTCCCTCTCTCACTGCCGGCAGAAGGTGAGGGAGTCCTGGGTCCCAAGCTGCAAAGTTTGATCACCACACCGGCTCATGGCTGTGAGCTCACTCTGATGTTTAATGTCCTCAGTGCTCTACTATTTGATTAAGGCTCTCTGGCATGGAACTGGATCTTTGGCTGCGGCCTGCAGCCATAACACAGCGCTGAACTGACTAGCTTGGTAGCTGTGATTGTGGCTATTGACTTCTGGACTGGCTTCACTCGCCCTAGTGGCTTGTGGCTGTGGACTCACTTCTGGGGATGCTGTGTTTTGATTAATGTTCTCTGTGTTAATTTGCTTTTTGTTGTTCGCATGATCTCGTGCGTTTGATGGTCTTGTGTAGGTTTTCTTTGTTTTGTGGCTGCCTGCAAGCTTGTATACAGTATGCATCAAGATTCAAATGCTCTTTTCAGGTCAAGTAGTAATTCACTTGTCCTGCGTTTTGGTGTATGTATTTGATGTTTTGTGATTGTAATGATGATGAATCATAGCATTTACAGCACTGAAATGGGCCTTTGGTTCAGATGGTGTATGCTAGCAACGGTGCCTGTCTAATCTTGTCCCATTTGTTGGCATTTGGCTTGTATCTCTCTGAGCCTTTACACTCCATGTATCTGTCTAATGTCTTTTAAATGTTGTTAATACACCAGCCTCAACCACATCCTCTGGTAGCTCTTCTAAATACAGACCATTCTCTGAGTGAAAAGTTGCCCCTCGGGTTCTTATTAAATCTCTGCCCTCTTACCTTTACTTCCTGATTCCTAAAAGACTGTGTGCATTTGCCCTATCTATTTCCTCTGATGGTTTTATACTCTATAAAATCACTCCTCATTCTCCTATACACCATTGAATAAACTCCTAGCCTGCTCAACCCAGTCTAGAACTTAGTCCTTCATGTGTTGGCAACATCCTTGAATAAAACTGAATGTTCCAAGCATAGACATCTTGCTAACAGCGAACTGTTCTACACTCTTTCAAAAAAAAAGTAAGACTGAAGCTGCAGATTTCTTAACTATCTTTCTTTTTTTTCATGCAGGGTTGCTTTGTTTTCAAACCAAAAGATTCCAGAAAGAGAAAAGTATCTATTACAGGTTGGTAGCAAGAATTTAGTTCAAAGGAAATTGAATGCAGTTTAAGTGTACAATATTTGAGAAATGTCATAATAAAATGCACAATTTTTTTTCGCTGTTAGATAACATTTGGTTTTGGTCACCTGTTCCTATACATGTTCATATCAGTAAGTTTTGTTCAGGTTTTCTTCATCATTTAACTTAAAACAACCATTCAAATTAAATGGAAAATTTGACATTGAAGCTAGGGTGTGTACTGCACTACGTATCAATATTCACTATCATTCCATTGAAACTAGCAGCAGCTTCTGTATTTCTTCCACACATTTAGTTTTTTAGTTGAACTTTTGAACTTGTCAATGTTAGCCCCTCCGTCTGTGCATTGTTTCACAATGAGGCCCTACCCATTTGAACTGATGTGAACTTAAGATTTTACTCTGTAAAGTATATCATGCTTTATTGCAAGATGTCTAAACGAATGTTAAATCATTGATACTGGATAAAAAATATATTTAAAAGGTATGAGTATAAAATCTGTTATGTTTGGAAATCTTACTTAAAATATCTCAATTGCCTGCAAGTTTTAATCTTTATGTTTATAGTCTAACTTGTTAACATTTTGCAGCATCATGCATTGTGGTTCTGGGATTATTGTCTCTAAGAATCTGATGGACTGTTAGGCCAGCTTGACAACGTCAGTGTTGCTAGATTGTACAGGACCCATATTCAGATACCAGGCAGCGAATGTCTGAGCAAAAAGGGTAAATTCATTTCACAGAGGTTGTCAGAGCTTTATAGATGGCTTTTCTTGAGGCTAAAGGTAGTGGTTTTGTTAGTCATGGAAACAGGCTCTTCAGTACACTGAGATTGTGCTGACTACCAACCACCTATGTACATTAATCCCATGTTATTTCTTTAATTCTCCCCACATTCTCATCAATTGCCCCCAAGATTGTACCACTCACCTACACACCGTGGACAATGTGTAATGGCCAGTTCACCTCCTAACCCACAGAATCTTTGAGACGTGGGAGAAAACCAAAACAACCAAACAAAACCTAAGTGGTCACAGGGAGAACGTGCAAACTCCACAGAGACAGCACCCAAGGTCAGGATTAAACCTGAGTCTGACATTGGGAAGTATTAATTCCACTAGCCATGCTGCTGTAGTTTTATTGTCAGCAAAATTCCAGGCCAATGAAGTAATCATGTTTCACTTACAAAATGTATTGACTCCATTAACATTTGATGATATCTACCACACCAGCCCATTGGGGTACATTTCTACAACTGTTTCATAAGTGTTTTTAATGGAACATGTGTCTTGTATATCCATTTTGTACCTATCATGAGACAATAAAAACTTCTATACACAAAGTGTGTTAAGAATGTGGAGAATGCTTCCACAGGAAGTAGTTGAGGTTAAGAATTTGGAGGCATCTTAGAGAGGGCATGCAAGAGAATGAGGGAGAAAGGGAGAGAGGGTCTTACTGGTAGATCCAGATGAAGAAGGATGGGAGGAGGCTTGAGTGGAGCATTTATGCCGATGTTGCCAAATGGTCCACTTCTGGGCAGTATATCCTATCAGCATAGGTAATCTGTTGTCTGAATTTGTATTTCTGAGCTTTAGTAAAAATAGAGATTAAATAATTCAATTATGTTACTGTAAATAATGAAATTATAGCTGATGAGGTTATGCTGAAATTCACTAAAGACTAAACTGCATTGCTGTACCCTCCCCCTTCAAAACAATACTGTATTTGACCTTTTGTCTATTGGTTGAAGATACCTACTGTGCGAATAAGGAGTGCGTGGTTGCATTAGAGTAAGAAATTATTTAATTTAAATTTATTTCTCAGATCTTCTGTGGGGCATTGGATAGTTGTTCAAAACTTATTTGAGTAATTCTGATATGTAAAACATGATTTGATTTTACCAAAGGTGTACACTGCTTCCTATGTTACAGCAGACTACTTTCAGAAAGGCAAAGCTGTTTCAGAGAATGACAAGTTGCGATTTAGTACCTATCAGTCACTATGGCAACAGATGAAAGAGGAAACGGAGGTAAGCACTGATCCAATAGGAGGTAAATTCTCATGTAGCTGTCTCAGTAAATTGGTGCAGCTGGAATGAATTATAAAGCACCTGTCAGTAATTGATTTGTACATTTAAAAAGTCCTGCTTATCGACTTAAACTTGTACTGCCACTGGGTCAATTTTGTGCTTCTAAGGAATGTAACTGAGAATCAGTGAATTTAAATGTAATTAAATACAGATCATTTGGTTAGGTTCAGCATTTTTTGCATGTGTTCTTAATTTAGCCATTAATATTGGGGAGAGAAAGAAAAGGGAGCAATTGCTTGGTCATTAAAACAAACATTTGCTTTTAGAGCTACTTTATTATCCTGTCCACCAGCAAGATGACTACAGATGCTGGAGCAACAAGTATGTTGGAGCAATTTAATAGGTTAAACAGCATAACAGCATCGGTGGGGGGGGGGGTGATACATAATATTAACAAGTCTTTTACCCCACATAAATACTGCTCCACTTGCTGAGTTCCTCCTCCAGCAGATTGTTTGGCCAAAAGACAGGCCTCTGTACAGTGATGCCTTTGGTTCTCTTCATCCATTTCAAATGATCATAATCTGTTAACCCATATCCTACACAAACCCCTTTGGCGTCATAAGGTCATAGACTTTTATAGCCATGCAATCCACTGTGACCATGTAGCAAAAAAATTGACTACTTGAGTTGCTCCCACTTCCCAGTTGTTGCTCTGTAAGTTATAACTCCTTAAGTGCTAATCCGGGTAATTTTTAAAATTTGTTGAATCTTTCAGCCTTCACCTTTTTGCGTTGAGAAGTCTGGATTACTTTTCCTTTGAGTAGTTAGGAAGTTGTGGGTGCATAAATGAACAAATGAAGCTAAATATACTTGAAGTGTTGACAGGATTTAATCCACTAAGCAATGTAGATTTCCTATTTTCCTAAAAATATGCTTTGTATATAAAAACGAGACATAGCTCTGAGCAACACACAGAAAATGCTGGAGGAACTCGAGCAGGCAACATATATTGGAGAAAAGTACAGTCGACGTTTCGAGCCAAAACCCTTTGGCAGGACTGGAGAAAAAGAGCTGAGTAAATTTAAAAGGTGGGGGGCACCCCAAAGGTCTCACAGGTGAAGTGTCACCTCACTTGGAAGAACTGTTCGGGGCCCTGAATGTTACTGAGGGAGGAGATGTACGGGCAGGTGTAGCACTTCTGGCGCTTGCAAGGATAAATGTCAGGAGGGAGATCACTGGGGAGGGACGAATGGACAAGGGAGTTGAGTAGAGACTGATCCCTGCAGAAAGTCAGGGGGAGGGAAAGATGTGCTTGGTGGTGGGATCTTGTTGTAGGGGACGGAAGTTTTGGAGAATTAAGTGCTGGATGTGGAGGGTGGTAGGTGAGGACAAGAGGAACCCTAACCCTGGAAGGGTGGCGGGAGAATGGGGTAAGAGCAGGCGTGTGTAGCTCTGGTAAGATCACAGTAAAACTGAAATCTTTTTTTGTTATGAAACCTATAAAAGGCATACCAATATGTGACAGTGTCGGCCACATTTTAAAACTTATTTTTAATGCACTAATCTTCCTCTTGCATACAACACCCATTTTACCTGTGAAATATAGCCAGTTTTAATCTAAAATGTTTCATGCTAATGACTGCAGAATAAAAACACTTATAAATTACTGCGGAGATCTGCAGTGTCGGGAATACATCCGTACAGTTACTTCCTAAAGCTAGAAGGCTTAATTACTTGTAAGCTTATCCCACTGGGCTAACTCGGAGGACAACTGAGAGTGAAGTTCTCAGCCCAGACTGTCCATGGGCTCAGACATGGACAAAATCCAGGATGCCAGTATTTTTTCCCTGATGGTCACTGACGAACTAGATGTTTTTAATTAAATTCCAGTAATTTTATGTTTATCATTACTGATCCTAACATTTATATTCAAGATTTAATTATGTAAAATTAAGTTCCTCAGTTGCAATCTCACGTTTCCACTTTAATTGCTATTAGTAATGTGCTGGGTTAGATGTTCTGTAGGATTCACCGAACTCCCAACTATAACGTCTGCATAAATACCTGAAGAAAATTGCACAGGTGATTTGTGTCAATTATATAGGCTTTCAGCTGGAGATACTGTAACCCTCTGACCAGGCTCATATGCAGACTTTGCTCGATAGCTGACTCAGCTAACAGCCACGAGACTCAGCGGTGAGAAGGCTTCTTTTCATAAGCAATACACATTTGCCTAGGGTCAGTATGATTTGGGGTTCAACCAAACAGGAAAGTTGGGATGTTCCAATTAATGGAACCCTGATTTGATCGAATGCTGTATATATACTGCCCACACACAATTATTGGTTGGCAAGAAATGACAGATGGTACTCTGCATAAAATTATAAAGCAAGTATATTTACTAATTTCGGTTTTATCAACTAGTTATTAAGAGAAAGAAAAGAAAGAAAAAAATAAAAGGGTCCATTACAGTTAAACAGTCTAAACGTGCACATGACCATTGCTTATCTCTTCCAACAGCTGGGTATAACCATTATTCATGTGCTGAATTCTCATCACCAATCACAGGGAGAGCTTCTCATCTTGGACTCCTTTGTCTTGTTAAGCAGTCCTTACAATTTTGTCTTCCCATCGGATCAAATCCTACGGTCATCACCTGATCTTCTCCGCATCTCCTACCAAAAGACCACAAACCCCATCAGTATCTGTCACAAATCCCTCTCTGCCCAGCTCTCTCTAGAACCTTCTCCCAATTCCACCATCCTGATTGGCCGACACAGCGTTCTCAAGTTGAACAACATGCTGAAACCAAAACATTCTACCAGCAGGACCCACTGCTTTTACAGAAAATGCAAACTGAAATACCCCGCAGCATGCATAGGAATCTTAACCAGGGCACTACAATATGTTCTGAGAAGGCCTGTGGCAATCACAGCCACCTGTGCCCTGTTGTTAAATTGAAGATATTTTTGATGTGAATTGCAAGTATTTGGTTGATGTGAATAGAACGCTTTTTCAAGATGAATTTGTTATTCATTTGATGTATTTTGTACTTTCATTCACAGAAGTTGCAAGAACACTTAAATATCAAGATATTTGATAGCTTAATTACATTTATTAAAAAATCCCACACTCGTGCTCAGACTGAAGTAAATGATTGGCGCTATCGGATGCGGTGTTCTGAGATACCCACAGCAGCACTTGTTCTTGGTGAGCCCCTAAATTTCTGTTTTTTTTTTAATTTTAAGATTCATATGATGACAATTAATAGAAGAATATAAAGCACACGAAGATCTGAACTCAGTGTGCTTGAAATGTTGACTAGGTCAGTTAACAGGAGGGATGGTTTAGGTCAACAATATATTTAAAATCTTTATCTGGCTGTCTTGAAATTGTATTCTTTTTTTCTTATGTCGCTTATTGGCTGCCTAAGTAGTTTCCAAAGTCTTCCTGGATATAGGCACATTTTTAGCAGCTATTCGTTTTCTCCAGGTCAAATCCACACACCTTTTGTATTTATGTGGAATAGTCTGTTCCCAACTGACCAGATTCCTTACTAATCTGTTCTTCAAATTAACAATACATATGCACTGTAAAAACTCATGGTCTTCTTTGATGTTGCCCACTCCCCCAGTGACCCATAATCTGTGCCACCTGGAATAATGAGGGCATCAGATGCCCCTCAAGTTGCACACCTTTCTGATGTGGAATATAACACAGTCCTTTCATCACTGGGTCTATTATCTGAGAAATCTTATCGTTCACCAGAAGGATGTGACAATTTAAAAAGGTCGTTCATAGCTGGCTTTCAGGAAAGGTGACGCATGAAGAAAATGTTACGTGTGATATCGTCCTGCTCTAGGGCATGCTTTAGTTTCTGGCTTAACTGTATTCCTCCAGCTGGTATTGGTGGGCCTTTGGGTGTCTGGGATCTTGAATTGAGCTTGAAGGATGGGGAGGGCAAATGCAAAGCTGCACTTGCAGAACTTGTGTAGTGTAAGACATGAGGTAATGGGGCTAACCTCTTGCTTTTTGCTTGCTTTTTTCCTGTCCTCCCAACATCTCAGTGTTTTGCCTCTGCAAGCACAGGCAGTCTTTATTTTTTAGTATTTTTCCCCCACCTGCCTCCTCGTATCTTTTATCTCTTCATGACCATTTGAAATTTTAATTCTGAGTCTTTCTGCTCTCACACTCAGGGAGTAGCTTTTGCACCATGTAAGAAATCCTGGTTCTGTCTTCAAAAAGCGAGTGATGATACAACCACGGTTTGGCCAGTGTTTTTTTTTCCCCCTCACTTGTCAGATACCACTGTTCACATTTTGGATAAAATGCTTGTGTTTCTGATCTGAGCAGCAAAATTGATTTTCCTTCTACATTAATGGTTCTTTGTTTTTCCAGTGTTTTCATTGGCTATGACTGTTTTATTGTGTACTTTGGATGTGTCTGGAATTGAAATCCTTCTCTCTGAGATTATGCTACATTTCAGGCATTTGAATTACAGGTTAAATTTGATCTTCTTTCCCCCCTTTAGTTATGGTGATGCACATAACTTTTTTCAGAACAAAAAAATATTTAAAGGACACAGGCATCATTTTGAATCATAATTATTTTTTCATATAAATTGTGACTGCCTTCTGGAATTTAGGAAGAAGTGGATTGACTGTTGAAGTTTTGGATGCTCATCTTCATAATTTTAGTCAATAGGAAGATATAATGATTCTTCATATTTCCTTAAAAATAATGAGCAGGTGAAAATATATCCATCTTCAGCATGAAATATTTTGTATCACTTTTGCTGACAATCACTGAACTCATCTGAATTGTGGGTGAACTGTGAGTGATCTGAACATGACTGCTAACCGTAGTGGCTCTAACTTGACATTATGTGTCAAGAATGTCAGGTGACATTCTCAAATTTTTCTTTTTTTCTGTTTTCTAATATAACTATTGAGAAATTGCTAACTAAGTTTTAAATGTCTGTTTCTGATGTATTTATTTAGGGATACGGTGCAGAACAGGCACTTTTGGCCCAGTGAGTCGCACTGCCCAGAACCCACCTAATTAACACTTGCTAAATCACAGAGCAATTTACAGTGACCAATTAACCTACTAAAGGGTATGCCTTTGGACTGTAAGCGTACGAACTCCTCTCAGACAAATTGAACTCCGAACTCCATCGCCCCAAGCTGCGATTATGCTAACTGCGACGCTACACTACCCCAGAACATATTACTACAACCTTTCCTGCCCAGGACTGGATCCGTCGTTCATTTTAGAAACAGTTTAATTGCCAGTAATAGTTCCGCAAGGAAATGTGTATTGTTTGCAGGAGAAATATTTGAGAGTTATTGGACAGTGCATTAAAATATTTTAGTCTCCATTTTTGGGAACTGCATTGCCTTCTTTTAAGAAGTATGCTATTTGTGTTTTCCTGCAGGTGTGAACGTACCTGACCATGAATTGACATTCCAGGGATTATCAGACCTTCTAAAGCAGTCAGTTACCCCTCATGTAGTTTGTCTTCCGGGCAAGGAATGTACAAGTAAGGACAAGTCTGTTTAGCTATACATTTACATTTTGTATGGTGATGACCTGCTGGTATGGCGATGGGCCAGCTGGTGGTGTAGTGGCATCAGCACTGGACTTCAAGGCAGATGGTCCTGAGTTGAAACCCAGCCTGGGCAGTAACAGTATCTGTGTGGAAGAAAGGCCCGGCAATCTACTTCCGTATCTTGCCATGAAAACCCTATGGTCCATGAGGTCACGGAGAGTCAGACTTGCCCTAACAACTGATGGTGATGACCCAGAGTGAGTAATGTCCTTCGACATTACTTTCAAGGATTCATCTCACGTCCTTGATATTTATTTCGATGAAGTTTCTCAGTCATTCAGGTCATTGCATATCTAACAGTAGTAGATCAAGGCAACTGGACTTGCTGTGTTGTTTAGAGGACATTTTGCCACATCCAAGAGGATTCTTTAGTTCAAATCCATAGTGGGTAGTTTTCTGGAGTTTATAAGCTGGAAAACTACCCACTGTGGATTAGAACTGAAGAAGCCTCTCGGATGAGTGGTGAAATGTCTTCTAGACAACAGAGCAAGCCCAGTTGTCTTGATTTACTATTGCTTGTTGTTTGTTTTTTCTCTATTTGCACAGTTGTCTTTTGCACATTGGTTGAATGCCCAAGTTGGTGTGGTCTTTCATCGATTCTGTTGTGGATTTACAGAGTATGCCCGCAAGAAAATAAATCTCAGGGTTGTATATGGTGACATATCTACTTTGATAATACATTTACTTTGATCTTTGACTTTCTGCGGCAACTGTGTTCACATTCCATGTATGGGCTCTTCTGCCAACAGAGTTCTTAAATCTGGTTTAATTTTGGACTGAAATCTAGGCTCAGTAGTCAGGTGTGCTGTTTCTTGGCTCATGCTTAGATGGGGCGAGACCTTTCATCAGGACTGGAAAGGAAAGGGGAAGAAGCCCGAGCAAATAATAAAGAAACCATTGTTCAGTTCTCAAATTTCTAGCCTGATGAGTGGTATCAGCCCGAAACTTGTTCCTCTCCATAGAAGCTGTCTGACCTGAGTTCCTCCAGCATTTCGTCTATGTTGCTCTGGACTTTGACTATCTGTGGAATCTCCTGTATTTATCATTTACTCGTTTTTCTAATTTCTCTCATCTCGCCCCAGTTCTCTATTGCAGCCCACTGGAAAGGTGGGGGTGGGGGGGAAGGGAGGGAAATTCCCAATTTGATAACCAAGCTAAGTATAAACCCCATTTCCAGAAAAGTTGGGATTTTTTCCAAAATGCAATAAAAACAAAAATCTGTGATATGTTAATTCACGTGAACCTTTATTTAACTGACAAAAGTACAAAGAAAAGATTTTCAATAGTTTTACTGACCAACTTAATTGTATTTTGTAAATGTACACAAATTTAGAATTTGATGGCTGCAACACACTCAACAAAAGTTGGGACAGAGGCATGTTTAAAATTGTGTTACATCACCTTTCCTTTTAATAACACTTTTTAATCATTTTGGAACTGAGGATACTAATTGCACACTCAACAAAAGTTGGGACAGAGGCATGTTTACCATTGTATTACATCACCTTTCCTTTTAATAACACTTTTTAATCGTTTTGGAACTGAGGATACTAATTGCAGTAGATTTGCAATCGGATCCTTTTAATAACACTTTTTAATCGTTTTGGAACTGAGGATACTAATTGCAGTAGATTTGCAATCCCGATTGCAAATTAAAAGGAAAGGTGATGTAATACAATGGTAAACATGCCTGTGTCCCAACTTTTGTTGAGTGTGTTGCAGCCATCAAATTCTAAATTTGTGTACATTTGCAAAATACAATTAAGTTGGTCAGTAAAACTATTGAAAATCTTTTCTTTGTACTTTTGTCAGTTAAATAAAGGTTCACGTGAATTAACATATCACAGATTTTTGTTTTTATTGCATTTTGGAAAATATCCCAACGTTTCTGGAAATGGGGTCTGTAGATTGATTGAAGGTGAAAAGCTCTAGGCTGGAAGACAAATTCGTTCTGTTTACAATGCCAATGCAGGAAAGAGGGAGGTGACTTCCACCTAACCACCTAAGTAGCCAGAACCTCTATATATTTTATGGAACAAATATATCAAATGTGCTTCACTGGAACATTATCAGTTATTAATTCACAATGTTAGATCTTGTGCGATAAACCTTCACTAACGGTGGGATTTAATTAGCATCATAAAGGAGATGTTGAACAAGAGAACTTGTACAGCTGGAGCAATAAAAAACGCAGCTATTTCAACTTGCGAAAAAGCATACAAGTCCAAATGTTGGAAATCTGAAATTTAAAAAAAACTGAAAATCCTTATTCTCAGCAAGCTAGCTGGCATCTTTGGAGGAAGAAAGAGTATTTATGTTTTAAGCTCTTGGAAGAGTTTTGATAAAAGGTCATGAGCAGAAATATAAACTCTTGTTTTTGCATCTGTAGATATTACTGCCCTGCTGAATGGTTCTAGCATCTATGTTTTTCTCAGTTCAACGTGTTTGTGGTCACCATTTAATTTCTTTGTAACAACTGGCATTTCACCAAGTATGGGACCTTTGGGACTCTGAGAGGAAGCTGTGAATTTACTGAGGGTGCTTGCTGGTTGCTAGTCCACAGTGGTCAGAAAATGGCCTGTGAGGGTTGTGGAATAATTTGTGCTTATTATCAGGGTTATTTAATCCAAACAAGTCATCAAAATCTAAGGTCTCCTTTCATAAGGATGTCATTTATTGCATGATGGAACATGCTTGTTTTTGTCAGCTGTGAAGCAGCTTCTGCAGAAGATTCTGGTGACCCTCATGGGTGGCGACAGCAATGATGAGGAAGAGGAAGAGGATGAGCACCATCCTGTTGAGTTCCACCAGAGAAAAATGATCTGCTCCATGGCCTCCTTGTGTAGGTGGTACAATACCTTAACAAAGGTAAATAACAACTTGTTGTTTTATCCTTTATTCACATATATCCAAATACACAAACTTTTGTGCCTGGGAACGAAATAATCCTGTCAATGAAAAGATTAATATATGTGGAGCATATGATGGCTTTGGGCTTCTGAGTTTAGAAGAATGAGCGGGGGGGAAGGTGTATTTCATTAAAACCTATTGAATATTGAAAGGCTGAGAGAGATTGAATGTGGAGAGGATGCAAACTTGTTGGGCCGAATAAACTATTCGTCCTCCAATGTCTTATGGTCTTATTTGCAAGAGAAACAAATGCCTGAGTTGTTCTTCAGAAGCTGATGGTGAACTGCCGCTGGCCTTGCAACAATACTACCCTAAAGTGATTGAACAGCTGGGAGTGCTTAATGAACTGCAGTACAGAAGGCTGGAGACATATAGGGCGCGAGAGCACCATAGCTGTTGGTGCAATGCTATTACAGCTCGGAGTTCTGGAGTTCGGAGTTCAGTTTCGGCTTAGTTCTGTAAGGAGTCTCTTTACATCCGTGGAATGCATGGGTTCCCCTGGGTGCCCCCGTTCCCTCCCACAGTCCAGAGATGGACCAAGCAGGCTGATTGGTCATTGTAAATTGTCCCCTGATTAGGTTAATGTTAAGTGGGTTGATGCGCCTCTGGAGTGGCATGGCTTGAAGGGCCTACTCTGTGCTGTATTGCTAAATAAATATTGTTGCCCTGGTGCGTCACCTGTAGAGGGAAGAAAGTTTGAGGAGATGGGTGAGAATCAGACAAATAGATTTTTTTTTTGGTCCTGGATGGTGATGGTGAGCAATCATAGAAACGTAACGTAAAACAAACCGTATAGTTAGCTCTTTCTCTGTGTCCCACCACCAAATGCAACCAGTGCATCAACTGGCCAGGGATGCAGTCTTTATCAACCCAGATTTTGTTTGTAGTGAACAGCCCTGCCACTTACCCATTTGCCTGATGGCCAGTAATCAGGTTAGCATGTTAGGCCTAGTTCTGGGCCTCGTCTCAGGGTGGCACTTTTCTTTCCTAGGGAATATGTGGCTTTTGGTATTGATCAGCTGTGTGGAGGAGGGGAGCTTGCTGCATAGGCATCGGCTTGCTCTCCATACAGTACTAACCTGGCTTGCATATTGACTAATTGTAGTCAGCTAAGACACAACATCCATGGTCAACCCTGACCTACAGAAGCCTCTCAGTCTCCAGCACCCATCTACTTCTGAGATAATGTAAAAGATTCATGGTACTGCTTGAAGAGAAAGAAGGGAATTCTAACTCCTGGCCAACATCTATCTCACAAGAAATGTAGAAAATCTGGTAATTATACAATTATTGTTGATTGGTGCTTACCGTGCACAGTTTAGCTGGAATGCTACCTCGCAGTTCTACAGGGGCTACTTTTCAAAGTTGAGTCATTTATTGCATAGCATGTGGAGTGGCCTGACAGTGTGGAAGTGGTGCCTTTTAACTCTGATTACAACCAGGAGTTTGCAGTAACAGTAGTGAAAGTGCTGGCATTTTATTGTCATGTTTTTGGAATCGCGATCAATAACTTTGGGCCTTCTGTGCAAATGTAGTTTAGTATAAAAGTTCAGACACTAATAGTGCTTTAGTACAATGCTACAGGCTGTGCTGTTTTGCAGCCTCCTCTAACTCCAGCAAGAAAAATCACCAGCAAAAACAAAGATTTTGGAATTCTGCAATGCTGGAATTCCAGAGTAACACGTACAAACTGCTAGAGGAATTCAGCAGGTCAGGCTCATCTAAGGGGAGGATTAAACAGTCGATGTTTTAGGCCACAACTCTTCATCCGGACTGGGAAAGAACGGGGGAGAAGTCAGAATTAGAAGGTGTAGGGAGGTCTAGAAAGTGATAGATGAAGCCAGGTGGGTGGGAGGGAATGAAGTGAGAAGCTGGGAGGTGATAGGTGGAAAAGGAGAAAGGGAAGGTAGAGGTACACAAGGAAGAGGTGATTAGGCAGAAGAGGTAAGAGTGGAGCTAGAGTGGGGAATGGAAGAAGAGGGAAGGAGGGGGAAATTACTGGAAGTTAGGTAAGTTAATGTTAACGCCATCAGGAATATAATCAGCTGCTCCTCCAACCTGAAAGTGGCCTCATCATGGCGTTAGAGTAGGCCTGGACCAACATGTCAGAATGGAAATTCAATTAAAATTGTTGGCCACCAGGAAAAACAGCTTGTTATGGATGGAGTGAAGGTGCTTAACAAAGCGGCAGCTCAATCTACATTGGGTATCACCAATGTAGAGTAGAGTACATCGAGAGCACCGGCTACAGTAGACGACCCCCAACAGACTTGCAGTGTTTGGGGCTCTGAATGGAGGTGAGGGAGGAGGTGAATGGGCAGGTGTAGAACTTCCACTTGCAGGGATAAGTGCCAGAAGGGAGATTAGTGGGCAGGGACAAATGGAAAAGGGAACCACAGGGAGTGTGATCCCTGCACAAAATGGAGGGTGGGGTAAAAACGTGCCTGGTGGCGTCCCGTTGAAAATGGCGGAAGTTGCAGAAAATGATGTGCAGGATGCGGAGGCTTGTGGGGTGGTAGGTAAGGATCGGAGGAAAACTGAAAGATTCCTTCTGCAGCAATATTTTTGTGGAAAGCTCTCCTTGAGGTTGGCAGCAAGCGTCGTCATTCAGCTGCAAGTCTCAAATTATGGTCCGTATAACATTTACTGCATTCCTCCTCTTTCAGTCTTGTTGGATTTTTCTCAATGAGTCCTGATTTGCTTTGCAATTCTGTTGACCAGCACCCAGCCTTCTCTCAATCACAGATTTATCATGGGGCATCCTTCCTGTCTAATTTTGTGCTTTGATCTGACCCTTTTGTTCTCTTTCCCCAGATGTCCTTCCTCCATGGTGACTGGTTGTATGTCAGAGCAACATTAGCAGAGAGCAAGAGTTTGGCTTGTTGTTCTGTGGTACAGCAGAAGTTATAATTATTTTGCTTTTCCATAAGGAGGAAGATTTTATTGATGTCCCTTGTGCAAATAGCTTTTTTAATGGGAAAAAATAATTACCTTCTGACCAATATCTATCAGAGGCCTGGTTTTACTTTAGTCCTGGGATTATGTTACATATTCCTCCTCATGCAGAAATCTACTTCAAAAAGCCCAAGTAAAAAGAGGAAATCCTTGCTTCAGCACGAAGAGGCCCCTCCCATAGTTATCATCTTAAAAGATCTTGAAAGCTTTCTCCCTAAGGTGCTACAAGACTTCATAATCATTGCCAGGTAACAGCAAGTTCTCACAGCTGATTTTGTATGGATGGTTGTAATGAAGATGTGTGTGCTATATTATTACTGTTTATGTAAATGAGAGGCCTTAAAAATCGTTTGGGGGGGGAGGGTGTTTGAAATTTAACTGGTAAAATTTGTCATGTGAAGACAATCTGATTGGCCCGGCAATTTTGCTGTCATTTCCTCCTTCCCCAAAAATAGATTCTCCTGTCAAAATCTAGAAGGGACCAATTAACTTAAGCCAATCTTTGTCTTTTTGCATAACTATTGAAGCTCATGAATTTTAAAAAAATTTTCTCATGCTCTGCTTTTTGTTATTTTCTTTGTCCTCCTTTGTAGACTACTGAAATTGCTCCAAATCTTGGGCTGCTTATTTAGGCAACCTACACCATTTCCAATGCTTTGGTACTATCCCCGTGATGGATATTGATTCTCAAGTTGTTTACTATTGCTGTCACACCTTTTAATATCGTTTGCCAATTGGCCACAGCTACCTTGCTCCTTATGCCTTCACAGTATGCCTCATCGATTGAACTGTCACTTTTAATTTTCATATGATAAAGTTTTAGTTGATTCCACACTGGCACACAATTCTATACAGTGCCCTGTGAGAAGAAGTGGTGTGCTCAGTGCAAAGGTTAAACAGTTGGTTTGTTCTTGTACGTTTCAAGCAACTTAGTTTTTGTCGTTTGACAAAAAATATTTTTGGAATGTGGACACGAGCTTGTAAGTCATAATGTCACACAACACAGAAGTCAGCCATTTGGCCCATCTGATCCATGCTGAAACAGATTCCCACCTAGTCTAGTCCCATTTGCCCAGTTTTGGTCCATATCTCTCTAAGCCTGAACAGTCCAAGTACCTTTTAAATGTTATGAATGTACCTACCTCAATTACTTCCTCTGCTAGCTCATTCCATCTACTGACCAGCCTCTGGGTTAAAAAAAAGTTGTGTCTCAGTTTTCTATGCCTTCTAATTCTTGATTCCCCGGGAAACTGGGAAGAAGACTGTGTGCATTGACCTTCCTTAAATCCCTCAAGATTTTTGTACTCCTCACCCTTCATTGTCCTGCATTCCAATGAAAAGTGTCTCAACCTGCTCAATCTCTCCGTGATTGTCCATCAAATTACAGCAACATCCTCATAAATCTGCTCTGCTCTCTTTCCAGCTATAGTAGCGTGACCAAAATTGAACGCAATATTCCAATTGCAATCTCCCTAATGTCTGCTTCTACAACTGCAACCTAACATCCTCGCTTTTATTCTCATTGCCCTGACTGATGAAGGTTAGCATGCCAAAAAGCACCTTCACTACCCTGTCTACTTGCAATGCCACTTTTGGGGAACAATTTTCTTGTGATCCTAGATCCTCAGAGTTCTTTTTGGGTTGATAGTAATGTGATTTCCAGCTGGGAGAATCTTACTTATAAGTAACCATTAATTCTACATGTTTGTTTAATGTTTCAGTAACTACATCCAGCATCTTCCACTGGTGCTGGTTTTTGGACTTGCCACGTCCCCAATCACTATACACCGAATGCTGTCCCAATCGGTTTCCTCACTGCTATGCATTGAGCTGTTCCAGTCTCTATCCTGCACTGATCATTTGGCTACAGTTATTGATAAGGTAAACATTCATTACATGTTGACTGGGAAAAAACAATTCAAAACATTTAGCGTAAATTGTAAAAACTGCAGCTGCTTGAAATTTTATACAAGAACAGAAAATGTTAGAAAGATTCGACAGATTAGGCAAAATCTGTGGAAGGTAAAATAGAGTTTTGGGTTGGAACCAGGAAAGTGAGAAAACCTTAATTTAAATTTGAAAGGAGGATCGCGGAGGTCTTTTCATGCCTAAGAGAATATTTGTAATGAGATTGTTCTGGTGATAAATTGATGCGCAATTAGAGAAAGAGAAAACACAAACAAAAGCTGTGAAATGCCTGGCAAGTCACAATTATTTAAAGAAGCATCAAGTTTCAGGGCTAAAGTGGCCAATTCTGAATCCTAGTAAAGTAGGAGACTGCCTTGCTGAGCACCTGTGTTCTGTCCACCGTGGCCACCCTGACTTTACAGTTGTAAAATATAAATCCCCTTCCATCTGCCAGACAATCTCCTCTCATTCTGGGATTTTTCTCCTGCACCCCCCAAAAAAAATCCTTTATCCCTGACTTATACTTTCGGACTTGATGTAGGGTCTCAACCTGAAACCTTGGCTCTCCCTTGGATTTCGCAGATGCTGTCTGACCTGTTGAGTTCAGATTCAGATTTAGTCATCGCATGTGCATCAAAACATACAGTGTACAGCATTTACATTGACAATCAACACACCGAAGGGTGGGTTAGGAGCGTCCGCAGGTGTCAGTACACATTCTGGCACCAGCACAGCATGCTCACAATGTTCAACAGCAGCAACAACAAAATAAAACAAGCCCTTTATCTACACACCCACTCACTGACGACAGGACTTCAGCCCCACCACAGGCCACACGTAGCCCTGGACTGTCAAAGTACGCAGACGTCGGGCATCCAGCCTGGATTCTCAGTTCCTCCTGTAGCTTATTTTTAGTTGCCCTTTTACTCAGTTAGCGGTGGTTGGGAATGAGGGTGGGGATGATTAAGGAATGCTTCTTTAATGAAGGACGATTTGGCATAAATTCATTGGGCACTGCACTGATCCGTATATTCCGCATATTCTTTTAGGCACACAAAATTTCAGGGACTGATGGTACAGTTAAAAGTTTAAAAAATATAATCTAGTGCAGCATATGTCCTACTACTTAATCTAAGGGGAACTACAATATGAGAATTTAATTTTCCTTGGAAAACTTGAGTTTTGGACCATTTTAGATGTAATCACAGTACAGAGCTGACGGTTTTTATTTGCACTGATACAAGTTAAAGTGTAAAAGTAGAATGCAGGAACTGGAGGAAGAATTATTACACTACTTCATTCAAGTTAAACTCTGACTCCAAATAACTCCAAAATGAGCAAGAGGACAGAATCTTAATATTAGAGTTGGGGTGCTCAGGATGATAATGGGAGACATTCATACAAAGGGTATAAGAAGCTGGGACACTTTTCAGTAAAAAGGTACTGAGCCAGATTTCAAAAGTGGATTTAAAAGGTTTTTGGTAGGCAAAGAAATTGTGTTTTTCAGAAGCAAGGCTGATGAATGCTAAGATATATTTCAGCCATGGAATATTTAAGTATAGAATGGGTCTGAAGGCAAGGTGGCCTATTTCTAATCCTAGGTTCACACAGATAGAACTGTACAAGCCCCTCAGTCCACAATGTGCCGACCTTTTAACTTACTTCAAGATCAATCTAACCCTTCCTTCAACTTGGCCCTCCATTTTTCTTTCATCGATGACCATAACATGAACAGAGCCCTATGAATGCCCCCTTGCTGAAATGTTGATTTTTTTTTCCTTGGGGGCGGATGAAGAATGTACTGGTTTCAGTTTTATTGTGAAGACAGACATTGGTTTATTGGGTTTTGATGAAGGACTCGGCCTGAAACGTTGACTGTTTATTTCCAGCATTTTGTGTGTGTTGCTCTGAATTTCCAGCATCTGCGGGATCCCTTTTGTTATTACAGCTGAGGGTTTGATTCCTGTCAGAGTCTCTACTGTTTCATTCTTGGAAGTGGCCATGCAGGGAACTGATATTTCTTTGGAGAAAAGAAGAAATATTTTTGGAGCCTCTCCATTGTATAAGCAACCAGCTTGGAGCAATGTTTGTTGATAGTTATTACTCATTTATCCTCTGAATTACAACTCAAACAAAAAGATGTTTATAGAGTAAAATGACTTTATTTGTAATGTAAAGAAGCTTTAGAGAAATATCTGTTTCCTTGGTCTGTAAAGAGACAAAAAACAGCAGTATACAATGCAATACTGAAGGCCTCCACTCGCTGTAATGGAGAAGTACGCAGATAAAATCTGTCCATTGCAGAATTAATGATACTTAAATGATATGAGAGTACTTGCCTCCATCACCCCTTTGGGCAAAACATTCCAGATTCCAGTCATCCCATGGGTAAAAAGAATTCCTCCTCAAATTCCCTCTCAGCCTTTTCCTTGGCCGAAACTAATGCCCTCTAGTTTTCGGCATCTCTGCTTTGGTGGACCTTTTTGATCATCTATCCCATCTATGCCCCTCATAATTTTGTACATCTCTCTTGGGTTTCCCTCCACCTCATCCATTCCACAGAGAACATACCCAGCCTGTCCTGCCTCACCTTGTTCTATCTCAGTCAACATTCAGCTGAATCTCCTCGGCATTCTCTCATAGTTTGGCAACCAGAACTGCACGTGGCATTCCAGCTATAGCAGTTTAACAAAGCTTCATCAGCACCTCTCAAATCCCCTTCTGCCATTAGTACGTCAAAGCTAAAAGTAACACTACTAATCATAGTTTTGGCTCCAAGCTATGTGCTGTCCTGATGTGGAAATGGCTACTTTATTGAGTATACCTTGGAACCCAGTGTGGTCTTCTGGTGCTGTCACCCAATCACTTCAAGGTTCGAAGTATTATACTTTCAAAGATGCTCTTCTGCACACCACTGTTATTTCAGTTATTGTCACCTTCCTGTCAGCTTGAACCAGTCTGGCCATTCTCTTCTGACAAGGTATTTTTGCCCCAAACTCCAGAGATTGTTGTGAGTGAAATGTTGGCACATCCTTCCCGTGAGTGTGTGGATTTCCTCCAGGTGCTCCATTCCAAAGACATACCAGTTAGTAGGTTAATTGGTCATTGTAAATTGTCTTGTGGTTAGGCTCGGGTTAAATGTGGGTTGCTGGGTGGTGCAGCATGTTGGGCCGGAAGGGCTTATTCCGTGCTGTATGTCTAAGTAAAAATAAAACACCAGGAAGTCAGTTTCTGAAATAGAAAACCACCCCGTCTGACACCAGCAATCATTCCATGGTCAAAGTCACTTAGATCTCATTTCTTTCCCATACTGATGCTGGATCTGTGCAACAGCTGAACTTCTTGATCATGTCTGCATGCTTTCCTCCATTAAGTTGCTGTCAGTTTTTCCATTGAGTTGGGTGAGACTCAAACTGGAAGTCATGGGTTAAGGGTGAAAGGTGAAATGTTTAAAGTGAACACCTTCACTCTGAGTGTGTGGAATGAGCTGCCAGTGAAAGTGGTGGACGTGGGTTTGATTTCAACATTTAAGAGAAATTTAGTTAGGTATGTGAATGTGAAGGGTATGTGGGTCTATGGTCTGAGCACAGGTTGATGGAATTGGCAGATTAATAGTTCGGCATGGTCTAGATGGGCCAAAGGGCTATTTCTATGCTATAATGTTCTATGTCTATGACACCTAATTGGCTGATCAGATAGTTAAACTAATGAACAGGTGTACCTAATAAAGTGGCCACTGAGTGTGTAGTCCCATATTTTAAAGACTACAGTTGTCTATCTAACAGCACTGTGGGAGTACCTTCACCAGAAGAACTGCCCAGATTCAGGAAATGGGAAATAAGTGTTGACTTCAGTGGCAACTCACCCCACCATATTTGTATGCATAAGTACTCATTCTACACTGGTTTTGTTTATTTGTTTTTAGAGAGTCCTCTTTCTTGTGATTGGATTTTGAGGCAAGCCTTGAATTTACAAACATATATGGGGTTTGCTTCCATCTTCTAATTGTTATAAATCAGTGCAATGCAAATACCTGTTTTCTTGTTTTTTATTCTCATTCACAGCTTGTGTTGACAGCCAAGTTCCCATTTAAGTTGAGTGGCAAAGTGCTTCAAGTTCTGAATAACATATTCTTGTACCATGATTTTTCTGCAAAGAACTTTGTTAAAGGAGTTCAGGTAAGCAGGGGTTGGTTGTGATGGGACAAGTTCAACATCTGCTTATAATACAAAAATTGAAATTTACTTTGATTCAGTTCCTGTATCTTCTTCCATTTGTTCTTCACAGCTGTCTCTGTTGGAGCACTTCTACTCTGAACCACTTAGTTTTCTATGCTGTGCATTGAACGAAGCCAATGCCAGGGTCCAGAACCTTACCCATGACGACTGTGAACTAATCCGCCAGTTGCCATCTTTTATGGGGTGAGTAAAAGTTACTTGCTTTTGATGAAAAGACTTGAACCTTATGGCTTCTTTTAGGATTTTCTGAAGCCCATTACAGACTGATGAAGAGTCACAGTTTAAAGAGTCTTAAGCACTGTGAAGAGAAAAACAGATTGTTCACTGATGAGAAGTCTAGTGTTAACTTCTGTTTCTTCCAGTACGTTATTTGTTGGGTATACCTGGAAGTTTCAACCAACTCAACAACTTTCTGAATGAGAACAATATTCTGGAAAAGTTTCAGTCAGGTTTTAGAGCAAACCACAACACAGAAGTGGCCCTTATCAAAATTATCAATAACCCTAGCATATTTGCCAATAGGCTCTCAGTTCTAATTTTCCTAGATCTATATAAAGCACTACCTTTGACACAATTGACCGCAACACTCTGCTAGATCGCCATGAGATCTGGTAGCACCCTTAATTGGTTTTGCTCATATATCTTGGAGAGAATTTATTTTTGTTTGTCTTGGAGACAGGACAAAAAGATATACGATGTACTTTTGGTATTGTTCAGAGCAGCTGTCTTGGTCCCCTATTCTTCTCCTTATACATGTTCCCCTAAGAGAGCATAAATTTGATTTCCAGATGTCACACAATTGTATATCTTGTTTGAGCCTGATGGTGATCTTCTCTGACTTCTGATACAGCAGCAATAAACAGGTGGAGGATCAAAAATTTCCTAAACCTAAGAGAAGACAAGAGGTGTTCCACAGCTGATACAAAGGTACAGTAGGTAGAGGGGCAGTTAGTGTTGAGGAAGCAGGGAGTCTGCAGAAGGACTTGTACAGATTGGGAGAATGGGCAAAGAAGTAGCAAATGGAATATAGTACAGAGGAGTGTATGATCCTGAACTTTAGCGAAAGGAATAAAGGTGTAGACTGTTTTCTAAATAGGAAGAAAATTCAAAAAATAGAGGTGCAAAGAGACTTGAGAGTTCTTGTATAAAATTCCCTAAAGGCTAACTTGCAGGTTGAGTAGGTGGTAAGGAAGAAAATGCAATATTTTTTTAATTGAGGTACAGCACAAAATGGGCCCTTCTGGCTCTTTGAGCCATGCTGCCCAGCAATCCCCTGATCTAATCCCAGTCTAAACACGGACCAACAATGACTAATTAACCTACCAACCAGTATGTATTTGGATTGTGGCAGGAAATCAGAGCACCAGGAAGAGAATATCCTTACAGACAGCCTGGGTCGCCCATACTGTAAAGTGTTGTGCTATCCACTATGCTACCATGCTGCCAGCATTCATTTCAAAAGGACCAGAATATAAGGGCAAGGATGTGATGCTGAGGCTTTATAAAGCATTGGTCAGACCACACTTGGAGTATTATGAGGAGTTTTCAGTCGTGTATCTACCAAAAGATTTGCTGGCATTAGAGAGGGTCCGGAGGAGATTCACAAGAATGATTCTGGGAATGAAAGGGTTAATGTATGAGGAGCATTTGATGCCTCTAGGCCTGTACTTGCTAGAGTTTAGAAGAATGAGGCGAGGATTTCATTGAAGCCTATGGAATATTGAAAGGTCTAGACCGAGTGGATGTGGAGAGAATGTTTCCTTTAGTGGGTGAGTCTAGCATCAGAGGGCACAGCTTCAGAATAGAGGGGTATCCATTTAGAACAGAGATGAGTAGGACCTTCTTTAGCCATAGGGTAGTGTATCAGTGGAATTTATTGCCACAGACAACTGTGGAAGCCAAGTTGTTGAGTATATTTAAGGCAGAGGTTGATAGGTTCTTGATTAATCAGGGCAAAAATTATGGGGAAAAGGCAGGAGAATATGGTTGAGAGGAATAATAAATCAGCCATGATGGAATGGTGGAGCAGAGTCAATGGGCCAAGTAGCCTAATTCTGCTCTTATGTCTTATACCTAAGATAAAACTGAAATACCTTTAGTTGGTCCCAAACACAAGAGAGAGAAACTTCTTGATAAACTGGGGAACTTGGCTGCCCTTATAAAATCAGAAGTAGCAAGCCTAGGTGTTATCCTTGATTCTGATTTGCATTTTAAATCCCAAATAAAAAAAGTGACCTGATCAGCATTTCTTCAACTTAAGAAATATTGCAAAGGTATGTCCATTTCTGTTACTAAATGATGCTGTAAAACTAATTCATGCCCTTCTGTTGAACAGACTTCGATTACTGCAGTACACATTTTATTAGCCTTCCAAAAGCAATCTATTAACAAACTTCAACTTATTCAGAATATCGCTGTTAGACCTTTCAACTTAAAACCAGGATGAGAGATCTGGCTGGTGGTGTAGTGGCATTCACACTGGACTTTGACCCGAGTGGTCCCAAGTTTGAATTGGGCTGGCTCCTTGCACGCTTTCTTAACGTGCTGGGCTGAGCATTGAGCTAGCAACTTAGCCAAAAAAAAAACAGACAAAAATGCTAAAGAAATGGCAAGGATGCTGGCTGATGCACCACAAGGTATGAAAGGAGCAGTAACAGGATGAGAGAGCACGTCACTCTTTCCTTTACTGCTGTCATTGGCCTCCTGTATCTTTTAGAATTGATTTTAATTTTCTCTTGTGTTTAAAGCTCTCCGGTCTGGGATTGGAGTACATTGCAGAATCACTTTTATTTTATAATGCTGCTTGAACTCTCAGGTCTTCTTCCACTGGTTTCTTAAATTAAGCAATCTCCCTCAAAAGATAATTGGCAGGTCTTTTTTTTTTAACTACAGTCATTAACTGGAACTATAAGAGTTGCAGACTCAGTTGACACTTAAATGCCAGCTCTAAACCTATTTATTTAACCTTGCTCTTAATTAACACCATATTGCCCTTTATTTTCGTATTCATGCTTTATCTCATTGTAAAGCACTTTGAACTACATTATTTGTATGAAAAGTTCACTGCAAAGTAAGTTATTAATCTGTCACTGTTTTATGAATTTGTAATTACAATAGCTTGTGACTGTTTTTTGCAATAGAGATGAGATGTTAAAAGATAAGCAATGAGAAAGTGTCAAAAGATTGAGACAAGTTTAAAAAACTTCACCGTTTGCTTGCATTGTAATTACTTTTGTCAATAAAACATTCTTGCCCTCCATCCTAGCACAGATAGTTCCCTTTCCTTCTTCCTGGTTTCAGTTTCCCAAGGTTATCAGCTGTTAATCTGTAATGTTGCCTATCTGACACATTACTGTGTCCCTCTTTGTAGATGGTGACTAGCTTGATGTGTACTTCCAGTATCTTAAGTTGCTTCTTCAAATTTCTCCACTTTGTCTGCATTTATGTTAATAACTGTTTCCCAGTTTATAATAAAGATTCAATGTTCCCATGTTTTTTGTGTTATTCTTTAATGTTTTATGACCTGTATAATGCTTTATAGTTTTCTTTGTTCTCTCACTTTCCAAATTGCTACCGATAGATGAAGCTATCGGCATTGTGTATGTCTTCTAGAAGCAATTCAGTTTATTTGTATCAGTTTACGTCCAGGGACGCTGCTTTAAACTGGAGGGCCTTCACTTTCACTTTGAGCTTTAGAGCAAGGAAATGTTGCTAAGCAGGATTGTGGATCAGTGATGTTTTGGGATACATCAAAAGTAAAAGTTGTGAGTTGCTTTCCAGCTGAAGGGAATTATATAATTTAAATCAATGGCCAAACTTGAGCTAGTGCTTATGTTGACATGTTGTGTACTGGGACCATGGAGTGGGTATTACTGGCTAAAAGTCACAGGAATGTTTTATGTTGTAATTGAGATTCTGCAGGGCCGCTGTGTTGTAACACTGCCAGCTATGTAACTGCAATTATGAACCAGCAACATTAATCGGAATGTATTTTTAAATTTTAGTTACGTTGATTGTCAAGATTCAGAAAAGCAGATTGACCTTTTGACTAATGACCAATATTTAAAGGTAATCCATTTGATGTGTATTCCAGACTTGATGTGATACTTGATACTTAAATAACGTACTCTTCATTGCTGATGTACATTAGCTCTTGAAAAGGATTGCGTTAAATTTACATTCCTTGTCATTTTCAAATCTCTTCATAATTTCAGCATGCACCATCTCTTCAGCTTCCTCCTGAATTTTCACATCCACTGGTTGCCATCAATCCCTTGACTCTGATTTTTAAAAAACAATATAGGCCCCATAAGCCAGCTTTTCTAATAGAGGCTTAGGGAATACCTCCCAATATCCCTTTATGTTTACCTCTTGTACCTTCAGCAATTTTCTCAAATATGTTTTATCACTTAGAATTTCAGTCACCTCTTTATTTCTCATACCATGTATTAAAATATTACAATTCAATTGTTTCTTTTCCCATCATCTTCTCCATCATGCAAAATGCCTAGGTATTCCTCAATATAAATGTCTCCTTAAATTAATATGATAAAACGTTTGCTGTGTATTAAAAGGCTCTGGTTCCACATGTTGATTCTCTGAAACACAAAGATTTACGGTACTCAGGTAGGAGAATGAAGAAGCAATAATCTGTGCTAAGTTAGGTTATGATTAGATCAGCGTGCTTAATTTTCACTGCCAAAACATAGATAAAGCACTAAAGATCAGGTTGGTGCCAAGAAAGAGGATAGACAGATAAAAAATAAAATTGAAATGAGAGATTTTTAAGACTGTAAAGGCACTTGATAAATTAAAGAGAAAATGATTTTTTCTGTGGATGGATATCAATAAATCAGAATCAGGATTATTATTACTGTCTTGTATTCAGTGGTTCAATTTAATGTCATAGAATCTGAAATCCTTGCTCTTCGCAGACATCCATGAAACAGAGAGCAAAAACCCCAAAGAATGAATGACAGAAAAAAGTTAGAACCCTAAAGCCCCCTCCCCTCCCCTTGCACAAGCAGCAGCAAAGCATCAATATTCTCCCTCCCCTCCCCCACTTGTTCCAGCAAAAATTATCAGCCTCCCCACCACCCACCATGCAAGCAATAGCAAGCCGCTGAAGACCGTGACCTTTAGTTCATCAAGTATTACTGTTCATCCCAACACCTCAACAGCTTTCTCTCTCACTAATGAGCGAGAGCGAGATGTCACTTCTGCCACAACAAAAGAGGAGGCTCACAGCTTGCTGTTTCAATGTTACAGTCTGCAGCATCGCTTATTTCGAGTTCCCCCAACCTGAGAATCACCAAAACCTCTATCAGCATCGAGAGAGAGAAAGAGTGATTGCAAGTGCAGAGACCTTTGACAGCCACACTCACTTTCTCGACGTGTAAATCTCCTGCACGCTTTAGTTTGCAGCATTGGCAAGGAATCAGGTCTTCCTCAGGGCCACAGTCCCCGCAGCCTAAAGGTGCACGTCTTCCAAGCTGCTTCTGGAGATACTGAAGCCTCAGGCCACTTGGCAAGTTCCTGAAGAGAAAGAACCCACTGTCCAGGAAGAACGCAGTTTGAGTGCAGCTATAGATCATGGACTCAGCCACCTTGAAAAGGAAAACAACAGACATGAGAACAGAAACTTAAAATGTTTCGTGGTTGAACTCTTAAAATGACTTAACTCTTAACTCTTAAAACTTAAAATGTTTCGTGGTTGTAATTGTTATATGGTTATATAATGGAGGGTTATGGGCTGAGTGCGGGTTGGTGGGACTAGGGGAGAGTAAGCATTCGGCACGGACTAGAAAGGCTGAGATGACCTGTTTCCATGTTGTAATTGTTATATGGTTATAACTCAAAGTCGTCCAGGTCTGCAAAAACCTCTGGCGTCATCTTTAACTATGATATGAAATTAGTTATTTTGCAGCAGCAATACAGTGCAAGAATATAAAGTTACTATAAATATAAAATAAATAGTACAAAAAAAAGGAATAATGAGCTAGTGTGTGTTGATTTGTGGACTGTTCAGAAATCTGATGGCAGAGAGGAAGAAGTGGTTTCTGAATCGTTGAGTGGGTGTCTTCAGACTCCTGTACTTCCTCCCTGATGGTAGTACCAAGAAGAGGGCATATTCCAAAGTGGTTAGGTGCATAGAGATGGATGCTGTCTTTTTGATGCACCATCTCTTGAGGATGTCCTCAATAATGGGGAGAATTGTGCCTGTGATGGAGCTGGTTGAGTCTACAAAACCTCTGTAGCCTCTTGAGTTCTGTGCATTGGAGCCTTCGTATCAGGCCGTGGTGTAACCAGTCAGAGTACTCTCCCGTGCACCTATAAACAAAAGGGGTTGTTTTTAAAAATTATTACTGAACTAAAGGAAGGAGAGGAATTCAGATTTATTTTACTTAAGGTTACTTACAATTGGAATGTTTGCCACAACAAGTTGCGGAGGTAGGAATTAAAGATTAAAGAAAATTTGGATAGATTAAGATACTATTTTTATGGTAAATGTAGAGTGGTGGGGTTAGCTTAGGATTGCTTTGACAAAAATTGGCATAGATATGGATTGAAGGACTTGGTTTATTGTTTGAATTGTTACAGTTTTTGGTTAATAAAGTTTATAACCAGCACAAAGTTTTTATTTACCTCTAATGAAAATCTGCCATATCAACTAATATTTTTTATTATATTATGAACTTTTCTTTCTTAACTTGCAAAACGAGATGGTCCAATACCAATGGATGTTTCCAGCTGAATCACTTTAAGCATCATTAGAGTTATGTTGAGTACTAGATGATTTTCAATTCATTTACACATTCCTTTTATTTGTCTATCAAATTTTACAGACTGCTGTAGAAACACTGTTGACAAGCCTTCACAATTACCACAAGAATTACTTCCCGGTTCTGAAATGCTTGCACATTTTTACATCTTCGCTTCCAAGGTATCCTTTGGGTAAACAGGTGTGTGTTTGCTTTTGAAATATCTAAAATACTTAACTACAAATGAATTGTTTTACTTTTCTGAACATTAACAATATGCTTAGAAAGCATTTTATTGAAGATGTTGAAGGCAGATTGGGTGAGGTGAAGCATCTGACTCTAGTTCACCAAGTTAGTTTATTGCACTTGTTCTCACAAAAGAAACCATCTGTTTTGTCCTATATTTTATAATAGCCATAAGGTAAAAGAGGAGTATTAGGATATTATTGGCTACGTAAGAGTGAAACAGTTCTTGGTAGTTGTGGGAGGAAGGTAGAAAAGCCTGTAATCACTTGCTGGTTGATAGAACTTCCAGTCAGGCAGGTGTTGAAATGTTCCACCTGCTAACAAGAGAAATAATTTAAATCATTACCATCATCTGTGTTTAGTTTCAAAGGAATGCACTTCACCCACTAGTTTGAATCATTGAGCAATAGTTTTTGATAATTGTAAATCTTGCCTATACAAGTAGGCAATCTGCACTGCTTATTCAGTCCTCAGTGTTGTTGGAAGGGCCAGCAATTATTCCCATGCTTAATTGCCCTTGAGAAGGTAGAAATGAGCTGCCACTTTAAATAGAACACAGTAGAATAGGGAGTTCTTGGATTTAGACTTAGTGATGATGAAGAACAATAGTTTATTTCTGAATCAGATATAAATCTGAGGGGAAGCAGTAGGAGGTGCTTTCAGAACTGCCTGGACATGTAACTACAGCACATTTTTTGGTGGTTTGCTCTACAGTTACTGTTTGTCAGTGGTAAACTGAATGAACATTTAACCTGACTTGCATAATCCAAGACGAAGCGGTCAGCTTGGGGTTCTATCAACAGAAGGTGGTTCGTTCTAGGAGAGTGCCCTTTTGAATTCCTGCAGTGATGTCCTAGGATTGGGAGGATTGACGTACAAGAGCCATAACTATCTTTTTTGTAAACTGTGGCTCCAGTAATTGTAGTGTTGTTTCCCTTAATGTCCATTGACTTTAATTTTACTAGGACTCCCCAGTGTTACGCTTGGTCAAAAGCTGCCTTCACGTTTAGATGAGTCAGTCCCACCTTATTGTGGTATTTAGTTCTTTGGTACATGCTTGGACCAAAGGTCTGATGATGTGTGGAGCATACTGGTCCTTGCAGAAGCCAAACTGAGCATCAGTAAGCAGTTTATTGGTGAGCCCTGTCAATAAAGCCTTTTATCATTTTACTCATGTTTAAAAAATGTTCTGGGCAATTAATTGGATTGGTTTTGTCCTGGTTTTTATGAACAGGATATATATGGACATTTTCTCCATTGTTGAGTAGATAGGTTTACAAATTGTGTTAAGTATTAGAGGTAGATAATGTGAAAGAATAAATGGAGGATTTGAGATGTTGTTCAGTGTGACTTCTATTCATTGTGTAAAAGAGAGTTTAACGTTTGAAAGTCATATGTGTCTTTTACATTGCATCCTGGAATAAAAATTGAATGCAGCAATGTTATATGCATACTGTAAAGTCAGTTAGCCAAGACATCTAAGGATCTTGTTTTTATTTTGAAAATAAATTTGCAAGTACTCTATAAATGGAGTTGTATAGAGATCCTGGTTGTAATGACTTGTGGTATGTTATGTAAGGAAAGTCTGTAGTTATTAAAGGAAACTATTCCTGTAGTTCTTGAAGTGCCATCAGTCCAGGTATACATACAGACTGTCAAGTCATGGCTAAGAAATTTCTTTCATTCCAGATCTTAGTGCAAATTATTTCCTGGAGGTATGTGGAATTTGTAGAGATAAACAACTATTTCCAGAGCCGTCTTTATTCTTGCTGTTATCGATAGAGGCACTTGATCAATCTGGGGAAGTGTGAACTGATTGGTGTGAAGCAAGTATTTTCTACATTGGAAGTGTGCTCTCAACTCTGTTGATCGAGGTTGTAATGTGGACTCAAGGACCTAAAAGTGAAGCATAGTTAACAATTTTTCCTGGAAAGCAGAGCATAATTGGAAACCACAGCCACATCAGAATTTTCAGTGAAATTAATGTTAAGGATGTAACAAACTGTTCTGGGTTAAGAACTGCCTAATGCTTTGTGGAGCTAATTTTATTCATAGTACTGTGGTTTTGTTTAGTGGAAAAAACAATTAGATTTTAACTTCCTTTTTACATGGATCTTTGAATATGCCTGGAATTTATTGATGACTTGTGAACCCACAGATCAGAGAACTCTACATCACCTGTTTAGAGTCAAACGTATGGGAAAATGAGGAGTACACTGCTGCTTTCCAACTGTTCAGGTAAAAGTATAGAGAATAATATGTGGAAAACACAAAATGCTGGCAGAACTCAGCAGGCCAGACAGCATCTATGGGAGGAGGTAATAACGACGTTTCGGGCCGAAACCCTTCATCAGGAGAATAATATGTGACTCAGCTGCTCTAGCCTAAGAATCTTGTAATGATGTAGTACTTTATAACTACAGCACTTCCTACTTTTGTATGTCATAACTTTATTGATTCACAATGTTGGTTGTTTAGCTCTTCACTGTATGGAATGTACACATTCCATAAGAAACAAATCGTACAGCTCAGTTGGTCCATATGCATCTCATCACTCCAAGCCTAACATGCTTCTTCCCCATCCATTTCAAGGCTATAATCATCTTCTGCTTAAATGCTTAAATAATTTGGTCTCCTTAAAATAATCTCTACAGCATCACTTTGGTAAATTTCTGACTTTAGATCCTCCTGCTTCAAATATTTTATTTGCAAAATGATTTTATCATATTTAGTAGAAGTCCCCTTGAGATTCTAATTCCATATCATTTTATTGCCTAAGTTCCACATCTGTTTTAATAGTATTCTGGATGATGAATTAATTTTAATAGGGTCATAGAGCACTACCACTCAGAAACAGGCCTTCTGCTCATCTAGTCCATGCTGAATTATTATTTTGGCTAGCCGCATCAACCCATACCCCTCCCATCAATGTTCATCCAAATTTCCAAATTTCTCTTAAATGTTGAAGTTGAACTGCATCCATCACTTCTGCTGGCAGCTCATTCCACAGCCTTGCTACTCTGAATGAAGGTCCCCCTCCCGTTCCTCTTAAACGCTTCATCTTTTACCCTTAACCCATGACCTCTAGCTCTTTAATTTTAATTTTTAAATATTTTCGCGATGTTTGATGATTTGGTACAGGAACTGCTAGTAGGGACTGGTTACAGTAGTGAGATTGATTTTTAAATTTTGTGAAATTTGCCCATTGGATGGAACTTGAATGAGGCAGTTTGATGCATCTGCTGAGGAAAGCCAATGAGCTTAGCAGGGTCATTTCACCCTGTTCAGTATCAATGCAGCTGCAGCATTTCTTTTCCCTTTCTCTTTCTTTTAATTGGAAAAGGTCATTGTGCCCATTGAGTCAAAGCTGGCTCTCTCCTACTTATTTCGCTATAGTTTATGCCCACCCATGTGCCCATCAACTCCAACTTAATTTTTCTACCGTTCATCTACACCGAGGTAATTTATAATAGTCAAACAACCTACCAGCATGGCTTTGTGATGTAAGAGTAAATCTGAGCACCTGGAACACAGAGTGTATAAATGTAGTCAACAACAAACCCAGCTGGCTGTAGCTGTAGGCAAGAACACCTCCTGCTGTACCCCACTGTGCTACTTTAATCAATTGTTGCATGAAATTTCCATGTTGTAATTTTGGTAATGATATTGTGAAGGTATTCTAACACGTGAAGCATGGAACTTCTACAATTTGCAAATGGGAAAGAGCATGTCAGATTAGCCATTTGCCTGCTCCAACATATGATGGGAGAAGATGTGTATTGAATTTGTGTGGTGATTAAATAACTTGATCTGTTGCAGAATGATGGCCAAAGATGAGCTTGTACATCTGCTTCAAAAATGCTTAGAAGTGTTGCAGTCTTCTGAGCACAAATCCCTCACTCATTCCATACAAACACTGGAAGATTTCCTTGCAAAGTTTCAGAAACTGGACGGTACGTGTTGATGTAGTCAGTGGTAATGGGCCAGACCAAGATCTATTTTGTGGAAATGTAATTTCCATATTATTATTATTGCAATAGAAACATGAGCGATCCAGCTTGCTGATTCTTATTAATTTAACACTTCCTCAAATCTTCTATTAAAAAGAATTCAATAGAATTAAATTCTCAGAGGATGGTCACTTAATCTCTCATGTTGTGCCGGCTCTTTATGTGATAGATTCATATCCCTGTTCTTTCCCTACAGCATTGTATATATTTCCATTTTTCTACAAGTAATTATCTTTTTGAAAGCTATAGTCATTATGCCTGCTATAATTCAAGTAAATTTTCTCTGTTCTCCCAAAGTTCATGACATCCTTCCTCAGATGTAGGGTCCAGAATTGGGCATTATTTTAAATAAACAGTGATGTAGAATGATTAATCAAAACACCTTTAAATTTCATTTCTGAAATAATGATCTCCTCATCTTGTAGCACCTTTGAACATATTGTTAATTCAAATCACTCTGCTGCTGAACCTCTCTTATAATTCTACCATTCAGTTTTTACTGCCTTTTCTCATTCCTCCTTAAAAACTGCTCATTTCTGTACCATGAATCTTGCTTCCTGTAAGTCTGGCCATTTTTTTCCAAACTGTTTTATTTAACTTCTCGGCATAAATTCTGTAGATAATTATTACTGAGGAAACTGCATGGAGTAATCATCACGGAATCTGAAAATGAATGTAAGCTATTATTCCAATAATTTATTGGATGTATAACTAGTTCATCACAAGATACATTTTTGTTTAATCTCATGAAGATGTTGATACTGGAGAGGGGGAGCGCGTTTTCACATCTGGCACTCAGTGCTGAGCAATCTCAGATTGGAGAAAACTCGGTCTTTCTTCAGGAGAAAGATTACCTCTTGCAATAGTTATTTTTTTATTATTAATTTTACATAGGAGTTCCTGTGGAAGATATTGAAGAAGGTGAAGAACCCAAAGAAAGATCACAGAAATCGCTACAGAAAAAGACTGATCTTTATCAGCTTCAAAAGGTTCAATTTTTAGTTAATATGTTGCCTTCTTTCCTGTAAATACCCTACCTTCATACTTTCTATTCTGTTTTTCAAAACAAACTATTGATGATGGTTGAAAAGCTTGTAGCCAATTTCAGTGTAACAGTGGGCACCACAGTAGTGTGGTGGTTAGTGCAACACTATTACAGCTCAGGCTGTACCAGAGTTCTGAGTTCAATTCTGGTACTGTTCTATGAGGAGTCTCTGTCACATCCTCCCTGTTGGTTTTCCTCGGGTGCTCCAGTTTCCTCACACAGCCCCAAGATGTACCTGGTGGGTTAATTGGTCATTGTAAATTGTTCCATGGTTAGCTTGGGGTTAATCGGGCTTGTGGTTTTGCTGGGGTGGCGTGGCTCAAAGGACCGGAAGGGCCTACTCCGCACTGTATTGCTAAGTAAATGTAGTTTTTAAGGGCTTCCTTTGGAAAATGAGACAAGGCAACTGACTGAAATTTGGGGGAGCATTTTAGGAATAGTGACCATATTTCTTGTAGTTTTAACATAGTTATTGAAAGAAATGGGGCTGGTTGAAAAGTTAAAGTCTTGTATTGGAGTAAAGCTAATTTTGATGGTACTAGGGAAGCGATTTATAAAGGTCAAATGGGAGAGGCTGTTCACAAGTAAAGGGAACAAGTAGTTTGCTTTCAAATTACTGGGTCAGCGTGTTCTTGTTAGAGTGAAGGGTAAGGCTGGCAGGATTAGTAAACCTTGGTGGATGAGGTATATTGAGTCTCAGGTCAAGAAAAAGAAGGCATATACCAGGTATATGGTCCTCTTAAGGATTCTTATGGTTGTCTACATATGGAGTCATAGCAGATGGGTGCAGTCATAAATGAACACTTCTCCACAATAAATACAGACAAGAAGGTAGTGAATTCAGTAAACGATAATGTGAAAGAGGACGCTTTGCCTTTTAAAGGTGGATAATGAGAAGACATTGTTGGGTCTCTGGTAGTGATTCTTGTATATTCCTTAGCCAGTGAGCCTAGCATCAGTGGTGTTAAGTAATTGGAGGGGATTCTGAGACAGGATATATCTGCAGTTCGAAAGGCAAAGACTAATAAGGGATAGTCGGCATAGTTCTGTGCATGGGAAATTATATCTCAAATCTAATTGAGTTTTTTTGAAGAGGTTATTGAGATATTTGCCAGGGTTAGAGTGATAGTGACTAAGTGGATTTAAACCAGTCTTTTGACATGGTCCTGCATGGTAAGCTATTCCAGAGAGTAGGATCACATGAAATCCAGGGTAATCGAACCATTTAGATACAAAATTGTCTTCTTGTAAGGAATAAGAAGGTGTAATGGAAGGTTGCACCAGTAATGAGCTGCAGGGATCAGTCCTGAGCCCCTCAATGTTTGTCACGTGTATTGATGATTTTGAGAATATGGGTGGCAAGATTGAAGGTTGTCTAAGGTTACAACAGTATATATTTCAACTGGTAAAGTGGGTAATGGAATGGCATATAAAGAAATGGCAGATCAAATTTAATGCAGACAAGCACAAAGTGATCCATTTTGGGAAGTCAAACCAAGGTAGAACTTACTCAGTAAATGACAGGGTCCTAAGTACTGTTGAACTGCAGAGAAACTTGGAGGTACAAGTACCCAGTTCTCTGAAAGTGACAAGGCAAGTAGACAGGCAGGTGAAGAAGACATCGGATAGTAATATTTTGCTGGTTTCCTGTTCCTTCGGGTTCAGACATACTGTAGGATTTTCATTCTCTTTCAAGTAATCACAATCCCCTTAGGGTTTTATTATCCAACCTGCCCACATTTTTGTTGTTCTTGTCTTCTTCACTGCGTACACCACTAATCAGCAGATCCCACAGATCAACCAGGTCAGCAGTCTAAATGACCATTTTGAAAACTGGAGGAACTCAGCAGGGCAGGCACAATCTATGGAAAAGAGTACAGTCAACTTGTTGGGCTGAGACTCTTAAGCAGGCCTGGAGAAAAAAAGCTGAGGAGTAGATTTAAAATGTGCGGGAGGGGAGAGAGAAACGGTGATAGGTGAAACTGGGAGAGGGAAAGATGAAGAAATAGTTGGCAAGTTGACTGGTGAAAGAGATACAGGACTGGAGAATGGGGAGTCTGATAGGTGGGGACAGAAGGCCATGGAAGAAAGAAAAGGGGGAGGAGCGCCTGAGGGAGCCAGTGGGCAGGCAAGGAGAGAAAGTGAGAGAAGGAAAAGGGATAGGGTCTGGGAAAGAGAGGGCAGGGGGCCATTGCCAGAAGTTCGAGAAATTGATGTTTATGCTATCAGCTTGGAGGCTGCCCAGATGGACTATAAGGTGTTGTTCCTACAGCCTGAGTGTGGCCTCATCGCAACAGTAGAGGAGGCTATGGATTGACATATCGGAATAGAAAGTGGAATTAAAATGGGTGGCTACTGGGAGATCCTGCTTCTTCAGGTGGAAGGAGCATAGGTGCATGGTGAAACCATCTCCCAATCTACGTCGGGTCTCACTGATACACAGGAGGCCACACCCAGGAGCACCGGACATGGTATATGACCCCAACAGAGTCACAAGGGAAGTGTAGCTTTGCCTGGAAGGACTTTTTGGGGCCCTGAATGGTAATGAGGGAGGAGGTATAGGGGCAGGTGTAGCACTTGTTCTACTTGCAAGGATGAGTGCCAGGAGGGAAATCAGTGGGGAGGGACGAATGGACAAGGGAGTCGTGTAGGAAGTGATTCCTGTGGAGAGCAGAAAGTGGGAGTGAAGGAAAGATGTGCTTGATGGTAGGATCCTGTTGGAGATGACGGAAGATGTGGAGAATTATGTGTGTAGTGATCTTAAATTTGAATGAATGAAAATGTAAATTTTGCATGGCTGATGGTTATTGTATTTTAATGTTCAAGAAAGGCAAATGTATTTCAAAAACTGCGTATGCTAAAAATCTCAAACCACTAGTGAAGTAAGCCTTTTAAGTTTTGTTTTAATTGGGGGTGAGGGAAAGCTGTTTAACCATTTTAAAACCAAAATATGCAAGTATCATATTTATAACAAGATTTCCCATCACTTTCAGTGCCTTGCTAGTGAGCAATAACTGTACCAAAGATAGTTTTTGAAAATTACAGCTTTGGCTTTTGCAGACCTTACTGGAAATGAAGGAATTAAGAAGATCCAAGAAACCAAGCAAGTTTGAAGTTTTGCGAATGGATGTTCTTGAATTTATGGACAAACTTGTAAGGTGAGTTAATAGGATAGTTAATGAGAACAATTGCAGTGACATTTTTAATATGAAGTTGTACTTTCTTCAGTGCCTGTTAGGGGTTCCTAAAACATACCCTATGAGGAAGAAGCAGTTATTATCTTCTCTTAGCACACACAAGCCCTTCCCCATCACTTGCCTTGACTTGACTGTCGCATTTATAAAGCAGCAGCATCTACATCTTGTGAGTCTTCAGGTCTGAGGGAAGAGGGTTGTTAGGGACGTGTTGAACAAGTCTAGTCAACAAAGGTTCAGGGACAGGTTATTGAATCTTTCCGTTGCCTGTATTTTCTCCCTCTCATCTCTTTATTGTTCAACAAAGAAAGTTTTTTTTTCACTGTGGGCCAAATAGCCTGTTCCTGTGTTGCAATGAAATATTTAAATATATCTATTCAAATTGTTGTCGGTCCAAGATTCCAAGAGATTAGATAGCCCTGGGCATTTTTGTTCTTCTTTCTCATATCCTGGTGTCTCTCCTCCAGTCAAAATAATTTGTTATCTTCACGCAGTATTAAAAGCCCTACAAAGCAGCTGTCTCTTAACCATCTTTGCTTGTAATATAGTCCACCATCTCAAATCTCTCTTTGCATCTTGAATTTACATACTGTGCCTATTGCAATTGTCCTGCTCACCTTTTAAACCTTCAATATACGTTTTACAGTGTTCAGAAACATCTAACATTCCAATGTATTGTACAGATTTATCATCACTTTTAATATTTGTACTTTGCCTTATTAAAACACAAATGCCATTAGACTTTTAATGGTGTTTTCCATTTAGGGAATATGTATTTTGATCAGGAATTGCCAGTTCAGTGAAAGATACGGGTCTTTATTTTTCCTCTTAGAACAATTAATTTCAAACTTGGGTAAAGTGCTCAGCTGTCTGTTTGTCTGCTCGTATGCCTTAGCCTTCCTCAAGTGTTCTGGAACCACAGCCCTGCTCTGCCCGTGTTTTTCGTATCAACATCAGGTTTTAAGATTGTTACTAATGCTAATGTTTTGGCACTGTCAGTTCAACCCCAATTCCAGTCTGCCAAAAGTACTTCCAATTTTTCTTCCTTCCTTCAACCTAACTTCTTTTACTCCACCAACTCACATGGACAGACATCTTATTGAATGTTTTATGAAAATTCTTGCGCATCCACATGCCCTGTAGGCTGGATGTGACCTTGTAGCTTAAAAAAAATCAAAACACACATTTTCCAACCTGTCCTTTTCCAAACTTAACTGTAGTTTCCCTTAGTTTCAAAATAAATTTACTTTACAGCTCTTAACTAGAAAAAAAAGCAGTCAATTCAGAAATAAAACCAAAATATAATGAATAAAAGAAGTGAAAAGTAGAATCTGAAGTATACAGGGGTGGCGACGGGGGAAAACTGCGGTCTAGTGTAGGATGTTACTAGCATACTACTCATCATCTGCTGTGAAGAAATTCTTGTTTCTGCTTGCCTCTAGTTTGTTTGTTTAGTTAGATCAGCTGCCCTCTTTCATGTCACCCACTACTAATTGTTCATTACTTCACTGAACCTGACTAAATCTCTGTTTGCTTTTAAGACTGTTCTGTTGATTAATTAATCTGTTGCTAAGCAGTGATATGAAAACTCCCAATGATATTTGAAGAAGCCACAATGATATAAACACATAACTGTCTAATTTTAGTCAGCCTGTACTGTTGTAATGTCTGGAGACAGTGGACCACCAATGCAAACCAGACCCCAGTTTCAATTTTGGCTCAAATTCAATACAAGAAGAGCCACATTTTTTAACTTTTAATTAGGTTTGCTTGAATGAAGTGAAGAACTGAGCAGTGAGGGGAGAGTTGTAATTCGTTGTTACCATATCACCTCTTTTGAAGAGTGTTAAAGTAAAATGTTGCAAAAATGGGTCATTCAGCTCGTCAAGGTGTCCCATCTCCTGCAAAGCACATTCCCAGCAAATGAAAGTGCTTATCACTGTCAACTTTGGTAAAAAAAAATGGTTAGTGTACAGGCTTTGGTCCAGATGTTGGATGTTTCTTAAGTGCTTTTCTCTTTATTACTAGAAATAGGGGAATTCTTCCAGTATTTCCTGATGCAGTAGACTAGAAAATAGATTAGAAGAGCACTTTTTCTACAAACGTACATTTGAGTACGAATGTACTTGGTACATTTGAGTTAATTTTTGGGCATATTTCAAAGAGATTACTATTAAAATTGCATTTCCTGTTGAAGACCTGCCCATCAGGAATTTGGCAGGTCTTGTTCCATCTTGATTCATCCTAATGATATTTTCTGGCCAGATTTTGCATGTGATAATAACATCAATATGTCCACTGGCAAATAATTGCATAGCAAGGGAAAATGGATCAAGTGACTACATCTTACAAGCTTTGTTTTGGAATTCACATTTCAATAAGAAGTAGTGAGTCATGTGCAATTTTAAAATGTTCTGGAGGATATAGAGAGGTGACATTTAACTGCAAGGGTGACCCATTTCTCATAGTATTGACGTTAGTGGCCACATGTAATGGCCTAAATTTGGTATTGTGCTATGTGCAGAGCAGGAGTATCAGGTATGAGGGGCATCCTGTTTATAAGCAAAGTGACTACTTTTCAAGATGGGTTGTTGACTCTTATTTCTTTGAGATAATTTGATTGTACGTTGCATTACTGAAATTGGAATCTATTAGTAGTGAAAGGTTAATATTAAGTGAGTGGCAAGTGCATTGGTGAAATCAGTATGGTTTCATCTTTTGAGACCAACTCTGATTTTGTGTTATCTCAGACTCGGGCAGATTTTCAGAAAGGAGCTTTAGCTCTTATTAGTCTTCGTATTGTGAATGCAGGGATCAGTTTCCCTTTAAAAATATTTCTCTGAATCACTTGTGAGATCAATGTATGCATCTTCTTGCAGGCTGCCACAAAACAAAGAAACAGAATGGAATTCATGAAAAACCCTACACCACCAAGATTATTCCAGTGTGCAAAAAGGAAAGAACAAATCGTGCAAACAATTGTATTTTTAAAAAGCCAAACAATTCACAGGCTATGAACTTCAGAGTCCCTGAGAGTAAGTCCACAGCCACATAGCTAGTTCAGTGTTGCAGCCAGTTGAGGAGCTGGATGCTGCAGCAGCACAGTGCTGAGACAAGTGTCATTCGTTGCAGGTCACAGCCACAGTGCTAGGTTCAGTGGTAAGGCGAATACCAAAGACTGCAGGTCACACTGCAGAGTCAGCTCTGCGCTCAGGCAAGCAAAGCCTCTCACAGTAATAAGCTGAACATTGATTTGTCCACTGCCCTCACCCTCGACACCTTAGTCCTTCTAATCTGGCTCCATGCCTAACTCAGGCAAACATCAGCTCATTATCCGCTCTCAGACCCAGATCCGATCTAAGTCTGCTCCAGCAATGGCCGCCATAACTATACCTACATTCACGAAAGTCCAGTTTACCGAATATTTCAGGATACCACAAAAATACCAGGTTGTACAGAAGGTTCAAAAGCATACTTCCCAACAGGAAATTACAGGCTGCAGATTGCAGTGATTGTAGTCCTAAAAGGTATATTTTATAGTTAGTCATTTTATTTGCCACCTGCAAAGTGAGGCTGTGTCCCACCAGCACCATCTTCACCAAAGATGGGAGTTAGCCAGTATACAAAGGAGGGAAGAAGGGGTTGAAGCAATAGGTGAGTGAGAATGTTGTCAGAAACTAGAAGTTGATTGATGGAAGTGACAACAGGTTGAAGATTAGAATCTATTTAGAGAGGACATGGAACCATGGAATAAAGAGGAGGTGAGGAAGGAAACAAATTCTGAAATGTTGACTTCTTATTTCTCTCCATAGATGCTACCAGACCCACTGAGTTCCAGCTTTTTGTGTGTTGCTCCAGATTTCCAGTTTCTGAAGTTTCTTGTGTCTGCATTGTATTTGACAATTTTTTATTGTTCAAAGTGCAGAGACACAAAGAAGGGGCTGTGTGAGTGCTCATCTGTTGCTGTAGTCAGTGGAACAGAAACTAGCTAGTAATCTAAGAGCACTTGGTCTGGACGTTAGATGTTAAAAAAATCAAAATGTCTTCTGTTTTCAATTGAATTATTCCTCATTGTCCTCAATTATGCAAAACCTGGGAATGATTTGATCTGTTACTGGTGAAAGGAAATGATAATACCACTTTTTTTTGTTCTTCTTGCAGGCAATACCTCTTGCTACCAGAGACTCAGGTGCTCCATGAAGTTGTCTATTTCAAAGCTGCTAGCATGCTTCGAAGACACTTGAATGCAGCTCCACGTGCTGCCTTGCAGATAGCTTTAAGTAATCCGTATTGCTACTTAAAGGTAATAGACTGACCACTTTACCAGGATAATTTCTTCTGGTTCTGATAAGAATGAAACAAAGTCCAACTGGATGATTCTCATTTGCACCCCATTTAAACTGAAAGGCTTAGATAGAGTGGATGTGGACAGGATGTTTCCAAAAGTGGGAGACTCTTAAGACCAGAGGGCACAGCCTCAAGGTAGAAGGGCATCCCTTTAGAGCAGAAATGAGGAGGAATTGCTTTAGCAAGCGTGTTGTGAATCTGTAGAATTCATTACCACAGAATTATGTAGAGGCCAAGTCATTGGGTATATTTAAAGCAGAGGTAGATAGGTTCTCGATTAGTCGGGGCATCAAGGGTTAAAGGGAGAAAGCAGAAGAATGGGGTTGAGAGGGATAATAAATCAGCCACGATCAAATGGTGGAACAGAGTCAATGAGCCAAATGGCCTAATTCTGCACCTAAGACTATTTGGGTGCCACAGTAGCATAGTGGTTAATACAATGGTATTACAGCTCGAGGTGTTGGAGTTCAATCCCAGCATCCTCTGTAAGGAGTATCTTTGTCCTCCACATGGAATACATGGGTTTTCTTGGTGTGCTTCAGTTTCCTCCCTCAGTCCAAAGGCGTACTAGGTATGTTAATTGTTAAGGTTAAATCAGGGTTGTCACAGGCTGCTGGGTGGTGCAGCTTGTACTGTGTGCGTGGCAACGCAGTTACAGTTAGTTTACAATATTTGCTGCATTGAGAAGCATTCTCACTTAGGTTTTCTGTTGCTTTTTACTGAAAATGAAAAAGAATGTGAGAGCAGTGAAAGGTGGAAATGCATTGAAGGCTGAAAGAGATGTGTCCACAGGACGAGGTTTGTAGAGCACTCTTAATGGAGAGCCGTGTGAGGTTAATATATTAAAAAATACTAGCTGAACATGAAAATGAATGTAGCATTTACTAGCTGAAGAAAGGTGGGAGGTAGCTGTGATTAAGCATTAATGCCAGAATGGACCTGATGGGCTTAGTGGATAAATGTGTTATTTGTTTGCAGTTATGTTTGTTTATTGTCAATTGACTGTAATATGTACAATCAAATGAAACAGCGTTCTCCCGGACAATAGTGCACCCGCAAAACATGTATCTCACACAGCACGAGAAACAAAACGTTACCGTGAACACTGTAAGTTAATAAAAAATAATCCAAAATGCAGGTAGTGCACAGCACAGGTAAACAGTACGGTAAGCAACTCACTGTCCTCGTGATGAGACCTCAGTGATGGCAGGGTATTTTTTAGTCTCAGCCTGAGGTAAGAAGCTGTTGCCAGTCTGACAGTCCTAGTTTTGACGATCCTGTACCACCTCCCTGACAGTAGTTAGAGATTGTGGGATGGGTGGTAGGGATCCTCAACAACGCTTTGAGCCCTCCGTATACAAGCCTACCTTGACATGAGGTTCTTTATGCCCCTTCCTTCCTAACTAAGTTTAAAGTAGCCCATTTGCTAAGGTCAGCTGCTTCAGCAGTACCATTTTCCACAAGAAATACTCATTTCAGTTTTAAAGACAAATCTTCCACCTACTCTTTGGGAATTATATTTAGCATAAAGAGGAAGGGGGAAAAAATACCACTTTTGATCAGAGTACCACAGGGAACTATCATTAGTGGAGTGTTCCTAAGCATGTCAATAAGTGAAGACTGGCCTTTTAAAAGTGAATTAAAACTTGTATCGAGGGCTAAAAGTTAAACAAGCCCTTTAGTTGAAACAAGCATGCGGATATTAAAGTAAGCACAAAATAGGAACCAACTCACTAGGTCTGGAGATGTTGCCAAGTTCATTTAAGTTACTAGAAATATTGGAATTACTGGAAAGAATTGTCTAAATTACGATAAAAGAGACATTGTGTGGTGTAATCTTGATTTTACTAATCAAGATTCTAACTACTTTGCACTTAAATAAAATTTGTGTTGGATTAAGGATTTTTATTTAAGAGAACAAGGGTATAACTCCTTGAGTAGATGCATGGTCCTAATTGACCCACCTTTCCCCACTTCTCCTGCCTGAAGAACAGGAGAATGTGGTGTTCAGGAGGGAAAGACTGTGACCTTAAAGTTTAAAAATATATAAATGAGTCTGGCATCCATTAAAGGTAGGTAGGATATAACACAAGAAATAGGAACAGAAGTAGACCATATGAATACTGTTCCAGTGTTCTTCCACCTGCACACCCATACTATCCACATTAAGGATATTCCTTAATATCCAGAAATCAATTAATGTTTTTAATAAATTAATTAATTGGGCCAAAGAGCCACAATCCTCTGAATGAACCTCATCTTAGTCCTAGATGTCCCACATTCTAAAACATTAGAATAAAGAACATTTTACTCCTTCTCCTTGGTCAAGGAAACATCCTTCCTCTCCAGCCTATCAAGCCCTTTAATAATATCATAACTTTCAGTGTATTTACTTCTCACTCTTCCAAACTTTAGAGAATGCTTGCAAACTCGTCTTCTCTGGATGCAATCTAGTGCCACACTTCCTCTATGACAAGTGTTTGGGTTAGGATACCCAAACTGTATCACCAAGACTATAATTGTAGTAAGGCAATTTTACTTTGTATTCTAATCCTTTTATGATGAAGGCCAACATTCAATTTCCCTTCCTAATTACTTGTTTTACCTGTATATTCGCTTTCAGTAACTTGTATACAAGAACATCAACTGCATTTTTAATATCAGATTCACCAATTTATCTGTCCTTTTTTATATAAAAATACTTTTTTGTTTATATGCACAAAAATAGATAAACTACATTTTTTCATGTTACATCACATGTGCTATCTGAAATCATGATCTGATGATATTTATTAATGCTGTGTTTTGAATTTGTAGAAAGGGAAAGGTATAAGTTATGCTCTCCCCATTCCCAAAGACACTCAAGAAACCATACCTCCCTGCTAATTACCATGCCTGAATCACCTTGTGTTATAGTTAATATATGGGTGCAGTTTAGTGCAAATTGCCAACAATCCAGGGACACATAAATCACTCTTGTCACCTAGACTCCATTCTTAAGAGACCAGCATTGCTCTCCTTGAGCTCATTACCACCCTGACTCGGGGCTACTACATCACTAAGCTTTCATTTAGCAATTGTAAGAGATAATTGGGAGATTATTGCTAACACATACAAAATGCTGGAGGAACTCTGGATTTGCAGTACCTGCAAAAACTTTAGTATTTGTCAGTAATTAATAGGCCCAGAGACGGGTTCCTGCAAGTGCTTGGATGGAGTAAGAAGAGGAGGACCCTGGCATTCATGGCTAGATATCCAAGGTAGACAGGGTTGCATCAATGGCTCTATTTCAGGTAGAATGGCAGGATCTCTGCATCCACCATTTGGTTATAATGTTGATGGTCTAAATTTCCCATTCAACAAGTATTTTTGAACAGTTTCTGCCACTTTTAAAAACTTTATAGTTGAATTTCATTGTTCCAACTCAGAATGAAGCCTTGAAGAGTGATGGAGGAACCATTACTAATGTAGCACCAGATATCTGTATAATCTACAAGCTTCACCTGGAGTGTGGACGATTGATCAACCTCTATGACTGGCTGCAGGTGGGTTTTTGTTTGTGTTATTTGGAATTAAACCCATTTTTGTTCTATCGGTTTTTGCATTGATTCTACCATCATTGGCAAATCCTTTCAACTTCACAATCCAGTATAGGGGCAGGCCGTTAGTACTGGTTGATGTGTCCAATGATGAGAAAACAATATAAGCAGACTAAAAAAAGCTGCAAAACCACAGAATTTGTACTGTTAGCTAACATCTATTCTAAGGTGGTACCAGGTTCTAAGGTTGACAGTCCTGACGAAGGATCTCAGCCCGAAACATTGACTGCTCATTTCAACAGATGCTGCCTGACCTGCTGAGTTCATCCAGCTTGTTTGTACGTCTTGACTATTCTAAGGGTTTGTAAAAGGAGTTCTGAATCTTCGTAGCATGGCCACATGAGTGGTCTTTCATTCAGAGACCATTATTTGCTCATGCCACATCCCAGTGAGGGTAGGAATAGGATGAATGCGTAGCTGAGAAATTGTCAGGGGTTTAGATTTATAGATCATTGAGATCTCTTTTGGAGAAGATACGACCTGTACAAAAGGGATGGCTTACACCGGAACCTGAGGGGGGTCAATATCCTTGCGGGCAGGTTTGCTAGAGCTTTTTGAGAGGGTTTAAACTAATTTGGCAAGGGGATGGGAACTGGAGTGATGGGGCTGAGGGTGAGGTAGTTTGTTTACTGTTACGCCTGTGCCCCCTCCTTTTTGAGAATCACAAGATCGCTATTAATTCAGGTCAGGAGACCCAGGAAATGAGAGAAAGACATGCAGAATCCACAAAGAGGTTGGAATGTCCTGGCCCTCAGCGATACAAAGCCACAGAACAGGTCATTGTCTCTTGGAGACGGAATTGTGTTTTGAGTACTGTACTTCATGGAAACCCTCAGGCAACGTGGGCTGGTTGGGGGATGGCATCATTCCACCCTGATTGACGTCTGAGACCCTGTGAGTCAGGATAAAAGAGGGTCTGGGGAACAGCCCTACAGACGCACCAGAAGAAACGCTAGAACTCCTGTAACAGCGCAATAGCGAAAGCCGGTGGAAAGCCCACGTGCGTCCTTTTCCATTTGCCTCGGAATTGGTGGGCCTTGCCACAGAAGAACGGCTTTAGCTAACAACAAAGGAGAAATCAGCCCCAACGACTCTTGAAGGATTGACATCATAAAAGGAATGGGCAAGTTTTAATCCGTCTCTCTCTCCAACCAAAAGCTGCAGCTTGAATGAACTTGAGTGACTTTTATATTTCCATCGGACAATACATTATCCCCTAGACAACGATAGAGTTATTTCTTATTGATTATTATTATACCCGCGCTTTTAGATTTAGTATTGACGACATATATTATCTGTATGGTTGCATTGATATTATTTTTGTGCATTTTTATCAATAAATACTGTTAAAAATAGTACCATCAGACTTCAACGGACCTCTCTATCTTTGCTGGTAAGTGACCCAGTTACGGGGTACGTAACATTACAAACAGGTAGTGTGTAGTGAGGCGGCTAGCAAGGAGAGGCTGATGATAGGGTAAAATTGCAGTCAACAGGATGAGTTGCAATGTAAAATATGGACAAAGTCGAAAAGGGTAAATACAGGACCGAAGGTATTAAATTTGAATGTGCACATTATACGGAGTAAGGTAGGTGAAATGTGTAGCACAGTTACAGATTGGCATGTATGAATTTGTGGCATCACGGCTGAAAGAAGATTATAGCTGAGAACTTAACGTCCAAGGATACACGTTGTATTGAAAAGACAGGCTGGTAGGCAGAGGGGTTGGTGTGGCTCTGTTGATTAAGAATGAAATCAAATCATTAGAAAGAGGTGACATAGTGCCAGAAGGTGCTGAATCATTGTAGATTGAATTAAGGAACTGCAAAAGTAAAAAGACCCTGATGGGAGTTATATATAGACCACCAAACAGTAGTAAAGATGTGGTCATTGTAGAAAATGCATGCCAAAAGGGCAATGTTATGATAGTCATGGGGGATTTCAATATGCAGGTAGGTTGGGGAAATCAAGTTGGTACTGGATCCCAAGAGTGGGAATTTCTAGAATACCTATGAAATGGCATTTTAGAGCAGCTTATGGTTGAGCTCACTAGGAGATCAGCTATTCTCGATTGAGTGTTGTGCAATGAACCATAATTGATTAGAGAACTTAAGGTAAAAGAAATCTTAGACACAAGTGATCACAATGTGATAGAATTCACCCTGCAATTTGAGGAGAAGCTAAAGTCAGATGTATCAGTGTTACAGCAGAGTAAAGAGAATTATAGAGGCATGTAAAAGGAACTGGCCAATGTTGATTGGAAAAGAACACTGGCAGTGATAATGGGCTGGAATTTCTGGGAGCAGGTAGACACAAGTGTGGCTGACAAGAGAAGTCAAAGTCAACATAAAAGTGTAAAAGAGAGGCGAGAGTAAATATCAGACTACTGGAAAATGATGCTATTTTGTAATGGTAGTAACGGGGGACAAGGAAATGGCAGACGAATAAATATTTTGCATCAGCCTTGACTGGAAGACACTAGCAGTATGCAGGAAGTTCGAAAGCGTCAGCGCAGAAGTATGCGAAGTTGCTGTTAGCAGGGTGAAGGTTCTTGGGGAAACTGAAAGGTCTGAAGGTAAATAATTCACCTGGACCAGGTGGTATGTACTCCAGGGTTTTGAAAGGCGAGGCTGAAGAGATTGTGGAGGTATTAGTAATGATCTTCCAAAAATCAAATAATTTGGCATAGTTCCAAAGGAATGGAAAATTGCAACTGTAACTCTACTCTTCAAAAAGGGAGAAAGACCAGTTTGACTTCAGTGGTTGGGAAGATGTTGGAGGTGATTGTTAAGGATGTGATTTTGGAGTACTTTGAGGCACATGGTAAAATAGGCTGTAGTCAGCATGGTTTCATCAGGGGAAAATATTGGTGACAAATCTGTTTGAATTCTTTGAAGAAGTGTTACGAACCCCGTAACTGGGTCACTTACCAGCAAAGATGGAGACGTCCGTTGAAGTCTGATGATACAATTTTTAACAGTATTTATTAGTAAAAATACACAAAAATAATATCAATGCAAATATACCGATAATATACGTCGTCAATACTAAATCTAAAATTGCGGGTATAATAATAATCAATAAGAAATAAGCTCTATCGTTGTCTAGGGGATAATGTATTGTCCGATGGAAATATAAAGTTCACTCAGTTCATGAAGGCTGCAGCCGTTGGGGACCGCTGGGTTGCAATGGTTGGAGAGAGAGAGAGATTTGGAGAAAAACTTGCCGACTTTCCTTTTATGATTTCGATCCGTCAGGAGTCTCATTGTCGTGGCCTTTCACTTGTGGCCTCTCCTTTAGCTAAACCATTCTTCTGTGATGAGCCCGCCACCCTGGCAAGGGAGGACGCACACGAGCCCCCACCGGCTTTTGCTATAAAACGCTGTCACTGGATTTCCAGCGTTTCTCCTGGTGCGTCTGAAGGGGTTGTTCCCCAGACCCTCTTTTATCCTTACTCACGGGGTCTCAGATGTCAATCAGGTTGGGATGACAACACTCTGGTTGTCCCCTGAGGGTTTTCAATGAATAGTACAGTACTCAATACACAATTCCGTCTCCAAGAGACAATGGCCGTTATCAGTGGATCCGTTCCGCTGAGGCCAGGACACATTCCAAACCTTGTGTATTCTGCGTGTCTCTCTCTCATTTCCTGAGTCCCAGACCTGAATTAATAGTGATCTTGCGAGTCTCAAAAAAAAGGGGCGACTTTGTCTCTCAGAGTTGCTTCACATTCATAACAGAAGAAACAAGCAGGATAGACAAAGAAGAATCGGTGGATGTTGTGTACTTGGATTTTCAGAAAGCCTTTAACAAGATGCCACACATGAGGCTGCTTAACAAGTTAAGAGCCCATGGTATTACAGGAAAAATAGTAGCATGGATAAAGCACTGGTTGATTGGGAGGAAGCAAAGAGTGGGAAGAAAGGGAGCCTTTTCTGGTTGGCTGTGGGTCTGTGTTGGGACTGCTTCTGTTTACGTTATAAATCAACGACTTGGATGACAGAATTGATGGCATTGTGGCTGGGTTTTTGGATGATATGAAGAGAGGTGGAGGGGCAGGTAGCATTGAGGAAGTAGAAAGGCTAAAGAAGGACTTAGACTAGGAGAATGGGCAAAGAAGTGCCAGATGGAATACAGTGTTGTGAAATGAATGGTCATGCACCTTGTTAGAAGAAATAAAAGGGTAGACTATTTTCTAAATGGAGAGAAAATTCAAAAATATGAGGTGCAAAGAGACTTGGGAGTCCTCCTGCAGGATTCCCTGAAGGTTGAGTCGATGGTGAGGAAGCCAAATGTGATGTTAGTATTCATTTTAGAGGACTAGAATATAAAAGCAAGTATGCAATGCTTTATAAAGCACTGGGGAGGCCTCACTTGGAATATTGTGAGCAGTTTTGGGCCGGTAATCTAAAAAATGATGTGCTGATTCCAGGATGGAAAGGCTTATCATATGAGAAGTGTTTTGACGGCTCTGGACCTCTGCTCACTGAAATTCAGAAGAATGAGGGGTGACCTAATTGAAATCTATATCGAATGTTGAAAGCCCTTGATAGAGTGGATGTGGAGAGGATGTTTCCTATGGTGGGAAAGTCCAAGACCAGAGGGGACAGCCTCAGAATGGGGGGACATCCTTTTAAAACTGATACAAGGATGAATTTGTTTAGCCATAGAGTGGTGAATCTGTGGAATTTGTTGCCACAGGCAGCTGTGGGGCCATCAATGGGTATATATTGGGGCAGAGATTGGTAGATTCTTGATTGGTCAGGGCCTAAATGGATACAGGGAGAAGGCAGGAGATTGGGGCTGAGAGAGAAAATGGATCAGCCATGATGAAATGGCAGAGCTGACTTGAGCAAAATGGCCTAATTCTGTTCCAATATCTTATGGTCTGTGGTCTAATTACTAGGAATTTTTCCATGCAATAAGGACTAATTGATGAGGCAATGTTATTTTTATCTCAACCTGGTGTCTAGTTGTTTTTGGATCATTCACTGATGATATCAAGATGGTATCCAGTAAGTTTCTGTCAGATTTATAATTTAAAGAAGAACATAGTTTATATTTATGGGGATCCAAGAGACTGTAGATGCTGGAATCTGATACAACATACAAGATGCTGGAGGAACTCAGTGGGTCAGGCAGCACCGTATAAAGCTAACTAGATGGTCAAATATCCTTGAAGGGAATTGGATTGATGCTGCCTGACTTGCTGAGTTCCAGCAAAATCTTGTTTGATAGTTTATATATATCATCCAGTCTGGTAAAGCAGGGGTCACCAACCTTTTTGCACCGCGGACCGGTTTAATATTGACAATATTCTTGTGGTCCAGCCAACAGGGGGTGGGGGTGTTAATCACGACCGGAATATAGGTGATAAGTCAACTATAAGTGGCCAATGCACTCAATTTCGTTTCTAAAAGGGTTTATCTAACAAATTTAATATTAAGCACACAGCACATATTTTCCTCGCATGAATATAGTGATAGGTCAATTATAACTTATAAGTCATAACATTTTAAGCAATATTTGGATATTAAACACACAGCGCATATTTTCCTCGTATGAACATACAAAATCATTGCAACACACCAGTGAGAGGACAAGGTAAGGGCCAGAGGTCCCTGTACCGGGGCTACGTCAGTCGCAGTCTGGAGAGAGCGACCGACCGAGCGAGAAGTGTGACGGGGCGCGTTCGGGCCCCCCCCCCCCCCCCCCCGTAGGCAGGTAGGATCTATCAGACAACAAAAGTTTGGCTCGAGCGATGACTTTCAGTAGATCGCAGCTAGGTAGCTGCTCTGCTACTTGCGAAACCCTGAGCCCGAATTAGGTCATCTGCGAATATTTTAGCACTGGGTTCACCACGAACATTCGGTGTGCTAAACAGGTTCAGAGGCGGTGCCCATCTGTCCGCATTCCAGGCTAGTAGCAACAGCACTTCTCATCGGCCATGCGAGGAACCAGTTACCTGAGGCCAACCAATGATCCCTGGCGCTAGGGTATCACTGCGTTTAGCCAAATGATGACCTCTGTGGGTAATGACTTCGTGTGCGCAATGACATCGCGTGCGTTCAACAACAGTGGGCGTGACAGGGAATGAGGAAAGGTGCAGCTGACTCATTTAGTTCCATATTGCCAAATCATATAGTTTCCTCGTGGCCCGGTAGCACATGCTTTGCAGCCCGGTGGTTGGGGACCACTGTGGTAAAGCACACAATTGTTCCTTGAGATGCTAATGTGAGAGCTGATTTCCTGCAGCTGATCTTAATGAGCACATTGATGTGCTTCATGGTTTGGCCATGTAACACTGTCCTCATCTATCTGTGGACAAGTTGGCCTCATCACCCCTGGCCTGGGCAGATTTGTTGAGGGTTATCGATCCTCTCTGGGAATTGCGATAGAGTCACTGATGAGGTATTTGTTCCCTCCTTTGGATTTGATCCCAGTTCCTTCTGTTGGGATACTTACATGTGTCTGCCGCATTGATGTTGGCTACTGTCTCCCAGCATGATTTTAAGTGATTTAACAGTGTTTTTTCCCATTCATTCGTAGTCATGTTTATCATCGCGTGTCAGCTTAAAGAAGCCATGTGTTTTTCCCCTGTTGTTGATTTCCTTAATTGTATATTAATGTCCCTTCCAGTAGATACCAATTTATTTCTCAGAAATGATGTCTAGCTACTTGTGTGTGGTTCAGTGTTGCAAAGATAATAAATTCCTGAGTCTGGTTTTTGTCTGCAGTGATTGAAAGAACTCAGTATGAAATTACTGGGAAAGACTCCATATGAATTTGAAATCTGAACTGTAAAATTAATTGAGTTCTGGGAGGGGTAACTGTCCAATTCATATTTATAGAAATATCCTGTAATTTTAACCTGGTTAATGGTTAGATAAACTCCTCTTTAATCGGAGTAGCACAGTGATATCTTTTGCCCATGATACACCTTGTGTGGAACTATAGTCTTATTAAGGTTGTACTTTTAATTTACCCTGTGCTGCTAATTCCACAGAGAAAACTAATCCTAAAGATTTGTTAGGGTAAAAAACTTTAGTGGCCACGGTAGCATAATGGTTAGCATACACTATACAGCATCAGAGACCCACACTTAATCCTTCTGCTGTTTGTCAGGAGTTTGCACCTTCTCCTGTGACTGCATGGGTTTCCTCCAGGTGCTCCAGTTTGCCCCCTCATTCCAAAGACACAGAAGCTAGTACGTTATTTGGTCACATAGGTGTAAATGGGCAGCACAAGCTTATTAGAATGTCACTTATTTAAACAGAATGGAGTGAAATCGAAGCATTCTCAGTCTATAATTGGTATTTTTAATTTTTTGGGACAACAGAATTCCACTTGGGTCAAGTTAAACTGAAACTGCAGAGATACATAAGGTTTCGTAATCATTATCATTACTGCAGCTATGAAAACGAGTGGCGTATTTTGTGTTTGAATTTCCAGTTTTGCAGTGGGTCAGATTTAGACCTTTAGACCTTGAAAATTATGCAGCTGCAAACTCTGAGCTATATTAACCCACAAGGCGACAAGCCAGACATCTGCAGACATGCATATCTGTTGAGGTTCTTCAGAGAGGAAGTTCACTTTAATATTCAAGCTATATATAAAAGGATTACAAATCAGCAGGGATTTTAAAAAGTTAGAATTTTAATGCTCAAGTTCTGGGATCGGATGGATTAACAGCTGTTCCATTGCTGACATTTATTGCTACATCTTTGTTCTAGGCTTATCTAGTACTGAGACAGTATTATACTGTATGTACATAGTTGGTTCCAGGTTCTAAGTGTTAAGCTTTCATTGTTTTAATAAGCAATCAGGTGTCAGCTTGCAGTTTGCAATTCACAGCAGCATGCGCTTAAGTTAGCCCTGTGCTTGAAATGAACCTGGCAAGATTGTGGACTGACTCACAATTGCTGCCACCATTGTCAGAAACTGCCCAGATACATAACCTTGATATTTTCAGAACCCTTTAATTCTTTAAAATTTTCTTTGTAGTTACTTTCCTCCATAGATGCTGCCTGACCTATTGAATTCCTCGAGCGCTTTTTATATTTCTCCAGGCTTCAGAACCTGCATCCTCTGTCTTTAATTATTGTTGGTACTTGCTTTGGTAAGGTTTTAGGTAATTGTGGAAATTAAATACCCAGTGTTAATGTACTTACAGCTGGCACTTCTGTTAATTGGCTTGTTCCATTTTTATGGATGTTTTGAGTCTGCTGTCCTCCAGTGTTCTTCCATATCCTACGGGACTCGAGTTTTCAGGCAGTTTCCAGTTCATAATACTATGTAACATTAGGAAAAATAGAAGTGAATTAAGAATACATTAGAGCATTTATTTATAGAAATAACATCCAACTGTTCACAAAGTCATGCTTTATTTATTGAAGTGTTGTTTCCAATTTTACTCACCTTCACTGAAAGTAATGACAATTTAACAGCTTATACTATCAGGATTATTGGCAGCAGCAGTTTCCATCTAGTATTCTCATGTATCTTTCATGTTAACATCAGACCAAAATAGATTTTGTTGTCTTCTGTTTTGTTGTCTGATTTAAAAGGGTTACAAAACACTTCTTGGATGAAGTCCATTAACATTTTATGATTGGAACATCTGCTCCAGAGAAAGTCGGCGCTTAGCTCTGTCCAATACTGCTAAAAGTTGCAGAATCTTTGAATTGGAGCAACGCACACAAAATGCTGGAGAAACTCCGCAGGTCAGGCAGCATCGATGGAAGAGAATAAACAGTCAACGTTTCAGGCCCAGATCCTTAATCAGGACTGAAAGGAAGAGGAATGATGCCAGAGTAAGAGGGTGGGGGGAGAGGAAGGAGTACAAGCTAGAAGGTGGTAGGTGAGCGACAGACACAAAATGCTGGATGCTGGAGGAACTCAGCAGGCCAGGTAACATCTAGGAAAAGAGTATAGATAGATAGATAGATAGATAGATACTTTATTCATCCCCATGGGGAAATTCAACTTTTTTTCCAATGTCCCATACACTTGTTGTAGCAAAACTAATTACATACAATACTTAACTCAGTAAAGAATATGATATGCATCTAAATCACTATCTCAAAAAGCATTAATAATAGCTTTTAAAAAGTTCTTAAGTCCTGGCGGTAGAATTGTAAAGCCTAATGGCATTAGGGAGTATTGACCTCTTCATCCTGTCTGAGGAGCATTGCATCGATAGTAACCTGTCGCTGAAACTGCTTCTCTGTCTCTGGATGGTGCTATGTAGAGGATGTTCAGAGTTATCCATAATTGACCGTAGCCTACTCAGCGCCCTTCGCTCAGCTACCGATGTTAAACTCTCCAGTACTTTGCCCACGACAGAGCCCGCCTTCCTTACCAGCTTATTAAGACGTGAGGCGTCCCTCTTCTTAATGCTTCCTCCCCAACACGCCACCACAAAGAAGAGGGCGCTCTCCACAACTGACCTATAGAACATCTTCAGCATCTCACTACAGACATTGAATGACGCCAACCTTCTTAGGAAGTACAGTCGACTCTGTGCCTTCCTGCACAAGGCATCTGTGTTGGCAGTCCAGTCTAGCTTCTCGTCTAACTGTACTCCCAGATACTTGTAGGTCTTAACCTGCTCCACACATTCTCCATTAATGATCACTGGCTCCATATGAGGCCTAGATCTCCTAAAGTCCACCACCATCTCCTTGGTCTTGGTGATATTGAGACGCAGGTAGTTTGAGTTGCACCATATCACAAAGTCCTGTATCAGTTTCCTATACTCCTCCTCCTGTCCATTCCTGACACACCCCACTATGGCCGTGTCATCAGCGAACTTCTGCACATGGCAGGACTCCGAGTTATATTGGAAGTCTGATGTGTACAGGGTGAACAGGACCGGAGAGAGTACGGTTCCCTGCGGCGCTCCTGTGCTGCTGACCACCGTGGGCCCAAAACATTGACTGAACTCTTTTCCTAGATGCTGCCTGGCCTGCTGAGTTCTTTCAGCATTTTGTGCATGTTGCTCGGATTTCCAGCATCTGCAGATTTTCTCTTGTAAGTGATGGGTGAAGCCAGGTTTGGGGGGGAGCAGAGGTAGGGGGGGTGAACTATGAAGCTGGGAGATAGTAAGTGGAAAAGACAAAGGGCTGGAGAAGAATGAATCTGCTAGGCGAGTGGATAATGGGAGAAAGGGAAGGAGGAGGGGCACCAGAGGGAAGTAATAGGCAAGGGAGGAGAGGAGGTAAGAGGCCAGAGTGGGGGAAATGAAGAAGGGGAAAAAATTAGCAGAAGTTGGATAAATTGATGTTCATGCCATTAGGCTGGAGGCTGCCTAGATGGAATATGAAATGTTGCTCCTGCAACCTGAAAGTAACCTCAGGTTACCTCATGGCAGAAGAGGAGGCCGTGGATCCACATGTCACAATGGGAATTGAAATGGTTCGTTACTGGGAAATTCCACTTATTGGGTATGGAAATAAGGTGCTCGACAAAGTGGTCTCCCAATTTACGTCGGGTCTCATCAATATAGAGGAGGCTGCATTGGGAGCATTGGATACGATAGACGACAGATTTACAGGTGAAGTGTTGCCTCACCTGGAAAGACTGATTGGGGCCCCAAAGGAAGAGGTGAATGGGCAGGTATACCACTACTGCTGCTTATGGGATAACTGCCAGAGGGAGTTTAAGTTGGGAGGGATGAATGAACAAGAGAGTCACAGAGGGAGGAGTGATCCCTGCAGAGAGTGGGGGGATGGGGGGGTAATTTATTTTAGTGATACAGTAGGCCCTTCTGGTTCTTTGAGCCACGCCAGTCCAGCAACTCCACAACCCCTATTTAACCCTAATCTAAATCAGACAATTTACAATGACCAAGCCTGCCTGGAACATCTTTTGGACTGTGAGAGGACCCAGAGGAAACCCACACATCCTATGGGGATGGCATACAGAAGCTCCTTACAGAACGGCGCCAGAATCGAACTCCAAACGCCCTGAGCTGTAATAGCGTTGCCCTAACCACTACGCTACCTAGTGTAATGGTGAAGATGTGTCTGCTGGTAGGATCTCATTGAAGATGGTAGGAGTTGCAGAGAATATGTTGAATGCTCATGGGGTGGTAGGTGAGGATGAGGAACTCTGTCCCTGTTAAGGCAGTGGGAAGATCGGGTGAGCATGGATATCTGGGAAAAGGAGAAGATGCAGGTGAGGGCAGCATCAATGGAGGAGAAAGGGAGACCCTGTCCTTTGAAGAAGGAGGACAACTCTGAGGTCTTGGAAAGGAAAGCCTCATCTTGGGAACAGATGCGACAGGTGAAGGAACTGGGAAAAGGGAATGAGATTTTACAGGAGATGGGGTGGGAAGAGGTTTGGTCAAGATAGCCTTGGGAATTGGTGGGTTTATAAAAGATATCAGTAGACAGACTGTGCCCAGTGATGGAGGCATATTGAGAAAGGGGAGGGAGGTGTCAGAAATGGGCAGAGTGAAATTAATGGCAGAGTGGCAGTTGAACGCAAAGTTGATGAAATTGACAAACTCAGCATGGGTGCATGGAGCAATGCAGTTGTCAATGTAGTGCAGAAAGAGATTCTTTTTGACTAATGTAGATTACAGTTAATTTTGTGCATCAGATATTATTTGCCTGCACATCAAAACAAATTTGATGTTCCAATTAGCAGCTCCTTTCCGTATTAGCTGATCTAATTTGGCAATAATGATGGCACTATAATTTGTCCTGCAGGTTGGAGGGGGCAGTGGAATTTCTACCCCCATTTGCTATACAGTGATGTGTATAGGATATGCACGTTTGGATGTTGAGTGAGAAGAAACTCCGTGTTCTGGGGCTGTTCACATGAAGAATGGCATCTTCACTTATGTAGACAAATGTCCCATGGAATTGACTGCTTTGTGCAGGAGGAATGCTGATGAGAAGTTTAGTGGTGAAGACTGTCTTCCCCACTATCAGATTTTGTGTACAGTTGGATGTTACTCCTATAAATACTCCTATACTTTTTAAATTCACTTTTGTTTTTCAAATGTTACATAGTATTATAAAGAGAGGCACGGAGGGAGCAATCAATTATTATCCAGTGAATCTGACATGATTAAAGGGGATGTAGGAACCAGGGCCTTGGTGAGTCAGAAGGGAGCACAACAAACATTGCCTGGTGAGCTAGCTGTTGAATCACTGGGATTTCCAAGTAATTGAATTGTGGATTATCTGAGTTTACTGCATTGGCAATACAAAACACCTTTAAACTGCATTTTCACTTTCAGCAGCCTTGAACTGGATGTAGTTGTGACTGTTATTCCTCAAAAATCACTTCGGCAAATTAACTCCTATTATTCCTTGTGATTCTACAAATACTTAAGAAAGGTTGGATAACTGAGGGAGCTCCTGCAGATTGAGTTTAGTTTTAGTTGGGAACTGACATATCATCAGTGTTAGGAAAGTTATTGGAGAAAATTCTGAAGAACACGTACTGACCATTTGTCAACGGATCTAGGTTAGGAAACTCACTACGCAACTCTTAGTTAATCGAAGTTCACACTTTATTGTCTCTGCACGAACAACAACTATGTTGACCACAGGTCAATAACTTAGAGCATGAATTCTACTGTTCCCTCTGTACCAATACTCATTCTTACTACTTTTCTGATTTATAACACTGAAGCAGGGAATTTCTGTTGGCCAAATGATTGATCCTCCTTCTCGCAGCCTCTGCCAAGGGGCTTCTTCCTCACAATGGTGAATCTCCAGAGTTATTGCTATTTTGTATCTGAAAATCTCTGCTTTTATATTCATTCCTTGCCATTTCAAATGTTGCCTTTCAATGTTACTGGCTTTGGGTCATCTGACAGACCTGTAACACCTTATTGGCTCTGGTCTAAGCCAGCATCCATTTATTGCTCTTCTTCCACAAGTGACAACTGGCAACTTGTAATTTATGGCTCTTTGTTCTCTTGACCTCTGGTTCAAACCAGTAACCAGCTTGAATCACTCTGGGCAGACACTGCCTCCACCATTCACAAACCTGCTTGTTATATCTAACCAAAGAATACCTCACAAATAACTTCTTGTTTGGAGTTATTTACAATTTCTTATCTCTAGTTCAGCAGATTACCTGGAACATCATTGTGTCTACTTTAAAACCAAGAAACACCAGTTTACAAAATAAAGGGCATAGAGCAATTTCACAAAATGGCAGCCTCCATTCCTTCAACCTCATGGCAAGAACAAAGACAACTGGTTTGTCTGCTTCCACTGTCCTTGACCCATTCACGTTCAATATTTTTATCCATATTTTAATTCCTCCAAATCCAACTCAAGATACATGTTCTTTTGAAAAGACAGTGATTGATTAGGCATATCAGCATGGTTTTGTGAGGAGACAGTTCTGCCTTACCATTTCTTTTGAGGAGATGCGGATTGATGAAGAAAGTGTTTTTGATGTTGTCCATATGGACTTTAAGATAATTGACCAGCTGGTAAAATGGGCTGAAAAATGGCAGGCAGAATTAATGCAGACAAATGAGAGCAATTGAACTTTAGATAGACAAACTAGAGTAGGACATAAACAATGAACGGTAGGGAACTGAGAGGTGAGTTAGACAAGAGACATCTGAGAATGCCAATCCATAATTCCTTGAAAGTCGCATCACAGGTAGATAGGGTGGTAAAAGAGTTTATGGTGCAGTGTCGTAAAGGGAGTTTTTGGTACATTGGTCTTCATAAGTCAAGGTGTCAGGACTTTGAGCACAGAGTTGGGATGTTATGTTGAGGTTGTACAAGATGGTGAGGCCAAGTTGTTGCCTCCTACCTACAGGGAAAGATTTTAATAAACTTGAAGGGGTGCAAGAATTATAGTTCTCTGAGTTACAGGGAAAGGTTGAATAGATTAGGACTTTAGCAGCTTTGGAGAAAAAGGGGAGATTTGAATTTACAGTCTCTCCTTCCCTCCAGGTTGAGTGAGACTAGAATTAGAGGCTGTAGGTTTAGAGAGAAAGGTGAAATTTTCAAAGCAAATTTGAGGGAAAACCTTTTCATTTGGAGGGTGGTGTGAGTGTGGACCAAGTGACCATTTAAGGGAAGTTGGATGAAGGGGGTTTGGAGGGATTTGGTCCAAGTGCAGGTAAATGGGATTAGGCAGATTGCATAAACATGAATTAGATGGGCCAAGGTGTCTGTCTTCTGCTGTCGTACTCCCATGACTATATTTCAGTTTTGGTACTTTTCATTTATGTATATTCCTGTCCTCATTTATCATCCTGTGAAATGTAGTTATAATGTCCTTTTTCCCGGTCTGCTGCTTGAGAGAAGATGGTGTCAGGCATAGAAAATGAGACTTGCTGAGGATACATATCACTGGATCTTTGTGGGTAGTAGGATGGAGGTGAGTTAAGGGTCAACATTGAAGGTGTTAGCATCATCCCCAACTTCAAATCCTGAGTCAAAGGAATTTTATTTTCTTCTTTTGAATTCTGTGAGCCAGAAAGTCCTAAATTGGCCCTTTTGTTCAAGCTTACCAATGGATACAGAGGCCAGTTGAACTAGTCCCCCACAGTCCTCTTCTATTAGATTTCTTCTTCAACTCCTTATTGCTACCACTTACCCACTCCCAGCTTCTTTCTTTATTCCCCTCCTCCACCTACCCACTTTCCCCTTCACCTGGTCTCCACTATCACCTGCCAGCTTGTACTCCTTCCTCTTCCACCCCTCCTCCAATCACCTTCTGGTTTCTGTCCCCCTCCTTTTCAGTCCTGATGAAGGTTCTTGACCCAAAATGTCAACTGTTTATTCCTCTCTGATGTTGCCTGATCTACTGAGTTCCTCCAGCGTATTGCGTGTGTTGCTCAGGATTTTCACCATTTGTGTCATTGAATGATTCAAGGCTAATGGTTTTTTTTTACCACATAGCATTGAACGTAATGAGTGATGCAGTGCATCCTGAAGTAGAAAATTTGGACTGACTTCTTCAGAATAGTTTGATGCTGAAAAAGAATCATATGGGGAGAATATAATCAGTTTTCACCCCAATTGGTGAAAGTAACTGGAAATTCCCTATACCTTGAACTGTAGTTTGCGGGTTGCTTTCAAAGACCTAAAGCATCTTTATACTTTAAAATGATTTATCAGCTTTAAATTTTGCCCACGTTTGTTTTTGAAATGTGTGCTTCAGATTGCCGGATAACAATTACCTAGGATCCCACACGTTGCATATGCTACTCTAAGTGTCTTGCATCCTTGGTTAAATTTCACTTACTGTGATATAACTGGCTTTTATTATGTAAGACTGTTTCTCATCTTCCATTTAGTTACCAGGATGTGGCTACAAATCACTTCTTGTTGTGAAAGCTGAGATCAGATATGTTTGTGGTAAAGAGGCCAATTGCATGGGATTGTCTAATCCACTTATAAACTGTCTGAAAGCCTCTCTGTAAATTTCACTTCTTAACCTCAAGTTACCCTGTGATCCATAGACTCTGTTTCAATGCCTATTTACAGCTGTCTAATATGGCTCTCTTTTCAAATGCTTCCTCATCCAGGATTGTAATCACAGAAAAACACCATAAAAGATTATAAACCATTGATTAAAACTGAATATGACCACCTTGGTCATAATATACAGTGCCTATAAAAAGTATTCACCCCCCAGGAAGTTTTCATGTTTTATTGATTTTCAACATTGATTCACAGTGGATTTAATTTGGCTTTTTTTGACACTGATCAACTGAAAAAATACTTATGTCAAAGTGAAAACAGATCTCTAACAAAATGATCTAAATTAATTACAAATATCAAACACAAAATAATTGATTGCATAAGTATTTACCCCTTCAGGTCAGTATTTAATAGATGCACCTTTGGCAGCAATTACAGCCTTGAGTCTGTGGGTGCAAACTCTATAAGCTTTGCACATCTGGACACTGCAATTTTTCCCCATTCTTCTTTACAAAACTGTTCAAGCTCTGTCAGATTGCATGTGGATCATGAGTGAACAACTCTTTTCCAGTCCAGCCACAACTTCACAATTGGATTGAGGACTGGCCTTTGACTTTGGCCATGAGTTTTTTTTCAACAGTGGCTTTCTCTTTTCCACTCTCCCATAAAGCTGCAACTGGTAAAGCACCTGGGCAACAGTCATAAAGGCAGCCTCTCCCAGCTCAGCCTCTGAAGCTTGTAACTCCTCCAGAGTTGTCATAGGTCACTTGGTGGCCTCCCTCACTAGTTCCCTTCTTGCACGGTCATTAAAATTATGAAGACTGCCTGCTCTAGGCAGTTTTTAAGCTGTTCTATATTCTTTTCATTTCTTGATGATGGACTTAACTGTATTCCAAGGGATATTTAGTGACTTGGAAATTTTCTTGTAGCCATCTCCTGACTTGTGCTTTTCAATAACCTTTTCATGGAGTCGCTTGAAGTGTTCTTTTGCCAGGATACTGACTAACCAGCAATTGGACTTTACAGCTACAGGTGTAATTTTACTACAATCAATTGAAACACATGGTGATCTCCATTTAACTAATTATGTGACTTCTAAAACCAATTGGCTGCACTAGTGATGATTTAGTGTGTCATATTAAAGGGGGTGAATACTTATGCAATCAATTATTTTGTGTTTTATATAGATCACTTTGTAGAGATATGTTTGACACCGAAAAGTATTTTTCTGTTGATCAGTGTCCCAAAAAAAGCCAAATTAAATCCTCTGTGATTCAATGTTAGAAAACAATAAAACATGAGAACTTCCAAGGGGGTAGAGTACTTTTTATAGGCACTGTACGTGATGCATTTACTCATCAAGCTCACTGAAGAACCCTGTTCCATTGCTAAATAGGAATAATTTCTGTGTTATTTTTTGAGACTGTTTGTATTGTAAAATGTCATGAATTTCAGTATAATGAACAGTAATATCACCACGTAATAAAGTTCTGGATGCATTACTGCAGTAATAATTCGAGCACTTCAAATCTCTGATAGCACACAAAGACTGGAGTTTTCCCAATAGCATGAGTCAAAATGGTAGAATTGGTGTTGCAACAGGTCCAATACTGATAATAGATCATTCACCTGAACATTTAACTCATTAGGTGCAAATGCAGTCTGACTAGCTAAATACTTTTAATGTTTTGTTTCTTCAACATGCACACAATTTTGGATTTTGATTTTTTTAAAAATTTTTCCTCACCTTTCTGGCCTTAACAAAAACTTATGAATTGATTATTTCTCAACAAAATCTAAATTCCACTGTTCACTAGCATCGTCTTAAGTAGAAATTTTTAAAGAGGAATTGAATTTATATTCAAGACAAAAAATATTAAGTTGGTAAATGAATTTATTATTGTCATGTGTACCAAGTTAAGGTAAAAAACTTGTCTTTCAAACTGACTGTACAGATCATTTCATTACAACAGTGCATTGAGGTAAAACAATAACAGAATACTGAATAAGTACTACAGTACAGAGGAGGTGCAGTGTAGCTAGACAAAGTTCAAGGCCAATACAAAGTAGATTGTGAGGTCAAGACTTCATCTCTTCATAATAGGAGACCACTCAGTAGTCTAGTATAGAGTCTGTCCTTGAGCCTGGTGGTATGTGCTTTTCAGGCATTTGTGTCTTCTGCCCGATGGGAGGGAGAATAGAGAACGTCCGGTGTGCTGATTGTACTGGCTCCTTTATTGAGGCAGCAAGAAGTGTCGACAGTCCATGAAGGATGCAACAGAAAACACTTACTAATACAACATGCCATTATAATTATTATTAAATATTATTGCAGCAGTTGTTGCATCACACACAGTTTTCTATTGACTTTTTTCTAAGGATTGGCCTCTTCATTCTTGTTAATCTGTGTATACTTCGTATGCCAGCTTTCTCTAACATAAAGCTGAACGGCAGGGTGCAAAGTGTCTCCACCCCTTTATCTCTGCACATCTTTGCTCTGCTACCAGTTTTCATTCATTCATCATTCATTTATTTATTTGGAGATACAGCACGGAATAGGCCCTTCTAGGCTAACGAGCTGTGCCACCCAGTAACTCATCTACTTAACCTTAGCCTAATCACAGCATTACTTACAATGACCAATTAACCTACCAACTGGAATGTGGGACGAAGCCAGAGCACCCAGATGAAACCCATGCATTCATGGGGAGGAGCATACAGACTCCTTTTAGGTGGTGTCAGAATTGAACTGTGAACTCTGGTGTCCCAAGTTGTAAAAGTGTCCTGCTACCTGCCCACGATATCTGCTAGCATCTGTTTTCTCCATCCTGCTCCACGTGCACAAGTCAGAAATGAGCGGGAGAGAACAGGTGGTTCTCGGGGAACTAGCTAGTAAAAGGCATGCAAAATTTAGCAAATGATGTACTGCTGGTAATGTGTTAAGCTTTTCATTTTAGAGTTTCACAAGTTAAAATACCTGGGGGGTTTTTTGGTTAATTTTCTGAGAAAAATGTATGTTGAAGCTTTCGTTGAAAATAGCTTTGTGGCTGTGATATACCAAAATAACTGTGATATATTTGTACAGACCTCCTTTAACTTTAGTAGTATTATGTACTGCTATTTTAACTAGACATTTATTTCCAGGCATTTGCTACAGTGGTTTGTGCTGCAGAAGGGAAGGATCCAGACAAAATAAATAACGGACAGGTGGATGATATTCTACAGTATCCTTTTTGTGCATTTTCTTGCCAGTAAACCATGGCAGTAAAGGTAACCTTTTAAAAATATATCCTTTTACATGACATTTAATCATCTGGCATACTGCTTAAGAAACATTTCCTAGCAATTGGGTAATCCTGAAGATAGTTGCACTGCAAGAATTTACTATCATCACACTACCAAAGATACAGAAGTCATTATCCATCATATTTCAGGTGGTCCATAAATTAAGTAATGTCACTCCAGTGGCTTGTATTTGCCCGATGGAGTCCCTGTGCATGTGCAGATGTTCCAGCCTGTGCATTACAATTTCAGTTCTGTCTGCAAAGCAGTCAGATAGGTTTTCCTCACTTGAGATCCACTTGGAAAAAAGAAGCATTTAATCTTTGTTGGCCTAGTCTAGATTGGGCACTGATTGTAGCGTGATATGCTGGCCAAATGTACATCTCGTATACTTCATACCAATCCAGTGGGTGCAGCCCAGCCCTTGATCATCTGAATTAAAGTAAATGTGCATAAGTGGACTCAACTAATTGCATTATGCAGCATTAAGTGTTTTTGCAAGTGGATGATATAACCAGTGAGCACTGTCTTGACTACGTGGTATTAAACAGTGTGTTGCATAATGCATAATAGGAAGGATTAACTGTGAGTCTTTTGGAATTGTTTAGTGGTGAAGGAAGATCTCAGGAAAGTAGAATTAGTTTTAATTCCATTGATTACTCTTACTGACTTCCCATTTCCCTCAAAGTTTAGAATCAGTGAAAATAATTGAAGAATATTCCTGTCACCTTTACCTTTACTGGTAACTGAGATATGTTTGCTTGTTGCTTGAAAAGATCAATTACTCAATACTCCAGCATAGGACATCGATTTTTGACTGGGTTTGTGTTTGAAATGCTGTGTGCTTAAGAGATCTGGACTAAATTTACCAAGTTATTTAGGATCCAGAAAGGTGGATGAACTACTCAAATGTTGGGTATCCTTGGCAATATTTATAATGGAGAGGGTCAAGAAGCCCAGAAATTCATGAAAGAGAATAGGAATGCCCTGAAACATCTACATTACAAAAGAGAAGGTGCTGGCGCTCTTAGAGTGCCTAAAGATGGATAAATCCGTGATGCATGATGAAGTATATCCAGGACCGACGTGAGAAGGAAGAAGAGAAATTGCTGAAGCACTAACAGAGATTCTGCATCACTATATTAAATTAAAATTAAAGGAGGCGACCTTATCAAAGCAGGGGTGGTGAACCTATGGCACACATGCCCAAGATTGCCGTGAAAAAAAATTGTTGGCACGTGGCATGCAGTGCTGCCCCTTGATTCTATAAGCCCCACCCATAATAAAGATACAGTACATAATGATTATTTTTACAATCAAATGAAGCAGCAAATCATTTTTTAGAACTCTAGAGCAGTGAGATGTTTTCACAGGGAGCTACTCATGCCAGCTTGGCCCCAGCTATATGGTTACCAGAACATGTGATGTAGGATGATACGTTTTGAAATCCCAGTGTACTTGTCAGTATGTGAATAGTAAATGGTTGGGCCAATTGCCACTGGCTTCGCTCTGCTTGTATTTTTTCTGCTGATATTTGTGGGTGGACACTGAATATTTGGTGATAATAATAGTAAATGTGTGGTTTAGTGCTTCCAAGAATATTTATTTTCAATTGTATTTTTTAAATATTAATAATTTTTGAACAGGTTTACTGAAATGCTTCATTTATTTCAATCTGTCTGTTGTACTTCAAGTTTAAAAAACTGAATATACGTAGATGAGCAACAGGACTCATCTTTTATCCTTAAAAAAAATCCATTATTATTGTTATTAATTCATAAATGATAAATCTGCACAAAATTACCATTTCATGCAAGAGCCCTTTTTAGGAGATTGTTGCCAATTTGGGCACATGCACTTTTTTTAAAAAAAACTTCACCCCATTATATAAAATCAGGAGGGGCATAGAAACACTAAATAGTTGAGTCTTTTCCCACAGCGTAGAGAAGTCTAAAACTAGAAGGCATAGGTTTACAGAGAGAAGAAAGATTTAAAGGAGACTCGAGGGGCAAGTTTTTCCATGGAGTGGTAAATGAATGGACTGCCAAAGGCAATTGTAAAAGTGGGGGCAATTACAATGTGTAAAAGACATAAATACAAGTACATAGATAGGAAAGGTTTAGAAGACTAGAGGCAAAATGTAGGTTAATGGGATCAGCTTTAATAGACATCTCAGTTGGCATGGACTGGTTGGGCAAAATATGTCAGATAAACTGTTGTAAAATTTAAAGTGTTTTACATTATTTAAGGACTGTTTGTCATCTTCCATTTGGTTACCAGGATGTGGATATGAATCACTTCTTGTTATTGTGAAAACTGAAATCAGTTATGTACTGGAGTGTTTCTAATTGTGGTACAGAGGTTCATTTTCAGAGCATTGCCAGATCCACTTGTGTGCTCTCACTGCTCTCAGTTCTCTGCTTTGTAGGCCAAGCATACTTTCGTGTCTTATCATGTGATCATCAGACTGATTCATTGGCTATCTGCAGTCAGGGCCAATGTTCTTAGCCAGGGATTGTAATTACAGAAACCCAATGATGGATAATAAAATACAACAGAACATGGCATTTCAGTCACCATAGAACATCACATGATGCATTCATTCACGGTGCTAGCCCAAGCCTTGTTTATATTGCTGAATGAGAAATATTTGTCCATTAATTTATGGGAAGGACTCCATTATTTAAAAATGTGATTGTTAGGCTTCTAAATTCATGAATACTTGATTAATAAAGCAGCCAATAGTGCCTATAGTCTTTGGGTCACGTTGTAGTTATGTGAATAGACTGTTATAACATACAAGATCTATGGTGTTCTCCCACTAAAATAAGAAAAAAGTATTATTTCCAGTGGATCATTTCCTGAGATCCTTCGCTATTCCTACCTCTTATCTCCAAGAGACAGTACATTATTCTTCTGCCTCAAGGAAATCAGATTCAATTTTTTTTCAAATGGGAATTAAATTTAAAATTTCACAAAGCCATGAGAAAGGAGCTGGTAAGTGGGAGTAATTGGCCAGTCTCTTCAAAGTCACTGCAATTAGTCTGTGTCCTGTGAGATTCAATAAAGAATGTAACAAAAATGAAATATGGAAAGTATTTAGTTATAGGATGGCAATCTTAAGGTGATCTACAATTTATTGGATACCACCATAGTAACTTCTGAACCATGATTTCCTTGACTTATTTTCATTGCTCGTTTTATTCGGGCAGTTTCTGAGCTGGAATTCTTGGGCTTTATTAAGCCAACAAAACAGAAGACTGATCATGTAGCAAGGCTAACATGGGGTGGTTTCTGACTGTAGCTTTAAGTATTGAAAAGATTTCCTATTTTATTTAAAATATACCCATGCTAGACCTGGAGAATATGCTATGTTTGTACAAATTAATAAAATGATTATTTCAAATGTCGTTGGGCTTCAAAAGCAGTTTGTCTTCACATTAACAGGCAGCAAGGGCCAGGCATACATTGTTAGGTTTGTCAGACACCAACCCGCTGCAGAACTCTTTCTGCTTCCCTCTGAATTAATAGTACCAGGTAGCTAGGGAATTTTAGGCACCTATCGAAAATGCAATTACAGGTAAAAGCTACTGCTTTAAAATTAGCCGCAGCATGAGTTTTTTAATTGTGCAATTTATTCAGTGTGAATCCCAACCAAAGGTGCCTTGTGATGCAGTATATTTTCATAGACTATGCTTATCTTTGTATCTACTGAAAATGTGACTGTCATGAAATTGTCAACTATAATGCAGTACATAATAATAGAGGAAAAGTGTTAAGTGTGTGCCTTCAGGCTCTGTACCTTTTTCCTAGCAGTAGCAATGAGAAGGGGGCATGTCCTGGATACTACAGAGGCAATTCTCTGCAATTTACTTTGATACCGTACAGTAGTCCCCTCCCTCCCCCATCAACCCTATACCAGATGGTGATGCAGCCAGGTAGATAAATCTTACCATTATTCAGAACTGGTATGCTTCAGAAGCCCTGTGTAAAAGGTATAAGGAACATACCCTCTAATAAAACTATTCACCTCTATTCAAGGCCAAATTCTAATAATTTGCAAGTCATTACTCGAGTCAGAGCAGATGCAAATAATTTTTATTCTTGAAATGACTAGCAAACTGATCGCTAGACTTCATGCAAATCTATGCCTTTTTATGACTTTGCTGTAAAACAATCATTTAAAAACTGTCCTAAAACACGAGTCTAATACTCTTAGATAACGTTTCAAAATAAGGGAGTTTAAATAAAGAGCATTTTTAAATATTCACAGGTTGGTTCTGATGAAAAGGTCAAAACCAGAAACATTTCCCTCCGTCATCCATTTTATACCGCAACGTTAGTTTGTCTAATTAGTACTTTAAAGTAAACCAAGAAGTTCTGATCTGATGGCAAATTTTTTAATGGATGGGTGGGTATCTGATGATGCAACCTCAAAGCAATAGGGTAGATAATAGGCAGCTTCCTTAACTATTTAACAACTTCTAGACAACATTGTAGGAGATCCATTGTAGTACTGAAACATGAGTATTACGCAAATATATTTTGACATCAGAGCTAGAGAAATCCAAATTGCTGCTTAAATTTGCACCCCTGGTCGATGGGCCCAGCAGTCACTGGCAGATTACAACATCTAGCACAAAGCAATGATACTTTCAGCGAGTGCAGTATGGGGTGGGGGGGGGGGGGGGAGGGGAATGAAGAAGCATACTTTTCCATTACACTGTATAAATAAAATTAGGAAGATACAAATCAGTTAATACAGCTAAAATTGAGTAAAATCTAAGGAAAAACAATTCTTAAAACATGAAATTTAACTTAGTATAAAGAAACAAACCTGTTTAATATTCTTTCTCCCCACCCCTTTGCAAAAAATTACACTACAGAATATAAATAAGTCTTAGAAAATAAAAACTTTAATCAGATTACAAGCTGAGGCTCTATGACACTTGCCCACAGGATGATCAATTTAAATGGTGGTACTTGTGAAAAAAGGTTCAGATATTCTGTTGCCAATTTCCTTTACTAAGAAAGGCTTAAACATTGTGCCTATATTATCGTTGATCAGAGGAAATTTTTGCAAGGCTCCGAAGGTGGCAGGGTGAAGAACTAGCCTTTGCTGTTATCAGTATTGGAGCACATGGACAGGTTGGTTTCTTGCTTGATCAAAAAGGTTAACACAGTCCCTGCGTTTGAATTGGTGCCCTCGGAATCAGCATTGCTGGTTCCCAATGCTCTTGGAGCTGTTATTGATTTATGGATTGGACTGTAGCTCATATTGGCCTTTCAGCTTTTTTTCATTTTTTCACCCATTCTTCCTTGTTGCCAAATGGCAGGCTGAGCATTTGGGGTTTGATTTTCTTGTTTCTCCATGTGGGTGATCTGTTAGTTTTTGTTTGAAGAAGGGGGTTAGAGTTTGTAAGTTTATTTTTCTTTTCATTGGGGGGTTTGGAGAGAAGATGGTCTTTCTTTCAACTGCTTCTATGGCTTCCTGTATTTTATGGCTAGCTGATAAGTTGCATTCTGCATATACAGTTTGATAATAAAATGACCTTTATTAAATTTCAGTACAAAGATAATTAGTTTATTTCTTTTGGGAGGAATAGTTGAGTTTTAGCAGATGACAGTTCACAAGTTCATTTTGTATATGCAGCCACTACATCATTCAGCAATTTCGTTAAAGTCAAAATCCCCCTCCTTTGCCATTTGTTGAAGCTTTTGATCAAAAGTCCTATGGGAGAAAGCTTGAATTTTGGTGATATTTAGAATCAGATTTATCATAAAGTTTGATGTGAAATTTGTTTTGCAGCTATATGATAAAGTCTAAAATACCATGAACTAAAACAGTGCATAAAGAATGAGGTAGTGTTTATAATTTATTCATAAATAAGAGAGAAAGAATGTTTCAAATCACTGAATATGAACTTTTAGCAATCTGCTACATTGTAAACTGGATACCCAATTATTTTCAAGCCTCAGATCTTTTGGTTGAGCAGTGTATAATCACTAAAGAATAAGCTAATTTCTAGAAAACATACTGACTTCTACAAAAGTTTAATTTTGGCATCATACTCAGCAAAGGCATTATGGGCTAGCGACCTTGTTCCTGTGCTGCACTGCTCTAATGTTAACATCTAATATTAACAAAGGTATTGAACTAAAGTAGAAATAAAGTCAAAGAACTTCAGTATTTCAAATTTGCAGCAATTTCAGCAGTTATCTTGTGTGCAAGCACAGTACATTCTAAACCTATTAATCTTGGGCATTTGACCGAAGTCAGAAGCAAAAATGTATACCTGGACAAGCAGTAATGTTTATTAACCAACAATCCAGTAAGTCTTTAATCAATTCAAGCTCTACTCAAATTCTGATGTAAATCTTTATTGTCAACTAAATTCCATTACACTACAAAGAACAGTAAAATAATGGTACATCAAAATGCAGAAATAAACTTTGAAAGACTGCTAGAATAAATAAAATTTACTATTTTAATCAAATTTACTATGAAGCTTCAGTTACCCCTTCCCATCCTCTTCTCAGTACAAAATCTCTTCTGAACCCTTCATTTGATAAACGACCACAGCTACATGCAGGCAATTCCAACAGTGGAGATAATTAATCACGTTATCCAAAATTCACTGAGGATTTTGCCTGCAGAAATGTTGTAGTGCACAATGAGCCTTTGCAAATCTTTCCCCTCTGGTCACGTTAATCTCAGCCGTGCAGTAACTGAAGACATTGCTACCAGCTATCACATCTTCACAGCTGCTCTCTTGGAAGTATGTTTATTATCAGTATTCTTGGACCTTTGTAATTAATTATTAACTGGACCTGGTTTCTTACAAGTTACTTTTTTTAAATATAGTTGTTGGAATCCCCACAATATTAGAAATCAAGAATCTTGCATTTAAAGTCAGTCAAATATGTATACAATTAAAAAATCTAGTATTTAAAGTTTTTGGGGAAAACAATATTCTTACTTAACATGTCTAATTAACACAGGTAAATATCAAAAGTAGAATCAAGGTCAAGCTGTGTTCAGTTGTCTGCTGGACATCAGGGAAACGTTGCTGCAACTCGAATTCAACAGTTTGAATTGTTCGCTTATGATTGGATTGAATTATGCTTCGCTAATTTGTTGAAATAGAAATGCTAAATAAAATCAAAAACAAGAGCCACATGTTTTGTTGCTTACTTGCAAATCTGATAGTGAACTTGGCATTATTTCAATACGAACTGGTTAAGACAAAAGGCAAAACCTCCAACAAACCAGCCTGAAAAAATATAACACTTATATAAGGAATAGGAGTAAAAAAATGATGGTTGCCCTCTTGCATTTTGGTAGCTAGAAGTCAGAGTTTGCAAAATAAGGCTCATTACTAAAACCGTACTAGACTGATTATTCCCCTAAAATCTGGCATTTAAAATACAATGCTGAAATCGAGATGGACATTTTGGAACACCAGTACTGCTCCTTTAAAGTCATTAAAAGGAAAGAAATAAGCTTTTCAGATTTTAACATACAGCAAAATTTTAACAGAGGGAGCCACTGGTAATTATAAGTACAAGTTAGCAAAGGTCCAATAAAAGGTGACGACATATCAGGGAGCACTCCATTAAACATGCTGCAGAAAAGTGGTTGCCACTGACACAAGCTGAAAACACCCCGTGCTCATAGGTGGTTAATATGGCACTGCTACAAGTCTCAGAGAAACAGCCAACTTGCAGTGTTCAAAAGGAAAAGGGCACTCCACAGAAATAGGACAATTCAGGACACATCTGTGAATGAAAAGAAAAAAATGTGTAATTCTAGGATGGTTGAGACATTTTAATATTTGCTTGCTGTTAAAGATAAATACCACCCAGCCCTTTTAGAACATAGAACATTTCTCTACAGAGATTGTGTTACCCTCTAGAAGTATACAAGTGGCACAGCACTTAGAGCTGCCACAACAAAGCTCAATGAGCTGGGTTCAATCATTTCATTCTGATAGGATATGGGCAGCATGTCTTCACATAATGACAATATGGTTTTGATCTGTGACCATGCTACCAAGAGGTTGCCTCATACTGATCTTAGAAAACTAAACCAATGGCAATACAAATTTTAAAAACTAAGCAAACAAGGGGGGCTCATATGGAAAGGGCTCTGCTCAACTTGTAATCTAAAAGTTCCATATTTCATTGAACTCGAAGCTCCAGTTTATGGATTATATTATAAATGCAAACTTATTTAAAATCTTAGACGTAAATGAATTGGTAAGAATAACATTTAAGTAGCCCCAGTACCAATAAAAAATGTTTACTGTTAAGAAAGTACTTCATGGCACCCCTCTCCCCCCCCCCCCCCCCCGAGATGACCATGCCTCAATGTGTGCATCAGGGTTGGGAGGAACGGCTATGGTGTGCAATGCCTGCGTTTCAGAAATATGCTTCTTATCTGAAGGAAAATAAAGAAACCCCACCCCACACTCAAAAGAACTGGCTGTTGAACAGGAGGATCTTGTCCTCTCAGTCAAGGATATGCAACTCAACTAAAAACCGGAATCCAGAGGTTAGAAAATTAGAAATGCCATTTAGCTATATACATACAGCTGGCAGGTTGCTCTCCATATCGTCGCATAATCTGGTCATGCGTGAACTTCACAAAAGTATCATATTGTTCTGAAATAAAAAAAGTTTGGATCAAGTCTCTAACAACACTATCACCATATTAGATGGTGGCATATAAAAGTTGAATAAAATAAATAGATTTTATACAATTGAGTATATCATTACAGGTAAGTGAATGATTCAAAAAATCTTGATTGCAGCCTACCCTCAAAATAGCACCTCTCCATCCTTCTGATTCATAAATTAAACGAATACCTTTATTAGCCAGTTCTACCTCAAAAACTACTGACTAGAAAAGATGAGAGATTGTTCATTAAACTAAATTTCTGTTTTATTGTTAAGGCTCATGACAAAAAATCCACAAAAACTAAGCCTGACAAATTGCAAAAGCCCCTTCCAGTGGTTCTCAGTTCTGTAGAAGAATGCCAGGAAACTTTCTCAATCCCATCCCATTCACTTCGGTGCTACCAAAACCTTAAATGAGCCTTTAGACCACAATACTGCTCCTGCTCAGCACTTCCAGAAACTCTAGCACGGTAGAGCAAAACATGACAAAGGCACAAGATATACAATGCATATTCTGCCTTAGCAAAGTTTCAAATGACTTATTTTCACATTATTTTGAAAACTATAGCATTTACAAATAGTAAAATGTCCAGGTACAGACTCTGCAATTGGTGTAACCCCAACCACCAACTTAGTAGGGGCTTACATTCCAAACCTAAAGGACATTCATATAAAAATCCTTTAAAGTAATAGAAAACAAATTTCCATGACAAAAATTGAGAAACTTTTGCAAAATGCAGGCAGACATTCTACACTTTGGTGGTGCTGGAGGACAGGAGTTTAATGACCCATACTTAGCAGTCAGTTCAGAGTCATAAGATCATGATACAGGAGCAGAAGTAGACCATTCAGCCCCAACGAGTCTGTTCTGCCATTCAATCATGGGCGTATCCAATTTTTTCCAGTCATCATCACTCCCCTGCTTTCTTTCCATACCCTTTGATGCCCTGGCTAATCAAGAACCTATCTATCTTTGCCTTAAATGCACCCAATCACTTCACCTCCACAGCCGCTTGTGGCAACAAATTCCACAGATTTACTAACCACCCTCTGACTAAAGTAATTTCTCTGCATCTCTGTTCTAAATGGACGTCCTTCAATACTGAAGCCCTGCCGTCTTGTCCTAGACTGCCCTACCATGGGAATTAACTTTGCCATATCTGAGTTGTGCAGATCAGAAACAGGTCTCTCCTCTGCTAAGTCTATGTTGACCATCAGGCACCTATTCATACAAATCTTACATTTATTCTCAGCACCCCCCCCCCCCACAAAACAAACCATTGGTATTTATAGCGGCAGATTAACCTACCAGCATACATTTGGGATGTGGGAGAGGGGAAGCCCACACATAAATGAGAATATGCAAGATCCGCATGGTCATCACTGAGATTAGGATTGTGTCTGGGTCAGTGTCTTATCTGCTACCTCCATTTGCCACGAGTGGGAACTTGCTGCTCTCCCAAAGTTGGGAGTTGCTTCTCATACAGTAACAGTATTACATAAGCACCATATCTCAAAGTAGACGGATTGGTGCCTGGTAGTGGGCAGTTTGGAGCAAGGTTCCTTGGGTCCAGCAAGTCCAAATCAATGAAATAAGTGGAAATGTCCTAGTGGTTGGGTTATCAGGACTCACTTCATATTTTATGAGATTGTTATGGGAAGTGAAATGCATTTCCACATTTTGCCCTACCTCCACCCCCACCCCCACTCCAAAGCAATTTCTGGAGGAACTCAGAGAATCAAGCAGCATCTGTGGAGACAAAGAATTCTGAAATGACAACCATTCCTTGACTTCCAGAGATGCTGTCTGAGACACTGTTCCTCTATCAGTTTGTGATTTTTGTTCCAGACTTCAGAATCTGCAAGAGAGAAAATATGCTAAGCTCCATCCATGCATCTTTTTCACCTCCATCCATAATTAATGTCTTTAAAGTAAATCAAAAACTATAGGTTCACACAGGACCATTCAGGGTTACCTGCCAGCTTTGTATCCAGTATTTCTTCATATTCTTCGCGGACTTTCTCTTCTCGCTCTTTAATCAGGCGTTCACAGATTATTCCAACTTGCCTCAATGTGAACAATGGCTGGTCTTTCTTTGATTGCGGTGACAATGATCCAGATGAAGTGCCTACAGTTTATTTAAAAATAAGTACACACTTATTGTCGACCAATATTTAACAGGAGGAAGCAAACATTTCAGGGATCTTCCCAGAATTCTTAAGCATTCATCATTCTGCAATGTTAGAGTCAGAGAAGTGCAGCACAGAAACAGGCCCTTTGGCCCATTTAGTCCATGCTGAAAACATTTAAACTGCCTACTCCAACAACCTGCACCGGGACCATAGCCCCCCATATCCCTACTATCCATGTATCTATCCAAACATATTGCTGGGCATTTTACCCAAACTATTGCAAAGGCATGCATTCAAAAATCGTCAAATAGTACTGTAAAAAGTGCAGACACTTAAAATAAAGGAAAAATACAGATCCAGGAAAAGTAGACTATAAAACTGAAAAATAACAACTTACTACACACTACACAAGTATACCTTACATATGGATTCTGTAGTACTTGCCAAATGGTTGGAAATTGAATCAAATGCAGTATTTTAGTCTTGAAAAATTTATGAACTGTAAGAAGGAATTTCTCTCTCCGGTTTAACAGTCAACAGCAGTGAAACCCTGCACCCTTTAAATGAAACACTTGCTGCTTGCAAGTCATCCTTGCAAAACTTCACAGCTTAAATCCCAAAAGTCTCCATCCTAGAACTCTTCAGTACCTTCATCAGATGGACTGCTGCAGTTCAAAGTGGCTCATTACCACTTTAAAGGTAAAGACAGTAGGAAATAAATGCTGGTTTTGCCAACAATGCTGGTTCTGATAACTAAAACATCCTAAACTTAAAGAAAATTTAAAAGCAAATGTTATTGTCATCAGCTGTCCTTATTGCTCAAATTAGCTGAAAACGAGCTGACCTGCTTTATGACATCAATAGCAAGGATCCCCTAAGCAATTGAGGGGGCTAATGTTTTAGGAGAGTGACAACAGATTAAAAGGTCCACACAATTCAGCTAAGCAGAATTTTTAATATTAGGAACCAGACAATAACCAAAAATCATTCCATCTTTTAATTCGACACAACGTCCTTTATTTATTAAACAATTTTAGGTTAGAGGGCTGCAATCCCTAGACACTGCCTAATCTGGTAAATTATTCCCAAAGGAAAAGTAAGATTCAATTTTGGGTCACCAAATAAAAAAAGATCACAATACATTTCAAGCCTGAAATAGCAAGCAAAACAACTATGCATGCTGACTCAGAGAACCTGGGGATAAATGACCAACTGCTGAGGAACTGGGGGGGGGGAGAGAACAGAACTAAAAGGTAAAAACAGGCTATCTAAAATAACTGCTTCAGGTCAAAACAAGACAGCACAACTTTGGCTGTTATGGGGTAACTTGAAAGTAAAAGTCAGTGATAGCAAAAAAAAACAACCAGAAATGTGAAGCGATGTAAAGTGTCTAGAGAGAATGAAGCTGTGGTAATGAGACAATCCTTGATTCACTGATGGGGTGCATCGATGGTTAACAGCTTTTAAGTGAAATGTTACAAATAGACGGGAAGGGGCTAGGCAGCATGCAGGCAGAGTATTCATACAGGTGGAGAATGCCACATTTTACACTTTTTTGCAGAAATACGAGCCTGTCATAAAAACGATCAATCAAAAACAAAAATTAGACTAGCACAATTTTTTTTTAAAGTAACAAATCAGTAATTAGGAATAGTCACTAGATAAAATCTTGAATAACTGAACTACTGATCACAATACCAGCAATACCCAGAATGCAAATTTAATGTAACAAAATTAACAACTTTTGTTGTAAGGCAGCCCATGCTATGGAATGAAGCAGTCAAGAAATAGAAGTGGAGTAAGCCTTCAAGCCGGTTACATTCAAAACCATGACTGATCTTTTATCTCATATTGCTGAAAATCCCATATGCATCAATTCTCTTCACATCTAGAGTTTTAATTGCTTTTCATCCTGATTATATCTCATAATTCTTTAAGTCTTCTTGGGTAGATCATTCCATAACCATCTTCAGTGGGGAAAAATTCCTTTCTGCCACATTTTGAAGCTGCAATTATAGGTTTCAGACATCCCAGACAGAAGAAACATCATTCTTATCTCTACCCTATTAAAACAAGTTGTTCTGAGGAGGTTACTTCATTTTTCTAGAGTGTAATATGTTCTCAAAACAGATTATTATATCATACAAATCAGTTAAAACTTAAATATATTTCCACCCCGTTAATAGACCAAACCTGTATACAATATATTGCAGTCTTACTTATTCAACTGCAATTACATCTCTTTTCCCCTTGTATTCAAAATCCTCCTGTAATAAAGACCAACATGTAGATACAGAAACCTAATTTGTTTCTATCTCAAAGAAGAGAAAATCTGCAGATGCTGTAAATCCAAGAAACACACACAAAATGCTGGAGGAACACAGCAGGCCAGGCAGCATCTACAATCGACATTTTGGGCCGAGACCCTTCAGCAGGACTGTTTCTATAGCTGTATATTAGATTTCAGTAATTAATGGTCTCAGGGCCCCCTAGACACCAGTCTCTTAACAGTTCAAAAAAAAACTCTCCCTCCCCCACCAAATCAGTGAATTACTTCACCTTCGCCCACAAGACATAGGAGCAGATTTAGGTTATTCAGCCCATCCAGTCCAGTCCACCATTTCATCATGGCTGACCCCAGATCCCATTCAACCTCATACACCTGCCCTCTCACCATATCCCTTGAGGCCACGACCAATCAGGAATCTATCATCTTCCTCTCTGTGTACACCCACAGACTTGGTCTCCACTGCAGGCTGTGGCACAGCATTCCACAGATTCACCACTCTTTGGCTTAAAAAATTCCTCCTTACTTCTGTTCCAAAAGTTTGCCCCTCAGTTTAGAGGCTGTGCCCTCCAGTTCTGGATACCCCCATCAGCGGGAACATTCTCCCCACATCCATCTATCTAGTCCTTTCAACATTCGGTAGTTTCAATGATATCCCCTTGCATTCTTCTAAATTCCAGTGGGCACAGACCCAAAGCAGCCAAACTCTCCACATATGTTAACCCTTTCATTCCTAGAATTATCTTCATGAATCTTCTCTGAACTCTAATGACAACACATCCTTTCTGAGATAAGAGGCCCTAAAAGTTTGACAATACTCCAAGTACCGCCTGACTAGTCTCTTATAATGCCTCAGCAGTATCTTGTTTTTATAGTCTATTTCCCTTGAAATAAATGCCAACATTGGATATGTCATCTTTACCGCAGACTCAACTTGTAAATTAACCTTCTGGGAGGCTTGCACAAGGACTCCCAAGTCCCTTAGCACCTCTGATTAATTTTCTTGCTATTTAGATAACAGTCTGCAGTATTGTTCCTTTTACCAAAATGCATTATCATACATTTCCCAATACTGTGTTCCATCTGCCACTTTTTTGACCATTCTTCCAATTTGTCCAATTCCAGCTGCAATCACATTGCTTCCTCAGCACTACCTACTCCTTCACCTATCTTCGTATCATCGGCAAACCTTGCCACAAAGCCATCATTTCCCTTATCCAAATCATGGGCAAACAATGTGAAAAGTAGCGATCCCAAAACTAACCCCCGATGAACACCACTAGTCATTGGCAGTCAACCTGAAAAGGTCCCCTTTATTCCCACTCACTGCCTCCTGCCTGTCATCCATTCCACTACCCATGCCAGTATCTTTCCTGTAATGCCATAGGATTTTATCTTAAGCGGACTCATGTGAGGCACCCCATCAAATGCCTTCTGAAAATCCAAGTAAATGACATACACTGTCTCTTCTGGTTACTTCCTCGATGAACTCTTAACAGAATTGTCAGGCAAGATTTCCCTTCACAGAAACCATGCTGACTTTGGCTTATTTTTATCATTAATCTCCAAGCACTCCAAAAACTCATCCTTAATAATGGACTCCCAACACTTTCAAACCACTGAGGTTAGACTAACTGGGCTATAATCCCCTATCTTCCCTTTTTAAAGTGTGGAGTGACATTTGTAATCTTCCAGTCCTTCAGGACCATGCAGAATCAAGTGATTCTTGAAAGATCATGACCAAGGCATCAGTCATCTCTTCAGCAACCTCTTTCAGGACAATGGGATGTAGCCCTTCTGCTCCAGGTAATTTATCCACCTTAAGACCTTTCAGTTTGCCTAGCACTTTTTCCTCTGTAATAGCAATTGCTCTCACTCCTGCTCCCTGACACTCATGGACCTCTGGCATATAGCTAGTGTTTTCCATAAGACCATAAGATATAGGAGAAGTAGGCCATTCGGCCCAGTCTGCTCTGCCATTCAATCAGTTTTCCACAATAAAGACTGAAGCAAAGTACTTATCAAGTTCATCTGCAATTTCTTTGTCCCCCATTACTATCTCACCAGAATTCATTTTCCAGTGGTCCAATATCAACTCTCACCTCCCTTTTGTTCTTTATATAACTGAAAAAACAGTATCCTGCTTTATATTATTGGCTTGTTTGCCCTCATATTTTGTTTCCCTTCTTACAGCTTTTGTATCTGTCAGATCCTCACCCCTTCTATTTGGCACTGTGGGGCCTCAGCTCAGATGTTGCAGAATCCCAGAATTTATTAACTAATAATCATTGTACAGCAGACAAATTCTATTTCTCATTTAATGTGAAGAAATACACTTAACTAGTATAGTTTTATTTATTTCTATTGTAGCCAGCAGAATAATTAAATCAAACACCACTTCCCTTTCGTAAATTCATATCACCCTTGCCTAGTAAATTTATAATCTTCTGAATGCTTGGGTATCATTTAATAGAGGAAACATTTTTCCTATTACTGGTAATGGCTGTTTATCTGTAGTACTATAACTCACTTTCTTTTCCTATAGTGTGAGGCTACTTTGGATTTAACACTATCCCAAGGGCCTAAGATTTCAATTTCATTTTTCCTGTAGTAACTGGAGCTACTCACAATAGGACAGGCTTATTCACCATACTGTTTCCCGTAATTTCTTCCTAGCAACTCATTAAAATAAAATTTGATCATTTATACTGAATCACTTCAGCACACTCAACTGAAACACCAAACCCTAAACTACATTTCAAATGTTCAGATCTCTGCACTGTTGAAGATGTTCAGTGCTTATGATCTACCTCCAATCACCATTATACCCTTCTTCCCAACAGATTACATTCGGTCTTGGAATAGCTTTCAGTTGCACCAACCCCAGCTCAGCTAAAACCATTTGCAGTCTTCTGGTAACATAGAAAACCAGTCCTATTCTCCCCTAGAAACAGTCCAGTCTCATGCCCCTTGATATTTCCAAAGCCCAGCCATCTTGTCAAATTTCTCAAGCTGAAGAGATACTCATACTAAGAACCCAAAATTCACACTCAAGTAACCACTCACAAGTCAAATTCCACTCACTTTTCAAATGGCCAAGCTTTCTTTCCTCAGTTACTAATCAGTCCTTTCTGACCCCAAAAGCTCAATCCCCTGCATTCCCCAAGCAACCCTTTTTGTTCTTGTGGAATGTTATAGATTTTCCATACTCGAGCTCAATAACCAGCACATTGCCTCCCCTCTGATGTAGATATTATCATAAAAACAAACAAGCCAAGACAAAAATAACAAAACCAGCCCCTAAGACAGTGCAGCCATTATGTACAACACAAGGCAAGTGGAAAATATGACAATTCAAAATCCCATGAAATATTAACTATTCCATAGAAAGCATACAACCTTTGTAACATATTGCAAAGCTGATGCAGATTCAAATTGCACACACTAGTATCTTATTAAATAGTAGTTCAGCAAAAGTAATTACTATTAAGTAGCAAAGGATAGGATTTTTTTTAACCACAAATTAAAAGGCCTTGTCAAAATAAGCTCATTCAAAATAGTTCCAAAGTATAAGCAGCTAAAGGACTCCATTGTGAATAAGTTTTACAGATGTGCTGCCAACAGCAAGACTGCAGACAAGCTGGAAATACTAAGATATCCAGTATCAATTATATGCTCCAAAGGAAGATCCAGCTATTATCTCTCCTCCTACCACCCTCTGTTACAAACATACACAAATCAGGATTTCACCTTTAAGAACTGACAGTAGCAAAACAAGAGACCGTTTCATATCCAGAATATACCCAGCTCTTCATTACCCATAGCCCACAACCTTTTCTTCATCTAGGAGGTTCCATTGTACAATAGCCACATTTAGAACTGAGATATCCCAATAAATTGATGGATCCGAGGTACCTTTCTAGATCCGTGTCAATTTATTTTGTTCCATGTACACTTGAAACCCAGCCTTTAAATAATAATCTGCATATTATTGTTTTCAATGTAGCTTTTTCCTTGCTGGCTCCCTTTGATGCCACTTGTATCAATTACTGCAAAATAATTTTTCATAATCTTGTAGAAACCAGATCCAAACATCCACTCCTCCACCATCAGCCTCCCACAGCATCCTACAAGCTTATATTAAAACAGCAAACTACAAAAGCACCCAGGTTTTAATAATTTGATAGCTTCTATGTAGAATCTGCCAAAAAAAAAATTCAATTCCACACAGAAAGATCTAGGAAGATATCAACTGAGATATGTTATGTGCACTACCCCTTCCCAATTCATTTTGGGATTCTATCCTGTGTACAGGCAGTAACAAGAATTATGGTGTCAGAAAATATTGCTATGTAGTGTGAAAAATGAAAACTGCTATACTCATGTCACTCTACAGATTATAAATGTCCATAGGATGGGGCCATCTCATTGCTTTAACATCAACAGCAGTGTATGGGTTTAGGCGTACAGCATGAAAACAGGACCTTCAGCCCAACTTGCATATAGCAACCGTGTTGTTTCCTTAACCTAGTCCCATTTCCCTGCATTCAGTCTATACCCTCTAAACCTTTACTATCCAGGTACCTATCAAAGTTGTAACTGCATCCAACGTTGATGTCTAGCAGCTTGTTCCATCTGCCTACCACCCTTTGTGTGGAAAATCTGCTCTCATGTCCTTTATCTCTTTCCCTGCTCACCTTAAACCCATGCTTTCTAGCTTTAGACTACCCCATCTTGGTGTGGGGGCAAAAAGAAAATAAATTGACCTTAACCATGACTCTTATGAGTTTGTGAATGTCAATAAATCACCCTTCCGTTTGCAAAGAGAAGTAGTCTCAGCCTATTCAGCCTCACACCTTAAGCTCTCCAAAACCCAGTAAGTAACATCCTTGTGAAAATTTTTGGCACATTTTCCAGCTTAATGACATCCTTCCTGTAGCCAAAGTGCATTTTCACCAACATCCTGTATAGTTGTAGTATGACATCCCAACTCTTGTACTCAGTACCCTGACCAATGAAAACAAGTGTGCCAACATTCTTCATCTTGTCTACCTGGGTCTCCAATTTCAGCAAATTATGGTCCTTCTGTTCTACAATACTTTTCAAGGTCTACTATTTACTGCACGCATCCTCCCCTGGATTAACTTTAAAATGCAATGCCTCACAAATGTCTCGAGTTAAAATTCCTTTTGCCAACCTCTGGCTCACTTCGCAACTTGTAAACTTAAATAACTCTCTTCGCTGCCTACTTCAATTTTGGTATTCATTGAAATAGATAACAGTGACACAATCCCGGTGACATACTACTGGTCATACACCTCCAATCTGTAAAATAAAGCCTCCACTGCCTCCTTCCACCAAGCTAATTTGGTATCCTGAGTTCCATGTGATCTCACCCTCTACACCAACTTGCTATACAGCCCTTGTTAATCCTCTTGGTCATTTCATCAAAAAACTCAAAATTCATAGAACACAAGCGTGTCGATCTCCAATATCAACCCAACCCTTCCCTCCCACGTAGGCAGATAGCTGAAAGAAAAATGGAAGCAAAATAGCTAAGAGTCTCTTAAGTCCTTAATGCACCTGTCTCTACCACCACCCATGGTAGTATGTTTCATGCACCCACCACTCTAAAATAAACCTACCTCTGACATCTCCCTATACTTACCTCTAATCATCACCTTAAAATTATGTCCTCTCATATTAATCATTTCCATACTGGGAAAGAGTCTCTGGCTCTCCACTCAATCTATGCCTCTATCATCTTGTACACTTCCAACAAGCCACTTCTCATCCTCCTGTGCTCCAAACAGGAAAGTCTTGATTTGTTCAACCCATCTTCATAAGACATGCCCTCTAGACTAGGCACCACCCTGGTAAATGTCCTCTGCACCCTGTCCAAAGCTTCCATATTCCTCCTATAATGAGGGCAACCAGAACTGAACACAATATTCTAAATGTGGCCTGAGCAGGGTTTTATGGAGCTGCAATCTTCCCTTGCAGTTCTTGAACTCATTCCCCAACTAATAAAGGCCAACACATCATTCATCAACTTAACAACCCTATCAACTTACACGGTAGCTCAGAGATCTATGGTTGTGGACCCCAAGATCCCTCTGTTCCTCCACACAGCTGAGAATCCTACCATTAACCCTATATTCTGCCTTCAAATCCGACCACACTTTTCCCCTCGTTGAACTTGATCTTCTCAGTCCACCTCCGCATCCTATCAATGTCCAGTTATACTTATGATGCTTCTACACTATCCACACCACCACCAACCTTTTTCATCTGCAAACTTACTAACCCACCCTTCCACTTCCTCAACAGTCATTTATAAAATTCACAGAAAAATCCCAGAACAGCTCCCTGCGGTACACTATCAGTCACTGACTTCCAGGCAGAACATGTTCCATCCACAACCAGCCTCTGCCTCCTATGGGCAAGCTAATTCTGAATCCATATAGCCAAGTTTCCCTGATCCCATGCCTCCGAACTTTCTGAATGAGCCTAACATTAGGGGACCTTATCAAAGGTCTTAATAAATTCTATATACACCACATCCACTGTTCTACCTTCAATGTGCTTTTTTCACATTCTCAAAGAACTCAAACAGGCTCACAAGGCATGACCTGCCCCTCACAAAGCCATGCTGACTACCCTAATCACAATATGCTTCTTCAAACCCTCATAAATCCTGTCCTAATTATCTGCTGCCTCATTTTCATCCTAACTGGGATATAGACAATATCCGAAAACTTTTTCTTTCCATAATCTCTTTTAGCACCTTAGGTCAATATAGCAGTCTGCTTGTTGTGACAGGTTTTTTTTTTAAAGAAACCTATCAGGCACATCTGCTTTCAAGGATATTTATTAATTACAAGAGTTGCATAAGCATATTACTGATTTCTAGAAACATTAATTTAAATATTAAAACTAGCATAAATGATCAAATCACAATTTTAGTCTGAAAGAATAATTATGCAGGATTCAGTTTCTAATTCCCTCCCCCCCCCCCCCCACCAAACTGGCACACACAGTTACATATAATATTACACATGACAAACTCAGATATATTATCATTAAGGTCTATTCTGCAGAAGGGAACACTGTGTACACTGAATAGTCTGCATTGTGATGTAAAGTTTTTGGTCGATTTAATAGTACTCATCACAATCATTTGATTATAATTGCAGTGCAATGTTATTTTAACAGTACATTACTAGCAAAACAAGGCTTTACTTCCCAATATCCATGCTGCAAGTGAACAAGACAAACAATTATACAGATTATATCAGATATACAGGTTCGGCTATGTAGCTTCGTACATTCAAACATCAAGATTACACAAATTGAGCACATTCCAAAGAATACAATACATGTTATGGCTTCATTTGACAATTAACCAGAGGCGGATCCAGGTTATCCACTTTAAATCAAGGAAGAAACATTTGTAATCTACACTTAGATGTCTCCATTACTCTTTGTAGGTAAGATCAACTTCATCAGTAGTAAAAACACTTTAGCAAGGAATCTGGGTAACCACATTTAAGATCACACACCTTGCAAAACTGGTCCATTTAAAACTGGAATTTGGGACTGTCCGTCACTTGAACAACTGCCCTCCGACTGAGGCAGGAAACTTTCTAAATGTCTCCTTTTCTGAATGCGTTTGTACTCCTGTTTTATGTTGTGAAGAATTTGTTCTGGAAAAAAGACAAAACTCATGTTAATGAAAGGAATCATATAATACCCATATTTAAAAAGTTTATATGCTTGGCAAAAAGGGTAAAATGGAATGCTTAATTATTTAAACCAATTAAGTTCAAAGTATCAAAAAATTATTCAACACATTAGCATTTAATAGTTCTACTGACCATTTTATTCTGGAATTAATCAAATGGCAATTGCTAAAGAAAAAAGATAGCATTAATTAAATATGCAGTAAATACACACTTGTGTATCAGCAAGACAATTCCAGCCAAGCATCCTGAAGTGAATCTTAGACAAAATAGAGAAAAGAATGAGGGGGAAAGACATTTGCAAGTTTCTGGATCAGTAACATTAAGACACAAAAATAAATGAGGTTTTATTCAATGTCTTACTTTGTCCAAAGTGGTGTAGTGAAGTAGAACTCCAAACCTCAAACTTATAAAGCCAGTCATCTACCTTGGCAATCAGATATACTTAATAAACTGTAAAGCACTGAACTATGTTTTCTGAATATTTAACTTTGTGATGTCCTTAATGAAATATTTTTCAAATGGTTAAGTTGGGAGGAAAAAGAAACCAGAAATCATACCAAGGATTAACCAGACAAGGCACCCAAAAACAATAAGAATTATTTACTCTGGACTTTGAAATAAAATTAGAATGGCAGGAACAGTCATTATAGTAACAAGATTATGAAAGCAATCATTATAATTCCACTTACACAAAAGACTAATGGGTTTTATGAAAAGGAAACTCAAATTGCAGAAGAACGTGCCAGATTTCCATCAAGTCAGTCCATTAGCAACCTGGGAACATCTGCATTATGAAAATGATTGCAACATAAGAGTTGGGTGCTCAGACAACAAAGAATTGATGTGGGATACAGTTTCCCTCCAAGATAAACATGTAGGAAGTGCCATTACTCGGAGGCCATTGCCAATACAGAGGTCTACATCTGTACTTTCACTACACCAGTCCAAACATCTTTGGCAACAATTGGCCAAATACAGCTTAGCCTATTAACTCCATCAGAAAAAAAATGCAAGAAGATACTTTAACACCCTCTCTAGAACCTTCACGTTTGGAAACTACAAATAAGGAAAGTGGAAAAGATGGGTGCAGATGGGGAAATCTCAGGTTATTCATTTGGGAATGAAGAACAGAATTTTTAATTTTTTTTTTAAAAAGGCAAGACACATTCTTACAGTACTGTACTGAAAGATGTCAGTTGACTTACTATGAAAGTGCTAGCACCTCCAACAGACAAGGCTATTTTCAGCTCTCAATCAACAGCCAAATAGGTTACACATCTTTAGGTGCTCACCTAGGTAACTTCTAAATGTGCAAGACCTTATCTTAATCCCCTTTGCAAGCAATGTAATTGTTCAGAGCTTTTCTTGTTGAGATCCACACAAGCTACAAATTCGCTACCCTCAAACTTTAGTCACAGAATTTACATTCAGGCACAATCCCATTATTTCAAGCAGTAAGGTCATGGACTGTATACAGAGGTAGTGTTTGCTATCTTGAGGCAAATTAGGATGGATAAATCCCCAGGGCCTGAGAAGGTGCTCCTTTGTGGGAGGCTAGTACAGAAATTGCAGGGGCCCTAACAGTTAATTAAAATCTTAACCACAGGTGAGGTGCTGGAGGAAAGTTAATGTTCTGTTGTTTTAAAAAAGCTCTAAGAATAAACCAGAAAATTATAGGTCAGTGAGCCTGACATCAATAGTGGAAAATTTATTAGAAAGTATTCTAAAGAACTTGATATAAAAGTATTTGGATAGACAGGGACTGATTGTCAAATTGAAAGTCAAATTGGCTTTGTGCATGGCAGGTCGTATCTAACCAATCCTGTAGGTTTTTGAGGAAATTACCAGGAAAGTTGATGAAGACAAAGCAGTGTATGTTGTCTACATGGGCTTTAGCTTGGCCTTTGATAAGGTTCCACATGGGCGGGTGGTCAAGAATGTTCAGTCACTTGGCATTCAGGATGTGATAGTAAATTGGATCAGACATTGGCTTCAGAGGAGAAGCCAGAGTGGTAGTAAATGGTTGTCTCTCTGACTGGAGGCCTGTAACTAGTGGTGATAACCAGTGCTGTGACTGGTTATCATCTGTATCAACAATCTGGATGACAATGTGATAAACTGGATCAGCAAATTGGTGCAATGGACAGCGAGGAAGACCATCAAAGCTTATGGCAGGATCTGGACCAGCTGGGGTAAAGGGCTGGGAAAAAAAAACAGTAGATGGAATTCAATGCAAGAAAATGTGAGATGTTGCATCCTGGGAGGACTAACCAGGGTAGAATTTAGACTGCGAGTAATGCAGTAGAAGGTTGTGTCGTTTGGAATTCAAGATGAGGTAGTAAATTGGATTAGACTCTGGCTTTGTATGAGAAGCCAGAGACTGGTAGTAGATGGTTGCCTCTCTGACTGGATGCCTGTTACTACTGGATTGCACATGATCAGTGCTGGGTCTGATGTTGTTTGTGAGGTATTGCATTTTGGTAGGACCACCACAGTGAACAGTAGAGTACTGAGCAGTGTGGTAAAACACAAGGATCTGGGAATTCAGGTCCATAATTCCTTGAAAGTGGCATCAGAGTAGATAGGATTGTAAAGTGAGCTTTTGTCATATAGCCTTCATAAATCAATGCATTGAATGCAGGAGTTGGGATAATGTTGAAGTTGTACAAGACATTGATGATCTATAATTTGGAGTACTATGTGCAGTCCTGGTCACCTACCTACAGGAAAGATCAAAGATTGGAAAAAGTGCAGGGAAAATCTCAATACCAGGACTTGATGATCTGAATTATGGAGAAAGGATGAATTGGACTTTATTTTCTAGAGTTTAGGAGAATGAGGGGAGATTTGACAGAAGTATAAAAAAATGAGGGTATTTAAAAGGGTAAATACAGCCAGGCTTTTTCCAAGAAGGTTGTGTGAAACTAGATCTAGACGTCATGGGTTAAGGATGAAAGGTGAAATGTTTAAGGGGAATGAACAAGGGGTAATTTTTCCACTCCTAATGTGGCAGGAACGTTGAACAAGCTGCCATTAGAAGAGGTGGATTCTGGTTCAATTTCAACATTTAAGAGAAACTTGGATGGGAGGGTATGGAGGGCAATAGTCCAGATGCAGGTCGATGAGACACGGCAGATTAGTAGTTCAGGATGGACTAGATGCAATGAAGTACCTGGCTGTGTTTTACGATTCCAAAATCATTCTAGAAGTCAGTTCTCCATCCTCTACATTCAACTATTCTTACTGTAAAGGGGTCCCTAACAGGAGAGTTAAAATAATTATAATTAAAGTTAATTAATTAAGCATTGAAAGACAAAACCTCAGGAAAAATGCCCAACTGCAGATTACAAGAACAATGAAAGGTAGCACAAATCAAAGGCTTATTAAGTTGCCAGGAAACACCAAGCCCAACAATTGGGAATATTGCATAATGTCCAATCATTAGTAGTAAACTAGCCAGAAAAAAAAACAAGGTTTCTTTAGTTATTTTTTTTTTTTTTTTAAATAGGAAGGGGGAAATATATTACAAACGGATGGAAAAAGGTATAAGGGAAATAAGGTAATGGTATAGGAAATAACATGTATTTTGTGTGTGTCTTACTAGAAAATGCCGAGAACAAAGGATCAGGTAAAAATTAAGCAAAAATTAATTTTGGTACAAGTTAAAAATCCTGCAAAATTTCAACCATTGCCTCATTGTGCCCCCCCCCTTTGAAGATTTACACAGATATCTCACTTAGCATTCATTCTCAAGAAAGAGCATCAATGGAATCAGTCTCATAAGGCTTGAGTAAACTACCTTGCCTACTACTGCAATAGGAATTAATCATATATCCAACAAGAAGTCATCCAGTTTTATGTAGAGATGGCCAATGAGGACTGCTGTGGAGAGAACTAGGTTGAGTGGTCTGACAGCTCAGTATGTGCAGCCATTGCTCAGGACTCATGGTATCTTCATGATCACCAGATCCAACAGCATCTCTCATTACCTCTCTTTGGAAGTGATGCAAGCTACTACCTCCTGCACTCTGCTGAGCTTCCTACCACAGGAATCTCTGGGCTGAGAGGGGTACTCAGCCAACAAGAGGGAAGACACCTGCTTCCTTTTTAAACCTCACCCCCCCCTCCCCATAATCCAATAAGTCTAACCTCCAAATAGCAAGGAGGCCTGCCAGTAAAGCTACAGCTTTGTAGTGCCAGAAACCAGAGTTTAATTCTGACTCCAGGAGCAGCATGCATATTCTCCTTCTGACCATGCAAGTTTCCCATCTTCCCACATTCCAGATTATAGGTTAATTGGTCATCATGAACTACCCCTAGTGAGTGACAGAATTAGGGAGATTTTTTTGTGGGGTGGGTGTAGTAAGGGAAGGATGCAGAATTTAGGAGTTACAGTGTAGCTAATTGTAGGCTGACGGACATGTTACCATGCTCTAAAGAAAACACATTGGGTACTGCAACTAGTATAGGTATCCACACCCAAGGATGTCTGCCTTGGACATTATACAGCTCTGAGTCACTAGACTCCTGGAGCAAAATGAGTTCTCTGAAAAGGACAGGGACAGCGAGTTAGCCTTATATTTACTGGTGTTTAGAATTAGAAGGACACAAAAGACAATGTAGTGTAGTGTACTGTAGTGTGAAGCAAAAAAAAATGAACTGCTGGATGAACTCAGCATGACAAAACAGTATATTGGAAGCAAAGGGAGTCAATATTTTGGTTTAAGACCCCGCATCAGGACTGGGATTGCACAGGAAATGAGAGAGCAAGGAGATCATAGACAATAGGATGGAATATCTCATGAGCGGGACAACAAATCAGTGAAGGGGTGGGGGGAGGGAGAGGTAGAGAAAGTGGCTGGAAGTGGAGACACTATAATTTGCTAAGGAAGTTGATAAGTAGAGAAGATGGGCAGACAGAAAGGGGCATAGTGTGTGGACACTGGACAGATGAGACAAGCTGGTTAATCAGGAGAATCCTGGTTAAGTGAAGTTGAAAAATTCAAAATCTATATTACTGGAGAAGGCTGAGGAAATACTGACTTATGTGGGAATGGGAAAAGAGAGGAGTGGAAATGACACACAAATGGAAGCATAGATGTTCCACAAAACAGTCACTTGTCTCAGAGGTAACCCTGATGAGTGTTTTGACAGCTGGATGACAAGAGGGCATTTCCTCAAATTTGTACTAAAATTGGAGTATCTGCTTTTATCAACATCCATTATCACTGAAAATGAACTGGATGCACAACAGGGTGTACAAGTGGGCTCACAGAAAGACAAACACTAATTTCCCAGTCAACTTGAACAAAATTAAAATGCAACAGTATCTATAGTAAATTACCCCAGAGTAAGTGGAAATAGCTACATGAATTACCCAATCATCTCCATCTCACACAGGAAGAGTCTTCATAATTAAACATGGTTTGCTTTATTCAGCTTAGCTTTCAAGAATGCATCTCACCTTCAATTTTCACAAATTAAGTTTAAGAGAATTAGTTCTTCCAACTGTAAAAATACATTACTGACCATGATTAGTTATTTTTCATATTCAGATTGTATCATTTTAATATTCTTGAAAGTTTTAATGAAGCCAATTTCCAAAAAATTGTATCGAACATTTAGTTTTCTTCATTAGCTAGTGACAGGTTTTTAAACTCACAATAAGCATCAAGCTGCCAGGTGGAATTTGAATTTGGGACTCCTACATAGTTAGTCCAGGCTCTTGATTTCTAGATTAGTACATTGACCATGTCACTATCACTGATGTATAACTAACTCAATACATCTGATACCAGAACATTAAGATCGTACTAACCTCTCCCCTATTAAATTTTCTTCAGTAGTTAATTATGGTAATTCCTAGAATAAGGCCTACATTTGACTTTAAAAATTACAGAACGTTCATCAGTACTTCTCCACTACAATAAAACTAAGAAAGCAACATCCAAATCAAACTCAAACATTAAACCTGATCTACAAATCCAAAGAAACTTTACACAAGTTTAGTAGAAGGAAAATCAAAATTCCTAAACAAGTCTATGTTAGGATTTTAGTTGTTAACAAATCAAAAACATTATACTGGAAACACAACACTCCAAAATTTTGCAGATGCTGAAAATCTTGAACACACAAAATGCAGGAGGAACTCAGCAAGTCAAACAGCATCTATAGAGTCTGGCCCACTGTTTTTTCCTATCAGATTCTCTCTTCTTCAGCGCTCCACCTATCACCTCTCAGCTTCTTGAAATAACCACCTCCCCAACTTCTTATTGTGGTTTCCTTCCTTTTTAATTCTGAGAGTCTCAGCCCGAAATATTAACTGTTTATTCCCCTCAATAAATGATGCCTGACTTGCTGAGTTCCTCCAGCAAGTTAAAGCTTCCTAACTAAAACCACAAAAGCTCCATTAGTAAATACGCAAGTTAATCACGCTTCCTTTCTGAAATAGATTCTGATCTCCAAGTAGATGTTTGCATTGCTATGATATCCACAGCCTATTCAAAATTTGGTGATTGAAGCAAACATTCAAAAGGCATAATCTATGTCAAGGGTACAAAGCTTTCTGGGTCAGAGTTACAACAGCAGGCAAAACTTTAGTAAATTTAGGCTAACTGGTGATTCTTACACAAAATAATTGACTCTTAAATGTCAAAGAGGGAGCAACTACAGATTCTCCCTAATAGATTTAAAACCACAGGTCAAATTACCCAATTCTCTGGCACCAATTCCTTTAAAACTCCCTGGAGTTTCAAGATATTAACCTTGCCCTAATGCAGTGACAATTCAGGATCACGCATCCTAATTGGGAGCCAAATTGATTGCCAGGATTTAATCACAGGGTGGGGAGGAGGGTGTGCAAAGAGATAGAAAGGGAGAAGAGGGCATTAAAAAGGGCTGAGAAGAACAGGAGAAAGAAAGGAACATTTTTGAGAAGAGGGGGTTAGGAGGGTAGGGGCAATAGCATGTTTGAACCATGTTACACTAGGAGCAGATAACAATTCGGAGGAACAAGGGACCAAGATCTAAAGCGGTACAGAGGGCTGATGGATGGAAACGCAGCAATCCAGAGAGGGGATCAGTCATTATGAACGAGTTGGTTTTAAGGACCTGTTTCAGTGCAGTACAATGCTACGACTGAGATGGAGGGGGCGGGGTAAGTGAGGATGGGATCTGCAAAGGGGGCGATGGAGGAATAAACGATTTAAGAACAAGTTAGGACAGTGACTCAGGGTGGTAAATAAAATAGAATGGTTGGGTAGCAAATCGTGTATACACATGTGCATAAATAAAGAGAGGTAGGTAGTGATATTGAAGTGGCAAGGGTTAGAGGGCCGCACGTAGGCAGGAGGGGCGCTGATCCAACAATGACAGTAGGGAGAGGGGCAACTGATCCAACAATGACAGTCGGGAGAGGGGCTACTGATTGAATAAGGCTGGATGCGGGGTGGGGTGATGTAAAAGAAAACAGGCAGTGATCCAGCTAGCCCAGGGAGTGATCGTGGCGGAGGTGAAGGAAGGTGCGAGGAACTGGTGCAATGTTGAAGGGCGGAAACGCTGTCTAAATCAGGGAGCTCCGGCACCGCTCCCCAGTCCCGGGGGCCTTACCAACCTGTGGTGAGGTGGGGAGTCACCTCTCCGAACGGTGACGGCTGCATTTTCAGGTACTTCTGCGGGGAGGCGGCCGAGCTGAGCGGGGTGCATCGCCTCCTTTTCGGCGACTGCGACGGGGGACTCAGCAGAGGGTCGAAATCGATAGTCCTTTTCAGTGTGGCTCCACAGGCCATGGCGCCGGCCGGGGTGGGGCAGCGAACGGGTCGAGTTCTCTGCTGATCGAACACGGGCCCTGGTCGTCGTCGCCGCCGCGACGCTTACGTCCCTCTGGGGAGAAGGAGGCGGCCGCCCCGTTACCGCCGAGCAACCGTTTCCTCGGCTTTCCTCTCACCGGTGCCGCACCCGCCTTAATCCAGTGTCTGCACGGGAGGATGGCTCCGTTCAGCGCAGTGATTTGCGTCCACTAGCCGAAGCGGTCGCGCCCCGCAGCAGCGCCGATGCCGATGGATTGCTCCGCTGGGGAGCCGCTACCTCTCCCTCTCTCGGCTTCTCGCTCCGCTATGGCGGAACCAGCCACAATAAACAACGCCAGCCTCGCTCTCAGCCCTGACACCGCAGCTGCGCACACGCCTGACCCCACCTCCCCACCGCCACGCCGCTCCTTGGGACTTGTAGTCTGCCAGGCTGCCGCTCAATGGCAAGTGAGCACAGTAAAACTACAAATCCCGAGATCCGGCACGACCAGAAGATGCCGGCTGCTATATTTAAATCCCTCATTGGTAAATTCAAGCAGCAACAAGGCTTGCTAAGTGATCAATGAGAGGGAGGAATCGGAGGAGCCCACCAGGAAATCCTTCTGGTGCCTTGCAAATAAGGAAGTGATTTTGAACGATTTTTGTTGTGTTATAATTACTGGTGAAATCTATGTCGTCCCCCAACCCCGCTATTACTAAATGGACGTTGCAAATTTATGATTGTTTTATACCTCAAAGTTATAGTTGATGAGCCTGTACGTTACTTGGGAGGTTTTCTGTAGTTAACAAGAGGAAAACATTAAGAAGTTTAATGCATAAGTACGTAATTGTTGTCTGTTTTTCACATTTCCTACATTTTACTCGCCAATATGGACGTCTTTGTTTCTATAAATAATTTTTTAAATAGAATTTATAAAATTAAATGACTTATTTAAGCAATTAGGCGTCCAATTGTTATATAGAAAGAATATTTTTAGACCGGTTGATTCTGCCCGGGGAATTGAAGGACGTATGAGAGAATAAATTGCAAGGATAGTGAAAATTGTTCACTAAAGACCTGGCTTGACCGAATACGTTGAATGGTCTCCAGCATTGAGATAAATTGGAAGAAGACGAAATCAGGCGTTCCCAAACTTTTTTTATGCCATGGACCAATATCATTAAGCAAGGGGTCCATGAATCCCTGGTTGGCAACCTCTGAATGGATCTCAAGTTTAAATAACATCTATAAAGAATTTTGTCAAAGACAGTCATTAAGGGAAGTCCAGAACTTGAGTTTATAGGCACAACTGCTCATAGTAAACTGTGAAAAAAAAGTGTGCATGAACCATAGTGATAGGATTGAACGGGAAGAGTTTTATTTACAGAGATAGAGAGGGCTTAAATGTGAGTATGTGGATTCAAAATGTGGGCCATGAGGTATCAAGAGTTAATGAAATAGAGTCCTTTCCTTTCATTGCAAAATGCTTTATAGGCAAATATACTTACAAGTGTAACGTAGGAAGCACAAGCCAATTTACTCACAGTGGACTTCAATAAACTGCCATATGAACTATATGATGGTGACCTGAGTCATTTTTTGTTTAGCCAGGACAGTAGCAAGAATTATCCGGTCTTCAGCATCATGACATGAACACTTTTGTATAAAGCATTGGGTAAATGGCAGGACTTTGGTATGTTGTTAATGCTGTGAACTGGAGATAATTTTCTCCGAACACAGGCAGATAATAATTTCTGTGCTGTTGGTAGTAGAGATGTGGTTAGATTAATGGCATGAAAATAAAGCAGGCACTAAACTGTAGACTCGAGAGAACTGATGGTGAGTGAGAGTTTGCTTCTGATTCTCAAGTCGAAATAAAAGTGTTTCTACAAACAGACTGTTTATCTCCCTTCTTACTGTGAAAAGAGTGATGGCTCTTTCTCCCTTGTCAGTGAGAGAGCCTGAGGGGTGTTGAACTGTAGTTTTTGATGGACTGTAGACCACGATCTCTCTTCGGGGCTTTGCTGGTACTGGCATGGTGCCCGGTGGGAGTGCTGATACTTTCTGCTAGAATAAGTGGGGCAGGGAGAGGGGAGGATAGATGCTGTTTATGGATGGGAGAGGGCAGGGGGCTTTGGAATTCTTACTTTTTTCTGTCATTCATTCTTCGGGGTTTTTCTTCTGTCTCGAGGATGTCTGCGGAGAGTAAGAATTTCAGGTCATATATAGTTTTCATTCTCTGATATTAAACGGAACCATTGAACCACTAAACTTACTCGTGTTAAGTAGAGTATATATTATTTCAGAACAAAATGAGCACTCATACCAAGTACAGAAATAAGCTAAAAAATAAGTCACCATTTAAAACACCACTTGTTTGAAGCAAACTCCAAATGAATATGACACATTTATTTATTCATAACTATGAAGAATCATCTACCAAGTTTTATTACAAGACAATGGGGCCTCAAGGTATTGAATATATTTAGATATCCTTGCTTGCTATGCAATTCTCTATCCCCTAGCCTATATAGATCCTACCAGACCGTTCACTGTACTCTTTTGAATGTGGTCTCCATAGTAACCTAGGCCCTGACATCAAGTTATATTATGATGTGTCATGGTCTCCGTGGTAATTTAGGAATCTTTTTTCCAGTCATTTCATATGGTAGCATCTCCCACACCACATTCTGCAGAGATGGGAATTGATTGTGTTTGACTTCCTCATTGTCACACCATGGTTTCTCCTTTCAGGCAATGTCGCTAAATTCTGAACTAATTTTAAGTGGCCTTATGTTATGTTTGCTCTCCCTCTGGCTGCTTGATAATGCACAGGCTCTGGAATTACATCAAAATGCTAACTCGGGAAAGAAGACAATTCCAAGTAAGTTCAGTATTATCCATGCTAATTACTACAATGGATTTTATCTTGAGATGAAATTTGTATTGTTATCTACATACCACATTCTCACAACATCTAAAAGCATTTTGCAGCCAATGAAGCGCCTTTCCAGTCACTTTTTTACACACACAGACAAAAGTGGGAATCGGTTTGCTTACGGCAAAGAGCTACAATCAATTATTGACCAAGTAATCTCTTTTAGTGGCATTAACTGAGAAATGTATATAGGCATTGACATGGGGAGAATGAGCACAGTCTTCTTTAGAAACAGGATATTAATATTCAGAGAGACTATTCATTACTACAATGAGACCACTAACCATGCAAAGTCCATGTTATATCACTAGGCCTCTAATTCGGATGTGAGTATCGACGTGCATAATCCAGTAGAGCCACAGGCACAGGCACAGGGCAGCTTTCTTGGTTGTGTGGGATGTGTTCTGGGACCATGAGAGGCTGTGCGAGATTTGAACTCCCAGGAGTTTGCAGCTGGTTGTAGTTTCCACAGCGGTGCTGCCGAAATAAAGAGTGGTGTGAGTGGTGCAAGTTCTCCTGAAGTCGATAACCATCTCCTTTGTCTTGCTGACATTGAGAGAGAGGCTATCTGCCTGGCACCAGGCCTTAAGCTCTTCCACCACCTTGCTGTAGGCCATCTCATCCTTGTTGGTGACGAGTCCCACCACCGTCATGTCGTCGGCCAACTTGACAATGTGATTATTCGGGGTTCAGCACACAGCCCTTGGGAGCACCTGTGTTGAGGATGATGGGGAGGATGGAACAGTGAGGGAGTGTATCCTCACTATCTGAGATCTGTTACTCAGGCAGTCCAACACCCAGATGGACAATGATGAATTGACTGAGGAGTAGGAGTTTGTTCACCAAGATCTGTAGGACAATAGTTTTGAATATTGAATTGAATCCAGAAAGAGCATTCTGACATATTTATACTCATGTCCTTCTAGATGCGCAGTGGAGAGCATCCTAGCATGCTGTATTAGTGCTTAGTACGAAAGCTGCAGCTTGTATGTATGTATACATACACATTCAGTATATCCCAGCAACATAATGAAGGATCGCACCCACCCTGCTCATACACTGCTTGTCCCACTCCCATCAGGGAGGAGGTTACATAGCATCCATGCCAGGACCACCAGACTCAAAAACAGTCACTATCCCCAAGCAGAAAACATCTCCACCCACTAACACACACCACCACAGCCCCCGCACAAGAACTGCTTCATCGTTCCTGTCAGAGTCACCTTGCACTCCTGTGCCTAGCGTCACTTTATGGGCCTACAATCAATCTACTGTATATGTACAAATTTTATGTATTTATGTTTATTGTGTATCTTGTTATTGTGTTTTTTGTGCTGCATTGGATCCGGAGTAATAATAATTTCGTTCTTTATACTTGTGTACCGGAAATTACATCAAATAATTTTGAATCTTGAATCTCGGTATAAGGTTTGAGCCTACTATCACGTAATTCATAGGTGAAAATACTGCCAGCAAGCCATGGGTTGATGTTTCCTCAATTTTATTTAAGTCCCAAATGGTATGTTGCACTTAGGATGTCCTGGATTGATGATGACAACATGGATGCTGAGGGCTGTGGAGGTTAATTTTTATGATGAAGCTAACAACGAAGGGCAGAGTTGATTTCAGGTCCTGTTTAGTGTTGCAGGATCACAGATCAGAAGCATGGAAAACTATTCTCTGTTCTTCGATAGGTTTATCAAGGAACTATAATAATTCATCCTGAAGGATGAATAAGATATATCAAACGAAATTCCCCCCTCACTCCTTCTACCCACCTGGCTATCACCTCCTGCTGCTGCTACTCCCTCCTTCCCTTTCTTCAATGGTCTACTGTCCTCTCCTAATTCCTCCTCCTTCAGCCTTCGACGGCTTCCACCTATCACCATCAACACCATCACGAGTAAAGCCCTCCCCACCCCATTGAGCACATCTACACAGAGAGTTGTCACAGAAAAACAGCATTCATTATCCGGCACCCCCACTACCCAGGTCATGCTCTCTTCTTGGGGCTGCCATCAGGGATGAAGAAGGTACAGGAGCCTTAGGACTCACACTAACAGGTCAGGAACAGTTGTTACCACTCAACCATCAGGCTCTTGAACCAGAGGGGATAACCTCACTTAACTTCACCCATCCCATCGTTGAACTGTTCCCACAGCCTATGGACTCACTTTCAAGGACTCTTCATCTCATGTTCTCAATATTTATTGCTTACTTACTTATAGTTATTTCTCATTTTTTGTATTTGCACAGTTGTCTTTTGCACACCGGTGGTCTGCCCTGTTGGGTGTGGTCTTCCATTGGTTCTATCATGGTTATTGGATCTACTGAGTATGCCCACAAGGAAATGAACCTCAGGGTTGTATATGGTGACATATATGTACTTTGATATTAAAATTGCTTTGAACTTTGCAATTCATTCCCTCATGCCGCATCCACCCACCTTCCCCCTCATCTGGTTTCACCTATTACCTGTCGGTTTGTACTCCAGAACAAAGCGGGATATTGTTTGCTCTGGGAGAGTAATTGGAACTTTGCGTGAATATGGCAGGAAGGAAAGGAGTTAGGCCAGGCAGGTTAAATGAGATGGTAACAAAAGAATTAGAGAGGAATATGGCAAAAAAGCAAAATTGCCAGTTTTTTGAAATCCAAATTTAATATGTTTGTATATTGTAAGGCAACAAGCAAAGACATGAAGACTTTGAAACTAGGAAAAGTAAACAGGTGGGTTTTATGGTAGTCTGTATACAGTAGAGGAAGTGCTGGACATCTTAAAATCCATGAAGGTAGGTCTGACGAAGTATATCCAAGAACACTGTGGGACACTGGAGAAAAACTGTGAGCATCCTGGCCGAGATGTTTATGTTATTGACAGCCTCAGGCGCGGTGTCGGTAGACTGCAGAGTGATGACCACTAGGGCTTTATTTAAGAAGGGTGGTAAAAAGAAGCCTGGGATTTATAGGCCAGTATGTCTAACACTTGTGGTAGATAAGTTACTGGAGAGGAGTGTAAGGGATAAGAAATATGTGCATTGGAAAGACAGGTTGATTAGAGGTAGTCAGCACAGCTTTGTACATGTAGATCATGTCTTATAAACTTGATAGATAGATACTTTATTGACCCAGAAGAAATTACAGTGTCAGAGTAGCATTACAATTACACAGATATAGATATTAGAAGAGAAGTAGAAAGAATTAAGAAATAAGTTACTGCAAACTGTCTAACAGAAAGGGGTCATCACTTCCCTAGTTGCAGGTTGACTCATTATAGAGCCTAATGGCCGAGGGTAAGAATGACCTCATATTGCGCTCTTTGGAGCAGCACAGTTGTCTTAGTCAATTACTAAAAGTGTTCCTCTGTTCAGCCAAGGTGGCATGAAGAGGGTGGGAAACATTGTTCGGAATTGTCAGGATTTTCCGTAGGGTCCTCTGTTATACCACAGTCTCCAGTGTGTCCAGTTTGACTCCTATAACAGAGCTAGCCTTTCTAATCAGTTTATAGAGCCTGTTGGCATCACCCGTGTTGATGCCATTGCCCCAGCACATCGCCACGTAGAAGATTGTACTGGTGACAACAGACAGGTAGAACATGTGAAGGAGAGGCCTGCATACTCCAAAGGACCTCAGTCTCCTCAGGAAGTAGAGGCACCTCTGGCCCTCTTGTACACAGCCTCTGTGTTGGTGCTCCACTCAAGTCTGTCATCCTGGTGTATCTTCAGGTACTTGAAGGTCCTCAGCATGTCCTCGCTATCAATAGTAACAGGGTTCAATACAGACTTCCTAAAGTCCATCACCATATCCTTTGTCTTATTAATGTTAAGCTGCAGCTGATTCATCCTGCACCATTTGACAAAGTCCTCCACCAGGGCCCTGTATTCACCCAACTATTGCTGAGTTTTTGATTGCCTTTGATGTGACCAAGAGCAATGATGAGGACAGACTTGTGTTTGTATGGATTTTGGTAAGGCTCCACATATTAGACTGCTCTGGAAGTTTGGATTGTATGGAACCCAGAGACAGCTGGCTAATTGGGTAAACAGTTGGTTTGACGTTGGGAAACAGAGGATGACAGTGTAAGTTTCTTTCTCAGAGTGTTAAATCATGACAAGTGGTGTGCCTCAGGGGACAGTGCTGGGTCCATTGTTATTTGTCATCTATAGCAATGATTTCAATAAAAATATACAAAACGGGGTTAGTAAGTTTGCAGATAGTATAGTGGGCAGTAAAAAGTTTTCAAAAATTACAGGGCGAATTGAAACAGCTGTGTAGTGGGCTGAGGAACGACGAGCGGAGTTTAATTCAGGTAAGTGCATGGTGTTGCAGCTGGACAGTTAAATCAAGGTAGGACTTCCACAGTGAGCAGTAGGGTCCAGGGGACAGCTGTAGACCAGAAGACCTTGAAATACAAGTATATTGTTCCCTGAAATTTGATTCACAGGTAGTGTGGGGAACAAAACTTTTGGGACTCTGGCTTTCATTAGACACGATACCAAGTATCAAAATTGGGAGGTCATGGTGTGGTTGTAGAGGGTGCTGCTGAGGCCACACTTGGAGTAAAGTTTTAATCATCCTGCTATAGGAACGCTTACAATGGAAAGACAGCAGAAAAGATTTATAAGGATATTGCCAGGACCTGTGATACTGAATTATAGGGAGAGGCTGTGACTTCTGAAACTTCATAGGAGACTGAAAGTTGATCTTACAAAGGCTTACAAAATCATGAGGGGCATAGATAAAGTGCATGCTCTCCCAGGGTTAGGGAAATCAAGAACTAGAAGGAATGGGTTAAGGCGAGAGGGAAAAGATTGAGCAGGAACTTAAGGAGTAACTTTTCTTTACACAGAGAGTGATACGTATGTGTAACAAGCTGCCACAGGAAGTGGTTGTGGCAGGATCAATAGCAACATTTAAAAGGCATTTGAATGAGAGCATGGATTGAAAAGGTTTGGAGCCAAACTCTGATTTGGATCTTGGTCAGCACTGAGCAGTTGTGCCTGAGAGCCTGGTTGACTCTCTGTAGCATATTTAAGCAGTAGGGTCTGTGCGTCCTAGGGATTTTCCCAAGCACTTCATTGTCGATTGTGTTTTAAATGTGTACCTGCTATTTTGAGCTAAATGGCACCAACTTTGTCCACAAGAAAATTTTACAGCAAATACAAGAGTTTATTTGTCCAGGCTGCTGGACAAATTATTTATTTTTATTTTTTATTTAGAGATGAAGCCCAACAAGTCTGTGCTGCCCAATTACACCTTGTGACCTATCAACCTAGTAACTCTTATGTCTTTGGACTGTGGGAGGAAACCGGAGCACCCAGAGGAAACCCATGTGGTACAGGGAGAACACACAAACTCCTTACAGACAGTGGCAGGAAATTGATCCCAATGTATATAATCGAATTTTATTACTATTGCTTCTTTTAAGAACTAGAAATATGTAAAATGAAGTCTGACATTTATAATGACGCATTACAGAAAGTTCAAAAATGTTTTACAGCTGATTTTGCAAGTACAGTCTCTACTAAAAAGAGTAAAGGTAAAAAGCATACCTGAAGAACCCATGTTTGGTCTATAACTAGATCATTCATCAGAATACATCATTGAACTATAAGGACTAGTTTGAAGCTCTAGAAAAGGTGAAGAAAGATTTAATAGACTAGTCTTTGGCATTGTAAGGTACATTGAAGATGTTCTCTTTAGAGCTCAGAAAGTGATTCGTGGAAAGTTTTCAAACTTATAAAAAGCTGAGACAAATTAAATAATAGAAATTGGGTGCTTTAATCAATGAGGTGAGACACAAAACTGAACTTTAAGATAATTGGCAAAAGGAACAGGGATAACAGGAGGAGAAATGTTTGCACACAGCAAATAGTCATGTTCAGGAAAAAAAAGAGAGAGACAATATTGCAAGGCTAGCTTGAAAGGATCTTAGGAAATATTTCTAGCTAGATTACTTTCCTTCCCCACAGCAGTAGTAACTGAACCTAGAGGGCAGAGACTTAGAACAGTGATTACCAATGGGGGCAGTTCCGTGTCCTAGCGAGGTATTGGAGGAAATAGAAGTCATCAGGGGCTGTTCAAGATTCTTGGGGGGAGGGCTGCTGTAAGCGACACCCTAACTTGAGGCATGAGACCTGACCTGTCATTAGTAGAGCATGCACTTCCAAAAAGAAGGATGAGGCACTGGAACACAGGAAGAGCCATACCTCTCCGTCATCACAATGCATCTGAAGCTCGGCAGTCTCATCCGACCTTACCAACCAAGCAGATAGTATTGGGGATGCATCAGTTAGCAACCAGGGTGCCCAACAGTTGCCCGTGATGTGCGGCACAAAATGAGTTCATGCAATTTAACAGTTGGTAAGTCAAGTACACCCTCTCAACTTTCTCTACAGATCTATGGAAAACAGGTTGCGCAATGATACAGCAGTGGCCGGAACCAAATGGTGAAATAGAGTCAATCAGTGACCCTGCTGACCCCGAGGATTCCTCTTGAGGTGTTCAGAGCAACCTCAGCTTCATGTGTGCTGTCAAGAACAATCTTTGGGGATTGTGAGACCTTGCATGATTGGTCAATCACGCTAACTGGAATGGTATAAAGGTAGCTTGCCAAACACCAGCTGTATCCCAACTAACTTTCAGATGCTAATCTGAATCTTTGCCAACATAATTTTCACTGTTGTGATCATCTTCATCTTTGTCTCGCTGTTCTTTTGCATGCCCCTACCATTGTTCCATCCACGTCAACTCACTGCTGTTGCCAACATCCAACAGGCATTCCCAGTTTGTGTTAATTTTTTTATTTTAATTTTGCCCCACTAATGATGGATAAGCACATACGGCGCGATCTCTATGAGTCCTATGGCAGTGAAGCCTTGAATTCTAATCCGGCAAGAAATAGAAACTACAGGAAGTGTACCAATACAATGTTACATACCTGGAGTGTTGTTTTATCCTGTTCCCATCAGATCAGCGACGCCTCATGTGTCTTATTTGTAATACTGCATTGTCCAATGAAGCCATAAAACCATCAAGATTGTGGGAACACTTCTGTAAAAGACACCCTGAAAGGACTACTTACGGTATTACTCAGTTCCAGAAGATGAAAGAAGCATTTGAAAAGCATTGAACACTCCAGTCATTTGCCAAGAAAGTTAAAAATGATCTCGATAGAGGTTTCATTGCTTCTTGTAACATATCAAAATGATAGAAAAGTATGGAAAATCTCATACAATTGGAGAAAGATTAATAATGTCTGCTGTATCAGAAGTGCTCACCAGTTCTCAAAACAGATATCAGTATTTTAAAATCAATTCCTCTGATTAATAACTCTGTAGCTCGTTGTATTGATAAAATGAGTGAAGACATTGAGTATCAACTATGCACAGAGCAATAAAAAGCAGAATTTGGGATACAGCTGGATGAGTCCAGTGCGAGACAATGAGGCATTTCTAAAGGCATATGTGTGGTTTATCAAAAATGGAAAAGTTTTTGAAGAGATGCTCTTTTTAAAAAAAATTTTTTATTAGTTTTTCAAAACATTTTACAAAATTAAAAACCCCAAATCCCAATGGGGAGCATTAATACAGTGCAAGATTAAGCATACAATAACAACATGCTACAAAGGAAGAGAATTTAACAAAAAAGCACTTAAATTAAAGACAAGTAAGCTTAGTGTCCTCCCCAAGCCCCACAACACAAGAAAAAAACAACAACTCCAGACCAACCACCACACAGTATAAAGAGTATAAGTCCGGACAGTCAAACTCCCAGACTGAATACACTTAGCAGCAGAGGATAATAATGCCTACTACCAGAAAAAAAAGGGAGCTGAAAGCAAGGGACCGAAAAGAAGAAAAAAAAAGAAAAAAAAAACCCTAGTCAAGAGGAAGGTTATGAAAGTACTCGATAGAAGGTCCCCAGACCTTATGGAACTTTAGATCCGAATTAAGAACTGAATAATGAATTTTTTCGAGGTCCAAGCAGGCCATAATGTCGTTAAGCCATTGCACATGAGTGGGCGGGGCAACATCTCTCCATCTAAGGAGGATCAAGCGTCTCGCCAGGAGAGAGGCAAAGGATAGTATTCGGCATTTGGTCGGACCCAGACATAAATCTGTCTTGCCCCAAAAACCGAACAGAGCAATTAAGGGGTTAGGTTCTAGGTGCTGATTCAGAATACCCGATAATGTAGTGAAGACATCTTTCCAGAATTTCTCCAAGCTAGGACAGAACCAGTACATGTGGATGAGAGAGGCCACGCCCCTCTTGCATTTATCACAGAGCGGACTAATGCCAGGGTAGAATCGAGAGAGTTTAGATTTAGACATATGGGCTCTATGAACAATCTTAAACTGTAAGAGGCAATGGCGAGCACAAAGGGAGGTTGAGTTAACCGATTTGAGAACTGAGTCCCAGCTCTCCTCGGATAAGGAGATAAGAGATGCTCTTTTGTAAAAAGTAAAAACAAATATCAACAGAGAATCAATCCACAACGAGCTTACAATGTATATTGAGGATAAAAGTATTCCAATCAGGAACGTGGTTTCTTGTGCAACAGATGGAGCACCATATATGACAGGTTTAGTGGCATTTATGAAAACAGAAATTCCAAGTCTGATTGCAATCCATTGCGTAATTCATCATCAACATCTTGCAGCCAAAATCCTCAGCCAGCGACGTTTTTCAAGCATGACTCTTGTAGTATCTGCTATCAACAAAATTAAAGCTCATCCATTAAATAGCAGAATATTTTGCCAGTGATGCCAAGATAACGATGAAGAGTTTGAACGCTTGCTTCTTCACACGGAAGTGCGTAGGCTGCAAAAAAGCTGCTGCTTAAAACATTTCTTTGGTCTTTTTGATACTGTGATTGAATTTTTGCTTAAAGTCAACAAGAACTTGGGAAACAAGATTGAACTTATACGTGGAGATGTGGCATTTCCGATCTGTATGACAAAACGAACATTTTAAATATGAAAATGCAGGGTGAAAATTTCAATTTAATCCAGGCAAAAAGTGCAGTGTCCACTTTTATCTGAAAATTGGAAATATATGAGCAAAGCATTGGGAGAAGAACGTTCTCACAGTTTCCCTGTGTTGAATGTATGGCACTTTCTTTCACAGATGGTGATTTGCAAGAGTACGGCTTACACTTGCAGTCACTGAAGAAGGATTTTCAGAATCAATTCAAGGATTTGAATGATCTAGAAATTCCAGACTGGGTAATTAACCCATTTCTTTGCAAGATGGAAGAACAGGAAGAGAGAATTCAAGAAGAAATTATCAAAATTCAGAATGATGAAGAAGCAAAAATGCTTTTCAAAAATGTCAGCTTTTATGGTATGTGGCTACACTGTCATATGAAGTTTCCTGCTCTTTGGAGAAGAGCCAAACTGCTCATCATTCTATTTCCATCCTCCTATCTTGTTGAAGGAGTCTTCGGCACATTGAACACTCACAAAAAAAAAAGAAACCACTTGGACATCATTACATGTGGGGACTTGAGACTTGCCTGTCACAACTTGAACCAGATAGTTCAACTCTTGCTAAAAACCATCAAACTCAATGATCACATTGATATTGAAGCTGCTTTACAGTGCACAGTTACGATGTAAGCTAGGTTTAAAACAAATAAAAATATAAAGAAGAATCATTTTTCTCATGTTAGCATATGGTAGACATGTCTTTACATTATGGGGGTGCCAGAAAGTATATTGTGCCTAAGAGGGGTGTTGGCAAGTATGAAAGTGCTTTGGGAGGCACTGGGATAAAAAAGATTGGGAAACACTGATGCACCATCAATAACTCTCGGAGACTGGAAGTGAACGATAGGCTTTTATTAACAGCAAAAAGGGACCATGACATCTCGGAGACTGAGGGAGGAGCAGTGGCCCAATCACCTTTATACAGGGGTCTGTGAGAGGAGCAGTCAGCAGAGGGGCGTGTCCAGACAGGTATACATAGTTTACCACATTCACCCCTCCTTTGTTTAAAAGAGAGTCCGCATGGGGCGAAGTTTCTTACAAGTATATTTACAGGTCAAGTCTATCAGGCGGTCAAGTCTGTCGCGGCGATCTACGTAGCACCGGTGGTGATTGCACCGGTGACGGTGGTTGTGCTGGCTCAGGCCTGACTTGAGGTGCCAGCCCATTAAGCATCAGTAACCCCTCATGCGTGTGCGTGTCGCCCGGTATGGGAGTGTTGTGAGGAGTCTGTGTAGGGCTTGGAGTGCACGGTGTCTCGTGGGTATATACATCGGTGGGTACGGGGTTCATAGTCACCGTGGAGTGTTCGGGGTAGGGGTCTGGTGCTCCTGCGGGAGCCAGGTCGCGGATGGAGACCGTGTCCTCCCGCCCATCAGGTAAGACCACGTAGGCGTACTGGGGGTTCGCATGAAGTAGGTGAACCCTTTCAACTATCAGGGAGTATTTATTGCTCCTCGCATGTTTCTGGAGCAGCACCGGCCCTGGGGACGTCAGCCAAGGCAGGAGGGTGGTCCCAGTGACAGACGTCCTGGGAAAAGAAAAGAGTCACTCATGAGGTGTGGCATTGGTGGACATGCATAACAGGGAGCGGATGGAGTGGAGTGCCTCGGGGAGGATCTCCTGCCAGCGAGAGACCAGCAATCCCTTTGACCTAAGGGCTAAGAGTGTGGCCTTCCACACCGTGGCATTCTCCCTCTCCACCTGTCCATTCCCTTGGGGATTATAGCTCGTGGTCCTACTAGTAGCAATACCCCTAGCCAGCAGGTACTGGCGCAGCTCGTCACTCATAAACGAGGACTCTCTGTCACAGTGGACATAGCAGGGATATCCGAACAGAGTGAAGAGCTGGCGCAGGGCTTTTATGACGGACGTGGCAGTGGTGTCGGGGCAGGGAATGGCAAAGGGGAACCACGAGTACTCGTCGATTATGTTGAGAAAGTAGACATTGCGGTCGGCGGAGGGAAGGGGGCCCTTAAAGTCGACACTCAGTCGCTCAAAGGGGTGGGTGGCCTTGATAAGTTGCGCCTTTTCAGGATGGTAGAAGTGCGGTTTACACTCAGCGCAGACTTGGCAGTCCCTGGTCATCGTCCTGATGTCCTCAAGGGAGTAAGGCAGGTTCCGGGCTTTCACGAAATGGAAAAGCCGGGTGACCCCTGGGTGGCAAAGATCTGCATGGAGGGCGTATAGCTGCTCGAGCTGCGTGCTGGCACACGCTCCCCGGGATAGGGCATCAGGGGGCTCATTGAGCCTTCCAGGCCGGTACAGGATGTCATAGTTGTAGGTAGAGAGTTCTATTCTCCACCTCAAAATTTTATCATTTTTGATTTTGCCCCACTGTTGGTTGCTAAACATGAACGCAACTGAGCGCTGGTTGGTCAGCAAGGTGAATTGTTTGCCGGCGAGATAGTGCCTCCAGTGCCTAATAGCTTCCACTAAGGCCTGGGCTTCTTTCTCCACCACGGAGTGCCGAATTTCAGGGCCTTGAAGGGTACGAGAGAAGAATGCTACCGGCCTTCCTGCCTGATTGAGGGTAGCAGCCAGCGCGAAATCGGAGGCATCACTCTCTACTTGGAAGGGAATAGTCTCGTCCACCGCATGCATCGTTGCTTTGGCAATGTCCCCTTTAATGCGGCTGAAGGCTGCGCGGGCCTCGGCTGAGAGGGGAAATGTGGTAGACTTGACCAGGGGGCGGGCCTTGTCTGCGTAATGGGGGACCCATTGGGCGTAATAGGAGAAGAAGCCCAGGCACCGTTTGAGGGCTCTGAGGGTGTTGGGAAGAGGGAGTTCCAACAGGGGGCTCATACGGTCGGGATCAGGGCCAATGACCCTGTTCTTCATGACATACTCAAGGATAGCAAGTCGGGTGGTTGCGAACACACACTTGTCCCTGTTATAGGTAAGGTTAAGAGCTTTGGCTGCTTGGAAAAATCGTTGGAGGTTGGTGTTGTGATCCTGCCAGTCGTGACCGCAGATGGTGATGTTATCCAGATATGGGAACGTGGCCTTCAGTTGGCACTGGTCCACCATCCGGTCCATTTCCCTCTGGAAGACAGAGACACCATTCGTGACACCGAAGGGGACGCGCAGGAAGTGATAGAGCCTGCCGCCCGCCTTGAAGGCACTATAGGGGTAGTCCTCCGGGCGGATGGGGAGCTGATGGTAAGCGGATTTTAGGTCTATAGTCGAGTACACCTTGTACTGAGCTATCTGGTTGACCAACTCCGCGATGCGGGGTAGGGGGTACGCGTCAAGCTGCGTGAACCTATTGATGGTCTGGCTATAGTCCATGACCATCCTATTTTTCTGCCTGTTCCGAACAATGACCACCTGGGCCCTCCAAGGACTTGTGCTTGGCTCAATGATCCCCTCCCTGAGCAGCCGCTGCACCTCCGACTTAATGAAGGCCCTGTCCCCCGCGTTGTACCTCCTGCTTTTAGTTGCCACAGATTTACAGTTGGGGGTCAGGTTGGCGAACAGTGGTGGGGGAGGGATCTTGACGGTGGAGAAGCTACAAGTGGTGTCCGTAGCGCAGCTGTTGGTATGGTGTTGGGTGGGATGTGCGGGTCGGTGTGTGTGTGGGAGCAGTAGCGGGGTATGTGATGAATTCCCGCAGAACTGAGGATTTCTGACAGTGATTGGTGGGAGGGGCCCATCATACTCCATTGTCAAACTTTTCACGTGGCTCTGGAAGTCGAGCCCCAATAGCACAGGGGCACACAGTTGAGGCATGACCAGTAACGCAAAGTCCTGATATTCTGTGCCCTGCACCACTAGTGTCGCTACACAACCCCGCCCCCCCGGATGTCTGTTGTATGCGACCCAGAAGCCATGGTGACCCTCTGGCTTACCAGCTGTGTCACGAGTCCACAGCGTTGCACCATGTCCGGGTGAATAAAACTCTCAGTGCTGCCCATGTCAAACAGGCAGCTAGTCCTGTGCCCCTCCACCAGGATGTCCATCATTGACCTTGCAAGCTGGTGTGGAGCGCTTTGGTTGAGGGTCACAGAGGCCAGAGTTGAATCGCTGTCTTGGTGCCCGGTAAGCACCTGTGAGTCAGAGGCGGGGCGAGGTGGCGCTGACGTAGATGGCCGCCTCCATGCCTTGCACGCGGCGGGCAGGCAAGATGGCAACCCCCATGCCTCACATGCGGCGCTGCTCGACCCCACTCGCAGTTTGGATTTACAGGCCTTGGCAAAGTGGCCCTTCTTTCCAAGCTGGAGCAGGTAGCTTCTCGGGCCGGGCAGTGTTTTCGGGGATGCTTCTCGAGTCCGCAGAAGTAACACTTCGCGGACTTGCGACTGGCAGCAGCCATGGTGGATTCACCGGCGGGTTGCGGGGTCTGGGGCGTCCACGAGGCCGGCGGAAGATCGCGCGCCTGGACAGCGTCAGCGTTGTGCAGAGAGGCCTCCAATGTGTCGGCCAGCTCGATCGCTGAATGTAAGGTAAGATCGGCGTTTTCCAGCAGTCGCTGGTGAACGTACACTGACCTGATCCCCGTAACGAAGGGGTCTTGTAACAGGAGCTCCGCATGTTGTTCCGCCGTCAGTCCCCTGCAGTCGCAGGCCCGCACGAGTGTCTGTAGGGCCCGGACAAACTCTGCGCTCGACTCCCCGGCCCACTGCTGCCGTGTCCCTAAGCGATGTCTCGCATAGACGGTGTTTACCAGCCGCAGGTATTGTCTTTTGAGGGCATCCATCGCACCCTGGTAGTCCGTTTGGTCCCTGATCACGGAGTAGACCCTCGGACTGATCCTGGAAAGGAGAACTCTGCGCATCATGGCAGGCTCGGTCATGTGAATCTTCTCCAGGTACGATTCAAAACATGCTAGCCAAAGTTCGAAAGCATTGCCGTCTTCCTGGGATTGAGGATCGAGATCCAATCTGTTGGGTCGTAAAATGCTCTCCATGTTTTAAAATTGCTGTTAATAATATTGATGCACCATCAATAACTCTCGGAGGCTGGAAGTGAACGATAGGCTTTATTAACAGCAAAAAGGGAGCACGACATCTCGAAGACTGAAGGAGGAGCAGTGCCCCAATCGCCTTTATACAGGGGTCTGTGGGAGGAGCCACAGGAGCAGTCAGCAGAGGGGCATGTCCAGACAGGTATACATAGTTTACCACAAACACTGATTGAGAGGGAACGTGAGAAAAGGAGATTATTTCAGATGGTAGTTGCAATTTGGTAAACATTGTCTGAATGGATGGTGGAGTCAAGAACTCTCATAACATTTAACAAGTACCTAGATGAACACTTGACCTGTCAATGCAAAGAAGGTTATGGATCAGCTGCTGTTTGGTAGAGTCGGTACCTGAAGTACCTGTTTCTGTGCTGCAAGGGGCAGGGTTTCATATTTCTGGATCATTGGGATTTCTTCTGGGGAAGGCATGACCTGCACAAAAAGGGTAGGTTACACCTGAACTTGAGGGGCACCAACATCCTTGTGAGCGGGTTTGCAAGAGCGGTTGGTTTGGCTGTGGTATGGGAATATGAATGATAGGGCAGTTGGTATACAAATAGATGCTGTGTGTTGTCAGTCTGTGAGGAAGGACAGACAGATGATAGGGCAAAATTACAGTCAGTGGAATAGGTTGAAATGTGTCTTTAAACCAAATAGTCAGTTCAGCAGTTCCACTGTTTGGAAAAGTGAGGATAAAAAAAAGGGAAGGTGGGTGCAGAAGATATCATGAAAACTCTAGAATAAATAAAAAGACAAGAAGTTAGAAAGGGATAAAAATTTAACTTCTGGTAATATGGGGAAAAATTGAAAAGTGTGATGAATACAAGAATCAAGGTGTTATATCTGAATGCATGCAGTATACAGAATAAGGTAGATCATCTTGTAGACCAGTTAGAGGTTGGCAGATATAACGTTATGGGAATCACTGAGTCATGGCTGAAAAAAGATCATAGTTGAGAGCTTAACTGTAAGGGTACACACTATATTGAAAGGACAGGCAGGTATGCTGAGTGCGTAGAGTGGCTCTCGGAAAGAAAATGAAATCAAATGAATCCTTGTCGGTAGAGTTAAGGAACTGCAACCATAAAAGCTCCTTGATGGGAGTTATATACAGGCCTCTGAACAGTAGCCAGGATGTTGGTTACAAATTACAGTGGGAGATAGTTAAGGCATGTAAAAACAGCAATGGTGCAATAGATATGGGGATTTCAGTATGCAGGTAGATTGGGAAAGTCAGGTTGGTGCTGGATTCCAAGAGAAAGGATTTGTAGAGTGTCTACAAGATGGATTTTTAGAATCATTTCAATAGTGCAACTTAATGCCTACATACAACCTGAAATTCTTACTCTCCACAGACATCCTCAAAACAGAAGAAAGAAAAACAGGGGATGAATGACAGGAATAAAATATAAGAACCCCAAAGCCCCCTGGTCTTTCCCAGCCACAAGCAGCATCAACCCCCCCCCCCCTATTTTTCAGAATCAGAATCAGAATCAGGTTTATTATCACCGGCATGTGGCATGAAATTTGTTAACTTAGCAGCAGCAGTTCAATGCAATCTGGCAGAGAAAAAAAAAATAACAAATTAAAAATAAATCAATTACTTATATTGAATAGATACTAAAAACGTGCAAAAACAGAAATATTGTATACTAAAAAAAAGTGAGGTAGTGTCCAAAGATTTAATGTCCATTTAGGAATCGGATGGCAGAGGGGAAGAAGCTGTTCCTGAGTCGCTGAGTGTGTGCCTTCAGGTTTCTGTACCTCCTACCTGATAGTAACAGTGAGAAAAGGGCATGCCCTGGGTGCTGGAGGTCCTTAATAATGGATGCTGCCTTTCTGAGACACTGCTCCCTAAAGATGTCCTGGGTACTTTGCAGGCTAGTGCCCAAGATAGAGCTGACTAGATTTACAACCTTCTGCAGCTTCTTTCGGTCCTGTGCAATAGCCCCTCCATACCAGACAGTGATGCAGCCTGTCAGAATGCTCTCCACGGTACAACTATAGAAGTTTTTGAGTGTATCTGCTGCCATGCCAAATCTCTTCAAACTCCTAATAAGGTATCACCGCTGTTTATTCTAGCATAAAGCATCAACATTCCCACCACCCAACCTGCAAGCAACTGCAAAGCCCCATGGTCTATATTACATCAAAAACTAACTCTTCACACCAACATTTTGACATCCCACAGGCTCTCTCACACTAACAAAGGAGAGACAGATATAGCTCCTTCCACAGTGGCAGGGGAGACAATAGTCAATATTTCGATGTTACAGTCAGTCTGAAGCATTGCTTTCTTATTTCGAGTTCCCCGTCTCGAGAATTGGCAAATCGATTACCAAGTGCAGTGCCCTCGAACAGCCCAATGTTCTGGCTCCTGCTATGCTTCAGTATGTGACACCAGCAAGGATTCACGTCCACAGGGCCATGCAGGCCCTGAAGGCTCCAACTTCTGGCTGAAACATGGCCAATCAGTGAGCTCCAACAACGGGAACAATGCTGTCATGCAGAACCGCAGTCTTTAGGTGCTGCAGGGAACCCAGTAATCCTGAAAGGAAAACAGAGATATTAGAATAGGAAGAATTTAACTGTTTCACTGATGAGCTGGGAGAAGTTGTTCTCTGGCGCCAACTCAACCATTTGTGGTTGAGCCCACTAGGGAAAAGGCAATTCTGGATTGGGTATTGTGCAATGCACCAGATTTGATTGGGGAGCTTCAGGTAAAGGAACCCTTCAGAGACGGTGATCATAATATGACAGAATTCACCCTGCAGTTGAAGAGGGAGAAGCTATAATCAGATGTATCAGTGGAGTAAAGGCAAATACAGAGGCATGAGAGAGGAGCTGGCTGGCGAAAGTTGATTGGAAGGGGGCTATTAGCAGGGATGATGGCAGAACAGCAATAGCTGGAGTTTCTGGGAGCAATTAAGAAGGTGCAGAATAGGTACATCCCAAAGAAGTAATACTCTAAAGAGAGGATGAGGCAAACGTGGCTGACAAGGGAAATTGAAGACAGCATAAAAGCAAAAGAGCTAAAATTAATACGAAGTAGAGGATTGGGAAGCTTTTAAAACCAACAGAAGGGAACTAAGAAAGCAATAAGGAAAGAAAAGGTGAAATATAAGGGTAAGCTATCCAATAATATAAAGGAGGATATGAATTTTTTTCAATATTTAAACAATAGAGGTGAGAGTGTAAAAGTGTGAGAGCAAGAGGTGAAAATGGCACTGGAGGAGTAGTAATGTGGGAGAAAGAAATGGCAATATACTTGAGTATATTGCATCAGACTTCACTGTGGCAGACACAAGCAGTATGCCAGAAATTCAAGAGTGCCGGGGGAAGAAGTGAGTGTAGTTGCTATTACTAAGGAGCAAGTGCTTGGGAAGCTGAAATGCCTGAAGGTAGGTAAGTCACCCGGACCAGATGGACTATACACTATATTTCTAAAAGAGGTAGCTGAATTGTGAAGTCATTAATAGTAATCATTCGAGAATCATTTGATTCTCAAATGGTTCCAGAGCTCAGGAAAATTGCAAAAGTCACTCCGCTCTTTCAGAAGGGAGGGAGGCAAAAGACAAGAAATTCCAGGCCAGTTAGCCAGACTTCAGTGGTTGGGAAGATGTTGGCGTCCGTTATTAACGATGAGGTTTCAGGGGACTTGGAGGCGTGTGATAAGGTAGACCAAAGTCAGCATGGTTTCCTTAAGGGGGTATCTAGCCCAACAAATCTGCTGGAATTCTTTGAGGAAGTAACAGGCAGGATAGACAATGGATTTTGTTTACTTGGATTTTCCAAAGGCCTTGAAAAGGTGATGCACATGGGGCTGTTAAACAATTTAAGAATCCATGGCGTTGCAGGAAAGATACCAGCATGAATAGATTGGCTGAGTGGCAGGAGGCCAAAAGTGGGAATAAAGGGAGCCTTTTCTGCTTGGCTGCTGGTAACTAATGGTGTTCGACAGGGTTCAATTTTGGGACCACTTCCTTTCATGTTATATTCCAATGACTTGAATGATGGAATTGAAGGCTTTGTGACCATGTTTGTGGACAATACAAAGATAGGCGGAGGGGAAGGTTGTGTTGAAGAAGTGGGGAGTCTGCAGAAGGACTTGGACAGACTATGAGAGTAGGCAAGGAAGTGGCAGATGGAATATAGTGTAGGGAAATGTATGGTCATGCACTTTAGTGAAAGGAATAAAAGCGTAGACTACTTTCTAAACAGAGAAAATGCAGAAATCAGAGGTGCAAAGGGACTTGGCAGTCCTCATGCAGGATTCCATAAGGCCTAACTAGCAGGTTGAGTCAGTAGTAAGGAAGGCAAATGCAATGTTAGCATTTATTTTGAGAAGACTAGCATATAAAAGCAATAATGTAATGCTGAGTTTTCATAAGGCATTGGTCAGACCATACTTGGAGTATTGTGAGCAGTTCTGGGCTCCTTATCTAAGAAAGGATGTGTTGGCTTTGGAGAGGGTCCAGAGAAGGTTCATGAGTACGATTCCAGGAATGGCAGTGTTAAGGTATGAGGAATGTTTAATGGCTCTGGTCCTGAACCTGCTGGAGTTTAGAAGAGTAAGGAGAATCTCACTGAAACCTATTGACAATTGATTGGCCTAGATAGAGTGGACATGGAGAGGATGGCTCCTATCGTGAGGAAGTCTAGCACTAAGGAGCACAGCCTCAGAATAAAAGGATGACCCTTTTGAATAAGGGGGAATTTCTTTAGCAACGAGTTGGTGAATCTGTAGAATTCATTGCCACGGACGATTGTAGAGGCCAAGTCATTGGGTTAGCAAGATAGCATGCTGGTTAGCACAATGCTTTCCAGTACCAGCGACCCAGGTTCAATTCCTGCCGCTGCCTGTACAGAGGTTGTACATTCGCCCCGTGACTGTGTGGGTTTCCTCCAGGTGCTCTGGTTTCTTCCCACAGTCCAAAGACCTACTGGTTTGTAGGTTAATTGGTCATTGTAAATTTCCTGTGATTAGGCTTGGATTAAATTGGGCGATTGCTCGGCGGTACAGCTCGAGGGCCTATCCACAGTGCATTTCAATAAATAAATAATGTATATTTAAAGCATAATCTAGCTTTCTGCATTCCTTTCTTCTCACTTACAGGAAAATACAAGAGAGTATAAGCGAAAAGGAACATGAGTAGGCCAACTGGCTCTTCAAGCTTGCTCTGTCATTCAATAAGTTCATTGCTGGTCCAGTGTTGAACTCAATATATTCTCCTGTGCTCTCCCTATAATTCTCTAATTCCTTGTGCTGCAAATGTCTGAAGTCGCCATGTTCAATTTATTCAACAACTCCACCTCCTTTGTTAATGAAAAAGTTAATGAAACACCCTAAAATGTTAAAAAGATTGATGCCCCCCCCCCACCCCGCTGAGGCAATACCACCAATCCGGGAGTCAGCTGGTGACTTCCTTTGCTTTCTACTGCAGCAAGTCTACCCTTTCCTACATAAGGAGACCATAACTGACATATTGCTCCCAAGTGTGGACTCATTAATATCCTGCATAATTGTATCAAGACACCCTTGTTCCTGTATTCCTCTTACTATGAAGGCCACACCACCACTTGTTTTAACTGCTTCCTGAACCTGGTGTTTAAAGACAGGCACGTCTCTTTGTACATCAACACTTTGCAACCTAAAACCATTTAGATAGTGAGAACAATTTTTCTTAGTATTTGCTCCATTACCTCCCCATAACTGACAACTTTGTTAAGGCATGCAGACAGCGTTTCCCTGGACCCTCAAGCCCCAGTCTATATTGTTTCTCTGACCCCACTTCCCAACTTCCTTCCTCCTTCTCTTCTGTATCACCCACCCACTCACTGATTTGAACTCCACGAGTAATTTTAGCCAAAAAAAACCTCTCTTTATAAAAGCCTATTAAATATTTTCCTGATCACTACTTTAGCTACCTTCTCAAAAAGAACATTATTAGATTTGTTGTATAAATTACTTTTAACAAACATGTTTTGGTTCTATGCAATCACTTGGAAATTCCCTTCAGCATTCCATTGTCCTTTCATTACTTGTAGATTCCAAAACTCTCCCACATCTGTTAGACTTGCATGTTTTTAATTTACTGTTTTCCCTGATTCTAGTATTTCTTCGATAATTTAGTTACATCTCCAGTCTAACAATCTAAAGGCAATAGAAATTGTGAAAGCTTGGTAAAATTATAGCAATAGTGTCTGCAATTTTCTCACTTGATTGCTTCTGGTGAAAATCATTAAGTTCTGGGAATTTGTTAGTTATTGAGCTGGATCATCCTGACTGGTCTCCCTCTCCACAGTGCACCCTGGCCACACCTACACTTTCATAATGCAGAGGGCTGAGCAAGCTGACCCTTTGTACCCAACAGTCCTTATGAAGTAGTGTGGGCTTCAAGAGCTGGGGTGGATTTGTTATGCTGGCTGTGAAAGATTTTTAACTCTTTTTAAAAATATCTCTGTTAGTCAGAGACATTTAACATCTATTCAAATATATTTATGTATTAAAATCATTAGAATAGTTGAATACGTATGTTGTATTGCAGTAAATTAGCAAATAGTAAGTCAAACATGTCGCTGATTGATTATCATAGGATTGGTGACTGTATGCAATTAATAAGGTTATTGTTTCTTTACCAGTCTCAATAATGTGAGGCTGAGGGGCAAAAACGAAATGCTTCACCACTTACCATGGTGAGCAAACTGCCATCTGACTCCAGGTTCACTTTGAAGCTCTCTATATCATATAAAGATACGATGCCATCTCTACTGCCCTCGTAGTGTGTATGTACAAAGCTATGCAGCGAGTTAAACACCTTCTCAAAAATCACCTGTGATGGAAGCTTTCTCAGGGTTTTTAATGAGATTGTACTTGTGAAAATATATTGTTGCTTCAAAGACAAATACAGAGAGAGTGGAGAAGGATCGTTTCCACCGTGCGCATCAGATTGAACCCAAATTACCCACGCAGGAAATGGCAAATATGACTATATGATATATATGTATAGCATCTGAAATACATCTTGCAGAAATGTTTGTTTGATGATGAATCTCAATAAAAAATAAATTACAAAAAAAAGTGCAGGAAGTGATTTTCACAGATATTGAACTGCACCTCCAGAACCCAGAACATTCCCTGCCTGACATTTGTTTAACTATTGAACTCAAAGTCAAATGATCATTTCATTATGCTTTGGCCAAGGAGTGATAGTCTCAGAGACTGGTCTTGAAAACAGTCTTACTACACAGTCTTTAACCATTCTCACTTCAAAAATACCAACCTTGATGTCATTCCTGGTGGGGATCAGCAAGAAATGCTGGGCCAAGTAACCTTGAGGAGGTGGTGAGCTGATTAGCTTGGAGCCCTCTTGTGATATGATCAGTGGTTTGAGGTCAATAGGAACATAGTTCCATTGGTTCTTCTGGGTCGATTGCCCGATTTGTTGGATCCTATTATGTACATAAACACAGAATCTCCTTGTTTCATTAAATTTAATAAGTGCTTTCCCACTCACCGTGATGAGTGAACTGCTGTCTGACTCCTAGTTAATCTTGAACCTCTCTATATAGTATAGAAGTACCATACCTTCAAGATGTGATGTTTGTACAAAATGAACTGTGCCTCTAGAGGCCAGGACATCTCTCCAAAGTCCAGGTTGAAAACCAACTCTTCCCTTTGGAACCATTGGCTGATAGACAGCACAGATTAGGCTTTTTTTAAATGCTTATTTCTTCCTTTTGTTGACTGTGATGAGATTCATCCCTTGACCTGTAACTGGACAGTAGCACAGAAGACGTAAAGGAATTCCAACAGGGTGTTGCTTGGGATAGAGTGTTTCCTTTATGAGGACAGACTGGATAGGTTGAGATTGATTTTCTTAAAGGGGAAAAATCTCACTGAAACACACAAAATGATGAGGGGTATTGATAGTGTTGTGCTTGTTACTGAGGGACAGTGCAGAGCATGCAGGATACTCAACTGAATACCACTATTAACTACCACGGTAGACAGTGTAGCTAACAAAAAAAAACCTTTATCCTTAACAGGCACATCTATAACCAGAGAGTAAGGTAAAGGGGATACCCTGAGAGGATTTGAAAAAGATTTTTTTTTCACCCAGAGAGTAATTGAAATCTGAAATGCATTTCCTGTCTGGATGGCAGGAATAGATACTCTCACAACATTAAAGAAGTATTTGAATGAGCACTTGGAATGCCATGGTGCTGAAAACTGCAGGGCAAATGCTGGAAAAAGATGTCGGTAGAGTTAGATTTGTGATGTAACGTGGTGGACCAAAGGGCCTGTTTCCAAAGGATGGAATGATTTTGTAATTCAGCATTAATTTAAATTGTATGTTTATGACTTGCCAGTGATCAAATCCTCAAAAAGCTGTCATTAGTTTTTTTTGCTGTTTGAGAAGAATCCCATATCTCCTATATGCAATTTATTTCAAGCTTAACTAATCTCTCCAGGGTTTCTTTCTCATGTATAATAAAGTCATTGACTTTATGGAATTTATTACAAAGAAAGAAAGCATTTGCATTTCAAAGTTCCTTTCTAGTCTCAGGACACTCAAAGCACTTTACAATAATTAAATATTACTGAATTGAAGTCACAGTTTTAAATCAGAATAAGGCAGCATCCAATTTGTCCACAGCTATATCCTACAACCAATGTGGTGTTAATGATCAAATAATAGACTCCAGTGATGTTGGTTGAGGTATAAATGTTGACTGTAACAACTCCCCTGATATTTTAGTACCATAGGAGCTTCTATCTGAAAAAACTGATGGTGCTTCATTTTAATGACCAATTTGAAATACAACAGCCTAAAGCTCTACAATGCACAATGATCTGTCTGGCACAATGTTTTGTGTGCCATGCAACAGAATTTAAAAAAAATTCTGATCATATTTATATTTTCGGTAGAATTACCCAGTACAAAAGTGTTGTTTTGTACCTGTGACAATTAGAGGATGTTGCCATTGTGTTCGCTGGTGTTGTGGGGGTGCCAAAGGGGTTTTGGAGTTCAGAGTTCAATTGCAGCACTGTCTGTAAGGAGTTTGTACTTTCCCCCATGATCATGTGGGTTACCACTGGGCACTTTGGTTTCCTCCCACAGTCCAAAGATGTGCCAGTTGGTAGGTTGATTGATCATTGTAAGTCATCTTGGATAAGTCTAGTGTTAAACAAGTGGATTGCCAGGCGCTACAGCACATTGGGCCAGAAGGGCTTGTTCTGTGTGGTATCGCTAGATAAATAAATAAACACACTACTAGTACCGCTGGAACTCCTTCAGTAGCCTCCGTTAGTCTCGATAGACCATGGATTTAAGCCTCCAGGATGCAAGCCTGAGCAAGGTATTTTTTTTATGGAAGACCGGCAGTTACCCAAGCTGTAAGTCTCCCCTCTCCACGCCACCGATGTTGTCCAAGGGAAGGGCATTAGACTCCCTCAGTGTTGCTTGTGTGTCTCAGTTTTATAAGAAGAATATTATGCCAAGTATAGCAATGCATTAATGCTAAATTGTCAGTAGGGCTCTTCTTAGGAACATCAAATCTTGTTGATATGAAATACACACTTTGTGAATTCATACACCAGTCATTTGAGATTCATACTTTGTGCTTTTAGATGGTATGTTTGTGTAATGGGCTTGTCTTCTGGTGTTTCATAAGTCAATGTCAGATGTAACTCAATGTAAAATACCATGTAATAACTTGGGAATTATAGTGATTTGGAAGCTATGATGCTTTATCAGAATATGGGTGTAATGTCACAAAACTCACAATATATTTTTATTGTAAATATACGGTCATTAAATCTATCAAACGTAGGATCATCTGAAACCTTTTCACTGGATGAATGGCAATGGGTAAATTGTCTGTTTTACTCCTCCCATAAAAGTCGGAAGTGTACAATAAGGCAGTGTCAATGAATTTTCACAATAAAAGCAATTAAAATTACCTTTGCTCGATGCTTACTGTAAGGCGTTTGAACATTGTTTTGGTGAAAGTTGTAAACCAATGGCCTTAATAAGAATTTATTATACATGTGCTCTCAATTTTATCATTTAGCAACAGAAATGAGCCATAGGTACAATGCTAATGATGAGTCTCTGTTTCTGCTACACTCAGGCCACTCAGTCAAGGTAGAGGGACGATCTGATGTCTGGTTCCATAATCCTTTCAAAATCAAGGCTATTTACTTCCACCTCCATTCAATGGACAGTTTCACACTTGCCTTCAATCTTTATCTGAAGGGTGAAGGTAAGTGTGAAACTTGTTTGCATAACAATATAATGATGAGGATCTCAGACACACTAAGTGTTACTGAGATCTTAATCTATATTTTTGTGACCTTCAAATTTAGTAGTTTCCCTTGACATATTCCTGTCAGTTCCGATTGGCATAACCATCTCCTCCACAATCTCCATCAGCACCGGTGCACCACAGGGCTGTGTGCTTTGCCCCCTGCTCTACTCACTGTACACCTACCACTGTGTGGCTAAGTACAGCTCTAACACCATTGCTGATGACACCACTGCTGTGGGTTGTCTCAAAGATTGTGATGAATCAGCATTCAGGAGGGATATGGAAAATCTGGCTGAATGTGTCATAACAACAACCCCTCACACAATGTCAGCAAGACCAAGGAACTGATCATAGACGTCAGGAGAGGAAAACCGGAGGTCCACGAGCCAATCCTCATTGGAGGATTAGAGGTGGAGAGGGTCAGTAGCTTTAATGTCCTGGGTGTCACTATCTCAGAGGACCTGTTCCAGACCCATCATATAAAAGTAGTTGCAAAGAAAGCACAACAGCACCTCTACTTCCTTAGAAGGCTGTGGAGATTTGGCAAGCCATCAAAAACCTCAACAAACTTGTATGGATGTGCAATAGAAAGTGTATTGACTGGCTGCATCATGGCTTGGTATGGGAAAACTAATGCCTTTGAACGGAAAATCCTACAAAAGGTAACCCCCTGTAGGTAAAGCCCTTCTAACCATTGATCACATCTACATGAAACACTGCTGTAGGATAGCAGCATCCATTGTCAGAGATCCCCACCACCCAGGCCACGATCTTTTTTCACTGCTGCCATCAGATAGAAGATACAAATACTTCAGGACTTGCACCATCAGGTTCTTGAACAAAAAACAGGATAATTACACTCATCTATTGAGATGTTCCCACAACCAATGATCTCACTTTAAGGATTTTTTATCTTGTTATTTCATGCTGTCATTATTTATTTATTGTACTTGCACAGTTGTTGTCTTCTATGCTCTTGTTCTTTCATTGATCCTGTTTACAGTTACTATTCTATAGGTTTGCTGAGTCTGCCCGCAGGAATAAGAATCTCAGGGTTGTATGTGGTGACATGTACTGTATGTACTCTGATAATAAATTTTACTTTGAACTTTGAACTTTCTATTTCCCACACATCATAAGTCCAGATATCAACACTTCTGTACCAAAATTCTAATCAGCATGAAATCCCATTACCCTACATCAGATTGGGTCAACTGATACTTAGATTTCAAAACTCTCAGTTCTTAGCATTATATTTTACCATTGACTCACCTCCTCCTGATTCTGTTGGCTAGGCTTTTTGCCTTCCAGTAGTTTCTCTGGTCTCATGTATGTCTTGCTGGGCTTATTTTTGCTCATTTGTAAAGCACAGCCAAGCCTCTGATGTCTGTGGCCAAGTCAGCTTCACCATGTTTAAGTCAGTGGTTAACTTTAAACTATTTACCCGTATTTTCAAATATTTCCCACATAATCTCATCATTCTCTACTTTTCTATACAGTACTCCTACCATCCCCAATAATTCTGTGATTTCTGCACTCCCCCACTTCCTGATTCTTGATCTTCCCCAAATGTAATCTCATCTCTATTATGCTTTCAACTGTTAAGCTCTATTAAGATAGTCTTTGCTCATCTGCCTTAATACATAAGATCCTAGATGTCAAATTTTGTTTTATTAAGCTTCCATGAAGCTATTTGGAAGATTTTATCAAGTGAAAGACATTACATAAAGCCAATTATTGTTATTATTTGCCCCACTCCCTCCCCCTATGTCTTTCGAACAAATAGGTCTTCAACTGTGGAAACTTTTGATGTTTTTGCCTCTCCACAGCCATCCTCTCCCATTCTAATTTCACTCTTTTGACTGATTATTTTATCTAAAAATTACTGTAGATATTTGAAATAAAATTAAAATTGCTGGAAGATGTTAACATCTGTGGAGAGAATAACAGTAAAATCACATTAACTGTACAAGATTTGCAATCAGAATCATTGGGCAATAATCATTTGAACAATAATAATCGGAAGCTGAAATGCCTCAGTCTGTAAGGGGAAGGTGTTGCTTCTCTTTATTGACAGTTATTTTATACTCATTTTTTTTAAAATTTCAGATGACACAGTTTCTTTCAATGCTGAAGAATATGAAGAGATCGGACCTTGTTCAGTTACATGTGGTAAATATTATTTTTGAAAATATTAATTGTGAGCAGAATTTGGATAGATTGTTCTTTCATAATCATCCATCCCTATGCTATAATGTGAGGAAAAATTTACAAAGTAATCAAAATATTACAGAGAATAAGAGCTAGAATGAAGACTAGATCTGACCTCAAGATTTTGGTCATGGTGCTTGCACACCACCAACTTGTATGCGGTGCTGATTATGGCCTCTGTTAATAAAAACATGGGTTGCATGTATAAAGGCCTGGTACAAATTGGAGCTGTACTCCAAAATGATGTTAGTCATTATGCACAGATTTGTTGGGAAATGGACCATTGGACTTAATGTTACTTGGTGTATGCCTTGTTTTTTATTCCTAAGACTCTGGGACCCCAGGGTGAACATGCAAGTTCTCTTGAATTGATAGGATGCTTTCTCAGGTACCATTCTCTCCTGCTTTCATTGGAGTTGTTTCCTGCACCTGCACTCCTTTCCCTCTGGAATTATTTCTTGTTCCTGCTTGCTCATGGCCAGTACTCCACCATGTGATGCCTCCTTCACCAACCTGGTCTCAAAGGTAGCCATGATGCTACTCTCTACCCGGGATCAGGCTGAGTGATGATGGCTCCTCGGGTAGGCTGTTGCCCCAAGGGTCAGGTCACTTTCTGCAATGGGAATGAAAGAGTAGGTCAAAGGTGACATTTTAACATTGAAGCTAAGCAGCGAGAAGCGATTGTCTACTGAGAGCAGCTGCAGATCGATGTGCAGGAAACAAAGTGATTTCCCTGCAGGGCGTTTCTGTTAGTTACCCGTTCTAGCAGGATCAGGATGCTGAGGAACACCTTCAAAAGAAGCCCAAAGCCTCTCTGAAAAGTCAGAGTGCTGCTCCAGCAGTTCTTGCAGCCATGACTACCTGTTCCCTGCAGCTTCAGTGCCTCTCCACTTAAAAGTAACAAATGATGTTTGATTCCCAATGCCCAAAAGCCAGTGCAGTCAGAAGCACACAGCATTGATTTCACATGATCCTCGTGCCCAACCTGCAACACGTGCCTATTCCCCTTGCTCACAATTGGGCTCAGTACTCTAGATCATTCTATCAGTTAAATGTAAAGGACCTGTAAGGTGACAGTCATGGCCTGAGGAGTTCCACCCTTTGCAGTACGGTATGCCTGCTTTGCTCAGGTTTGCAACTGCAGACACATACTGCTTTTTCACCTTTCAGTGATTTGCATGGGCTTGGTACAGTGGTATCAGTTTCTCAGCATCAGGTCGAACGTTACTCAGAAAGAGGCTCCCACGTTCGGTAATTTGCAGTCTGTTTCATTACTTTGAAGAAAGTTGGGCGACTACACTGAAACTACGCTCCACCAAATATGATGTTGGAAAGACAATAAGGAACACCTGGACCTTTTTCCACAGTGCAGGACAGCATTCCAAGATTTCTTTATGCAACCAAAGGTGTTGATATGATTTTTTGAATCTCAGTTTCAGCTCAAAGTCATTCTATAGCAAGATCAGATCTTCCTCCATCCTTCCCATTAATTACATGTGTTCAGGAATGGATTTATTACCCAGTCTGGAATTTGGATTGAGAGAAGGTCTGAAATCTCTCTGCCGTGTCTTTATGCAGCTTACCCAGGTGGGCACAGCACACTGGAAGATCATCATTTGGTGTTCTTTCTTTCTCTTCCAACTCAGAGAGGCTCAGACACTAGCAGAATGCCAGAAATGTGAGAGTGTTGGGGGCAGAAGCAAATGTCGTTGCTATTACTAAGAAGGTAGATAAGTCACCTAGATCAGATGAACTATACCTCAGGGTTCTGAAAGAGGTAGCCAAAGAGATTGCGGAAGAGTTAATAATGATCTTTCAAGAATCACTTGATTCTGGAATAATTCCTGAGGACTGGAAAATTGCAAATGTCACTGCACTCTTTAAAAAAAGAGGAAGGCAGAAGAAAGAAAACTATAGGCCAGTTAATCTGAGTCGTTGGGAAGATGTTCGAGTCAAAGGATGAGGTTTTGGGGTTCTTAGAGGCACATGATAAAGTAGGCCAAAATCAACTTGGTTTTCTAAAGGGGAAATGTCTGACAAATCTGTTGGAATTCTCTGAGGAAATAATAAGCAGGACAGACAAAGGAGAGCCAGTGGATATTTTTTATTTGATTTTTCAGAAGGCCTTTGACAAGGTGCCTCACATGAGGCTGCTTAACAAGATAATAGCCTATGGTATTACTGGAAAAGTACTAGCATGGACAGAAGATTGGCTGACTGGTAGGAGACAGAGTGGCAATAAAGAGGGCCTTTTCTGGTCACCTGCCGGTCACTAGTGATGTGCCATAGGGGTCAGTGTTGGAACCACTTCTTTTTATGTTGTATGAACACAATAATTTAGATGAAGAAATTGAGGGCTTTATTGCCAAGTTTGTAGATGATATATGCAAGGGCAGGTAGCTTTGAGGAAGCAGGATCTCTGCAGAAGAACTGGGAGAATGGGCAAAGAAGTAGCAGATATGGAAGTGTATGGACTATTTTGTAAATGGGGAGGAAAGTCAAAATTCAGAGGTGCAGAGGGACTTCGGAGTCCTTGTGCAGGATTCCTTAAAGCTTAACTTGCAAATTGAGTTGGTGGTAAAGAAGGCAAATACAATGTTAGCATTCATTTTGAGTGGCTAGAATACAAAAGCAAGGATATAATGCTGAGGCTTTATCAGACATTGGTCAGACCATACTTAGAGTATTGTGAACAATTTTAGGCCCCTTCACAAAGAAAAGACATGCTGGCATTGGAGAGAGTCCAGCAAAGGTTCACCTGAATGATCCCAGGGATGAAAGGGTTAAAATAGGAGTAGCTTTGGTGCATTGGAGCTTTAGATAGCTCTGGGAATGTACTCACTGGAGTTTAGAAGAATGGTGGGAGTGAGGGAGGTTTCATTGAAACCTATAAAATATTGAATAGTCAGGATAGAGTGGATGTGGAGAGGATGTGGATGTGGAGAGGTGGAGAGGTGGAGAGGTGGATGTGGATGTGGAGAGGTACCTTAGGACCAGGGAGCACCGGCTCAGAATTGAGAGGCGTCCATTTAGAACAGACATGAAGAAAACTTTCTTTAGTAAGAACTCTTTGCTACAGATGGCTGTGCAGGGTAAGTCATTGGGTATATCTAAGGTAGAGGTTGATAGGTTCTTGATTAATCAGGGCGTTATGGGGAGAAAGTAATAAATCAGCCATGTTGGAATAATGGAGAAGACTCAATGGGCTGAATGGCCTAATTCAGCTCTTAAGTCTTATGGTCTTGTGATCTTATGGTGTAAATTGGAAAAGGTCATAATGGCCAATGTTGCACTTAAATAGGGTTAACTTGGACAGAAATGTGGAGATGACCGATTTGACTTTGATAAGATTCACAGCATTTTCCTGAAATTGAAGATTGATTTCATTAAACTTTGCAAATAATTCTGACAAATAAGCAATGTCATTTCTAATATTCTTGAGTTTATTACTTAATGAAACCTTCAAGTTTCAATGAATTTTACGTGTTTCAAAAAGCGCATAAAAGCATCTCAGACAGTTTCCTTTTGAGACCCACCTGACTTCTATCAGTAAGAACAAGCATTCAAATGTTCATCATTCTGAATACAAAGCTCTCAAAACAGTCAGGAATTGACAGCATGGGACTTGTCTTTATTTACCGCTGTGGTAACAGTATTTAATTATTTGTGCATCTGAGGACTTAGGTTTTTTTGTGACAAGATGTTCTCTGTGAACATCTCTATGATACTATGGTGTCCTGTCATTGATGGTGTCTCATTTGTTGCACAAGCAAGAATTTGGTGAGCGGGATATCCTTCTCTTTGAACTATTGCTCAGCAACCCAGAATATTGACGTTCCTTCGTAGCTGTTTCTAGACCCCTTGCAAATAATAACACTTGAACACTCTGATCTTATATGAAGCGAATATAACCAAGAAGCAAAGATTTGTTGCCTGGCTAAGTTGACTTGTCCAACTGCAGAGCAAATCCTGTTATCCTAAGTACCTTGCACAATGTGGCTTCCACATCCCCAGACAATTCATCTATTCATCTTTGAACAGAGTTGTCGCTTTAATTATTTGGTCTGGTGACTTATGCAAAACCATACACAGAACCTGTCTTACTGCTGGCAGAATCAGTTTTTCTCCAATTGTATGGAGCTTTCTAGATTTGGCAATAGGAAATGAAATGTTTATGAAGCACACAAACCATCACTGTTTCGTTATGAAGTGATGGCAAACATATTTTGAAGACATTTACATTACTGAAAGTTTTCACTAAGTGAATGAAAATAAGCCAAGTTTTTGCTTGCTTTATCAGAGTGCATTGAATGTTCGAGGAACCTAAATGGCTTCATTGCTTTATTAGAACATAATCTTTTCACACAGCAGACTCATTGGTTGCTCTTAGTTGCCTGGTGCCAATATAAATCCATATTTCAGATGCTCCTCACTATACTGTCTACACTTCTTGTTTTCATCTGTTTCTGCCATTTTTATAATGGATTAATGACCACAGTGAATCACCTATTGATTAAGTCCAACCTCAAAAGTTACGATCAATAAAGAGAAAAATTATGATGTCATCACAGCTCAGGCAAAACCTGACCCTCTGCCTGAAGGGGCAGTGCTATCTCAGTTGGGATGTGGGCTGGAGAAATGCCGTCAAGGCCATTTGAAAGGGCAGATTCTGAACTTTGCCCCATTGAATACCATACCCAAATTCACATGAATTGTGTCACTGCTGAGTATTAGCATTGTTCTAGCTAATACAGTACTACAGTAGTGAATGGCAATAATACGCAGGCCGGAGCTCGAAATAACATAATAACACGAGTTCTTCAGTCCAAATTTTTCATGACATGCCAGATACAGGAGTGCTACATTGCTTTTCAACACCAATAACTCTTTGAGCAAAGTCTAAGAGAATGGACGGTTAGCAAGAGATGAGGTGATTACTTGATTGTCTGGTGCCCCCTCACTACTGAGCACGTCCCATGCCCCACTGCCTCCTTTATCTTTATTACTCCCTTAGAAACTTCCTTCACCCCTAGGAGGTGTGGGGCGGGGTTTGATATCACCATGTTGGGAACCAGGGGCTTCTCTTCCAGATCCACTCCTTTACCTCCCATCATGAACCCCGTTGTCTTCCATTTTATTCAAAGAATCTCTCAGCAACACTTTCCGACGTCAAAAGGTGGTACAGTTAAGACCAGAGTATGCATTTCATATATTGAGGAAATCTGACTGTTGTAACTTGAGTTATGATGCTGTTGTATCACCTATGAGAGAACCTTGAAATAACCAAAATATTAAAAAGGATCTAGTGCTTTCCCAGCATATATGATGAATAAACTCTTCTTGGGCTTCTAGCTGGGTATAGATATTGATCATAACTGATGTTTCGATGACAAACTCTGCCATATTCTTCAAGGCTGAGACCTGGGCATGTCTAGTCCGGTGGTATTTTACCTCATAGTCCGTCCCTACTGATTGGATAGTCCTCATCCAATCAGATTTCTGCTCTCTCATACTGTTTATAATCGAATTCCAGTTCTTATTTAGTTCATCTTTGTTAACAATTTTTTCCTCTAGTTTTATTTCAATGGTTTCCTTTACCAGCTGGTCCCAAAAGCCATTGGTGTGGCACAGTAGTTTTGTATTGTTGAAGTCAATCCTATGGCCATTACGGATGCAGTGTTTGCTACTACCAGTTTCTCTGGGTAACCCAAATGAATACACCTCCTGTACTTCTTGATGCGCATTTCCACCATGTGTTCTGTCTGACCGATATACACTGCTCTGCATTCACAGGGGATCCTGTAAACAATAGCCACCCTGAGTCCAAGGTAACCTTTGTCTCACATTACCTGTGATGTGAGCTATCATGCCTCCCAACAGAGAGCGGTTCATTCTACTTTGATTAACTGTGCGAAAACTATTTTGGACCCATAGAGTCTCGCCGAGGAAATATGATAATTACAGGTGACATTCCTACAATGGCTACAATATGAAGGAAATCAATTGGGCCCTTAAAAGGGTTGACAGGGAAACCAGGAAACCTAACAATGAGGAGGAACCCGTCACTTCTACCTGCCTTCCCTATACTTCCATGGTTTCTGGAAGGATCACCAGGATCCTGATGAAAAAGTGGATTAAATACCATGCACAAATCCGTAAAGAAGCTCAAGTCACAGCTTATGCGGGTCAAAGATGACCTGGTACTCTGATAGGCTGGCGTTGTGATTCCCTGTGAATGCAGAGCAGCATATATCGGCCAGATGGAATGCACGGCGGAAACCCACATCAAGGAGTACAGGAGGTGTATATATTTGGGTTAGCCGGAGAAATCAGCTTTAGCAGAACACTGCATTCATAATGGTCGTTGGGTTGACTTCGATGGCATAAAACTACTATGCCATGCCAATGGTTTTTGGAACCACCTGGTAGAGGAAACCATTGAAATCAAACTAGAGGAAAAGGTTTTTCACAAAAACGAAGGTCTCACTCTAAGTAAGAACTGGAATTTGAATGTAAACAAGGTGGGAGAGTGGAAACCTGATTGGATGAGGACTAACCAATCAGGAGGGATGGACTATAGGGGTACATGCCCAGGCATCATCCCTGAAGAAGATGACAGAGCTTGTCATTGAAACATCAGTTATAATTGATATTTATACTCGGCTGGAAGCCTGAAGATTTTATTAACCAAAATGTTATCTCAAATAGAGTTGATATCTCTGTGACAAATTTTAATAAATTATAACATTGGGTCCTCTTTTCATGTAATTACACAAATCTCCATGGTAACGTATTTAACAGGATAAGCTCAGGGCAAACTCTTTTGGATATTGGCCTCAATTGGTACCACAATTACTTTGATTAGCTTGACAAACCACAGCTGGCTTTCTTCCACTAGCTACAACATTAATTTTGTCAAACTATTTAATTAATTTACAGTTGAATTCTGAATATTCTCCAATGTTGGACATAATGAATCAACATTACAGTCAATGTTGATATTTACTGTTAATTACAATCCACATCAGATTTATTGGTGTATTAAATCTTAACCAGAATAGAACTGATCAGAAGTTATTACCTCACAATAAAAAATTTATATAATTTCTCTGCCCTTTCAGTCTATGGATGGGTAGCTCTTCAATATTCCACCCAGGGAATTCCAAAGTTTTATAAGTGGGTAAATGGATTATTGATTAATAATCAATGGATTGCTTCATGTGCCATGTATGCATGTGAGACTCTTTCATCAGCTCCCCACTTTCAGAGCTTTTCTGTGGTGTTTCTATATGGATTAGTCCTGTGTCCAGTAGATAGGCTCTGCTACAAGGAAGGTGTGTGAAGCTTGAGGTAGAGGTTGTCAATGTTTACTTATACAAATTGGTAATTTGCACTTATTTGCAGGTTGAAGGGAATGGTGCATAGAATTCAATGAGCTGTTAAATGGGAAAAATACCCAACAATCCATGTATGCCAGCACAGAAAATTGATCTAAAGTGGTAATCATGGCTTGGCTTCGCAAATGAAGATTTAGGAAGGGGGCTGCCCACGTCTGCTGCAGGCTCACTGGTGGCTGACGAGGTCAATACGGGACAGGCAGACCCGGCTGCAGCGGCTGCAATGGAAAATCTGTTCTGGGTTTGGTGCTGCTGTGTCACGGTTCTTCCTCCTTCTCCTTTTGTCCTCAAGGCCAGCCCTGTGTGTGTTCTCGAAGGAGGAGACAGACTGGTGATCGGTGTGTTGCCAGACCCCGTGATCGGAAAATAGAGTAGACCACTGGCAATCGTCAATGTGACAGGCACCAAGGGATTTCTTCAGAGAGTCCTTGTACCTCCTCTTCGGTGCCCCCCGTCACGGTGGCCAGTGGAGAGTTCGCCATACAGCACAACCTTGGGCAGGCGATGATCCTCCATCCTGGAGACGTGCCCTGCCCAGCACAGCTGCATCTTCAACAGCATGGCCTCGAAGCTAGTGACCTCCGCCTGTTCGAGGACTTCAATGTTGGTGACAAAGTCACTCCAGTGGATGTTGAGGATGGTGCTGAGGCAGCGCTCAAGGAGTCGTAGGTGGTGATGGTAGGTGACCCACGACTCAGAGCCGTACAGGACGGTGGTCAGTACAACGGCTCTGTACACGCTAATCTTTGTGCCTTTCTTCAGATGCTTGTTGTTCCAGACTCTTTTGTACAGCCTGCCGAATGCGCTGTTTGCCTTTGCCAGTCTGTTGTCAATCTCTTTGTCGATCTTGGCATCTGACGAGATGGTGCACCCCAGGTAGCTGAACTGGTGGACTGTCTTCAGCTCTGCCTTGCTGATGGTGATGCAGGGAGGTTGGTAATCATCCTGAGGTGCGGGCTGATGGAGAACTTCTTTCTTCAAGCTGACTTCCAGTCCGAAGAGCTCAGCAGCCTCTGCGAAGCAGAATGTTATACGCTGTAGGGCTGTATCTGTGTGGGCAACAAGGGCAGCATCGTCAGCGAAGAGTAGCTCTCGATGAGTTACTCCAGTGTCTTGGTGTGGGACTGTAGTCGCCTCAGGTTGAACAGGCTGCCATCAGTGTGGTATCGGATATAGACATCGTCCTCTTCATCAAGGTCTTCTGTGGCTCTTTCAAGCATCATGCTGAAGAAGATGGTGAAGAGAGTCAGCATGAGGATGCAGCCTTGCTTTACACTGTTGCCTTTTGGGAAGGGCTCTGAGAGGTCGTTGTTGTGTCTGACTTGGCCACGCTGATCTTCATGTAGCTGGACCATGCTGAGGAACTTTGGAATAAGAACAGATTTATTGTATAACAATTTACCTATGGGATGCAGTTGGGAAATCAAACAGGCTTCCTCACTAAGAATAGATGATAATGTTTATAGACCATGTGCATTTGTAAGTTTATCTCTGATGTGAGCTCCTAAATCCATTGTTTTGACACCCACTTCACCATTTAGTTTATATCGCCCGTTCTTTGTTCAAAAATGTACACTTTACACACATGTATATTACATTCATTTGCTCTTATTTTCTCATTTCACTCTCCTGGATATCTTCTTATAATGTGTGCTATCATCTCCATTTTTGTTAACCATTTTACCAGATTTGCACATCTTTTAAATTGAGTACCCAACTCTATGTCCAGTCAAAACTATATCAAGATTACATCTCAGTTCTGGTGCCTGATGTCTCTGCTGCACAGTCCAAATGATTAGTCATCACTTCTATATGCTTATCTGCTCTTGACAGCTCTTGACCAGTTTCATATTTACATTGCCACTGTTCCTTTAATTATGCTGCAATGACCTTGGTTATTAAGAGCATCCTTAATTATCAGATGAATAGACCACAGCAAATTAAGTTCTGGCACTTGTAGATTCTTCCTTATATTGTTCTTTAGTGAGGCAAGTAACAATGAGACCATAATAAGACCATAAGATATGGGAGAATAATTAGGCCATTTAGCCCTTCGAGTCTTCTCCACCATTTCAGAATGGTTGATCCAATTTTCCTCTCAGCCCCAATCTCCTGCCTTCTCTCCATATCCCTTCTTACCCTGACAAATGAAGAATCTATCAACCTCTGCCTTAAATGTACATAAAGATTTGGCCTCTATGGCCACCGGTGGCAAAGAATTCCATAGATTCACCACTCTCTGGCTAAAGAAATTCTTCCTCATTTCCATTCTAAAAGGACACCCCTCTATTCTGAGGCTGTGTCCTCTGGTATTAGACTCTCCCATCACAGGAAACATCCTCTCCACACCCACTCTATCAAGCCCTTTGACCATTCAATAGGTTTCAATTTAGTCACCCCACATTCTTCTGAATTCCAATGAATACTGGCCCAGAGTCATCGTGCACTCTTCATATGACAAACCTTAGAATTGACTAAGTCATCTCATGAGATGACTGAGCTTTTAACCAAGCATTCTTTATTGACAGCAAGCAAACTTAATTAACTACTGTGGCCAACACAAGATATTAAAATTGGATAGCATAGTATACATATCTCTTCATATATAAATCAAAAGTTTTGCACAGTTTTCCCTAAAAAATGTAACAATTCCTTAGCAACAATAGCTATTCATATATGGTATATAACAGTTAACTATTAAAATACCATATAAATTTGTACATATAATTATTTACAAAATATAATATGCATATTATTGACTACCTGAACATAAATCTACAAATTTTCTATTCTTATCAGTTCATCTCTAAAAATCTCTATAGTATGTACCCCTGATACTGATAAGTCCATTGTGTGATTTTTCCAAAACACTTCACACTTAGTCAATCTCACATGTGCTACTGGAATTGGATTGTCTATATATGACTATAAATACATCATAAAGCTTACACTTTTGTAACCCTTGGAAAATCCACATTGATCAACGTTGATTCAACAGAATTGCAATTATACAGTACATTCTAACCACAATATTTCCAATTATCACAAACTTGATAATACAGTTAATTATTACCTTAATTTTTAAAAAATGTGTTCTATCTACTTACCTTCATCCCCACTTGGCCACTCTCACTTTGGCTCCCTATGGGACAATGCTTTTTCCTCTGTTGACTTTCTTGAAGCCATTACCTCTGACCTTCCCCCTCACAATGGTTTCCTGTTCACACAACGTGGGCATTACAGTCTCAGCTTCTTCTAGTGTACCTTGTTTTGAATCTGTGCTCCATTATGACCTCTTCAGTTTTTGGTGACCTCCCTGACACTTCCAATTATTTCACTGCCATTGAACGTCAGTATTGAATGACAGCACTGGCCTTCTTATCCCCAATGCTGCTAGTTAGCAACACTTGAAATGTTAACACAGCAGACCCTAGAGCTCCGAGGAACAGTTCTTTTAAAGAAGTGTAAAGCACATTCTGTATTGAATTCCCAGTGTGTCCATAACTTCACACCTGGGAGCTTTGCATTTCCCTGTGCTATTGGATGATATAGGAATCTCTGTGCACATTTTGCTGCAATGGTGTAATTTCTGAATCCCCTTCTTTCTAGAAATAGCTGTATTCACTCATTTCTCTCGCCAGATACACAAGCCCCAAACTCCTCTTCAGACAAACTTCAGTCTCTATCTGTACAGATGCTGGTGCATTGCTATCTGTACTAAATTCAATCCACTTATTTCCATGGATACAATCACCTCTCTTCTTTAGGTTAGCTTTCCTAAATACGCATTAACTTGCCAGCAAGGGTGTAGAACAGGGACTATCGATTTCTCATCCTCTACGCTAATCTTGTTAGAACCTTAACTGCTGGTACGTGTAAATGGCAAGGGAGTCAAGGGGGAATTGACTGGCCTTTATTTATTCCCTAATTTTCAGTGGGGAGATAAAGCAGAGGGGTATGAGATCAATAGAGTGAGTTTGTTAAAGGAGCCAGTATGGCAGAATCCAATACGGACTTCGTGAGCTGAACGGCCTCCCGCATGTTGTTATAATTACGTATGCTAGTCTGAGCTCCTGACTTACTGGCACCCATGCAATCGTCTTCTGCAGGGCAGTGCTGCTTGAGTGACTCAGGATCTTATCACTTCTAAGCACTGCAGTCCTTTATAAGGAGCTACCCGTGATTACAGCTACACCACTCTAGCCCGGCACCAGGGTAGATAACCAGCACAATCCATTCCCAGTACAGTCTGACAGTCCCACTTGTAAAGTGGGCTATCAGTTGTAAATAAAATATAGGGCTGTTTTATGTCAACATACAGAGGCTGGTCAGTGTTCTATACTCATAACTCAGAGCCTTCCTGCCTCAGGCACACATATACATCTTACTATTTTCCCACTAGAGGTATCAATGAGACCTGGTTACAAAGAAACCACTAAAATCTCTGTGGTTTTGCTCTTTGCCTACCCCTCAAACTCTTGTCCTGAGTGACAGAGTCACATTCCTCAATGCCCTCCTTAAACCTGTCATGAATGTCGTACCTATTGATGTTTCTCTGTATTGCAGTTTGGTAGGAAAGTAACAAGGATCGTGCTTCTATCCCTCTGCTCCTTATTGATGCCAATTGCATCCAATGGATTAAACACTAATGTATAGAAAGTCAAAGTACCTGGTATACTTTGCTTCTCAATACCTTTTTCATATTTTAAGGTTATTCTACACAAACACTCAAAAGTCAGATCTACTGGGCCATTTAGAATCCTCTTGTTTTATAACCCATACACCAAATGATTCTTTGAGAAAGGTTCTTAAAAAGTCATGAAGATGCTGCTGTTAATTAAAGCTTTTAATGTCATGACATATTTGCACCATCCCTTCTGGGACTTTGATGCATATACAAAATATATAACTTGTGAAGACCTCCAATTAAATTTCTCAGAATTTCATCGTAAGGGACATTTTATATGGCTCTGGTGTTACTACCTGCGGTAATATTGCCTGTTTCTTTTCATAGGCCATTTCACCCTATCCTGGGACCTCGAGGATATAATTTGCTCTCAGGAACATTTCTGCCCATTCCTTGCACAGGGAAAATTGATGCAAGTTCTTGTACTTTTGCAGCTGACTAATATATCAAGTCCATTGCCTGTCAACAATAACATTCTAATTAAGGAAGCCCTTTTCACTCTCAGTGGGTTTTCCTTGTCAATTCCTTAGCTGCAATATTCCAAACTTTTGCTAATGCAACATTTGTAGATGCTTCTCTATATTGCTGCTCAGTGAAGTAAGCAATTAGCATAGAGCTTTAAACCAAACACCTTACTGATTGTGAACTGCTCTCATCTGATGATGATATATCAAAAAGCATGCCATATGGTGTGGTACTCTTAAAGATACAAAAGCATCTAACATTCTACAAGCACTATTTGATTTAATGAGAATGATGAAATCTTTATCTCAAAGCGTTAACGCTGGCCTCTTTAATGATAAGGTATTGGAATGAAAGAGGTCTTGCTGACCAAAGGATGTCCAGGCGATGAAAAGAAGTGTGTTATACGGGTTGAAGGATGCAGAGGACCTGTGAAATGCGGCTGTAAGTACACACTATTATAAGGACCTGAAAATAGCTTCCGAAATGTGGTGGGCTGTTCCACCATTTCTATAGTCAGAATTTGTGGTTTTGTGCAAATAAGTTATTTGCTACCCTGGAATAATTACTTTGTCCTCAAATCATGTTTTCAAAAGAGATTTATTTTATTTTTGCTGTTCATGCAATTTTATTTATTCATGTTACAGTAGCTTTTACTGTAAAGTAGGTGTATTATTTTGTTTCCAGAGTTTTTCAAACAGTCTGGATGAATTGAAATACTGCCAATAAATATTGTGGTGCTGGTAGAGATTGGGGGAGGGCGTGGTGATCCGTTGAGAAACGTTGTAGCCCTCTTTGACTTTCTCTTGTCATAGCCTTTCCTCAATTTTTAGGTTGGGACACTGTTGAAAAGCAGGGCTGATTTCGGGAGGGATACGGGTAACCCTACCTTTTTCCGATGTCTGAATAGAAGTACATGCATATTTTCACTTCTGTAACCCCTAAAGGGGATCAAGGAGTGCCGAAAGTGAAATAATCTTTCTTTCACCAGAGAGCAATGTAGATTGCTGATGATGCCTCTCCTGCCATGCAGTAGACCCTACCAAAGAGAGAGGAGTATTGGATCCTAGTCCACTTCCTATTATTGAACTGAATTGAATTGACTTTATTTCTTACATTCTTCATATACACGAGGAGTAAAAATCTTAGTGTTACGTCTCCATCTAAATGTGCAATGTGCAATTTATAGTAATTTGTAATAAACATTATATACAACAGGACAGTCAATATAACATAGAAATATAATTGTATCAGTGTGAGTTCATCAGTCTGATGGCCTGGTGGAAGAAGCTGTCCCGGAGCCTGTTGGTCCTGGCTATTATACTGCTGTACCGCTTCCCGGATGGTCGCAGCTGGAACAGTTTGTGGTTGGGGTGACTCGGATGCCCAATGATCCTTTGGGCCCTTTTTACACATATTGTAAATGTCCTGAATATTGGGAAGTTCACATCTACAGATGCATTGGGCTGTCCTCACCACTCTCAGCAGAGTCCTGCGATTAAGGGAGGTACAGTTCCCATACCAGGCAGTGATGTAGCCAGTCAGGATGCTCTCAATTCTGCCCCTGTAGAAAGTTCTTAGGATTTGGGAGCCCATATCAAACGTCTTCAACCGTTTCAGGTGAAAGAGGCACTGTTGTGCTTTTTTCACCACACAGCCGGTATGTACAGACCAAGTGAGTTCCTCGGTGATGTGGATGCCGAGAAACTTAGAGCTGTTGACCCTCTCAACCCCAGATCCATTGATATCTATTGATGCTTGCCTCCGTTCCTCCTTAGTCCACAACCAGCTCCTTTCTTTTTGTGACGTGAGGGAGAGATTGTTTCCTTGACACCACTGTGTCAGAGAGATGACTTCTTCTCTGTAGGCTGCCTCATTATTATTTGAGATTAGGCCAATCAATGTAGTAGGGTCAACTGTTACGCTTCCTTTGGCTGTGGAAACACTGTGGAGGAAGGTAGTCACACAAGCCCACCATGTTGCTTGTAGTTAGACTTGGTAGTTGAGGAACAGAGGTGAGAGTGGAGGAACAGATAACGGTGAAGGAAGTAAATTGTCCTGGCAGGAAGTCTATAGAAGGGCTTTATCCCATTTCCCACAATATTCCTCCTCCATTTTCAGTGGCTTTGTGGAGGAAAATCCATCTCTAGACAAGTTTAGGTTTCCAATATATATAAATGTAAATCTAACAGGATAATTTCCAGAATCAAGCCCTTTAGCCATGTTTCCACTGTTGTGTCCACAGCTGTTACCAGTCAATACTTGTGTTAAATTCTCTGATGTAGTCCACATGGAACCAACAAGTTCCAAAGTTTTGTGCACGACAGCTTCCTATTACTGCTCTCTCCATCTTGTCAAACGTACTCCTCCACACTTCAACTACTCACGCTTTTTACTTCAACCTGTGTGGGCGCACCGCCGTAAGGGCCCGCACACATAGCCTACACTGCCCCTCAGCTGGAATTTTCTTTTAGATAATGTTAAAATAATTTAAAATTATGCTAATATTATTTTGTAATTTTGCTGATATAATTTTGAAATCTCTGCTAATATAACAGTGAAATACAATGTAATTAATTATGTGTTCATGAATATAATCCATAAATTTTCTAAATAATAAATGCACCACAACCTTTACTTTGAAAATTTCTAGAGCTTCAACGTATTTACATTGTCAGTGTTTCAAGTTGCAACACTGCTACAAATTGTAACTATAAACACAGGTTGGAAATCAGTCGCACATTGTAAATAAACCGTTGGCCTGCTGAACGCTGACACCATGATGTGCATATAACTTGTAATTCTGTACCAAAGTCCCATTTATTAAGGCCTAGTTTTCAGTAAAAGTGACATTGTCTATACATGAAGTATCTCTACAAGGGTTGGTAGCATCCACATTTGTATCAGTATCTTCAGAGTGCTGGCCATTATCCATCTCTGTGGCCTCTTTGCCAACTTTGCATCTGTTATGACTGATTTAGAAGAGCATCTTGTTATTGGTTAACAGATTTCTCTCATGTGATGCCTAGCATCCATCTGACAGTGGTGCCATTGTGTGGGCCGACACTTCCTAATGCCACTGAGCTCCACTTCTGAGCACTGCAACCAACCTGAAAGCAGCAGCTACCAGAAGGGGAGGTCCCTGGTCCCTGTCCCACCACCTTTGTTCAATGTTGTTGGCTCTGTGGTCTTTACATCGTACAATGCTGGTGGCAAAGCTTTCTCATAGGCCTCCTTCTGGTCTGTTTCTCTCGATTCTTGCTGGAATTACAGCAGGAACAGCTGAAGGAATACAACACCAAGGAATCCATGCCCCTTTCTATTACAAACACCCTTTCTCTTGTCTCATTTATCATTAACAAATTTCAGTAAGAAAAACATGTCTGAAATGGCTGGACAAGTTGAGGCAAGAGTCAAAAGCTTAAGAAGGCTTATCTCTGGTTTTAACAGGATACAACTTTGACCTAAATCTGTTAGTATATTGAAAAACAAAATAATATCTCTTCAAAAACAACTGCTGCCTAATGTCACTGAACCCCATGAACTGGACGATGGTGACTAGAGGCTAAATCTGGAATAATGTAGAACTGAGGCCAGCTGTTAGTCCTTTCATAGATAATTACCAGAACAGCCCTGTCAAAAGTTGTTGGTTATTAAGGCAAACTGTTATGTATTATGGGAATATGTTGGGAATACCAGAGCTGGTTCATCTGTGTGTCAGCAGATCCAAGTAGAGACATGGATAACAGGGTAGCAGTTCTCTTGACTCTACAGCTGTCTTTTGTATGGAAGCTCAGATTTAATGTTGTCCTGCATTTGCTGAACCATGGCTGCAGCCTGGATCCTACTGCTAATTCTGCAGATCTGTCTATCTGTCAGCTATTGGAACGCATTATGTTATGATTATTTTTATACAGTATAATTTTCTCTTTAACTCCCTTTTCAGATTTTGTGCTAAACAGCCCCACATTAGCTCCATCTGTGCATTTCAGTGCATCTCGTATTAAATTGAAACAACCATAAAGCCTTAGGCTTTATTCCCAGTTAGTGCTTTTAGCTTATTTCAGCCAGATTGGCAAAGAGAGATGGTTTATATTATTAGCATCAATATCCTGCATTGCAAAGAGAGAAAATCTACAGTATACTTAGGTTCAGAGTTCAAAAGTTCAAAATTCAAAGTAAAATTTATTATCAGAGTACATACATATCACCACAAACAACTCCTGTAATTCTTTTTCCTGCGGGCATACTCAGCTAACCTATAGAATAGTGACTGTAAGCAAGAGCAAGAGCACAGAATACTACAAGCTGTGCAAATACAACTATAAATTAATAGCAAAAAAAAGTAACAAGAGCATGAAATAACAAGTCCTTAAAGTGAGATGGTTGGTTGTGGGAACATTTCAACAGATGAGTGTAATTATCATCTTTTGTTCAAGAGCCTGATGGTTGAGGGGTAGTAACTGTTCCTGAACCTGGTGGTGTGAGTCCTGAGGCTCCTGTACCTTCTACCTGATGGCAGCAGCTAAAAAAGAGCATGGCCTGGGTGGTGAGGATCATTGATGATGGATGCTGCTTTCCTACAACAACGCTTCATGTAGCTGTGCTCAATGGTTGTGAGGGCTTTGCCTATAAGATCATAAGACCATAAGACATAAGAACAGAGTTAGGCCCATCGAGTCTGCTACGCCATTCCATCATGGCTGATCCCAGATCCCACTCAACTCCATACACCTGCCAATACTTGTGAGGTATTGGGCCAATCTACTACCTTTTGTAGGATTTTCTGCTCAAAGGCATTGGTGTTCCCATACCAGGCCATAATGCAGCCACTCAGCACACTTTTGCTGCACATCTATGGAAGTACGCCAAGGTATTTTATGACATGCCGAATCTCTACAGAATCCTAAGGAAGTGCTTTCTTCGCAATTTCATTTATGTGATGGGACTAGGACAGGTCCTATGAGACAGTGACACCCAGGAACTTAAAGTTACTGACCATCTCCACCTCTGATCTTCTGATGAGGACAGACTCATGGACCTCTGGTTTCCCTCTCCTGAAGTCTGCAATCCATTCCTTGGTCTGCTGAAGTGAGAGGAGTAGTGTTCCTATGCATGATTTTAGCTGACAAGTAAACATGGGGACTGTCTCTTGTAAAGGAAAACCTCTGTATCCTGGTGGTATGGAGAGGGAAAGGCTGGCCATATCTTTTTATGTTATCCTATCATTTCAGGGATTTTTAAAAACCTTAATAGGCCTTTGCTTACAATAGATGCATGGGTTTGGGTCTGGCAATCAGAGTATAATCTAAACAATAGTATTTTATAAGGTGTGGGTAGCAGAGAAGAGGGATGAGGTGCAGTATATATTCACAAATGTTAGACTATGAACCTATACGTTGCTACGGGTGTTAACTAAATAGACTACTTCAATTTGTAAGGGACATGAAAACCAAAAATAATGATGCCATGTTGAACCTAGACAATTCTAAATAGTGTATTTTCAGAATGTTACTGAGACCCCCCCTTGTGAGGGTACAGTGATGTTTAGCATAGGAGTCCACTCAGTTTATTGTGCCCATGTTGATGTTCGCAACTGTTTGCTTTTCAGTGCTCAGGTGATAAAGGTACTCTCTAAACTTACTGAAGGTTTTTGTCTCTACCACCTTTTTCAGTACTGAGTTCCAGATCTGCGCTACAGTTTGGATGTTAAAACATTTCTTCGAATCCTAGCTAGTCTTTTATTCAATTGAGTTAAATATATGATTCTCTACCAATGGAAGTGGATCCTTTGTCTTCATCATTTGGCCCATTAGGTTTATGTCAACTTTCAGAGGAGCAGATCCATTTATCTTCTCTTTATTCCTCTGTACTCCTGAAATTTGTTCAGTCCCATTTTCTCCCTTCAACTATCCTTTCATTCTTTTTGCCATTAATGTACTTATAATGTGCATTAACCTTCCAGAACATCCTTGGGATGTGCAAGGAAACCAGAGCACCTGGAAGAAACCAATGAAGAGATGGAGAGAATGTGAAAGCTCCATATAGACAGCATCTGGGCTCAAGATTGAACTTAGATTCCTGGAGCTGTTAGACAGTAGCACTAACTGCTGCACCACTGCCATCCCTACAAACCTTCTGGACCCTTTACAGAGTGATAGACCTATACAGTATGGACACACCACACCATGTCTGTGCCAACATCAACCGCCTAACTATACTAATTCCTTTTCCCAGCACTCAGCCTGTTGCCTTTCACGCCTTGCTGGTTCAAGTGTTGTGCCTTCCAAATTGCTTCCAGAAATTCCCATAGAGAAAGAAGTATTCTAATGAAAAGATGACACAACCATGGCTAACAAGAGAAGTCAAAGCCAGCATAAAAACCAAAGAGAGGGCATATAACAGAGCAAAAATTGGTTGGAAAATAGAGGATTGGGAAGTGTTTAAAAACTGACAGAAGGCAACTAAAAAAGTAATTAAGAAAGTAAAGAAACACACAGAAAATGCTGGAGGAATTCAGCAGGCCAGGCAGCATCAATGGAAAGAGTATAATCGCCATTTTGGGCCAAGACCATTCAGCAGGACTGGAGAAAAATATTAAGGAAGCAAAGATGGAATATGAACGTATGCTGGCCAATAATATTAAAGAGGATACCAAAAGTCTTTTCAGATACATGAAGTATAAAAGAAAGGCCAGAGTGAATACTGGACCTCTGGAAAACTATGCTGGAGAGGTAGTAATGAGGTACAAGGAAATGGCAAAGGAACTGAATAAGTATTTTGCATCAGTCTTCACTGTGGAATACACTAGCAGTATGGTGGAAGTTCAAGAGTGTCAGGGGTGAAGAGTGAGTCCTTGGGAACATTACAAGGGAGAGGGTTCTTAGGAAATTGATAGGTCTGAAGGTAGACAAGTCACCTGAATGTGAGGGTGTACACCCCATGGTTTTGAAAGAGGTGGCTGAAGAGATTGTGGTGGCATTAGTAATGATCTATCAAAAATCACTTCTGGAATTCTGGAATGGTTCCAGGATACTGGAAAATTGCAAATGCCACTCCACTCTTCAAAAAGGGAGAGAGGCAGAAGAAAGGAAATTATAGGCCAGTTACTCTGTCCTCAGTGGTTGGGAAGGTGTTGGAGTCTATTGTTAAGGATGTGGTTTCAGGGTATTTGGAGGCACATGATAAAATATGTCATAATCAGCATGGCTTCCTCAAGGTAAAATCTTGCCTGACAAATCTGTTGGAATTATTTGAAGAAATAACAAGCAGGGTAGACAAAGGAGAATTGGTTGATGTTGTGTACTTGGATTTTCTGAAGGTCTTTGACAAGGTGCCACACATAAGGCGGTTTAATAAGTTAAGAGCCCATAGTATTACAGGAAAGATTCTAGGATGGATAAAGCAGTAGCTCATTGGCTGGAGGCAAAGAGTGGGAATAAAGGGAGCATTTTCTGGTTGGCTGCTGGAGATGAATAATGTTCCACAGGGGTTTGTGTTGGGACCGATTATTTTTACATTTATGTCAATAACTTGGATGATGGAATTGATGGCTTTGTTGCCAAGTTTGTAAACAATACAAAGATAGGTGGAGAGGCAGGTAGATTTGAGGAAGGAGAGAGAGACTCTACAGAAGGACTTAGATTAGGAGAATGGGCAAAGAAGTGGCAGATGGGAAACAATGTTGGGATGTGTATGGTCATGCACTTTGGTAGAAGAAATAAAAGGGTAGACTATTTTCTAAGTGGAGAGAAAATCCGAAAATCTAAGGCACAAAGGGAACTTGGGAGTCCTTGAGCAGGATTCTCTAAAGATTAATTTATAGGTTGAGTCTGTGGTGAGGAAGGCAAATACAATGTTACCATTAATTTCAGGAGAACTAGAATTTAGAAGCAAGGATGTAATGTTGAGGCTTTATAAAGCACTGGTGAGGCCTCATTTGGAGTATTGTGAGCAGTTTTGGGCCCACTATCTAGCAAAAGATGTGTTTTTGTACAGTGTAGTTTTTGTACAGTTTCACGTAGCACCATGGTCCTGGAAAACGTTGTCTTGTTTTTACTGTGTACTGTACCAGCAGTTATGGTCGAAATGACAATAAAAAGTGACTTGACTTGACTTGATACTGGAGAGGGTTCAAAGGAGGTTCACAAAAATGATTCCAGGACTGAATAAAAACACAAAATGCTGGCAGAACTCAGCAGGCCAGACAGCATCTATGGGAGGAAGTAGTGACGACGTTTCGGGCCGAAACCCTTCATCGGGAGTGAAGTTACATGGGATGGTCAAGGGGGGATAAGAAGTGGGGGGAGGGATAAAGTAGAGAGCTAGGAAGTGATAGGTTGGAGGGAAATGGGCTAGGGGAGGTGGAGAATTATGGAAAATAAAAGAGAAAGAAAGGTAGGGCTGGGGGGAGATTATAGTGAGGGGGGAAAGAGAGAGAAAGAGAACCAGACTAAAATAATAGATAGGGATGGGGTAAGGGTGGGGCAGGGGTATCAACGGAGGTCAGTGAGTTGGATGTTCATGCTGGCAGGAAGGGGGCTACCTAGGCGGGAGATAAGGTATTGCTCCATTGACCTGTGCGCGGTCTCATCTTGACGGTAGAGGAGGCCATGGACAGACATGTCGGAGTGGGAGTGGTCTGTGGAATTGAAGTGTGTGGCCACAGGGAAATCCCACCACTGCTGGAGGACTGAGCGCTGGTGTTCGGCGAAACGGTCTCCCAGTCTGCGGCAGGTCTCCCCAATGTATAAATGGCCACATCGGGAGCACCGGATACAGTACATCACCCCAGTTGACTCACAGGGAAGTGGTGCCTCACCTGAAAGGACTGTCTGGGGCCTGGGATGGTGGTGAGGGAAGAAGTGTGGGGGCAGGTGTAGCACTTCTTCCATTTGCAGGGATGAGTGCCCGGAGGGAGGTTTTTTAAAGAAAGGGGCTTCCCTTCGTTCACTATCAATTCTGCCCTCCATCGCATCTCCCGTATTTCACGCACCTCTGCCCTCACCCCATCCCCCCGCCAGCCCACCAGGGATAGAGTCCCCCGATCCTCACCTATCACCCTACCAGCCTACAGATCCAATGTATAATCCTCCGTAACTTCCACCACCTCCTACATGATCCCACCACCATCCACATCTTCCCCTCCCCCCCACTCTCGGCTTTCCGCAGGGATCACTTCCTACGTGACTCCCTTGTCCATTCATCTCCCCATCCCTCCCCACCGACCTCCCTCCGGGCACTCATCAAAGAGAAGCCTCATCAGTGTCTTATAAAGGTATCATCTACAAACTTGGCAACAAAGCCATCTATTCCATCTAAATCAATGATTACAGCAAAAGAAGGTCCCAATACCAACCCCTGTGGAACACCACTAGTCACTGGCAGGCAATCAGAAAGGGATCCTTTTATTCTGACTCCTACCAATCAGCCAATGCTCTAACCATGCCAGTAACCTCACTATAATACCATGGCTCTTTCTTGATAAGCAGCCTCATGTGTGGCGCCTTCTCAAAGGTCTTCTGAAAGTCTATGTATCTATCCTACTTGTAATCTCCTCAAAGAATTCCAACAGGTTAGTCAGGCAAGATTTTCCTGTAAGAAAACCATGCTGATATTGTCCTATCTTGTCCTGTCTCATCAAGTACTCCAGAACCTCATCCTTAACAACTGACTCCAACATTTTCCCCACCACTAAGCACAGGCTAACTGGTCTATAATTTCCTTTCTTCTGCCTTCCTCCTCTCTTGAAGAGTGGACTGGCATTTGTAATTTTCCAGTCCTCCGGCATCATGCCAGAGTCCAATGACTTTTGAAAGATCATTTCTAATGCCTCCACAATCTCTGGCACTACCTCTTTCAGAGCCCAAGAGCGCAGTTCATCTGGTCCAGGTGACTTATGTACCCTTTGGTCTTTCAGCTTTTTGAACACCTTGTCGCTTGTAATAGTAACTGCATTCACTTCTCTTCCCTCATACCCTTCAACATCTGGCACACTGCTCGTGTCTTCCACAGTGAAGACTGATGCAAAACACTCATTTAGTTCATCTGCCATCTCCTTGTCCCCGGTTATTATTTCTCCTGCCTCATTTTCTAGCTTTCCTACATCTACTCTCATCTCTCTTTATTTTTTACATACTTGAAAAAGCTTTTACTATCCATTTTGATGTTGTTTGCAAGCTTGCTTTAATATTTCATCTTTTTCCTCCTAATGATTCTTTTAGTTGCTCTCTGTAGGTTTTTAAAAACTTCCCAATCCTCAATTCCTAGTCCTGCTGAAGAGTTTAGGCCCAAAAAGTTGACTGTACTCTTTTCCATATACATGTATGCTGCCTGGTCTGCCGAGTTCCTCCAGCATTTTGTGTGTGTTGCTTAGATTTCCAGCATCTGCAAATTTTCTCTTGTTTCCAATCCTCTATCTTCCCACTAAGAGGGCTTTGTTGTATGCCCTCTCTTTAGCCTTTACATTAGTTTTGACTTTCCTTGTTAGCCATGGTTGTACTCTTTTGCCATTTGAGTATTTCTTCTTTTTTGGAATACATCTATCCTGCACCTTCCTCATTTTTTTGTCCAGAAACTCACACCATTGCTTTTTATTTTTGCGTGTTAGCCATTTTTGCGTGTTTGCGTGTTAGCCATTCTTGTCTGGCGCACTGTGTCAGAATTGGTCTCCTTCGGATTAACTTTTTTTTAATGAGGGTGAGTCTCGATGCTCAACCCAGCACGGATGGAAAGAGGGCTCAGGGGTGGCCCGACTTGGATTCGAACTGGGGAGCCTTCGCTCCGGAGTCCGGCACTGATGCCATTGCGCCACCAGCCAGCCACACCATTGATGCTCTGCTGTCATCCCTGCCAGCATCTCCTTCCAATTTACTCTGGCCAACTCTTCTCATGCCACTGTAATTTTCTTTATTCTACTGAAATACTGCTGCATCAGACTTTACTTTCACCCTGTAAAATTACAAGTTGAATTCAATCATATTCTGATTACTGCCTCCTAAGGGTTCCTTTTCTTTAACCTCCCTAATTGTCCCCAGTTCATTACATACCTCTCAATCCTGTAAGGCTGATCCCCTGGTAGGCTCATTGAGAAATTGCTTTAAAACACCATCTTCTTGCAGGCATTCAATAAACTCACTCTCTTCAGATCTATTACCAACCAGATTTTCCCAATCTACCTGCATGTTAAAATCTCCCACAGCTATCATAACATTGCTATTTTGACATCCCTTTTCTATTTCCCTTTGTAATCTATGGTCCGCATCTCAGCTCCTGTTGGGAGGCCTGTATATTGCAGTTTCTTAACTCAACCCACAAGGATTCAACATCTTCCAATCCTATGTCACATCTTTCTACTGATCTGATACCATTCTTCACCAGCAGAGTCACGCCACCTCCTCTACCTACCTTCCTATCCCTCCAATGCAACACGTAATCTTGGACATTCAGCTCCCAACTACAACCATCCTTCAGCCACAATTCAGTGATGGCCATAACATCATACCCAACAATCTGTAGTAGTGCAACAAGATCATCCACCCTTTTTCTTATACTCTGTGCATTGAGATATAACACTTTGAGTACTGTATTTGCTACCCTTTTTGATTCTGCATCCCTAATGTACTGATACTCACCCTGTTGGCTGCAATTTTATCCCATCATTTGCCTGCCCTTCCTGACAGTCTGACTGCAAGTTATCTTTGCTTTTTTACTATCCGTGCTATCCTGAGTCCCTTCACTCTGGTTCCCACACCCATGCCAAGTTCATTTAAACCTTCCCCAACAGATCTAACAAATCTGCCTGTGAGAATATTAGGCCCCTTTGGGTTCAGGTGCAACCCATTGTTTTTGTAGAGGTTGGACCTCTCCTGGAAGAGATCCCAATGACCCAACAGCCTAAAGCCCTGTCCTCTGCACCAGCTTCTTAGCCATGTATTTATCTGCCAAATCATCCTGTTTCTACCCTCACTAGTATGTGGCACAGGTAGCAATCCAGAAATTACTACCCCGGAGGTCCTGCTTCTCAGCTTTCTGCCTAGCTATCTAAATTCTTTCTTCAGGATCACTTTGCTTTTCCTTCCTATGTCAATGGAACCAATATGTACCCAGACAGCTGGCTGTTCTCCCTCCCCCTCCAAAATGCTGTGGTAGCAATCTGAGACATCCCTGACCCTGGCACCTGGGAGGCAACATACCATCCAGGTGGACCGTTCACATCCAGAAAATCTCCTGTCTGTTCCTCTGACTTTTAAGCCCCCTATCACTACCATTTCCCTCTCCTTCCTCTTCCCCTTCTTCACCATGGCTCCGTGCACCTTGGACCAGAGAATGAATCTTATTATGAAAGGTTTTAACAGAGCAACTTGGGAGAATTTATCTCTTTGGACAGCTGGGCTAGTAACCAATGGTTATATATTTAAAATTATTGGCAAATTAGGTAAAGGATATTGTAGACATTTCTGGAATTACATTCCAAAGGAACTTTGTAAAGAGTCTCAAATGTAAGAAGGACTGATTATAGGTTATTGGGGAAAGTCAGAGCACAAATAAATTGGTCAGCTCTTTCAATGAGCCAGCAGAGTGTATTGGTCAAATGGCTTCCATCTGCACTGGATAATACAAATTCTCTAAACATGTGTTTAAAAGATGTTTGATGAATTTTGTACATTCAATCTGTATATACTGGCAGCATTGTAACATTCAGATACCTGCTGAGAATGTATCTGTCAGACAGAACATTTATTGCTTTGTTATGTAGCTTGAACTTGCAAATAAATTATCATTCAGCAACAGCTTGGGACTGCAGATGATGGAACCTGGGGCAAAACACAAAATGTTGGAGGAACTCCGCAGATCAGGCAGTATCCAGGGAAGGAAATGGACAATTAATGTGTCACCTTGAGACCCTTCGTCACCCAAATGAAGGGTCTCAACCCAAAATGACTATGCCCCATTTCCTTCCATTGATGCTACCTGATCTGCTGAGTTCCTCAGCATTTTGTGAGTTGCTTCAGTATATGTTGCTAATAGCATTGATTACCTTTGATAAAATTAGTAACATATATATATTTTTTCTTTGTTACGTGAAGTTCATCTAGGTTTAATCATCAAAGGAGAAAGGTCATCAACCTGAGACATTAACTGTATTTTGTTGCACACAATTGCAGCCTGATTTGTTGAGTATCTCTATCATTTCTGCTTAATTTCAATATTCCAGTTCCTGCTCTGTTTTCTTTTTCAGTCTAGCTTTAATCATATTTTTAAAGTTAGTTATATTTGTCTTGAAAGTTCAACCTTACAACGTTACTGCAATGCTTATCAAGCCCTTAACTTCAAAAGCGGAAACCAAAACTGATTGATATATCTCCCTGCTGTGAGGTAATTTCATTATGTCGACCCTGGATTACTTAATATTTGACCTCCCTTATTAGTCACGTTGGGATCTGAATACTAAAAGTTCTTATGAAGTGTCACTGAAGTAACATTACTTGAATGTGTGATTTCTAGATCAATTCTTGGGTTTTTGCTATTTCCTTTCAACATTCAGTTCTTGGACCAACCAGCATAACCAAAGCACTACCTCAGTATGGTAATGCTATCTGCACCTTGATCACTTTGTACTACAATGGACTTTTTTGTTTTAATTGTGCTCTTTCTTGTATAATTTATGTTTATTTTATGATTTTCTTGTGAATATTATACTTCTAATGGTATGTGCCTGTGATGCTGCAGCAAGTAAGGTTTTCATTGCACTTCCATGCATGCATACATATGACAATTAACTTGACTTGATTAAAGTTTTGCATTGAAGCACCCCTACTGGTCAATTTTGTTGCCAAGACCCAAGCAAGGCTTCAATGCAGGAAGGTACAGGGCTTTTCACACAGAAACAGTAGATGGGCATTTGGGATCCAGCTCGGATCCCTAAAAATATATAAAATATAAAAATAACATTTAGGGGCTTAATGATCAAGGAGAAACCATCAGAACATCTCTATAGAGTTCAGCATTCCCTAGCTAGTATACTTTAGCAGCACTTTGCATGTAACACGGAGAATTTGCTAAATAGTAGTGAAGCTTCCTTTTCTCAACCATCACATTCATGGTCCTAATGTTGATTTTGCATACATTGACAGGTTAGGAATGGAAGCCATTGATTGCAAGCTTCCTGCTGGTGAAATAGTTGACAGCATTGGTCTGCAGATTTTTGGAGCAGTAAATTTTTTTTCAAGTTCTTTGCTATTTAGTGTTTTTCTTTCCCCTTTTTCCTTTTCCTTTTTGATTTTCATTATGTTTATGCCTTCTCTTAACGCTGCTAATTTTCAACGAGATCAATTCAGTCTTCCAGGAATAGGTCTGAGATTTTGGATACAGAATTGGCATGTTGTGGAGAAAATGAAGGTGCCTAGGTGGAATATATCCCAACTTTTATGGCCTCCCTGGAGCTCCGGAATTTGCTATTTAGAAACTTGGCCTATAAATTGAGATTTCCAAGAAAAAACAGAATCTGAAGCTTATTCCCTTGAGAGAGAAGCTCAGGCCTCAGAAGGATCATAGAAATCTGTGTCAAGCGCTTCAGAGAGAGTGTAGCAGTATCTGATTATTACTGCATACATCTGTGATAGCCAGGACACTCCATTACATTTAAGTTTAGAATCTTTCACAACACCCCATTCATCATTAAATATTGTATTCTAAAGAGGATACCCAGTCTATCAATAGCTTTATTTCTGAATCCAGTGCATAGGAGCAGAATTAGGCCATTTGATCCATTGAGTCTGCTTCACTATTCCATCATTGCTGATTTATTATCCCTCTGAACACTATTCTCCTTGACGTTGTGACTAATCAAGAAGCTATAAACCTCCATGGCAGCCCACACAGAATACTGGAGGAACTCAGCAGGTCAGGCAGCATCTATGGAAAAGACTAAACAGTTGATGTTTTGGGCCAAGGCCCGTCTTCAGGACTGGGTAGGAAGGGGAAGATGCCCAAATAAATATGAGGGGTGAGGGAAAGGAGGCTAGCTGGAAGGTATTAGGTGAAGCCAGATGGGTGGGAAAGGTCAAAGGCTGGAGAAGAAAGAATCTGATAGGAGAGGAGAGTGGACCATAGGAGAAAAGAAAGGAGAAGGGGACCCAGGGGGAAGTGGTGGGCAGGTGAGAAGAGAAAAAGTGGAGAATAGATGGGCAGAGTGGAAAATAGAAGAAGGGGAGAGGGGGGAAAAAATTAATGGAAGAAAAAAACCAATATTTATACCATTAGGTTGGAGGGTAATCAGACAGAATATAAAGTGTTGCTTCTCATCTTGGCACAAGAGGAGGCCATGGATCGACATGTTGGAATGGGAATTAGAATTGTTTGGCAACCAGGAAGTCCGGCTTGTGGGGCCGGTTTGCTGAGTACCTCTGCACCATCCACCACAAGCGAGATTTCGTGCTGGCCAAACATTTAAATTCCCATTTCCATTGCTATTCTGATGTGTTCATCCATGGCCTCCTTTAGTGCCAAGATGAGGCCACCCTGAGGGAGAAGGAGCAACAGCTTATATTGTATCCGGGTACTCTCCAACCTGATATCCATTTCTCTCTCCAGTGAACAAACTTCCCCCACCCCCACTGACTCCCCATTCTGACCCTTCACTTCTACCTGCCTATCACTTTCCCCTGGATCCCCATCTCCTTCCTTTTCTCCTATTGGTCTACTCTCCTCTCCTATCAGATTCTTTCTTCTCCAGACCTTGATCATTCCCAACCATCTGGCTTCACCTATCACTTTCCAGCCAGTCTCTTTTCCCTCCCCACCCCATATTTTTATTTAGCTATTTTCCCCCTCCTCCTCAGTCCTGAAGAAGGGTCTTGGCCCAAAACGTTGACTGTTCATTCTTTTTCCATAGATGCTGCCTGACCTGCTGAGCTCTTCCAGCATTGTGTGTGTGTTGCTTTGGATTTCTAGCATCTGCAGATTATCTCATGCCTACGGACCTCCAGTTTAAGTACACCCAATGACTTGGCTTCCAGAGCCTCTGGGCAATCAACTCCACAGATTCACCACCCACAGGCTAAAGAAATTCCTCTTCATCTTTGTTCTAAAGGAATGTTCTTCTGTTCTGAGGTTGTGCCCTATGGTCCTAGCCACTCCCCACCCCCCACAAAAGGAAACATATTTCCAGCAAAAAGAAATCATGCACAACATTGAAATTTCTGAATATTCCATAATATTCCTGGCAAGCAAATTAATAAGGAGTTGTGGCAATTTATTGTTTTAAAGCTGTTTAGAATTAGGTGCTTGGACATTGTCCACTCTAATGCTTCAAGCATGTGCTTAGATAAGTACACCTGCTATTGTGCACCTGCTATTTAGACTCATCACTGTCCATCTGTTAGAGGTATTGCGATCATTTTCTCCTCAGGGTAACCTAATAAGTGCTAAGCTGCTATATATTCGCCGCTTGGGATGAAGATGATGCTGGTTGCATTTTGGAATTGTCCGCAGAGATCTGAATCTCAGAGCCGGCTGCCTAACCTTCAACTGAGACAACACCTGAGTGGACTGACCACAGAACTCCCCTTGTGGCTGTCCAGGAAGAAGGGAAATTCTCAGCACCAAATCTTCCTCCCAAAACAGATACAGCAACAGAATATCGGTTAACATCGATGTGAAAGGAAACAGATCTCATTGGAATTGGAATAAGTTCATTATTGTCACATGTACAGTGGAAAGCCTGTCTTGCATGCTGTTCATATTCATTACTAAGTGCATTGTGGTAGTACAATCTACATTGAGGTAGATTATGAGGTCAAGAGTCCATTTTATCATACTAGAGAAGTATTGAAGAGTCTCATCACATCAAGAAGCAAGCTGTCCTTGAGCCGCTGACACATGCTTTCAGGCACTTGTATTTTTGCCGAATTGAAGAGAGAGAAGAGAGAATATCCAGGGTAGTTGGGCATTTGATTACCTCACTGAGGCAGTGAGAAATATGGATAGAGTCCGTGGAGAGAGGTTGGATTTCGTGATGTGCTGAGCTGTGTCCAAAATGCTTCTTGCAGTCATGGGCAGAGCACCTGCCATTATTTCAATATCCTATTGCAAACATCTTACAGCACCTTGTAACACTAACTGGACGTATCAGATAGTGGATGTGAACTTCCCACCTTTGAGGACATTATTATCAGCAGGTGCATGAAGTTAGAATGGGCCTGGAAGATCATCGGGGTCACCAGTCACTCCTACCATAAACTTTTCCAGCTGCTTCCATCTGGCAAACTGTACCACAGCATTAAATCCAGGACTGACAGGCTACAGGACAGCAAACTTCTATAAGCCATTAGACTTCTAAATTCACGTGTCTGTACATTGTGATGAAGTCATAATGCAAAAGGTTTTACTCCCTCATCTTGTGGGATGGATGTAAGGTTTAAATAAATTTTAAATTCTATTGCTTTCTGCATTCTCTCTCACCTGCAGTCAAATATTATAGATCTGAGCTGCGGTTAATCTCTAGTCCACCGTGGGACATTAACAGAGGCTCCTACATCTGCCACTTGCTTCAACCTGCTCCGAATGACATTGTACACTTGTGGAGTCGCTTATGCACCCTGTTAGAATACTTCTTTAAAACTAACGCATTGCTTGCTGTATACTTTTCTTCCCCAATAGCATGTAAGAACTGCACTACAGAGCTGAAAATAAACCACAGGAACCTGATACTTGAGTGATAAGGTGTTTGAAGAACAAGCAGATGGCATTAGCCTCACTTGAAATGGGGTATGCAAAGTAGAAAGGCTCCTAAATATAGAAGATTAATCAGAGTTATTTTCATTGTCACAAATAGAGCGCGAGGTTAAACTGGGAACTGAAGATGAAACTGAAGGACAATAATCTCACCACCTCTAGTGAATCAGTCGTCCATGCTTGTTTTGGATGGAATATCAAACCTGTTAGCAAACTGCTCCTCCAGTCATCAAGACTGACATTATATTATTCCCCCACAGAAGAAATGGGGAGATTTGTTGTTTAGGACAGAACTGGGCATACATCTTATAGAGTACTCATAATTGGAGATGATACCTAGCGAATATGGGTGCTGGGGTGGAGATACGTCTCTACCAAAGCAGGTGTAAGGTGCTCCTTCCCTCCACTAGCCTGTAGGTCACCCTTGGGCAAGGTGTAGCACCTGCTTAGTGCCACTTGCCCCCCACCCCGTGCCGATCAGGTCGCATGAAGGCATGGGAGCAGGTGGTGGATGGTCATGGTGCATACCACAAGTCCTGGTTATGTGACCTCTGACACCAAGCAGACAGTCTCTGAAGTGTATTAACAATGGCTGGGGTCAACTGTCCTGTAAAGACACTCCCAGAAGAAGGCAATGGCAAATCACTTCTGTAGAAAAATTTGCCAAGAAGAATCATGGTCATAGACCATGATCGCCTATGTCATACGACACGGCACGTAATGAACGAATAAAAGAACCTGATGAATAGGTAGATAAACATGCCTGAACCAGCAACCATGTAGGCAGAGGTTCTACCTGATGTGATGCTGTTAGAATGTAAATCCCAGTGAGAGGTGTGAGCCAAGTGTCCCCCCACTACCCCTCCCCACTGCAATTTGCTTGGTAGGAGTTTGCATGTCAGGTCAGAGGGTGTGGGTGAAAGATTATACTGGGGATGGTAAGACCTGCTGGCATTGGCTATTCTTTCTTTATGTGCCAGGCACCTTGTCATAGAGCCACAAAGCAAGGAAACTAGTCCTTTGGCCCGCCAAGTCCTCGCTGAACATCCTTTTACACTAATCCTCTTTTATCCTCCCTATCATCTCCCCTCAGATTCGATCGCTCACCTACACACTAGGGGGTAATTTGCAGTGGCCAATCAATCTCCCACCTGCTTGCTTGTCTTTATGATGAGGGTGGACACAGGGAAAACATGTAAACTTAACACAGACATCACCCAAGGTCTGGATTGAACCCTGGTTGCTGAAGTTGACAAGCCATTGCTCTAGCAGCTGCATCACAGTTCAGCCCATAGTGCTTCATCTACGTCCACAGAATAGAATGTGAACCTTTCAGGGTGTCCATAATAAGCAGTCTTAGTAGTCCTTGTTAATACTGGTTAAACCAAAGAGAATGTGTGTGTCACAACTCAAGAGCTTGTTGCTAAATTTATGCAGTAGGGTCTGGAATAAGGAATTTTCCAGAAGCCAAACATCTATTTCAGGTGAGAGCTTGGAATAACTAGAAATTCCCCGAGTTACAGAGACTTTGCTGCAAAATGGCAAGCCAGTTGAATTTTCCGCCTTTGGTTTGTTCTAGCTTTTTAGCAATATTATGTTTCTCTGTCACATTAATTAAACTGACAATACTACAAACCTGATTTCCACCACTCTAATTAAAGTAACTGCTGGCTCGATTCTCTCTAGCTGCTGATTAAAGTGATGGTGTCATCAACTTCTCTTCAAACCTGGCTCTTGTCAAGGGAGCAGCAGGGCTGCATTCATGATGGAACTTTAGGAAGCTGAGTGGGCCGCAACATCATTCCTTCATCAGTACAGTATCATGTAGCTGGTTTTCTCTGTAAATCCATGGATCCTTTGTTCTATCCACATGTAAGACTGGCAGTGGCATTTTGACTAGTTCATGAACTGTGAACAAGCATAATGGAACTGCAAAGCTTCATCACAGACTCTTGTTGCAGAGTTACATCAGCCCAGGAGAAACCATGGCACTCCCAGTTGTTGACAATCATAATTTCATTGAATCATACAATGGTTAAGGCACAGAATGAGGCTATTCGGCCCACAGTACCCCCAGTTGCTCTTTCCCAAAGGGACTCACTCGTTCCGCTTCCTCCACTTAGCTGTGAAAAGTTACCTCACCATATCATTATCTATTCTGTTTTGAAGGCCATAATGGAATCATAATGCTCAGGCAGTGCAATCCAAATTCCAATCACATGCTGTGTAAAAAACAAGTTTTCCCTCATGTCATTGTTCTCTTCTCTTTTATTTTCTTACATCTGTGGCTCTAGTCCTTGAATCTTCCCCTGATGAGAACAGCTTCCCGCTACCAACTCTGTCCAGGCCCTCAGCATTTTACATTATTCTTTCAACCTCTCTGATCAGCCCTTGAAACAATAGTTCTTTATCTCAGGAACTATTTTAGTACATCTCCTCTGGAGCCTTTCCAGCGCCTTCACATCCTTCCCATAACAAGGCAACCAGAATTGAACACAATACTCCCAACTTATATGGAGTGCACCACATTAGTTGCCAGTCAAAGAACAATGGATAAACATCAGTCTTATCAAAAACTCTGCATTGGCCTGCAAATTACAGCAGAATAACCGTCTCTGGTTTTGCTGCTTTAGAACAGGGAGAGAGAGCTGGGAAAATAAGTCAAGGATTGAAACAAACCGTTAATTCCACATTCACCAAAGCTTGAGTCACTAATGATACCTCTGTCAGGAAGCTGAATTCATTCTCAACCCTCTCTCAACACTTGATTCCAGCATAAAATTTTCCAAAAGTTTATCATTCTGTGAGTTAAAAATACTGGCCCAGAAATTCAGGTGTTTAGCATTGCTTCTCAAGCAGCATTTCATGTTTGAAAGTAAAAAATGGTTGTGAAAATTTCTGGGTCAAGTTGCAGTATTCTAGGAATTTGTGCAGGCACTTTCAGTCAGCATTGATCATTATACATCTAAAATGATTGCTATGACAGACTCTCATCAAACAATGTTATTCCCCCGCAATAGCAGGATAGTTAGTGCATGTTTCAGTGAATGGAGGTTAGGAACAGCAAGGGGTCAATAACTTTACTGGGTGTTTTTTATAGGCTGCCCATTGTAACAGGGATATCGAAGAGCAGATAGGGAAACAGATCCTGGAAAGGTGTAATAATAATAGAGTTGTCGTGATGGGAGATTTTAATTTCCCAGATATCGATCGGCATCTCCCTAGAGTGAGGGGTTTAGATGGGGTGGAGTTTGTTAGGTGTGTTCAGGAAGGTTTCTTGACACAATATGTAGATAAGCCAACAAGAGGAGAGACTGTACTTGATTTGGTATTGGGAAATGAACCTGGTCAGGTGTCATATCTCTCAGTGGGAAAGCGTTTTGGAGATAGTGATCATAATTCTATCTCCTTTACAATAGCATTGAAGAGAGATAGGAACAGACAAGTTAGAAAAGCATTTAATTGGAGTAAGGGGAATTATGAGGCTATCAGGCAGGAAATTAGAAGCTTAAATTGGGAACAGACGTTCTCAGGGAAAAGTACAGAAGAAATGTGGCAAATGTTCAGGGGATATTTGTGTAGAGTTCTGCGTAGGTACGTTCCAATGAGGCAGGGAAGTTATGTTAGGGTACAGGAACCGTGGTGTACAAAGGCTGTAATAAGTCTAGTCAAGAAGAAAAGAAAAGCTTACAAAAGGTTCAGAGAGCTAGGTAATGTTAGAGATCTAGAAGATTATAAGGCTAACAGGAAGGAGCTTAAGAATGAAATTAGGAGAGCCAGAAGGGGCCATGAGAAGGTCTTGGTGGACAGGATTAAGGAAACCCCAAGGCATTTTACAAGTATGTGAAGAGCAAGAGGATAAGATGTGAAAGAATAGGACCTCTCAAGTGTGACAGTGGGAAAGTGTGTATGGAACTGAAGGAGATAGCAGAGGTACTGAATGAATACTTTACCTCAGTATTCACTATGGAAAAGGATCTTGGTGATTGTACTGATGACTTGCAGCAGACTGAAAAGCTTGAGCTTGTAGATATTAAGAAAGAGGATGTGCTGGAGCTTTTGGGAAGCATCAAGTTGGATAGATTGCCGGGACCGGATGAGATGTACCCCATGCTACTGCGGGAGGTGAGGGAGGAGATTGCTGAGCCTCTGGCGATGATCTTTGCATCATCAGTGGGGACGGGAGCGGTTCCGGAGGATTGGAGGGTTGAGGATGTTGTTCCTTTATTCAAGAAAGAGAGTAGAGATAGCCCAGGAAATTATAGACCAGTGAGTCTTACTTCAGTGGTTGGTAAGCTGATGGAGAAGATCCTGAGAGACAGGATTTGGAGAGGCATAATATGATTAGGAATAGTAAGCATGGCTTTGTCAAAGGCAGGTCCTGTCTTACGAGCCTGATTGAATTTATTGAGGATGTGACTAAACACATTGATGAAGGAAGAGTAGTAGATGTAGTGTATATGGATTTCAGCAAGGCATTTGATAAGGTACCTCACAACTCCTTGGTCAGCTCATCCTCTCTGAATCCTCAGTTTACTAATTGGTCTGAACCCTACCTTTCACCCTGGGTACACACCAAATCCTGAATCGAGGCCTCAGTCTCTCTTTTGCCCATTATATAGTTTGGCATCTTTCAATCTCTCACTCCATGTACTACCAGGCTCAAGGGCAGCTTCTATACAACTGTTATAGAAATGATCACCTGGTACAATAGGATGGAGTCTTGACACTACAATGTCCCTGATTATGACCTTGCACCTTATTAAATGTCCGCACTACTCTTTCTCTGTAATTGTAACTCTTCATTCTGCATACTTTTACTATTTATCTTGTATTACCTCAGTATACTGCTCCATTGAAATTTTCTGTGTGAACAGTATGCGAGACAAGTTTTTTACTCTGTCTTGGTACATGTAACAATAACAAACTATTTTATTTGACCAATTTAGAATCAAGGCTTGATCACCATCCAGCTACAACCATCCTATCCCTTCCTGACCCTCTGAAGGAGTTGTAAAAGATGTAAGAATATAGGAGCTGGAGTAGGCCATTCAGCCCTTCAATCCTGTTCTATCATTCAGCATAATCATGGCCTCATATGTGCCATTTCTCCAGGTCCATCAGTGTAATTATTTCCTTTTTAGATACTCTCAATCATCTATTCTTCACAACTCCCTAGAAGGGAATTCCAGATATTCAATACCCTCTGCAAGAAGTTCTGACACTCTTTTTGGTTTTAATTGACTACCTATAAAACTCTGAAGAGGATGGGGACTTCCCTGTCCTCTTTTCATAGGGCAGGGCAGTCTAGAACCCAAGGATACAGACTTAAGATGGGAGGGGAGTAATTTTAATGAGAGCTGAGGGGTATGTTTTTCACGTAGAGGCTGATGAACATCTGGAATGAGCTGCCAGATGAGGTGATGGAGACAGATACAATTATAACATTGAAAAGTAATTGGATAGGAGATGTGCAGACAGATACAGGCCTAGTTCAGGCAAATGGTATTAGCTTAGATAGGCTTCGCAGCTGACATGAACAACCTGGGCTGAAAAGGCCCATTTCTGTGCTGTACGTTTCTATAGATCTAACCTTATAACTGCACTCAGTGGCCCTTAACTTGGCTACCGAGTGTATGTTCATGGTCTTCTGCTCCTGTTGCCCATCCTCTTCAGGGTTCAACATGTTGTGCACCCAGAGATGCCCTTCTGCACACCACTGTTGTTACACATGGTTATTTGAATTACTGTTGCCTTCCTGTCAGTTTGAACCAGTCTGGCCATTCTCCTCTGACCTCTCTCGTTAACAGGGCATTTTTGCCCACAGAACTGCCACTCACTGGATGATTTTTTTTTGTTTTTCTGTATAAACTATGCAGTATGCAGTTGGTGGGGTGGGGTGGGGTGGAGTGGAGTTTTTTTTACAAATTTTACAAATTTAACAATCTAATTGTGAAAATACAGGTATGAATGGAATGTCAATAAGTTTCCAGCAGGAAACTTATTTTAATTTTTTGAATTTTATAATAATTATTTGAATTTTACATATATTACTTTGTAAAATTTCAAGATGCTCAGAACTCTTCACTAATACTATTGAAATGTTCAATGAATAAAGAGCATTGTTGAGCTCCAAGACAATGAAAGTTTGTGAATTTCTACATGAACTCGCACAATGAAATCGAGTGAAATTGCAGGATGTTAATCCAACCTCACAGCCCACACAATTAATTCTGACCAGCTATATTCACTGCTTGTGCTTTCCTGGTCCACAGCGCTGTGCTTTGCAGAACACTTAATTATCTATATTTAATACTGTCAGCTTCACTTTCAATGGGCAGTTCTTAACTGACAGAATCAATCAGCACAACGTTAAAGCCCTTTGCTGTGAATTTGTTCTGTGTAATAAAAATGGAAAATGCTCGAAATAAGCAGTGGGTCGGGCAACATCTGCAGGGAAAGGAACTGGGTTAATGTCTCACATTGATCACCTTTCATCAGAACTGGGAAAATTAGAATGCAAACATTACTTAGACTTCAATAAGGCTGAGGAATATAGGAAATAAAGAGCATGCCTGTGATAGGGTAGAGACTAAAGGTGGCTAAATGACACATTTAATAGTGGGATTGTTGAGAGGGGAACAAAGGCTTACACAACATAGATAATGGACCTGGGGAGAGTATAAATAGAAGATGGTGGGCAGGAGTAGGGAGGAACAGAATTAACGCTACAGACTGATGATCTTTCATCAGGAGTTCTAGGTCTGACACAAATTGGAAAGGTTGATTAGCTGAAACTGTTGAATACATTGTTAGATCCTGAGGACTGTAAAGGGCCTAAAGCTTTCACTGATAGGAGTGCATACACAGTGTAAGAGGCAGAGGCCAGAGTGATTGTGGGATAGAGAATTAAAGTGATAAGAAATTAGAAGTTGAAGGTTGAATGGAGGAGGTCTGCAAACCAGTTACTCAATAAGTGTGGTTTATCTTGTGCAAAGAAGACTGTGCCATAAACACCAGATAGTCTGATTATATTGGAGGAGGTACAATTGAATCACTGATTAAACCAGGAAGAACGTTTGGGTTTCTGGATGTTGAGAAGGGAGAAGCTGATAGGTCAGATATCACATGCAAACACTTCTGTCTGAGGTATTCTTAATGCTGCTGGAAACTTATTGACATTCCATTCATACCCTGTATTTTCACAATTAGATTGCTAAATTTATTTTATATTTATATTTACTTTACCTATGCCTCATTTTAAATATCCACCATATTTTAAATTCAACTCCACTGCCCTTCTAGTCTGTGCCTTTAATTAAATTGGACACAAAGGGAGTGCATTGGTGAAAGATCCTTTTGACTTATTTATAATTGAAGGAAGTAAGTTAATACCTACCACTGTGTTGCTAGCTTTATAATGTCATTGCGGAAAAAAGCCAAGTGGAGACTGGCCAAATGGAGCAGTCTAAGGCATTATTATCACTCTGGTCTATCTTACATCAGTTATTTATGGAGCAGCATTGGAGAAGATGGTAGCTAGCTTCAGTAAAGCGAGAAATAAATATCAAGGAAGGGCAAATGCTATGAATTTTCAGAAGAAACTAGATTTCCAACCTGTTTGGAATGAATTATCCATTTTGTTTTCTCTGCATAGTGTCCCACTAACATGGAAATGATTACAGCAATAAATGCAGGTTATTATTTGAAAGTGGGTCACAGCCACAGGAATCATCCTATTAGAGATATAATTGGGTGTGAAAAGTATCAGCAACGTGGTTTCGGAAAAGTTAATTCTGTGGAGAAGAGACTGCAATGGACTGCTTTTTATTACAAAATGTGGCATAAAAAAAAGGAAGACGTCTTGATTGAGGCTTTAATGTACCTAGGCAGCTCAAGAACATAGAATGTAAAGTCTATCATTATGGTAATCATGGGATATTAAGTTGCAAACTGTTATTCACCTTGTGCAAAATTCCACTCTCTGGTATTGTAGTAGGGACTTTAATCCTTGAAAGTTAATATCTGTTTAATAAAAACTGAATAAATAAAACATTTGACTGCTGATACTTTAGGTTCAACTCTGGAATTGTGGGGTACAAGTCAATTAGGAGCATAGTCTTTTCAACAAATTATTATTGTATGTTGATGGCCTATGGACAATTATTCAGATTCCTGAGAGAGATACATTACCAACCAAAGACAAAACTTGTAATTGTAGACTTGCAAGTTCCATCCATGGATCCTTTGAAAATGATTCTCCAAGGCATTTCTTTTCACTGCCTAAAGCTACAGTTATAGAAAAAAATATTCCCATGAGGAGATGTTTGAGGAGATTATAATGGCACAAGACCCTTCCACTCTCTGAACATGTAATCGTTCTCCCATGGCGGTAAAATGCTGGAAAACTGGATTCCACAGCCACTTCTCTATGGAACAGAAGGTGCAAGAACTATTAGTGTGAAGAGTAGATGGCTGTTTCCAGACTAGTCAACCAAGCTTTCTTCACTAAAATTTGAGTGACGGCTATTCAAACTGGTGGGCGCTTTTAGTACTAATCTCCAGCGATGCTGGTCATGTTCAGAGATGAACACAATGACTCTGACTGTGAGCAATGGTTTGTTGTGTCAGCTTCTCTTATTCTCCATTGTCTTACATGGAAACAGTGGCTGGTGGTGTAATGAGTGGCATTCACACTGGACTTCAAAGTGAGTGGTCCGGAGTTCAAATCCAGCCGGCTCCTTGCACGCTTTCCATCCGCGCTGGGTTGAGCATCAAGCTAATAGCTTGACCTCTTAAAAAAAACAGACAAATGCTAAAGAATCAGCAAAGTTGCCTCCCGATGCGCCACAAGGCATGGAGAGAGACTAACCAATTTACATGGAAATCGATAACTATTGTTAATTGGTTTATTATTGTAATGTGTACTGAGACTGTGTGAAAAGCCTGTTTGAATGCCATCCGGTCACACCATCCCATACACAAGTACAGTGAGGTTTGTACAAAAGGGGAAACAGTAACAGAATGCAGAATATAGTACTACAACTATAGAGAAAGTTCAGGTACACAATTTAAGTGCAAGTGCTGTTGGGGACATGTTAAATTTCCTTAGTCTTCTGAGGAAGTAGAGGCATTGGTGTTTGTTGGCCATAAGGTCTAGTGGCTGGACCAGATCGAGTTATTGGTTATATCTATACCTATATATAGCCGTGTGTGTATCAGACCGGGCAGGCCGGTGGTGTAGTGGCATCAGCACTGGACTTCGAGGTGGATGGTCTTGAGTTTGAATCCAGCTGAGTCCTAACCTTGGCAGCACCAGTATCTGCGCAGAACAAAGGCCTGGCCATCTACTTGCCACAAAACCTGTGGACAATTACACATCTATAGGGTTGCCATAACTTGATGACAACTCGACAGCACTCAACAATAATACATCAGACTATGCTGGACCATTAGTTACCAAACACCTCATTACAGTGTAAGTGCTCCTTCTGGTAGATGAAAGTTGTGTATATTCTGCAACAACTTGGAAACAGAAGGTAGAGAGGAGTATATTTGTGGCAATGCATCTGAGGGTGTGACGGTGCAGCATTCTTCTTTCCTGAAAATCTGTGAAAGTTAGAAATTCCAGAGCAAAGGAATTATGTAGAAATTAATAAAAATATTGAAAAAGAAAAGATCCTTCATCAGGACATTTGTACACCTTTCCTGATTATTATTGAACCAGGCTCTTGCTGGTGAAATAACACATGTAATTCCCATTGCTTTTTGTATTTACAATGTATAAAGAAAATGTGCTCATAGTGCTCATACTTTATGTAACTACAGAAAGTCAAAAGGTTGCTATTTACAATCTGGAAATTTAAAACATGGTTCAAAGAGTACATTCTATTGAAAATATAGAATTGTATGTGCATTAATCTGTCCAGTCTGAGGAAGGTAATTCTCTTAATGTTTAAATTCTATACAATTCCATTGCTAACAGAAATTGGTACAAATCAACTAAACTAAATCAGCAAGCGAAGTAAAATGAATCTCAGATTTGCTATTAATTCCATGAACTTGGAACCACATACAATTACGCGGCATAATTGTTGCATTCTGTGCTCGGGAGCATCTCTTCCAGATTTGAGCTTTATTATTCCTCTCCCCAATTGTGCTGCACTGATTATTTTAACAGCTGTTACATGGTATTCTGTGTTGTTATTGTTTTACCTTGTTCTACCTCAATGCACTGTGTAATGAACAGTATGCCACATCGTGATACATGTGACAATAACAAATCAATTCCACTTGTGGTTCTGACCAGTGCATGAATACTTTTGCTGTTGCTTGTTAAAGAGAGAGAGGTGTGTGTGTGTGTGTGTGTGTGTGTGTGTGTGTGTGTGTGTGTGTGTGTGTGTGTGTGTGTGTGTGTGTGTGTGTGTGTGTGTGTGTGTGTGTGTGTGTGCGCGCGCGCACTCCCGCTACAGGTAAGCTGGGTTTTAGCATCTCTCAAAGCGCATAAATCACAGCAATGCATTCTTAAAGATTACTTGAATTTTGGCTTTTATACTAACCTTCATACATGTTCTCTCACCTAAGTGGGGTGAAATCCAACATCTACACAAGATTATGTTGACTACTCTAGTTCGTCCCCGGAAGACTTAAAGCATTGCAGAGACATCAAATAGTCTAGATCCAAAAGGTCCCACATCTTGACTGCAGCAAGGGATTGAATTTACTGGCAGAGAGTGCTATGCTGCAGATCTCAGCAACAACAATATCACCACAGACATTAAACAAGCCAATGATGAAGAGAGGGTTTGTGTGATTCCATGCATCACCTGTCACGACAGGTCAGCAGCAAATGTCATTTCATTGCTCTTCCTTCAGCCGTGGAGTATTCTGGGCAGTGAAGATTCATTCATCAGGATGCTCTTCATTGACTACAGCTCAGCATTCAATACTATCATTCCTTCAAAACCAATCAATAGGCTCCAAAACCTAGGCCATGTTACGTCCTTGCACAGCTGGATTCTCAATGTCCATACTTGCAGGCTCCAGTCAGATTAGATTAGTAACAACATCTCCTCCACAGTCACCATCAGCACCAGTGCACCACAAGGTTGTGTGCTTAGCCCCCCCCCCCCGCTCTACTCGCTTTATACTTATGACAGTGAGGCTAAGTACAGTCCAATGCCATATTCAAGCCTGCTGATGATACTACAGTTATTGGCTGAATCGACATATTGAAACTCTGAATGGATATTGCCACAACAACCCCTCGCTCAATGTCAGCAAAACCAAAGAGCTGAGTATTGATTACATTTAAAGAATATTCAAGATGTTGATTGGAACATCTTGGAAATTCAATGAGTGAAGGTCAGCCTGGAATTGTTGCCATTGATCAATAGCTGTTGGTTGTTTTGGCTTTCCACACCTCCCTCTTGAAGATGATTACCTGTAGGATTTGAGCAGAGGGTTGATTTGGATTGGTCCCTTTTGCTGGTTGCAGGCTGAACCTTCTTGCTGCGATGTTGTTTGCGGCTGTGCTGGTGCTGGTGGTTGGTTCGGTTGGGGTAAGTCGAACCCCTCCAGGAGGAGATGGAGGTCCAGCTCTGTGTTTGATGATCTTGTGCCTTTGGGAGCAGGTGGACACATCTAGTTGCTGTGGTGACACCAGCAATGTCAGTCTATGATAACTTCACTTGCCCCCTCTGTTTGACAATCTGACCTGGTACCCAGGGGTTGTGCCCCTTGTGATCCTGTCTGCTCCAAACTGCAGCTCTGGTTGGATGGCTTCACCCATCGACCAGGGTCTGCGTGGCTTCCCTTGTGCACCTGGTCACCTGCTGTTTTGGATGTTCGATGTTGGACACTTTGGCAGTATTGCATTCAACACTGTGTACAGTTTTCTTCCCAAAGGTGATTTCCCCTCAAGGTCTGGATGCAGCATAATTCGATAAGCCAGCTGAAACATGTTGAGAGCCTCGGCTAATGCTCCTTCTCCTCTCAATTTCAGAAGCAACCATTTGAAGGCATCCGCAAACTTCTCTGATTGGCCGTTGGGCTATGGATGACAAGGGGGTGAGCAGATGTGGATAATTCTGTTCTGGCAGAACGCAGCAAGCCGCTGTGAACTGAATTGCATGCCTTTGTCAGAAACAAGCTTTTCTGGCCTCCCTAAGCAGCTATAGATCTGTAACAGTTGTTGAGTAGTAGACCCTATCAGTGTTGATTTCATCGATAATACTTCTGGCTATTTGGAATAGATGTCAACCATGACAATGTAGGAGAACCCATTGACTGGGCCAGTGAAGTCAGTATGTACTCCACTCCGAGACCTGGTAGACTGAGGCCATGGTTATGATTCATCTCTACTTGGATTCTTTGCTGCCATAGATGTGATATATTCGTCTATGTCTGGTCTGTACACAAAGCTTCTTACCAGAGCTTTCACTCATTTGATACCTGGGTAACCACGGTGGAACTGTTGCAGTACTTTTGGTCAAAGTGTACATGGAATCACTATTCTGTCTCCAAACACGAGTCCTCAGTTGAGAGTGATGTATGAGTTTGGTAATAGTGTACGACATCTTCCTCAGCCTTGACTGGCCATCTGTCAATGAGGTATCTGGGGTACACTGAAGAAGATCTGCAGCTGTTTCTGCTCTGTACCTGGAAGACCTTCAGCAGCATCTGATTCAACCCAGTGGACTTCAGAATTCACTGATTTTGCAGCAATGACTATGCCTTTGTTTTCAGTAACCTGATGATTCATAAGTCTGGAGCTGGCATATGCCTGACCAAGTTCCTGGATTGATGTGTACTTGATTTCAAAATCATTGGCTAATAACACTGTTGGCTTGATGTATACACTGGGGTTCCTTTCTTAGACCTGAAGATGGACAACTTTGGCTTGTGATCAGTAAGGAGAGTGAAGTGTCTGCCATAAAGCATCTTCTGGAATTTCTTCACAGCAAAGGTAATTCCCAAGGCTTTCTTTTCAGCTTGTCAATAGTTCCTTTTTGCTGCAATCAGTGATCTGGCTGCATGCATGACAGCTTTTTAGGAACCATCAGGGAAGATATAGGGTATGACAGCCCTTACCCTGTAGCTGGATGCATCCATCGCAACAACAGTTGGAAACTCTGGGTTGAAATGCATCAAAAGAAGGTCGGATGACAGCATATTCTTCATCTGGTCAAAAACCTCTAGTCATTGTTTAGACCATTTCCACGTAGCACCTTTGTTGAACAGGGCATTGAGTGGCTTCTTCAATCTGTGCTTTGCTGGGAGAAATGCTGAATAATGACTGATCATGCCCAAAAATTGTGGCTAGGCATAGCTCAAATACCATCTATAAATGTGCTGACGATACCACTATTGTTGGTAGAATCTCAGGTGGTGACAAGAGGGAGTACAGGAGTGAGATATGCCAACTGGTGGAGTGGTGCAGCAACAACAACCTGGCACTCAATGTCAGTAAGACAAAAGAGCTGATTGTGGACTTCAGGAAGGGTAAGACAAAGGAACACATACCAATCCTCACAGAGGGATCAGAAGCAGAGAGAGTGAGCAGCTTCAAGTTCAAGATCTGGGTGTCAAGATCTCTGAGGATCTAACCTGGTTCCAACATATCAATGTAGCTATAAAGAAGGCAAGACACCGGCTATACTTTATTAGGAGTTTGAAGAGATTTGGCATGTCAACAAATACACTCAAAAACTTCTATAGTTGTACCGTGGAGAACATTCTGACAGGCTGCATCACTGGCTGGTATGGAGGGGCTAGTGCACAGGACCGAAAGAAGCTGCAGAGGGTTGTAAATCTAGTCAGTTCCATCTTTTGTACTAGTCTACAAAGTATCCAGGACATCTTCAGGGAGTGGTGTCTCAGAAAGGCAGCATCCATTATTAAAGACCTCCAGCACCCAGGGCATGCCCTTTTCTCACTGTTACTATCAGGTCGGTGGTACAGAAGCCTGAAGGCACACACTCAGTGATTCAGGAACAACTTCTTCCCCTCTGCCATCTGATTCCTAAATGGACATTAAATCTTTGAACACTACCTCACTGTTTTTAAATATACAGTATTTCTGTTTTGCACATTTTCAAAAACCTATTCAATGTATATAATTGATTTACTTGTTTATTTATTATTATTATTATTTTTATTTTATTTATTATTTTTCTCTCTGCTAGAATATGTATTGCATTGAACAGCTGCTGTTGTTAACAAATTTCATGTCACATGCTGATGATAATAAACCTGATTCTGAAATGATTGTAAACTTCTGACATCTGATGGTGGAGGCATCTTTAAGTTAGCGATAATGCTTTCGAGATTTGGGCGACATCCGTTCTCATCTATGATGACTCCCAGATACTCGAATGAAGACGTTGGGAGGCTGCATATTTCTGCACAAAGTTGCAATCCAAAGTCTTGTAGCTTGTTTAAAGCATTGGCATGGTTCTGTCTCATCTATGCCCATCTCAATGATGTCATCACCATCAATACCATTCAGCATGGTGTCCATAAGCTGATGGAAAATTGAAGGAGCTGCTTTTACCCCAAAAGACAGATGGAGGAACGAAAACAACCCCATATGTGTTGTAGTGGTGCAAAGCTCCTGTGAATTTTCTGCCACTTGTACCTGGAGGTAGGCATCAGCCAAGTCCAACTTCGCATAGGCCACCTTTCAATTTTGCAAAGAGATCTGCTGGTACCAACCAGTAATGGGTACTGGTTTGTCTCCAGAGCCTCACTGAGACCAGTTGAGAAGTCTGCACAATCTCACTGTACCATTGGCTTTCTTGATCATGACAATTGCAGCTGCCCAACACGTGTAGCTGACAGCTTTGATCACAACAGCTTGTTGCAGGCGATATGGTTCTTGCTCCACGTTTGGGTAAGGCTGCAAATAGTACCAATCTTTTGGGACAGAAGACTGGCTTTGCATCTGGACGGAGATGGAGTTGTGCTTGCAGTTTGGTGCCGTCACCTAAACTTTCTTGACACTCTGTTGCAGTTGTTGTTGAATGGTCTCATGTACTGGTGCTGGTATGGCATCGACTGACATGATTTGAACAGCAAATGTCTTCGCACAGATCTCATCCAGAAGGATGCTCTGGGGAGCAATCTTGTCCATCCAGTCAATGTCAAGGACATTCAGATTTGGCTGGTCTGTTAAGTAATACACACCATTGATTTGGTTCCCGTTCAGCTTCACCGGGCAGTGCAGTTCACCAACCGGCTGGAGTATTCCACCTGAGCCACTGCAGGTGGATGATGAGCTGATTTGACTGGTGGGGACCCAAGTGCCGGCCATGTGCATTTGGAGATAATGGTGATGTCTGATACCATATTGAGTTTTATCTTGACCAACTGATTGTTGATAAATACATTGATGTACCTTCACCTGGGAGTGAAGTCAACTTTGAATGTGACCATTAAATTCCTTTTAGACTTTGATGGCTTTTGAAACTTCTTGCCCTTGTATTTAACTGGCCTGGAAGACATTGAAGGAGGGCAAAAGCCTTCTTTATGACCACAGCATTGGCATTTGCTGTAAATGTGTTTTAGCACTGGCAGTTCCAGGAAGCTGGTTTTGGTAGCTTGGAGGCTTGCTGAGTGTTGATGTTTGGGCTGTTGGAAACTACATTGACATGGCTCTGTTTGACCAGGTTGGAATTGTGATTCAGGTTGATCAAATGCTGACGTTCTCGAGCGGCAGCTTGTAAAGTCATGTCAGGGTCTTGCTCCGGTCCAGCCAGCAGCTGTGTGCGAAGGTCTACAACGTCAAGTGTCTGAGGTCCACAAATAAAAATCAGACATCTGAACTACGAATCAGTCATGTAACCGAGCTTGAACTTTTCACATTCACGATTGATGACAGTGCCACATGTGATTGAAGTCATTGGTAGCGAACACAGAAGCAAGATGACTGCTCTCCAAAAGAGCATGTCACCTGTCGGACAGTTTCGTCAAACGATAGGGCATGTGGGTTCTTGGGCAGACTGAGGTTGCAAAAGCACTCATGCTCAGCAGTAACTAACTTTCAGAACAAAGTGTGTGCCTTCTATGTGTCTTTACTGGTGAGCTCGATCTGGAATATATCTTAGTAATATTTAAACCATAACTCCCAAAGCAACATCAAACTGGAAATCAGTAATGGATGCCACAATTGATTCAGATAAGTTCTGTTTAGTGTTTGACACCGACATTGTAGGACTCACTGATAACATGCTGGTCAAAGTTTCGATTAACTTCAGGTGTGCTGCCTCAAGTTGAGCTTGCTGCTGTAGTAGAATTGCAATAAGTCTTCTGTTGAAATTGCCATGTCAGTATAATACGGTACCCCATTGCTAATTTGTTCTGTTTGTTCACCCATAAAGGCTGATGAGACCCAAAACCAGGAGACAGTAAAACCACACAATGACAAATCTCAAACTCAGCTGTACATTCCATAGCATGACTATTTAAATGGTTTACACAAAGAACGTTCAAGATGTGGATTGGAACAGTGATCAGTTAGTGAACGCCAGCCTGGGGTTGGTTGTCAGGTGACCAATAGGTGCCGGTTGTTTCGGCTCTCCATAACAGAACCTCAGGGAGCAAGTTTAATTTGAATTTTCCAAATCTTCTTTCAAAGAATTCAAAGAAGATTTTGAAGATTCCAAAGTTGAATCTAAAACTTTGGAGTTTTAGCGAATGAATTGGCACCTAACCAACTGTTTATTTTTATTTTATTCCTCTGAACTAAATATCCCTCATCAACCACTGATTCGATATGGAGGAATGAAAGGCAGATGGGGTCCAGAAACACCCATGATTTCATTGAGAGTCAGACTGGCCAACTGTTCCTACCTTCGGATCAAATGCATATGAAAGCTGCCTGCTCCTCTTTCCACTTTCATCCTAGTAGCCTACACAAAGTGTTTTTCCTTCTGTTCAATGCACAGGCTTTATGGTAGGTAACAGGAACTCACTGGAAAACAAAGATAAAGGTCTATAACTAATTATGGAGTTAATTACCTTGTCTATTTCTAGCTTTGGTCCTCTCATTTTTATCACTTTAATTTTGGTCAGTCTGACCTCTCATCAAATAATACAAGATCCTATTCAAATGCAATCATAATGTTTTGGTTATCATTTAAAACTGGGGCCCCAATTACCATAGAGTCAGAATTACACAGCACATAAATAGGCCATTCAGGCAGCATTGTTTATGCTGACCTTTTACAAGTCCCATTTGCCTGCATTACATCCATATCTTTCTATAACTTCCCTTTTTAAATGCCTGGCTAATTACCCTCAAATATACTTTAAAATTCCTTCCTCACTCTTCAAACTAAGCCCTCTCACTTTTGAAATCCCTGTCATGGGAAAAGGATTTTGACCATCTACCTATCTGTGCCTCTCACAATTGTCTATACTTCTGATTTGTCACCCCTCTCCCTCTTTCGATCCATGGAAAGCAAGCCCAGCCTATTCAATCTCTTCCCATAACTAAGGTCCTTTGGATCAGACAACGTCCTGGTGACCCTCTTTTGCACTCTCTCAGGAGCAGCTATATCCTTCCTAGCGCATGGTAGCTAGAAGTATTGTAGCATTCTGGCCTGTCCAGAATGTTGTAAGGTTGCAACACAACATCTCAACTTTTATCTTTTATGCTTAACTAGTGAAGGCAAACATCTCAATGCTTTCTTCACAACCCAGTCGAGCTTTGTTGTCACTTTCAGACTTGAACCCATGGATCCTTCTGTTCGTTAACTTTCCCTGGCATCCAACTATTTTCTGCATATATCTTAATCCTATATTACTTCCCGAAATGCAACAACTCACATTTGTCCTTTAGTTATCTCGCTTTAGATCACGTGTCTCAAACTTCTGCACCAGTCTGTCATGTAGGATCTCATCAAATGAGACTGAAGTCCATTTAGACAATGTCTATCACCCTGTTTTTATCAATCTTCTTAGTTACCTCCTCAAAAATCTCTATTGATTTAAGTGAACCTAATGAACAGTTAAATTGTGCACTGAATGAATATTGCCACTTTCACTGGAACAACCACATATTTAACTATCAATGAACTCAGTTATCACAATTTAGAAGGAGTTTAATGTGTGCCATGACATACAACACGTGCACATGCAGTGGTTCTATGTCTTGGCAGCATCATTCACAAATTGCCACTATTAGCTTTGGACTATTATGCTCTCAGATCTTCTAGTCAACAAAATATCTTAATCAGTCAACTTCTACAGTTCAGCACAGCCATCAGTAGCCCTGTGCTTTTGGCTCCAAAGTCATCTGACCTATTCACTCAGACTGAGCTCAGTGATGATAATCTCAGCACACCCTTTGACTCTGACTTGAATATTGTACCACATCTGACTCATCACACAGGTTCAATGCAGAATTTGATTGTTTATTAGGTTCACTACTTCAGTAGAGATTTTTGAGGAGGTAACCAGGAAGTTTGATGAAAACAGGGTGGTAGACATTGTCTAAATGGACTTCAGTGCCATTTGATGAGATCCTACATGATGGGCTGGTCTAGAAGTTTAAGACACGTGATCTAAGGTGAGATGACTAAATGACAAATGTGAGTTATTGCATTACTTTCCAATGCCTCTACCTCTACTTTCCCTGTAACTGTAACACTATATTTTGCATTCTGTTATTGCTTTTTTCCTAATGCTACCTTGGTGAACTTGTGTTTTGAAATGATTCATATGGATGTCTTACTAAATTAAGTTTGTCACAGTTTGTGACCATAATAAATCAATTCTAACACCTCATTGCTTCTTTCTGTGATGTAGTAATCCATGTTTTATGGCTTGAATGATTGACTGTTTCAATATTCTTTACCCTTATTTTCATAGACTTCAGCTAATTTTGTACTTCAGGCACTAGTCTTCTGCAGTTATCTATTCTTCTCAAACTTATTCCCAGACAATGTCAAGACCCGAATTTTCATTCTTATCTTACCCTTTTTGGGAAATCTTCAACCATATCATTCAGCTGGAGGTTGTTATGCTGCAGGGTGTTTAGGGAGAAGGTTGTTTCTGATAGGACAAAACACGGGTGACATAGGAGTAAGCTGCAAACAAGATGACCATGGATTTGCCCATAAGAGGCACCCCACTTCTCCAGCCTCCTTCCCAGGTCTGTTGACTATGCTCTGAAACATTAGCTCTGTTTCTCTTCCAACAGATGCAGCCTTACTTGCTGAGTATTTGCAGCATCTGTAAAGTTTTATTTTTAAAACTTTACCAATACTCCTCCACTTATCTCCCACTGGGGACAAATCTGTCAGGATTTATCTTCCTGCCATACAGAAAAGCACCTTTCCCTTAGAATCATGTTTATAACCCTAATCACCACCCTCTGATTGCCATTTCCTCTTAAAAAAAGGCGCAGAGACATGTAGTAAAGGTCTAAGAATTGTTTTTCTGTGAGTTGTTTTTGTTTAGTAGCAGATTTCATTCAGAGCATCATGACAAAAGTGTAGACACCTCACTCCTCGTTTCTCAGTGAAGTTCAAGTAAGGAAATCTAAGGTTGAAAAGCCTTCTCCTGATGAAGGGTTTCGGCCTGAAACGTCGTCACTACCTCCTCCCATAGATGCTGTCTGGCCTGCTGAGTTCTGCCAGCATTTTGTGTTTTTTATTTGAAAAACCTTCACTTGCCTCTTCCCATGTAATCTTAAATTGCTAGTCAAAGTTTACTACAAATCCTTGATACCCATAAGAATGTCCTCCATCAAATATCACACCACTCCCTGCAGTCCCTGCAACCTAAAAAACCTATAGAAAGGACCAATCACAAGTAGGATCACAGCAACAATCATCAGAAGTCAGTGGGCAACACGAGTAGTTGATACTCCCATTGAATTGAGCCTTCCGCTGCCTGTCCACTTGTGTAAAGTTTATCAAGAGCCTTATCACACTGATCTCAAAAATATTCATGCTGATGCCTAATCAGTATAACCCTTTTTTTTAAAAACAACACTAGAAAGGTTTATTTGGACAAGAAAAACAAATTTAAGTATTTACAAGAGTGAACAAATTCAAATTCAAATATGATTCAGAATCAGAATCAGGTTTAATATCACCAACATATGTTGGGAAATTTGTTGACTTTGCTGTAGCAGTACAATGCAATACATGATAAATATTTAAAAAACTGAATTACAGTAAGTATATATGTATATTAAATAGTTAAAATAAGTAGTGCAAAACCTGAAATAAAAAATATAGTGAGGTAGTGTTCATGGGTTCAATGTTCATTTGGGAATCGTACAGCAAGGGGAAGAAGCTGTTCCTGAATCGCTGAATATGTGCTTTCGTGCTTCTGCACCTCCTTCCTGACAGCAACAATGAGACGAGGGCATGTCCTGGGCATGATTATTACTGTTCATAAAACAGTCAATTCCCTGGGGGACCCACCCTTCTCAGAAACCCCTCTACTGTACCCATTGTGACCGCATGCTCCCTCTCCAAGGACATGAATGTATCCCCGGAAGAGGGGCAGGCAGTCGGTCTGGCAATTACCCTTTGTCAGTGTGATACCTTAGTCTGGCCTCTGTAGGTGTGTAAATGATTCTTACCTGAATGTTTGCTAACATTTGCTTCACTCTGCCATCCAGTGCTATATTCCCTCTAAATGACTGTACATGTGCAGATAACAGACTGGAGTTTTAAGGGCACCAGATTGCCTGGAAATGGCTGCGAATATGGATCCAGAATAAAAATAATTAGGCTGCAATGCTGCATTCAACCACTGGGTGTCATAGAAGACCATCGATCACATACCATGGCACTAAGCAAAGCAATAACAAAATACCCACTTGGCAGTCATCCTTTGCAGCTGTCTTTGTTTTATTGAAAAGGGCCTTTTAATAAAGGTATGCTGGCCAGATGTCTCTTGTATCTTTTTCATTGAAGTGAAGAACCTCAATGACATGCATTGTGTAGAACGGACCACTTCTGCCAAGGTGACAGTGAAAATGCAATAACTGGCCTTGGAGAACCATCAGACAATTCCTCTGAGGTTCTTGATCAATACCTCGTGATCTCATGCTCACTGTGGGTGTTAAGGCTGGTGCGGAATTCTAATGCATGTAGATTCATACAAGAGGAATACAGAAAGAAAAAGTTTAATGTTTCTGTAGCTCCCAAGCATTCTCAGGCAAAACTAAAGCTCTTTACAGACAAGAAACAATTTTAAAGTATAACTGTTGCTGTAGCTTAATAAATCTAACGGACAACTTACATTTAGTAAGCTCTTGCAAACAGCAATAACATTAGGAACAGATTATCTGTTCCATGCCTTTGGTTGGTGATGAGTATTGACCGAAACACCAGCTGGCAACTCTGCTGCTGTTCTTCTAAGTAATACCATGGGACCTCATACATCCATTTGAGACAGGAGACAGGATCTCTGGGAGTCTGGAAGAATTTGATGGTTTGGTGTTTCAGTGAAAAAAACCATACTTTCAGGAAAGAGGAAGAAGGAAGGAGATTATGAGGGATGTGTTAGTTAAGGTGGAAGATCCATTAGAGGTGTTAGACGACTCTGGGGATCGAATTGCCTTCCCTACAGAAAGATAAAACCTCAGTGAAGGTTGGGCCCATTGATTTCCACTGAATCCAGCTGTGCATGGTTTTGTGGAGAGCTACTGCCCTGCCACTTGGGGGGTAAAAAATAGGGTAGGGTTTGGCTCTTCTCTCATATTCACAAGAAATAAGAGTAAGGGCTCCCATAAAGTAAACCAAGGGCTTGGACCTCTTTGCCAGGAATGATGGCTGGCTTCGTAGACAAAGCCTTAAGGAGGAGAGATCAAAGTGATACTTTCTAAAAAGTTGGAAAAAAAACTGGCAAACAACTCTTTAGATGAATTATAAAGCTCATCGGCAATTACAGACCAGTAACAACTCTGCTTTGGTGATGATCAGAATTATTTTTTTCCTCTACCATTCATGAACTTCATCTGTGTGGGCAGGCATCTTGTAATATGGCATTCTACGCTGAGTGCGGCGTTCAAAATTATTAAAACTATTGAGATGGATTTTTGTGGACTACCTTAATAGGAAAAAGAAAAAAAAGTTAGATTTATTCTTATCACTGTGATACAGTGGAAAGCTTGTCTTGCACACCTTTCATACAGATCATTACAGAGTGTATTGAGGTAGAACAAAGTCAAACAATAAAACACAAAATAAAGTAATAGTTACAGTGAAAATGCAGAGCAAGTTAACAGTAAGGTGCAAAATCATGAGGTAGATTGTGAGGTCAAGAGTACAATTTATCAAAGTATTTAATAGGCTTACAACAGTGGGTAGAAGCTGTCCTTAAACTTGGTGGTACATGCTTTAAGACTTTTATATCTTCGACCTGATGGAAAAGGGGAGAAGAAAGGATGTCCTGGTTGGGTGCAGTCTTTGATTATGCTGACTGGCTTACTGAGACAACAAGAAGTGTAGACAGAGTCCATAGAGAGGAGGTTGCTTCTATGATGTGCTGAGCTCTCTCCTCAAGTCTCTGCAGTTTCTTGCAGCCATAGGCAGAGCCATTGCCATACTAAGGCTTTGTGCATCCTGAAAGAATTCTTTCTCTGGCACACTGATAAAAATTGGTCAGGGTTGACAAGAACATGCCAAATTTCTTTAGCCTCATGAGGAAGTAGGGGCGTTGGTGAGCTTTCCTGCCTGTGACATCTACATTGTTGGACCTGGACAACTATATTCACTCCTAGGCGCTCAACCCTCTTAACCCCAACACCATTAATGTAGACAGGAGCATGTGGACAACTACCCTCAACCCCACCCCCAAAGTCAATGACCAGATCTTTTAGAGCTATAGAGCCATAAAGTCATTGAGAGATACGGCCCACTACAGTGGTATCATTTGTAAACTTGTAGGTAGACTTAGAACAGAGTCTGGCCCAGCAGTCATGAGTGTACAGGAAGTAGAGTTAGGGGCTGAAGATGCAACCTTGTGGAGTGTTTAGAATAATCACGATGGAGATGTTGATATCTATCTTTACTGATTACCGTTTTGTTGGTCAGGAAGGCAAGGATCCAATTAACAAGGGAGGCATTGATTCCCAGGGTTGGGAGTGTGGTTATGAATTATAATATTGAAGACAGCGCTGTAGTCCATAAACAATAGTCTAATATGAGTGTCTTTACTGCCCAGATACTCCAGAGATGAGTTATGAGCTGGTGCCTTACAAATTCTCCCAGTTTGTGAAACTCAGCTGAAAGGAATATTAATTCCTGGAGTACACGTGACTATTTCCCCATTGTGTCCTAAATGTTTATTCTCTTCAATTCGCTTCAGAGTGTACCATGTACAAAGTACACTGCAGTTGTTCACCCAGGCTATTCTGACAACACCTCCAGACCCATGACTTCCATCACCAAAAAGGACAAAGCAGCAGGCACATGGGAACACCGCCTCCTGCAGGTTCCCCGCCAAGTCACAAACCACGCTGCTTTTGAAATATTTTACCAGTCCGTTGCTGGGTCTATATTCTGGAACAATCTGCCCAGGAGAATTGGGTGCCCCTTTATCTGAAGGACTGAGTGATAGAAGAAGGTGTTTCTCATCATTATCTTCTTAAGAGCAGTTAGTGATAGGCAATAAATTCTGGTCTTGCCGGCATCACACCAATCCTGAAGATAAGTAATTCTGAAGAAGAAAAATAATTAACTCGATAAACTTGCCTCTCTCCCTTGAAGTTGTTCTTCTCCGTAGAAATTAATTGAGTTAAAGTTCCAAATCAGATTTGCGTAGGTAACTGTCAGGAAAGTGTAGGATATTAGTGCTCTAACGAGGCGTCCAGCTGCAGAGTGTGGCCAGAATGAAGTGCCAGAGACCGTTTAGGAAGGTCTGCTCTCCATGTCCACAAGTGGATGTGGGGGAGTGATGATAGTAATGAGGGCTTCTTTGAAACTGCATGCGTTTTTCAGGAAAAATTGGAGCAAATATTTCCTTTATCCCTGCTAATTCCATCCAATATTCCAGATTCACCCGACCTTATATGAAGATGAGGTTACGGGGAGAAAACAAGAGAATAGGATTGAGAGGGAAATAAATCAGCCACAGAGTAGACGAGATGGGATGAATGGCCTAATTTGCTCCTATGTCTTATGGTCTTAAGGCTTGTCTTAACCCTTCTTTACAGTATGTCCCATGCCATTCCTTGACAAATTTTTTCTTGCCCCCTACTTGTTTTGTTTGAAGTATGCTAGCTCTGAACTCTCACCAAATATATCTTAAGACCAAAAGACTTCAGAGCAGGATTAGGCCATTCCGCCTGTCGAGTCTGCTTCGCCATTCCATAATGACTGACTTATTATCCCTCTCAACCCCTTTCTCCTGTCTTCTCCTTTGATGCCCTTTAATCAAGAAACTATCAACCTCAGCTTTAAATATACCCAACAAATTGGCCTTCACAGATTCACTACTCTCTGGCCAGTGAAATGTTTGTTCTAAAGGAACGTCCCTCTATTTTGTGCCCTCTGCTCCTATACTCTCCCACCACAGGAAACATCCTCTCCTCATCCACTCTATCTAGGCCTTTCAATATTCAATAGGTTTCAATGAGATCCCCCTCATTCTTTTTGAACTTTATTGAGTATAGGCCCAGAGCCATCAAATGTTCCTCATGTGTTAACCCTTTCATTTCTGGAACAATTTTTGTGAACCTCTTCTGGACCCTCTCCAATGCCAGCACATCTTTTCTTAGATAAGAGGCCCTAAGAGTGACATATTGCCCTGCTTTCTCACTTATTTACATTCAGGTAGATGCTTCCACTCAACTTCTGCAAGAGCACAGCTCAGCCTTTTCAAATTAGTCTAATATCAGCTTCAAAGGCAGGTTGCCAGTCAGATTGAAGTACAAACTCATGTCAATTGATGCTGTGGTTTAGGCTGTCAGAAGTAGAAATGGGTTTACTGCAAATGACACGCAGTATGTTGCGAAATTTGTTACTTGTGTCAGGCACTACAGTACAAACACATACAACTACTATAAAATTATATGTTACAGAAGTTAGTAAATAGTGCAAGTGACAGACAGTGAGGTACTATCCATGGGCCCATGCCCCATTCAGAAATCTGATGACAGAGGGGTAGAAGCTGTTCTTAAACGTTGTTTCCAGGCACCGGTGCCTTCTCCCCGAAGGCAGTAACATGAAAAAGGCATATCCTGGCTGGCATAAGTCTTTAATGATGGACGGATACCACCTTCTTGAAGCACTACCTCCTGAAGGAGTATTCATTCGATGGCAGGGGAGGCTGTGCCTGTGATGGATCTGTCTGGGTCTACCACCCTCTGCAGCCTCTTGCGATTCTCTGCTTTGGAGGCTGCATGCCAGGCTGTGATGCCAGTCACAAGTTATTTCTCAGTAATAACCGGGGCAGCCTTGACTATGCTCATAAACAGTAAGCCTCCTAGAGCACAAAACCATCAGTCAGTTTGACCGGTGGTTCTGTGCTCCTTAATCCTACTGCCAATGATGTTCCATCCAGGTGGGCTGAGATTTGCTCCTAAATGTTTATAATCAGAAGCTCAAGGAATAGTAAGTGAGAAGTTTCAAATGGTTATTGATTTTTATCAACAGAGCTGAGATAATAAAAACAAGAGCAACTGCACGTGGCCTGTCGGAAGGCCAACATCTGCCAGTTGCTGTCCATGTCACAAACCAGCCTGACGCAGAAATATATTGCTCTCCCCTAACTGTCACCAGAGCTCACTACCCACTCGTACCGTCAGAGTGCCTTCCTCAGAAGGATTACAGAGCTTCGGGACCTCATGGGAATTAAATGATGGACAACGCGTGCTGGCTTTGCCTGTGGCGCTCTCAGGCTGTGTAAAACATTAAATAAAGCATAAAGCAGTGAATCTTCCATAATGTGAAAAAATGAGCAGTGAACTGTGTAAAGCTTTATCATATCAAGATGACGCCAAGATCTAACATATGCAAAAATGGAGTACAACTCTGATAAATGTGTACCTGCGCATTTATCTCTCGATTAAATTAATAGCTCGGGCTGATTGTAATAATTATGCAGCTCTCCCTAATAAATACAAGCCAGCTGCATGCAGACTAACAGATAGAATGAATTTTACAAATGCTAAACCAGTGAACTTATCATTACTCTTACGATAAAAATCAAAGACACAAATAGAAAGGGTTATGATAACTCAGATGATTGCTCTAGTCTTTAAGGTTTTAAATTTTTTACAGCTTATAAGATTTTAATTAGTTTTGCAGGTAGAACTACCCCAGTGGTGGTTATTAGATGGTTTTACTCCTAATTTCAGGTTATGAGATGAGCGAATGCTTCCGGCTCCCCACCCCCCACGCTGCCACGTTACTGTGATTCTGTGTGATAATACTTTGAAGTCCTTCTGAAAGCTGAGCACAGTAAGCAAAAGCAAGTCTTAGCAGTTGTGGACGGGCTTTGCATGAGCTAACAGTAAACGCATAATGGATTGATGAGCAGAATTTGAGGCATGCAGAGGCTCTTGTGTAGAAATTACTGACGATCAGCAACAGAGCAGAAGCCTGAGATGTTTGATCCTACCTGGGGCTGATCTCTATAAATTGGGATTTATTCACTGACATTAGAAGCTGACAAGTGCCCTTGAGTGCTAAGAGTGGGAACCATGTAATGTAATGTGCGACTGGAGAAATATCAAATAATTGATCAGCCCAGTAAGCTTTCCAGAAGATGGCCATTTTGCTGACAACACTGAAGCTGTTCGACTCTCCGGGTGGAGTAATCTTGTCCTGCATTTGGCCAGCTATAGTTGGTATTGTGGCACCAAATTATTGTGGTATTGTGGTCAGGGTCTTCCTGAACCAGAAACCCTGGATCAGTAGTTCTGTGCGAGCAGCACTTACCGTGTGACACAAAGCTAACGCTGCTGGCAGTCAGCAGGAGCTCAAGAAAAGCAACTATGATCTGCGCAAACCTATTAAGGCTGTGAAACAATACAGGGACAAGATTGAGTCAAGATTCACAACGAATAGCACACGCGACTTGTGGCGAGGGCTGCATACCATCACAGACTTCAAAGTCAGATGTAGTGGTGCCACCAACATTGCGGTCTCTCTCCCAGATGAGCTCAATCGCTTTTACACTCAGTTCGATGTCGCTAACTCTGAGCCTCCGAGGAAAGCCACCGCTACAACCTGCAACCTGCTCATCTCTGAGGCTGAGGTACGCAAATGTTTCCAACGAGTGGACAGCCGCAGCACAACTGGCAGGTGCGTTTACTGACATTTTTAATCTCTCCCTCTCCCAGTGTAGAGTGCCCTCCTGCTTCAAAACATCCACCATGGTCCCTTGACCAAAAAAGACCAAGATAACATGCCTGAACGACTGGCGTCCTGTCGCACTTACCTCAATAATAAGCAAAAGCTTTGAGAGGCTGGTCGACAATTACATCTGCAGCTTGCTACCACCCAAACTGGACCCGCTACAATTCGCCTACTGACACAATGGATCAACAGATGACACAATAGCCACTGCTCTACTTACTGTCTTTATACATCTGGAGAAGAAGGATGCTTACGTGAGAATGCTGTTCTTGGACTACAGTTCAGTATTCAACACCATAATTCCATCCAGGTTCAACAGGAAGCTCAGAGACCTCGGCCTTCACCCTGCCTTGTGCAGCTGGATCCTGGACTTCCTGTCAGATTGCCGGCAGGTGGTAAGAGTGGGCTCCCTCACCTCCACCCCTCTGACTCTCAACATAGGAGTCCCTCAGGGCTGTGTACTAAATCCCCTCCTTTACTCCCTGTATATCCATGACTGTGTCACCACCCACAGCTCTAATCTGCTAATTAAATTTGCGATGACACTACATTGATTGGCCTATTCTCAAACAATAACGAGGTGGCCTACGGGGAAGAAGTCATCTCTCTGACACAGTGGTGTCAAGAAAACAACCTTTCCCTCAATGTCACAAAAACAACGAAGCTGATTGTGGATTACAGGAGATGGGCTAACCCCTATTGACATCAATTGGTCTGGGGTTGAGAGGGTAAACAGCTTTGTTCCTCGGCATCCACATCACTGAGGAACTCACGTGGTCTGTACACACCAGCTGTGTGGTGATAAAAGCATTAACTGCCACTTTTATCTCAGACGGTTGAGGAAGTTTGGTATGGGCCCCCAAATCCTAAGAACTTTCTACAGGGGCACAATTGAGGGCATCCTGACTGGCTACATCACTGCACATTTAGACGGAGACGTAACGTAAAGATTTTTACTCCTCATGTATGTGAAGGGTGTAAGAAATAGACAATAGACAATAGACAGTAGGTGCAGGAGTAGGCCATTCGGCCCTTCTAGCCAGCACCACCATTCACTGTGATCATGGCTGATCATACACAATCAGTACCCCATTCCTGCCCTCTCCCCGTATCCCTTGACCCCGCTATCTATAAAAGCTCTATCTAACTCTCTCTTGAATGCATCCAGAGACTTGGCCTCCACTGCCTTCTGGGGTAGAGCATTCCACATATCCACCACTCTCTGGGTGAAAAAGTTTTTCTGCATCTCTGTTCTAAATGGCCTACCCCTTATTCTTAAACTGTGGCCTCTAGTTCTGGACTCACCCATCAGCGGGAACATGCTTCCTGCCTCCAGCGTGTCCAATCCCTTAATAATCTTATATGTTTCAATCAATAAAGTAAAGTCAATCAATAAAATAAATCAACTCAATTCAATTTATACATGTTCCTTACGTCTGATGATGAGGTTACAATGGAAGGTAAGGTTGAGTTTGTAGTTTGTGCGAAGGCAGCAAAATCGAGGCAAGATGGAATAGAACTAATGAATCAAGTATGCATTTATGAATGAGAGGATGACCTGAGTGATTTGAATGAGGGTAGGAGACTGAGGTCGGAATACAGTACAGTACGACAAAGTACAGTAGCAGTCCAAAATCAGGTCCCAGGCCAGCCATCAGTTGTGGCGGGGCTTGTATGCCGTAACAGGCTACAAAACAAAATCAGGGTGGCTCACCAACATCCCTTCCTGATGAGCTTCATGCTTCTATGCATGTTTGGAACAGAAGTGGATAGGTATGTCATAACCAACCCCCGCAGCCTCCAGAGCACCTAAACCCACATTCATTGTTGAGGATTTAAGATCAACCATCTGCAGAGTGAGCATGTGCCCTGGATAGTGTCCCAGGCTGTCTCCCTGGATCCTCCGTAGATCATCTGGTGGTGGGGATATTAACAGGCATTTTTAACCTCTCGTTTTTCAGTCAATGGCACCCACTTCTTTTACGAAGACCGATATCATCCTTAGAAAAACAAGGTAGATATTATTACCCACCATCATGAAGTACTTTGAGAGGCTGTTCATGGCTCGCAATAACTCCAGATAACCTCAACCTACTTTAGTTCACTTACCACCAGCACAGTTCTATGGAGAATACTGGCCTATACTCATCTACAGAGCACCTGGAGAATAAAGGTATCTACACACTTCACCTCATTCTCACCAACCTACCTGCCACGGAAGCATCTGCCCAGTGACCACCGCACAGTACTTGTGGAGACTAAATCCTGTCTCCACATTGAAGAAACCCTCCACCATACTAAATGGGATAGACTGGGCATCTTTGAGGCACTGTGGGCCATCAGTAGCAGCAGAATTGTATTCAACCACAATCTGTAACCTCATGGCCCGGCATATCCCCCATTCCAACATTACCACCAGTCCAGGGGATCAGCCCTGGTTCGATGAAGAGTGCAGGACAGCATGCCGAGAACAACAGCAGGCATACCTCAATATGAGGCGAAACCCTGGTGAAGCCACAATACAGGACTACTTGCATGCCAAACACCCTAGCAGCAAATAATAGACAGAGTTAAGTGGTCCCATAACCAACGGATCAGACCTACGCTCTGTAGTCCTGCCACATCCAGCTGTGAATGGTGGTGGACAATCAAACAACTCACTGGAGGAGGAGGCTCCACAGATATCCTCATCCTCAATGATAGAGGAGCCCAGTACACCTGTGCAAAAGATAATGCTGGGGCATGTGCAATAGAAGTGCTGAGTAGATGATCCAGCTCGGCCTCCTCCAGAAGTCCCCAGCATCCCAGATGTTGGTATGTAGCCAATCCGATTCGCTCCATGTGATATCAAGAATTGGCTGAAAGCACTGGATACTGTGAAGGCTATAGGCCCAGACAAAATCCCGGCAACAGTCCTGAAGACTTGTGCTCTAGAACTTGCTGAGCCACGACCCAAGCTGTTCCAGTACAGCTACGACACCGGCATCTACCCGGCGTTGTGGAACATTGCCCAGGTAAGTCCAATCCAGCCAATTCCTGCCCTATCAGCCTTCTCTCAATCATCAGCAGAGTATTGGAAGGGGTCATCAACAGTGCTATCATGCAGCACCTACTCAGCAATAACCTGCTTACAGATGCCCAGTTTGGGTTCCATCCGGGCCACTCAGGTCCTGATCTCATCACCTCCTTGGTCCAAACATGGACCAAAGAGCTGAATACCAGAGGCAAGGTGAGGGTGATAGCCCTCAACATCAAGGCAGCATTTGACTGGGTATGGCATCAAGGTGCCCTAGCTAAGATGGAGTCAATGGAAATTAGGGGAAAACCCTCCGCTGGTTGGAATCATAGCTGACACAAAGGAAGATGGTTGTGGTGGTTGGAGGTCAATCATCTCATCCTCAGCACATCACTGCAAGAGTTCCTCAGGGAAGTGTCCTAGGACCAAACATCTTCAGCTGCTTCATCAATGACCTTCCTACCTTCATAAGGTCAGAAATGGGGATGTTCGCAGATGACTGCACAATGTTTTGCACCATTCATGACTCCTCAGATGGTGAAGCTGTTCATACCCAAATGCAATAGGACCTGGACAATATCCAGGCTTGGGCTGACAAGTGGTAAGTAACATTCGAGCCACGCAAGTGCCAGGCAATGACCATCTCCAACAAGAGAGGTTCTAACCATCATCCCTTGACATTCAGTGGCATCACTGAATCCACTACTATCAACATCCTGGGGCTAACCATTGACAGGAAACTGAACTGGTCCAGCCATATAAACACCTTGGCTATCAAAGCAGGTCAAAGGCCAGAAATTCTGTGGCACATAACTCACCTCCTGGCTCTCCAGAGCCTGTCCACCATCTACAAGGTTCAGGTCAGGAGTGTAACGGAATACTCGCTGCTCACCTGGATGAGTGCAGCTCCATCAACAGTCAAGAAGTTTGACCCCATCCAGTACAAGGCAGCCCACTTGATTGGTACCCCTTCCACAAGCATCCAATCCCTCCACCATCGATGAACAGTTGTAGCAGTGTGTACTATCTACAAGATGCACTGCTATAACATACCAAAGTTCCTAAGGCAGCACCTTCCAGACCTATGACCACTACCATCTAGAAGGACGAGAACAGCAGATACCTGGGAACACCACCACTTGGAAATCCTTCTCCAAGTCACTCACCATCCTGACTTGGAAACATATTGCCGTACCTTCATTGTTGCTGGATCAAAATCATGGAATTCCCTCCCTAACAACACTGTGGGTGTCCCTACACCTCAGGGACTGCAGCGGTTCAGGAAGGCAGCTCAACACCACTTTCTCAAGGCCAACTAGGGATGGGCAATAAATGCTGGCTTAGCTGGCAACACCCACATCCTGCAAATGAATGAATAAATAAGTAACTCAGTTTATTTGCTACAGCTTTGCTGTCAGTATTATAATTCCAGGAAAACTCATCACTAAACTTCATACTCAAGGAGTCAACACTTCCCTTTGCAACTGGATTGACTTCCAGACCAGCAGACTGTAGTCAGGGAAGATAAGGACATCTCCTCCACCGTGATTATTCCAAACACTGGTGCCCCACTCAGCCTCTACTTGACTGTGTGGTTAGACTCTGCTCTAACTCAATCTACAAGTCTGCAGATGCTAGTAGGCTATATCTCAAATAATAATGAGGGGGAGTAAATGAAGAAGATAGAGAGCTTAGTGATGTGGTGTCATGACAACGATCTTTCCTTCAATGTCAGCAAACAAAAGAGCTGCTTATTAACTTCGAGGTGGGGTGGGGTGTGGTTGGTACACATGCTCCTGTCTACATCAATAATGCTGAGGTAGAGAGCTTCAAGTTCCTCGGAGTGAATATTAGCCATCCTGGTCCATTCACGTTGATGTCACAGCCAAGAAAGCTTTCCAGACCTCTACTTCCTGAGGGGCCTGAAGAAATCCCCGTAGACACTGACGAACTTTTGTTGATGTATCCTCATAAACATCCTATCTGCAAGTAAAACAGCTTGGCGTGGCAACTGCTCTGCACGTAAATCTCAAGAAACTGCAGATTTGTTAATATAGCTCAGCAATTTATGTAAACCATCCTCCCCTCCAAAGGCTTTGCCTCTACTTCCTGCTGCCTCGGCAAAGCAGCCAGCATAATCAAAGACCCCATCCACCCGGGACATTCCCTCTTCCACTGGGCAGAAGATACAAAAAGCCTGCAATCACATACTACCAGGCTCAAGGCCAGCTTCTACCCTGCTCTTGTAAGATTATTAAATATTTCCCTATTACAGTAAGATGAACTCTCGACCTCACAATCTACGGGCACTGCAATTTCTCTGCAGCTGCTACAGTCCTTTCTGCATTCTGTTATAGTTGCACCTTGTTCTACCTCAGTGCACTGTGCAATGATTTGATCTGTTTGAACAAGATGCAAGACTTGTACTTCAGCTCATGCGACAATATTAAATCAATTCCAAAGAAAGTTTTGTGACAAGATTAGGTGAACTTTTCGATAGTGGGAAGCCTGAAGAAATAAAGATCTATGAATTTGTTAACAATGGCAGGCTCCATGCCAAGTTACGCCTTACACAACATGGGAGAGATAAGTCTGGATTGTTAATCCTCTCTGGGATAATGAGTGAAATATCACCTTGGAACTGCAAGCCTCCATGTTAATGCCAAGAAGGCAGGTGCAGCTGCGTCTCCATCCTGAAAAGCATGTACAGAAAACCAGTGGGAGATTGAGAACTTCACGAAATGTTTCCCTTTCTGCACTCAGACATAATCAACATTATTACCTGGAATCTATATGGACCATTCAAAGATGTAGTAGTTAATTGCTAAATTGAGATTGCTGGAAGATAAATTGAGCTATGGGGCAACCTCTGACTTGCTCATTAGCACCCCACGGTAATTATTCACAGTCTTCCTGTGCTTTCAACACCATACCAGGGGGCCGTGTTCAAAAGGCATTTGATGTCATTAACATCTCTTCTGGCTGGACCCTGTTATGCCACCTGCTACATATAAAAAGATGTGAATTATTCCATTAATCACTGGTAATCAACGTATTCCAGAATGAGGGAAAATCTCATAACTGATAAGGATTATTCAAAAATAAGTAGTTGAAGTCTTTCCTGTGCATCATATAAACAGTGTTCCGTGTCTGGCCATTGAGCATTCCTTTCATGCATAATACATTAGACAAAAGTTCCTTATTTTTGCATTAATATTGACTTTTATGATTATGGATGGGAATTTAATGCTTCTTTGTACATAATGAAAATTGTACCTTTGCTGATTTTCTCTCAAGAATTTCCTTGATCGGAATGAAGTATATTCACAACTCCGTCTTATTGCAAATTAGAGTGCATTGAAGCACAACGATATCCCTTCTTTGCAAAAGCTGAATAGCTGAATAGGAACAAGAGCCAGCGGGCAGAAAAACTTGGCTCAGATTCATTTGGCTGCCGCTGCATCATTTTAGTCAAGTTTAATATTCTGCTGTGCCTTTTATATAGGAGGCTTCAACAAAAATAAGGCAAAGCTCCTTTAAGTATTGCAATGTATTTAAATGAAGCCTAGGACTATTTTCCTGTTTGCATTGAACTGGATGGTATAAGGAGCTCATATGCCTGAAGAAGATTCGCTTTCCATGAATTGTTATCATTCATTTTGATTGCATACTTCTGAAATAGTTTCTTTTGTCAAACATCAAGGATTTTCTCTCACAGCAAATGATTACATTGACACAGATTGGATATTTCATCTAGGCATACACTCTAGAACGAAGAGTTACAGTATTCAAAGCTATTTTGTTTTTTGCACAGCAGGTTGTAGGCATTTAGAATTCTCTCCTTCGATCGCTGTACAGTTCTGAACTGATGTTGGTAGGCTTTAAAAACCGAGGGAAACCAGAGGGTATGTGGATTAGGCAGGATATTGGAACAGAGGGTCGTGATCACTTAACACCTTATTGAAGGACTGTATGGATTCCTACGTTGCTAGAACCAGAAAATTGCTGACAGTTGCTTGCCAATTCACAATATAAGCTGAAGCAGAAACATTCCAGTTTTCCAGCAGATTAATCAGGAATATATGAGAAAAAACTGGACAGAACATAACACTGCCAGAGATAGTCAAATCTACCTCTCTCATTCAAGTACCCCTGCCCCATCTGTATCACAATCCACCCCGGACCGTTCCAAACAGCACAGGCATCCTCAACAGGGCCAGGGACTTGCTGCCCAGATATAAGCCATTTTGGAATTTGGCACAGGTGCCTAATAATACCGTGTCCTGAAATCACTGATGATGTCCTTCAGTCCAACCTGTATGTTAGTGGTCAATTATGTGTCTAGTGGGCAGATAAGTGGACTGTTGCAGAGATCCTGTGTGTTGAGCCGCCCATGTTGCAACAAGCACCAACACTAAGAGTTAGTAGCATGTTCTTTGTGTGAGGTAACTAAATCTGCACAAAGTGCATCGAGCTGCAGCTCCTTAGCGACCGTGTTAAGGAACTGGAGCTGCAGCTCGATGACAGGGAGAATGAGGAACTGCTACATGGAGGTAGTCACCCTAGGCTGCAGGGGACAGGTATCTGGGTTACTGTCAAAGCTCAAAGTAAGTTTATTATCGAGGTACTTGTATGTCACCATTTACAAGCCTGAGATTCTTTTTTTTTGTGGGCATTCACAGTAAATCCAGGAAACACAATAGAATCAATGGAAAAATCGCACCCAACAGGATGGATAAACAACCAGTGTGCAAAAGTCAACAAAGTGGGCAAATACTAAAGAGAAAATAATAATAATAAATGAGCAATAAATATCAAGAACAGGAGACAAAGCATTCTTGAAAGTGAGTCCATAGGTTGTGGGAACAGTTTAGAGATGGGGCGAGTGAGGTTATCCCGTCTGGAGGTAATGACTGCTCCTGAACCTCCTGCTGTGGGTCCGGAGGCTCCTATATCCCCTTCCTGATGGTAACAGTGAGAAGAGAGCATGGCCTGGATGGTAGGGGTCCTTGATGAGGAATGCTGCTTTCCTGCAACTGGACATGGTATGGATGTGCTCAGCGGTGGGGCGGACTTTACCTGTGAAGGACTGGTCTGTATCCATTACTTTCTGTAGGATTTTCTGTGGCCATTCCCTTCAATAATGTACAGTTTTGGATATTGTTGGGGGGTGGGGGAGCAGGATGGAAAGACCAACCTGGAGGAAGCCGCAATGGGCATGTCTCTGATACTGAGTTTAGCTCTGTCACTTAGGAAGGAAGAGGGAAGAAGTAGAGTGCAGTAGTAATAGGAGATTCCTTAGTTAGCGGAGCATGCAGGAGATACAGTGGATGTGAAAAAGACATGAACCAGATGGTATTTTGCCTCCCAGGTGCCAGGGCTAGGAATATCTTGGATCAGGCCCACAGTATCCTAAAGGGGGAGAGTGAGCAGCCAAATGTATTGGTACATATTGGTACCAGTGGCATAGGTAGGAAATGGGTGGAGGCCATGAAGAGAAAATTTAGGAAGTTGGGTAGAAAGCTGAAAAGCAGGACCTCCAGGAGATTAATCTCTGGATTGCTACGTGGGCCTGCTTCAGTGAGGGTAAGAATAGGATGATTTGGCAGATGAGTGCATGGCTGAGCAACTGGTGTTCAGGTTCCTGGATCATTGGGATCTCTTTTGAAGAAGGGATGATATGTACAAGAAGGATGGGTTACATCTGAACCCGAGAGGGACCAGTTTCTTTGCAGGCAGGCTTGCTAGAGCTGTTGGAGAAGGTTTAAACTAATTTGGCAGGGGGATGTGAACCAGAGTGATAGGGCTGAGGATGGGGCAGCTGGTATACAAGTGGGTGCAGAGTGCAGTGGGACTGTGAGGAAGGAGAGGCAGATGGCAGGGCAACATTACAGTCAGTGAGATGAGGTAAACCATAAAAATGGAGACAAAATTGAAAAGGGCGATGAATACAGGAAGGTGTTATATTTGAATGCACGCAGTGTGTGGATTAAGGTAGATGATCTTGTAGCACAATTAGAGATGGTCAGGTACGATGTTGTAGGCATCACTGAGTTGTGGCTGAAAGGTCATAGTTAGGAGTTTAACATCCAGGGATACACATAAGGAAAAGGTGATGCAGGTTGGGAAGATGTAGAATCCTTGTGGATAGAGTTAAGAAACTGCAAGGGTAAAGATACCCTGATGGGAGTTACATACAGGCCTTCAAATAGTAACCAAGATGTGGGATATAAATTACAATGGGAGATAGAAACGTCATGTAAAAAGGGTAATGATATGATAATGATGGGAGATTTCAATATGCAGGTAGAATCGGGAAATCAGGTTGGTGCTAGATCCCAAGGGAGGGAATTTGTAGTTCATCCTGATTCATCCAATGCCCTTGGATATAACTGAGCAGTGTATGAAATTATGGAAACCACATTTGCTTCTAGCAGCCATGGAGCTAAACCTCCAACTTGTGATGTTTATTTGTGACATAACTTTTAAACAAAATAATTTGGTGTTAAGTGCAGATAATCTAATTTAAAAAGATATTGTGCTACATCTATACAAGAATGGAAACAAACAGGTTATTCAGCCCTTCATCTCTACTCTGCATTCAACAAAAGAGTCTGTGGAATTCATTACCACAGACATTTGTGGAGGCCAAGTCATTAGGTATATTTAAAGGGAGGATGATAGGTTCTTGATTAGTAAGGGCATCTAAGGTTACGGGGAAAAGGCAGGAGGGGGGTAATAAATCAGGCATGGTGGAATGGCAGAGCAGACTTGATGGACTGAATGGCCAAATTCTGCTCCTATGTTTTATTGTCTTATGGTCTTAAGCTTGTCCATCTGGACCATGAATACACACACAAAGCAATGAGAAGCACTTAGGACAACCCTCTGTAATCCTCATGGTTCTATAAGTAAAGTTAATTGATAGGAGAAACTGATTAATTTAGAAAATAACCTGAAAAGATTCCCCGTAGTCAAGGGTAATACATACAATATTAATCCCATCTTCCACTTCATATCAGGCACATTATTACTTTTGAAGTCTGAAGATATCTAGCAGGATAAGCACTCTCACATTCAGCACAAATTCACCTTGGCAGCATTCAGAGGACTTTGAGTTTCTTGTTTACTTATTTATCTAATTATTGAGATATAGTGCAGAACAGGACCTACTGACCTTCGAGTCATGCCAACCCACAACTCCTGATTTAACCCTAGCCTAATCACGACAATTTACAATGATCAAATGTCCTACTAAGTGGTACATCTTTGGTCTGTGGGAGGAAACCGAAGTGCTCGGAGTAAACCCAATGCACTCCATGGTGAGGGCATACAGACTCCGAACTGAACTCCAAACTTTGAGGCCCAGATGGTAATAGTGTCACCCTAACTGCTACGCTACTGTACCACTTTGTTGTTTGCTCTCGCCTTGGTATTAATTTCACAAGTCTTTTTCCTGCCTCTTTCAGCCATTAGAGGAGCTGAAAAAGGTGCATTTCTTTGTGGCCACTGAACAAGTGGTCAATTGCAGGAACTGGCTCCCTATAGAGTTGATAGAAGTACTTATTATTGGTTCATTCAAATGCAAATTAGATATATTGCTTTGCGGGAAAGAAAGATTTTGGGATATAGTATTTGAGTAATATGAGATAACATGTGGCAAGTGTAGCACATTGGCAGGAATAAGCGACTTTGGCCCTCTGCTTTTTGAATCTCTGCACCCCTGGGGTTTTCTCGCTTCATGTCTGGGTCTGATGTTTCATAATTGATAGGGATTGATTGCTGTGTTTAGTCAACAGCTTTATTATTGTTTAAGTATGAGACTAACAGCATGTAGAAACAGGATTTGAAGGACCTCTGTTTTATTCATTTCTTTCAGCATATTTGCATTTGCATACTCATGTACCAGCCTTAAGAAAGCCAAAACCATTTTCTCTCCCTTTTCTTTAAGGTGGTTCTCTTCAAACTGAGGCTGCAGGGCTTTATGAGTTGCTGGTGCACTCACTCTCCTGCCTCCCCTTTTGGCAGATCCCCAGCACCAAATCCAATAGAAATCCAATAATAATCATCAGGAATAAACCTTCAGAGAATCCAATTAAACTTACCAGTCACTGGCACTGATTTCAACTCAGAAATGCAATTGCAAAGAGGAAAAAATTGATCATTCTTCCCACAAAGAACAATAGAGCTGTGTAGAAGCAAGTGAATTGCATTATTAGATTCCACTGACTTACCTAATTATAATAATAATATAATCAAAGGTTACATTTTTTTCCTATTTATAGCGAGACATCAAGTTAAAACCAATTCTTAGCTTCAAGCTTCACTGAGGCCATATTCCTGCTTTCTGGGGTGGAATACTGAAATAATTTTCCACAGGATTTTCAGAATGGGAAAAATTGAAGACACCTGATTCCTGATTTTAATTCCCGAGGCAGGTGTTCCATTTGAGAGGGGAAAATGAGTTGTGTGGGAAACCTCAAACACGTTGCCAGAATGAGACCAACTCAAGGACCTCCATTCACTATGATTGATGGTCTTCTTAACTGATTATATTAGGAAATTCTATTTACACCTTTGGCTATGGATCTCTTGAGGTAATTAATGTTGCTGAAAAAAGATCACTGACCAAGGCTGTGCACAATTCTTATTGAATTACTGAGCCACAGGACATGTGCGATTTTCTGTTGACTCCCTGGATATTTCCAAGGCGAGGTTTGTGGTAAGAAGGAAGATCATGTTTACCTGTATCTGCAGAAACATCCCTGAGGTCACCATCTTGCTGATGAGGAAAGGGGTCGTAGCTAAGCTCTTTGCTGGCCATGATGAAGCAATTAACAGTCTGCTGGAGGGACACAGCAGGCTGGGCAGCACCTTGGGAAGGAAAGGATACTGCGTGACCCACTGAGTTCCTCCAGCAGGTTGGCTGTCAGTGATGTCATGAAGGCACTTCAGAGTGAAAATGATTCAGGTAGCTCATGGGCACAGCAAGGCTGCATATCAGTCACCTTTCCATCTCTCACTCACCAGTCATGATTCAGCAGGATGTAACTGTGCCTCTGAGACAGAAGTTTTGTGTTCAGAGCCTACTGAAGTCCAAAAATCTGGGCTGGTAATCAGAATCAAGTTTAATACCACTGGCATATGTTGTGAAAATTGTTATTTTGCGGCAGCAGTACATAGCAATATATGCTAGTCAAAAAACCGTAACTTCCAATAAAATATATATATGAAATAAATAAGTTGTGCAAAAAATAAAAAAAACATAGCGAGGTAGTGCAGATCAGATTACGAGAGGGGGAAAAGCTGTTCCTAAAATATTGAGTGTGTGTCTTCAGGCTCCTGTACCCCCTCCTTGACGGTAGCAATGAGAAGAGGCAATGTCCTGAGTGACGGGGGTCCCAATTGTTGGATGCTGTCTTTTTGAGGCATCGCCTTTTGAAGCTGTCGTCAATGCTGGGGAGTCTAGTGCCCATGATGGAGCAGTCTGAATTTGCAACTTTCTGCAGCTTTTTCTGATCATTTGCAGTGACCCCTCCATACCAGATGGTAATGCAAACAGTTAGAATGTGCTTCACAATACATCCGTAGAAATTTGTGCGAGCCTTGGTGTCATACCAAGTGTCCTCAAAGTCCTGATGAAACATAGCCGCTGTCTTGCCTTCTTTAAAGCTGCATCAATATGTTGGGACCAGGTTAGATCTTCAGAGATGTTGGCGCCCAGGAACTTCAATTTGCTCGCCCTTTCCACCACTGAGCCTTTGACAGGGACTGGTGTGGGTTTCCTTGACTTCTTCCTCCTGAAGTTCACAATCCATTCCTTGGTCTTACAGAGTTGAGTGCAAGGTTGTTGCTGTGACACCACTCAACCAGCTGACCTGTCTTACTCCTGTACACTTCCTCGTCACCAACTGGAATACTGCCAACAAAAGCTGCGTTCTTGGCAGTCTTATAGATGGTGTAGAGCTGTTCCTAGCCACACAGTCATGGGTGTAGAGGGAGTAGGGCAGTGTGCTAAGCATGCATCCTTGAGGTGCACCAGTGTTGATCGTCAGCGAGGAGATGTTATTTCAGATCCACACTGGCTTGGCCTCCCAGTGAGGAAGTCAAGGAACCAGTTGCAGAGGAAAGGATAGAGGTTCAGGTTTTGGAGCTTATTGATTGGTAATGATGGTATGATTGTGTTGAACACTGAGCTGTAATCATTAAACGGCAACCTAACTTAAGCGTTGTTATTGTTCAAGTGGTCCAAGGCTGAGTGGAGAGCCAGTGAGACTGCATCCACTGTAGACCTATTGTGGCACTAGGTAAAATGCAGCAGACCCAGGTTCTCAATTCTGGCCATGACCAACCTCTCAAAGCACTTCATCATGGTAGATGTGAGTGCAACTGCTCTCCTTGGGCACCAGTACAACTATTGTCCTTTTGGAGTGGGTGTGAAGCTCCGACTGCAGAAGTGAGAGATTGAAGGTGTCCTTGAACACTCCCACCAGTTGGTTGGCACAGGTTTTCACTGCCCTACCAAGTACATCGTCTGGGCCTCATGCCTTGCATCGGTTCACACTCTTGAAAGACATCAGCCTTCAAGGCAGGAACTTTATAGGCAATTAAAGAATGTGGGATATCCTGAAATGTGCAAAGGACTATACAAATGCCAGAAAATGTCCAACAAGCCTCCTTCCATCAAGGAAATCAGCATCTCCAGTCTTGCAGTTTTGGGCAAACACAACTGGCTGCAATGCAGTCGCCTAAGCATAGATAAGAAATAAGAATTAGGAGTAGAGTGCAGCATTTGGAGCTTCACACCTGTTGTGTCATCAGTGATGATCATGGTGGATCATTTATCTCAGCATTACCTTCCTGCACTGACCTCATATAAATTAACATTTACAGACTGATTGATCTCTGTGTGAATATACTCAATGACTAAGTCTCCACAGTCCTCCTGTGCAATGAGCTCCAAAGATTCACTACCCCTGGGGTAAAGCGATATCCCCTCATCACAGGCCCGCATGACTGGCCCTTTGGACACACTGTCTCTTGTCAATCCAAACAGCTGAAATAGCAATTCCACATTTACCATTTTCAGCCCTTTGTGTCTTTCAGTCTGATCTCCATTTATACTTCTAAGCCATAGCTGATTAATCTTTTCTCATATGACATAGCTGCCATACCAGGAATCAATGTAGTGAATCTTTGCTACACTTCCTTTGTTGCAAGTATATCCTTCCCTATGTCGGTGGTCCATTGCACAATATTCTTGATATGGTCTTACCAGGGTTCTAGTCAATTGAAGAAAATCATAAGAACATAAGAAATAGGAGCAGGAGTGGGCCATCTGGCCCATAGAGCCCGCTCCGCCATTCATAAAATCAGGCTGATCTGGCCATGGACTCATCTCCACCTACCTACCTTTTCCCCATAACCCTTAATTCCCCTACTGTGCAAAAATCTATCCAAACTTGTCTTAAATATATTTACTGAGGTAGCCTCCACTGCTTCATTGGGCAGAGAAGTCCACAGATTCACTACTCTTTGGGAAAAGCAGTTCCTCCTCATCTCCGTCCAAAATCTACTCCCCCTAATCTTGAGGCTATGTCCCTTAGTTCTAGTCTCACCTATGAGTGGAAACAACTTTCCTGCCTTTATCTTAGCTATCCCTTTCATAATTTTATATGTTTCTATAAGATCTCTCATTCTTCTGAATTCCAGCGAGTATAGTCCCAGGTGACTCAATCTCTCCACATAGTCTAATCCCCTCATCTCTGGAATCAACCCAGTGAACCTCCTCTGCACCACCTTCAAAACAGTATATCTTTCTTCAAGTAAGGACTGCATGCAGTATTCCAGGCGCAGCTTCACCAGTACCCTGTTATTTTCTAATTTCGTGCCTCGTCTTCGCGAACGAAGATTTAGGAAGGGGGTTGCCCACGTCTGCTACAGGCTCGCTGGTGGCTGATGAGGTCAATACGGGACAGGCAGACCCGGCCACAACGGCTGCAATGGAAAATCTGTTCTGGGTTTGGTGCTGCTGTGTCACGGTTCTTCCTCCTTCTCCTTTTGTCCTCAAGGCCAGCCCTGCGTACGTCCTCAAAGGAGGAGACAGACTGGTGAATGGTATGTTGCCAGACCTCGCGATCAGAGGCTAGAGTAGACCACTGGCGATGGTCACCCCTTACAATTGCAGCATAACCCCCCCCACTCTTAAATTTAATCCCTCTAGCAATGAAGGCAAACATTCCATTTGCCTTCTTGATAACCTGCTGCACCTGCAAACCAACCTTTTGTGATTCATACACAAGCACTCCCAAGTCCCTCTGCACAGCAGGATGCTGCAATTTTTACCATTTAAATAATAATCTGCTCTTTCATTTTTCCTTCCAAATTGGATGACCTCGCATTTACCAACATTGTATTCCATCTTCCAGACCCTTGTCCACTCACTTAACCTATCTATATCTCTTTGTAGACTCTCCTTATCTTCCGCACAATTTGCTTTTCCACTCAATTGAGTAGTATCAGCAAACTTAGATATGCTATACTCGGTCCTCCCTTCCAGATTGTTAATGTATATCATGAAGAGTTGCAGGCCCAGCACCGACCCCTGGGGCACACCGTTCACCACTGATTGTCAACCAGAGTAGCATGTATGTATCCCATTAGTTTCTATTAGTTAACCAATCCCCTATCCATGCTAATATAGCACACCAACTCTATGCATCCTTATCTTATGGATAAGTCTTTTATGTGGCACCTTATCGAACATCTTCTGGAAATCCAAGTAAATAACATCCATCTGTTCCCGTCTATCCACTGCACTTGTTATATCCTCATAGAACTCCAGTAAATTTGTCAAACAGGACCTGCCTTTGCTGAATCCATGTTGCATCTGCCTGATGGATCCACTTCTTCCCAGATGTCTTATTATTTCTTTTTTAAAGATAGCTTCAAGCATTTCCCAACTATAGATGTTAAACTAACCGGCCTATGTTTATCTGTGTTTTGCCTATATTCTGTTTTGAATGGTGACATGACATGTGCCGTCTTCCAATCCACCAGGATATGCCCAGAGTCCAGAGAATTTTGGTAAATCATCACCAAAATCTCTACTGTAACTTCTGCCATTTCTTTCAGCACCCTGAGATGCAATCCATTAGGACCAGGGGACTCATCTATCTTCAGGCCCACAAGTTTGCTCAGCACTACCTCTTTAGTGATAGCTATTGTATCGAGGTCCTCACCTCCTATCGCATCCATAACACATCTCTTTGGTACGTTAGATGTGTCCTCCACCATGAAGACTGACACAAAATAATGATTCAAAGCCCCTGCCATTTCCTCATTACCCAATATTAATTCCCCCTTCTTGTCCTCCAAGGGACCTACATTCATTTTAGCCACCCTTTTCTGCTTTATATAATTATAAAAACATTTATCATCTGTTTTTATATTTTGTGCTAGTTTATTTTCATAATCTAGCTTTCCTTTCTTTATTACTTGCTTAGTGGTACTTCGTTGCTTTTTAAAGTTTCCCCAATCTTCCAGTTTCCCACTACTCTTAGCAACTTTGTATGTATGAGCTTTTAGTTTGATGTCTTCTTTTATTTCCTTAGTTATCCAAGGCTGGCTCTCCCCACCTTTACTGTCCTTGCTTTTAACTGGAATGTACTTTTGTTGAGCACTGTGAAAAATCTCTTTGAAAGTTTTCCACTGTTCCTCAACTGCCTCACCATATAGCCTGTGTTCCCAGTCTACCCTATCCAAATCCTCCCTCATCCCATTGTAGTCTCTTTTGTTTGAGCATAATGCACTGGTTTTAGATTGAACTACTGCACCCTCCATTTGTATGAGATATTCAATCATACTGTGATCACTCTTTCTAAGACGATCCCCAACTATAAGATCATTGATTTTCCCTGTCTCTTTGCACAGGACTGGATTAAAGATAGCACATTCCTTGTAGGTTCAGTAATATACTGTTCAAGAAAGCCATCATTGATGCATTCTATGAAGTTCTCAAGACGGCCTCAATCAACTTAATTCACCCAATCTATGTGCATGCTAAAGTCTCCCATGATAACTGCTGTTCCATTCTTACATACTTACATGCCTCAGATATTTCTCTGTTTATTGCCTGTGTTACTGTAATGTTATCATTCAGTGGCCGATAGACAACTCCCACCAGTGATTCTTTTTTCCTTTACTATTCATAATCTGTACCCAGATGGATTCAATATACTGCTCCTTAGATCTTATATCATCTCTCACCATCGCCCTGATCTCATCTCTCACCATCGCCCTGATCTCATTTTTAATTAAGAGCGCTACTCCACCTCCCTTCCTGCTTACCCTTCCATATTATCTGATATCCTTGGATATTTACTTCCCAAGCCTCTCCACTCTTCAACCACATCTCTGTAATGGTCACTAAATTATACCCCTTTGTACCGATTTGCACTCCTTCTCTGCACTCTTTCAACCTTATTAATATCCTTCCTGTAATTAGGTGACAAAAACTGCACACAACACTCCAAATTCGGCCTCACCAATGTCTTATACAACCTCACCATAACATTCCAACTCTTATACTCAATACTTTGATTTATAAAGACCAATGTACCAAAAGGTCTCTTTACGACCTGTGACACCCCATAGAATAAATGATAGAACTTTGAAGCCCTGAAAGCCCCTCCCCCATCCTTCACAAAAGCAGCTACAAAAGCATTAATCCCCTCACACCCCCCCATTCACACCTGCTGAAGCACCGACAACACCCCCCCCCCCACACACACACACACACACACACACACACACACACACACACACACACACACACACACACACACACACACACACACACACACACACACACACACACACACACACACACACACACACACACACACACACACACACACTGGAAGCAACAGCAAAAGGCCTCAAAGGGACCTTGATCAAAAACTACAGTCTCTAACCCTGCGCTTCAGTATCTCAGGCAGGTTCCCTCTCTCCAGTGAGGGAGGGAGAGGTGGCTCCTGCAGTGAGAGCGGAGAACAGCAGCTTGCTGTTCCGATGTTACAATCTTCCGTGTCACTTCTCCAAGACCCCGACTCAAGGACTGACAGGCTCTCAATCTCCATCAAAAGAGGCAGAGAGAGAGAGGGAGGGATCACTCGAGTACAGGGGCCTTCTTCTGACAGCAGCTGATGATTAGCAAACACACTGCCTGCTGTCTCGATGTTTCAGTCTCCCATAACGCTTCAATTGGCAAGGGACCAGTTTATCCAGGGGGCCACCCCCTGAGGGCGTACGTTGTCCAGGCCATTCCTGGAGATAGTGAAGTACTAGGGCCACACAACTGTTTGCAAAGCTCCTGCAAGAGCTTACCATAATCTTAAAAATTCCACAGGCTTATCAGCATGACTTATGTTTTACAAATTTATGTTGAGTATGCTCAATTCTACTACTATTTTCCAAGCGCTCTGTTACCACTTCATTAATAACATGCTTCAGCATTTTATCAACTACTGATACCAGGCTAATTGGAACCTAATGTTAGTTTCTTGGCTCAAACCTTGACTCTGCCTCTCAAAAAAAGGGCATCCATCATAGAAATTTGTAACTATTGGCTGAAGGTTTTAAAGCAACTATTTAACTTCCACAGTCTGCCTTCCTGAAGGTTAATCACAGTGATGATGTCAGTTCCATAGCAACAGAGTTCTCCATGAGAGCGGCAGGTTGGAGGTTGGGTGAGCCAGACGCAGGCTGCAAGGGGTTACTGGGCCCTTGTGCTTCACATACCATTGACCACCAGAATTTCAAGGGCAACAATGTTCTCACACTAGCATCGTTGAGGCTAAGGAGGGATCACTTCATTGGAGGGATGCTGTTAAGTGTAAATTAGATGCTGACCTGTATGCAGCATTTATTTATCTCAGGATTTACCAGAGTTTTGTAGTCAATACACAAAACATGATCATTGCTGCATTTATAGGAAATCTTTTTAATAAATAAACATACTGAGTGTTGTTTTTCAAGTGAGAATTGACTGGATGACAATTGTTGTATTGGGAATTAAATTCACCACCTTTTTGCATTTTGTATGTTAGGTTCTAGTGCACGTTTATGAGAATGATTTCTCAGTATATCTTTTATAAAGTAGCAGGTTGAACTGCTTCAATATTTAATACAGGATTAGTATGAAATACACAAGAAGGATTGTTAATGCTTTGGAATTTTGTATGAGTTCTTTAAGGTAAGGCTGTAGGCTAACTTGTTTTACGGTTTTGACGATAACTTCAATATTCTTCCTGCACTCTGCTTCCCTCTGTCCTCATTGTTTGATGACGATGGTTGCTGCTACATCTTCAGGTTTCTCTGCAAGTGACACAGCAACTCCTGACAGCCTGCACAACTTCCATATGGCATACACTTTGCAGGGCGTGTTGTAGGAGAGCAGCTGCCCTGAACCCTTCGGCCTTACACTTAACAATAAGCTGTCTGTGTTTTAGTCTGGTTGTGTTGCTCAGGAGTGGCAAGGCTGTGATTTGTTGCCTTGGACTATCTGATAAGAAGGCACCTCATTCTTAGGGACCCTATCAGCACTGTTGATGAAGGGCGATCAGTGGCTGGATCTTAGAGAACCAGGCCAACTCAGCAGACCATTGCTTCTGTGATTGGAACTGAGTGGAGTGGTAACCGTATCTACTCACGATCACATCCAGCATGCAGTATGTTCTGTTGCAGCGGCACTTTCAAAGGCACCCTGGTAGCTGAGGATATCAGTCACAGTGGCAAACTCTCAGTAATGCCCTTCCTGCACGCTGTGGTCAATGTGGAAAGGACTGGTTAATCTGGATGACCGGGGCACTGGTGAGCTGATTAATGTAAATATGCACCGTTGACCAAGACACATTGTTTGTGTTCCTGGGGCGACTTTCAAAGCCACAGTGACTTTGACAGATATCAGCCAAGCAATGGCTCCAGATCCAACTGGTTCTACCCCAGGGAGAGTGCAGATAGCAATAAATCTGATGAGAGGAAAGGAAAGGTGCTTTGCTTTTCAAACAGCAGCACTTGCCTTGTATCACATAGCATAATCAGAGCAGCCATCATGTAAGTGTTTTTGAGGTGTAGTCCTTGTTGTGTAGGAAATATTGATTCAAAGTAAGTATATTACTGAAGTATGTATACTATATGGAACCCTGGGACTTATCTTCTTGCAGGCAGCCCCAAACAAAGAGACATATTGGAATCCACAATAAACCCCATATAAGAAAGACCGTCAAACATCCAATGTGTGAGAAAAGAACAAATTGTGCAAACAGTTAGTAAACAGATCATGCATAGAACACGACCAGCAGAGTCCCCGAAAGTGAGGTCCACAGTCACCGAGGCGAGTGAAGCTGCTCCAGGAGCCTGATGGCTGCAGGGCTCAACAACTCCTGAACCTGGCAGTGTGGACCCAAGACTCCTGCACCTCCAGCCCGATGGTAGCAACACGAGGAGAGGGAGACTGGTCAAACCCAGGCAGACAGGATGGTGGGGGATCTTGGCTGACACAGAGAAATGAGCTGAACTTCGGTTCAACCCTCGGCCTTGACGCCTTAATCTTTTCACTCAGGCTCAGGGCTTAGATAGGCTGACCATTGGTTCATGTTTTTGCTCTTGGGCCCAGCCCCCAGCAATGGCTGCCATGGCAACTGATGTATCTGCATTCGCTGGATCCTTCAGGATACCCCAAAAATGGCAGATAGTTCAGACAGTTCAAAAGCACACTTCCTAAAAGGAAATTACAGGCTCTAGATTGCAGTGATCATAGTCCTGAAGAACTATATTTAGTAGAATAGTTAGTCATTTTGTGAGCTGCCACAAAATGTCACCATATATCACCAGCAACATCTTGGCAGACAATGGGTCTTAATCTGGACAATGTGGGAGCTGACTTTTGCACCTTATGAACATCTACTCACCTAATTTGTTCTGACGGGTACAGTCTTAGCTACATAGTGATAGAATTGTCATAGTACAAAAGGAAGCTGTATGTCCCATTGACTCTCTTTTGGCTCCCAGTACGTGACTCCCAGTTCTGTTTCTACTTCTCACAGTAGTCATTTCTAGATCATAAACACACAATGTTTGTAAAATACATTTTCCTCACATCCATCTTTTATCCAAGTTTTAAATCATTTTGCTCTGTGAACCATTTGCTAATCAGAACTGGTTCTCTCTTTCTATCCAGTCTAAATCAGTCCAAATCTTGTTCTTGTCGTCAAATCTCCTGTCAACCACTTTTTCCCCACTGAATATGGAGCAGAGGTTTACTTTGACTGTTCATTGGAGCAGTCCACCTGGTCACCCTCCATGGACTCCCTTCATACCTTTGTAATTTCTTCCCTTTTGAATACTAAATGTGAATCGGCATGCCTAATTCCCACTGGTATGCATTTCAGACCCTAACCAATCACTGTGTTAAAAAGGTTTCCCTGATGTCACATTTGGTTCTTTTGCTAATCTTCTAACTTCCATGTTTTTGACCCCTTTGCTTATGAGGAGTTTCTCACTGTTTGTTCTGTGTGCATTCTTCTTGATTTTAAGTGCCTTTTTCAAGGCCTCTCGCAACCTCTTCTGTACCAAGGAAGCCAGTCCCTGCCCCTTCAATTTATCCATACAAACCTAATGTCTCTCATCTCTGGAATCACTTCAGTAAATCTCTTCTGCATCTTCCCTAAAGTGGAATGCCCAGAATTGTACACAATACTTTAGTTATAGCCAAATTGCCATTGTTTAAGAATTCAGCACAATTTTCTTGCGCTTGCATGCTAAGCTTCCAGTTAGAAATCACAGGCTGCTGTATGCTTTTTTAGCCATTTTGTCAACCTGGCCCGGCATTCCCCTGGACCTGCTTCCTTGTAGACCTTTTAGAATGATGCCCTCTAGTTAATATTGTTTCTTCTCAATGTTGCTGCAAATGTGTAGCACTCCACTCTAAATTTCATTTTCCACTCTTCACCAGCCTGACTATGTCTTCCAGAAGTTTATCTGCATTATGTCTCCAAAGTCTGAATCTGAAAACTTGGAAATTATGATCTTTACTCCCAGGTCCAAGTCATTGATGTATATTTGGAAAAGCAGTGGTCTTAGCACAGATGCCCAGGGAACTTCAGTGGGCACTTTTCGTCAGTTTGAGAACAGAAGAGTTTTAACTCTTCCCGTCTATCCTGGTAAAGATGTTATGAATGCTCACCTTATCGACACTCCTATGGACAAACCAGCTCCCATGATACTATTAAATCCAAAAGTCCCATTTACATACTTAAGTTGGTTTTTCACAAACAGCAGAACCAGTTTTCTCTCTTTCTTTCTCCTCTTTTATGAACTGGTCTTTGTTATTAACCTTATGTTCTGTTAATGCTTTCCATTACGGCACTGTGCAGGCTTGGTTACCATATCGAGTGATTTTGTTGTGTTTTCTGACTTGACACTTTGGACATCTGTGAAAACGGAAGCTATTGGTTAACTGGAGACAGCCTCTGGGTGAAATCTCACAGCCCTGGAATCACTCTAGTAAATAATCCCTGTGCCACTCTAGGACCCTCACATTTGTTTTAAAGTGATATGATCAGCGTTATTATAGGCTACCAAGTGTTTCAACATGTTTTCATTGCTCCTGCATTCTTTACCTCTATTTATAAGCTACAGTTCCCGTGTACTTTAGTTATGACTCTCAACATGTTTGACTTTCAATGATCCCTAAACCCAGGCAGCCCTGTTCCTGCACATCATTTAGAACTGTGGCATTTAGTTAGCATTGCCCCTCATTCTTTCCCCATCCTTTCATCTATCTGTGGATTCTTGCAGTTTATTGCTGTCTTCTCCACTTTTTGTATCTGATGCACCATCAATAACTCTCCGAGACGTGAGGTGAGATATAGGCTTTTATTGGCTGGAAGAAAGAACAAGCAGCAATTGACCACCACACTACATCCTGGAGACTGAGGCCAGGGCTCAGGCTCCAATCGCCTTTATACCGGGGTCTGTGGGAGGAGCCACAGGAGCAGTCCAGACAGGTATATATAGTTCACCACATTCACCCCCCCTTTGTTTTAAAAGAGAGTCCCCATGGGGCGAAGTTTCTTACAAGTATATTTACAGGTTAAGTCTATCAGGTGGTCGAATCTGTCGCTGCGATCTACGTAGCACCGGCTGTGATTGCACAGGTGCCGGTGGTGATTGCACAGGTGGTGGTGATTGCACAGGTGCCGGAGGTGGTGATTGCACAGGTGCCGGTGGTGGTGATTGCACAGATGCCGGTGGTGGTGATTGCACAGGTGCCGGTGGTGATTGCACAGATGCCGGTGGTGATTGCACAGGTGGTGGTGATTGCACAGGTGCCGGTGGTGATTGCACCAGAGACGGTGGTTGTGCTGGTTCCGGCCTAACTGGAGGTGTCAGCCCACTAGGCGTCAGTGATCCCTCATGCGTGTGCGAGGCGCCTGGTATATGCGCGTGCGAGACGCCCGGTATAGGAGTGTCGTGAGGAGTCTGTGTAGGGCTCGGTGTGCACGGTGTCACCTCGGGTACAGAGTTAATAGTTACCGTGGAGTGTTCGGGGTAGTGGTCTGCTGCTCCTGCGGGCGCCAGGTCACGGACGGAGACCGTGTCCTCCCGCCCATCAGGTAAGACCACGTAGGCATACTGGGGGTTCGCATGTAGAAGGTGAACCCTCTCGACCAGCGGGGAGTATTTATTGCTCCTCACATGTTTCCGGAGCAGCACTGGCCCCAGGGACGTCAGCCAAACTGGTAGAGTGGTCCCAGTGACAGACTTCCTGGGAAAAGAGAATAGGCGCTCGTGAGGGGTGGCATTGGTGGACGTACATAACAGGGAGCGGATAGAGTGGAGTGCCTCAGGGAGGACCTCCTGCCATCGAGAGACTGGCAACCCTTTTGACTTAAGGGCTAAAAGTGTGGCCTTCCACACTGTGGCATTCTCCCTCTCCACCTGTCCATTTCCCCGGGGATTATAGCTCGTGGTCCTACTAGTAGCAATACCCCTAGCCAGCAGGTATTGGCGCAGCTCGTCACTCATAAAGGAGAACCCTCTATCACTGTGGATATAGCAGGGATATCCGAACAGAGTGAAGAGCTGGCGCAGGGCTTTTATGACGGATGTGGCAGTGGTGTCGGGGCAGGGGATGGCAAAGGGGAACCGCGAGTACTCATCGATTATGTTGAGAAACTAGACATTGCGGTCGGTGGAGGGAAGGGGGCCCTTAAAGTCAACACTCAATCGCTCAAAGGGGCGGGTGGCCTTGATAAGTTGCGCCTTTTCAGGACGGTAGAAGTGCGGTTTGCACTCAGCGCAGACTTGGCAGTCCCTGGTCATCGTCCTGATGTCCTCAAGGGAGTACGGCAGGTTCCGGGCTTTCACAAAATGGTAAAATCGGGTGACCCCTGGGTGGCAAAGATGTACATGGAGGGCGTATAGCTGGTCGAGCTGTGCGCTGGCACACGCTCCCCGGGATAGGGCATCAGGGGGCTCATTGAGCCTTCCAGGCCGGTACAGGATATCATAGTTGTAAGTTGTAGGTTCTATTCTCCACCGCAAAATTTTATCATTTTTGATTTTGCCCCACTGTTGGTTGCTGAACATGAACACAACTGAGCGCTGGTCGGTCAGCAAGGTGAACCTTTTGCCGGCAAGATAGTGCATCCAGTGCCTAATAGCTTCCACCATGGCCTGGGCTTCTTTCTCCACCGCGGAGTGCCGAATTTCAGGGCCTTGAAGGGTACAAGAGAAGAATGCTACCGGCCTTCCTGCCTGATTGAGGGTAGCAGCCAGCGCGAAATCGGAGGCGTCACTCTCTACTTAGAAGGGAAAGGTCTCGTCCACCGCATGCATCGTTGCTTTGACAATGTCCCCTTTAATGCGGCTGAAGGACGTGCGGGCCTCGGCAGAGAGAGGAAATGTGCTGGACTTGACCAGGGGGCGGGCCTTGTCTGCGTAATGGGGGACCCATTGGGCGTAATAGGAGAAGAAGCCCAGGCACCGTCTGAGGGCTTTGAGGGTGGTGGGAAGAGGGAGTTCTAACAGGGGGCGCATACGGTTGGGATCAGGGATAATGACCCCGTTCTCCACGACATACCCAAGGATAGCGAGTCGGGTGGTTCCGAACACACACTTGTCCCTGTTATAAGTAAGGTTCAGGGCTTTGGCCACTTGGAAAAATCGTTGGAGGTTCGCGTTGTGATCCGACCAGTCGTGACCACAGATGGTGATGTTATCCAGATAGGGAAATGTGGCCTTCAGTTGGCACTGGTCCACCATCCGGTCCATTTCCCTCTGGAAGACAGAGACACCATTTGTGACACCAAATGGGACGCGCAGGAAGTGATAGAGCCTGCCGCCCGCCTCGAAGGCGGTGTAAGGGCAGTCCTCTGGGCGGATGAGGAGCTGGTGATAAGCAGATTTCAGATCTATGGTCGAGTACACCTTGTACTGAGCTATCTGGTTGACCATATCCACGATGCGGAGTAGGGGGTACGCATCAAGCTGCGTGAACCTATTGATGGTCTGGCTATAGTCCACGACCATCCTATTTTTCTGGCCGGTCCGAACAACAACCACCTGGGCCCTCCAAGGACTTGTGCTTGGCTCAATGATCCCCTCCCTGAGCAGCCGCTGCACCTCCGACTTAATGAAGGCCCTGTCCCCCGCGCTGTACCTCCTGCTTTTAGTTGCCACAGGTTTACAGTCGGGGGTCAGGTTGGCGAACAGTGGTGGGGGAGAGATCTTGAAGGTGGAGGGGCTGCAAGTGGTGTCAGTAGCGCGGCTGTCGGCATGGTGCTGGGTGGGATGTGCCGGTCGGTGTGTGTGTGTGGTCAGTAACGGGGTATATGACGAAGCCCCACAAAACTGAGGATTCCTGACAGTGAGTGGTGGGAAGGGCCCGTCATATGCCATAGTCACACTTTTGAGGTGGCTCTGGAAGTCCAGCCCCAATAGCACAGGCGTGCACAGTTGAGGCATGACCAGTAGCGCAAAGTTCCGATATTCTGTGCCCTGCACCACCAATGTCGCTACACAATCCCTCCGGATGTCTGTGGAATGCGACCCAGAAGCCATGGTGACCCTCTGGCTTACCGGCCGTGTCACTAGTCCGCAGCGTTGCACCGTGTCCGGGTCAATAAAACTCCCGTGTCAACCAGGCAGCTAGTCCTGTGCCCCTCCACCAGGATGTCCAACATTGACCTTGCAAGCTGGTGTGGGGCGCTTTGGTCGAGGGTTACGGAGGCCAGAGATGAACCACCGTCTTGGTGTCCGGTAAGCACTGGTGGGTCGGGGGCGGGGCGAGGTGGCGCCGACAAAGATGGCCGCCCCCATGTCTCGCACGAGGCGGGCAGGCAAGATGGCGGCGACCAAGATGGCAGTCCCCATGCCCCATGCCTCACACGCAGCGCTGCCCAACCCCGCTCGTGGTTCAGACTTACAGACCTTGGCGAAATGGCCCTTCTTCCCGCAGCTGGAGCAGGTCGCTTCTCGGGCCGGGCAGCGTTTTCAGGGGTGCTTTTCGAGTCCGCAGAAGTAGCACTGCGCGGACTTGCGACTGGCAGCAGCTGTAGTCGGTTTCGGGGAGTTCGTGGACTCGCGACTGGCAGCGGCAGTGGTGAATACCGGCGGGGGATCGCGCGGCTGGACAGCGTCAGCGTTGTGCAGAGCAGCCTCCAGCGTGTCGGCCGTCTCGATCGTCGAGCATAAGGTAAGATCGGCATTTTCCAGCAGCCGCTGGCGCACGTATACTGACCTGATCCCCGTAACGAAGGCGTCTCGTACTAGCAGCTCCGCATGTTGTTCCACCATCAGTCCTCTGTAGTCGCAAGTTCGTACGAGTGTCTGTAGGGCTTGGAGAAACTCAGTGCTCGACTCATCAGGTCGCTGTCACCGCGTCGCTAAGTGATGTCTTGCGTAGACGGTGTTCACCGGCCGTAGGTACTGTCTTTTTAGGGCGTCCAGTGCCCCTTGGTAGATCGGCAGGTCTCTGATAAGGGAGAATACTTTCGAACTTACTCTGGATAGTAGTATTTTGTACATTGTGGCAGGCTCAGTCACCGGAATCGCTTCCAAGTATGATTGGAAGCATGCAAGCCAGAGTTCAAAGGCAAGAGCTGCTTCTGGGGCTTGGGGGTCCAAGTGTAATTTTTCCGGATGTAAAATACTTTCCATGTTTTAAAACTTCCAGCCAATAAAATTGATGCACCATCAATAACTCTCCGAGACGTGAGGCGAGATATAGGCTTTTATTGGCTGGAAGAAAGAACAAGCAGCAATTGACCACCATACTACATCCTGGAGACTGAGACCAGGGCTCAGGCCCCAATTGCCTTTATACCGGGGTCTGTGGGAGGAGCCACAGGAGCAGTCAGTGGGGGGGGGGGGGGGGGGGCGTGTCCAGACAGGTATATGTAGTTCACCACAGGCTCATTGCTGAATTATTTTTCCGGATGCCCTGTGTAAGTCATTAGTATATATGGTATGAAACGATGGTCTCAGCAGTGATCCATTTGGGACAGTAACTCTCTACCATCTTCCAATCTGTAAGGTATCTGTTTACCACCACCCTCTGCTTTCTGCCTTTCAGCTGATTTTCCATTCAGGCAACCACTGAAATTTAATTTTACAGGCCTCACTTTTTGCTAATTGTTCTTCCATTGAAGCTGAACTGACATTGTGGAAATCCAGAGTAAAAGCGACAGATTTTTAACCTGAAGGCAAAGCGAAGAATATCAGAAAGAAGCAATATGAAAGCTGGCAACTGTTTTCCACTAATAATTTAACCTCAAAGTTGACCCACTGACATTTGGAGCTGTGTTGTGGAATAAAGTGAGGGCTTAGCTTGTCTGTAAACAAAACATGGATAACTGACTGCTAAGGTGATTATTGTTAAAAGGAGGTAGTTAATTATTGATCAGTGCTTGGATTGATCATTTTGAATCTTTACTTTACAAATATTTTAATTTAACAGTTCTTCCTTGAGGCTCTGCAGAGTATCCATTTTGTACTAAAACACTGGAGCAGATTCATTGGAATAATGCCAACAGCACAGATCCCTTGGAGTATATCCATTTCTTTATATCACCGATGACATGATTATACTGTTTAGCTGCCTCCTCAGCCTTCTGTAAGTGTTTAGTTAAAAAGAGGTAGCTTAATATTTGATCAGCTTCATTAATATCTCATCTTCATTGTAGAAGCCCTCTCACATTGTGTTGGCTAGACTGTGATGAGAGCTTTTATCTCCCATTCAGATGGTTATGGATTCATGCCCAACTCTGGGACTTGAGCACAATCCTGTATGTTAATATTCTGGTGTTTGAGAAGAGAAAATAAATCAAGGTCCCATTTATCCATTTGCATAGATCGTGAAGGAACCTTGACAATATATAAAGAAGAGTAGGGTAAGGTCTCCTGATGTCTTGGCTTTGAGTTATCCTTCCTCCACTATCAACATGGTCAATGATCTCACTGTGCACAACTGGCTCTCATGCTTATCAGATAAATACACCTCCAACCTGCATTTGGCTCCAAAACTTACTGAAGTGATCTGAGAACACAGACGATGCTTTAAAATATTTGCTTTGCTCAGACATGGGCCTCAGGTGGATCCCCATTAATTTCACATTAAGTGCATCTGCTTCACTGTTTCAAAATTGCAGTGTTACGTCATATGATCAATTGCAAAAGAGGCTTTTAATGATTATATTTCCCTTTTTAATAGTTGGATCTTTCTTATTCATAAAAGCAGCCAGAAGGCAACTCATCATGGGGACTTCTCCAGTGCCATTTAGAAACTGGGCACAAAGGAGATGCTCTGCAGTGAGACTTCATCCTGTTTCAGTTCCATACATGTATGATTGTGGGAAGCAATGTTGGAAATTGCAAAGTTCACTTTGCTCAATGCTTGGACTCGTGTGGAGAAGCTGGGTAGCGGAGAATGGAATGGAAGGTCATGGTGATATTAGGATGGGACAAAGTTCCTTTGAGTCATTGATAAGTACACACTCCAGTTAGAGAGGTTTGTCCACTTATTCTCTGCATTTCCATTCTAAGTAAAAAAAAAAGGATGAATATAGATGACATTGAGGAAGTGTAGAACTCTTAAAACGTCGAAGTCTGTGCTCATGAGTGATTTATGGATTAAATACGACAGAACCATGTATAATATTGGAGTAGACAAGTGGTGTTTTGAGTTCATGAGAAATGGATCTGTAAGTCTTCTTCCATCTTATCGTGACTGTAAGTGGAGTGGGCAGGTGATGAGGTGAGTGCCAAGGCCAGAGTGTGCTGCATAGCCATGCTTTTGTCATTGAATTGCTTGCCTGTGCTGTAGAAATTGAATTCTTTATCCAAATGCTTTGGGATTATCGTAACCATACTCCTTGCTACACTTGTTCATCTGTAGCAGAGCCGAGCTTCACACACTTAGTTCACTCACTCCTTCTGTATCTTCAATAGCCCCATACGCTGGCTTAGTGTTGTGACTCTCCTTCCTTCTCCTGTTCTACTCTATTCCCTCTATTCTTCTTGTAGCCCCATTTCTCTCTCTCTCTCCCACCCCCACACCTAGGAGAAAGGACTGTTTTTCTCAGTTATTGAGTCTTTGTTCTCCCTGCCCCTGTCTCGGCTTTGTGTGAGTGGGTGGGTCTTCTCTCCTTCAAGCTTCTTCCTCTCTCTCTCTCTCACACACACACACACACACACACACACACACACACACACACACACACACACACACACACACACACACACACACACACACACACTCTCTCAGCAATCTCACTCCCCCACCATTACACCATCACTGTCCCCCCTCCATTACACCATCACTGTCCCCCCTCCCCTTATCCATCTGTCTCTCACTTGTTCAATATGTGCAGCACTGACGGAGGATTTCACACTGGAAATTAACTGCAAAGATGCCAATTGTGCAAGGATCATTTGTATCCTGAAACATCGATTACTATTATGTTGGTCTTGTTTCACTGACGACCTCTAAATCCCCCTGAAATTGTACAAATTGCATTATCCTTTGCCTTTGCAGTTATCCTGATGAAGTAGGAGTAGTTACACAGCATGAGACAGAAACTGTAACAATCTGCCCAAACCAGTGATTAAGTTATCTTATACAAACATCTGCTATTTTCCCCAATTCTATTATGTGGAGAAGAGTACATTGAGATACAGATATTGCCTTCAGGATTGGGTCTATGCTGGGGTGCATTGTACTGTTTTGACATTTAGAGTTTTAGTTGAGTCTGGGGATATATAGATTTTGTTTCCATGAAATAATATTTCTCTAGGTAAAATCTGTTTGCTGAATTTTGGTAGGTGGCGCATGTTTACATGTTTTTGCCTGTACAGTTTTTTTCATAATGAGAAGACAGACTTTACACCCTGTGGCCATACATCCTATAGGGAGGTTTAACATGTCGCACCCTTAGCTTTGGCCAGAGAGCATGACTGGCAACTGATGTAAAATGTAGGTGACTCCTACGTTATGGTCGTTCAGGTAATAGAAATTCGTCCTTACAGAATTCACAAATTGCTACCCGAGTATATAAGATATGGAATAAAGTTTGCTCTAACTTAATTTATGTGAAAAAATAATAAATAAACAAACAGAAAATTAATTATTTTCCAGACGGCACAGCTTCATATTACAAAAAAATTGCAAGATGGCCCATTTTAAAGAAATGCAAGTGCTCCATAATGCGGAGGTCACTTGTAGTGTCATAGCGAGGAAGGTAGAGAAGAATACGGCCCAGAATTTGCAGTCAGCAGTAAAGCAAAGTCACCTCCCACAGACTGAGCAGAGAGATCTCCATGGAGATCTAGCCATTCTGCATTAAGGATTTTCCATGTAAAAGTCTGACGACATTGTCCTTGGACTTTGAAAGCAGAATTCAATATGCAAGTGGCCCTCTATCGCTAGGTTAACAGTACTATTCCAAGGATGAATAGCTCCTTTCTGTGAATATAGAGATAGCCCAGCGCTTTGTTATGATGGTTTTCACTCTGACTTCAAATTGGATTTCTATTTAACTTGTTATTTCATCCTTCTGTGACACAAGATTCCTTAAAATTTTCCATCACAAATATAATCTCTTTCCAATACAGTGTGTTCTATTTAGGCTGGAGTACATATAGGCCAGGCAAATAAGACTAGCTCAATTAGGCAGCTTCATTGACATGGATGAGTTGGGCCAAAGGGCCTGTTTTCCACCCTCTACAGTTCATTGACTCTCTATGACTTTATCACACCAATGGAACAACAGGGCAGCAGTAAAGCTTATGACATGCCTTATGCTAGGAAAGGACAATCATTCTTCTAAACTCTAAAGTACAGGCCCGGCCTTCTCAATCTCATACAGCAAAGCGATTGTCCTTGGAACGAGTTCCAATGAACCCTCCGTGAAGTGAGTAAAAAGAATGGAGAGTCTTTGGAACCTCTACCTAAGAGGGCTGTAATTGCAATAAAAATACTGTGATCAGTAGGTATCTGGATATTAGAGGAATTAAGAGATCGAAGTATCAAGCAGGAGGAAGATTACCCATAATCTTATTAAGATGCAAACTGACGTGCTCTAGCTCTCATTACTTATTTCCATTCTGAAACACATTGCCGTCAGCTGTGGGCAAGTGTGCCTGATGACGGTCACCAGTTGGAAAAAAAAGCAGATGGTAAGCCACAACAGCACGTTAGTGAGGTGAATAAAAAGAACAAAAGCTGCCCAAAAGATGTGTGAAAAAAAATATTTACAAATAGACAAACGACAACAAATGTACAAAAATTTACAAATGTACAGAGGCTTTCTCCACGACACACTTTGTCATTGACATTACAGGATTGTGTAATGTCACGAGTGTTCACAAGAGTGTTCACTTGCAGTCCCGGTAAGCCTTCTGGTGTCCCGTCCAGTGGTATTTAAATGGTGTGTGATCAGATGGGTACTGTAGTCTCTGTAGGCTTTGTGTGATAGATGCAGGAAGGGTTAAATAGGGTTATATTCCACCTCTATCAGGGATGCTTTCACGGTGCTGCAGAAACTGCTGGCACTAGAAACAGATCAAGTAGTCATCCATCACATTGCTTGATGTGGGAAAATCTGACAAGTTTTACAACCACAAAGAACAAGGAGAGGAGTATGCATTTCCACATTCCCTCACGGCAATGCAATGTGTAATGCAGCAATGCAGGAATAATCATAGCCACTGATTATGTAAGAGATGCATTTGCATATAGTAAGTTCCCTCAAGCAGCAGTGTTGACGTTGATCGAGGAGTAATTATTAACAGTTCAGTTTTCAGAATAGCATCCTGGACTCTATTAGGTATAGCTGTGAGAGCAGGTGAGATGGACATCTCATCTGAAAGAAGGTATTTACGATAAAATAGCTCCTTCTTGTTATTCCTCTGGATTGCCTGTCTAGAATCTGCTTAAAACCCTGGTGTTAGACCTGAAACCACAGCCTTCTGAGTCACAAGCAAAGTTTCTGTCAATTCACCTACTGCTGGCATAACAGAATTCCTGTTACTTACACAACATTGAAGTATTTTGGTACATCTGTTTTATAATGTGCTGCATTAATGAGAATCAGCCAGGTATTGCCTGGAATTGCAAGCATTGTCAGAGTTAGTGGAAAATAAGATTAAGGGAGATACATTTGAATTGGTAAATTATTGTTTATAATTGTCATTTAAGTACAGTGAAAAACTTGTTTTGCATGCCTTTCAGACAGACCATTCCATTACAACAATCCACTGAGGCAGTACAAGGGAAACTATAACAGAATTCAAATGGAGTTTGTGTTTGTTTACATCCAATTCACTTTTTCCTGATTTCAGCTGATTCAGCCCATCACCTCTACTGCGGCATAGGCCACTGACAGCAGCTCAGCAGAATCCTCTGTCCTGGCCAGTCTCCAGGTATAGCCCATCTTTGAAGATCCTTCTTCTCCCAGGGATGAGCTTCTGCTGGCATTTCCATAGCCCTGGGCTTTTATAGGATAGGGTTGCTAGCCCCATGCCCAACCCTCCTACTTTCACAGCCAGGCTTGGGACTATCTGTGGCAGAGTTATTTCAATGCACCTGATATCAACAAATAGATGAGAGCAATGGGTGTGGGCTCCCAGCTCTTGAACCGAAGACATGCACTTGAGAACTAGTAACATCTCCAGACAAATGTTCCAGTATGGGTACAAAACTGACATCTACCCAGTAATGTGGCCATCAAGTTGCCAGAAAAGTGGCAATCAAGGAGCCTAGCACCAGCCAGAACAAAGCAGCTTGCTTGTTACCCCATCCACAACCATCACCCCATTCTCTCCACCACAGTTACAGTAAGGACCATCTATAAAATGCACAGCATTTACTCACTCAGATTACTCCAATAACAGTTCCTAAACCCTTAAATGTTACCACCCTGTAAGACAAGGGCAGCGGGTACACGGAAGTACCGTCTGTACACGGGCCATGCCTCATTCTCATTAATACCATCTGGAAGGAGGTACAGAAGCCTGAAGGCACACACTCAATGATTCAGGCACAGCTTCTTCCCCTCTGCCATCTGATTTCTGAATCAACATTGAACCCATGAACACTACTTTTTTAATTGTTATTTTTGCACCACTTATTTAACTACTTAATATATGCCTAATGTAATTCACATTTCTCTGTTATCATGTATTGCATTATACTGCTGTCGCAAAGCTAACAACCTTCTAGACCATATATGTCAAACTCAAGGCCCGCGGGCCAAATCCGGCCCGCGGTGGAATTATCTTTGGCCCGCGAGATTATATCTAATTACTATTAAAGCTGGCCCCAGTAATCGAAGCGCCTATGGCGTATGATATGGCTAATGCTGAGTTTATTCAGATACCAGGTTTTCAGGGTTTTTAGTGTTTATTCGGCAGTCTTGCTCGGCAGTCTTCTTCATAAGAAACGGAATTTGTAAAGTGAAACACTTTGTAGTTATAGCAGAGACTGAGACACATGAGAGCAGGCTGAAAAAACGGAGGCAACGAAAGCTGCGTTCGCACGCGTCCGACTGATCCGGCCCGCATGAAGCTGCATTTTGCTCAATCCGGCCCGTGACCTAAAATGAGTTTGACACCCCTGCTCTAGACATATCCCGGTAATACTAAACCTACGTAATTCTGATTCTGCTCTTTTCGATCTAAATCACGGGAAGATTACACCTACTAACCATCACTTCTGTCAACTGGAGCAGTACAAAGAACCGTTGCATGATGTGTAGTTGCTCTGTGGCCGTGAGTTGCCCCACCCTTTCAACTGTCACCATTTACATTTCCTGCCTCGTCCTCAGGTTGCTACTTTGAAGTGTTAAGGCCAAGTCAGATTTTCCTTTGCTGCACTATATTGTAAATCACTAGTGAAACTGATGCTGGTTAATTTACAGTAGGATTTGAACTTAATCTAGTGAGTGCAAGACAATGTCTGAGACAGGTATCACATCGAGATAAGCCTTGCTTTGAGATGTATTGGTTTTATTCTGTGCAAGTATTTTTGATCATTTTAGAGTGCTGAGTGCAGAGGAGGTTCCTGAGAATGAAGGATGAAATATAGTAGTTGGTGCCAAGTCTATGTATTTATTTTCTGCATCTACTTGATTCTAATCAGCTTTCCATCTTTTCTGGATAAAATGCTGATCCTTTGGGCATGACTGCAATCCATTTACCCTCCTTATCTTCTTTAGAGTCAAACCTCTTCAGCATTGTAGAGAAATAAATGAGTGCTATTAAGGCTGTACTGCCAATTAACTGTTCATTGAGGGATTATTTCTTTAACAAGAGATGATTTGCTGTTTGATAATTAGTATTCCAAAACCTGATGTTCTCAGGCTAACTAGCTGCTTGCAGGCTCAAATTGAACAATGCAGAAATTTAGTTCTGTTAAACCACAGGTCCCCATCATTCTTAAAAGAACGTAGAGAAGTCCTGTCATGTTTGAACACAGAACACAGAATGGTCAAGCAGAGCTACAGATCCTTTGGTCCACAATCCCTGTGCTGATCATATATTAAAAAGAAACCCAATCCCATCTGTCTGCACATGATTCAAATCTCTCTATTCCCTTTATGTCTGTATACATGCCTCTTAAATGCCACTAGTATTTGACATTTCTCTCTGGGGAAAAAGTCTCTATCTGCCCTATTTATAGTCTCATCATTTTATAAACTTCAATCCTGACTCCACTCAAGTTCTGCTACTCTAGAGGAAACAATCTAAGCTTGTCCATCCTCCTCTTATTGCGAAAATCTCGGCGTAGATACCCTAGGCTTCGTATCCTAATTGGTTCATACCCAGTTTGACGCCCTTGATGGGCGAGAAACATCAGCAAAATGATGTAATTCATATTGAGCAATCTGCTGAATGCGTATGGCCTTGGGGAGCAATGAGGATGAAAGAAAAGAGAGATAATGTACTCACAATAGCCAAGTACAAGCGGGAGAGAATTGCCCTTTCACTGAACACTGAATAGTGAGAGATGTTCAGACTGTACCTTGAATCATATGTGCAGTTCTTGTCATAAGAATGAAAGAGGGTGTTCTTAAGAACAAAGGGATTGAAGAACATGCCTGGTGATTGTGTAGAGAAAAGGAACAAGGAACAATGGAATCAAGGCAATAAACCACAGGAGAAGAAGTTGCTCATGTTCCAATAACAGAATAGACAGTAAGGAAACAGATTTTCAAAATGTAACATAAGCTGCTTAAAAGCAAATCTAGTCAATGGATTTTCAGGATACATAGTCTCACAAGATTCTAGACGTGAAATCGATTAATGTATTGAAAAGGGAAGTTGAGACCTTCTGGAATAAAAAAATGTATTAAGCTGCCCGAAATGGCAAATGATAAGTAGGAAAGAAATAATGACAAATAGACATCGAACTGATAGAAGACTGACCAAGAAAAATGTTTTTGTACATGGTGTATGGGAGTGCCATATAGAGTTATTTGTCATTGTACATACGATAGCAAAGGTAAATATGTAGAATTGTTTGAAGTCAAACCATGATTAGGTAAAATGCTGCATAGGTACAAACCAGTATAAGGAAAATTCTCAGAAAGTTACTGCTTCACGCTGTTTTGTGGGGGAGAATTGATGACCAGTTGTCAATTCTTTGAGATTGACCCATATCAGAGCAATGACATTAAGGTAAGACAGGAGAAACTTGATAAACCTTTAAAAGAAGTTAGTCAAATAAATCAAAGTCACTAAAGGAACAATAGATTTATTGAGTATGTTCACAAGAAAATGAATCTCAGGATTGTATATGGTGACATACAGTATATATACCATGAGAATAACATTTAGTGTTGAATTTTTAAACTTATTTTTTAAAACAACAAACGTCTTCTCCACATCCACTCTATCTAGACCTTCTAAAACAGGGTGCTGTGAATTCTCTCCATGATCCTGCCCAAGTAATCCTTAGCAATACCAGAGTTGTCATTTTTTGCAGCAATGAGATTTCCAGCACCGGAAGAGCTGCTGCACATATCGAATGATATGTGACCCAGGGAATTGGGTTACTTCCCCCAAGTAGGAACATCTAGCTTCTTTGGTGAACAAATGGTGAACAAAATGGACCAAATTGGCTTTCTTACCAGCTTTTTGAGTTATAAAAACTGCCTCTCTCACTTTCCACCTCTGATGTTTGTGCCACTCTGAGCAGGGTGAATGTACGGAAGGCAGCTGGTCCGGATGGAATACCTGGCCGTGTGCTCAGCGTCTGTGCAGGGCAGTTGGCCGGTGTCTTCACGGACATTTTCAATCTGGCCCTGGCCCAGGCAGTTGTCCCCACAAGCTTCAAGATTGCCACTATCGTGCCAGTGCCAAAGCATTCCACTGCCAAGGGCTTGAATGACTTCCGCCCATTTGCACTCACCCCCATCATTGCAAAGTGCTTTGCGAGACTGGCTCTATCACATCTGAAATCCTGTCTGCCCACTACCCTGGAACCCCATCAATTTGCCTATCGCACCAACAGGTCAACAGAGGACGCCATCTCCACGGCACTTCACTCTGCCCTGACCCACCTGGACAGCCCCAACTCTTACGTCAGAATGCTATTCATTGACTTTAGTTCGGCATTCAATACTGTGATCCCCTTCCAAACTGATCGCCAAACTTCACCAGCTTGGTATCAGCTCATCCCTCTGCAATTGGACCTTGGACTTTCTGACTAATAGACCCTAATCTGTAAAGTTAGATAACCTCTCCTCCTCCACTCTCACCCTGAACACTGGCGTACTTCAAGGCTGTGTGCTGAGCCCTCTTCTGTACTCCCTTTTCACCTACGACTGTGTTCCTGTACATCGTTCTAACTCCATAATCAAGTTCGCAGACGACACCACGATGGTTGGCCTGATCAGAGGGGATGACGAGACAGCCTACAGGGACGAGGTCCAGCACCTGGCCGCGTGGTGTGCCAACTATAACCTGGCCCTTAACACCCAGAAGACCAAGGAGATCATTGTGGACTTCAGGCATTCTAGGAGCCACACTCACATTCCCATCTACATCAATGGAGCTGTAGTGGAGCGTGTATCAAGCTTCAAATTCCTTGGTGTCTACATTTCCGAGGATCTCACCTGGTCCCTCAACTCCTCCATCCTGATCAAAAAAGCGCAACAACGACTTTATTTCCTGAGGAGCATCAAGAAAGCTCACCTGTGTCCCAGGACACTGACAGACTTTTACCACTGTACCATTGAGAGCATACTCACCAACTGCATCTCAGTGTGGTATGGCAATTGTCCCATTTCGGACCGCAAAGCACTCCAACGTGTGGTGAAAACTGCCCAGCGGATTATCGGCGCCCAATTGCCCACCATTGAGAACATCTACCATAAATGCAGCCTGGGCAGGGCAAAAAGCATTATCAAGGATACATCTCACCCTAACCATGGACTTTTTACTCTCCTCCCATCCGGTAGGTGCTACAGGAGCCTCTGCTCCCACACCAGCAGGCTCAGGAAGAGCTTCTTCCCTGAGGCTGTGACCCTGCTGAACCTCACATCACAGCACTAAGCAGTATTGCACCCATATTGTACTATCTCAGTACTTTTATATTTGTGTGCTGTAACAGTTACTTTTTATTCGCAGCTATTTTGTAAATAACACTATTCTTTGCATTTCTGGTTAGATGCTAACTGCATTTCATTGGCTTTGTATCTGTACTCGGCACAATGACAATAAAGTTGAATCTAATTTAATCTATAAAACCGTAATTCATCGAAGCAGAGTCAGGCCATTCAGTCCATTGAGTCTCCTCCACCATTCCACCATGGCTGACTTATTGTCCCTCTTAACTCCATTCTCCTGCCTTCTTCCCGTAACCTTTGGCACCCTGACTAATAAAGAACCTATCAACCTCTGCATTAACTATGCCCAGTGCCTTGGCCTCCACACCCTTTTGTGGCACTGAATTCCACTCATCCACTATGCTCTAGTGTCTGGCTCTAACTGATGTCATTCTACTCTGAGGCTGTGTCCTCTGGTCCTAGACTCCCCTACTATTGGAAACATCCTCTTAACCTCTATTCTATTTAGACCTTTCTATATTTTCCTACCTATTATCTTCCCCTCCATCTCCTCCTCCTCCTCCCTTTCTTCTATGGTCCACTCTCCCATCAGATTCCTTTCTCTGCAGCCCTTTACCTTTCCTACCCATCTGGCTTCACCTGTGACCTTCTAGCGATCCTCCTTCCCCTCCCCCCACCATGTTATTCTGATGTTCTCCATCTTCCTTTCCAGTCCTGAAGAAGGGTCTCAGTCTGAAACGTCAACTGTTTATTCAAGTCCGTAGATGCTTCATGATCTGCTCAGTACCTCTTGCATTTTGTGTGTGTTGCTGTCAGTATTAAATAGGATTCAATGAGATCCCTCCTCATTCTTCTGAATTCCAGTAAGTACAGGCTCAGAGTAATCAAATACCCCTCCTACGTTAACCCTTCCATTCCCAGCATATTCTCATAAGCCTCCACTGAGCCTTTTCCAATGCCAGCACATCCTTTCTTAGATAAGGGGCCAAAACTGTTCACAATGCTCCACATGTGGTCTGACCAATGCCTTAAAAAGCCACTGCATTGCAACTTTGCTTTTATATTCTAGTCCTCTCAAAATGAATGTTAACATTGTATTTGCCTTCCTTACCACTGACTCATCCTACAAGTTAACCTTTAGGGAATCCTGCCCAAGTCCCTTTGCACCTCTGATTTTTGAATTTTCTCCCCATTTACAAAATAGTCTACACCTTTATTCCTTCTATCACAGTGCATGACAGTACACTTCCCTACATTATATTCCATCTACCAATTCTTTGTCCATTCTCCAAATCTGTCTAAATACTTCTGCACTCTCCCTGTTTACCCAAAGCTACTTGCCCCACTACCTATCTTCATATTGTCTGCAAACTTGGCCACAAAACCATCAATTCCTTCATCCAAATTATTGACATACAACATGAAAAGTAGTGATTCCAAAACCAACCCCTGCAGAACACCACTAGTCACTGGCAGCCAACCAGAAAAAGTTCCCTTTATTCCCATTTGTTGCCTTCTGCTGGTCAGCCAATCTTCTATCCATGCACACATCTTTCCTATAATACCATGGGCTCTTATCTTGTTAAAGATCCTCATGTGCATACTTTGTCAAAGGCCTTCTGAAAATCCATGTATACAACACCCACTGACTCATTTTGTCTATCCTGCTTGTTTATTCCTCAAAGAATTCCAGCATGTTTGTCAGGCAAGATTTCCCCTGTTTTATCATGTGCCTCCAAATACCCTAAAACCTCACCCTAATAATGGACTCCAGCATTTTCCCAACCACTGAAGTCAGGCTAACTGGCCTATACTTTCCTTTCTTCTGACTCCCTCCCTTCCTAAAGAGCGGAGTGGCATTTGCAATGTTCCAGTCCTCCAGGAATTAGTGATTCTTGAAAGATCATTACTAATGTCTCCATAATCTCTGCAGCCACCTCTTTCAGAACCCTGGGCTGTGTATCATCTGGACCAGGTGATGTGTCTACCTTCAGATCTCTCAGCTTCCCAAGCACCATCTCCTTGGTAATATCAACTACACCCACTTCTGTCTCCTGACACACACACATTTCTGGCATACGGCTAGTGTCTTTTACAATAAAGACTAATGCAAAACATTAAGTTTGCTATTTCTTTCCAGCATAATTTTTTTCAATGGTTGGATATCCACTCTTGCCTCTCTCTTACTCTTTATATATCTGAAACATATTTTGGCATCCTATTGGCTATATTACCTTCATATTTTATCTTTGCTCTCCTTATGGTTTATTTTAGTTACCCTCTGTTGGTTTTTAAAAACTTTCCAATACTCTAACTTCACACTAATTTTTGTTATATTTTATGCCCTCTCTTTTGATTTTATGCTATCTCTGATTTCCCTAGTCATCCATGGTTGTATCATCATCCATTTAGAATACTGCTTCATCTTTGAGATGTATCTGTCCTACTCCTTCCTAATTGCCCCCAGAAACTCCAGCCATTGCTGTTCCAACCAACTTTGGCCAGCTCCTCTATTGTGCCTCAGTAATTCCCTTTACTCCAAGTAGTTTAATATAATTAAAAAAATAGAATGCAAATTCACATAATCACTTCCAAAGAGGGATTCTAAGGCTAGAATAAACTTGCATCATCTTTTTTAACAGAGCAGGTTGAACAATTTAATCTGCTAGGTATTGCATGGGGGTGTAAAATGTAATCTAAAGGGTGGAAATATTTTGGCAAGAAAGAGAAGCAGCTGGGCCATCAAAGAATTTATTATGATTTTGTTCTCACAGCTATCACTATTAATGTGTTGGCAGAATTCCTTCGCATGAACATACAAATTAGAGGGAGGAATAGGCCATACTGCCATTTGAGCCAGCTTCACCATTCACTGCTATCATTACTTTCTATCATGTTGACTTTCCTGTCTGATCTCTATATCCCTCAGTCACTTTAGTACTCAAAGAATGAGCACAAGTGTGTGTTCTCAAGCCTCTGAGGAAGAGAATTCAACCTTGTTATGTTGTAATTATAAGCCCTTTAAATGGTGTTGAGCTACGGCAGTAAAGTGAAATAGTGGTAGAGGATCAGCCAGATCTTAACAGCTGGTTGAACAGACCGGAGGGGATCTACTGGTGAATTCTGCTCCTATTTCCTCTGCTCTTCTGTAATGATTTTCAATTTTGAGACGAGGAAGCTGATAGTTTTTCAAATAGAGTAGCTCAATTAATGTTTCATTAGTCTGTAGCTTGCTTATATGATTTATTGTGGTCTTTTAAAAGAAGAAAGCTACTATTTGTTACATCAGCTGAAACTATTTAAAGAAATCTACTAATGTTTCAGTTTAAAATAAATGATGTGCAAAGTGCAGCTTGCTTCTTCCACTCTACAGTTGAGATGCTGGAGAATTTCTCTCAATAATCAGGGTTAGAATCAACCAAGACCAAACTTTTTATACTAACTGGATAATAATAAAATTGCAGATGTTACAGAGCAACAAGTACACTTTTATATCAGTGGAACAATTTAAAACTGAGAATAGGCAATTTTTCTTCAGAAGGTTTCAAGGACGATAGATAATCCATCACATCCTATATTGTGCACTTCCATTTAATGGCACTTTGTTATGCAGCATGTAAATAAGCCCTTTGACCCAATGAGTTTGTACTAACCATCAAGCATCTACTTGTACCAATCATATACTAATCCCAATTTATTCTCCCCATGTTCCCCTCAATTCCCTCTAGATTCCACAAGTCATTTACACGCTCAGGATAATTTACAGTGACCAATTAATTTACTAACTCTGCTTCTCCAGATATGAGAGGAAGCAAGAGAACCTGGAAGAAACCCATGTGGTCACAGGGAAAGCAAGACAACTCTGTACAGACAGGAGTGGAGGCCGGGATTGAACTTGGCTTGCCAGCGTTGTAAGGCACAGTCCTACCAGGTGCCGCACTATGGCACCGTAGATCTGTCCTAATCCTACTGCAGATCTGCCCCATTTTGCTCACCTTCCTATCTGGATCTAATCAGGATCTGTTATTTCTATCCTGTTAACAGTAACAGCATTTTAACTTTTTCTTTCCTCCATATCGCACTCTGCACAACAGTTTCCAATTTGGCTAACTTTCAGAATATGCTGTCTTAAACCACAAGGACTCTAATTAGTGAGTAGTTCTGGCTTTAGTCACTTATTAAAATTTCCTTTAAGTTGCTATTAATAGTCCAAATATTTCTGTTTGACTGAAGATGTTGACAGGAATCTTAAATTAATGGCTTAAAGTAGATTTGGGACAGGTTACCAAGAAGTGTTTCCCTTAGAAGCCCAATAAGAAGTTGGCAAGGCTTTGATCTATCACAATTTACCTTGTCCAAAGCATCTCTCATGTGAGATCTGTTGTAATTAATTCTACAGTGTATCATGGTACTAATGAAATAATCAGGAAATGACTTTTGATTTATAGACGGGCCTAGATTAACTTTATTTAGACATTTCATTAGTAATCTGATTTGGATCAGGAAAAGTTTGTATTGCTAGAAATTCATCACTGGGGAATGGATTGTTAAAATGTTAAACCCTCCCACAAGTTATTCATGCTGAATGAGGTGATATGTATTATGTTTTGTAACTGCAAAACATAAAACTAATCAAAATAAAAACAAGAGAGTCCAGAATATGAGTCAAACTTCATTTTTACTTAAGTGAGGTGCATACTTATAATATGGTGGTGTGCTGACATTTGCCCTACATGTACTTTCATATGTAACCTGTAATGAATCATCCAAGCAACAAAGAATTCTTAATCAAGCAATATATATATATATACAATATTACTGATATATTAAATACACAACAATGTGCTCCATGGTTAAAATCTGGGCCAGTATAGTGATGTATGTGTGAAATGCCCGATCAAACCCATGGATACTAAAATTGTGAGAATAAACATCAAATAAATCAATTCAGTCAGTATTAAAGACAAGTTGGGACATGAAAGAGTCCTCCAACAAATGAGCCAAAGTCATGCTGGGGCACAGGAGAGGGAGTGGGAAGGATAAATGGAATCATCCTAGACACTTGAAAGGGCGTTAGTTCTGTCAGCATTGGTTTTGAAGCATCATTACTGAATGAACTGTCTGACTTTTCCTTCACTCAGGGGGCAAACCTGTGTATATATCCGATGATGAGGTAGAGCTTCAGTGCATTTTCACTAATCCATCTAAGAAGTATGACTTTGTCTGGAAGTTGATAGCTACAGATCAGGTGAGTGATAATGCCAGCACAACCCTTCCATGACTGCTAATTTTATAACCAGCGATTGCACTATTTACAAGTTTTTTTAGAAAGGAAATGAATGTCTGGCACATGCTGCCACTTGCGAGGAATCGTATTTATCTTAATCAGAAAATATGAAGACCACTTACTGTGGTGCTAGAAAGTTTGTAAACCCTGTAGGATTTTCTCTTTTTCTGCTTAAATATGACCTAAAATTGATCAGATCTTCACATAAGTCCTACAACTAGATAAAGAGAACCCAATTAAATAAATAACACAAGAAACATTATACCTGTTTACTTATTTATTGAGAAAAATTATCCAATATTACATGTATGTGTTTGAAAAAGTATGTGAACCTTTGCTTTCAGTGACTGTTGTGACCCCCTTATACAGCAATAACTTCAACCAAACAGTTCAGGTAATTGCTGATCAGTCCTGAACATCAACTTGGAGGAATTTTTGGCCATTCCTCCTTATAAACCTGCTTCAACTCTGGGATGTTGATGGGCTTCCTTGCATGAACTGCCTGCTTCAGGTCCTTGCACAACATTCTGTAGGATTCAATAGGTTCTAATAGGTACATGTAAGGTCAGGACTTTGACTTGGCCATTCCAAAACATGGATTTTGTTCTTTTTAAACCACTTTGTTGTTGATTTACTCTTGTCTTTCTGATCACTGTCTTGTTGAATTACCCAGTTTCTATTTATTAAGCTTCAGGTGACATTCTTCTGTAAAATGTCTTGATATGATTGCAAGGTGTCCAGGCCCTGAGGCAGCAAAGCAGCCCCAGGTGATGCTCCTTCCATCAAGCTTCACTGTTAGGGTGAGGTTTTGGTGTTGGTGTGCAGTGCCCTTATTTCTTCAAACATAGCAGTATGCATTTCTACCAAAAAGTTCAACTTTTGTTTCATCTGTCCACAGAAAATTGTCCCAGAAGTGTTGTTGAATTTCCATATAGTCTTGTGCAAACTATGAGATGTGCAGCAATATTTTTTGAAGAGCAGTGGATTCCTCCATGGTGTCCTTCCATGAACACCATTCTCGTTCAGTGTTTTTCTTATAGTAGACATGTGGACAGAGACGTTAGCAAGTTCTAGAGATCTCTGCAGGTCTTTTGCTGTTACCCTCGGGTTCTTTTTCACCTCCTGCAGCATTGCACATTGTGCTCCTGGTGTGATCATTGCAGGATGTCCTCTCCTAGCGAGAGTAGCAACAGTACTGAGTTTCCTCCATTGTAGATAATATCTCTGACTGTGGACTGATGAATACTCAGGTCTTTAGAAATGCTTTTCTAACCTTTTCCAGCTTCATGCGTCCCACAATTCTTCTTCTAAGGTCCTCTGAAAGTAGTTTTGATTGAGGCATGGTGCCAATACACAGATCTTTCTTGAGAAGAGAAGTCTCTGTCAGTGTGACCTTTTTTAGGGCTGGCACCTCTATAACCCATACCTTCAATCTCATCTGATTGATTGGAACAACTGACTCCAAATGGTTTTTGTAGAAGGCATTTCTCCAGGGGTTTACATACCTTTTCCAGCAAATACAAGTAATATTGGATCATTTTTCTCAATAAATAAATGAACAAGTATAATAGTTTTTTTTTGCTATTTATTTAATTGGTTCTCTTTATATAGTGTTAGGACTTACATGAAGATCTGATTACATTTTAGGTCATGTTTATACAGAACTAGAGAAAATTTTACAGGGTACATGAACTTCCTAGCACCACTGTATATCTCAGTTTCTTCTCTGGCTGCTCACTGACGGGTCGTCTAATGCAAACCATTACTGCCCAAGTCTGAGGATCTTCATTTAGTACGATAAATCTTTGAAGTCACCCTCTAAAAAGTCTGTTGGAGGAATTGGGGCTAGGGAGGTGAATGTGGTGCACAGAGGTGTAGTACATGAAAGAGGAAATTAATGTACACGTGTGTGAATATGTTTGCTCTCAACTTACACGGGGAACATTTGATAATTGAGCAGCATACCTGGGTGTTTTTTGAAGAAGTGACATATGCTGTAGCTTAAGTGGAACTGGTGGAGGTACTAAGATTTTCACAAGATATTTGAAACTGTTCTGCATTAAAAGTTATTATGAAAAATAACAGCTCACGGTGTAGGAGGTTACAGTAGATTGGCTGGCTGAGGAGTCAGAGTAGGCATACTGCTTTTACTCAGTCTGGCAAGATGTAATGAACGGAGCACCACAGAAATCATTGCTCGGATCTTAACCTTTCATGGCTTATACAGAAGAAGCCACCGAAAGTATGAATGCTAAATGTTCTGATGACACAAAAGGATAAGATAGAAACTGTGTTGTGAAGTGGATGTAAAGAGGTTAGAAATGAAGATAGATAGAATGACTGAGTGAGCAAGCAAAGCTCTGGAAAATGGCAAGTCATGTGGGGAAATGCGGAACTGTCCATCTTGTGCAAAAATAAAAGGTAGTATATCTGAGATGCAGAGGAATCCGGGGGGACATTTATTAAAGGCTGCACACAGGTACAGGCAGTATCTGGAAAATATAACACAAAGTTATCGTTCATTCCTGGGAGTACTATAGCTTCTTATTTCAGGAAGGATGTTCATGCCCTGGGAAGCTGATATTAAAAAGAATGAGTCATAGAGCCATACAACATGGGAACAGCTGCTGAGTTCCTCCAGCATTTTAAGTTTGCAGTGCAGGAGGCCTGGAGCGTGCTGCTGTCTCTCCGGTCACACATACCCACAGTCCTTTGCTGGTCCACTCAGGGGCCAGTGTCGGTGATTTGCAAAGCAACAGATTCATCTGGAGCTCCATGCAGCCAGTGGGCCGGGCAAAACGTCCCATCCCATCCCTGCAGTGACTGGAATATAAATGAGATGCTTTTCCTTACAGAGGGCTCTCTGCAAGCCAAATACCTCTCATAGCCCTGCTCCTTTTAGATTTAGATTTAGGGACTTCCACGTTGCCCAATTATACCCATGTGGCAATTGACCTACTAACCCTTATGTCTTTGCGATGTGTGAGGAAACCAGAGCATCCGGAGGATACCCACGAAGTCACTGGGAGAATGTGCTAATTCCTCACAGACAGCAGCAGGAGTCGAACTCGGGTAGCTGGCACTGTAATAGCGTTACGCTACCGCGATCCTAATGGAAGAGATAGATCAGGTGGGACCAAATGAAGAAGGATCACGCGTGTCACATGATCACATTGCAGAGTCTTTGTGAGCGCATTGCTGCTCCCAGTGTTCATCTGTTAGCTGGCAGGAATGGGAGCTGTGTGAGAGCTAAGTGCCAAAACGCGCTGTGTTGTGGGCATTGTGACAGATGCCTGTGATGTGACTTGCATAATCTGTTGTTGATGGTGGCAAGTACGTTGAATATTCATAGAGTGAGCATTTTTCTGAGTCATGTTGGAACTGGCATTGTGCAGAGAAACCTGTCAGACCTCATGGGGTTAAATCTAAAGCCTGCCACTCAAAAGCTGCAAAGCCCACTCATGCTGTTCACAGTTGTCAGCAGGGAAAGAAGTGAAATAGGCGGCTGGACCACCAACTTTTCTACTTTGACACACTGCAGGTTGGTTTACCCTGTTGATACCTCCAGGGAGAGCCAGAAATGACCCAGGTATATATAACATTAAAAACAATTATGAGCTGGATAATCCTGTGACTGTAAAGGAGTTTAGATGCTGATCTCTTTATAATATGCCTTATATTGTAGAGCCCTAAGCAGTCAGCTTCTTTGAGAGATATGTATGGCTCAGAACTGCAACCAGATCCACTTATGTTTTTGACTTTATCCTCCAAAAAGCACAAAGAATGAATGATTCATGGCAAGATTCATTACTGCAATTTTCCAATCATTTGCTCAAAATACCTATTACAAATCATGAAGGAAAATTAGAGGTGTGTTTAGAATGCTTTCTCAGTTCTTCATTTCTGCCTGCTTACATCACATCCACTTTGGGAAACTGTCTGGAAATCATGGTGCATCCATTTTTAATGAACACCCAAATGTATTGGTGAAAATACTACAGCTACAATAGCAAATTTTATGCAAAATAAATAACTCTCACCCTGTTTTAAGATTATAAACAGCAAACCAGTGGACTCTTTAAACTTTGTAGTGAAACTTGTCTGCAAAATTTGAATGTTTTTTGAATGCATCAGAAAACCTAAAAGAGCAATTCTAATATTTCAGGTAACTTGTCTGCAGCTATTTTCTCTGGTTTATTAATTGTTCCAGATTATATTTGTGGAATATTATAAAGAGGAAAGCAAAAATAATTTCCTGAAACTACATTCCAAAACAGAGTTTACTTCACAGGATAGAATTGTTCATTTAGAAGACTGATTCACCATTGGCATCCATCTCCAGAATATGAAAATGTTAGGGGACCTTGTCCAAGCAAGAAGCCTTGCATTCAGCAAACCTTTAGGTGAACTTATTTCAGTTTTCCTTGTATTGCCTTCATTTGGGCAGCACAGTGATTACTTCACGATATGCTACTCAGTGGAGCTGGGAGGTAGGCAGGCAGGTAATGATTTGTAGTAGTTACAGGAACCCAGCTGCAATTTTGGAGCAGTACAATGGTGCAGTGGGTGGTGCTGCTATCTCACCACTCCATTCGAACTAGACCTTCAATTACGTATGCGTGAGTTTGCCCATTCCCTCAGAATGACCACTGGGGTTTTCCCCACTCGCTCTGCTTTCCTCCCATATCCTAAAGGTGTACTGGCTGGCCGGGTAATTGGCCCTGGAGTAGTTGGCTAGAAGAAGAATCAGAGTGGTGTTGATGGGCATCTGAGAGAGAGTAACAGCAAAATAAGTGGGGAAAAGAGAACTGATGGGATTGCCTCATTGTGAGCCTATTGGCACTGCTTGTTGAGGAGGAACCTACACAGCGATTCTCAAGAATTAACCTTATTCGCCAGATACATTTACATGCATTAGGAATTTGTTGTGATGTTTTGATCAGGGTGCACCATGCAACAAAAACATAATTCAACTATTAAAAGGTTAATAAAATTAAAGGTTAAATGACAGATAGGGCATAAATTTGTGTAAATAAGTAAATACCGGAATGTGTTTACAATGTAAATTGCATTATAAAAAGTGGTTTAAAATGTCTATAGCGGGGGGATAACTAGAATGGCAGAGCAAATTAATTGCCTGGGGAAAGGAATTTTTAAGATGGCATGAAGATTTTATCATAATAGCCCTACAGCACCTTACAGATGGGAGCTTTTGGAAAAGGCAGTTGGGTGTGTGCTCCATAGCCTAGTCATATACTGGTTTTGTAGGTCCAGGTACCTGCCCTTCCAAGATCATGCAGACCCAGTGAGTCAGCTAGCTCCAAGCGGAGGAGCAATACAGCTTGCAACTGAATCACTAGAGTGAATACCTTGGTTTAGCCCCAAGAACAGTGGTTCAGAATACAGTAATGCCTTCTGATTTTCTGCTCACTCATCATCTCAGCCAGACAATTTTAAGATAATGGAGAATTCAGGACAACTGTTGCCTGTAAGAAAATTAACTTTGTCCCTTACGTTATATAATTGATAGGTGACATGTGGATGAGAAACAGTCAGTGGGAGGTGAGGATAAATCTTTGGAGGACACCAAATATTATGTATAAGGAAGGATCTATTGATGGTGGCTCCCTAGGTCCAACAGTGTGGTAAAGACATTTCTGTTGCTAGACAATAGTGGAGAGGTCCATTGGAGATGCTTGCATGGACATCCATGGCAAAGGGTGAGAATGAATTTCCAATGATAATTGTCAGTGAAGCCCATTAGAACCATTATGGTGAGAAACTAAGTGGAAGAATCCAAAGGTGACACATTTTGATTGGGGAGGATAAGAAAACCATGCATTTCTTAACTTAAAGCTTTTGTGTTTGATTTAGTAAGTGTCCTTAGCCATTCTTTTGGTATTAAAAGAGTCTTGAACACAAATGTGGCAAGGGATGATTTTATAAATTGCAATACAGAAATGTCATTCACTGGGGAGCTTACATTGAGTGGTTGATTCAACAAGAAGGTTGTTTTAGCAATGTTGTTGCTGGAGCGGAGTTAGCTTCAGGTGAATGGGTTCCTGGTTAAGCAACATTTTGATCTGAAATTCCGTATCTCTGTTTTGAATTCCTCCTCCTATCTGGTGCATCCTTGTAACCTTCTTTGATGTGCTCCACCCTTTCTAGCTTGGCCTTCTGCTTCCAAGGCCATAACCTCTGGAAAATGTTCCCTTCATATCTGTGTCTCTCTATCAGTATTTCCTCCTTTAAATCACTCCTTAACATTATCCCTTTGACCACAGTTTCAGTCATATGTCCTCATTCCTAATCTATCATTATGCCACTTAGTGTCAGTGAAGAGCCTAAGGGTGTTTTACAACTTTATATAAGCTACATAAATACCAGTTGTTCTTATTATAGTTATAGAGATAAAACCATGGCTTAATTATTATTAGTCAGCAAAGGAAAATGTCTCATGGTTGTAATGCACTATTTAAATTCAGCCACTGTCTGGACTGCTGATTTGCAAGTGGACTAGAAATTCATTTTAATAAGGTAATTAATATTTAATCAGGACATTTTGATCTGCTGACTTTAACTACACATAAAACCAGCCCTGTCCGACATTGTGCATTAGCCTTGAATGCCAATGTATGTCTCAAATTTGCGAAAGCAAATCCGTTGGGCATTGAAAGGTTATTAACATTCATGATGCTAGCTCCGGCTGAGGTTTACAATGTAGAAACAGGTATGATATAAAATGCATATCTGTTGTGCTCATTTGGTACACAGAATCTATAACATTCAAAACTAATCTGTAGATTTTGTTTTCAATTTGGGAGTATATTTTCATTGATGGATATAAATTATAGTATTTTAATTTACTATGTTTTACTACTGGAGGTAGTCATTGGAATTTTGTTTATTCATTTTCAAGTGGATTGGCTATCTTGTTGTAATTATTTTTTGTAAGATACTAATCTAGTTCCTGATTTCTCACATTCATTGATTGTTTAATGGCTCTGTTTACTAAATGATCCCAGCATTACTGCAGATGAGGCAATAGAAATTCACTCTCACAGAGTTCACCAATCACTATGCATAAACTTGAGATATACAGAGTTTATGTGGAAAAAAGGAAAGAAAGAATTCCATTTCTTTTTGAACTCACATATGCAGATAACGTAGCTTCATATTATATACAGTTTTCTGGGAATGTAATCCATCCCTCTCCCTTGTAACATGAGGGTCACCTGCAATGGGAGCTTGCTTTGCTGAGCATCTGCTAGAAAAAGCGGGATCTCCAAGTGGCCAGCCATTTCAGTTCTACTTCCCATTCCCATTCTGACATGTCAATCCATGGCCGCCTCTACTGCCGCAATGAGGGCACACTCAGGTTGGAGTCTGGGTAACCTCCTACCTGATGGCTTGAACGTCGATTTCTCAGACTTCTGGTAATGGCCCCCATGTCCCCTCTCCCTCACTGTTCCCCAATCCCATTCCCCTCTCTGACCTTATCTCCTTACCTGCCCATCATCTCCCTCTGGTGCTCTTCCCCCTTCCCTTCCTTCTATGGACTTCTGTCCTCTCCTATCAGATTCCCCCTTCTCCAGCTCTTTTAGCTTTTTCACCAATCAACTTCCCGGATCTTTACTTGACCCCTTCCCCTCTCCTGGTTTCACCTATCACTGACCACCTTGTACTTCTTCCTCCCCTCCCCCCACCTACTTGTTCTGACTTCTCGTCTTTTTTCCAGTCCTGATGAAGGCTCCCAGCCTGAAACGTCAACTGTTTTCCATTGATGCTGCCTGAGTTCCTCCAGCATTTTGTGTGTGTTGCCTGTGTTCTCTGCTGGCATTGATTTTAACCCTGGCTGATCAGTTAATGAGAATGAAATTTGATTATATCTTTAGCTTATACATACATTTCTACTTACAAAATAAAGATATTGTAATGATTAATATCTCTCTTTGTGTCAATAAGTGATTCTGTCTGCTGTTGGAGAATTGGCATTCTGAGCACAAGAGCAGGTGTGATTATGATTTTCAATTCACTTCACAAAGGACTTTTATTGTTCTTAACTTCAGGTGTGCTGTTGTGTAATTAGGTATTGAACAGGATCGGCATATTCATGAATGCTGGACTGCTTATGCAAATAACCTGCAGCTCTGAACCCAAGAGGAAGCTAAAGCAGATTGAAAGTTTAAGCAGATGCATTAATACAGCTTTTATTCTTTCCTTAGGAATACACATAATGTCTCAATACTGACTGAAGTGAGTGAAATAAAAAACATTTTATACCCTGCATAAATGTCCCTGTTTACCAACATGTGCTATAAATGCGATTATATTGGAACACAAAGTTCTTTCCATTGTTCATCATATTTATGCATCATATAAATCCAACCTTTGGGAAAGGTGCCCCACACTATAAATAAACATTCATTCAGATCAGCTGAATCACTTAGTCCCTCTTTTCCTTCTCTGCACTAGAACTGATGCTGTCTCTGACTTGCTAAGGGTAACATAAACAGTTGCTTTTTGGCTTTCTTCCAATTCAAGCAGCTTGCTTCTTTATAAATCTTCCTTCCTGGGAGTTAACAGGGATGGAGATGCAAATGAAGAATCCAACTCATTTTTAGCAAGGTTGCATTGACGGATATTGTCTGCGTGGAACGTGGCAACTGAATAATGATTTCTATTGCCATATTTTTTTCAGATTCTGCTTGTTTGAACGTTTTATAGGGATAAATTAGTTGTTTTCTTTCACACTTCATATATTTCAAGATTCTGTATTGACAAATGAAAAACATTCCCAGATTTTATCATTGAAAATGCAAACAATTTACATACATGCAGAGTCAAATTCCTGAGCTCTGTTGAACTGCCACCGAACCTATTCATTAATTCCTTTAATGCAGCAATGGCTTTTCTACTTTCTTACACCTCTCAACGTTATGGCTGACAGGAATACTGTGCAAAAAAATACGTGCACATCAATTTGTCCTGTGCTGTGGAATTGGCCTCAAGAAGTGGATTGGAAGTAGTGCATTGGCTTAGTAACGTGAAATTTTGTTGACCACATTCTAAACAAATTCACCACCTCCCCTTCATCATCTGTCACTTGGAATCACTGGCATTGTAACTGCTTTTGGGATATTACCACTACAAAGTAAATGATATGTCTAGAACATTAACCCAAGGGTCTCAGTTTCATAAAACTAAAGACCTGTGGAATCTTACTGTAGCTGGATAGCTGGTGACTTCTTAAAAGCTGCCTGGTCAGGTATCAATTCTTCATTTCAGTCTAAGGAGATCTGGAGAAAGTTATTCCTGCTCATTGTGATTCTGCACTAAATGCCTCATCTACTCTTTGATGGCTTTTAGACATAGCTTCACAATCTGCTGGTTAGGCCACACAAGCTTGCAAGTTATGCCAAATTTGCCAGCTTTCACTTGCAGTAGACACTTAGGCCCTTGAATAAAATACTCAAAGGTTTCAACTTTTCTATTTTCTGTGAAGTACTTAATAATTACTTGTTCAGTGACAATTGGGAACACATAATCAAACTCAGAAATTGTACTTCCCTACTTGTGCAGAAAATTGGCATGGCCTAAAGAAATTCACTCCCACCCCTCCCCCCCATCAACGTGATTTTGTTTCCACTTGAAAGACATAATCTAATCTCCCGTACTACTCCCATCATTAGCTGAAATATCAGGGCAGATTTTTGTCATTGCAATATACTGTCCACACTCAACGTGTCCTTTTCCTGATGTGATTAATCCAGCAGGGCCTTGCCAGAAAAAAATAATCTCAGAAAAAAATGCAAAATGAAGGAAATAAAGACCAACACACACAAAATGCTGCAAGAGCTCAGTATATCTGCAATATCCATGGAGGGGAATAAATAGTCAATGTTTTGGGCCGAAACCTTTCATTCAGAACTCAGTCCAAAATGTCAAAGGGACTCAGCCCAAAATATCAACTGTTTATTCCCATCCATAGATGCTACCTGATTTGCTGAGTTCCTCAAGCATTTTTTGTGTGTTTCTCAATATTCCCAACATCTGCAGAATCTCTGAGTTTTTCAAAATAAAAACAAAGCTTATTCAGCCTGGTTTAAAGCTTACTGTAAGGTTACCCACAATAATTTGGAACGGAATATGTTTTTTCCTGGGCATCCAAACATTGAGTGAGATGTTAAAGTTATGTCTGCAGATAGGGGACAGTTGATTGGAAGGATCGATGTAGGAAGTCGCTCACGTGGTTTTAATGGCAGTGTGGACATATGTATAATCTGGAGACTTTGATGATCTGGAGATACAAGTTCACATCCTACCACAGAAGCTGGGGACCTTAAGTTAATTCAATGAATCTGGAAGTATGGTGATGTAAGCTACTGAGCTCTCATTTAAAAAAAAGTCCATCGAATTCATTAGTAACCTTTAAAGAAAGAAATCTTCACTAAAACCACCGCAGATTTACTGATTAACTTCTCACTGGTCTCTGAAATGGCAAAATTTGAAATTGGCATTGAATGATGGCCATTCTAATACACAGTAAAGTAAATCAGTAAAGAACATAAATCAGCAATCGGCCCATCCTCTTAGGAGCGGTGGCCGGCCTCACCAGGCTCCAGCTAGAAACTGCAAGGTTACACCGAGTAAAACACTGGAACAAGGTGTGTTGCATTTCACATTCATTGACCATCCATAGTGCAGATTCACAGCCTCTTCAGGAACACCTCGTTCAATATGCAACTCGTGGCCTTGGAGTTCTTGCAAGGGGTTCAAACAGTCAGTCAATAAAATACAACCCCGAAGCAGAGGTCTGCACAGACATGCTACTATGCATTTGATCCTCAACTTATATTTCAAGAACACGTTCCTACTTTCACAGTAAGATTGCATTGAAGGAGAATTATAATTCAGTTCCTGATGGGAAACCTTTCCTATAGTGAATTCATTTCAGAAAATTTTGTGCAGCATGCCCTCAGTTTTTCAGTATCAATTCTTGGCAGGCAGCATTTATTGCTGGCAGCAAAAATGCTGGGACATTACTAGTACAGAGACAAGCTAGAGAAAAATTGACAAAACCACGATACCTTTCCTTTATTAGGAAGAGTATCAAAACATGCAGAGAACATCCTCTCTAATCTCTTACTTGACATTATTCTGTATTCTGTCTTGTTCTTTTTATCCAGTCACATGCAACCACACTCAGAAATACTATTTTTCAAATGTAAATTCACTCTGTTACTGAATAAGGAAGATGGCTAGCATTCTAACACTTAACATAGAAACATAGAAAACCTACAGCACAATACAGGTCCTTTGGCCCACAAAGTTGTGCTGAACATGTCCCTACTTTAGAAATTACTAGGCTTACCCATAGCCCTCTATTTTTTCTAAGTTCCATGTATCTATCCAGGAGTTTCTTAAAAGACCCTATCGTATTTGCTCGTCCCTTTTCTGTTAACTGAGGCCTGGAAAAGCTGCCTGCCATCACCAGCCAAAGCACAGTATCCTGCATTCCTCTCACTGATGTTCGCTGGCAGCAACACAACTTCACATGTCGGATAATGCAGGTCATGATTTTGTTAAACTCCAGTGCAAAGTTGATAGAGTACTATAATGGTGATTATCCAGTGGGTTTCCTCCACAGTCCAAAGACGTACTGGTTGATAGGTCAATTGGTCTTTGTAAATTGTCCCGTGTTTAGGTTAGGGTTAAATCAGGGGTTGCTGGGCCTTGCGGCTTGAAGGGTCAGAAGGGCCTGTTCCATGCAGTATCTCAATTTAAAAAAGCACTTTCTAACCATGTGACCACATTGATGCCATCTTCAATACTCTGCGACCGGCTCCAACTCATTCTGTGCACCCATAAACAACAAGTGACTTGGAAAGGTGCATACACATACAACAGCAAATCTCATCCTCCCGGGTTGGCCATTCCTCAAAGTTGAAAGGACTCCTCACAACTTGTAAAGTTGACAGACATTTCCCTTTTTTAAAGTAAACTGATGAAAAATAGGCCTGCTGTGAAATAACCAGAAAGATAACCCATGTGAGAAAGTGTAGGTCTACAGCGTTTATCTCCCCAGCAGCTGAATTGATTTCCTCTTCACACTCTGCACCATTCCTGAAAGCACCAGATCTCTTGGTATTTGTGCAGTTTATTTCCAGCAACTAAATTGTAAATCAGGCTGTTCCGGGAAATGGAGGATACACCATAGTTTTGCAATGCAGTGAACTCTGCAGATTATATGAAGCAATGTACCAATAAAAATGTAGGCTCAACTAAGTTCAACCAAGATTCCGACTATTTACTGAAAACTAACGTGATTTCTAAAGAATGACTTCCTATTTCCATTCCTGGGATTTCCTCTTTCAGAAGGGATAGTATTTTTTATCAGGAGTTAGTATACAAATTCAACTTGTTTTCTGGATTCCAGGTGTGCTCTGAAATAATCGATCTCGATAAAACTAGTCAGAACATTCTGTAAAAGTCTTTGCCATTTTCCAATGGCTTTGATCAATCCCAACTGAATTATGTTGGTACTTTTATGTAACCTATGTTGATTTTCTGGACAATGTGATTTTTTATGTAACGAATCTGGATCAGAGAAGAGCTGAGAAAGAAATCCAATTAGACTGATCTCAAAGGCACCAAGCTAGTATTCTATCTGATGGTTGTTTGTAATGTTTCCTCCCTTAGTAGTAAGAGTAGATGTCAAAGCCAAGAAATGACAACTTGACTCTCCTGTTACAAGCCTTTCTTCAAATAAGTTAACTTATGGTTCTTACACAGAGTTGTACATTTACTTCCATGTGAAAGATTACATTTAACCAACTGTATTAAAAATGTTGCTGCTTTGCTTGAGCAGATAAAATATTGCAGCTTTCTTTTAATTGAAAGTCAACCTGAAAGCTCCTTTTGGGCAGTGACAGCAGTCAGGCGGTCATAAATCCAAGGCCTGCTTTCACAGAGAATGTAATGTGCACCTTTCCTTTCTCAAACAACATTTCTGTTATTTCATATATGCATCCTTGTACCTTCAACTTACTGAATTAATGTGTGCCATTAGAGTGTGTGTAGATCAGGACTGGTTTGCACCTGTTTTCCCGTGACTGTGAATTAAGGACTGGCATGTGTGGTGGACAGCTAAGCTGTTATCACATCCCCCAGTTCCACAAGCTATTTCAGTGAGCATCAATGGACAATAGACAATAGGTGCAGAAGTAGACCATTCGGCCCTTCGAGTCTGCACCGCCATTTTGAGATCATGGCTGATCATCTACTATCAATACCCGGTTCCTGCCTTGTCCCCATATCCCTTGATTCCCCTATCCATAAGATACCTATCTAGCTCCTTCTTGAAAGCATCCAGAGAATTGGCCTCCACTACCTAAACTCAAAACCTCAAAAATTTGTTTTTGAATGAATGAAATTAATTTATTTCAGTCAGTACAAACATAACAAAAAGCATCATTTACAATGATGATTTCATAACGATGATTTCATAGGACCAAATTACAACAAAAAACATAGATATTCTTTAAAGCAGACTGAAAGGGTGTAGGCTGAAGCTACAGCTTATTACACCTACCCCTCTTACTTAACAACATTTTTGGCGTCAATTATCACATCAAAAACAAAAAATTTCATAATCTTTTTACACAAAATCCAATAATAAGTATCATTTATTTACATTACTCCCATTCATTTTAAATCATGTATTTTATATTTGTTCATTAAATAATTTTAAAATAATTTTTAAAACTTTGAATGAAAATTTGAATGAATAGCATGGATTTTTGTAAGCACAATTTGTTATTTAGTGACCTATTCAGTAAAATTTGGTGCTTCAGTTCCTAATGCCATCCCAAAATAGGTAAACAGAATATCATAAGGTAATTTTCAACTTAAGCACAGGGTCCTATACAATCTCGATCAATCTCAGTGCAGTTCAAATACTTCTGTAGAGCAACCGCGATTGTAGACTAGACCAGGCTCTACAAATATACAGGAGGTAGCTAATAAAGTGGCCACTAAGGATATTTCTGAATGTTCGTAGTTTTCTGCTGCTGCAGCCGATCCACTTCAAATTTCGACATGTTGTGCTTTCAGAGATGCTCTTCTGCACACCACTGTTGTAACACATGGTTATTTGAGTTATTGTTGCCTTCCTGTCAGCTTGAACCAGTCTCGCCATTCTCCTCTGACCGCTCTCATATTAACAAGGCGTTTTCACCCACAAAACACCCACTCGCTGGATGTTTTTGTTGTCTTTTTTCTTTGCACCATTCACTGTAAACTCTGAAGACTGTTGTGCATGAAAATCTGAAGAGATCAGCCGTTTCTGTGATACTCATGCCACCCCATCTGGCACCATGGTCAAATTAACCTAGATCACATTTCTTCCATGTGATGATGTTTGGTCTGAACAACAACTGAACCACTTGACCATGTCTGCGTGCCTTTATGCACTGAAGAGCTGCCACATGATTGGCCGATTAGATCTTTGCATTAACGAGCAGGTGTACCGGCGTATCTAATAAAGTGGCAACTGATCATATGTTCTGTAATTGATAATACAAAATGAAATGCAACCATAGTGCTGTAGGGGAAAAATGTATGACCACTATGTTTGTTAAATTATTGTATAAGCCAACTACTGTCATTCAGATAAAGCAACCAGCTTAGCTTTCCTGCTCTGGTTATGTTGACTGATTCTTGGCAGCCTACACATATAGAGCATTCTTGATGGGAATAAAAATAGCTTTACTGGTGTTCTTCTGCTTAAAGTGAATACATTACAAACCCCTTTCTTTCAGGGTAATATATTTAACCCTCCTGTATTTTTCTATCAACTGTCATCAGTTGTATGAGTAATCAGTACCTGTCTCTTCACATGTTGTTCCTGTTCACCTGCTGGCTTGTTTCCTCCACTTATTTAGTTTAAAATAGCTTCATACGGTAGTTTTGAGCTTCCCTTAATGCTGCAGCTGAGTTGTGAATTGTCCAGTGCAAGTCAATGTAAGGGAATTTTCACTGGTGCCCTGCAGTCTGTGTCAGCTGTGAAAAGATTATTTTTTTACTGCTGACATTTCTCTTTTGATTGCCTAGTTTTGCATTACCTAGGACTCTGGGGTGTTTCAAAATTCAATAAATTTCAAAATCTATTAAATATTAAATATTTAACAATGCATAATTATCTTGGCAACAAAATACAATCCCCTTTCATTGTTTGTGAACACTAACAGTACAGAGGCAACATGAAAATCAACAACAAACAAGAGAAATTCTGCAGAGGCTGGAAATCCAATCAACACACACAAAATGCTGGAGGAACTCAGCAGGCCAGGCAGCATCTATGGAAAAAAGTGACATTTCGGGCCAAGATCCTTTGGCAGGACTGGAGAAAAATGCTGAGGAGTAGATTTAAAAGGGAGGGGGGGAAGGGAGAGAGAAACTCAAGGTGATAGGTGAAACCTGAAGGGGGAGTGTTAAAATGAGAGAGGGAAAAGGGGATGGGGAATGGTGAAGGGTGGACATTACCACATCAGATTAGAGGCTACCCAGACAGAATGTAAGGTGTTGCTCCTCCAACCTGAGTGTGGCTTCGTCACGACAGTGAATGGTCATGGATGGACATATCAGAATCGGAGTGGGAAGTGGAATTAAAATAGTGGTCACTGGGAGATCCCACTTTTTCTGGCAGACCAGTGGGCGTTTGGTGAAGTGGTCTCCCAATCTTCACAGAGTCTCATGATACACAGGAGGCCCCACTGGGAGCACCGGACACAGTATATGACCCCAACAGACTCACAGGTGAAATGTTGCCTCACCTGGAAGGACTGCCTGGGGCCCGGAATGGTAGTGAGGGAGGAGGTGTAGGGACAGCTGTAGCACTTGCTCTGCTTGCAAGGTTGAATGCCAGGAGGGAGATCAGTGGAGAGGGGCAACTCAACTAAGTGGTTAAAGACCTGAGACACCTGAAGACCCCAGGTTGCATTACTGATGAGATGTCCCAGTCCACACCCTATTAATTAGCAAACATTGAAAAAGGGCACTGCATCAGAGTAAATGCATAGTGCTTTAACCAGCACAGCTATGAATCAGAAAGATGTCCTGGGAGCTTGAACATAAAACACAGAATGTCTCAGCTGAGTTTACATTTATTAAAATTCTCAGACCTTGGAATTCAAACACTCATACACATATATGGCTACAAATTTAGATAGGGTGGTAAAGAAGGCATAAAATATGCTTGCCTTTATTAGTTGATGAATTCACTTCAAGTGTTGGGAAATTATGTTTCAGTTTTACAAAACTAGCTAGGTTGTATTTGGAGTCCTGCATTCAGTTCTGTTTGCCCTATTATAGAACTATGTTGAGACTTTGGAGAGAGTACAGAAGAGGTTTACCAGCTTGCTGCCTAGATTAGAGAGCATGTGCTATAAGGAGAGGTTGGAAAAACTTGGATTGTGAGAAAGGCTATGAGAAGATCTGATAGAGATTTATAAGGTATGAGAGGCATAGGTAGAGTGGACAGACAGCATCTTTCTTCCCGGAGTTGAAATGTCTAATACTTGAGGGCATGCATTTAAGGTGAGATGGTATAAGTTCAAAGGAAAAGTGTGGGTCAAGTTTTTTTACGCAGAAAGTGGTGGGAGCCTGGAGTGCACTACTGGGGTAGTGGTGAAGACAGTACCAATCGAGGCATTGAAAAGGGTTCGGACAAGCACATCATCTGCAGGAAATGGAAGGATATGCACATTGTGTAGGCAGAGGGGATGATCTTAGATGGACACTTGATTACAAATTTAATCAGTTCAGTGCAGCATTGTGGTCCAACAGTTCTGTTCCTTTGTTGTACTCTTCTGTGAGCTGTATGATTGATTTGAAACATAAAAATTGGTCATAAAATATGATCAGCATTTTTAATGCATAACACAGAAGAACACAAGAAAATAGGAGCCCCTCGAGCCTTCTCCCACCAGTCAATATGATCATGACTCATCTACCTGACTTCACATCTTCTGTGCCAATTCTCAATAACCCTTAATTCGATGACATAAAATGCTTATCTGTCTCCATATCCCTCTAATGATTTGGAGTCCATTGCCCTCGGGGGCAGAAAATTCCAGAGATTAAGTTTCTATGCACCTCTGTTTTAAATGATGAGTCCTATTTTGTATCTGTGTCCCCTTGTTTGTGACTTTCCAAATAGTGGAAACATCCTGATATCAACCATGCCAAGCCCCTTAGGATCTTATATGTTTGAATGTCACCGCTTGTTTGTCTAAACTACAAGAACTATAGAGCCAAACTGTCAGCCTCTCTTGATAGGACAATCCACTCATCCCAGGAACTAGCCTGGTGAATCTCCTTTTTACTGTCTTCAATGCCATTATAACTTTTTTACTTAAAGAACCAAAATAGTACACCAAATTCCACCAAAAAACCATACAACTATAACAAACCAACTTATTTTTAAATTCCAACTCCAGCTCCTTTACAATGAAGGCTGCTTTCCTTCTTAACTACTTGATGGCCAGGTACCTAAGCATGCTTAGCCCACTGCTCTACTCTTTTTGCACCCACAGGTGTGTGGCTTGGCACAGTTCAAATGCCATCTATGTCAATGACGCAACTATTGTTGGCAGAATTTCAGATGGTGGTGAGGAGGACTATGGGAGTGAGATAGATCAGCTGGTTGAGTGGGTTTGCAGTAACAACCTTGCACTCAGCATCAGTAAGTCCAAAGAATTGATTGTGGACTTCAGGAAGGGGAAGCCAATGAAACACACACCAGTCCTCATTGAGAGATCAGCAGTGGAAAAGGTGAGCCATTTCAAGTTCCTGAGTATCAACATCTCTGATGATCTATCCTGGCCCACTATATTGATGCAATTACCAAGAATGCACAACAGTGACTATATTTCATTAGAATTTTGAGGAGACTTGGCATGTCACAAAGACTCTTGCAAATTTCTACAGGGAGCATCCTAACTGGATGCATCACTGTCGGGTATGGTAGAGCCTCTGCACAAAATCAAACTCAGCCAGTTCCATTCTGGGCACTAGCCTCCCCAGCATCAGGGACATCTTCAAAAGATGATGCCTAAACAAGGAGGCATCCATCATTAAAGACAACCCCCCTCCCAATCGCCCAGGACATGCCCTCTTCTCAATGCTACCATCAAGGAGGAGGTACAGGAGTCTGAAGACACATATTCAATGTTTTCAGAACAGCTTCTTCCTTTTCACCATTGGGTTTCTGAAAAGATAATGTACACTACCTTTTCTTTGCTCTCATCTTGCACTACTTATTTAATTTAATTTTACATGTATGTACTGTACTTCTTATTGTAATGCATAGTTTATTATATTGTTATGTATTGCAATATGTTGCTGTTGCAGAACACCAAATTTCACACCATGTGCCAGTGTTATTAAACTTGACTCTGATCCTGTTAACTTTTTGTGATCAAGCAGTAAACCACCTGAATACCTTTGAACTTTTCTCTCCATTTAGATAACAATCTGCTTCTTGATTCCTCTTACTGAAGCGCATGGCCTCACACTTCTCCACCTTGAACTCTGTTTGTCAGGGTTTTGTCCAGTTAATCGAACTATCTTTGGCTCATTTCAGAATCACAAAGCCCTTCCACCTAAAATCATATCGTTTGCAGACATAAACCTCACATTTCATTCTCTCCTCTAGTCCATCAATGTAAGCAACTGTAAACAACTTTTGGCCATGTTTACCTTTGCCTGTAATGCAAAATAAATGTATGAGCCGCTATGATAGCACAGTGGTTAGTGCATCGCCGATCAGTACTCAGTTCCCGTTGTAGTCTGTAAGGAGTTTGTATGCTTTCCTGTGAACGTGTGGGTTTTCTCCAGACGCTCCGGTTTCCCCCCATATTCCAAAGATGTATGGTTAGTGGGATCAGTGCTGGACTTTGGGGCGAGAGGTCCCGAGTTCGAATCCGACCGACCCCCTTGCATGCTCTCCATCGGTGCCTGGGTTCAGTGTTGAGCTCGTGAAAAAAAACCTGGAGAGGGATGGGCTCCACCAGGTTTCAGATGCCCAAGACACGCCGTACCAATCACCAAAAACATCGGTGCAAAAAGCTTATTATGACAGCGCCCCGACGACTCCACCAGGAGTTAAGGGTGCGCGCGCACACACACACACACAGTTGTGGGCATACTATGTTAGTGCCAGAAGCCTGCGGGCTACACACATTCCAGAGCAAACACAGCACGCGCACATTGCTCGGCACAACACAGAACACAACAAGCAACAAACAACAGCAAAAACATGGCCTGTATCTCCCTCCCTCCTAACCAACACATACACAGTCGGTCAACCCCAGCACAGGCTCCAGCACATACAGACTCAGGTCTACAGACATCGGGCTTTGAGTTGCACAGCGGACTCGCAGACGTGGATCCGGCACAGTTACAGGATGTTACCAGGACTGATTTAAAAAGTGCCAGAGGGGCAACTTTTACACACAGAGGTTGTGAATAGATGAAGTGAGTTGCTAGAGGAAGTGGTAGAATGAGCATAATTACAACATTTCTTTCTTTTTAAATCTTATTCTTAATTTTTAAACAAACATAAATGAAACATGAATACAGAGAGTTTGAGAGTACATAATTAATAGTTTAAAGTATAAATACAAATAGATGATAATCCATATATAATAACCTCCCAAACTCATAGTAGTTATGAAAAATTGAGTAAATAAGAAAAAAAAACAAAAAAAGAGAGAGAAAAAAGAAAAAAACCTAACCAACATGGGCCATTGCATTATGTCAAATATACACAGTAGCATCAATAACTCCGCACCTCCATCCAAATAACTAAGGATAATAAAAGTAAGGTTTAGGAAAAGTCAGTTTAGTTCATATGAAAATGTTGAATAAATGGTCTCCAAGTTTCTTCAAATTTAACTGAAGGGTCAAAGACAACACTTCTAATTTTTTCTAAACTCAAACAAGAAATAGTTTGAGAAAACCACTGAAATATAGTTGGAGGATTAATTTCTTTCCAATTCAATAGGATAGATCTTCTAGCCATTAATGTAACAAATGCAATCATCCACCGAGCTGAGGGGAATAAACAACTATTATCCACCATCGGTAAACTGAAAATTGCAGTAATAGGATGCGGTTGCAATTTGATATTCAGAACTGTTGAAGTAGTACCAAAAATATCTTTCCAATAATTTTGCAAGCAAGGGCAAGACCAAAACATGTGGGTCAATGAAGCAACTTCAGAATGACATCTGTCACAGGTTGGATTAACATAAGAATAAAATCGAGCAAGTTTATCCTTGGATATGTGAGCCTGATGTACAACCTTAAATTGTATTAAGGCATGTTTAGCACAAATAGAAGAAGAATTGAGTAATTGTAAAATTTTCTCCCACTGCTCAGTGGATATAAGACAATGAAGTTCTTTTTCCCATTCCTTCTTAATTTTTTCTGACACTTCTGGCTGTATTTTCATGATCATATTATAAATGATGGCTACTAAACCGTTCTGGCAAGGATTCAGAGCTAAAAAAATTTCCGTAATGTCCATTGGACATAATTTCGGAAAAAACTGTAACATATTATTCAAGAAATTTCTAACTTGCAAGTATCTAAAAAGATGAGTTTTAGGCAAATTATATTTATTAGATAGCTGTTCAAAGGACATAAAACTGTTATCTAAAAATAGATCATGAAAACATGTTATACCTTTTGTTTTCCATAATACAAAGGCTTGATCCATAAAAGAGGGCTGAAAAAAAAGTTAGATATAATAGGGCTTGATAAGATAAACTTATTCAAGCCAAAGAATTTACGAAATTGAAACCATATTTGTAATGTATGTTTAACTATAGGATTAGTTATTTGTTTATTCAATTTAGATAAAGCAAAAGGAAGTGAAGGTCCTAAAATAGAAAACAATGGAAGTCTTGTACAGATTTACATTCCAAATTTACCCATTGTGGGCAAGATGCTATAATCAATTCTTGTGTCCAAAATATTAAATATCAAATATTAACTGCCCAATAGTAAAATCTCAGGTTTGGCAAAGCCAAACCACTCTCCTTCTTAGGCTTCTGTAAATATTTTTTACTTAATCTAGGATTTTTATTCGGTCACACATACGAGGTTATTTTGGAGTCAATAATATCAAAAAAAGATTTAGGAATAAAAATTGGTAATGCTTGAAATAAATATAAAAATTTGGGTAATACTATCATCTTAATAGCATTAATTTGACCAACCAATGACAAAGATAATGGGGACCACCTGGTAACAAGTTGCTTGATTTGGTCAATTAAAGGTAGAAAATTAACTTTAAATAAATCCTTATGTTTCTTGGTAATTTTAATACCAAAATAAGTAAAATGATCTGTGAAATTACAACATTTAAAAAGTATTTGGCCAGTTACACGGTTAGGAAAGATTTAGAGGGACATGAACAAAACGCAAATAAGATGAACTCAAACAGCTTGGTTGTCACAGACAAGTCATTGAGTCACAGACACAGACAGGTCATCGAGTCACAGACACAGACAAGACATCGAGTCACAGATGTAGACAAGTCATCGAGTCACAGACACAGACTAGTCATCGAGTCACAGACACAGACTGGTCATCAAGTCACAGACACAGACAAGTCATCGAGTCACAGACACAGACAAGACATCGAGTCACAGACACAGACAAGTCATCGAGTCACAAACACAGACTGGTCATCAATTCACAGACATAGACAAGTCTTCGAGTCACAGACACAGACAGGTCATCGAGTCACAGACACAGACAAGTCATCGAGTCACAGACGTAGACAAGTCATCGAGTCACAGACACAGACAAGTCATCGAGTCACAGACACAGACAGGTCATCGAGTCACAGACACAGACAAGTCATCGAGTCACAGACACAGACAAGACATCGAGTCACAGACACAGACAAGTCATCGAGTCACAGACACAGACAGGTCATCGAGTCACAGACACAGACAAGTCATCGAGTCACAGACACAGACAGGTCATTGAGTCACAGACACAGACAAGTCATCGAGTCACAGACACAGACAGGTCATCGAGTCACAGACACAGACAAGTCATCGAGTCACAGACACAGACAAGACATCGAGTCACAGACACAGACAAGTCATCGAGTCACAGACACAGACAAGTCATCGAGTCACAGACACAGACAAGTCATCGAGTCACAGACACAGACAGGTCATCGAGTCACAGACACAGACAGGTCATCAATTCACAGACATAGACAAGTCATCGAGTCACAGACGTAGACAAGTCTTCGAGTCACAGACGTAGACAAGTCATCGAGTCACAGACACAGACAAGTCATCGAGTCACAGACACAGACAGGACATCGAGTCACAGACACAGACAAGTCATCGAGTCACAGACATAGACAGGACATTGAGTCACAGACACAGACAGGTCATTGAGTCACAGACACAGACAAGTCATCGAGTCACAGACACAGACAGGACATCGAGTCACAGACATAGACAAGTCATCGAGTCACAGACATTGACAAGTCATCGAGTCACAGACACAGACAGAACATTGAGTCACAGACACAGACAGGTCATCGAGTCACAGAGGAAGGCAGCACAGAACCAGGACCCGTAGCCCAACGTGTCCATTGATTCCATTTCCCTCTGTACCTTCCTCACTTAAGTACCTGTCCAGGTGCCTCTTTAATGTTGTTACTGATCCTACCTCCAACAACTTTGCAGCTTATTCCAAATTCCAAACAAACCCTTTGTTTGAAAGATTTCTACTCAGATCCTCTTTAAAACTCTTTCCTCTCACCTTAAACCTGTGCCCTCATGTTTTTGATATCCCTGCCCAGGGAAACAGACTCTGACCATTTACCTGAGCCTCTCATCATTTTATAGAGCACTATCATGTCACCTCTCACCACCTTTATTCCAGGGAATGCAGACCAGCCTATCCAATCTCTCCTTTTAACTCAAGGTCTCCAGTCCAGGCAACATCTTAGTGAATATCTTCTGACTCACTATTCACTTTCCCTTTGAAGAAGTGCAATCATGATGTGAATTAACTGACAAGTTCCACATTTCAAATGATCCCCTGAAATAATTCAGAGGACATTGCAGTAATGAACAATACCTTATGATAGGTCATCTGTGAAATTTATCAGCCTTTGCACAAGACGTAGGAACTGAAGTCCCATTCAGATCATGTCACTACAGGCTTCCACACGTTTCAATGCATGTTCAAAGAATCTTACAGCCTGCAAGAGATTTTTTGATCAGTCGCGTTAGTCATTTGGAAGAGCTTTCCATTTATTTGCCACTCCTGCCCATTCCCAGCAGCTCTGCATTTTCTTTTCAGATAGATTAATAGTTAAAATTAAAAGTTAGAAGGCATTACACACTAGAAACTGAATATATTGAGAAAACCCAGTTTCCTGTCAAACTATAACATGGATTCATCTCAGAATAATCTGGATATCTACTTGAGACAGGAAAAAAGAGGGGCACAGTTTAATGGCGGGATGAACAAGGGTAGGAAGGAATCTGGTATGAAGTACAAATGAGAGTTTGTACCCTTTGGGCAATGCAGTTAGTTTCCCTTGCATAGACTTGATGCATCTCTATGTAGGTTGATTTCCCTGCAATTAAATGAGTACATGGCATTTTGCAACCTCATGACAGTATTTGACATTTTCAACCAAAAGGAGTACAGAGGCTCCCTCTGAAATGAGGCTGCCCTCAGAAATTTGTGGCCATTCTGCATTCCCTCTATGATGAAATGCAAACTATGTTCTTCAATAATAGGTTCATCACAAGCTTCGTCCAATGTACACTGATATAAAAACAGACTGAGTAATAGCACCAACCCTCTTCTCAATTTTTTTTGTAATACTGGACCTCATCTCTGGAATGGTTTCCCCCTGAAGTGCAGCTAATCTATAGGAAATTGTTGAACCTATACTAACTCCACATAAGGAAGCAAAGTAACCCTGAACTGAGTCATTGATTTATGTTACAGATGCCCTTTATATATACGAGGCCTTTATATTGAAGGCTGAGCTCCAATTCGTTTTTTGTACCATTACAGATGTGTACAAGATGAGCCATATGTAAACCACCTGAAAACTGAACACCTCCATTAAACTCCCCTCACCACGCAACTGCACAACCCAATAGTCAAGATGACTATATAAAGTGTGGACCACTTTCCATGTCTTGTGAGCTGTGTGTCTGCAAAGACAAACATCAATAACAAAATTCGCCTGCAAAAGCCTTTGGCTGGCTAAAGATTTTTAAAAAAGTGTTTGAAGACCAAGCCTATGCTCTACAATCCACTGGTGACCGCCACCCTCTTCCCTTCTCCAGGGAATGCACAACTTACAGAAAACACTGAAGAAACACTATCAATTCTGTCTTCATAAAGTCCTCCAGATCCATTGGCAGGAGAGAAATACTAATGTCAGTGATCTTTCTGTTGCTGTTGTTTTTATTACTTTCCCAGTACCATGATTTTGCCCAGCCTGAAGTGAGGGTGAAATACCAAAACAAGAGGGAGACTTCACTTTAGCAGCAAAGGTGCGGGGAAAAGGCCTTTGTCTGTGTGCCCTTGTGTGGGCTGCATCTCCATTTGCCTGTGAAGGGTGGTACAGCCAGAACACTGACCTCAGGTTCATTTAATAGTCTAGACAAAGAATTACATAGTGCTGAAAATAACCTGCACTATGCAATCCATTTTTGGAGTAGGTGGCATTATCTACACCCTCTGCTGAATTGCACCAATTGAAAAATCGAACCAACACTTGCAGTCACAATGTTTGCTGGTTATCTAATAATTTTCCTTTTTCTCGATCAATTACCTTTCCTCCGCATTCTGATTTAAGTTAGAGTTGAAAACTGCACACTGATGGGGAAATATCACATTTGAACTAGGAGTACGTGGTATCAGTCTGTTGCTTTTACTTAAAGGGACATTAATCAGGTCATGACTTTCCAACTGTAGTGCCTTCATGGCTGAGGATCAGAGTATAGTTTAATTCCAACTCTATTTGGTTTGTGTCTCTGCAAGCATAGTTGTTTCAGTACGTGCTGTACCTTTCAGCCTATTTTAAAAGTTCCTTATAAACAACTTAATGCCTACAGTATGCTGGGATATGACCTTGGTCAACTTTTACATGTAAAAGGCCTTAAGAAAGTAATTTACCGAATGGATGCCTGACTCCATTAATGGGGTTTATTTGAGTCAACACATTCCTTCTCTACAGAGTCCACCCCCAAAATGGCTAATAGCCAACTCCTGTGAAGTACCAATTTCTCTTATTCTTCCGAAAGAGAGATCTCATGCATTTCTTCCTTCCCCGAGGCAGGGAAGGCTGCTATTTTATTCTTCATTAAATTTTTTTGCAAAGGGTAATTCAGAGCTTCTCCATCTCTGTTTTGAGCACCAGAGGCTGGCCTTAGTTAGTAATGACAGTAATGCCAGAACAGCTCATGGGGGATAGATTTTAGTACTCATGCCATATTCCATCAGGATGAGTCATTCAGCATTTGAGGGATCTCCTTCAGAAGCTCCTTCTAAGATTTTTTCCTTTCAAGAAGCCTAATCAGAGACTATCTTGAGATTCCCTCTATACCTCCCCATTCCTCCAGCCCCACTCCATCCACCCCATTCTATTTTCTTTAGTAATGTTGGCTGAAACTGTCCTTGTGGTTTCACAGGCCTAACTGCAGAAACATTCACCCCCACAGCCATCCCTTCCTCCACTACTCCACCAAGAAACTTTGCCTCCTGTGTCAGAGCTGCCAATCTTCCCAGCAGGGCCAAGAAACGTAACGAGCCCCTTGATTTAAAATCTCCCTGACCCTACTTTTCCAAGGTTGTTATGTGATGCTTCTTTCCCTGACCCGACCTTATCCCCATATGGACTGAGATTAAACTGGGAAGTCAAGCTGCTTGTGTATAATTAAGTAGGTGGGGATACAGCAGCTGAATAGACGCCAAAGTGGATCTGTGTGTCTGTGGTGGTTCCAGAGTCTGGTAGGCATAAAGAGCAGATTGACAGGTGTTCCACAGGCGTTGGTGTTGATGATCGAGATGGCGCTGGTGACGCATGGTGGCATTTTGCAGACTGCACGTAAAACTTGTAGATACACCTCTTCTGAACTACTATCGATGCAATCTGCAGCCTGTATTTTCCCTTTAGATAATGTACTTTTCAAATGGCTTAACAAACTAGCGATTCTACGATCTTCTGAAGGACTCAGTGGACTTAACTCCTCAAGAATGCAGCAATGGCATACCAGAACCGTCAGAAGAGAGGGAGGAGGGAGGACTCCAAGCCAGACCTGATGGCTTCCCAATACGTTGGATGGACTGGACTGCTGATTTGGAGACTGCAAAATGTGGGGGATCTGTGTTACATGGAAAACTCTTTGTGGTGCTTGGATGCAATGTTCTTGTTGCACCCTTGTTCCCCTGACTTGGAACATCTAAAGATTCAGTGTTGAATATTCTACTTACCAAGAGAGTTCTCCTCCATGATTTACTACAGTGTACATACTGTCAAAGGCCGATGTTAAACAGGAGCTCGAGGTACTGAATGCCAGCATTAGCAAGAAACAGCCTACCCTAATGGCTTTCAGAGCATTGTGGGGAACTTCAATCAGGCTTGTTTGAAGATACCTCTGTCCAATTATCACCTGCTGCACCAGGGGGCCCAACACTGCTATATCACAATAAGGAATGCCTACTGTTCAATCCTAGATGACATTTTTGGAAATCTGATCATTTGGCTGCCCTCCTCACACATTCATACAGTCGGAGGCTAAAGTTCAAGTTTCCAGAAGTCCGCATAATGAAGAGGTTGTCACGGGAGGCAGAGGAGCGGCTATGGGATTGTTTCAAGTTGGTGGACTGGGCTGTGTTCAAGGAACCTAAGGAACTCACCACAGTTGTCACGGACATCATAAAAACAATCATAGACAAGTGTGTTCCCACAAATTCATTCAGAGTCTTCTCCAACCACAAGCCCTGGATGAACCATGGGATCTGTAACCTGCTGAGGGTCACATCAGTGGTAACCAAGTAAAATACAAGAGGTCCAGGTACAATCTCTGGAAAGCCATCTCATTGGTGAAATGGCAATTCTGGACCAAACTTGAATCACTGAAGGTTTCTCTCCAGCTGGGGTAGGGCTTGAATGGTATCAACTCCTACAATGTGAATCAAAGGTGGTGACAAATCAGCATACAGGAGGGAGATTGAAAACCTGGCCGAATGGTGCCACAATAACCTCTCACTCAAGTTCAGCAAGACCCAGGAGCTGAATATTGACTTCAGGTTGAGGAAACTGGGGATCCACGAGCCAGTCAAGATTCAAAATTCAAGGTACATTTATTATCAAAGGAAGTGCAAATGCTACAACCTTGAGATTTGTTTGCTTACAGATAGCCACAAAGCAAGAGACCTGAAAGAACCCAATTAAAGAAGAAAATAAAAATGAAAGCCCAACACCCAAAGTGCAAGAGAAAGGAAACAAAATCTCAGATCATGTAAACAATTGAAGTGAGCAACAATATTCTGAACAAATTGAGTCCTCAGATCCGAACCCGTAAGCAGTCCAGAGTAGGCCCAAAGCCTCACTTATCAGTTCATCATATTAGCAGGCATGGAGCACAGCAGCTGGGCAGTCTTTATAGCCTCAGCACCATGGAGAGAGGACTGACCGTTGTGGAGAGTGAGTGAAATCAGCTCTCGCCTCAGATCCCGACACCTTGTTTTTTCACCTTATCTGGGCCAGCGATTAAACTGACAAAACAATGGAATAGCCAAGGCTCTGGTGCCCTGGACAGAAGCGTGAACATCAAGGAGAATGAGTGAAATCAGCTCTTGCCTCTGATTTGGGTCAGTGTTTGTATAGACAGCAGATTGTGCCTTGCACTAAGACACAGCTGCTCTGAAGGGCTCAGAGTTTAGACCACACCACCCAGTGACTTGCTCTGGGCCCAGACTTTGCCACCCAGCCACTCTTAAACTCTTCAAATCAGCTCGGTGATCAGAGTGATCCAACCTCACACCCGGGCCAGTTGCATGGGAATTGGAAATTCCACTGCCCCAACCTCTCCTCTCAGAAAGTCTCAATCCATCTGCACTGATTCTACAAAACACTATCCCAGCTCATCTCCCGAACTCGCCTCACCATCGCTTTCTCCCCTTGTTGTTTATGGTGATAATTCAGCACAATTTACCTCAGGAAAGGTGTTTTTAGTGATGCTTTTAGTCGAATCTCTTGCACTTTGAAGTACAGTGCACTGTTGCACATGTTCAGTGGCACCATCTTGACTGGAAGTCAATCAGGGAAATCAGAGAAGAAGCGGGTCACCAACTTTAAATTCCTCCTTATCATGCCCTGGATCCAGTACGTAAGTGTCTTTACAATGGAAGTACAGACCTCTATAGACGTAGTGGAGAGTATATTGACTGCTTGTGTTACAGCCTGATATGGAAATACCAATGCCCTTGAATGGAAAATCCTACAAAAAGTAATGAATATGGCCCAGTCCATCATGGGTAAAGTCTTCCCCATGGAGCGCTGTTGCAGGAAACCAACGTCCATTATCAAGGACCCCCACCATCCAGGACATGCCCTTTACTCGCTGCTGCCATCAGGAAGGAATCACAGGAAGTTCACGACCTACACCACCAGGTTCAGGAGCAGTTATTACCTGCAATCATCAGGCTCTTGAAGCAAAGGGTATAACTTCACTCACCCCATCACTGAACTGTTCCCACAATCTCTGGACTCACTTTCAAGGACTCCTTATCTCATTTTCTTGATATTTACTGCTTGCTTGCTTGCTTGTTTGTTTGTTTGCTTATTTATTTATTTATCTATCTATCTATCTATCTATCTATTTATTTATCTATCTATTTATCTATTTATTTATTTATTTATTTATTTATTTATTACTAACTATTTCTTTTTTTGTATTTGCACAATTTGTTGTCTTTTGCACACTGGTTGTCTATCCATCCTGTTGGGGGGGCAGTCTTTCATTGGCTCTATTGTGTTTCTTGTACTTACTGTGAATGCCCACAAGAAAATGAATCTCTATCATTGAAGTACATATATGTCACCATATCCAACCCAGAGATTCACTTTGAACTTTGAACTTTGAAGATTGTCTCAGCAGTACAGTGTTCTGATGAGAGGTCCCCTCCCCCATCTCTGGAAAGGCCGTCCTACAGCAACAGAAGTACCGGTAGTCCAATTTGTCATAAACTCGCCTGCTTCCCAGAGGATCTATCGTTGCTAATTATCTGGATGATTGAGATTCTTCCCCTTTGCAGCTGAAGACAGTCCACCTCAATTATCATAATGAGAAGCTTTGCTGATAGATAAACCTTTTGTTAACAGAAATCTTTCTTTCTTTCCACATCCCCTCCCCCCCCCATGAAGCTGTGTGATGAGCCTCATTAAAGGACAGGCACAGCTACTTTATTTCACTTGCATTGTCCTGGAACAGCCTTCTACTTGAGCCACCACTGGGTCTGGTGCAAACCACAGAAATTGGGCTGGTTATTCTGAACAATATAATCAGAATCAGAAAGCGAGCATACCCTCAAATCTCCCTGCTTACAGTGACTGTCAAAATCTCTTTAAAGGAGATAAATGAAATCCCTCAAACAAAGAAAATGAATTGTGCAGCGCTTGTTATTATTTCTAAGACAAAAATCAGTTTCCAGTGCCCTAACCTTTTATGTCCTTTCCTCACATAAACTAAGAAGCTGACAGGATTGAAATATGTTTTGTATATAGCCAGCAGCTTCAGGGTTCGAAGTAAACACGGGAATGTTGAGATTGAGATCTATGTTAATTTTTCCACACTCCATCATTTATTCCTGGAATCAAGGCAGATTTTAAACAAGTATGGAATCAAGGATTTGTGGAACTCTAAAATGAATGGGCATCAAGGATAAGCAGTGTAGTTGTAGGAGACATACCTCGCACAAAGGAAGACAGAAACAGAGGGCAATGTCGAGGAATGCTGTGATTAGGCTAGAGAAGGTATGGAAAAGATTCCCAAGAATGGTGGAGTCACAAGACCTCACAATCGCAGATACTGTGCTGAAGTCTGCGTGCTCTTGCAGGCAGGTAGCTGAGAGAAAACAGCGATCACGCATGTGTGAATGCACACGTTCCAGTCAGTTATGGTCTCTTTATAATAGGTTGTAACTCCCTCCCTTTTGGTTCAATCTTGCCGAGTATTAATCAAGTACAGCAACAGCAATGCTCCCTGCTTACATTAGTCCCCGTTCTGGGAAAGAAGATGATTTCAATATGTGCTTTTAAAGGACTAGTATTAATTTAGTTCTAGGTTACACTTGAGCTGCAGTGACGGCATTAGTGGATATGTTGGTGGAAACATTTATTGTTTTCCTAAGTTCAACAAGTTCTTAACAAAGCCCAATGAACTGTCCATTTTGTGTCTGTGTCCTCTCCCTCTGCACCTGAGCCATCACAAAACTCCTGTCAGCAAGACTTGAACATCAAAGTGGACCCAGCAGAGAGGGAAGAGATGAAATTAGCCCTGAGCTTTGTAGGCCAGGTGGGGAGCAGTTAAAGTCAGTAGAGGTTGGGTTGGCAGTAAGGGTTCCCACAGTGTGACAGCTGCTCTCAGAGCAGCAAGCCCAGTCCAAGCTGGAAGAACGGGTAACAGCATTTGCAACGACTGTTCAGCAACTGACGATGGACAAGCGGAATCGGCTGGCAGCCATTGCTACTACTTAGCAGCTCTCAGCCAGGACAGCCCCACTTCCCGCACCAGCACCTTCACTATTGCCTTCTCATCAGCTTCAGCCACTAATCTCCCAAATCCCAGGCTGCTTCCAGACCTGAGCAAAATGTGGGAATGGCATTGTTCTTCCTGTCTCGTTCACCACCCAGGGATTCATCTGACCCTAGAATTTAAAGGAGATAAGTTTGGTAGCTGTCAATATCCCAAGCTGTCCACGATTTATCTCTGCCTGTCCCACTTGTGTCTAGAACAAGACATCAGATCAGCGCCCTGCTGGTCTGCTCTGCCCGCTGCCTGACCCTCACGACCCCTGGTCCACCTCTCGGCGGATTTTATCACTGGTCTGCTCTGCCAGATGGAAGCACTACCATTCTGGTAGTTTTGCACAAGCTCACCTCATTGCTTTCCCCAAGCTCCCTTCAGTTTGTGAGACTGCCACCCTCATGCTTCAGCACCTGTTCAGACTGTCCAACTTGCTGCAGGACATAGTGTCTGATCGAGGACCACAGTTCATGTTCTGTTTCTGGAAAGCTTTCTGTTCTCCACTGGGAACCACAGCCAAACTCTCACCAGGTTTCCACCCCCAATCTAACAACCAGACTGAGAGAGTGAATTGGGAGCTGGAGATAACCCTGTGCTGCTTTGCCTCTTCCAACCCCACCACCTGGAGCTCCCCACTGGTTTGGGCAAAGACTGCCCACAATAACCTCCAGTGGTCCTCCACTGGCATATGCCCCCCTTTTGAATGCCAGAAGGGATTCCAGCCCTCACTCTGAGATTGACATGGGAGCCCCTGCTGCTGAACAGTTACCCAGTGTTACAAGCACACATGGAGATGGGTCAGGGCTTCTCTGCTGCACACCCAGAAACAGTATATACCCAGCAGGCTGATCAGCTTCACCAGCCCCCTCAAGCAAGAGAAGTCAAGTCTGGCTGGTGACTAAAGATCTTCCATTGAGAGTATAGAGCCGCAAGTTACCCCCAGGCTACCTGGGGCCATTCTTAGTGGAGAAAGCTATAAACAGAGCCTCCTGTAGGCTGCACCTACCATCATCCATGAAGATTCACCCAGTGCTCCATGTTTCCTGGCTCAAGGGGTGATCTTCCTCCCCATTTTTCCCATCACCCCCTCCTCCCCACCTGGTGGATGGGTTCGAGGACTATTCTGTGCATCTTTCCGGGTGTGGAGAAGTGTCCACTACCTTCCTGATTAGGAGGGGTATGGCCCAGAGCAACGTTCTGGGTTCCGGCTCAACACATCCTGGACAAGCACAGGCCTCTGGCGCTTCAGGAGCTGCACCTAAGGAGGGGAGGCCTGTCACAACCATGGAGTCTGGCACTCTCATAGGCGGGCAGCTGATAGATGAGGGCAATCACGTACATGAGAATGCACACATCCCAGCCAATGGGGATTTCTTTGTAATAGTATTTATCTCTCTTCCTTTTGGTTCACACTCCTGGACAGTAAATGCTGGCCTTCTGGCAATGCCTTGATCACAAAAAAATGTATATTTAGAATATTCATTAGTTATAGGCAACACACACAAAATGCTGGAGTAACTCAGCAGGCCAGGCAGCATCTATGGAAAAGAGGACAGTCAACGTTTCAGGCCGAGACCCTTCATCGGCACTGGAGAATAAAAGATGAGGAGTGTGAGTAAGAAGGTGGGGGTGGGGGGGATGGAGAAGAGGAAGAAGAAACACAAGGTGATGGGTGAAACCAGGAGGGGTGAAGTAAAGAGCTGGGAAGTCGATTGGTGAAAGGGATACAGGGCTGGAGAAAGGGGAATTTGACAGGAGGGGACAGAAGGCCATGGGAGAAAGACATGGGGAAGGAGCACCAGAGGGAGGTGATGAGCAGGTAAAGGAGATAAGGTGAGTGAGGGTGAGGGGAATGGGGAAAGGTGGGGGGGGGGGGGTGGAATTACTAGAAGTTCGAGAAATTGATGTTTATGCCATCAGGTTGGAGGCTACTCAGATGGAATATAAGGTGTTTCTCCCCTAACCGAAGTATGGCCTCATTGTGACAGTAGACATGACAGAATGGGAAGTGGAATTAAAAGGGGTGGCCACTGGGAGATCCCACTTGTTCTGGCAGATGGAGCGTAGATGCTTAGCAAAGTGGTCTCCCAATCTACATCGGGTCTCACACAGGGAGCATCGAACACAGTAAATGATCCCAACAGACTCACAGGTGAAGTGTCGCCTCACCCGGAAGGACTGTTTAGGGCCCTGAATGGTAGTGAGGGAGGAGGTGTAGGGGCAGGTGTAGCACTTGTTCCGCTTGCAAGGATAAAGGCCAGGAGGGAGATCAGTGGGGAGGGACAAATGGACAAGGGATTCGTGGAGGGAGCGAAAAGCAGTATGTGTGCAGGAGGGAAAGATGTGCTTGGTGGTGAGATCCTGTTGGAGATGGGGAAAATTACGGAGAATTATGCGCTGGATGCGGAGGCTCGTGGGGTGGTAGGTGAGGACAAGGGGAACCCTATCCCTTGTTGGGTGGCAGGAGGATGGGGTGAGGGCAGATGTGCGTGAAATGGAAGAGATGCGATTGAGGCCAGCATTGATGGCGAAGGAAGAGAAGCCCCTTGCTTTGAAAAAGGAGGGCATCTCCTTCGTTTTGGAATGAAAACCCTCATCCTGAGAGCAGATGTGGCTGAGTGAGAGGAATTGAGAGAAGGGGAAGGCATTTTGATCTACATTAGATATAGATCTAGATTATATTATTGACCTTAGCTTATCCCATAGAACTTAAATAAATATATTCTGTTGGATGGCACATCACCCTTACTTTGATGCCTGCTTGCAATTGCATGGGTTGTAAATTCCTGCCAAGCTAACAAAATCTATTTCTTTTATAGTCCAGCCAATACCTCACTTTGCATTGGTTTCCTATCAAGGGTCTTTTAAAATAACAACCCTTCATTAATTAAAATAAAAATTTCAGGTTGTATACTGTATGCATTCTCTGATGTAAAATGGAACCATTGAATCATTTTACTGACTCTCTAATGACAGAGTAATTATACAAGTCATGATTAACCACTATATTCAGATCCTTCTGAATATTTTGCGTTTATAACACACGGGCTTCATACAAGGTGGCAAAGATAGGAACTTGTATTATGATCAACATACACACAAAATACTGAGGAGCTCAGTGCATCAGGCAGCATCTATGGAGTGAAATGAACAGTACACATTTTAGGCTGAGAGCCTTCACCAGTACTAATGATCAAGAACACTGTGCCCTGATGTAGGTTCTCAGCCTGAAATGTTGACTGTTCATCTCCCTCCATAGTTGTCACCTGAGCTACTGATTTCCTCCACCATTTTATGTGTGTTAGTCCAGATTTCCAGCATCTGCAGGATCTCTTGTGTCTAACTTTTATTATGATTTACTTCAATGTCATAAAGGAGAAAAAATTGGATTGATTACTGCTGGTGCAACTCAGATTTTGTAACGTTTACTTTTGCTCTTGTGTGTAGTTTATCTATTTTTTGCAAAGAATTTGTTCACTTTGTTTGTCATCATTCTCCTGGGCAGTGGAGAGTTATTGCCCAGCTCTGTTGATATTTTCATTTTCTTATATTTGTGCGATTCCTTCTTAAGGAAGCACGACTGTGCCTGAATACCCACAGCGAATTATGGGTTGAACTGTGCTGCAGTATAGCTCTTGAAATCTGAACATAGTGTTATCTCTTCAATGAGTGCCAGACGATGGCTATATAAACAATAGACAGCATGTTAGACTATTTTGCTGTCTGATCTATCTGTGGCAATATCATGCCAAAATTTGTAAGAGCTTTGACTAATCTACTTCATCATCATGGGATTCTTGATGTCCAAAATACTGTACATTCAAATTGTTCCAGCTGGACATTGAACATAATAAGAAATATAATATTTCAATATGAGTGAAACCTATTGATGCAGGTTCAAGTGCTTAACTATATTAAGTATCTTTATATCTTAACCTGAGATGGTTTTAGGTAGGGATAGGTTTTTGCACAAAATTCGGGATACAAAGACGAGGGTGGCTCACTATTGTTGCACACATCCAGCATCCAGCTAATTTAATTTCTGACAGCTTGTCTTAATGTGTCAGTAAATCACATTTATTCTTCATGTTGAAAACCTATTCTGTGCAATTTCAATTCCAGGGAACAAGTTCAGTGCAAGTGACAGTCAATCACTCCTCGCTTTCTAGAAGCTGCTCCTGATTAATGTTCCTTCAGAATTCTTTTATTATCAGTCTGTGTCAGGGAGTGGAATGAGAAGAAGGTTTTTGCAGTTGATGCACAATTTGATGGAATTATTCTTGGAAACAATTGTTGGGGATATGTGGTTGACCATGTAGTTTGTGAAACTTAGGACAGATCCTGCTGGAGTGAAGATCCACCACTTGTTTTCAACTATTCTCCTGCACCATTTAGCTCAGTGTTGTAAGTTGTAACTTGTAACTATGAGTTGTAACTTGTTGTCAGTATGAGTTTATAATAGGGCAACAAGAGCAAGGAGCTATCTGCTACCTTGGGGAATGGCAGAGCCAACAATTCACCTCCTTAACCCATGAATTAAGAAAGGAGAACAGGACTGTCTTCTGATTCCCAGCAGCTGAAGGCCTTCTTTTCCTGACAACATTGGTAAGCTACCAGGTGATGAAGGTGAAGAAATGCTTGAAACTGGTTGTTCAGGAGGACAGTAGGCCTTTCACAGTGCGTCACACCAGAACCTATCATGGCATCGTAAATCCGTCACGTTATCATTACAAGGCAGAAAATCAACAGTGGCTCAGTGAGGATTAGTGAAGAATGTCCCAAGGCACCACCTGATGGACGTAAAATGAGGCACTGCTGAAGTTCAGTCAAGGATACTATTCTGCAAGACAGAAACCAAAAGTGATGGATATTGCCCAGTACATCACAGGCAGCCCCCAACCCTGCTACCACCACCAATGAGCACTGCCACAAGAAAGCAGCATCCGTCATTAAGGGGCCCCAACCCCATCCAGGCCATGCTCGCTTTTCACTGCTGCCATCAGAAAGCGGATACAGGAACTTAAGGTCCCACACCATCAGGTTCAGGTACAATTATTACCCCTCAACCATCAGGCTCCTGAACTTCACTCACCTTCACCCACTTCACTGAACTGATTCCGCAACCTATGGACTCACTCTCAAAGTCTCCATTAATCAAGTTCTCAGTATTATTTATTTATCCTTGTATTTGCACAGATTATCTTCCTTTGCATATTGGTTGTTATCAGTTTTTGTGTTGTGGGTTTCCAATGATTCTATTGTATTTCTTTGGTCTACTCTGAATGCCTACAGGAAAATGAATTTCAGGGTTGTATACGGTGACATATATGTTCTTTGATAATAAATTTACTTAGAACTTTGAGTACTTTTGATAGTAATACCGTATATGTGAATTAAATATAATAACTAATATACACCTTTAAGAAAATGCCTAACTACTTCCTGGGCATGTGTTGTTACATTAAGAATACTGAACCTGTGTGAGATATGACCCAAAGGAAAATAATGTTTCTCCTTTTCCGTATGCTCTTTTGTTTAATAAAACTCTTTTGCTAGATTAACTTAATGGCCTTCCTCCAGTATGGTGGCAGATGCGTTGGTGAATGAAATTATGTCATTTAAACTCCTTTCCAGAAAATTACATCAACACTCGGAGGGACACTGAGTGACATTGAGCTGTGTGACTCAAGTGAGCTATTTTGCCACAGAACAAATAAAGACACCCGGGCAAATAACCTGTCTAAAGAATGAAGACCGTGGAGGAAAGAGTTTACACTCTATTTTAAGTAGCTGGTGTAAGATGAACTAGAACAGATGAAAGTAAACACGTTGTTAAATCTCATTGGACACGGGCAGAGTATTGTAGCGTAGCACCAATTCCTGAGATGACTCCCTGGAGAATGCTTTAGACGCATTACAAGCACTCTGTAGCTTATCTAGAAATGAAACAGTCAGTTCTCTCGTTGTAACCAGAAGCAGGCAAACTCCTTTGTTACTCGCTTAATAGAATATGGATTGTTGGTAGATAATTGCAAGTGAACAGATTTGTAGGACTCCTCTATCAGAGACTGGAAAGAAATAAACTGCAGATGCTGGAAATGCTGAGAAGCTCAGGGAGCAACTGCAGAGAAAATTACAGAACTAATACTTGGGCAGTGACCATCAGATTTGTAGCCATGCAAGGAAAGAGAAAGTACAATTTGAGACAATATAACTGATATCAAATCAGGTCGTTTCCATGAAAGGACAATGTACTGGATGCATGTAGATCAGGACAAGTGACATTTCAGCATTACCTGGGAGTATTGTGTAATGTCCTCCAAACTGTGTTTCTGTTTCAGCAAGAGACTGGATTGTTTATGGAATCCAGGAGTTCAGCTGAAGGAAAAAAGCAGGGATCTTTAGAAAAGTCGAAATGGACATGAAAAGCTGTTTTGCTGTTCAGAGCCAAGCTAGGAAAATGTGGTGGCCAACATTAGGAAGCTCATGCTGTGCAATATGAGACAAAAGACAGGAAAGTATTGCCAAGGTGGCTTTGATGTTGCATTTAGTGTGGAAAGCGGCATTTGCAACTGGAGAAGAAATCCCTTGGACAAGGGAGTGAGTGATAGGGATTGTAAAACAATTTCTGCAAACAGAACAGGATGAAAGGGAAATTTCAGATCATAAGAGTGAGTGACATGATGCAGGGTCAAATTCTGAGCGATTCACTCTGTTACTATTTCTGCGATGCCACCTCACCCGCTGAGTTCTTTTTCCCGACACTTTGTTTCAGATTCAGAGTACCAAATGAAAACAATGTAGCCAATGCCAAAGTCAGTTCTGACACCCAACACACCAGTGGCATGCATACGCCAAGGGATCAGTGCCAGCACAACAGGTGGCATTTCAATGTATTGTGTCACTTCCTACTGAAGCAAGCTCATCAATCTTAAGACAGCACAGTTAAAACCGACAAGCAGTACCCTGTTGATATTTGGTACGGACAGAAGTCAAGAGGGAGGTGATCTTTGAAGATGATAAACCTAAAAAATCAAGAAAGCGATGAAGTGGAATTAATTGCAGAAGACCAGATGTTCATACCAATGGGACTGATGCAAGTACACCATGATAGAACCCTGTAGACAGCCCAAAGAATGAAGCCACACCACTATCACAGCTGGTAGAGTTTGTGACCCATAGCACTGGAGTCCCAGCTTCAAAGCTGACCTCTGGTGAGGTGTGGAGTTTGCATGCTCTCCCTAGATTATGTGGGTTTGGCCCCACACCCCAACTGCCTTTAGAGTGCAAGTGAGTGGTGGGGTCCAAGGGAATTGATAGGAACATGGGAAGGATGAAATGGGATTAGTACAGGATGGCTGCTTGGTGGTCTGAAGGTTCTGTTTGTTTCAATGCTGCATGAACTGAAGTGCAAAAGGCCTGGCACAATGAAGTAGAGACAAATCCTTTATCAGACTAACTTCCGACGTGATAGGGGGCAATGCTGTCGAGCATTGTAGCTCCTAATCACGTGGGGTTATGATGGTGGAGACTTTGCAAATCAGAGAAACAGCCGTAGAGCTGGATTCGGAAGGATCCCCATCAATTCACGAAGAGTCCAGGAGCTGCATAGAGACTGGACACTTACTGTGAAGGATTGTTGTTTCTCATTATTAAAGGAGTTCCATAATGTTTGTGGCTTGTCTGACTACCCATTAAGAGTTGTACCATATGATCAGCTGCTCTCCACGAGTGTGTTATTACACTGTGAGAAATGAACTGACTAGTTGCCTGCACATAAGCAAAATCCTATGTTCCCCTTTATAAGCTTGTTTGTTGAAAAAAGCGTTTTGCTGCTTTAACACCTGCTATTCTGCTGTATCATTGGGAAGACATTGATGGCTTAACAGAGTTAAGCACTCCCATAGCCAGTGGATCAGATAATAACTGACATATCTAGTCATGAATTGTGAGGAACAGCTATCAGGTGACAAAAACACGCTGTGAGTGTCCACATATACTTAGATGACAGAGCATGGTACCTAAGCACAAATATAAACAGCAAACAGTTTATAACCATCTTCAGCAGGAAGGGTCAAAAAGTGACTGATTCATCCCAGCATCACAGGTGAATCACTTTCACTTCACACGATATCAGGTATGGTGAATTACACTTGACAAAAGCTGTGAACTTTGTTTTGACATCATCCGTTTGGTGTTATGATCTCTTCCAATCCAAAGCTAAATGCAGCTCTCACCAAACTATTCCAGTAAGTTACACTTCTGGCATTCACCCAATTATAAAATTGTTCAAATAAATCTTCTTTACAAAAAGGACAATCCAATTCAGCCAGTTACCAAGTCATCAGTTTGCATGCAGTTATCAGCAAAGTGATGGAAGGTGCAGTTAAATGTTCGATCAAAGGCATTTATTCACTGCTCATTGATGTGATTTTGGATGTTGGTAGCAATAATCAGTATAATATCTAATCACAGCCATGGTCCAAATGCAGATAAAAGAGATGAGGTGAGCACAAGTGCTCCTGTTATCAGGACATCCTCAGAACAAGCTCAAGATTAAAGAGCTTCAGTCAAATTGCATTAACGGAGAACCAGGGAGAAAACATTCCTACATCTGAAGTCGTACTTAGCACAAAAGTTGCAGACACGAGAGACTGCAGGTACTGGAATCTCGAACAAAAAAACAAATTACTGGAGGAACTCAGCACGTCAGGCAGTATTTGCAAAGGGAAATGGTCAGTTGACATTTTAGGTCGAGATACTTCAGCTGGACAAAAGTTGTAGTTGCTGAAGGTCTATCACCTCACTGCAAAGTGTAGAGTTTATCTACTCTTGTTCCATTGTAAAGTCAGACATCCACTGCTGATTGCTTTAATGTATGGTGTCAATCGCAGCACCGCAGTGATGGAGATGTGGATTATATTCATCGCTGGGTTGGTAAGTAGGTAGTTGTGTACATGCAAGTTGTGTACATGCAAGTTGTGTCAACCAGTGACCATCTCCAACAAGATGCAATCAACCATGCACCCCTTTCCCACTGATGCACCATCAATAACTCTCGGAGACGGGAGGCGAACGATAGGCTTTTATTAGCTGCAAGAGACCACGATTAGCAGCAAGAAACCACCACACAACATCCTGGAGACAGAGAGGCCGGGCTCAGACCTCCATCACCTTTATACAGGGGTCTGTGGGAGGAGCCACGGTCAGTGGGAGGAGCCACAGGAGCAGTCAGCAGGGGACGTATCCAGACAGGTATATGTAGTTCACCACATTCACCCCCCCTTTGTTTTAAAAGAGAGTCCCCATGGGGCGAAGTTTCTTACAAGTATATTTACAGGTTCAGTCTATCAGGTGGTCGAATCTGCAACTGCGATCTACGTAGCACCGGTGGTGATTGCACCGGAGATGGTGGTTGTGCTGGTTCCGGCCTGACTGGAGGTGTCAGCCCATTAGGCGTCAGTAATCCCTCATGCGTGTGCGAGGCGCCCGGTATGGGAGTGTCGTGAGGAGTCTGTGTAGGGCTCGGTGTGCATGGTGTCTCGTGTGTATACACCTCAGTGGGTACGGGGTGCATAGTCACCGTGGAGTGTTCGGGGTAGGGGTCTGGTGCTCCTGTGGGCACCAGGTTGTGGACGGAGACCGTGTCCTCCCACCCATCAGGTAAGACCATGTAGGCATACTGGGGGTTTGCATGAAGTAGGTGAACCCTCTCGACCATCGGGGAGTATTTATTGCTCCTCGCAGGTTTCCGGAGCAGCACCAGCCCTGGGGACGTCAGCCAAGGCGGGAGGGTGGTCCCAGTGGCAGACGTCCTGGGAAAAGAAAAGAGTCGCTCATGAGGGGTGGCATTGGTGGACGTGCATAACAGGGAGCGGATGGAGTGGAGCACCTCGGGGAGGACCTCCTGCCAGCGAGAGACCGGCAATCCCTTTGACTTAAGGGCTAAGAGTGTGGCCTTCCACACAGTGGCATTCTCCCTCTCCACCTGTCCATTTCCCTGGGGATTATAGCTCGTGGTCCTACTAGTAGCAATACCCCGAGCCAGCAGGTACTGGCGCAGCTCATCACTCATAAAGGAGGACCCTCTATCACTGTGGATATAGCAGGGATATTCGAACAGAGTGAAGAGCTGGCACAGGGCTTTTATGACGGACGTGGCAGTGGTGTCGGGGCAGGGAATGGCAAAAGGGAACCGCGAGTACTCGTCGATTATGTTGAGAAAGTAGACATTGCGGTCGGCGGAGGGTAGGGGGCCCTTAAAGTCGACACTCAGTCGCTCAAAGGGGTGGGTGGCCTTGATAAGTTGTGCCTTTTCAGGACGGTAGAAGTGCGGTTTGCACTCAGCACAGACTTGGCAGTCCCTGGTCATCATCCTGATGTCCTCAAGAGAGTAAGGCAGGTTCCGGGCGACCCCTGGGTGGCAAAATCGGGTGACCCCCGGGTGGCAAAGATCTGCGTACGGTGGCGTATAGCCAGTCGAGCTGTGCGCTGGCACACGCTCCCCGGGATAGGGCATCAGGGGGCTCATTGAGCCTTCCAGGCCGATACAGGATATCATAGTTGTAGGTGGAGAGTTCTGTTCTCCACCGCAAAATTTTATCATTTTTGATTTTGCCCCGCTGTTGGTTGCTAAACATGAACGCAACTGAGCGCTGGTCGGCGAGATAGTGTCTCCAGTGCCTAATAGTTTCCCCTATGGCCTGGGCTTCTTTCTCTACCGCGGAGTGTCAAATTTCAGGGCCTTGAAGGGTATGAGAGAAGAATGCTACCGGCCTTCCTGCCTGATTGAGGGTAGCAGCCAGCGCGAAGTCGGAGGTGTCACTTTCTACTTGGAAGGGAATGGTCTCGTCCACCGCATGCATCGTTGCTTTGGCAATGTCCCCTTTAATGCCAATGACCCCGTTCTCCACGACGTACCCAAGGATAGCAAGTCGGGTGGTTCCAAACACACACTTGTCCCTGTTATAGGTAAGGTTAAGAGCTTTGGCCGCTTGGAAAAATCGTTGGAGGTTAGTGTTGTGATCCTGCCAGTCGTGACCGCAGATGGTGATGTTATCCAGATATGGGAATGTGGCCTTCAGTTGGCACTGGTCCACCATCCGGTCAATTTCCCTCTGGAAAACAGAGACACCATTTGTGACACCGAAGGGGACGCGCAGGAAGTGATAGAGCCTGCCGCCTGCCTCGAAGGCGGTGTAGGGGCGGTCCTCTGGGCGGATGGGGAGCTGGTGGTAAGCGGATTTCAGGTCTATGATCGAGTACACCTTGTACTGAGCTACCTGGTTGACCATATCCGCGATGCGGGGTAGGGGTACGCGTCAAGCTGCGTGAACCTATTGATGGTCTGGCTATAGTCCACGACCATCCTGTTTTTCTGCCCTGTCCGAACAACGACTACCTGGGCCCTCCAAGAACTTGTGCTTGGCTCAATGATTCCCTCCCTGAGCAGCCGCTGCACCTCTGACTGAATGAAGGCCCTGTCCCCCGCGCTGTACCTCCTGCTTTTAGTTGCCACAGGTTTACAGTCGGGGGTCAGGTTGGCGAACAGCGGTGGGGGAGAGATCTTGAGGGTGGAGAGGCTGCAAGTGGTGTCAGTAGCGTGGCTGTTGGCATGGTGCTGGGTGGGATGTGCCGGTCGGTGTGTGTGTGTGGTCAGTAACGGGGTATATGACGAAGCCCCACAAAACTGAGGATTTCTGACAGTGAATGGTGGGAGGGGCCCGTCATACTCCATTGTCACACTTTTCAGGTGGCTCTGGAATTCGAGTCCCAATAGCACAGGGGCACACAGTTCAGGCATGACCAATAGCGCAAAGTTCCAATATTCTGTGCCCTGCACCACCAATGTCGCTACACAACCCCCCTGGATGTCTGTGGAATGCGATCCTGAAGCCATGGTGACCCTCTGGCTTACCGGCTGTGTCACGAGTCCGCAGCGTTGCACTGTGTCCGGGTGAATAAAACTCTCAGTGCTGCCCATGTCAAACAGGCAGCTAGTCCTGTGCCCCTCCACCAGGATGTCCATCATTGACCTTGCAAGCTGGTGTGGAGCGCTTTGGTCGAGGGTTACGGAGGCCAGAGTCGAATCACCGTCTTGGTGCCCGGTAAGCACCCGTGGGTCGGAGGCGGGGTGAGGTGGCGCCAACAAAGATGGCCGCCCCCATGCCTTGCATGAGGCGGGCAGGCAAGATGGCGGCGACCAAGATGGCAACCCCCATGCCTCGCACTTGGCGCTGCTCGCCCCGCTCATGGTTTAGACTTACAGGCCTTGGCGAAGTGGCCCTTCTTTCCATAACTGGAGCAGGTAGCTTCTCGGGCCAGGCAGCGTTTTCGGGGGTGCTTTTTGAGTCCGCAGAGGTAACACTGCGCGGACTTGCGACTGGCAGCAGCCATGGTCGATTGCGGGGACTTCACGGGCTTGCGACTGGCAGCAGCCGTGGTCGATTATGGGGACTTCATGGGCTTGCGACTGGTAGCAGCCATGGTCGATTATGGGGACTTCATGGGCTTGCGACTGGCAGCAGCCGTGGTCGATTCGCCGGAGGGTTGTGGGGAGTTCACGGACTCACGAGTGGCAGCAGCTGTGGTCGATTCGCCGGCGGGTGGCAGGGTCTGCAGCATCCATGGGGCCGGCGGGAGATCGCGCAGCTGGACAGCGTCAGCGTCGTGCAGAGCAGCCTCCAGTGTGTCAGCCAGCTCGATCACCGACTGTAAAGTAAGATCGGCGTTTTCCAGCAGCCGCTGGCGCACGTACACTGACCTGATCCCCGTAACAAAGGGGTCTCGTACCAGGAGCTCTGCATGCTGTTCCATCGTCAGTCCCCTGCAGTCGCAGGCCCGCACGAGTGTCTGGAGGACCCGGACAAACTCAGCGCTCGACTCTCTGGCCCGCTGCCGCCGCGTCGCTAAGCGATGTCTTGCGTAGACGGTGTTCACCGGCTGCAGGTACTGTCTTTTGAGGGCGTCCAGTGCCCCTTGGTAGGTCGGCAGGTCCCTGATTAGGGAGTATACCCGCGGACTGACTCTGGAGAGGAGAACTCTGTGCATGAAAGCAGGCTCAGTCACGGAAATCTCTTCCAGGTACAATTGGAAGCATGCAAGCCAGAGTTCAAAGGCAATAGCTGCTTCGGGAGATTGAGGATCAATGTCCAATTTATCTGGTCATAAAATGCTCTCCATGTTTTAAAATTGCAGCTAATAAAATTGATGCACCATCAATAACTCTCGGAGACGGGAGGCGAACGATAGGCTTTTATTAGCTGCAAGAGACCACGATTAGCAGCAAGAGACCACCACACAACATCCTGGAGACTGAGGGGGGAGCAGTGCCTCCAACCGCCTTTATACAGGGGTCTGTGGGAGGAGCCACAGGAGCAATCAGCAGAGGGGCGTGTCCAGACAGGTATATGTAGTTCACCACACCCGCATTTGACATTCAAATTATTGTCAATTCTCGTTCTCGTTACAGACTGAGGTCAGTATTAATTGGATCAGCTACATGTACATACATATCAACCGCTCTACACAGCTTGGTTAGAGATTTGGTACCTTGTACTTCTGACTGTACAAATTACCTATCTACAATTAACATCAGGGTTCTGATGGAATGTCACTCACTTCCCTGGATGATTGTAGCATGATGCCATTTGGAAAAAGTATCCCAACGAACTCTTTATGTCTTCCACTGGCTCATCAAAGTTTCTTTGGCAACAGTGCAAGAATCTGTGACCACTACCTCCACAGGAAAGATAGATGCATAGTAATATTGGCACTGCCAAGTTCCTCTCCCTTTAAGTGCCATCTGGACTTGAAAACATATTGCTGTTCTTCTTCCTTGCTGGAACCAACTCCTGGAATCCTATCTAACAGTAACTACACAGCCACAAGGTTCAAGAAGATGATTCACTCTCGCAAGGAAAATTGGGGATTAAACAGCTGGCATTGCCCCCAGCACATATATCCTGTAAATGCACAAAGATAAAGTAAATTCCAGACATCAAGATTCAAGGCTCAAAGTACATTTGTTATCAAAGTATGCGTGCAGTACACAACTCTTGAGATTCACCTTCTCTAGACAGCCACAGGACAAAACAAACCATAAAAGTAGTTCAAAGAAAAACAACCAACCCCCACCCACCCCCAACATGCACACATGCAAAAAAAAACAAATTGTGCAAATGGCAACAAGAACCTCACCCCCCATGCACAAAAACAAATTGTGCAAATGGCAACAAGAACGTCAAACCCCAAACCCCCACTCACAAAAAAAACAATTTGCACAAACAGCAACAAGAAAGAAAGGGCAAAACAATCTAAAAACATAAAACTGAAAGAGTCCAAGTGAACGACAGTCTGAAGTATAAATCGCAAATCCAGGACTTCAGTATCACCCTCCAACAGCACTGAAGGAGAGAGAGGCCGTTCAAAAGCAGGGACCTTCCCTTGGCAACATCTTCATAGTTGTTGATTTCGAGTAACAAGCCCTCCAACTCAACCCATTCACGATCACCAAGATGACCATTGAGTTATTCCCTACATTTACCTGTACTGGTGCTCATCCATCACCTTTTCTAGCTTGTCTAATTTAAATGTAATAATTCTTCCTGCCTCTACAGTTTCCACTGGCAGCTCATTCAGCATACACAACAAGCTTAGTTTGGAAAGGTTTCCCCTTGGGTCCACTTTCATTCAGTCTTTCCAGTCTCACCTTAAACCTACATCGTTTAGTTTTAGACTTCCTTACCCTGGGAAAAGGTTGGAGGCCCTCCTCCTTATCTGTGCACTCTCTTTTCAATCTTTGGACATCACTTTAATTCTCCCTTGAGATAACGTGGCTGGACCTATGGTTGTGATCTTGCTGCACAGAGCATCACGTTGTGCAGCAAATGTGATAGACCAGCTGGACATTTCTTGCCTTCATTAAGACTGAGGTTTGTTCCTAGTCACCTGTGCGTGGGAGGATATTGGCTGTGGGTTGCATCACTACTCCTGCAGTTCGTTTGGCTCCAATGGAGATGGGCCCATCTGGCAGCTGCTCCTCACTTATGCAGTGAGTACAGGATCATTTTTTCTCCCCCATACATAGTAGAGAAGGAGGGCAAATTAAAATGGGGTGAATTAGAAAGAGAAATGAAGTGAGAGAAATGAAGACCCATTTAAGAGAGAGGAAAACACAAGAAATTCTGCAAATGCTGGAAATCCAGAGTAACGCTTACAAAATGCTGGAAGAACTCAGCAGGTCAGGCAGTATCTGTGAAAAGGAATAAGGAGTAGACATTTTGGGCCGAGACCCTTCATTGGGATTCTGATGTATGATAAGAGAGAGGAAAATCTGGAGACAAAGAAAAAGTAAGCAGTACAAAATTTTTAGCACACATCTAATGACAATTTGACAACTTGAGGAATTAAACTGAATAGCTTAAATTGTAAATTGGTAAATCTGTTTATTATTGTCATATGTACCAAGGTACAGTGAAAGACTTCATTTTGCGTGCCACATGTACAGATCATTTCATGACAACTGCGCTAGTACAATAACAGAATGCAGAATGAAGTGTTACAGCTTCAGAGAAAGTGCAGTACAGGTAGACATTTAGATGCAAAGCCCCAACAAAGTAGATGTGAGTTCAAGAGTTCATCCTATCATACTAGGGGACGGTCAATATTCTTACAATTAACCATCTTGAGGTATGAAACTGAATGGTTTAAATTGTACCTTTTCTTGGATAGAGAGGCCAATTTTTATTGCATTAACAATTAGCATGCCTTTAAAAAAGTATTTACGTTGTTTGGTAACAACCTTGTCGGTAATAAGATTAATGTACAAATCGAAAAAGCTTTCAAATAACAGGGAGTTTCAAGATGAGAAGCCCTTTATACAAGGGAAAAGATATAGCAACATAAATCAACCAGCGAGTTCCAAGATATCTACTATTACTGCTTCTGTCTGGGTCCTCTGAACTTCCTGCAGATCTGAGCATTAATAATGCATGTGTCATTAGCACAATAAATTTTCCCAGCCATTACTCAGTTCAAAATTGATGCCACCAAATATTTCTTTAAAGGAATATGCAATGAGCTGGACTAGAAGGTTTACTATACTGGTGTGTAAATAAGAGGAAAAAATTCTGAACTCAGTTTAGAATCACAGAAACAGAGAGCAGAAGAAAAGGCCATTCAGCCAAATTTATCCATGCTGACCAGTGGGTATCCTTTCTACATTAATCCCACTTCCCAGCCGCTGGCCCATCACTTTCAATACCAAAGTGACTCAAGTACACACCTAGACACTTCTTAAATGCTGTCAGTGACCCAACTTTTCAGGCTGTATATTCTAGGTTCTGTTTCTGAATGAAGAGAATCCCCTCATATTCCCTCTAAATCTCTTCCCACTTATCCTAAATTTTCATCCTCTTGCTTTATCTACTTCTGATATGGGAAAATGTTTCCTGCAGTCTAGTCTATCTATATTCCTCTATCATGTTCTCTATTAATCTCATCTGAGCTTCTTCACTCTCTCTCCTTATAAATTAAGTTCTCTATCCCAGTTCACTTTAAATCAGAGATACAAGAGGTTCTGCAGATGCTAGAAATCTAGCACAACACACACGAAAATGCTGGAGGAACTCAACAGCTCAGGCAGTGTCTATATAGGGAAATACACAGTTGATGTTTTAAGTCATGACCCTTCATTAGGATATTTTAAATCAGTACATTTGAAAAGCAGTCATGAATTTCTAGACCAGATTTTGTTGGGTAGCCCTTTCTAGCACCATTCTACATCAGCTTGACAATACACTATTTTACTTACTTATTATAGCTGCTGCACATTTGATATTAAGAGCCAATGCTTATCTGGATACATGCACATTAAAAGCTGCACTCTTCCAGTGACTGGTAAGTGTTGCTGTTTTATGAATGGATGCTCTAATGAAGGAAGAAGAAAAATAGAGTTCTTCTAAGGAATTGCAGAGACGTGGATAGGCTGGTGGAGAACAGTTTTCACTGAAAGCATGGTCTTTTGTTTGAAGGGGCGAGAGTTCTCAGTGCAGCAATAAGTGGAAAATGATAATATGTAGTGGAGGTCAATGACAGGAACCTGCAATGAGCATGGGAAGTCGATGTAGACATTACCTGAATTATCATGGGGAAAATCAGTGCAGGTACATATGTGAGCCTAGATCTGAGGCTGTTGGGGATGACAGATCTCAGGTTTGATTGTGTTGGGAAAGCTTTGTGTGGACATCACTCCTTAGAGATGATTAGCTACGAACATGAAACTCTGTAATCTGCATGTGATGAGTCTTCTGACATGTCCAAATGAACCACACATGCTCTGAAACTCTCAGACTAGATTCTACATTTTGATTTATTTTTCCTTTTTGTACTCCCTTGTTGTACTTGTGTATGGAATGATCTGTCTGGCTGGCATGCAGACAAAAGCTTTTCACTGTGCCTCAGATAGATGTGATAATAATATACAACTACCAAGTACATGGTCCTGCAAACTGCTTGTAATTTCTCTGATGCTTATGGTTCTTTTGCATTCCATCTAACAAAAAAGCATTAAGTACAGACAGATAGCTCTTGGAAGACAGAAAGATTGTTGACGATGATGCAAGTAAAGGTTAGTCTCAGCAGTGAGTAGAGTTAGCACTGTGTCTTGAGAGTTCTGTGAAGTATGTTGGCAATGATTGCAGTTTCAATGTACGTCCTTCAACGCAGCACGATTTCAGGGCAATCAATATTTATAAAAGCTGTTTGTCTTGAAAATAGATAAGAGTTATTTCATTTCAAAGAAGCATTGTTGAAAACTATACTGCAAAATTAATTTGTACTGTTGTTGAAGCCATTTCAGAAAAATCTTAGGTTAGAAGACTTCTTCAGATGTTGACAAAAATCCTTCTAGAAAGTTAAGGATCTTGAAATGGGCACAATTTTGTTTAATATATTGTTTATTACAAAATTCTGAAAAAAAACAGGGCCGGATAGTATTTGTAGAAAGAAAAACAGTTGATATTTTAGATTCAAGATTCCCTGATGAAGGAACTCACTCCTGAAAGGTTAAGTTTCCTTTTCCTCAGATGCTACCTAATTTGTTGAATATTTTTAGTATTTTCAGAAGTTTTATTTGAAATTCATGGCATCTGCTTTGTTTTTTAACTTTCACAATATTACTTAACGGTGGTTTAGGGCTTTTGCTAAATGGTTCACACCATCTTTTCAGCATGGTGAGAAGATTCCAGGCCTCCAGCATTTATCCCAATGTCATTATCTATAATCTGATCATTCTGGCTCTGTGAAAAATTTTTGATTTGTTGAATTCATTTCCATTCTGAAGAGAAATCCTACAGAATAGCACATATTTACTGTCCTTTGGCATTCAGGGATGCCACAAGCCAGGAGTGAGCAAATGAATCCTCACAAACAACTGAATGTAATGCACCTTTCTGAAGTGGTTGAAGTTTTAAAGAGAATCAAAATTGTAATATTTTAGCAAATTCATGATTAAGATTGCAATGATAAAGTTAATGGTCTGGAACTACCCCAGGAAGTTCGACTCTGACATCAATCACTCATGTTATTTTTTGTTCCCTAGACAATTTGCTCCATGTTAATAGTGCACACTACAATTAAATCATTACCCATTGTTGCTTTGTCCTTGCTATGTCTTTTATTATGAGCTGATGAGCAATATTATTTTATATTTTTAAGTAGCCTTTTAGTTTCTAGCTTTATCTAAATTTTACAAAATATTTCATCCTTTATTTCATATTCTGTGTAATATTTAGCATGATAATTTAAAAAGAAACAATTATTTATTTCCTGTTCTATCTTGCCTGTGAATTGTTCAAGGCAATACATTGCTTAGTCTGCTTGATGCTGTCACTGCTATTAGATGTCACAAATGCTTGACAACAGCTGACTTTGGGGATGGTGAAATTCTTGTCCCTGAAATTGTTAGATCTTTCCAGGCAGTTTTTTTTTAGATTAGCAACAAATATTGTCATTACATTACTGATGGGAAAGGGTGAGCCACACTGCCTAATAACTTATCTCAGTTTACCCTTTCCTCGCACCTTTTAATAATATAGAACCAATGACCATACACTCATGGCCATTTTATTAGGTACAGGAGAGGAACCTAGTGTGGTCTTCCGTTGCTGTAGACCATCTACGTCAAGGCTTGATGTGTTGTGCATTCAGAGATGCTCTTCTGCACCCCACTGTTGTAGTGCGGGGTTATTTGAGTTACTGTCACCTTGAACCAGTCTGGCCATTCTCCTCTGACCTCTCTCATTAGTAATATGTCCTCACCCACAGAACTGCTGCTCACTGGATGTTCTTTGCACCATTCCCTGTAAACTCTAGAGACCGATATGCATGAAAATCCCAGGAGATTATCAGATTCTCAGATACTCAAACCACCCTGTCTGGCACCAGCAATCATGCCATGCTCAAAGTTACTTAGATCATACTTCTTCCCCAGTCTGATTTCTGAAACTGAAAAACAACTGACCATGTCTGCATGTCTTTATGCATGGAGTTGCTGCCACATGATAGGCTGATTAGATATTTGAATTAATGTGTAAGTGTACTGGCGTGCCTAATAAAGCAGCCACTGAGTGTAATTCCTACATTTACATTTCATCCTGCTTACAGGGATTTCAATAGTACTTCAATCATAAATATCAGATATTAACCACTTACATCCATCTTCCTGAAAAACCAAGAATATAGTCAAGAAAGAAAAATTAGTCGTGATATGAAAATGAAAAAGAACCATTTAAATTAAGCCCCCAATCCCCAAGGAGGTGGCTCTTTGGAAATAAAATTGTTCAAAATGCCGTGAATGTATCAGACTGATTGTTTGTTTAATAAGAAGAGAGCTGGACGGTGAAAAAAGTGAACTCTTAAAAGTACAGCAGCTACTAAAATGTTACAATATAAATGAGGCAACTTCAGGCTTACCCCATAGTTGCTAACCAGCTCAGATGGCTGCTTACTTAAAGTCTTAAGTTGCAGCTCTAGTTTAGTCTGTGATTAGTATTAAATGCCATGACATTTATCATTAGTTACATATGGAAAACATGCCATATTGTACTATCAGTGTATTGATGCTATTCAATTCAAGTACCACTATACTGTGTGTCTGAGGCAGTGGCCTGAGATGAGTTTCCCAATGAATGAGTTGAAGCCATCATTGGTTAACAACTGCCCTGATGGTTGTTAGAGAGCTGATTGAAAATTCAATTGCCTGCAGTTCACTTCAGGAAAATTTTGGATGTCATTTTGTGAATAATGCATCATTTAGCAGCCTCTCTTAACAGACAACGCAAGTGAGTGAGTCATTGTTGAGTGCTACTTACAGCTAAATCACCTTTCCCTATTCATTTGCTGCTGAAGGATTGAAGATGACTTTTCAAGGGGAACAAGACACTCTGTGATTTACTTTGTCAAGGCGTCACTGATCACTGTTCTCTGACGACACCATCTGAAAAAGAAAGAATTCAGTAGCATTTCACGTATTGGATACATTATTGGAATTTCCAAGAGAAAGGGGTTGCTTGGTCATTGGGACAATAATTGTGCCTCAACCTATGGTGCTCAACAATTAGGACTAAAGTAGCACGCTGAAAGCATACATTTAAATGGCTGCTATAATGGGTGCAATTACTACTAGGCAAAGAGAACCTTTCCTTCCCAGACAGCCCTTCAGAATCACAAATGATGGATGGGCTTCCACTCCAGCTATGTAGTTTGCTGGGTGGCTGTTAAGGGCAACAGGTAAGAGAGGAGGTGTTTGACAAAGAGACTAAGTGGGTAGTTTGAGAGTGAGTGCACTCGTTCTGCTGTTAATGCTGGGCTTCAGCGAGCTCCCAATGAATGGACTTGAGGTTCTCAAGACATTCTTGAAGACTCATTCTCTACTTTGAGCGGTTATGGACCTGCGATTTTCCTGAGTCACTAGGACCCTTGTGTCACAACCATGGATTCGGCAGCGCAGTAGATATGGCACCAGGTTCGGAAATGGCCCAAGTGCGGAGTGAGAGACACTGAAGCGGGTCGATAGTTCATAAAACTTTAATGCGAACAGTGTTAAAGGGAAAATAAAACAGTAAGCGCTAGGCCACACAGGGCCATTAACTAAACCTCTCCAACGGGAAACGAAGCCTACACTGCAGCTGAAAAGAACATCTAATTATTAAACGAATACTGCTAGTGTTCAGAATCAGTTGACTTGACAGTCCAATTTCTCAGGCAAGGCCGATGCAAACAAAAGTGAAGCATTGCTGTGCTCTATCCAAGTCTCGACAAGAACTACGACAAGTATGGAGTTAAATACTATCATGATTAAATAATAATTAGTCGACATGTGCAAATTCACAAGGCAATTGCTGTATCTACTGTGCTGCCAAATCCATGGTTGTGACACCTTCTGTCTTTTTCATCGAGGCTTTGAGCACATCCTGGATCAATTTCTCTGTCTGCCTGGCTGTCTTTTGCCATGATGGAGCTCTGAATAGATCGTCTGTTTCAGGATTTATGCAATGGTGGAATGAAACTACAGTTGAGAGCAATTAGGGTTCATTGTTTTGCTGTTGGTCTGGAAGAGTAAACTGACATCGGTTCACTTATCCTGCTAGTGGATTTGGAGGACTTTGTGGAGACGTATTGGTGGTGTCATTCTAGGTACCAGCTGTATTACTTTGGAGCAGACAGGAGGGCAAGGATCACTGTTGCCATATCAGGTTTGAAGACTTGATCTTCGAATACCTTACTCCTCACGTGGCCACCAATAATTGCCCTCTTTGAGATAACCATCATCATGTTTCCCAGGGAAGCAGCTGGACCTACCACACAATGTCTACAGTCTGTTACATCTTACTCCAGTGGAGTCACACATGGCGTCAGCCTTGGCTCAGTGTTAGCATTCTCACCTCTGAAGCAGAAGGGTTAAGTCCCGCTCCAGAGATATCAGCATGGTTCTGAGAATGTATATGTTTGCTTGAGATGTTAAACAGAAAGCCATCTGCTTATGTGGGTAGATTTACAAGAACCCGTGGCTCTATTTAAAGAAGAGCATGGAAGTCCTCAGCAGTCCCAGTCAATACTTATCCCTTCATCAACAAAGTAATGAATCTTGCACCAGTTTTTGACTTTCTTTCCAAAAAAGCAGACACTGCTTCAATGGTGTTTCATTTCAGGATGTCCTGTTGTGTATAAAGCATCATTAAAATGCAAGTAATTCTTTCTTTCCATGTGGTATCCTGCTTTTCAAAGGGAATCCACAACATTCATGAAGGGAAAACACGTGCAGAGTGTTAATATTCATGTACATCTGCTACCATCATATAGGGTGAATGTTTGATGTCTCCCATCTGTAACCTCTGTATCCCGAGCTACTGAGTACACTAAGCAATTTCAAAACTGCAGAAAATATATTTTGAACTAGATGCCTCATTTTTTTCTTAACTCTGAGCAACCGCTCTGAAACAATACTTGTAAGAACAGGTGGGAGCGATTAGGTTTGTGTCACTGTTCATGAGCCCATAATTGAAAACATTGAGCTGGGTCTGATTATAAGCTGACACTTATACTTGTGACAACACACACAAAATGCTGGACAAACTCAGCAGGTCAGGCAGCATCTGTGGAGGGGAAAAAACATCAACGTTTCAAGGTGAGACCCTACATAATGTTGATTGTTTACTTCCATAGATGCTGCCTGACCTGCACCATTTTGTGTGTGTCTTGCTCTGGATTTCCAGCATCACCAGAATCTCTTATGCCTGGAAGTGCCAGCACTCACTGGATTATCTCCAAAGAGCAGCAAGTGCCCATGATGGAGCGCGTCACCTTTCTTCCTAGACGGTGACATTGAGCTCATGCTTAAGCTCAGCGTGACAGCACAATCCCGTGGCTTTTGCAAGTTCTTCTTCACACAGGATACAATCAGACAGCGCTACCCTGGAGGGTAGTCGGGGAGGTGGTGTGGTTGAGTGGGGACGTGTGAGGGGGAAGCTGACAAGTATCTAGGTCTCACTGTGTATGCTGAAGGATCAGCCTTAAATGCATGCTGCAACTGACTGTGAGAAGCCAGAGTAATGCTTCCTAACCTAGCATAATACACAGAAATTTATTGTTTATCCAGACAAGTGTAAACTGTTGCACTTTGGGAGGTTAAAGGTAAGAGAAAAGTATATGGTAAATGTCAGCATGCTGAGGGGCATTGATATAAAAGGTATTTTGGGGTTCCAAGTCTATAACTCCCTGAAAGTGGCAATTCAGGTAGACAGGGTGTCAAGGAAGGCATAGGGCATGCTGTGTATGACTGTTGGTACTGTGTTTTGTACCTTGCCTCTGGAGAAACACTATTTTGTTTGGCTGTATTCATGAGTATTCATGTATGGTTGACTGACGATTAACCTGAGAGTGGACTCATCTTGCCAAAAGGGGAGTCCATGGACAGAAATGTCGGAATCGGAATAGGGATAGGGATAGGGATTGAAATCTTTGGCCGCCGGGAAATTACACTTTTTGCAGATGGTACTCAACAAAATGGTTCCCCCAGTCAGTGTTGGATCTCACCAATGTAGAGGAGGCCACATCCAGAGCACTGGATGCAAGTACATTTATCCTACACAGCTGAGAGTAATGTATAAAAAACCTAGGAATCTGCAAGTACCTGACTATTAGCTGCTTGATAAATTACATATGGTGCGAGCTTTGGTCAATTTTATACACGATGCTGTTCTTCACTGGTGATTGGTCTACAGCAATAGCCTATTGCTCCTGTACATGCACAAATATCAAAGAACCAGTCATCATTATAAATGCTTATGAAGTACTCATTGGCCTTGTAAACAGATTACACTGTATGTTACATGCAGAATATGAGTTCCCAATGAACAATATTGAATTCAGCATCAACTTTCATTTTGTGCAGGAAATTATACCATGTGCCATTTTGGATACCGAATCCATACTATGCACTGAGTTTATTAAAATCACATATTTTAATATAAATAAGGTCACTATACTTGTTGTAAATCATTTTGTAAAATAGGTCACCTGTGCCTGACCAGCTATTTGATAACATTGCTCAGAATACCAGTATGCCACCATTAAAAAAGGACAAAAAGACAGCTTAAAGCACACACCTGCTCTATAAAAAATAATAGTTTGTCCCTTCAGGCTATCATTAAATTCTGGGTCTATTTTCAGATATACAAGGGAACTTGGAACTCTGCTAACTAACATTTGTTAACACTATTATTTGTCTTGGCTCCAAGCAAGTTATTACAGCTATGGGTTATGTGCTCAGCATATATTTGTAGAATATATGTGATTTCGTCCTCCAACTAGTAAGCATTATCAGTGCAGCTAACTCCAAGTGACTCATCCTTTCGGTACTCATCAGTACCAGAATAATATCTGCTGCATAGGGTTGTTGAATAGTTGCCTGAAGTTTCCAATCTATGCTTTACTCTGCTCAATCACACACGCAGTTTTTGAGTTTGCTCTTTCTTACAATCCAGCTTCAAGACAACCATTGTATGATCATGCCCTGGTGCAGATGTGCAGTCTGGGACTCCCAGAGACCACTGGTATGCTTACCAGAAGCCTACCTATCTGCAATATGGAAAAGCAATAGCCCAGCAAACTAGGCAGGAAGGAAATACAGGAAATTGTCTTTGCTGGCTTCTAGAGCAGTAAGTGGACAGTTGAAGGTTCGGGTCAAGACTCTTCACTCGGACTCAAACTAGACAGGATTGAATCCTCGGCTCAGCATCTAGGAGGTCTGAATTAAATTCATGCTGCTGCAACCCTCACCTACCTTGTGAGCTGCAGAGGAGGCATGGTATATACATGATGTGGTTATGAGCACTGCTGAAAGATTGTCCCGAAGTTACAAAACCTCATTTCACCATTCACAAGGCACAGGGCGGGACTGCGAGGAAATACTTTACAGCTGCCAACTGGAGTGCAGCTCTAATGATACTCAAGAATCTTGAGTATAAAAATTGGCAAATCGCATTGCAGCTGTAGAAATCTGGTTTGGCCTCGTTTGGAGTACTGTGTGCAGTTCTGGTCTCTGCATTGAAGGAAGGGTCTGCAGGCTTTGGAGAGGGTGTAGTAGATGTTAACCTAGTTTTTGCCTGGATTAAAAGTCTTAGCTTTAAGGAGCGGTTGCACAAACCTGGATTATTTTCTCTGAGTTTCAAAAGCTGAGGAGGCCTAACAGAAGTACATAAAATTATAAGCAAAGAGATAGGGTAGACAGTCTTTTTCCCCAAGGTAGGAATGTCAAATACTCAATGGCATGGCCTTAAGGTGAGAGGGAAAAAGTTTAAAGGAGATTTATAAGGTGAGTTTTTCCACACAGAATGTGGCAAGTTCCTAGATTTTGATGCCAGGGGAGGTAATGGAAGCACATATGATATCAATGTCGAAGAGTCATTTAGATGGGCACATGAACAGATGGAACAGAGGAATGTACACCATGTGCAAGCAAATGAGATCAAGGTCAGGAGAGGTGTTGTGGGATGAAGGGTCTGTCCTGTGCTCTCTGTACAGACTTTACACAGTGAGGCTTTCTCAGGTCACTGGAACACATTAGGAAATGTTTATGGGCCGAACCAAGACTAGCATTGATTGGAACATTGATCAGCATGGACCATTTGGGCCAAGGAACTGTTTCTGTGCTGTATGTCTCTGTGATGCTAAGCCATTAGATTCTCCACCATTCCAGACCAAGGTGAGAAAGCCAACTCTTAGTTAACATGCACCTGTCAATTCCCCATCCTACAGACCCCTGCATCTACCAATGGAGGATGTGTTGAACTTTTTTCTGTTGCTGCTTTCTGGGACAGCTGGAGATCCAACTTCTTCTTCAGAAAGGCTCCCTGAAAATGCACCGGGGACTTGAAAATTTCAGTACGTGAACTGAAAGTGCGCATGGCTTAAAAGCAGAGGGGGAAAACCTGTTGGGACCAAGGGAACATAGGTAAGGGGTTAAAATTATTGGATGAGGACTGTAGTTGGCAGTCCAGAGGGGAAGTAGATCCCTCTTCTGACTAGACAGCTGAACCTCAGCAACCCTAAAGTTATCAGATGAAAGAGCCATTGATAGTCTTAGAAGCAGAATCTCAGCTCTCAGAATATGGCTGCAGTTCAGAAAATCTCAATGATCTGAGAGCAGGGGTTACCAACCTTATTTAAGCCATGGTCCAATACCATTAAGAAAGGGGTCCGTTACCCTAGGTTGGGAGCTCCTGTCTTAAAGGAACAGTCCACACAGTTACATCAATTATTTTTCCCTCAACGTATTGCATTTATTCAGAATGAGCCTTCTCAACTTCTGTTCAAAATTCTATATACCATTCTTCCCTCTCCTACTCAGCATCTCTTATTTGTTCAAACTTATCAATGCCCATTTCCCCACATCCCCAGGCTGCAAATGGAACTGTGTACAATAACACTAGCTAAACTTACGCAATTCAAGTAACTTTCTGGGGTCTGCAGGAGAGTAATTTACTTTTCTGTAGATCACAAAAAAAATTGTGTGGCTAAGCAGCACAAATCCTGAGTTGTCATTTAATTTAATGTATTCATTCATTTTTGGGAGCTGTGCCTCACTGATAAGGCCAGCATTTTATTGCCCATCCTTCATTGCCCTTGAATAGAATCTAGACCATTTCAAAGGGCAGTTGGGGGTTAAGCACACTGATTGGTCAGGTGTCATAGGCTGGAGAGGGATGGTAGATTTTCTCCCCTGAAGGACGTTACGTGAACTTGATTGGTTGTTATTGGTTGTTAAATTCAGTAGTATTTTGATCATTATTACCAATAACAGGGCTTTTAAAAAATGCCAGATTATTAACTACAACAGCTGTGGTGGATTTGAACTCAGGTCTTTGGATTGATAGTCTTGGCCTCTGTATTTTAAGAATGAGGTACCCTTCCCCATTTCTTCCAGTTATTTTAATTCTCTAACAACGTTCACCTCTCCAAGAGTGAATGTCACCATAAAGGGATGGTGGCTGTATTAAAATGAAATTGCTGAAAGTTGACTTTTTATCCTCAAACAGATGTGTACTAATAAGCTGTGTGGGCAGCTGAGAGCAATGCCTGGGAAATTTCTGGTTCTCCCTGCAGTCCCATGAACAGGCATGTGCAGTGAATCTCATTAATTGTGTCCCTCTTTTCAATTATAATTAAACTTAGAGCCACTTCTATGTTTCCATTCCAAAGGAAACCCCCCCCCCCCCCCCCAACATTGTTAAAATAATCACAGATCAGGTTGTCATGTTACGTCGGGAGAAGGTCTGACGACAGAATACCTAAGTAGCTACTGTATGGAAAGCTGGCTGAGGACAAATAATCACAGGGTGAATGGAATAAGAGAGTGAAAGACTCTCTTAGACCATCCCTGAAGATTCATACCATTGAGAACAACAAGCATCAGATTGTCCTGTTTGAAATTCCTGCAGAAAACAAGATGATGCTCACCAATTAAAGGAAGCAAGAATGCAGGAAGTGAAAAGGAACAGAGAATCTCAAAGCTCAAGAATCACCAATGCTATGCCATCCCTACACCTTTGACACTAGTATGGAAGGAAATTTCAAGCCACAATTGGCCAAATCAGCCATCCCCATATACATTGCAACACTAGACTAGGTGTTATGGTTTCCTCAACAATGATCAGCTAATTTTTTATATGTCCAGCTTAATTTTATAGCCGCTGTTGGAATAATGGTGAAACTATTAGATGGGACCTTAACATATGGAGTGCATTTCTGTTAAAAAAAATGGAAATTGAAACCTCTGGAATAATTTGATGAGTATTTGTGTACTGTTATATGACAGCCAAAGGTTCTGGGAGAGTTAACATTAGGCAAAAGCTTGTTGTTATTCATATCAAATAGAGTGAACCAATGAAAAAAAATGAGAAGACAGCTCATTGATAATGATTGGAAAATTGTAGAGAATGTAGATCTAAATTTATAATCTCTGCCACAGTGAGTAATAGTTTGTAGAAAAATAAAATGAGCTCACAAGTTTACGCCTTGTGTGACAGTCAGATGCACAAAGTATAGCCTGCTAATGCAGTGTCACCACTGCATGAAATAGCTTTGTGTCAGGTCATGGAAACATTAGTATATTCAGTGTTGTTCTATTGTATATATTATAAGTAACTGTTACATACCTTCATGTTGCAATAATCATTAACTTAGTGAACTGAGCAATGGTTTATTTGAGATTACGAGCATGCAAATCACTAAAGAATAATAATTTAAAATATTCTATTTAATTTAAATTCTAGATTTTGATTCTGAGTCCGGACTTGTGGGCTGCATAATGTTGTTTTATTTTATTAGAACAAGTGGCCATTTGTTACCTACATTCAGTGCCCACTTTATTAGGTACGTCTCTATCCCAGCTCATTAATGCAAATATCTAATCAGCCAATCATGTGGCAGCAACTCAATGAAGAAAAGTATGCAGGCATGGTCAAGAGGTTCAGTTGTTCAGACCAAACATCCGAATGGAGAGGAAATATGACCTAAGTGGTGTTGACCATGAAATGATTGTTGGTGCCAGACAGGTGCTTTAAGTATCTCAAAAACTGCTGACCTTCTGGGATTCTCATGCACAACAGTCTCTCGAGTTTACAGAGAATCATGCAAAAAACAAAACAAAAAATCCAGTGAGCAGCACCTCTGTGAGTGTAAGTTCCTTGTTAATGACAGAGGTCACCTGACAGGAAGGCAACAGCAACTCAAATAACCAAGCATTAAAAGAGCGGTGTGTGGAAGAGCATCTCTGAACAAGCAACACTACGAACCTTAAATTGGACGGGTCTCAGCAGCAGAAGACCATGAACATACATAGTGTCCACTTTATTAGGTACAGGAGGTGCCTAATAAGAGCAGAGTTAGGCCATTTGGCCCATCAAGTATGCTCCACCATTTGATCATGACTGATCTATTTTCCCTCTCAACCCCATTCTTCTGATCTTTTGCAGCCCTTATTAATAAAGTACTTATCATCCTCTGCTTTAAATATACCCAATGACTTGGCTTCCACAGTTGCAGGCAGCAATGAATTGCACAGATTTACCGACCTCTGGATAAGGAAATTCCTCCTCATCGCTGATCTAAAGAGATATCTTTGTATTCTGAAACTGAGCCCCCTGGTTCTAGACTCTCCCACTATTGGAAACATTCTTTCAATGTCCATTCTATCTAGGCCATTTAACATTCGGTAGGTTTCAATGAGATCCTCTCTCATTCTTCTAAACTCCAATGTGTACAGACCCAGAGCCATCAAATACTCCTCATACATTAATCCTTTCATTCCTGGGACTATTCTCCTAAACTTCCTCCGACCCTTTCCAATGCCAGCACATCCTTTCTTGGATATGGAGCCCAAAACTACTTGCAGTACTCCAGTCTGACCAATGCCTTATAAAGCCTCAGAATTACATCCTTACTAGTCCTTTTGAAATTAACAGTAGCATTGCAAATGACTTCCTTACTACGGACTTGCAGGAGATGGTGTTCGCATGCATTTGTCTCTGGTGATACAGGGTTCATATTTAGGAGGCAGTTGTGTGTGGGTTGTGATATTTCTGGAAGGCATGTCAGACATAGTTCAATAAGTATGAAATGTGGCTTGTGAAGCTTGTAGTAGAGGTAGATGTTTGGGACTGTTGGGTTACCTGAATGTTGGATGGATGAGCTGTTGGAAAGAGGTTGTTGGTAAGAGTGCAATGCACATATTTATTTTGGAGGCCAAGGGTGCAGCTGTCGGGCAGCAGAATCTGGTGATGTCTCCATTGACTTTGACTACATGTGTAAAGTCGTGAAGCTTTTTCTGCTACTGCTCCATCTCTTAGCATTGATCTTGAATACAATCTTATGCTTAACTTTGAACAAGAAGAAAGCCTCTTTACCTGACTTATCCTCCAAGTTCTTCATCACGTTTTCCCCTGCTCCATCAAGCGCCTTAAACCTGTAGAATGAAGTACACAGGTAAGATCAGAATCAGGTTTATTATCACAGTCCTATATGACATAAAATTTGTTGTTTTACAGCAGCAGTGCGTGCAAAGCCATAGAGGTGTATAAACTGTGAGCATTTCCTCTTTAAGAGATGTAGTCCTTCAAGGGGCAGCAGATAGATTCAGCTGGTTTCAGCCAATCACGAACTTGACTCGGGAATACATGCTGAAAGCAGCATGTCCAGCACTGAAATCCTGCGAATGAGATGGGACCATGAATTTAATGTGCATCCTGCACCAGGTTAGATGGGCACTGGTGAATCATGCACTGAGACCTTGGTGTATATTTTCCTGCAGTCTCTAATTAGGACCTTTGGACTTTGAGAAGATGGCATAGTTGCTCTTTGGAATCATTGCATCAGGAAGTTTTTCCAAGATTGTTTTTGCAGATTACCAGACTAACTTTGAAACTGGTTCTGAATAAGGTTGATCTATTACTGCCCCTGGAGCACTCATGAACAGACATTTGTTAATTCCAGCATCAGTCTATGCCCTATGCTGAATGCTTACTTCAGATACAAATGGGATCCAAATCATTCTCTGAGCATTCAGAACTGATTCATTCATCATGTTCAAGGTTTATTTAAAGGCTCAGTATAATGAACAAATGAAAGGAAAGACCTCAGAAGCCAACATCAAAGTGCCCATATAAAGCATGCAAAATCAAAAAAAGGTTATTTCTTTGTCCATTTCACTCAGGAGATTTTCTCCCATGTATGAGTCAGTAAATTACCATTTAAACTTTCGTTCTGATGGGCAAGACCAAAAGCTAAGGAAAATACTAGTTCATTATTGAAGTTATACAGCATTTCTTATCTGTATCCTAGTTTAATATCCAAAGTTGTTACTGTACTTACTTACATGGAGTTAAACATATTCCAATGAACATAATTTTTGCATTAATAATTTGGAGACAATGCTGAGTCAGAAGAGGCTAGCCATGAAAATTTACCCTCAGGCTGCGTCATCAGAAATTGTATTTGCACCTATGATTGTGTGCAGAGGACCAAGGAGATAGAAATTCCTCCTTTTTTACTTACACTACTATGCAATAAGCACTCTACAGGCTCCTCCTGTATCTAATAAAGTGGATACTGAGTGTATACTAATGATCTTCTGATGCTGTAGCCCATCCTCTTCAAGGTTTGACGTGTTTTGCATTCAGAGATGTAATGTGTGGTTATTTGAGTTACTGTTGCCTTCCCGTCAGCTTGAACCAGTCTGGCCATTCTCCTCTGACCTCTCTCATTAACTAGGCACTTTCGCTTACAGAACTGCCACTCACTGGATGATTGTTTTTCATAGTATTCTCTATAAACTCTGTTTACAGCAGAGGTTCCCAACCTTTTTTATGCCATAGACAAATACCATTAAGCAAGGGGTCCATAGACCCCGGGTTGGGAACCCCTAGTTTATAGAGACTGTTGTATGTTAAAATCCCAGGAGATCAGCAGTTTCTGAGATACTCAAACCACATTGTCTGGCATCAACAGTCTTTCCACGGTCGAAGTTACTTAGATCATACTTCTTCCCCATTCTGATGTTTGGTCTGAACAATAATTGATCCTCTTTTATGCATTGTGTTGCTTCCACGTGATTGACTGATTAGATGCTTGAATTAACAAGCAGGTGTACAGGTGTACCTAATAAAGTGGCCATTAGCAAATACATGTCATAATTTGCTTCGGAAATTTGGTTCCATTGACTTTACATTTACTATAGAGGACTTCGGATGAGTTCCTACTCAAGTTTTAAATCTTTAAAAAATGTTTATTTTGCAGCTTTTGCTGCCTCAGACCAATTGCAATATGTTGTAATTTTGGTAGTGATGGAATAATAACTGGATCAGAAAGCTTATTGCTTTTCAATTAGTTCTTGAGCACATAGTAACATTCACATGAGAACACAGAACATAAGAACATAAGAAATAGGAGCAGGAGTTGACTATCTGGCCTGTCGAACCTGCTCGACCATTCAATAAGATCATGGCTGATCTGGCCATGGACTCATCTCCATCTACCTGCCTTTTCCCCCTAGCCCTTAATTCCCTTACTATGCAAAAATCTATTCAACCTTGTCTTTACTGAGGTAGCCTCCACTGCTCCATTGAGCAGATAATTTCACAGATTTACCACTCTCTGGGAAAAGCAGTTCCTTCTCATCTCCATCCTAAATCTACTCTCCCGAATCTTGAGTCTATGTCCCTTAGTTCTAGTCTCACCTACCTGTGGTCAATAAGGAGAGTAAGGGTGTGCTTACTGAGAAGGAAAACAAAGGCTTGATTTACTATTTTATCTGAAAGTGAACTCCTTCCACAGTGCAGTTTGCTCCTAAGGATGAGCAAGGGTTATCCAACAGAAAGTCGAGAACAGGGCTTGAACCCAGACCAACTGGAGTTAGAAGGCCATAGTGATGACCACCCAAAAGAACTTATGCATTCATTAACAGTAATGAAGGGTGTCATTTTTTTGACCTTTCCAAACTCTTTATACTCTGGATGCATTTTATTTCATTGCTTTGGCCCAAATTCATGTTGAGCCTTTTTCTCCACATGCGTAAGAATTAACATACCTGCCCTTGGTGACTTGGGGAAATATAGCATACCCAAGCTAATGATCAGCCATTAATTTACAATAATCTCTGTCAGTCCTATGTACAAATTTCTTTATAGAATTATGTAGGCTTGGCAACTTCTGTAATTGGAAACGGAAGAACTGATAAAACACCTGCATAACTTGTCCCCATTTTTTACCTTGAAATGCGAAACACTTCATTAAAAAGCAAATGAGTAAACAGACACAAAGTAAATATATTTATGTTAATTTTCAACAAATATTCAGCACTACATCCCCGTGAAATAGAAAGTACAGTATATACAGCAGAATCCAGAGCTAGTTCGAGGGTATTACTTTTCATGTAGATGTTTTACCAATTCTTTCCTTTCCAATTATAGAAGTTGTCAAGCTTCCAGTCAGGCAGCCATTCAGAGTTTATAAACTCTAAATGAAGCTCAGTGATTAAAAAAAAATTGGCTAATGAAGAATCCTAGTAAGAGCGCCAGAACCAAGCAATTACTATCTGTTAAAAGCTAACTGCATATCAAGCATATTTGTAAATTGGATCACTTTGTTTAGATAGTCACATTAGTGCACAAAATTAAAAGTTCATGGGATTGTGGTAATATATTGTAACATCTCAGAGGATCTATCCTGGGCCCTACACATTAGTGCAATCCTAAAGAAGGCACACTATCAGCTCTACTTCACTAGGAGTTTGAGATATGGTTGGTCACCAAAGACTCCAGCAAATTTCTACAGATGCACAGTGGAGAGGATTCTGACTGGCTGCATGGCCGCCTGGTATGGAGGTTCCAATGCACGGGATTGCAAGAAGCTGCAGAGGCTTATAGGCTCAGCCAATGCCATCACGGGCACAATCCTCCGCACCATTGAGGACATCTTCAAGAAGTGGTGCCTCAAGAAAGCAGCAACCATCATTAAAGATACTCGGGGTTAAATGTAGCTGGGCTGCCGGGCGGTGCAGTTCATTGGGCCAGAAGGCCCTGCTCCGTGCTGTATCTCTAAATACATCAATAAGATAAATAAACATGCCCTCTTAGTGTAATCTTCATTGGGGAGAGGCTTCAAGAGCCCGAAGACCCACAATCAATGTTTTAAAACCAGCTTCTTCCACTCTGCCATCAGGTTTCTGAACGGTGCATGAACACATGAACCTTATTGTTCGTCTTTTGCACTAATTATTTACTTCTTAACTGACAGTAATTTTTGTGTCTTGCCTTGTACTGCTGCCACAAAACAATAAATTTCACAACATAGGTCAGTGATAATTAACCTGATTCTAATTCTGATACTGATTACCATGGATGGCAAATTGGATGACAAACAGGAGTTCAGTCTTTTGGAGGGTAAGCAGTAAGTCATGGGATATGGCATTTATATTGATGATTCAAATGTACAACTTAAAAATTTTGTTACAACACCAAACTGGGTAAGATCGTGAACTATTAGGAGGATGCAGACAGGCTTCAAGATGACTTAAGCAGATTGAATGGGAAAACACATGGCAGATCCAGTATGACATGGAAAATTTAAGCTTACCCATGTGTAAGAAAAATGGAGTGAAAAAATATTATTTAAATTGTTCCAGACAGGAAGTGGTGATATTTTTCAGAGTCTGGCCATAAACTTTTATGTTTGGATGGTGCTGTGGTGTAGGACGGGTAGGCTGATAGAAAATTTTGCCTTACAGATGTTGAGTATAAGGCCCATCCTCGTGAGTAACTCAGTATAAATGTAAGTAATGCGTAGGTACTTGGCCTTTGAGTCTTTACAAACAAAAATATGATGATGACTGAAGTTTGCATATCTTTTGTTTTGACATGTGGTTGTCATAGTTCTCAGTTCTGAAGCTTACTTTCACTCATTGTTAAAAATGAAATTCGGTATTGTATCGAGAAGACCATTGGGACAATGACGCCACTTTATTTGACACCAGATTTCACTGAGAATAATTCTGTTGTAGACCCATTGGTCAATATCAATGTTTCTTAAAACCCTGACCAGATTGGCGAAAGAATAACTTAACAAATCTTAAGACAAAATCTTTATCTGTGCAGTCCTGAGTAGAGATATATGCAGAACTTGTAGCTGCCATACCGTTGCTCTGCTTTCAGCTGAGAAACCATAAGGCATAGGATCAGAATTAGGCCATTCGCTCATTGAGTCTGCTCCACCATTCCATTATGGCTGATTTATTATGCTTCTCAATCCCACTCTCCTGTTCTGTCCTTGTAACCTTTGATGCCCTGACTAATCAGGAAACTATTGACCTCTGCTTTAAATATACTCGATGACTTGGCCCCCACAGTCATCTGTAGCAATGAATTCCACAGATTTTCTACCCTCTGGTTAAAGAAATTCCTCCTCATCTCTATCTAAATGGACATCCCTCTATTCTAAGGCTGTGCCCTCTGGTCCTAGGTTTCAATGATATTCCCCCTCATTCTTCCAAACTCCAGTGAATACAGGCCCAGAGCCATCAAATGCTCATCATACATTAGCCCTTTCAATCCTGGAATCATTCTTGAGAACTTCCTCTGGACCTCCCCCCCCATTGCCAGCATACCTTGCCTTAGATAACAGGCACAAAACTGCTCACAGTATTCCAAGTGTCATCTGACCAATGCCTTATAAAGCCTCAGCATCATATTCTTGCTCTTAAAATCTAGTCCTGTTGAAACGAATGTTAACATTGTATTTTTCCTTCCTTCCCACAAACTCAGCCTTTGAGTTAACCTTTACGAGGACTCCCAAGTCCTCTGAATTTTTCATTTTCTCCCATTTAGAAATTAGTCTATGCCTTTATTTCTTCTAGGAAAGTACATGACCATACACTTCCTTACATTGTATTCCACGGCCACTTCTTTGCCCATTCTCCCAATCTGTCTAAATCCTGAACAAGGAGTCCCTGCTCCCTCAATACTAACTGTCCTCCACCTGTCTTTGATCATTTGTAAACTTGACCACAAAGCCATCAATTCTATCCTCCAAATCATTGATATATAACGGGAAAAGAAGAGGATCAAATTCTGCTACTGGTCACTGGCGGTCAACCAGAAAAGGCCATTTTAATTTTCACTCTACCTCGTGCCAGTCAGACAATCTCCTATCCATGCTAGTATCTTTTCTGTAATACATAGACTCTTATCTTGTTAAGCAGCCTCATTCGCAGCACCTTGTCAAAGGCCTTCTGAAAATCCAAATAGACAATATCCACCGGCTCTGCTTTGTCTGTCTTGTCTGTTATTTCGTCAAAGAATTCCAACAGATTTGTCAGGCAAGATTTCCCCTGAAGTAAACCATGCTGACTTTGGCCTATTTTATTATGTGCCTCCAGTACCATGAATCTTCATCCTTAAAAATGTGCTCCATCATCTTCCCAATCACTGAAGTCGGGCTAACTCATCTATAATTTCTAGAATTTCCTTTCTTTTGACACCCTTCATCTTAAAGAGTGGAGTGGCATTGTAATTTTCCAGACCTTCTAGTGATTCTTTAAAGATCATCAGTAACACCTCCACAATCTATTCAGCTCTTCTTTCTGTAAGTCCATCTGATCCAGGTGACTTATCTACCTTTAGTTTCCCAAGCACCTTCTTCTTAGAAATAGCAACAACACTCACTTCTGCCCCTAACTCTCTCAAATTTTGGGGTACTGCTAGTGTTTTCCTCAATGAAGACTGACACACCAGTTCTCGCCCCTCAGTACCAGCTCCCCAGCGTCATTTTCCAGCAGTCCAATGTCCACTCTCACCTTCTCTTTTATTCTTTATATGTCTGAAAAATCTTCTGGTATACTCTTTTATTTTATTGGCTAATTTTACACTGTATTTCATCTTTTCTCTCCTTATGTCTTTTTTTTAGTTGCCTTCTGTTGGTTTTTAAAAGCTTCCCAATCATCTAACTTTCCACTAATTTTTGTTATATTATATTATATTATATGCTGTCTTTGACCTCTCATCACCCACAGTTGCCTCATCTTCCCTTTAGGATATTTCTTCATTTTTGGGATGTATCTATCCAGTGCCTTCCGAATTACCCCAGAAATTCCAGCCATTGCTTTTCTGCCATCCTCCCTGATAGTGTCACCTTTCAATCAACTTTGGCCATCTCCTCTCTCATGCCTCTGTAATGCCCTTTACTGCACCATAATACTGATACATCTGACTTTATCTTCTCCCTCTCAAGCAGTAAGGTGAATTCTATCACTGCCTCCTAAGAGTTTCTTTCCCTTAAGCTCACTAATCAATTCTGGTTCATCACACAACACCCAGTCCAAAATTGCCTTTTCCCTAGCAGGCTCAACTATGAGCTTCTCTAAAAAGCCACCTCATAAGCACTACACAAATTTCCTTCTTGCACCAACCTGATCTTCCCAATTTACCAGCATATTAAAATCCCCAATGACTATCATAACATTGCCCTTCTTACATGCCTTTTCTGTTTCCTGTTGTAATTTTTATCCCACATCCTGGGTACTGTTCAGAGGCCATAACTCCCATAAGGAACTTTTTACTAACTTGCAGTTTCTTGCAACCTGGTGGAGGATTACAAATACCTGGGGATACGAATTGACAATAAACTGGACTGGTCAAAGAACACTGAGGCTGTCTATAAGAAGGATCTGAGCCATCTCTACTTCCTGAGGAGACTGAGGTCCTTTAACATCTGCTGGACGATGCTGAGGATGTTCTACGAGTCTGTGGTGGCCAGTGCTATCATGTTTGCTGTTGTGTGCTGGGGCAGCAGGCTGAGGGTAATGGACACCAACAGAATCAACAAACTCATTCGTAAGGCCAGTGATGTTGTGGGGATGGAACTGGACTCTCTGATGGTGGTGTCTGAAAAGAGGATGCTGTCCAAGTTGCATGCCATCTTGGACAATGTCTCCCATCCACTCCATAATGTACTGGTTAGGCACAGGAGTACATTAAGCCAGAGACTCATTCCACCGAGATGTAACACTGAGCGTCATAGGAAATCATTCCTGCCTGTGGCTATCAAACTTTACAACTCCTCACTCGGAGTGTCAGACACCCTGAGCCAATAGGCTGGTCCTGGACTTATTTCCACTTGGCATAATTTACCTATTATTATTTAATTATTTATGGTTTTATATTGCTTTATTGTCTACACTATTCTTGGTTGGTGCGACTGTAATGAAACCCGATTTCCCTCGGGATCAATAAAGAATGTCTGTCTGTCTGTCTGTCTGTCTTATCACTGCCCACAAGGATTGTGCATCTTCTGATCCTATGTCACCTCTTTCCCAGGATTTGATTTCAATTTACCAACACAGCCACACCACCCACTCTGCCTACCTGCCTGTCTTTCTATGCAATATGTATCCTTGGATGTTAAGCTCTCCACTATGATCTTCTTTCAGCTATGATTCAGTGATGCCCAAAACGTCATAGTTGCCAGCCGCTAAATGCACTACAAGATCACTTACCTTATTTTGTATGCTGGGTGCATTCAAATAGATCACTTTCAGTCATGTATTCATCATCCATTTCCATGTTGCCCCCATGTTACACGTCAAGTCAAGTCACTTTTTATTGTCATTTCGACCATAAACTGCTGGTACAATACACAGTAAAAACAAAACAACGTTCCTCCAGGACCATGGTGCTACATGAGATAACACAAAACTACACTAGACTATGTGAGACAACTCAAGGCTACACTAGACTACATAAAGCAACACTAGACTACAGACCTACACAGGACTACATAAAGTGCACAAAACAGTGCGGGGCAGTACAATAATAAATAAATAAATAAATAAATAAACAAGACAATAGGCACAATAGAGGACAGATTTCAATATAATAATAAATGATGTAGATGTCAGTCTAGACTCTGAGGGAAGAAACTGTTGCACAGTCTGGTCGTGACAGCCCGAATGCTTTGGTACCTTTTTCCAGATGGCAGGAAGGAGAAGAGTTTGTATGAGGGGTGCGTGTGGTGCAACTTATCCCACTGACTGCGGTATTGCCTCATTATGTCCCTATCCTTCCTCACAGTGCCCCATCCTTAGCCATATCACTTCGGTTCCCATCCCCCTGCCAAATTAATTTAAATCATTCCCACCTGCTCTGCAAGCCTACCCGCAAGGATATTGGTTCCCCTTGTCCTTTTTGTACAGGTCATACCTTCCCCGGAAGAGATCCCAATGATTTAGAAATCTGAAACCCTGCCCGCTGCATCAGTTCTTCAGCCACACACTCATCTGCCAAATCATCCTATTCTTCCACTGGCTGGTGCGTGACACAGGCAGCAATCCACTGATTACTACCCTGGAGGTTCTGCTTCTCAGCTTCCTACCTAATTCCTTCTATTCTCACTTGAGGACCTCCTCCCACTTCCTACCTATGACGTCAGTCACAATATGTACCATGACTTCCGGTTGCTCACCCTCTCCCTTTATAATGCTGTTGATCCAATCTGACCATCTCTGACCAAAATGCCATCCGGATGTCTTTTTCACATCATAACTGCATAAAACGTAGAACAGGATAGGACAGGAGCAAGCCCTTCAGACCATGATGTCTGTGCCAAGCAAGATGCCAAATTAAACTAATCCCTTTTGCCTGCACGCATTCCAAATCCAGATAACCCTGCCTATTCATGTCCATATGTAAAATCCTCTTGAATACCACTATTGTACTCATTTCAACCACCACTCCAGCAGTGCATTCCAGGCACCTGCCTTTCTCTGTGAAAATTAACTTAGCCTGTGCGTCCCCTTTGAACTCTTAGCTTCTCAGCTCAAAGCTGAGTCCTGGAAGAACGTTGTTCATGGCACAATCATACAGCAGCATTAAAAACGCCCATGAGACTGAGGGAAAATGAAGAAGGGTGAGAGGGGAGTCACAATATTCTCTCAGGTGGCTGGGCTCTCCCTGCAGGATGGGCTGCCCTGGTGGGACTTCATTCTGCAAAGGCTCACACTCCCAACATTGTGCTGCAGTGGAGGAAACAGGCTGCACGATCTTCTAATGTCATTAGAGTCATCTATGACTTACACTGGGCAAATGCCAGGGTGCTATAGGTGAATCAGAAGTTTCAACATTACTTTTCTGATGTTTGTGGAGGTTACACATTCTCCTTATAACCACACAGTGTTTCTGTTTCCTTCTTCATCTCCAGGACCTGGTTGCCGGTCAAACAACTCTTGTAAATGTCCCCTATTGTAGACAGGTGATTGGAGAGTTAAAACTTGTAAGAGAGTATGTCACAGGGAAACAAATTGAGGAATGTAATTGCTCAGAGCATTGGCTTGCTACACCATTCAGCCTAAAATAGTCTCAAAGTTCAAAGTAAATTTTATTATCAAAGTATATATATATATGTCACTATATACTACCTTGAGATTTGTTTTCTTGCAGGCATTTACAAGGAATATAAAAAAAACAGAAGAATTTATGAAAAGTTATAAATAACCAAGACTGATAAACAATCAAAGTACAAAAGAAGACAAATTGTACAAACAACAAAAATAATAAAAATGATCTCCTCCGACATTACAATGAAAAATAAAGCAGGACACAGAAATAGCCAATAGTTTTGATCTAACAAAAACACATAAGACCATAAGACATAGGAGCCGAATTAGGCCATTTAGCCTATCGAGTCGGCTCTGCAATTCTATCATGACTGACGTGTTCTCCCTCTCAAACTCATCCCCTTGCCTTCTCCCTGTAACCTTTGAATCCCCTACTAATCAAGAACCTGTCAAACTCTGCTTTAAATATACCCACTGACTTGCTCTTTACAGCTGTCTGTGGCAATGAATTCCACAGATTTACCATCCTCTGGTTAAAGAAATTTCTCCTCATCTCTATTCTAAAGAGATGTCCTGCTGTTCTAAAGCTCCACCCTCTGGTCCTAGAGTCTCACTAATCAAAACATTCTCTCCATGTCCACTCTATCTAGGCCTTTCAATATGCAGTAGGTATGAACAAAATCACTCCTTATTATTCTGAACTCCAGTGGGTACAGACCCAGAGCCATCAAACACTCCTTATACATAAACCCTTTCATTCTTGGGATTATTCTGGTTAACCTACTCTGGACCTTCTCCAATGCCAGCACATCTTGTCCTAGATAAGGAGCCCAAAACTGCTCACAATACTCCAAATGTAATGCATCAGCATTACATCCTTGCTTTTATATTCTAGCCCTCTCAAAACATTGAATTTGCCTTCCTTACTACACACTCAACCTGCAAGATAATCTTTAGAGTATCCTGCTCTAGGACTCCCAAGTGTCTTTATAAAAATAATTTAAAATGCAACTCTTGAATACAAAACATCCACAAGTTGTTTCATGCATTCTTTTACTTTTAAAAATGGGAATTTATTTACCGCGATATAATTTCTGTAGGATATGGAGAAACCAATATAATTTTTAGACTTTGGAAAGAGATAGCCAAACAAGAAACTATTAGTAGATGAAATGACTTTGCACTGTTCATTATTTTAATAAGGTGTTAAACTGGCCAAGGCTAAAATACAGTACATCAGTGATCTGTGCCTGTGTGTGATTGGAGATGGGAAGGAGAGGCATATGGTGAGACTGATTGCTGTTTCAATTCTGATCTGGACCCAGTTGCAGGCAATAAATGAAATGAAGGATTTTTGTAAGCATTAAACATGAATGACTTTTGATCCATTTGGGAAAATGCTTTAGAACAAAATTATAATGAACCATGCCACAGGTTCTATAGGGAAATGTCTCTAGCTGCCTCATCAACAAGACACAGAATGAACTAATAGGAGGTTTGATCAGCTGTCTGGGCCACACAAGAGTAACCAGGACTACATCGCACCTTCAGAATTTTCTCCTCTTCTGTGAGAAAATAAGTGAATTTTCCTTATTATTCCAAAAATCAGAATGGTAAAATGTGAGATGTCATGAATGTGACTCTGCATTCCAGAGCAGGACGGTAAATGCAGCCCTACAAATCCTGTCATCTCTTGAAGGAGTGCTGGTTAAGAATTTTTATACAGTCAGGTGGTTATTGCAATCTAAATCCAGAAGTGTGGAATCTAAACCTAGCCTTTGCAAACATGAGAAAAATAGAGCACAAGAAATCTCTCTCATAGTTATCAGAGTTAACTCTTGCTCATTGTCGACAGTGAAATTCTTTACCAATAAGATGGGTGTGTGATGGAGTGAGTCATCTCATTTTTGATAAATTTCCAATATTTAGGGTAGGCCTATCATTTAATTTTCCCAATTATAATGTCCTTGATGCATCATTCCATGTAATCTCCTGGGAAACAAACTTATAATCCCATTTCCCTTCCTATGCAATTCCCTGCAATTGAACCTCCCTCATACACGTTCCTTAACTCATCTCCGATTCTTATTGCCATTAAACCACCCAAAGACATAATTTAAGTGGCCATTTTGCAAAGTTTTAAGTCTTTGGGATATGAGAAACACCCAGAGTAAACTCATATTATCAGGGCGAAAATGATAGCAGTCTGCATAGAGGAGATCAGGACTGAGCACGGGCCCTGGGCAGTAAGATGGCTTTGACAGCTGGTGAGGCCCCAGTGATCGAATCTGTTAATGAAATTGAATGTTGATGCTCAATGACATTAAAAATTAAATATAATACTCATACAGCACAATAACAAGCCCTTCAGCCTCTATGGTCCATGCCAACCAAGCTTTACATCTAAACTCATCCCATTTGCCACACATTTGGTCCATAACCCTCTAAACATTTCCTACACATATACCTCTCCGAATGACTTTTAAATGTTGTTAATGTACTTGCTTCAATCATTTCCTCTACGGCCAGCTGAAGTCCTTGATGCGGGTTCAATTGTAACATTTAAGAGAAGTTTGGCTAGGTATATGTGTGAGAGGGCTACGGTCCTGATGCAGGTAGATGGGACTAGGCAGAAGATCAGGTTGACATGTACTAGATGGCCCTTTTCTGTGTTGTAATGTTCTATGACTCTATAACTGTTGGCAGCTCATTCTATATATTGACCAACCTTTGGTGAATAGTTTATCCATCATGTTTCCAGTAAGTCTCTCCCCTCTAAACTTAAACCCATGCACTCTAGTTCTTGATACACAACCTTGGGAAAACTACTGTGTGTGTTAACCCTATTGCCACCCCTCATGTTTTTACAACCCTCAATCTTCTATGCTTCAATGAAAATTGTCCCAACCTGCTCGACATCTCTCCATAACTCAGTCCCTTGAGTCCTGGCGACATCATTGTAAATCTCACCTGCACACTTTCAAATCTAATGACATCTTTTCTATGAGAGTGACTAAAACTGAACACAATATTCCACATGCAGCCTCGCCAATTTCTTGTATGACTGCAACATAACAGCCATTCTTCCTTCTCAGTGCTCTGACTGATGAAGGCCAGCATGCCAAAAGCTTTCTTCACCACCCTATTAACCTGTGATGCCACTTCCAAGAAACCATGTACTTGTACTGCTAGGCCCCTCGTTCTACAACACTCCCCAGGTCCCTACTATTCACTGTGAAAGTCCCAGTTAAGTTTGTCTTCCTAAAATATAACACCTCACACTCATCCAAATTAAACTCAATTTTCTTTTCCTGGGGTCCTTACCCAGCTGATCAAGATCTGTCTGTAAATCCTGACAACCATCTTCACTGTCTACAATAACATCTACTTTAGTGTCATCTGCAAACATGCTAACTATTGTCATCCAAGCACTGATAAAGCTAACAATTAGCAATAGGCCTAGCACCAAACCTTGGGAACACCACTAGTCATGGGCTCCAGTCCAAGAAATAATTTTCCACTATCACCCTCTACTTCCCACTACCAAGTCAATTGTGTATCCAATTACCTTACCCTCCTGGATCCCTTGTGATCAAATTTTCTATAGCAGTCTACCATATGGAAACTTACCAAAGGCCTTACTGAACTTAATATAGAGTACATCTGCCCTGCCCTTATCAACCTTGTGGTTTACTTCTTCAAAAAACTCAGTCAAATTCATGAGACATGATTTCCCTTGTACAAAGCCATGCCGGTTAATCGATAATCAACCTGATGCACCATCAATAACTCTCTCTGAGACGTGAAGGCGAGATATCGGCTTTTATTGACTGGAAGAAAGAACAAGCAGTAGTTGACCACCATACTACATCCTGGAGACTGAGGGCCGGGCTCAGGCCTCAATCGCCTTTATACCGGGGTCTGTGGGAGGAGCCACAGTCAGTGGGAGGGGCCACAGGAGCAGTCAGCAGGGGGCGTGTCCAGACAGGTATATGTAGTTCACCACACAACCCATACCTTGCTTGTATATCTTATTCCATAAAATCCCCTCTAGTAACTTATCTGCCACAGATATTAAGCTTGCTGCTCTATAGTTCCTAGATTTCTCTTTGCAACCCTTCTTATGTAAAGGGCTAACATAAGCCACCCTCCAGTTTTCTGGTACTTACAAAAATGCATATATCTCGGCCCGAGCTCATATAATTTCTTCTCTGGTTTCCCATAATGCTTCTGATCAGGTCCTGCAGATGTTTCCATCTTCATACTGTACATTTTAAGACATCCAGTACTCCTCTGCTGTAATGCATACTGTCCACAAGACATCCCCATTAACCATCTCATATTCATGTCTTTCTCCACAGTAAAAGCAGAGTCAAAATATACATTGAGGACCTTGCCCACCTCGTGCAGCTCATCTCAAAAGTGTCCTCTTTGGTCTTAGTGGGGCCCTATTCTCTCTGTACTTTTCTCCCCTCAAAACCTACCTATGAAATCTCTGGATTCTTCTCCATGAGGAATGTCATTATGTTTGGCAGAACTCCTGGTGCCTAGCTCAACATCTACCCCGTAAAGTGAGCTGGACTTGGTAGATAGCCCACTCTCCAAATAGAGAAAGATACCTCTCATTGATGGTATAATTACCATTGAGAAACTGATGAAAACATATTGTAAAGGCTCCAGGCCACTCCCATTGAAACACCAGTGTTTGCTGTTTCCCTGACACATGTCCTGCAATCTTTAATCTTTATTTGTGACACCACATACTAATACTACTTTGAAGGTTTCTTAACATTTCACTTAGAATGATGTCCACTAAAATAATGTTAAGAAGCTTCAATCAGTACATCTGATTGTTTTATTTCTTCACTGAAGTAAAGCAATCTGTATACTTGATTACTTTATTTCAGTGGACAGTTAGATAGCAATGTGAAAAAATGGATTACCTGTCTGAGTAAAGACCTGGCAGTAAAGGGATTTGGTTTCTTAGTGATAAATACGTCATATTTCATGTAGGAAGCCTCCAGCAATGCACTGGATGCTTCACTGTACATGGAGTAAGTGTAAGTATCATAAAGCCTCTTTCCTTCCATCACTAAACAGGTTAGTCCTGTATGTTGAGGAATGTCTTGCCCCTTATTTCAATATATGTTGAAATGTTCAGTAATATCAAGAATTATTGTTTAATGTATTAAACATATGTAAAATATTTTTAAATGTTCAACATTATCATGTTGTAAATTAACTCATAATTTTAGAATATTAATCAATGTTTGGGTTGAGTTGTTCTCCAATCTTGGCAATTTACTTGCAAACGTTTCGTCACCATGCAAGAAGACACCATCAGTGCGTTGTTCATTGTGGGGTGTTCTCCAAATGCTTGGCCTTTATATACTTTTCAATCAGCTGATTGGACATCATTTCAGAAACTTACTTGTGATGTGTGGCCAAGATCGGAGAACGACTCAACCCAACCATCAACCACCAGAGTTACACATCTTCTGAATTATTGTCCTAAGCATTTGAACAAGCAAAATGTTTAAGTTAAATTTCTTCATTTATAATTTACTGACACAATTACAATTACACTGATTATGTACTCCAATGTTATTATAAAATTGTCAGTATTGTTTTGCTTGTACATATCATCAACAGCTTAGAAATGCCTAACCTGATGTATGTACAACCCATACATACAAGTGAGTGCTTGAGAAACTGCTGGGATAGATTGGCCAGTTGCTGTGGGGCAGCAGGTATCCTCTACCACCTGAGAACTCAGTTTCCAGCCCCATTTACAGTGGTGCTAGAAAGTTTGTAAACCCTCTAGAGTCTTCTCTATTTCTGTATAAATATGACCCAAAACGTGATCAGATCTGCACCTAAGTCCTAAAATGAGAAAGAGAATCCAATTAAGCAAATAACAAAAATAACATTATACTTGTTTATTTATTTATTTATTTATTTATTGGGGGGGGGGGGGGAATGATCCAATATTACATGTATTTGTTGGAAAAAGTAAGTGCACTTTTGCTTTCAGTAACTGGTGTGACCTCCTCGTACAGCAATAACTTCAACCAAATGTTTCCAGTAACTGTTGATCAGTTCTGTACATTGGCTTGGAGAAACTTTTTGGCCATTCCTCCTTACAAAACTGCTTCAACCCTGGAATGTTGGTGAGCTTCCTTGTATGAACTGCTTGCTTCGGGTCTTTCCACAACATTTCTATAGGATTAAGGTCAAGAATTTGACTCGGCCATTCCAAAACATTAATTTTCTTCTTTTTAAACCATTCTGTTGTTGATTTGCTCATGTCTTTTGGACAATTGTCTTGTTACATTATCCAACATCTATTCAGGTGACGGATTGCTACCCTGACATTCTCTTGTAAAATGTCTTGATACAATTTTGAATTCATTGTTCCTTCAATGATTGAAAGCTTTCCAGGTCCTGAGGCAGCAAAGCAGCCCCAAACTATGATGTTCCTTCCATCATACCATAAGACCAAGGAGAAGAATTAGGCCATTCACCCCATCGTGCCTGCTCCACCATTCCTTCATGTCTGATCCTGGATCTCACTCAACCCCATACACCTTCCTTCTCGCCATGACATTTGATGCCCTGGCCAATCAGGAAACTATCAATTTTTGCTTTAAGTATACCCATGGTCTTGGCCTCTACAGCTGTTTGGGGCTGAGCATTCCACAGATTCAGTACTTTCTAGCTAAAATAATTCCTCCTTACCTCTGTTCTAAAAGGTCACCCCTCAATTTTGAGGCCGTGCCTTCTTGTTCTGGACACCTCCTCCATAGGAAATATCCTCTCCATATCCACCCCATCTAGTCCTCATTTGGCAGATTTCAATGAGATTCCACCCCCTCCCCCATAGTCTTCTAAATTCCAGTGGGTGCAGGCCCAAAGCTGCCAAACGCTCCTCATATGTTAACCCCTTCATTCCTGGAATCATCCTTGTGCACCTCCTTTGGACTTTCCAATGACAACACATCCTTTCTGAGATATGGACCCCACAACTGTTGACAATACTCCAAGTGTGGCCTGACCAGTGTCTTATAAAGTCTCAGCATTATCTCCTTGTTTTTATATTCTATTCCCCTTGAGATAAATGCCAATATTATATTTGCCTTCTTTACCACCGACTCAATCTGTAAATTAACCTTCTGGGAGTCTTGCACAAGGACTCCTAGATCGCTTTGCTCCTCTAATGTCTGAATATTCTCCTTGTTTTGATAGTAGTCTGCACTTTTGTTCCTTTACCAAAATACATTATCATACATTTCCCAACACTGTATTTATCTGCCACTTTTTTCCTATTCTTGTCTAAGTCCTTCTGCAATCGCATTGCTTCCTCAGCACTACTTACCCCTCCACCTATTTTCATATCATCTGAAAACTTTGCCCCAAAACCATCAGTTCCATTATCTAATTCATTGACAAGCAATGTGAAAAGCAATGGCCCCAATACTGACCCCTGAGGAACCACTAGTCACTGGCAGCCAACTCGAAATGGCCCCTTTTATTCCCACTCACTGCCTCCTGGCTGTCAGTCATTCCTCTGTCCATGCCAGTTTTCTTCCTGTAACACCATAGGATTTTATCTTGTTAAACAGCCTCATGTGAGGCACCTTATCAAATGCCTTCTGAAAATCTAAGTAAATGACACCTACTGCCTCTCCTTTGTCCACCCAGCTTGTAACTTCCTTGAAGAGATCTAACAGATTTGTCAGGCAAGATTTCCCTTCACAGAAACCATGCTGACTTTCACTTATTTCTCATTAGTCTGCAAGTACCCCGAAATCTCATCCTTAATAATAGAGTCCAACACTTTCCCAACCACTGAGGCTTGGCTAACTGGCCTATAATTTCCTTTATTTTGCCCTCCTCCCTTTGTAAAGAGTGGAGTGACATTTGCAATTTTCCAATCCCTCGAAACCATGCCAGGATCAAGTGATTCTTAAAAGATCATAACCAATGCATCTGCTATTTCTTCAGCCGGCTCTTTCAGAACTCTGGGTTTCCCATTGTATTAGCAATGGCACTCACTCCTGTTCCCTGACATTCACAAACCTCTGGCACACTGCTAGTGTCTCCTACAGTGAAGACAGATGCAAAGTACTTATTAAGTTCATCGGCCATGTCTTTGTCCCCCATTACTACCTCACCAGCATCACTTTCCAGAGGTCTGGTATCAACTCTCACCTCCCTTTTACTTTTTATATAACTGAGAAAAACTTAAGGTACCCTGCCTTATATTATTGGCTAGTTTACCCTCATATTTCATCTTTTCCCTTCTTAGGACTTTTTCAGTTGCCTTTTGTTGGATTTTAAGAAATCTCTATCATGCAATTTCTCAGTAACTTTTGCTACATTATATGCCCTTTCCTTGGCTTTTATGCACTTTAACTTCCCTTATCATCCGTGGTTGCCTACTCCTGCCATTTGAGAATTTCTTCTGTGGGACATGCCTATTCTGCACCTTGTGAACTATTCTGAGAACTATTCCTGGAAACTTCAGCCACCCCTGCTCTGCCATTATCCCAGCCAGCATCCTCCTCCAATCCTCCTGGGCAAGCTCCTCCCTCATGCCTCTGTCATTCCATTTATTCCATTGCAATACTGATACATCTGTCTTCTCCCTCTCAAACTGCAGTATGAATTCAATCATATTGTGATCACTGCCTCCTAAGGGCCCCTTTACCTCAAGCTCTCTAATAAAAGATGTATTATTACATAACACCCAATGTAAGATAACCTTTCCCTGAGTAGGCTCAAGGGTCAAGCTGCTCTAAAAAGTCATCTCATAGGCATTCAACAAATCCCCTCAATTGTGATCCCTGATTTTCCCAATCCCCTTGCATATTGAGGTCCCCCATTAAAATGGTGACATTACCCTTATTACATGTCCTTTCCAGCTCCCTTTGCAATCTCAACCCCACATCTCGGCTACTATTTGGAATCCTATATATGATTCCCATAATAATTTTTTTTACAGAGCCACACCACCGCCTATGCCTTCCTGCCTGTCCTTTCAATACAATGATACAATCCTTTGATGTTAAGCTCCCAACCATGACCTTCTTCAGGCATGACTCAGTGATGCCCACAATGTCATAACAACAAATCTTTAATTGCGCCACGAGTTCATCCACCTTATTCTGAAAAGTACATGCATTTAAATACAGCACAAGCCCTGTGTTCTTCACCCTTTTGAACTTTGCCTCCATTTAACTCTTTACACTGTCTGCATTTGTACCCAATCATTGGCTTGTCCTTCCTTACTTTCATATTAGACCCGTAATCTACTTGTAAACCTGATGGATCATCCTCAGCTCTATCATACTGGTTCCCATCCCACTGCATTATTAATTTAAACCACTCCCAACAGCTCCAGTCAACCTGCCTGCAAGGATATTGGTCCCCATCGGATTCAACTGCAACCCATCCCTTTTATTCAGGCCACACCTGCCCCAGAAGAGCTCCCAATGATCCAGAAACCTGAATCCCTGCCCCCTGCTCCAACTCTTCAACCATGCATTTATCTGCCACCTCATTCTATTCTTATCCTCATTGTCGTGTGGCACAGGCAGCAATCCCTTAAGATCCTGCGTCTCAACTTCCTTCCTAACGCCCTGTAGCTTGTTTTCAGGGCCTCCTCCCTTTTTACACCTATGTCATTGGACCCAACGTACATGACCTCTGTCTGCTCAGCCTCTCTACAGGATATTGTGGACGCCTTCAGAGACTTGGACCCTGGCACCTGGGTGACAAACTACCATCCATGTTTCTTCTTCATGTCCACAGAATTGCCTATCTGTTCCGTTAAATCTAGAGTCTCCTATTATTGCTGCCATCCTCTTTAGTTCACTACCCTCCTGAGCCAGACTCAGTGCCAGAGGCACAGCTGCTGTTGCTTCCCCCATGTAGGTTGTCCCCCCACAACAGAAGTCAAAATGGAGAACTTATTCTTGAGAGGGACAGTGATATGGGTGTTCTCCACTATCTGACATTTTTTCCTTCCCTCTCTTGCCAGTTACCCATTTATCTGTCTCCTGTAGCCTTGACGTGACTACCTCCCTGTAGTTTCTGTCTATCACCTCCTCACTTTCCCAAACAAGCTGAAGATCACCAAGCTGCTGCTCCAGTTCCATAACATGGTTTCTAAGGAGCTGCATCTTGATGTATCTATGCAGACACGACCTTGGGGGAGGCCAGGAGTCTCCTGGAAATCCCACATCTGACACGCAGAATAGAGCATTGGCCCTGCAGACATACTCCCCATTCTTTCAAGAGTTAGATTAAAAAAAAGAAATAACAAATATGTTTACTTACTTACCTCGTTTCCGCCTGTTCTCGCTGAAGCTTGCAGAGCCAAAGCCTTATCACTCTGGCTCAGTCCACTCCAACGATAACCGCTCCACCAGATGGTACCTCTCTTTTATGGACATTGGGTTTTTCAAGCTACACTCCAGACCTGTGCAGGAATGCTCCTAATGCATTTGTGCCGCTGTTCAATCAAAGACTCCCGCTGAAAACTGGCTGCTTTCTCAGGCTCCATTCCGGACCCACGCAGAAATGCTTATACTATGTCTGCGCCATTGTCCAATCCTTCACAGTTGGGATGAGGTTTTGGTGTTGGTGTGCAGTACCCATTTTCCTCCAAACATGGCAATGTGCATTTCTGCCAAAAAGTTCAACTTTAGTCTCATCTTTCTGCAGACCATTGGTTCAGAAGTGTTGTAGAACATCCAGGTAGACTTTTGCAATCTTGAGACATGCAACAATGTTTTTTTCTGGAGAGGAGTGGTTTCCTCCATGGTATCCTTCGATTAACACCGTTCTTGTTCAGTGTTTTTCTTATAGTGGACATGTGAACAGAGACTTCAGCAAGTTCTAGAAATTTCTGCAGGCCTTTTGCTGATACCCTTGGGTTATTTTTCACCTCCTTCAGCATCGCATGATGTACTCTTAGTATGATCTTTGCAGGACCACCCACCCCTAGAGAGAGTAGCAATAGTACAGAATTTCCTCCATTTGTAGCCGATTTCTCTTACTGTGGACTGATGTACATTTTGGTCTTTAGAAATGCTTTTGTAGCCTTTTCCAGTTTCATGCATCTCTACAATTTTTCTTCAAAGATTTTCTGAAAGTTGTCATGTTGCACATTGTTACGAATGTGCCGCAACTCTGAGGGGCTGAAGGGTACAAAGTCGCCCCCCCCCCTCCTTTTTGAGAATCGCAAGATCGCTATTAATTCGGGTCTGGGACCCAGGAAATGAGAGAGAGACACGCAGAATCCACAAGGTTTGGAATGTGTCCTGGCCTCAGCAAAAACAAAACCCCTGATAATGACTATTGTCTCTTGGAGACGGAATTGTGTATTGAGTACTGTACTATTCATTGAAGCCCCTCAGGGGATGACCAGAGTGGGCTGGTTGAGGGATTGCATCATCCCAACCTGATTGACATCTGAGACCCCGTGAGTAAGGATAAAAGAGGGTCTGGGGAACAACCCCTTTGGACGCACCAGGAGAAACGCTAGCAGTCCCGTGACAGTGTTTAATAGCGACAGCCGGTGGGGGCTCGTGTGCGTCCTTCCCTTGCCTGGGATTGGCGGGCTCACCACGGAAGAACGGCTTAGCTAAAGGAGAGGCCACAAGTGAACGGCCACACCAACGAGACTCCTGACGGATCGAAATCATAAAAGGAAAGCCGGCAAGTTTTTCTCCCAAAACTCTCTCTCTCTCCAACCATTGAAAACCCAGCGGTCCCCAAAGGCTGCAGCCTGCATGAACTGAGTGAACTTTATATTTCCATCGGACAATACATTATCCCCTAGACAATGATAGAGCTTATTTCTTATTGATTATTATTATACCCGCACTTTTAGATTTAGTATTGACGACGTATATTATCTGTATATTTGCATTGATATTATTTTTGTGTATTTTTAATAATAAATACTGTTAAAAATAGTATCATCAGACTTCAACGGACCTCTCTATCTTTGCTGGTAAGTGACCCAGTTACGGGGTTCGTGACAACATAAATAGATCTTTCTTGAGAAGAGCAAGCTCTGTCAGTAACCTGACTGAGGGCACCTCTACAACCCACACCTCCATTCTCACCTCATTGATTGGAACACCTGACTCCAAATAGCTTTCGTAGAAGGCATTACCCCAGAGGTTCACGTAATTTTTCCAACAAATACATGTTATATTGTATCATTTTTCTCAATAAATAAATGAACAAGTATAATGTTTTTGGTGTTATTTATTTAATTGTGTATACTTTGTCTAGTTTTAGGACTTATGTGAAGATTTGATCACTTTTTTTGTCATATTTATGCAGAAATACAGAAAATTCTACAGGGTTCACAAACTTTCTAATAGCACTGTATGACTTGCAATCTACTTGGGTTGTGAACAAATCATAGAAGCAGAGCCTTTCCTAGAAAATGGGGACAACCTGTATTATTTATTTTGAGCCTCCTTTCCTTATCCCTATTTGATTTACTCTAGATGTGCAACCCTTTGCATAAAGGTTGGGATTCTAGTTTAGTCGCTGAGCCATCACTGTCAGATAAATTGGTGTTAAAAAGAAATCCTGAGAATAAGTCAGTAAGAGACCAAAATTTCAGCATTGCACCCACCAGATGTTGGACGTCTATATATATATAGACGTGAGAGACTTGTTTTTGTCTCCATCGATCATGGCCTTGCCTTATGTTTGTCACTGTAAATATTCTGCATAAAAGAAATTAATGTGGTTATTGATTTTCCCCATTTCCACAAAGGTTCTTGATTAGCCAGGGCATCAAAGGGTATGGGGAGAAGGCAGGGGAGTGGGGATGACTGGAAGAATAGGATCAGCCCATGGTGGAGCAGACTTGATGGGACGAATGGCTTATTTCTGCTCCTATATCTTATGGTCTTATGTGTCTCTGCTTTGGGAGCTTACTCTAGGCATTCTTCACTTTCCTCTAGGCTCTTTAATATAACCACCATCATGAAATGTGGCAGTTGGCCCAGCAATTCTATCAAAAGTTTGTCTAAGTTTTCCTCTTGCTGCTGTTTCAGACAGAGAGTTTGACAATAGTACGAACACTCTACTTGCTATTGCACCAGTTACTCACCAAAATTCTCAGGGGAATGGGTATAGCAGGCATATCCAAAGTCATCTGGGAGGGAAGCAGGTATCGGCTTGAGAGATGTTTACTGTTACATCTTTGTCTGGACAAGTTCTACTTAAACCTGATGTTTCACCTCTGGCCAGGAACCAACTATTCTTATGGACAATGAGCCTACCATCCGTGTTGAAAAGGAAGACCAACCAGAAGCTTACCAGTGTGACACGCTACTTGCAGATGAGGTCGTGGCATCTATAAAGTACTCAGTGTATACTAATACTGGTATGTATTAAGGAAACTTCAGCCTTGATGATACTGCATAGAACATTTTCTGAGATTCATGATGTTACATACTAATTAAACATATTGGAAGTAATTTACAGTAAGTGTGAAGCTAATCGCCAGATTAAATTACTAATGCAGTTGAAGTATGCCATGGTCTGAAGGAAAAAAGGCTAATCAGAAACACTCTGAATCTTCTGAAAGGTAGGAGGGAACTTCGGGACTCTGCTGTGCAGGCACTGCCTCTTGCACCCCATTGACATCTATTCAGATTCTCCCACTTGCACCCTTATCCCTGGAGTTCATTCCCTTAGTCCACAGGAGCTGACCAGCTCGCAGCTCAGTTACCACTCCTGCCCATTAGCTTCTTTACACATTTTGCACATTATGCAAGGCTGTGGCCCTAAAATTAATATCAGCCAAAGCAACTTCCTTTATAATTGTCAGATGTTTATTTCACTTTTGCAGTGAAGTGCCACACCAGCATTTCCAACTCCCACTAAAACCAGGGCTGTTAAAACCATCAGACAATACTGTTATGCCTGCTTTCTGTTCAGTGCCTGTAGTGTTTACTTATCCCACATCATCATGTCCTCGACACTCAACCAATGTAAATGCTTAAAATAAACAGTAAAACTGAGTATTTTGAAAAAATATATATAACATAGATCTCAAGCACAAGAGATTCTGCAGATGCTGGAAGTGAATCCTGATATCTTGATGAAGGGTCTTGACCCAAAACATTTCAGCTCTCTATTCCTTTCTATAAATGTTGCCCTAACTTGCTGTGTGCTCCTCCGGCATTTTGTGTGTGCTACTGTCATGCAAATCTCAAGTTTGTTTAAGTGGCTATGAGCTCATACTACTACTTGACAAAATTATTGTTACATTGCTTACCTTCAAACTTTTCACAATGCAAACCTGCTTCGAAATAACTTTTGGGAAGCAACAACACTTGAAGATGTTCCTTTACAATCCAGTGTTCATTGCCTATTCATGGAGCAGGGGGGCTTAGGGGAAGAGAAGTGTCAACCATTTCATTACTGGCTGGACTGTTAAGGACAGAGATTTCTTTCCCTAAGGATCTTAGTGAACAAGTTGATATTATATAAAAACCTGGCAGCTTCCTGCTCATTACAATTATATGGGAATCTGAACTCTAGATAATTAATTGAAGTTTCTGCTGCCCATGATATGACCTAACTCCTACTTCTAGTCTAGGAGGTTATCACTCTGTAGCTGCCCTATTGTAATTGTTTGAGAATATCAGGAAGTATCTGAGATCCCTTAACTCAGTGCAGCTGAACTGAAGAGGTATGCCTGTTACAACTGTCCATCATTACAACCACTATTTGAAATATATTAGCTGTGAAGCAGTCTAATCAATCTTAAGCTCTTATTATTTACCCTTTTATTTTGATTTTGATAAATAAATATTGTTCTTTAAATGTTTTATGTCATATTTTTTATTATTTCATTGTAAGTGCACTTCCAAATTTCCATAGAACAGCAAACTGAGGTAGAAATCCTTTTAGCAAGTAAATTGCAATGTTTTATCATCAAACATGCCTGACTTTTCTGTAATTACCAGGATTACACACATTAACAGGGTTGAATAACTCTTGTGATGGCACAGCTCTTTATATAAAACATTATTATTAATATACTTCAATGAAAATAACTTTACATTTCTCCCAAATTATTGCCATGTTCCTGAGCACCTTGAAATGTAATGTTAAATTTTGCATTAAAAACACTTTCGATGAGGTTATGAAATTAATCCATTTTCCCAATCCAGACTCTATAGACTTGGATTATTTTCCAGTTTCCTTTACAAATGTGAGTCCCTTGCAGAGACAGAAGGATTTATAGTGGGGAATATATGTAGATAAGGCAGAGGAATTTAACAAATACTTTGTGGCAGTTTTCACAGAAAACTAAAACAAAAATTCCAAGATTCCTAAAGAATCAACGGTCCTGACAAGTGAGGACGGAAAACAAATCGGCATTATTAGAGGTTAATGAGCCTGAAGCATGATAAATCCAGAGCACCTGATGATCTATATCCCATTTTGAAATAGATGGCAATAAGATAAATGGATAGATAGAAGAAAGATGGTGACTGGCTCTGTTTATCATCTCCGTTCTAATATGACCGAGCAGATTCAACATGGCTTTATGATAGGGAAATAATGTTGAACTAATTTACTGGGGTTACTCGAGGCTGAATCTAATCGAGTAACGAGAGTAACCAGAAATCTACAGCAGGTACAATCTCACCAGCTTTCCATTTGACTCTGGAGCACTCGGATAGAAACAGTACATGCGTCAAGCTGCTATTGATCGATTACTGCTTGGTGTTCAACAGCAACATCCCCTCAATACTAATGAGCAAAATCCATAAACTGGGCCTCTGTACCTCTTCCTGCAACTTGATACTTGACTTCCTTGTCAGTCAGTGCTGATTGGTAATAACATCTCCACCTCGCTAACAATCAACACAGGCACACCGCAAGGATGAGAGTTCAGCCCACTGCCCTACTCTCTCTGCACTCAGGACTGTGTGGCTAGGCACAGCTCACAAGTTACACTAATTATTTGGCTAGGAGGGAGCAAGTAGGATGAGTAGTGATAAAGATGCAAAGAGGCTGCAAGAGGCTATTGGCAAGTGAATGTGTAATAAAAAGGCAAATGGAGTACAATATGGCAATATGTGAGGTTATCCACATATAGAAGAGTAATTCTGAATATATTTTAACATAACTTTAACAATTCAGAAACAGCTTTTTCCTCTCTTCCATCCGATTTCTGAATAGATATTGGACCCATGAACAGTACCTCACTCTTTTTTCTATTTCTAATTTTGCACTACTTATTTAACTTACGTAACTATTATATATATATGTATACTTACTGTAATTCATAGTTCGTTTTTTTTCTATGTATTGCATTGTACTGCTGTGCAAAGTTAACAAATTTCTGGTGATATTAGATCTAATTCTGATTCTGGTTATATTCTATATTTTAAGAAATATTGATACAAAAAGGGACCTCATTGTCTTTTAAAATGTCATTTAAATTAACATGCTGGTCCACTAGATGATTAGAAAGGGAATTGGTATGTTGCCTTTTATTGCAAGAGAACTGAGTAGGGAAGGCATTACTGTCATATCCAGAGAGACTGAGTATACTAGTATTTAAAACACATACGAGATGGCCTTATTAGAGAGCTTGACAGGGAAGAGGTAAACATAAGGAGTCTAAAACTAGGGAGTGGTTGGGTATGTTGTTTGGATCTAATTGAGGAGAAAATTCTCTAATCAAAGCACTATGAATTTTGGAATTGTTTATCTTGAAGGGCTGTGGTGGATCAGATATTTTCATTCATGTTAATAGATATCAGGACATTAAAGGAATTAACCAATACGGGGTTAGGACAGGGAAATAAATTACCTTGTTGAATAACAGAATAGGTTCAAAGGCCTAAATGGGTCTATTCCTACTCCTGTTTCTATGTTCCTACAAAATAAACCTTGGAATTTATTTCTATCACCCTTTCAGACAGTCCATGTGATATCAAAACAACTCATCACAGGTACAATTATAGTAAATCTCCTCTGCACCTCCATCCAAGGCCTAAAGGGTGTTGTCCTGAAATGGATCAATTCTAAAAAGAATGTCAAGTGTTGGCATAGCAATAGGATCTTCCTACATTTGGCCTTTTCCAACAGGATCCAATGAGCTGGAATGTAATTGAACCAGTAGTCCATTTCTTTTGGCACTGTGACATCATCTTCTTCAAAGTCCAGTATGAACAAGTTCAAAGTAAATCTATTATTAAAGTACATATACATCTCCATAAACAACCCTGAGATACATTTTCCTGTGGGCATACTCAGTAAGTCCATAGAATTGTAACTATAACCGGATCAATTGAAAATCAACCAGATCAAACTGCAAATATAAATAAATAGCAATAAATAACGAGAACATGAGACAAAGAGTCCTTAAAGTGCGATCATTGGCTGTGGGAAAAATCTCAATGATGGAACAAGTGAGTGCAGTTATCCCCTTTTATTCAAGAGCTTGATGGTTGAGGGGTAGAAATTGTTCTTGAACCTGGTGGTGTGAGTCCTGAGGCTCCTGTACCTTCTACCTGATGGCAGAAGCGAAAAGAAAGCATGACCCTTGGTCTTGAGGTTTTCCAACTTAACATTTGTTGTATCTGGTGATTTTGTGGTCCAAAGTCAAGAAAGTCAAGAAGAATGCATAAACTTGTTGGTTACCACTGTTTATTACAGTAAGTGGTTTAAGAACAAAGAACAAACAAAGAAATAAGACAAAAAAACAAAGAAGTCATGGGCACCTTATATTAAAAGCTAACTCTGACTAGACAAATACCAAGATATTCCAGTGCTAAGTAATCAATACAGGGCACAAGCCCCACACGGGTGGAGCAGCAGCAAAGTTTGAGGGGCAGCAATGGTTTGGGTCGCGCCATGTGAAAAGTGAAATCTTGTCCCGTCAAGCTGGTGGAAAACCTTTAAGCAACAACTCTATCATCAACGAGAAAGCATTGTATTGGAGGCCAGTGTGATGATTACAGATCCACGGCAGCACGGCCAAAAGCAGTTCTGTATCCTCACAAGGGTCTGTAACTTGTTCTGATATTCTCTGGTCACATTGCTCAGTCTCCAGCATTACTCAAGTTTGCTCCCCATGTGTCTCGTGAGTCTCCTACAATCACAGCATCACACTTCAGCTGGCTGCTTCTCATCACACACCCACCCACTCCTTCTTGTCATAGACACTTGCAGCTCACACTACCTCATTCCCGGGTTCACACTGAGCACCAGATCTCCCAACATGATATTACACTCTCCAAGCACCAAATGAGAGTCTAACTTACACACTCACACCATTCTTGCAGGAGGGACTTGCAACAGAGCAAGCCACCAGCTAAGAAGGTGAGTCCAACTGTGTGCCTTTTGCCCTTTAAAATAAAGCTGTAGGCACAGCAGACTTAAGAGGCACTGTGGTACTGACTGGCACAGCTGCAGATGCTTGCAGGGATAGTCAGAGTCATAGAGAGAACCAGGCCCTTTGGCCCACCAACTCCATGCTGACCATCTCTCTTGTTAATCTGCTCTTCATGACGTGCTTTCACTGGCCACATCCCTCAATACTCTTGCTTGATAATTTAACTTTTCAGGTGGTGAAGACTTGGATTCCTCTCTGCCACGTCAGGAGGAGGAGTCAGTCTTGTTGATGCTGCAGATCTCACCTTTGTGAGTGTCTACTCGGAGGCAGACATCACTCAAACACTAGAGGTTAAACCAGTAGACAAGTTTTCAGGAGTTATGGCAGTAGACTTGGATTCAACAGCTTCTTGTCTAAGGGTGTGATTGTTAAACCCACTGCACTGGTCTCAAATGAAGACTTTAAGGAGACAGGCTATAGAGGAAAGTGGGTGCTGGTAAAGAGGAGAAATGCACAAAGCAGGCCAGCAGGTCAAGACTTTGCATACATCATGGAAACCACTCTATTCAACGTGGACCGGGAAAATGCTCTTTACTTTCCAAGCGCACAATCACAAAAATACAGAAGTCTTGGCCTTGTTGAAGAAGGAACTTATAACCTTCCACTGGTTGTCAACTAACCTCCCACCCAGCACTCCACCAATGGCAGCTGGCCAATGCCACGATGGTGCAGTTAGTAACCAGACTCTTAAATCTCACAGTTGGTTGAAGTTGCCCACACTCTCACCTGATGCTCAGGAAAGTGGGGGGAGAAGGCAGGAGAATGGGGTGGGGAGGGATAATAAATCAGCTATGATGGAATGGCGGAGCGGACACAATGCACTGGCTGGCCAAATTCTGCTCCTATGTCGTATAGATTTCAAAACTGTGATCACTGTTGAAATGCTCCATAAGAGCATTGGATAATTTACAAAGCCATAAGGATTGTAGTGTGTTTCTGCATGAGTAATTATCACTGTTCATTATTAGATTCAGTTCAGACTGAGTCAGTGGATGAATTTGGAACTTTTGTTGGTGTTTATATCTTTAGTGAATGCTAAAGCAGGATAATTGGATGTGGGAGGTGGACATCACTGCCCTGAGTTATGACACTGTTTGTGAATTGGAGATGAAGATGAAGGCTTGGATAAAACAATCTTCAATAAGTTGCTGATTGTTTTGAATAAATCATGTGTACCCTGATTGTTATCAATACATTGGAGTTCAGTTAATCAGGGCAGCCACATATTTGGGAGAACTCTTAAGGAACAAAAACTAATCAAAAAATATTGTTGGGATTTGCTTTGTTTGTTTGGAACACTATGCCGCTTAATTTGGACAGGTGACCTGCCCAACAGTTTCTAACTAGCGTCAGTCACCTTTAGACACTACGCTGTGCTTAGCGTGATGAGTTTTTAAGTAGCATCAGTTGAGTGTGCTTGTGTTACGTTATCCATTTGGGCTGACAGATTCTGATTCAAAAAGCTGCGGGAATATGAAGACAAGGAAAGTGTTGAAGATGACCCACCTGAACTTGAGCTAGTGACTACCGAAGGTGCCAGGGAATTTATTGTTGGGTTATGACACCACTTCATGCAGGAAGGCAATGAAGGCAGTCCATTACCTGCACTAGGTGTCTGTGCTGATTTTGTTCATTTACAGTCAATCAAAACAACACAGCAACGTGCATTGGATGAACTCCTCTATCAATAACTATTAGGAAATAATATACAGTTTTATAGTACTGTAGTGGTGGCAGTGTTCTAATTTGTTCTGTATTTTAATTTAAATATATAATTTAATACTCAGTTAAATGGTAGCTTGTCTCTTTTATACCTTTTTAGCTATTTCCATGAAACTTTGGCTAATTGGGGCCGCCGCTTAATCGGGCCAAAATGTGTGAGTCCCGATGTGTCCCAATTAACCAGAATCCACTGTAAAGCAATCCTGGCAATTACCTGTACAGCTGGTCACTGTTTCACTTGACCTTCCAACTACAGTTGCATTAATACCTAAATGACGTTGAAGGTCTACTTCCCTTGAATAAAACAATATCAAAATGACCACAAATCTGAATACTTCCTCTTGGAATAATTAAAAATGCAGAAGTGTTTGTTGAATAGACCAACTGTTTATTAGTAATGTTTAGCTGCTACCTTTTTCCCAGGGTTGAAATATATAATACTAGAGGGCATGCATTTAAGTGAAAGGGAGTAAATTCAAAGGAGATGTGCTGGACAAGTTTTTTGCAGAGTGGTGAATAGCTGGAATGTACAGCCAGGGATAGTAGTGGAGACAAGTATGACAGTTATTTAAAAGGTTCTCAAGTAGGTACATGAATGTGCAGGGAATAGAGGGATTTGGACATTGTATAGGTAGAAAGCATTATTTAAGCAGTTTGTTAATTAGTTTAATTAGTTTGTCACAACATTGTGGGTTGAAGGGCCTCTTTCTGTGCTCTACTCAACACGTACGAAAGCTGGATGAACTCAACGGGTCGGGCAGCATCCGTTGAAATGAGCAGTCAACAGATGCTGCCCGACCTGTTCTGTTCATCCAGCTTTTGTACGTGTTGATTTGACCACAGCATCTGCAGTGTACTTTGTGTTTTCTGTGCTCTACTGTTCTATGTTTTAGTTGATCAGCTCTGCATGTGTGCCTTGATTGTTCCTAGGAGACCTGGCCATTTATCATAGATTGCCTTGCTAAACGGAAGGCAGTACAGGTTGAGTACCCCTTATCTGAAATTCCAGAATTTGAAAACCTCCAAAATCCAAAATATTTTTGTGTGTTGGTATGATGTCAGAAATGGAAAATTCCACAAGGCACTGATGTTCCCAGGCCATATGCAGGTCTCACCACACAATAGACACCTCTGAGAAGTAACCTCACATAAGTAATGAACCAAAGTCAATGAAAAATAGAAAAACAGCACATAAAGCAGAAAAAAGAAGATCTTGATTGTGTATTGAAAGAATGGATTCATCAGCATTGGAGTGAACATATGCTGCTTAACAGTATGCTGATCACGAAACAAGATCTATCACGATAAACTGAAAATTGGAGGTAATTGGGAATATTCAGCAAGCTGGTTGCAGAAATTTAAGAAAAAAATAGCATTAAAGATTTGTGGTGAAAAAGCATCTGCTGATCACGAAGCAGCAGAGAAATTCATCTAGATGATGAGGACACTCAGTCCTTGTTTATTGTCATTTAGAAATGCATGCATGCGTTAAGAAATGATACAATGTTCCTCCAGAGTGATATCACAAGAAAACAGGACAACCAAAGACTCACACTGACAAAACCACATAATTATAACATATAGTTACAGCAGTGCAAAGCAATACTGTAATTTGATAAAAGCAGACCATGGGCACGGTTAAAAAAAGTCTCAAGTCCCGATCTCTCCCTGCCATAAACTTCCAGGCACCGACAAACTGATGCCTTGGAAGCACCCGATAACAGCAGACTCTGAGTCCGTCCGAAAACTTTGAGCCTCCGCCCACCCCTCCGATGCAGCCTCCCGAGTGCCATCCTCTGCCAAGTGCCTTCGACCTCGTCCCGGCCGCCGAAACAAGCAAAGCCGAGGTCTCAGAGGCCTTCTCCTCTGGAGATTCCGGACCGCACGGTAGCAGTGGCAGGGAAACGGGCATTTCAGAAGTTTCTCCAGATGTCCCTCCACACTCTCACATCTGTCTCCATCAAATCAGAATTGTGCACGGATCCCTACTTAACAAGTAACAGATATCATTCTTCAGAGAGGCCGCGCGCGCTGCGTCGCACCGCCATCTCCTCCTCCTCCTCAATCATTATTGAGCTTGCTAAGATTGTCGCTGCTGAAAATCTAACATACTGAATGGCTGTATCAGTACACAGGTGCGACGAACAAGTGTAAGACAAAGACTGCTTACCAGTACCACATACATTCAGAGTTGGAAGTTATGTCCATCCCAAGTATTTCATTATATATTCCAAAATTCAAAAAAATCTGATATCTGAAACACTTGCGGCCCCAAGTATTTCGGATAAGGGGTATCCAACCTGTAACTGAAAGGCTAAAAGATAAAAACTGTTGGAAACACTCAGCAAGTTGGGCCATAGCTGTGGAAAGAAAAATAAAGTTAACATATCAGTTCAAAGATCCTTCAGCAGAATCAGGAAAGACAATACACAAGCTGGCTTTCTTTAATCAGAATCAGGATTATTATGACTGACATATGATGTGAAATGTGTTGTTTTGCAGCAGCAGTACAGTGCAAAAATATTAAAATTGTTATAAACTACATAGCAGATAAATCGTGTAAAATGAAGGAATGATGAGGTAGTTGCAGAGAAGGCAGTGAGAGGGAAGGATGGCTGAAGTCAGGGATGCCATAAGGGTCAGTCAATCAGTGGATAATGGGATCTGATAGAGAATGAGTATAAAAAGTAAATGAGTATTAACGTTTCAAAACACAGGGCTGTGGGACACACCCAGCAGGTCAAGATTTGCTAATGGAGAGAGAAAAACTGCGCCAATATCACAGGTGGATGGTTTACAGCAGAAATAACCAGTTGTGACACCAACAAGGTGAATTGCAGAATTCAGTCTCGAGTCCTTAAGCCTGCAACTGATATCCTGTCCAGATATTGCCATTTTTACTTTCTTCAGCTGAGACGCTGGTTGCTTCAAAGGCAGTCTGATGCATTGCTATTTCTTGGTCACTTAGCTCAAATCTGAATGATGTGTTTACCTGTGCCTAAATGTCAGCTAACATTGGATAATCATTGTACTCTATGGCCTAAAGGTCACACATTAATATGATGGACTGTCACAGGCAGCGCTGTCAATAGTCAAAAAGTAGTTTCGGAAGTAACATGGTAATAGTATCCTTAATGAATGCTGCTTTGCTACTCTAGAAGGTAACATGAGCAAAGTGCTCTCTTCATGGAGAAACATACTGTGACATGCTCTCTCTGATTTGTATCCCAGCAGATGCTCATTCCCCCTGAGACCCCTACCTGTCATGGGCAGTTGAGGCGATGTGTCCGGAGACTGTCAGGAGAAATGAGGGAGGAATGTTAGGCAGATTTTAAAGCTCAAGGACTCTAGTTGCGATCAAGAGCATTGCTTAAGCTGTCAGTCTCCTCCTCCAGGTTCTGCCGTTCAGTTTGATCTCTGTTAATTCCTGTGTTCATAGTGGAGAGGGCCAAGTTTCTAGTGCAGCTTCTCCAGATGAACTGGTGTTCTGTGAAGAGGTTAAACACTATTTCACAAGCACCCTAGCAATCAAGCTGGCAAGTGTGCTTTGGATAATGGCTGCATTACAACACTTGCCTCAGACTTACGCTGAAGCACAATATTGCAAAATATTCCAAGCCATGGATTCAAGGGGCATCATTGCACAGTAAAGTAACCCTGGACATAGAATTATTATGTTCCTCTCCATCCATCCCTCCATTAGATTGACTGGATTGTTATGACTTCTATACATGCTCAAGTTTGTGGTTTTCAATAGGTTCGATAGGTACATTTAATGTCAGAGAAATGTATACAATATACGGTACATCCTGAAATTCTTTTTCTTCACAAACATCCATGAAAATAGAGGACTTCCCCCAAAGAATGAATGACGGTTAAATGTTAGAACAACAAAGTCCCTCCCCGGCTCTCCTCTCTCTTGCGCGTAAGCAACGATATTCCTCTCCCCATCGGCACCCGCCACTGAGCATTCAAGCATGCAGCAAAGCACCAGCAAAGACACAGACCTGCAGTACTCCAAAGACTACTTGTTCACCTGGTATTCAACATACCACAGGCTCTCTCTCTCCCTAATAAAGAGATGTCTCCATTTCACAGCAAGAGGGGAGACAGAACAAACAGCTTGCTGAATTACGATGTTAGAAGTCTGTTGTGTCGCTTTTTTCGAGCTCTGCGCCCAGAGAAAGGTTCAGGTCTCCGGACACACAGCCCATGACAGCTAACCCACTGCACCCGATGTTCCGGGTTCTCCCGCAACGCTTCAGTCAGGCACTGGCCTTGAATCAGCCAGTCTCCAGAGCCACGAAAATCCAGCACCCTGAAGGTGTGCTATGTTTCCAGGTCACGTTCCTGGGGTATCAAAAAGCAGCAGGTTGTGAGACCCTGAGAGCGGGTCCCATTCCCGCAAAGAACCGAAGGCAGAATGTAACTCCAGGTCAGGGTCTTCAAAAGAACTTTGAAAAGAAAAAAGAGATATCAAAGATAAAAAAAATAGAGCTGTCTCCAAAGATGCAAGCAAAGGAGTCGCCGTTTAATGCCATCATCACTTTGCTCCACCCCTCCTCATTTCCTGACTTTACTATGAGTGATAATCCTTCCTCAATCAATATATGAATGGTTCAGCTGCTATATTTTACAGATGTGCAGAAAGTAATATTTATATTCAAATCTAACCAGTCAAACCAATTATAGTTCCTTCTCCCTGAAACAGAAAGCCAATAAAAACAGTGCTATATCATTTCAGTAAGAGGACACAGTTAACCTTCTCTGGTCAGCTCTATCACTCACATTCTCCTGACACATGTGGCTTACTCTTAAGATAATTAACCGGTTCATTGTTTAGCTTCCATACTAAGGCCCATTTTTAAATCAAGCGATTTGGCTATGGGTTCAGTTTAAAAATTAACTTATGGATCATCAAACATTATGGAGTATTTTAAATTTTAAGCCTCATTATAAATAAATGATAAACAATATCAATAAATATTGACTATTCATTCATTTCCATAGATGTTTTCCATCCTGCTGGGTTCCTCCAGCATTTTGTGGAGGGAATACGATAATAATTTTCTTCCCATAATTTTTACACAAAATGAAACCCAGTATTCAGTGTAATTTCCAGCATGTCAGCCAAAGGCCTCTTGTCAGCACTGAACCTGCCTATTAAAGCAGGTTAACATTCCTTTCTGGAAAACGTCTTTGGAGTGGTGGAGGAGTGAACTGCGTCAGAAAGAGCCACTGGTAAGCTTCTCTAGGGGACTTGCTGGAAGAGGTCAGGACAATGAGGGAAGCGTTTCTTTAATCAGTGGGAGGAACACTTAGACACAGTCATGGGGAGATTGCTGTCACTGTTAGTCCCAGAAGCATCATCCTCAGAGATTGCTTCAGCAACCTCATTAAAAACCCTGAACAATCAGTCTTTCCTACCTCCTGATCCCCCACCCATCTTAACAATTCCGCCCCCTTCATCACATCTTTCAGATTTACATCACCACTTCTCCCTCGCACTACAAACTCACATGTCCCTCTCTTGCTTGCTGCCCTCACAATAGCCTTTAGCATCCCTTTCTTGTTTCAGTGGCTATCCCTTACAGAACAATTCAGACATCCTACGCTCCAGATATACGGCCTTCACACTCGGGATCATTTTCCTCCTTTTCCCCTCTCAGAACAACCATACAGCAGACATTCACCATCTCTGTGCCTTTGCAGGAGGAAATGGTGCACAGCACAGGGCAGAGGAGACCGGGCAGGGGAGCAGGAGGTGTTTGGAGAATAGTATCATGATCCTCCCCAAGGTGCAGCAACTTCCCACCCTGAAACAAAGTGGGATATTTCATAGTGGGAGGCTTTGTTGAATGTGGCCTGTCACTCTTAATTGTATCTCTGCATACATCTGTGAGAGACAGATTACCACATTGAGTTACACATTACCACACCAGGTTGACCACATTGTTAATTTTTGATGCATGATATTTTCTGCAAACTGGCTTCCAGTTCTGTGCTAACCTGAAGCTGTGTCCTCCAGCTCCTTCACTCAGAGGAGCAGCGTGTGCAGGAAAAGGTACCATTATGTGCTGCATCATTTCCAAGCACTGATGCCTATTTCTGGGCGTAGATCAAGTTAGAGACAGTTGCCTGCACAAAGTAATGGTAGCAGGTGGACTGTAGGCAGTAGAAGACACCAACGCTGCCAGTGGTGCCACGAATGAAGGAAATAACTGTAGATGATGGAAGGCTTGCTGAAGAATTTCAAACCAACCTCCAAAAGAATGGAGGAGTCTGCTTTCAGCCTGTCTGTTATCATGAAGCTGCATCTCCTTGGCAGTTTCCAGCCTACCTAAAGAATGTGCCTATGTTCTGGATCCTCAGCTGGGTTCTCTCTGCAGCAGGCTAAACTGCTTTGGTGTAAGAATAAGTGGCTGTGCCACACCTGGGAGTGATGGACATCCACCAGGAAGAAACTAAGAGGAGTAATAAATAAAGTTTTCATGGTCTCGTTTATATTCTGCCGTCTGCTCGCCAGCAGATCAGTGGTTGTGATTTACCTTCTCTCAAGATATCAGAATAACAGCTTCACGCCCACCACCTTGTTCCCACTCTCAGGGTATACTTGCACCCTCATTAGCCATCATTAATGGTCAGTTTGCAAAACAGGATGTTTAAAGTTTTGCATTTCTTCCTTTCTGCTGTTGCATTGAGTATGTTGTTTCTACCCCCTCCCCAGTTCTCCCAGGTCTTCTTTGGGCACTGCGTTACTATGAAGAGATATCTTGATGCAATAGCAATGCACTGCAAATCCATTTTCTTCTACTGGAGCTTTCAAGTTCAGTCTGACTTATGGTGCCAATACTTTGAAGCTTTTTATTCAGAATTATTAACAAAAGATGAATGTGACTTTGATGTGTAATAACTTGAATTGATAGTAACAAGTAATTTAGCCACACATAAATATTCCCCTATTTATCACAAGGCTTTTGAAGTTTCATACTTCTGTGGAATTTTAAAATCAAAGTTGCCCCTATTGTGTGAAGGTATTTTCAATCCTGCATGTTAATGAAATTCTGGTGTAATGGTGCATAAGCATCTTTAAAATGCTCTTTAAACACAAAAGTTATTCACTTACTCCACCAAATATGTTGATGGATCACTGCCTCTGTATTATTTCTTTCAATGCTGTAGTGGTCCGCCCATTAAGTGAAAGTGAGTTCCAATGAAAACATTCATTGCCAAGTAATAAACAGTGGCAGGCAATTTACTGTGCATGGATTTATCTCACTTACTGATTATATTTTTAAACAGTATTTTACTTAGAGAATTCTCTGCAACATTGTGGAATGCGAGGTGTGGCAAAGCATACAAAACATCTATACTCAATCAACTGTATGAATACCACTCTCTGCATTAAGATGATTATTAAACCTGAAAGTATGAATAACTCATAAATGTAACCATTAAAATATGCGTTGACATTACAGCCAATGGTAATTAGAAAGCAGTCAGCGGTGTGCATTGATGCCATTGACAGATGGTGAATACTGAGTTCTTCTACAAGTGGTATAGTTATACATGTTTGTTAACATATGTCAGAAGCAAATTTATTGAAAGATTGGATATAGGTTATTTAGAGGGGTGGGAGAAGGTAGTTTTCTGATCCTTTGAATCATATCTCATAAAGTCAGGTTTAAGACCAAACTTACTAGTTGCAATTTTTGTTCCTGTTAATTATTTAATTTGTGGACCAGGGAATTATAATTGACATCCATATCAATATTGACTTGTATTCTAATCTTTGCTGGCGCCAAAGCAGTTTGGCATCCTGATACATTGAGCACCCAAGTTTACTGCCAGACTTCTTGGCAGTATTACCTGATGCTCTGTGCCACTCAAAGATCGTCTCAGGAGCTGGTTCAATAAATCTATTGCATCACTTATCTTCCCAGAATCTCAGGCATCACAACATTACATCTATCTTAATTCCTGCATTCTCTCTTCCTGTTGTGCATCGCAGGGATAATTTGTTTTTGAGCTAAAAGATATGGATTGAGACGGAATGGAACTGAAAACCTCTCAAATGGATGAAGTAGATGAGTGTGTGAAAATGTTAAATGTTGCAAAGGAGAAACCTGAATTTGATTTTTTTTTAAAAAGTATTAGCATCTGATTTCATTCCATACTTCTGATCTTCAATAGTTTGAAGGATAGTTCTGATACTTACACAGTAGTCAATGGCCAGTTACACATATAAACCTGTAATGAATCCATGCATATTGGTAAAGATGGCACTGCAATCCTGCAACTAGTCTCCAGATACCAGTGTCCAACCTGGCACCTGAAAGCAGAAATAATGAAGGTTTATTAATGTATGAACCTGGATCAATTCTCTTCAGGAACTGCTCTAAATTGCTTCCAATATAATGATGAATGTTGGAAATTGTGAAGAATATCACACCATACACTCACCTGATATGTAAAAAGTTTTTAAAACACCAACAAAAGGTGTCGAGTCAGAACAGACCAGAATTAGTTAGGAGTGGGATGTTAGCATGGAGTTGATGGGAAGTGTACCTTTTAACTCTAACAGTTTACCCAACACCCAACTCAGTTTCCTGATCACTCACATCCTTCTTAGCTGAGATCATTTGATTAGGATCTAGTCAGAAAGCTTCTTCCTTCAAAACAATTGACATGAACTCTTCTCCAAAGAAGTTGCCCAATTTAAATTCTGTTAATTAAAATTGAAATTCTGGGGGGAGAAACACCCTATGACATTTTGTTTAAGTTTTGTAATCTCATTGAGTAATTCTATTCATTCTCCTCCTACTCCACTGACCATGCCATCCTACACTATCGCTTCTCTCCAACACCTCTTACAGGTGGATTGGTTTTACAAGATTACGTTCCTCATTCTCTGATCAAGAGCTGAGTATCTCAGGCAATACTTTTTCTCTCTACACCTTCAATTCCAGGACTATCAATGATTTCTCCTTCGTCATCTATTTTTTTAATATGCTCTCTTTTGCTGATGTCCTCCCCTACTTATAATTTGCAATACGTGACTTCACCTGTGATCATGACACGGATCTATCAGCTACAGAACAGGAAGCTACTTGTATAGAAGTTCTTCCTTCCAATCAGAACTCTTATTTCTATGTTCTTTTAAGAGGCTATATCCAGCATAAAGTGATGAAAAATGCTTGAACTCAGCACCTCTAGTTCCAGACTTAATTCGGCATTCTTTGGCTATGTTCTTGCCTAACATACAGTGAGTGGGCCAGCACAAATGAATATTTTAACACCAGTTTCTTTATCATTAACTATTCTAATACCCCTATTATTACTTTGCAACCTCTTCTCAAGCATCAATAATTTGCAATTGGTCTAAAATCTGCCAGATAAATCTTGGTTTCGGTGAAGTCCCAGTTATGATATCCATGGCTCATTGATTCACATTAGTTCCACTTTGCATTCAAATTCAAATTCTAGCTTGCCACCCCATCATTCCAAAATGGAACATTAACTTGGCAATTTTCTGTAGACCTGCAATTCTTCTGAATGTTTCGATCTTACGGCTCCAAGGTCCTGTGTATTTCTCCTTCCTATAAATCTACCTTTGATGAAAGAGGCTGTTATTTTTGTCCTCTTTGCAAATTATGTCCTAATATACCTTCTCTTGCAATTCTTTCACCTACAATAACTTTGTTGAATTAACTGTTCGTCCTTCTTCCTGAACTTTTCTCTTGTGGTTCACTACCCATCTTTTCATCCAGAAATATGTGCTTTGGGATTGTATTACTGTTTCTATATGACGCAAGATATATTGTTAGATGTTTAAGCATTTAGGTAAGATATAAGAAATTTTGGGCTGCAAACTATAGTGGAGCCATTATGTAATTTTGTGTTTTTCATGCACTGTTTTCTGGTCAGAGATCCTACTACTTAGATTTTACTTTCTTCAGAGGGTTCAAAAGAAACTAGAAATTCTTCTTTGGGAGTCAAGTCGCAGATAGTTTTGATGGCTGTTGCTGGAGGAGCTCTCATGGTTGTTATAAGCATAATCTGTGGAATTCTCTTCTTCTGCTTTAAAAGGTGAGTAAACAGTATGCTCAATAAGCAACATAAAAATCTTTCGAATTTGAATATTAAAGTATGTTTATTTTAGCTCATTTACAAATCTATCTCGGGAATTTAAAGTGATTTAATATGGCAAATGCTCTAAAAAATCAATCAATTGCACCAAATTTTATTAAAGCCACCAAATCCACAATTATAACTTGTCAGACAGTGGCCTTAGATTGTAGAGCAAACCATAAGAACGTCCAGGGTGACGAGTGCAGATGAAGGAGAATTGGGCATTGCTTTGTTTTCACCTTCCTAATTGACTGCAAATGCTTAAACAAGTTTTTGCATAATCGTAACATGCCCGATCCGTCACTGTCTTTCAATTACAAAGCCCCAGGCCTTGTGTCCTTGCCCTGTATCACCATCTGCTACTTATATTCAAGCAATCTAATTGACAACACAGGGATTGTAGATACATATAAATAGCAGCAATAAACTTGTATGCATGTTTTCAAGAATGAAAACGGAGCAGATGATTAAAATCATGGGCGAAACTACTTCATTCTGTATTTCTATCTTTTCTTTGGATGCTTATAGAAGCATTTGGCCCATTCAGAGCATTCCCAATCTTCCATTAATTTTGCTTGCAGCCTCTTCACTCCACTTTCTCATCTAGCGTGACACAGTTGTATAGCTGTTAAAGTGATGCTACTATAGAGACAGCGACCTAGAGGCAGTGCTGCTGCCTGTAAGGAGTTTGTACATTCTCCCTGTGACCATGTGGTTTTCCTCCGAGTGATCCAGTCTCCTCCATTCTAAAGAAGTATGTGGTAGGTTAATTGATCACGTGTGTGTGATAGGGCAGTGCAGGCTCATTGGGCTGGAAGGGTCTGGATGTGTACTGTATTTTTAAATGAGACTAAAAAATTAAATAAATCCCTCCACTCACCAGATTCTACTGCTCATCTACATACTGGTGGCAATTTTACAATGGCCAGTGAACTTACCAATCAGCATGTCTGAGATGTGGCAGGAAAGCTGTTCAACCAGAGGAAACTCACTTGGTCACGGAGAGAACACTGACGGCCTCAGAGATTGGGATTGCTGGAGCAGTGGGGTAACAGCTCTATTAGTTGTTCCCCTGTGCATTTTAAATTTGGAAAGCTCCATATTCCATGGACATATTACAATAGATATTGCTTGTTTTTATATACCTGTACCGGCTGGAAAGATCTTAAGTAATAGCATGCATTCACAGGAAAGGTTTAACCCAACTTTATAAGAAAGCAATGTGTTAGTCCTGTTTTACCATGGACTTCACTCCTTATGGTGCTCCCAATTTCTTTATTTAAAAACTGCCTTTGAAAAAATGCATTCCCTTCCCTTCTACTTGCAGCTGAGTGTAAAGCAACAAAGGTTGCTTGGAATGTACCACTTACCCTTCAGGCGGTGTTATGAAGAAAAACATGAGAGAATCATTGATTATTGCAGATCCTTCTGCTGTAATTTCCAAATTAGGGTGGGAAATCAAAGGAACTAGTATGTGTGGCATGAAGATAAATCCCTAACCACATTTCTTCCTCTCCTTGCCAATTCTCTTCATTTCAAAGACTTCATACCTTTATTATGCCGCATTTCATAATTTAGCTCCAGATCTATTACGTGCCAAACCATGTAACATGGATTGTAAGTCTGGTCAGTCTATTTTAAGAGCCCAAATATAAATACTGTACAACTTAATCAATTGCCTTTCTTTCATACAAACCTGATACAAACCTTATAACTGTTTAAAGCAGAATATACTGCATCTAAAACCAATGTATTTAAAGTATTTAAACAATATATTAAAATAATTTAAACGTATCTAAAGCATATATAGGAGAAGTTGCAATTGTTTCCAAGGAAATTGGATTTTGAACCAAGCTGCAGACTGTTTTATAGCAAAAACCCATTTTTTTCCATTCTTTTGGAACTTCCATAAATTTACTATAGCTCGCTGTCATTTCAAGTCAGAAGAGGTACTATAATGTATTTTATAATGCATTATATGGGTCACATACTTTATTCTGTTGATTTCATTTCAAGATCTATCCTGTTCCCAGATTTCGACTCTTAAGTGAGATGTTATTGTGTCTCAAAATGCAAATGACTTTAAATATGCCGTCCTATATTTGAAATTGTGTAAATCTGTATCGATGCTGAACATTCCAAGCAGAAAATCCCTTGAATTGGGCAAATAAATTTTGTGTTATTTTATTTTCTCACTTGATTCTCAAAAGTATGCCTTTTCTTTCCTCCCTAATCTCTCTCCACTAGCCCTTGTTCTTTTGTCCTTAAGCTATATCCCTGTGGGTTATGACAACTCACATACTCATCTAAGTACGTCTTAAAGGCAATGAGAGCTTCTGCCTCCACCACTATTTCAGGCACTGCATTCTAGACAAAAACTAGCTTTTGAATCCAAAACACTTTTTCGACTCCACCCTTATCTTTCTACTGATTACTTAGTCATAAGAGTTGTACAGAATAGAACTGGTCCAACTTAACCAAGATGCCTATATGAGCTTGTCCTATTTTCTTGTCTTTGGCCCATTTCCCTCTAAACATTTCTTATCCAAGTACCTGTCTGAATGCCTTTTAAGCATTGTAAGTTTCTCCTCTGCTACCACTTCCTTTGGCAACATATTCCACATACTCACACATACTCATGTCTAAAAGAGTTGTCCCTCGTGCCCCTTTAAATTTTCCTCTCACTTTAAATCTACGTACTCTGGTTTTAGACTCTCTTATCCTAGGGAAAATAATGTGACAGCCTCCTTTGCCCAAGGGAGAATAAAATAACTTGAACATCACTTTCCATAACTCCACAGTGACATATATATCAGCAGTGAAATGGGCATTTGGAATTTTGACAGCTGTCTGCATCATATTTTTGTTTGTTTTTCACCAACATTGATGTCTGGATGAATTCCTTGTCAATCAGTTTTGTTTCTAGTAACAGTTGTGGGCAGTTACTCTTGAGGTGACATCTCAACCATCACGATTGATATGTAGCATGGGCATCACATTCACTTGACTCATAGCTTATATTTATAGCACTGTAAAAAAAATCACAATAAATGATTTAGGCCACCCAATGCAGCAAAACGGCCATATTGTTTGATAAATAATGTACTGATTATACAAGAGAATAACTAACCTGTAAGAACGAGTCATTGTCATGTCAGAAAATAAAATTAGCAGCACCTGAGCCTATGTGTTTTAACTGTCTTTGACAATTTCTTCAGTGAAATAACCATGCTTTCAAAAGCCTGGTCATTGAATTTCCCTAGAGCTAGCAAGAAGAATGTCAAAAATATAAAGATAAGCCATTCAGTTGATTTTGAACTCTAGCACTACTGGATACTAGGTAAGAATTAGACCAGAAATATATTTAATTTCCTGGAGTATGCTGGTCCAGGCCCAGTATGCACAATTGCACTTACCTTTAGCAGCTATGGAGATGTGTATGAGTGATATGTAGGCCACAGGCTGTTGAACTTTAAACTCCCCCAATGGACAACATGTTCCCAGAAGTCTAATGTCTCTGATAACCAGAAACATTTTAAAATAAGTAAAATACATAAAAATATTTCTTCAAAATAAATATTTTTTAAAAGTACTTCAACTTATGTAAATTAATAAAATATTAACATCTGTTAAGATAGTCACTCCTCTTCACCTTCTCTGATGATCCCATTCACTGTATCTGGCATAAAGCTGAACAGTCGGATCTGAAGTGCATTTGGCCCCTCAGTTAGTTCCTCACAGAACTGCCGTCACCACCTCCAAAATCCCACTCCCCCCATCCTCCAATTCAGCATTAGTTCCATGGATTAACAGGAATGTCAGATACACTAGCACACATGCCGACACTATATGCAGAAGTGAGGTACACCACCACACATAACCTGAAGCTACCGGTAGTTAACACTCAGATCAATATTTTCACGTACAAATGACACTGGAAGAATGGTAACTGATGCTTGACAAATTATTAATTTCATCTTTGAGAATGATGAATTTCTTTAATTGAATGTATTAAGAGACACGGATGTTAACTGTAAATGCATTTAACTCACAACGGGACACAGTCTCATTGAAACAGACTGGAGCAACCAGACACCCTGCCCCGATTCTATCAATTGCACTATTTTTAAGAAAAGCTTTTCAAATTGTACTCATAGTCTTCAGAACAAGGACAATACTAGGCACACAGTATCTTGTATGAGCTTTCCTATCAAAGAATTTTAATTTAGTAAGAGAATAATTGGCTTACATGAACTACAAATTATCTTTTCAATGATTTTAAGTCGTGTTTTCACAGATGGACTGTACACCCTTTTATTGCGATAATGGAAAGGAGAAAAAAATGTTTCATTATATAGCCCGGTTTTGCTGCCTCTTAATTTCTGTGTCATCATGAGAATCAATTTTGTCGAACCTTCAAATGCAACTTAATCAATGCAATTTTATGTGCATTTCAGCTGCAATTTTGCAATTGTGCTAGTGCAGAAGCCATATTCAATTACCTTCAGGGTATTGTTCATTTATGTAATGACAGCTTTCAGATGCACACATTTATTTATATGTGCAGTTCGAATGTGCTCCTTGTGCTATTACAATATTGCAGAGCATGCAGTGGATGAGAAAACATTTATTTTCCAGGATGCTTAAAAAGATGCTCAGTGTTTAACATAAATCTTAGATAATTCTTTCCATGGTAATGTATCATGTACTCCCACATTAATGTGAGCTCCAGTGCTTTGTCATCAGCACCACCACAGATTGGCTGGTAAGTGTGAAAGAAAAATATCAGTGCCACTTCAGAAATACCCATCAAATATTTGCTCTTCATAGTTGATGATAATATCAACTGCAGTATGTACTTTCCTAGCTGTCAATCCAGGAGTTCCAGAACTAAACAAACTTCAAAGAGACTGCTTTAGTATCTGAAAGCTGGAAATTGGTGCTGTATATCTGTTTTCTGTGGTCGTGTTTCATGTATCCCACTCAGAAAATTGTGAAATTGATCAGAAACAGGTTTGCAATAGAGTTAGTTTGGATCGTACCAAGAAAGAAGCATTAAAATGTAATCCGCGCAATTCCCGAGGGAAGCATGCTAAACTCAGCACTGTGATACAATCAGAGAAAATCATCAGAGATTGAAGGCACATTCCCATTAGCAGAAGCAGAGTGGCAATACATGGTGTAGCTGAATTTTCAAAAGGCTTAGTATCCCAAACAGAAGGTTCGTTAAGAAAGGTTAGACGGTAGGGAATTCAGTGAGTAGTGATTGAAATTGATTATCAGTCAGGAAGCAAAGAAAGGGAATGAATGGATCTTCTGTGCATGATCTACGTGAATGAAAGGATCTACCTGACTGTGTGAATGAAAAAATGGCAAATTGAAAATTATGCAGAAAAACATCAGAAAAAAATATCACTTTGGTGCACAATGGATAAAAAAGCAGCTTTTAAAGATTATGAGAGCTTGGGTAGTATTGATGTTCAAAGAGACCTAAATGTATACAAGTTCCTTAAAGACATTATTTGCTGCAAAGGACAGTTAGGGAGAAAATATTATGGCGGTCATCATTTCTGGAGGCTTTGCAAGCAGAATAAATAAAGCAGAAGAAACAATTTGGTGAGATGGCACAAAGAATATTGTCTACATTTTTTGACTTCTAACATTAGAGAAGATGTACTTGCCATTGAAGTGGTTCCAGAGGTGGCAGATTTGCCGTATGAGGAGTGAGTAGGCCTATAGTGCCTATAATCTCTGATGTTTCTGAAGATGAAAGAAGACGCAAAACTCTTAAAGAGCTTGGAAGGGTAGGTGCAGGGAGAAGGATTTACCTGGACGGGGAATCTAGAATACAGAGAAAGCAGTAGACTATTTAGGACTGATATGCAGAGAAAACAACCAACAGATGGTGAACATTAAAATTCTGTATGCCAGAGGGCTGTGCATGCACAGTTAGTATATTTATTCACAACAGAGTTTGATAGATTTCTGGATATTAATGGAATCAAATGGGTTATCAGGGAGTCATACCCTTCTGCTCACTGAGTCCATGATGAAGCACCCATTTATACTAATCCCATTTTACTGACCCCACAATTCCCCCAGGTCCCATTGCTAGCTCTACACCACTACATACTGGAGGCAATACACAATCAAATCATAGGTGTTTGGCATGTGGGAGGAAACCGGAGTACATTGGTAAAACCCAGGCAGACATAGAGAGGACATGAAAACTTCACACAGTTTGCACATGGGAGAAGGCTCTTAGAGTATGATGACCCAGACCTGCCCTTGCAGTGTTGTTATTCTACTCCTATCGGTTCAATGAAGGAGGGAGACGCTACCAGGAAGAGGGTGAAAGCTGTCAGATCTCTGGAAGTCAGAAAAGTGATTGTAGTAAGTAGGATGCATGCTAGGAAAAAGACCCAGAGTAATAGACAAGGGGATGGGTACAAGGGACCTGTTAACACTAAATTCAGAGCTTTATAGGAGATGGAGAACGTTCGTTTCCATGAATGAGAAGCAGCATGGGGGAACAATGCTGAAAAGAACCCATGACTTCTCAATCATGTCAGAGTTTACTGCACACCCTGAATATCATTGTGCTGTCATACAGACACTTGGCCAGGCAGGAACACAAAGGGACAGACACAAATGATTGACCTAGTGAATACTACTCTCTTCTGCACCAACTTTTCATTCAACATCATCGTCATTCTAATGCGTCCACACGTGGTGTTAAGTCTCCAAAGGATGGAAAATTAAAAGGTATCCAATGTCCTTTATCTTCCCATATGGACTAAAATAACAGAAGAGAGGCCATGCTTCCAGGATGGGAGCTGGGGGTATTCTCTTGGTTTCAGTGTTACATCAGATATTTTAGAGCCCTTCCTCTTTGTGATCAGAGGATCCTTCAGGCGTGAGCTACACATGAGCAGAGGCAATGCAAAATATGCCAGGTACAACTGGTAAAAATGTTTCATTGTCATTTTCTACAGCCCCTTTACTACATCTTCATTACCATGTGAAAGGCTGCATCACGTTCAGGATGTTTGACTTTGAGCAGATGAAGGGAAGACAGACATCCCCACATCAGAATACCATGGATCAGTACAGGGGAAGCTGGGGGACACAGGATGGAGATGAGGAGGAGGAGGAGGATGATAACGCTGAGGTGTCAATGACCATGTTTCACAGTGCACTTGACAGCCCACTGAACAATCTCAGGAGAATTATGCAGCAAAATATCAGCTCATTTGTTTTGGCAGACAAAGGGTTAATTTTTGAAAACTGGGACAGATAGTGTAATGTTGATGTCTGAAGAGACCTAGACTGTATACCGGTTACTGAAAGATAATATTTGGGTGTGATGGACAGTGGCAAATAGTATGTTTGCCATCATTACTGGAACAGAAGAAATGAAGGCTTACTATAACTGTATAGTGACTTGGTGAGAGGGCACAAGGTATATGGTCTACTGCCCCAGAAACTGACATTGAGGAATGAGTAAAGAGGATAAACACCAGGCACTAGTGGGCTACAGTCTAGCAGGAGTAATCATGAGAGAGACAGGTGTCTGGAATGCCTTTGAGCACATTTGGGATGCTGGTGTACATGCAGAATGAGATTCTTAGTACACTGTTGGACTTGAAAAGAGGGATGCACCTGAACCATACATTACCCTCCTTCTTCTGTATGAGCAGATGGGAAGGAGGGTGGTCTGCAAGGAACCAAACTGAGGGGATAAATAATCTTCATATCTGGCCTCTCAGCTTTATGCCAGCCATACTTAATAGGGTCACTGAAATTGGCGTGCAGCTTTGCTACAACCCCACAACACAGAGCTGAGATATGGGCAGACACAAATCACATGCCTGGTCCCTGCTTGTCTTCCCTTTTCTCCTTGCTGCCCCCTCTCTGTGTGTTCTGAGCATGAGGAGGGGCATAAATGTTCCTGCCACTGCGGAAGAGCAATGAGCTGACATGTACCTTATGCAAGGTGGATGTATCACAATGTCAATGGGGGATGAAGATTGGAGAGCTGGGGTAAGAGTCTGATGTGATGGATTAACTTTTTGCTTGCATACACCATGAAGATCAAGTCACTGAATGCATCTAAAAAGTTGATCGATCTCTCAGCACAAAATGCTTCAAGGAATATAGAGTGTTGAGACTGAGAATCAGTCACTTTTAAATTGAATGACTGGACAAGTACTCAGGTTTGAATGGCCGACTCGTATCAAATAGAAATATCACCATGTCAAACAATTTCTCTAGCTAAGATGCTATTGCCAGATATATTAACAGAAAGTGGAGGAAACACTCAATAGGTCTGATAGCATCAGTGAAAAGAGAACTAGTGTTAATTTTCAGGTCAAAGATCTTTCGCAGTTAGCACTCAAAGCCTTCAGAGAGGAGGGCAACATGGGTGACTACAGCTCATGTTCTCCCCTCTTTACATTTCAGATCTAAGCAACGGGAGATCAAGAAGAGACCACCTCCCCGTCCCCCATTGCCATCCCAATACAATTCAAGGAAACAACCGAAGAGGCTGTCAAAACCTGGTGCCAAAATCCCCAAGGCACAGCAGCCACATTCTACTCAGCAACGCACCCGCTCACTAGCTCGCCCACCACTGTCCTCACCTAAACAGCCCCGGTGGTCACGACGATCGCTCACTCGCCCCCGTGAGCCACCGCCCCCGACCCCAAGCAAGGTGCCACCTTTGAGCTCGTCTCCGCGTCCACGTGGCTCACCATCGTCACGACTTGACAAGCAAGGGCCGCGGCCAGTGCCGGACAACGAAACTAGTTACGCAGAAGAGCCAACAGCCTCCTATGCCGATTACGCTACAGCTTTTGATAGTACCGAACTTATGAAACACATATAGCGTTAAACCAAGTGATGAATGCGGTAGACTCTGACCAGTTCTTTTCTATGTATAGCTTCATCTTATTTAAATATAATCAAAGAATATTGAATGAATAAAAGTTTTGTTGGAAAATATCGTTGTACCACTTAGTTGATTACTCTTATAAAGGCATAATGACAATGTTTAAGTTAAATTTGGTGTTCTCTCTATTGCTATCATTTCATAAGCTACAATAATACACATATAATTCACTGGCCAAGTTGTTACCTCATTTGGGCAATTCATCCAATCCAAGCAAAATCCTATTTCTGTGTTTGACGTTTGACTGTCACTTGGAAGGTAACAACCTACCTAAACTTTCTAACCCATTTGCAGTATGTATATTAAGTGCCAATTCTGACCAGAAAGAACAAAGTCAATTCTCCAAATGGAAGCCCATGGTGAGTAGGATGCCTAAGGGATTAGTGTTGAGAACTCTGTTGTTATTTATGTAAATAATGTCGATATTACCAAGCAGGATAGAACCAGACTACAGCGCACAGTGAGGACTGCCGAGTGCATTATTGGAGCCTCCCTGCCCTCTATTGTGGACCTGTGCTCTTCAAGGTTGAAGAAGAGGGCGGGGAATATCATAAAGGACTCCTCCCATCCTGCGCACGGACTGTTTGATCTGCTTCCGTCTGGTAGGTGCTTCAGATCCCTCCAGACTAAGACTAATAGGCACTGGAGAAGTTTTTTCCCTACTGCGGTCACTTTGCTGAACAGTTAACTGCCGGTTAACTGTCGGCTAACTATTACTTGGATTGCACTACCTGTATGTATAATCTATATTTTCATTTATATTTATCATTATTATTGTTATGAGCAGAGAGACAACATCTGCCAGAAGTAAATCCCTTGTATGTGCATAGGTACTTGGCGATTAAAGTCTGATTCTGATTCTGATATGAGTGCACATAGGGGATCTTTTTGATAGTGAAGCAGGTTATGATGAATTACTAAAAGATCTTGATTATTTTGGGAGATGGTTGAGGAAAGAAAAGTAGTTTTCAACCTAGATAAGTGTGAGGTGATGCATTTTGGGCAGTCAAACCAGGGTAGGACCTACACAGCAGGTCACTGACAAGTGCTGTGGAACAGAGTGGCCTGGAAGTACAAGTGCACAGTTAGCTAAAAGCGGATACTCAACTAGACAGGATGGTGAAGAAGGCATTTAGCATGCTGCCTTTCATTAGTGAAGGCACTGAGTTTAGGATTAGGAACATGATGATACAAGTCATCATTGACACCACACTTGGAATATTGGTTCAATGTAATAGAAAGGTATTTGTCAAGTAGGAGAGGGCACAAAAGAGATTTATGAGGATACTGCTGAGTTATAGGGAGAGGTTGACCACAGTGGATGTTTATTCCTTGTAGTACAGGAGAATGAGGGAGACCACATAGAAGAAAGTAAAATAGTATAACCATGCCTGACATGATGGAGTACTTGGTAACACAGGACAAGATAGTACAAAAGCAGCATGTTTTTCTTCCGGGAAAATCCTGCCTGCCAAACCTGTCGGAATTCTTTGAAGGGATTACAAGTAGGATAGATAAGGGGATTCAGTGGATGTTGTGTATTTGGACTTTCAGAGGGCCTTTGACAAGGTGCCACACATGAGGCTGCTTACCAACTTAAGAGCCCATGGTAATACAGGAAAGTTACTAGCATGGTTAGAGCATTGGCTGATTGGTAGGACGCACTGAGTAGGAATAAAAGGATTATTTTCTGGTTGGCTGCCAGTGACTAGTGGTGTTCTGCAGGGGTCAGCATTGGGAGTACTTTTTTTAATGCTGTTTATAAATGATTTAGATGATGGAATCGATGGCTTTGTTGCCAAGTTTGCAGCTGACACGAAGATTGTTGGATGGGCAGGTAGTGTTGAGGAAACAGGTAGGATGCAGAAGGATTTAGACAGATTAGAAGAATGGGCAGGAAAGTGGCAAATGAAATACAATGTTGGAAAAAGCATAGTCATGCACTTTGGTAGTAGAAATAAATGTGCAGATTATTATGGGAGGGGTAAGGGCTGAACATGGGCAACTGGGACTAGCAAAGAAGATCCCATGGTCAGCATGGACCAGTTGGCTGAAGATCCTGTTTCTGTGAAGCCAGATTTGGAATATTGTGTACAGTTCTGGTCACCGAATTATAGGAAAGATACCAACAAAACAGAGAGAGTACAGAGAAGATTTACTAGAATATTACCTGGGTTTCAGCACCTAAGTTACAGGGAAAGGCTGAACAAATTAGGTCTTTATTCTTTGGAGCGTAGAAGGTTGAGGGGGGACTTGATAGAGGTATTTAAAATAATGAGGGGGATAGATCAAGTTGATGTGGATAGGCTTTTTCCATTGAGAGTAGGGGAGATTCAACCAAGAGGACATGAGTTGAGACTTAGGGGGCAAAAGTTTAAGGGTAACATGAGGGGAAATTTCTTTACTCAGAGAGTGGTAGCTGTGTGGAATGACCTTCCAGTAGAAGTGGTAGAGGCAGGTTCGGTATTGTCATTTAAAGTAAAATTGGATAGGTATATGGACAGGAAAGGAATGGAGGGTTATGGGCTGAGTGCGGGCCAGTGGGACTAGGTGAGTGTAAGCGTCAGCACGGACTAGAAGGGCCGAGATGGCCTGTTTCCGTGCTGTAATTGTTATATGGTTATAAAAAAAAGTTTTATATTTCCAGGTGTAATCAGAAGGTAGTGAAGACTTGATGTCTATGCTTTATACACGTTGGTGCTGAACCCTGAATCCTCTGAAATAATAATACCGAGGGGTTTAAAATTGCTGATGCTCTCCACCTCTGATTCCTCGATGAGGACTGGCCTACGGATCTCTGGTTTTCCTCTCCTTGGTCTTGCTGACAATGAGTGAGAGGTTGTTCCGTGGCACCTCTCAGCCAAGTTTTCAATTTCCCTCCTGTATGCGGATTCATCACCACCTTTGATTTGTCCAACGACAGTGGTGGTATCAGCACTTTGCTTAGCCTGAAAGGTATAACGTGAGTAGAGCGGGGGCTAAGCACACAGTCTTGTGGTGCACCTCTACTGATGGAGATTGTGGAGGAGATGTTCTTGCTAATCTGAACTGAGTGGCGTCTGCAAGTGAGGAAATTGAGGATCCAGCTGCACAGGCCAAGTACTGAGGCCAAGGTCTTGAAGCTAATTGATTAGTTTTTAAAGGTATAATGGTATTGACTGCCAAGCTATTGTCGATAAAGAGTATCCTGATGTGTGTATCTTCGTTGTCCAGATGCTCCAAGATTGAGTGAAGAGCCAATGAAATGGCACTTTTTATTGACCTGTTGAAATGGCAGACAAATTGAAGTGGATCCATGTCACTTCACAGGCAGGAGTTGATATGTTTCATCTTCAGCCTCTCAAAACTCTTCACCGCAGTGGAAGTAAGTGCTGCTGGATAATAGTAATTGGTTACCGTGTTCTTCACAGGCACTGGTATAATTGAAGCCTTCCTGCTGCAGGTGGATAATTCAGACCGCCTAAATGAGAGGTTAAAAGATATTGGTGAATTCTCTAGCCAGTTGATCAGCACAGATCTTTGATACTTGGCCAACTACCCCATCTGGGCCGGATGCTTTCCATGGTTCAACCTCCTAAAGCAGAGGTGTCGAACTCAATTGCACATGGGGCCAAAACTCAAAGCACACTTTAGGTCGCGGGCTGAACAGGATAAACATTTATTGAACACACTAAAACTAAACATTTTTTGAACATAAATATGAATAAAAACAGACAGGAATATTATTCCAAAAAAAACTAAAACTTTAAATAACTTAAATATTTTGCTCTCCATAAAAATATCTCCTGTCAGTATTATACAAGTTAGAAATATGAGCATGCTGCAAAAAAACTCTGAAAATATAAATAAAATTTGTGCTTTTCAGCAAAAGTTAAAACAACAACAAATCAAAACACTCAGTTTTCTTTGCTCTTATGCCGTTTTGTCAGAGCTGGATGCTTGGCATCTTTTCTCGGCAGTAAGTTCGTTTAGGTTTGGTGTAAGGTTCTGTGTTGTGGAGATTCTCAGGATGGATTGCAGGTGTTCATCAGTGAGACGACTCCTGTGTGATGTTTTGTTAATCTTCATCACTGAGAAAAGCTTCTCACACAGATATGTGCTACCAAACATGCACAAGGTTCGAGCCGCATGTAGACGGAGCTGAGGCATTGTTTCAGGAATGGAGCGAATAAACTGTACGGGCCCTGCAGTGTCGTACTTTGCCTTTAGTGTCCCATTACACTGCAGCTCTATCAGCTCCATCTGAATCTGTACAGGTGCAGTTTCCACGTCGACGGCAAATGGGTTGCGAAGCAGCTCGAAATTAATTTTTTGTGCTTCAAAGTCACCAAAGCGCCGTGCGAACTCAATGCGAAGTGCGCTCAGTTTATCAGCAAAGTGCGCATTTGGGAACATCATTGCGCCGACCTGGTTCAACATTACTTGGCAACAGGGAAAATGAGGCAAGTTGCACTGGTGCATTTGTGTCTCCTATAAGAGCAGCTTCACTTGAAATGCCTTCACTGCATCATACATGTCAGTGATCATGCAGTCACGTCCCCGGAGCTGAAGGTTTAAGACGCTGAGATGTGTTGTTATGTCAGCCACATTAGCTCCACAAATAAGACACACGGGTTTACCAGCAATGTCAGTAAACATATACTCATCGGTTTTGAAAGACTCTTTTTTTCAGAATCAACTTTTCTCTTCACCATTGTTAGGGGTTAGCTTTGACTTCAGAATAGCGTTGTATACAGCAACAGACGCTTGACGCGGGAATGTTCCCGGGTAGCCTATCGGCAGCTGTTGCGCTGCATTATGGGATCTGTAGTTTGTGTGTTATCAGCGCTTCATATCGCCGGGCCATTAATAATTAAAATAATAGATCTATCTAAAATGATCTTGCGGGCCGGATATAATTGTACGCCGGGCCGGATATGGCCCGCAGGCCTTGTGGGCCTTGTGCTTGACACCTATGTCCTAAAGGGTGCTCTCACAATGGCCTCAGAGACTGAAATCACAGGGCCATCTGGGGCTGTGGGAGTTCATGAACGTGCCTCCAGTCAAAGTGAGCGTAGAAGGCATTGAGCTCATCTGGAAGCAGAGCCTTGTTGTCACCTATTTCGCTTGGTTTCACTTTGTAGGAGGTGATAGCATTCAAGCCCTGCCACAGCTGTTGAGCATCCTTCAGTAATTCAAGTTTGGTCCAGAACGTGGATGTCTTGTATCTTTCTTGGTCACCAGACCTGAATGCCACTGAACTTCCCCTCAGCAGATTGCTGATCTCACAGTTCATCCAGGGCTTCTGGTTGGGGAAGGCTGTGAAAGATTTTGTGGGGCACACTCATCTACAACTGTTTTCTTAAAGTCCGTGAACATAGCCCTCCACTGATTGGTAGAAATCCTGTAGCTGCTCCTTTGCCTTCCACAACTACCTCTTCGTTGTCCTTATCTCTGGAGGCTTGCTCTTCAGCTCTGCCTGTATGCAGGTAGGACAAAGCCAGCCAAGCAATCCGTTTTCCAGAAAAGCAGTCCAGGCATGGAATGGTAGGCATTCCTAATCATAGCATAGCAGTGGTTAAGTGTGTTGGGGCCCCTGATGCTGCAGGTTATTTACAGATGAGAACTAGGCAGAGATTTCATCAAACGGGCCCAATTGAAGTTCCTGACTGTGATTTGAAATGCGTCAGGGTAGGTTGTTTATTGTTTGGTGAGGACAATATTCAATTTCGTGAGTGGCAAGTTAACATCAGCTTTCGGCGGTGCAGTCAGGATCACAGAGAATGCTCTCAATAAGTAGAATAGTTGCCATGTAATTGTCAGATGTTCCAGCTCAGGGGAACACGATTATGACAAGACCATTGTGTCCAAGCACCAGAAAGAGATTATCATGATACACAGACCCCCACCTTTTACCTTCTCCGAATCAGCAGACTGGTCCATGCATTGTATCCAGAAGCCTCGAGGTCCTACCAACATATCCAGTGTGTCCAGAGTTATCTCACAGTTAACAGCAATTCCTCATTTCTTTGCATAACAGCAATCTTGCCCTTAGGTTCTCAGTTTTGTTCTCCAGTGACTGTACATATGCTAACAAGACACCGGGTACAGGAACTTTCATTCCTTTATGATCCAAACATTCGAATGGGGAAGAAATGTGATCCAAGTGACGTTGAGACAAATGTGATCCAAGTGACAAGGAGCACCAGGATGGCACTGATGAACCACAGCGACATGTTGCGAGCAGCTCACAAAACTTCTAAGTACTCTTCTTCTGAACTACGGTCACTGCAATCTGGAGCATGTAATTTTCCTTTAAGAGGAATACCTTTGAACCATCTTAATGAACTAGAGTTTTCACAGAATTCTGAAGGACTCAATGGATTTAATTCTCAAACAGACAGGTACAGCACATTTAAGTAGATAATGGTACATCACCATGACCGGAAAAAAGGGAGGAGGCTCTAAAGCAGGCGGAAATGGCGAGGAATAAAACTTCTATGATTCTTTATCAGGAGATCAGAGGTGGAGGGGGCTAACATCTTTAAGTTCTTTGGTGTTATCATTTCAGAGGATCTGTCCTGAGTTTCAGCCATTACAAAGAAAGCATGGTGGTGCCTCTACTTACTTACAAGTTTGCAAAGATTTGGCATGTCATCCAAACCTTTGACAAATGTCTATAGATGTGTAGCGGAGAATATATTGACTGGTTACATCACAGCCTGGTATGGAAACACCAATGCCCTTGAATGGAAGAGCCTATAAAATGTAGTGTCGATGGTCCAGTCCATCACGGGAAAAGCGCTCTCCACCATTAAGTACATCTACATGATGCGCTGTCACAGGAAAGCAGCATCCATAGTCAAGGACCCTCCGCACCAAGGCCATGCCCTCCTCTCCCTCTGCTGCCATTAGGAAGAAGGTGCAGGAGCTTCAGGACCCACACCAGCAGGTTCAGGAAGTTATTACCCCTCAAATATCAGGCTGTTGAACCAGGGGGTAACTTCACTTAACGACACTCACCCCATCAATGATCAGTTCTCACAGCCTTTGGATTCACGTTCAAGGATTCTTCACCTCATGTTCTCGATATTTATTACTTACTTTTTATTACTTTTTTCTCTTTTTGTATTTGCAGTTTATTGTCCTTTCATTGATTCTATTGTTTTTCTTATACTTACTATGAATGCCCCCAAGAAAATGAATCTCCAGGTTGTTTATAGTGACATATATGTGCTTGGATAATAAATTTACTATGAACTTTGAAATTTTTGTCTGTGGAATGATTACTGATGCCAGAAAGAGTGGTTTGAATATCTTGGAAACTGCCAGTCCCCTGGGGTCTTCACGTGCAACAGTCTTTAGAGTTTACAGAGAATGGTACACACCTCCCCATCTGGCTTCAAAAACCATTCCATGGTCAAAGTCATTTAGGTCGCAGTTCTTTTCCATTCTGATGTTTAGCCTGCACAACAACTGAACTTCTTGACTGTGTCTGCATTGAGTTGCTGCCACGTGATTCGCTGATTAGATATTTGCATTAATGAGCCTGTGTCTCTAATAAAGTGGCCACTGAGTCTATACCTAATGCAAATGCTTTGCTGTGCTCTAATAAAACCTGCAAAAAGTCCAGGAATTCATTATTGAATGCTTAGAACACATTCTGTATAGTACTACATGTCATTCATGTATGTGAATGAAAATGCAATTTGTGAAAACAGAGTAGAACAGTACTTTATCCCTTAACTTCATGATGCACATTTCTGGCAGTCATGTGTCAAACTCAGATGCAGTCAGTGACTTCATAATAACATTATAATGTTAACTTCATAGTAATACCATACTGATATAGTGATTCTATCATGCCTTTAATAACATATCTAAGTCATCCACATTGAGGAGACAGTTTCTCTCCCTATAGAAAGGATGGAATTATTCTCTTGGGAGAAACATAGGATTAATATGAAGAAAATCACACATACTTGCCTCTCCAATTTTCTGCTCATTAACTTTAATTTTAAAACTACAGACCATGGTAACCACTTTCCCCACTGATTGTAAAGCATGAGCTGAGAATACTGAAGTGAAAAATTTTCATTTTAATGTGTGCAGGGCACTGTGTCATAAAGGATACATGTGTATAAACAGAACTACGAAGATTGATTTAATGGCTTTAAAACCATATCCCCATCCTTGATCTTCATTTCTTATTGAATATCTTTTTGGAAGGTCCTCATGATGCCAAGTGCTAGTTCCTACCAGCTGTTTGCCAAGTGCATCAATGTGCCATGAATTAGGTAATGCTTCATAAACTTTTTTATAAGGCATAAAATGTCAGGCAGACAATAAGGTTACTTGCAAAACAACCTCTGTGCCCACTTGCTTTGGAAAGATTGGAACTGGTTGTACCACAGGGTGTTTGATGACCATGTTGCTTGTTTCTTCTGCACCACGCAGATTCCAGCATGCTAGGATTCTGGTTAGAGCAGAACTAACAACAGTAAGCAAAGTCTGAGCACACAGCTGTGAAGATGTTACTCAGCATATTGCCACAGTGGAAGTAAGTAATTTGTGGTCTACAGATGGGCTAGTGCCAGCCAATGAGGTAGTGGTGCTCCACTCGTCAGTGCGTTGCTGTATCTAATGCATACTCAGTACCTTCCCAACATATCGAAGACAAAAGATCAGCTTCATTTGTCATGTGTATATTGAAACATACAGTGATACGCGTCATTTTTGCATCAACAAACAACACATTCCAGAGATTGTACTGAGAGCAGCCCGCAAGTGTAACTAGGCTTCTGGCGCCATAAGAGCATACCTGCAACTCACTGAACCTCATCATTCATCTTCGGAGTGTGGGAAGAAACCAGAGCATTTGGAGGATACCAATGTGGTTACAGGGAGAATGTACAAACTCCATAAGATAGCAGCAGGAACTGAACCCTGATTGGTAATCGCTGGTGTCACAAGGGGTCATGCAAACCTCTACAGAAGTCTACACAATCTCTCCTGAGCCTATGAATCAATCTGTTGAGTCTGTGCTACACTCTCATCCAAGCAAGCATTTCCTTTTTATTAGGTAAAGAGACAATCAGCAGTTTCATAAAAGCCTTCCACAATTTTAGCAAAATTTCCTAATCCCCTTGCAACAAAGAAAGAAGTATTTGAATTATTTTGCAATAAAGACCAAGTAACTAATTTTTTCCTAAGCATTTCTATTTTATATACTAAGTGTATCTTACATTGACCCAACTATTAGTTTATCCAAGCTGTAAGATTCCATTTATCATTTTATATGATAGTATTAAGCACCAGGATGTACAGAAGCTGGTACAAAGCCTCAGCAATCTTGTTTCTATGCTGCCTTCTTCAATTTGTAACAGTACTGCACTTTGAGAATTATTTTATCATCTATAAAACACTTTGTGACAGCTTGAGTGTAAAAAAGGCCAAATAAAGGCATGTACAACTTACTCTGTTTTCATGAATTCATATTTTTATTGATTTTAATTAATTGGTTGCATTTTTAAATTTTCCACCTTTACCTGTGTTTACAAAAGTGACACAAATATGACTTGACTCTTACCCACAGCATGTCGAGTTCACGGCCCGAGTAGTTTCATTGTTCCTTTTACTGTGTAGGCATTTTCCTCTGTACTTGCACCCTGCAACGAAACTTTCTTAAAAATCGAAGGCTATGTGCAATTCACTGCGTTTTAGCACAGAAGTTCCAATAATATCACAAAGGCACAGTGCCAGCATGCTGTGATGCAGCATGAATTAATGCCCACAGTTCACCAGTTTCAAACAGGACGTGAAGAAATTCTCACCATGAGATCTATGCTACCCTGCAGGGAAAATCAGAAGGAGAACCATGGATCAATTTATGCATCTTCAATTATTGGTAGGAAAATAGCATAGGCTCAGAGATAGTTCTGTGGCAGACATCAGACTCCAGTCCCAATACTTAACAAATCCTTGGAATATGCCATCTTTCTACTCCAATCCTTGTTGGTTTTTAATTCAACTGGATCCCATTGTCCAGGATGCTGGGCTCTCGAGTTTAAAAAAGCCATTGGAAAGCCGGCAGCCACTGTCATAGAGTCATAAAGCAGTACAGCACAGAAACAGGTCCTTCGACTCATTTAGTTCATGCTGAACTGCCATTCTGCCCAGACCCATCAACCTACACTTGGACTTAGCCCTCATACCCATCCCATCTATGTACCTATCCAAACTTCTCTTAAACGTTGCAATCAAACCCACATCTACTGGCAGCTCATTCCACACTAGCAATACCCTCTGAGTGAAGAAGTCCCCCATCCAGTTCCTTTTAAATATTTCACCTTCACCCTTGCCCTATGACCTCTACTTCTGGTCTTACCCAACCTCAGTGGAGAAATCCAGCTTGAGTTTACCCTTTCTATACCCCTCATAATTTTGTACACCTCTATCAAATCTCTACTTATGCCAGAGGAAATAAAGTTCTAGCCTATTCAATCTTACCCTGGCAACATCCTTGTAAATTTTCACTGTATTTTTCAATCTTATTGATATCTTTCCTGTGGGTAGGTGAACAGAACTGCACATAATATGCCAAATTTGACCTCACCAATGTCTTATACAAATTCAGTTTAACATCCCAACTCATGTATTCATTAATCTGATTTATGAAAGCCAATGTGCTGTAAATTCTCTTTGCAACCCCATCTGCCTGAAGCACTACTTTCAAGGAATTATGGATCTGTAATTCCAGATCCCCTTTGTTCTACTGCGCTATTCCCACAGGCCAGGTTTCATTTCAACTGGCAAGTTTTCTTCCAGGGTGAACGGATCTGGGAGAATATCCCACTTGCTGGAGAATCCACAACAAGCCTTAGGATAAGCAGTTAGACTTTTAGGTCACAAGTTAGGAGTTAGGAATCTTCATTCAGAAGATTCAAAGCCTTGAAGTATTCTTTAGTTAAAACAGGTTTCTTGAGTATGAGGGTTGAGTTTCGCTGATTTTTGGAATTCAGGAGAATGTCCATTGTTAACTGAATAAGGTTATAAAACTTGGAAAATCTTTTCACATTTGTGTATCATCTTGGCATTCACACCAGCTCTTCCTTTGAAAAGAAAAGTCCACCCACAATTGTATCCCTTTGTTATGGGAATATACTGCTCTACTACAGAGCAGGATGTTAAATAATGCCAATGTTAATTTAATTCATATAACCTCACACAATCACACTTACATTGCTTCAAGTTTGAGTTGAGAGTTTGTCTGTCCATCACCATTACTATTATATTACTGGCAAAATAAAACCTGACACTTGATTTCCAAGTTATAAATAATAGAGAAGGTTAGGATTTATTTGAGTGATTCTGGAGGTTGTGATCAGTTTGACAATTCATTTGAACTTTGTTATTATTAATCAAGTGTTCTGCAATACTAGATGTGTTACTACCTCTGCAGGACATTTACAGAGATCTAAGAAAATAATGTTTTATTCCTTTAACATTTTACCATGCCTGAAATTTTAAAGCTGTTTGTATCAAAGTAAATATTAATATTTAACAATGTTAGTTCTTGTCAATATCATTTGAAGCAGAGTTCGAATTGGCAGGAATGTAAGTGAAATTATCAGCCTTCCTAGTTTGATACTTTACTGATGCTGTACTAGATTACTTATGTGCCTAAATACAGTTCACCAGAATGTAACATCACACTGTTATTAACGTCAAACACCTCTTTATTTTACATGATGCCAAAAGACTATTACATTGAATGTTAGGCATTAATGAAAAAAAAATCACAAATAGCAATTGGCTTTGTCCTACAAAACCAGGAGTTTATCTGATTTATACAGTTAACATGCAAAATTCATCAGTCTTAAAGTGCAGATACAATTACATCCTGGCACATGGGGCACGACCAGAGATTGACAGTAGATTTTATAAATAAATAATGTTGCTTCCCACTGGAATAACACAAGGAAAATGGACTCTAAAAGCCAAGAAGCAAAATCACATTCTATCTGCTAAAAACGGTATATCTTAGTTAACAAGGTGCACAATCCTAATATATCTACAAATCTTAGTTTGTTATTTTAAGAATAACATGTCGCACTTTGCATTTGCTCAATGTAAAACTCAGTCTCATTTGCTTTTCTTTCTCAGCTTTTACTGTCAAGTATGCTTAAAACAAAATTTACGTGAATTCTTTCCAAAAAACAAGTCAATTAACTTTGATGGAGTTGCATTTGTCTTTTATTGTTGCACTTTAAGAAGCACTGACAGAAAGACAGCTGACCGTTATTTTAAAATGTGCTATCGTTCCAATAGTTCAGCATTAAATTTTATCAGGTGGAGTAAAGTGCAAGATAGCAATTATGTGACCTATTGAAGATTATGTTTTTGTTAATCTAATTCTTTAAAAACTGTCGTAATTGGGAAATCTAATACGCTTACTGGTTTTATCCAATGGCAGCAGAAAGCACATCTAAGTGAGGTACAGCATGTCAGTTTATTTGGATTTGGAAATGCGAGTGCTGATGAAGGATAGTTAGCATGGTTCTGTTTGAAGAAGATCAGTTCTCACAATTTGATTGAGGAGGTGACCAAGAGGACTGACAGTGCGGTGGACATTGTCAACATGGCCCTTAACAAAGATCCACGTGGTAGGCTGGTCCAGAAGGACAGATCACCTGGGATCTAGGGCAAAGTAGCAAACTAAATACAAAATTGGTGGTTGGAGACAGAGAGTGGTAATGGAGGGTGGCTCTTCAGATTGGAGACCGGTAACTAAAGGTGTGCTGCAGGGATTGGAACTGGGTCCTTTACATCTCATCATAATGATTTGAAAAGGAATGTAGCTGTCATGATTTGTAATAATGCAGATGACGCCAAGACCGGTGGTGTGATGGACAGTGAAGAAGATTGCTTAAAGTTACAATTGAATCTTGATCAACTGGGAAAGAGGTCAAGGGACCGGCTGATGGGATTTAACACAGCCAGTGGTAAAATAATGCATTTTGGGAAGTTAAACCAGGATAGCACATACACAGTGCATGGCAGGCCCTGAGGAGTGTTACTGGACAGCATGACCTTGGGGTCCAAGTACATGTTTCCCTGACAGAGTAGTAGGGATGGCTTGTGGTATGCTTGCCTTCATTGGCCAAAGCAATCAATATGGAGTAAGGACTTCATGCTACAGTTGTATACCCAGTTGTTACACCGCATTGAGATTATTATGTGCAGTTCTGGTCACCATGCATTAGGAAGGATGTAATAAACTGGAAACGATGCAAAAAGGAATCGTATGAACGTTGCTGGGACTGGATGACTTAAGTTATAAAGAGAGATTTCTCTGGAGCAAAGGAGACTAAGTTTTATAAAGTTATGAGGGGCAGAGCTTGGGTAGATAGTCATAATCTTTTCTCCCCAGGGTAGGGTAGTGCAAACTTTGAGGACGTAGGTTTAATTTGGGAGAGGAATCTGAACACAGAGTCTATGGAACGAGCTGCCAGAGAAAGTGTAGAGGTAGGTACAATAACAACATTTTAAACACTTTTGGACAGGTATATGAATAAGAAAGGTGTAGAGCAGTGTTTCCCAACCTGGGGTCTATGGACCCCTTGCTTACTGGTGTTGGTCCATGGCATAAAAAGGGTTGGGAACCCGTGCTTTAGGAGGATAGGGGCCAAACGCAGGCTAATGGAATTGATGTAGATAGGCATCTTGGTCATTATGGTCAAGTTGAGCCAATAGGCCTGTTTCTATGCTGTATAACTCTATGATTCTGTGATCCTTTAGCCCTTTGAAGAGCAACTCTAATTTCACTATTTCCCACAGCACCTATTCTTGTGCCTCCCTGAGTGAAATGATCAACTTCGTCAAAAAAAAAGTAAAGATCAATTAACGCCATCGATTCATGTATACTGGGGACTGATTTGAAACTGCTCAAACCCTTTCTCTTCAGACTTTTACCAGTAACAGATTGCTTGCATCACTGTGAGCTAGCCATGGATCTTGATTCGACAAATATGGAATCCATTGTGTCACACAGCTGCCAACTGCCAGTATTTATAGAATAAGATTTACTGAAGATGTTAAAAGAGATGCCGTGACTTCAGTTACACTCATGAATCAAATTGTGGCTGCACTGCAGTCTCTTGTTTTCTCTCTGCTTTTGCTCTGAATGAACTGTGTAAATCGGTAACTAATCCTGATCTGAGATACACTTGCCATATACAGCCAAGTTTGAAGAAACACAATTTCCATTTTCTAATTTGAAGTACAGAGTAAACACATTTCACTAATCACAGCTAAACATTTTTACAATAACAGATGGGAAATGGGCGCCTTGTACTTTTTTTATAACCCATCTTTATATTGTTCATTCCAGCAACAGAATGTAAATTACACAGTTTGCAGCTGACAATGCAGCCTTTATAATGCAACGAGTCCTTTATTACATTAAATTTGCACACTGATCAATGATTACAGTTTCTAGTACATAACATTTGTTAACTACAAATGTTGCTCTATTATACATTTTAAATATTGGTGAAGCTAACTTCTAAGATCTCAATGAAGAAAGCATAGAAATGTTTACTTTGTGCTTTTTCCCCTTAGGAGTTGGTGGAAGTACAAGCAAATGAACAGTGAGTGACAAGGATAATGGCCACCTGTTCTCTTCTCACTGAACATTTTTTCATGACAGAGGCCAATTTTCAATTCAGAGATCCAAAAGTTCTTGTCCTCCCCATTTTGTAATTCAGTCATTTAAATCTCCTGAAATGGCCATGGTCACTGACTTCAACCAATTTTTAAAATTACTGCCAATATTCTCACTCATTAGACCTTTCTTAATAAGAACTTTAACTAAGAAGACACACCACAAGGGACTGCAGGTGTGGTTTTCCATCCATATCATCACATCCTAGAAGCTGACTGTTGATCAACAGTTCGCTTTCGATTTTAAAAAGCTTCAAAGTATTTCAGTTTGTTCAGTGGACACTAAAAAAAACACTTTTCTTGTTGCATTGTTTATTCTTCACAAGGATTTTGTCAGGACATTACAAATTTGAGACTTTCTTTTACTTAGCTTTGAGCTTTTAATCTAAACTGCACTTTGCATGATGATTAACTTTGACAAATAAATACAATTAATGAAAATATCTAACAAAATTGTTTATTAAGTAGTATTGTTAGCCATGAGAAATTTAGCACTCAGGAGTACTGATAACAGTGCAAATTAACAAGTCTCAAAATGCTGCGACTTATCAGTGCTCTGATAGCCAAAATCAATTTTTGTTTAATATTCGGCTGGATTTTCCACTGATTGACAAGCTCCTGAGCTCATCAGTCACCTGTTCTGAAGCACACTGAGGCCCCCTGTGCGGACTTCCTTGGGGAGCTCAACTCCAGGCTGAATGAGGTGCAAGTCCTTCGGTCCTGCAGGTACCTCCAGAATGGCTTTGACAACTGTTGAGAACACCCTCTCCAACCACAGGCTCACCAGCTGATAATGCCATCATGAAACTAAATGTTTCTGGATGTCATTATTAATCAGAAACATTCAAAAACACTCAAAAGGTACTACAAATACAAATAATATTATTTTTTAAAAAACATTGAAATTAGAAAATTAAAGTGCAAAGAATCAAGCACTATTAAATATTTTTAACCTAACTAAATTTAAAATCAGGTAGGCTCACTTATCATTCTCGTAGCCATTGTTTTGTCCAAATATGCTTTAATTGGGTCACTGAACTACAAAGAATTCTCAATGTAAGTGCTGGGAAACCTGAGAAAGGAAGCTCAGTCCCATTGGGCTCCAAGGAAGATGCATCCATGTGGTGCAGGCATCCTGGGACTGACACTTACCAAGAGCATAAAGGCTCCACATCAGCCTGTACTCAGGCGTCCCAAGCTTCCATACAGTTAAGTGCTTAAAAACTGGCAGATGCAGGCATATTTAGTGACTTTTAAGCATACGTTCTGCAGCAAATAAAAAATAAGGTGAGACTTTATAAGGAAGATAGGGTTTCAGTGACAGAGCCAGAATCAAAAGCAGTAACTGAAAAAAACCGTTGTGTTCTTGTTCTTGAATTTAGATACTCATGCATTATACAATCTTTTATCCTGACATTTTAAGAAGCTTTTGAAGATTAAGATTTCTTAATACTGGTCACAACTCTATCATTATCTACCAGAGAGGAATTTTCCAATGTCAAAATATAAATTTAAGTTTCTCATATGAAGGAGAAAATGAACTTTTATTATCAATACATTTCTGATCTTGAGTATATGAGTTAAAGCAAAGGAGTTGTCTCTTTCTAGGACTTCCTATCTGGACATTTCTAGAAAGTGAAATTTCACATTTGGACTGGAATATTACAAATGCAGCTCTATTATTTCAAAATAAAGTCCAATCTATTGAATAAGAAAGTGGGAAATGTAGATTCTTTAATTTAATATTAGTTATGAGCAGTCATAGCAAACTATCTTTAAGGAGAAAGTGACAAGTTCATTAACAAGGATTGCCACAAATTTCTGACTAAACTAGTTTTTTTTTGATGTTGGTACTAAACTGGTGTACAAAGTGAGAGTATGCATAGTAATTATAGTCATTTCTAATCAACAAGCTCCAATACCTGAGCCTCTGTACCTCCCTCTGCAACTGGATCCATGACTTCCTCACTGGGAGATCACAGACTGTGCCGGTCAGAAATAACACCTCCTCCTCACTGACAATCAACTCTGGCCCACCTCAGGGATGTGTGCTTAGCTGAGTGCTCTACTCTCTCTACACCCACGAACGTGTGGCAAGGCACAGCTCAAATGCCATCCATAAACTTGCCAATGGCACAACTATTGTTGGCAGAATTTCTATATGGTGATGAGAAGGTATACAGGAGGAAGATGCATTTAGCTGGTTGAGTTGTGTCGCATCAATAACCTTGCATTCAGAGAAACCCAAATTGAATAAATATCAGAAAGAATTCATAAAAATTGCACTGGCAGTAGCCAAAAAGGCTATTGCAGTTACTTGGAAATCGGATTCATACTTAAGTATAGATCGTTTGAAGAATGAAATTTCCAGCTGTAATCCACTTGAAAAAATTACTTATAATTTAAGAGATAAATATGAAACATTTTTGAAAATTTGGCGCCCTTATTTACAAAAGACAGGATTAAATATGTAGGTGCTCCGAAGATAAAATAATTGGTTATTTGGGGAAATAAATAAATAAATAAATTAAAGTTATTATGAACTCCCTGGAGCATGTGGGGATCTTCCGATATCCAGGCATTCTTTCTTCCTTTCTTTTTTCTTCTTTTTCTTTTTCTTTTCTTCTATAGGGATGTTAGGGGGAGGGGTTAAGGGGAGGGGGAAGGGTAGATATTTTTTTTCTTTCTGTAATCATTTGAAAACTCAATAAATAAAATTTTTTTAAAAAAAAATAACCTTACATTCAATCAAGGAATTGATTTGTGGACTACAGGAAGGGGAAGTCAAGAGAACACACACCAGTCCTCATTGAGGGATCAGCAGTGGAAAGGGTGAGCAGTTTCATGTTCCTGTGTGTCAACATCTCTGAGGATCTATCCTGGGCCCAACATATTGATGTGATTACAAAGAAGGCATCACAGCGGCTATATTTTATTAGGACTTTGAAGAGACTTGGTACGTCACCAAAGACACTTGCAAACTGCTACATTCTAACTGGTTGCACCACTGTTTGGTATGGAAGGGCTATTGCACAGGTTTGGAAAAAGATGCAGAAAGTTGTAAACTCGGCCAGCTCCATTATGGACACTGGCCTCCTCAGCATCAATGTTATCTTCAAAAGGCAACGCCTCAGAAAGGTGGCAATAATCACTAAGGTCCCCATCACCCAGATTTAGCCCTCTTCTTATTGCTACCAGCAATAAGGAGGTACAGGAGCCTGAAGACACAAACTCAACATTCCAGCAACAGCTTCTTCCTCTCTGCCATCAGATTTCTAACTGCACAATGAATCCATGAAAACTAACTCACTATTTTTCCTTTCTCTCTTTTTGCATGACTTAATTTATCGATACTTAATGCAATTTATAGTTTTATTATGTTTTGCAATGCACTGCTGCAACAAGACCACAAATTCCATGACATATCCCATTGATATTAAAGGTGATTCTAATTCTGAATTAATTACAGTCGTCCATTAGGCATTTGAAAACTTTCTGAAAATATTATTATTATCAAAAATTGTACAGCATGAAACTGAATGTAACATTATTGCTAACTGGAGGCAAGATCTACAGAGGAAGGGTTGAGGGTTTGTTCTTTGATGGACAGGATGTGACAAGTGGAATTCTCTAGAGGGATGTTGCTGGACCTAAGTTCAGGTTTAATTTGGAGCCATTCATTTAGATCAGAGTAAGGAAATGCTTCATGCTAAGACACCAGAAGCAATGGAAGTTCAAAATAGTGACCTTGCACAAAAATCATGAAAAACTAATGAACAACTTGTGAAAGCATCAAAAAGTCCAGTTATCTAATGACCTTTATTAAAAGGGAGATCCGAATATAAAATTTAAAGAGATGCTGTCTAAGAGCACCGTGTTCAGCTTTGGGTACTACGGCTTAGAAAGGATGAACAATTTGCTTTGCGATGGGGCAAGGGATACATAACATATACACCAGAATGGTATTGTGGATTAAAGGATTAAGTTATCATGTCAAGTTATAAAAAAACTTAGTTTGTTTCTCTTTGAATATTTAGAGATGCGTGTTTAAAATGATGAAGTGCTTAATAAAATGAAAAAAGAATGTAAATAAATTCCTTTGATGAAGAAATAAAGCACAAATGGACATAATCATAAAATTAGTGAGAAATAAGCTTATCACCATGGCAACCCTGGCCTCACTTTATCAAAGATATTCCCTTTGTTCTGTATATCCCTCCTCCAACAATTCTGCACTTTAAAACTATTTTTCTATTTTTCCTAAGTTCTAATGAAGGGTTTTCAACCTGAAATGTTAATTTATTTGTTTCTATGGATGTCTCCTGACCTGCAAACTATTACCACATTTTCTGCTTTTATTTAAGATTTATGGCATTTGCAGTATTCTGATTTTTATTTAAGGGTTGAATTGATCTACTGCTCTTTCTTTGTCTTACCCAAGAGCTGAGCATGTCAATAAACAAAAGAGCATTTTTATTGACAGGAAAGATTTCAAAATAAAACCACTAATATGTTTCTATAGCTTCTGCTTTCTATGTCAGCAGAAAGTATTAACAAGAACAGATTGGTCTTTCTAGATTTTGCTGTGATTGTAGTCCTTGAAAAAGATGTCCTTGAGATATTTCTTGTATGAGGACTTTGAAACCACTGAATTATGATGTCACCTTCTTAGCTTTTTTAGCCAAGAGCTGTGTAGGTACAGATATATTAAATAATATCCCAATTGTGCCTTAAATTATGATCCCACTTAAATAAATGCAGCATTCTATAACTGCAGATTTATATTTTATTTATTGCTTAAGCATGCTGCATAATTAGGAATTATGAGCACACTTATCAATAATGTGAACATGCCACACTCATATATTTTCCACTATCTTCCTCAGCTGAGAAATAAACAGACCACTTTCCGTGTTCAGACAATATGCCCTTTATGCTTAGGTCTACTGCAAAGGTTTTGCAACTGTTTTAAAACACCTGGCTCTTTCATATCTGCACCTGAGGTAGATATCCTTCTTCAAATGAAACACTACAATTGTAAACAATAATAATTTTAAATCATGATTATAACTAAAAATATTTACCTTCATAATGTAGTGCCTTCCCTGAAGGCCTATCCATTCCATGAACCCACCATGTAACTACACTAGCTATAGGAAAAGTGGGTGTCCTGATTTTACAGAAAATTTAAAACTATTTTTTGGAATGGATCCTCTCAAATAATCAAAGTATTACTAAACAATCTTCAACACTCATACTTTGTCTGCTAACTGATCCCATCTAGCATAATCATGTTATTATAAGCACATATAAACTCTGAATGTTATACAAAGCCTTAAGGACATGTGACACTATGTTAATTGTGCTTATATAGAATACATATATATATATAGTTGTGAGGAACTGTCCAAAGTGAGTATAATGCGTTGTTATTTATACATTGATATTATGGCAGTAGGCTATTAATATTTGAAATAATTTATTGGGGTTCAATAATAAATATTCCACGTGATTAAATAACCTTCCTCAATGGAGGTCTCATGTCACCCAAGACAATTCACTTGGCAACATAATTTCTTGAGTATCAATTTTCATTTGGCCAAATATATTGAGTGATTTTTTTCTTAGAATTCAGGATATGGTGTTCATAAAATAGATTGACCTAGAAATTATTGTTTAACATGAATGCACCTAATATTAAAGCATTGTATGATATTCAGGCATTTAATATAAATGCTTGAGTCAAAATGTTTGGCAGAAAAAGTGCTACAAAAATGTGAAAAACCGTAATCTGATTTTTGGTCAGACAATAGTCTCCAGGGTAAAATCACCCTTATTTTAATTCACAAAAATGATGCAATAATTTATAAAGCTCATAATAAATAAAAATAATAATCACCTTTACCTGTGCTGCATTCATTAGGACCAAGAGTTGACTCTAGAAAAAAGTAATTTCATTAGCACATGCTTTCTATTTATATCAACTCATTCTGGCAGTATCTATACAATATTATTTCAAACAGCAGCTTAAAGTAATGTCAGAAATAGAGCAGTGTCTGACAATTAAAGTCTCTGAACTCAAAATCACCTAATTAATTACCGCCAAATAATGAGCAAATTTAAAAAGGAAATTACCATCTAACCATCATTGTCACATTTTGATAAACACTGCTAAAATACTAAATGAATGCACATTTACTTACATTTAATTTCCTCCTTATTAGTTTTGCCTGAATGATAGCATACTTCATGTATTATTCCCTTCTAAGATTTTACTGAATTCAGATTACAAAACCAATCTGTGGCAAACAGTAAAGAGTGAATGGGACTTCTGTTTGGCCCAATGACATTATCAGGTAGCTGCACAAACATTTATGTTGGTTCTGGGATTTTCATTATCCAATATTTAAAAGCAAGTGATTGGAATTATGTCACATCTTATTTTGTTAAGATCTCTTATATACAGGCAAAAAGCAGCATTGCACATGGAAATGAATCAGGCAGGTCAATATCTGCCACATAACCAAAAGAAGGAGGAAATAAGTAACCTTCGTTTCTAGGATACAGTGAATATATTATTTCATTTTTAATAGACACTGATCTGTAAAATTTAAATGTTAATATTGGAGGGAATACATATCTGAAGATACCAATACTAGACCACTTACTAAGAGTTGCATGCTGTAATCAGTAAGCACAACAATATTAGAGAGTGTTAGTATTGTTGTACATGTGACAAACATTAGTTTACTTGAAAATCTAAGAAGGACATCTCTGTTTCCAAATAATTTAGACTTGTCCTAAACAACAGGAGTATAATGAGATTTACTATATTCCCACTTATACTACTGTTTTTAGTATTACAGTGTAAACCAAATTCTTCAAATCAACAGCTTGGCTCTCATTTGATGTGTGCGAGCCAGATGGGTGAATACAATCACTAAATTGCTTTTGCTGCAGATTCCAAGCTAATACAAGTGTTTTCTTTTTATGGCAAATCAGTTGGAAATGCTGCCCGAGTCCTTTTTTTTAAAGGGACCTTGAGAGAAATGTGATTTGATCATTCAGAATTATTGTCGGCAACAATCATCATATCTCTACATTCACACAGCCTCAGCTGATGTCTCCGTGGAGACGGAGATGGCCACTTGAGCTACTTTCACAGTGCTTTTGATGCAGTTCCTGGCTGCTGCTTGCATGGTGCCAGGATAGTTCGCTTGCTTCTGCTGGCAGTCTGACTCGAGGCTGTTTTCCAATGGCTGGGCTGAAGCTCCCTTACAGGAGCAGAACATGCTACGGAAAGCATGCCTCAGATCTTTGCTTCTCAGAGCATAGATAATAGGATTGACTGTTGAATTGAGCAAACACAGCATACTGCAGAAGGCAAATATTGTCTTTACCAGTTTGTTCATTTTCCCGAAGACATCGTACACCATGATGGCAAGGAGAGGACCCCAGCAGATAATGAGAACGACAAGGATGAGGACAAGTGTCTTGGCCAGCCGGATGTCCATGCGGGTTTGATCAAGTCGAACAGTTTGCACCCTGGTGCCTTCAGCCACCTGGACAATTATGCTCTTCTGGGTGCCACGTTGAATCATGCGGACAGCATGGGCGTGAGCCTTCCACAGTATATAGACATAGGCATAAATGATAAAAATCAACAAAACGCTAGTAATACCAATCCAGAACATTAAGTAATTCTCGTCAATGAGTGGGAAGATATCGGAGCAGACAGATTTCAGTTTTTTACAGTTCCAGCCCAACAGAGGGAGGACGGCAATTATTATAGATATGGTCCACATGACAGTGAAAGCGACAACCGCCTTTGGCCGCGTGACAATCCTCTTATAGGCAAGAGGCTTGTGTATGGAGATGTATCGGTCTATGGCAGTCAGGAAGAGGCTACCCACTGAAGCAGTGAAAGAAGCGGTGACGCCACCTAGTTTGAATAGGAAGACACTTGGGCTGTCTTTCGTTTGAAACACGTGGAAATCTACAAAACTATATACAAATATCACACTGCCCAAAAGGTCAGCAACAGCCAGGCTGCCAATAAAATGATAAGATGGTTTGTATCTGAGAGTGCGAGATCGGATAATGACGAACAGAATCAATACATTCTCTAGGACCGTGAAAGTCCCCAAAGTCAATGCCAATACAGCAATTGCCATCTGTTGACTGGGGGTCAGAATCATAAAGCATTCCATGTCCATGAAGTTTTCTCCACACTTTATTGTATCATTCACAATTGATTGGTTGTACAGGAAGTTACTAGCATTCACTGAATCATGGAGGTTGGCACTGGATATAAGTTCCTCCCCTGATGTCATTTTCTCTAGGTGGGGATTGCCCTTTCCAAGGGGGGGGTGCCGATTCTGTGTGACATAACCAACTTTTGTCATGTTGAGGTCCAACTTACTGTCATCGTATTGAACTTCATTAGATGCAATATAAAGGAGGTCTGTCGTAATTGTCCTGAAAGTTGTGTCTGAAAGGGCTTCCAGTAGAGATTTCATGATTAGCTTTTAGTGCGTCTTTCCAATAATGCAAATTAGTTGAGGAAAAGCTAGGATGAAGAAAAACAGCAATTATTAAACATGTGTATTATAGAAATAAACAGTCACACAAACCTTTATAGATTGAAATAGCATAAAACTCTTTAATTTTAATATATTTCTTTATTGTGTTGCTTTATGTACAATAGGAACACCCAGCCAGATTGCAAATGGTTTGGTCAATTGCTATGGGGTAAATGCAAGCAGGCTTTTTCCATTGAGGTTGGGTAGAACCAGAACCAGAGGTCATGGGTTAAAGGTAAGAGGCGAGAAATTTAAGGGGAACATGAGAGGAAACTTTTTCACTCAGAGGGCCAAGAGAGTGTGGAATGAGTTGCCAGTGTAAGTGGTTCATGCAAGGTCAATTTCAATATTTAAGAGAAGTTTGGTACATGGATAGTTGGGGTATGGAGAGCAGGTCGATGGAGGTAAACAGTTTAAATGGTTTTGGCATGAACTAGATGGGCCAAAAGGCCTGTTTTTGTGCTGTACTTCTCCATATCTCTGTGAACTACTCTGTAATAATCTCTACTCACTGCATTCTTATGGTGAAATGCAGTTTGCAGTGCGCAATAATACTCAAATCGCCTTACTTTCATTTCATTTTCTCTAGTATGTAAAGTGTTTTTAAATAGACTTTGTAGATTGCTATGTGTGATGTGCTGTTTAAATGAAATCTGCTTGATTTCTTTGGAGACGTTTTGCTGTGAATTGTGTCTTAAATTCTGCTCTGCCCTGCCCTTCCCTGCCCCTAACTGATTATTCACATCATTGTAGTCAGCTAGACGCACTGTACTACCACTCAGTGAAGAGCTACATAATAATTACAAACAGAAGTAAGTCATTTGGTCCTTTGAGCCTGCTATGCAATTCATCAAGATCAAGTCTGATCTTCAAGCTCGGCTCCATTTTCCTAAGTTATTCTCCAAAGAATTATGAAATATTTGCAGCACAAAGACAAAATATTCAGTCAAAATATTCTCATCCTACTCTTCTCTATCTAATCCCATTAGAGTTTCATTTTGACCTTTCTATTATGTATTTGTCTTTCCCTTAAACTTTCTATTTGCTTAAACTATTCCTAGTTCCACATTCAAACCATTTGCCGGATAAAACAAATAAAGTTTTTTCTGAATTCTCTTTTTGATTTATTACTGGCTCCCTTAAATGTAAGCTATTACTGATAAATTCTTGTCTTGCCTGCAACTATAAAAAATTCTGCATCTCGCTCATCAAACTACGTAGAATCATACATTTTTCTGTCAAAGTATCCTGAAGGTTGATTTTAATAATAGTAATTTGATTACTTTAGGCAAAGTGCAAAGTGGAATGAAGGATTTAGAGAGGAAAAGAAGAAAGTTAGTAATGTCATGTCTAAGGATTTGATGTAGGACTGGAAGGATATCAATTTTCAGTGATATTACATACTTGTTACAAATGGGACTTACTCAGTAATTTTGATGTTAAGGATGATGAAATCTATATAGGTCCCCTTGTTTGGTGTATGAGAAGATAAAAGAAAGATTTTAAAGATTATCTTTATTTGTCACATGTACATCGAAACATCTGGTGGAATGTGTCTGCTTTGCATCAAATCCAATCAAATCAGCAAAGATTGCACTTGGCAGCTGGCCTATTGCCACTCTTCTGGCAGCAACATAGCATGGCCATAAGTCACTACCCCTAACCATACATCTTTGGAATGTGGGAGGAAACCAAAGCACTGGGAGGAAACCCACATGGTCTTGGGGAAAACGTACAAACTCCTTACAGACAGCATGGGAATTGAACCCCAGTCTTACTGCTGCCTACTGTAAAGCGTTGTACTATCTGCTACACTGCCATGTAGATATGCGACTGAACAGTTTAAAGGGCTCACAACAGATGGCTTATTTGAAAATAACTTATTTTGATTCTGTTCTGTAATACTTAAGTAGAGGGAGGATTTTGATAAAGAGGAAGCTGTTTTTGCTTTCCATGATAAATTTTTGATATCAAATGTCAGTAGGTAGATAAGAGTGACCATACCAAGCCAATGAAAATTGTCCTTACAGCACAAAAGCAGACATGTCACTTTGATACTGTGCAATAGGATGAGACTAGTTGCATATTTGGTACAGTCTTCAACAACAAAAAGACTGAAATTTATTACATTTCCTTGTATCTATAAAGAAGGTTTGCAATTTAATCAAACATATCTCAGCACAGGATGAGAATTCATGCCCATATAATGAATGCCTAAATTGGGTAGAATGCTTGTGCAATGAATATCTTAAAATAATGAGTTGAATCGCCATGGGGCTTTTCTGTGTACAGTGTTAGCAGTGGTCTCCATGCAGAACTGATTTCATTTCCCTGAGCTGGAAATGCTGAATCCCAGAAGGGGCACCCAGAAAAGAGTCAGAGAAATTATTGGCATCCAGTCAGTACGTGCATAGGAAATAAACTACCATTCATTTGGTATGAGCATCATTAAACATCACTATTGTTTAGTATTGTACTGCTGCCACAAAGCAACAGGTTTCATGTTATGTAAGACAGAGATATTATATCTGATTCTGATACGATTCGGCACAGCAGGAGTACACAAGCAGCACAGTGACAGCTTATCATGTGAATGGAGAATGCAGGATATATGTACAAGAGAGTCCACAGATACAACACTTCCAGTGTGCTACTCTGGAGTATGAATGACATTGTCAGAAGGAATGGATTTCCTGGGAGGAATTCTGATAAAAAGAGATCACTTCTCTCAAGTTTCATACCATTGATTGCAGTTATTTCAATTACTTATGGGTAACCAGTCGATTAACCTCCTGCCCCTTCTGGTTGGAATGTGTGGAGGGAGAAATCTGCCATTTTCCCTGCTACGAGACAAGCAATCTAGAGTCCAGTAACATATCCACTTTGCCAGATATTGTGTAAGGCTTCGGTTCCAGTCTCAATCCAGAGACTGAACCAAGGTAAAATTTCACTCTCCAGTACCATACTGAGGAAGTACCTTACTCTTAGATGGGCTGTACTTCAAATGTGACATTAACACAAGGCTACGCATGCCCCACAGACCCCTATTTAACTCCTCTGGCAATGTTCACTCCTCTATCCACAAGAGATTATTTATTCATGATCACAATGACTTGTTGCACACAGTGTATCTACTTTGATGTAGTAATTACATTTGAAAAACCTGGTATGTACAAACATTGAGAGAAAAAAACACTTTACTTCTCCTTATAAACAGAATTCATAGGGAAACAAAATTGAAGCAAATTAGTTATTTCCTACAAGTATTTTAGTTCCACGTTTGCTCCTGCATTGACTTGGAATGTTGAGCTTCAATGCTACTGTCATCAAGGAGCTCATTTTAAATGCAATTACAATTTAAGCAGTCAATAATTGCTGAAATTGGCTGATAACTAATGATGTTTGCCCTAATCCAGAACAACTTTGTGTAGGTTTCTGGTTAATCCTTGGGATTTTCCTTCTCCTTAGCAACTTCCCCAACTCCCAAAAATGGCACGAGTGTAACTTGCAAGTTAGCCTCACGTGCAGGCGGAACAGTTAGCATTGTCATCACAAAGCATCAGTGGCTCAGGTTTAGTCCTGATCTTTATGCTAACTGTGTGGAGTATGCATGTTCTCCATGTTATTATGCCGGTTCTCCCATGTCCCCAAAGATATGCTGGTAGGTGAATCAGCTACTTAACTTGCTCTTGCTGAGGGTTGCTGGCAGAGAATTGGGGGAAGGGGAGGGTGGGGCTGAGGGGAGAAAGGGTTACAGGGAAGTGTGTGGGGCACAGAGTCATTGATTCATAGAGTTATACAACACACAAACAGACCCTTCAGTTCACATTGTGCATGAAATAATGAGAGCTGGCATATATCTTTAGGGCAAATGGCCTTCCAAGTAGCTACAAAACATGAAATCTTCAATATGACTGGTCCAAATAGCAACAGTACTTACCAACTCAAAGAACATCTAACTTCCTAATCTTCCTTCCCTTGAAATAATCTTTTTAAAAGAAACATACTGTACATAGTTTGCCCTCACTGAGATCTGTGATCTGCACCAGCCATAAATATAACCTAAGATAGGTGTAATAACAGTTTTACAGATGGAGTCGCGGTTACTCTTAGCTTTCTAGCTTTAGGATCATTTTACCCTGCTGCTGCTTTTCTGTGTTACTAATTAGTTTGCTGCTCATGGCTGCACTGTTATGCTAACAGCTCAAGAGACCGAATGATGGAAAACGTAAAAGCAAGGCAAACGCATGACCTGTGCAGCAAAGCCACGTTGTGAAAAAAGGATGTTTGAGGTGACTACCTAAAAACCGATTATATCACCCTGAGATTAGTTGTCCAAACCTCAGTCAAAGTAACATAATGAAGCATTTCTCTTATTAATCATATACTGTATATTAAAATAAATTAAAATCCACATACATTAAGTGACAGACTATGAACAGTGCTAAATTTGGGGCTGAGTTAAGGGTTAACACCGAGGTTTTGCAGACTTCTCTCCCCACCCCCCCCTCACTTCCTTTCCATTCCTGATGAAGAGTCTCAGCTTGGAACAATAACTGTTTATTCCCCTCCATAGATGCTGCCTGACCTGCTGAGTTCCTCCAGTGTTTTTTGTGCTGCTCTGAATTAAGGTTTATTTTTTTGTTGCTCGTTCTCAATGGATTGGTTACAATGTTCATGGGATATTCAGCCATGGACTTGAATTTTCTTGAGCTAAAAGGCCATGGGCATGTTCCTGCTGTTCATAAAGAATTCATGCTGAAGGTAATGCAGGTTAGTTCACTGAATTGACAAAATACAAAAAAACTATGACTCTAGATTCAAAATCGTTCAATGTCATTTCCTATATAGAAATGTAAAGGGGTACAAGGTCATTGTTACCCCAGTTCTGATGCAGGACAAAAAAAACACACAACAGATAAAAAACATAATAATAAAACAAACACAATAAATATAAATACATATGATAGCTTATATATATAGATTGATTGTGTGTCCATAAAGTGACACTAGGCTCCATATAAGGTGACAGACAGGAAATAATAAAGTAGTGGTGGAGTTAGTTTGTGGAGGTATTGATCAGCCTTACTGCCTGGGGAAAGTAACAGTTTCTGAGTCTGGTGGTCCTGGCTTGGATGCTGCATAACCTCCTTGCTGATGGGAGTGGGACAAACAACCTATAATCAGAGCTGACATAGCAAAACAGGGAACAATAACTCAGTCCCCTGAACTTCGTATCAGCAGTCAAAATACTAATGAGATTAATATTTCAATTCCATATTCAGACTGCAGGTACATGGTATAGACACATCAGAGTTAGGCAGCATGTACTGAACTGCAAGTTGTAGATGAGTTCTTAAACTTTAGAGAATCTGGTTCAAATCCAGCCAATGCCAATACGATGCACTATTGTTCTGTTGGTTGTAAAAATTATTCATACAATGAAATTGAAGGGTCTTAGCTCAATCTAATGTGGTTTACTGCAGAGTACAAAGATGCCCCTTAGTTCAGCACTAAGCTGGCAATTGATAATCTGTTGTTTAATACTCTTGGATTTCAATTTACACTTTCAGTCCTTATTTTAAAGCCAATAACATTCTCTGCTCTTCACCAAGTTTCACAGGTTCCATGGAGCATATGAAAGCACCGCAAAAATTGCTAGTGTTATGTGAATGTTCTGGGAAGAAATTGCAATGGTCAACAACAGAAAACAGTTTATTTTGATGCAAATGCAATGCAAGGCCTTGCTAGGATTTTCTCACTGTGGCCACAGGATATTCAGCTGAAAAGGCCTGGTGAGGCTGTATTAGAAGTAGGATCTCATCATTTCCACAGTGTATAATAGAACATGCAACATTTTGAATGAATTTGTAACTCCATGGTGGTTAGGGGAATTGCAGAAGCTGTTGAAAAGTTAGATTTTTGAAAAACATGGTGGGGCTCCAGTTTAGAAATTAACAGCTAAGGTAAATGGCCATAGAAAAAAAGATATAATACTAATAGCACAGCTTTGTATTCTGCAATCAACCACACCAGGAATTGGGTGAAGTTTCTTCAGTCTCTTTCACTGAGATAGGAAACTGGATGCATTGGAGAATGAGGGATTATTTGATAGAATAAAATTATGTGTGGTATAGATAGGATAAGTGCAAGAGCAAGAGGTTTTTTCTACTGAGGTTGAGTGAGACTAGAACTAGAGGTCACAGGTTAAGGATGAAAGGTAAAATATTTAAGGGCAACCAGAGGGAGAATCTTTTCCACTCAGAGGGTGGTAAGTGTGTGGAATGAGCTACCAGCAGTAGTGGTGGATGCAGGTTTGATTTCAACACTTAAGAGAAGTTTGGATAAGTACATGGATGGGATGGGTATGAAGTCCAGTGGCAAGTCAATGGGACTAAGTAGAATAATGGTTCGTCATGGACTCATTAGGCTCAAGGGCCTGTAGCGCTCTATGACTATGACACCATGATGACAAACAGATCATTCAAGGTGGTTCATTATGGTGATTGCAAGCAGGAAGTAGAGAAAGAAATGAATATCAGTAGGTTCTAGTCTGTCTTAAAATGAAATAGTAACAGTAGGTGCAATCCACCATATGTCAGCTTGATCGCATTGGCTCTGTGGGTTTGTGTATTAAATCCATGTGATGCAGAGCCCATAACCTAGACCAGGGGTGTCAAACTCATTTTAGGTCACGGGCCGGATTGAGCAAAATACAGCTTCATGCGGGCCGGATCAGTCGGACGCGTGCGAACGCAGCTTTCGTTGCCTCCGTTTTTTCAGCCTGCTCTCATGTGTCTCAGTCTCTGCTTTAACTACAAAGTGTTTCACTTTACAAATTCCGTTTCTTATGAAGAAGACTGCCGAGCAAGACTGCCGAATAAACACTAAAAACCCTGAAAACCTGGTTCCCGAATAAACTCAGCATTAGCCATATCATTCGCCATAGGTGCTTCGATTACTGGGGCCAGCTTTAATAGTAATTAGATATTATCTCGTGGGCCAAAGATAATTCCACCGCGGGCCGGATTTGGCCCGCGGGCCTTGAGTTTGACATATATGACCTAGACCAATAACCTAACTTGTATTGAGGGAATATGACACCATCTAGAAAGACACACGTTGTATTATATTTCAAAAAAGCATGGAAAACATGCTGAATATGGCTTAAAGGAGTGCACATAAACTTGCAGCTGGCCAGGCAGAATTGTAGTCAGGTAGAATTTCAACCAGCAGGATAGATACTTTAAAAAATATATATTCTTAATATATATTTATTTTTAATTTTTAAAAAAAAACATATTCTTATAGCTTGGCTCATCAGTTTATCTCTTTATTTTCTTCTACTACACACTTATTTCCTTTCACCTACCAATACTGAAATGCCTGGATAAAGTGGATGTGGAGGGGATGTTTCCATTAGTAGGGGAATCTAAATTTCAAAGGCACATCCAGATAAATAAATGTCCCTTTAAAACAGAGATGAGGAGGAATTTCTTCAGACAGAGAGTTTTACAAGGAACTGTGAAATCTCTTGCCACAGAAGGCTATTCAGGTCAAGTTAATGGGTATACCTAAGACAGAGACTTGTTCTTGATTGTTAATGGGGATTAAGGATAATGGGGTGAAGGCAGGAAACTGGGTTTAAAAAAATTCAACCATGATTGATTGTTGGAGCAGACATGATGGGTTGAATAGCCTAATTCTTTTCCTATATCTGATGGTCTATATATGATCTGGAAATTCTGATCTGAAAGAGTAATAGAAGAAAACTTAAAAATAAAAATGATAGTAATTGCAGGTATATAGGTACAATGTAGGGAAATAGAAATAATTGGATAATTCTTTCCTCAACTTGTCTTGTGCTGCTATTTTATTGTAAGTTTTATTGTAGAAATAAACTAAAAGAATGTCAATATGTCCTGGTGCACAAAAGCTTTGGTGTGCATACTAGAACAGCAGGTGCAGTCCCTCTTGTCATAAATGTATAACATCCCTGAAAAAGGTACATCTCGATGGAGCTCATGAAATTCGTGTAGGACTTGACAATTTTATTCCTGAAAGGACAAACAGAAACAGGAGAATATTCAAGAAAGCAATTGAGACAAAAGAATCAAGGAAATAGGGCCATGGCTGGAAGAGTAGTTAAGGAACAAGATTATATAGGCACCATATGGTCTTCTGCTTCTATTTCTTATAGATTTACAAGCCTTGAACATTAAGTAGGAGGAAAGGAAGTAAAGACGAGCTACCTCCCACAAGGCAGGATGAAATTTTTAGGGTCAGTAAACCTAAACCTCTCTATTACAGCAGAAATCTTGAAGATGGCTAATGCAATCCCACTATGTAAGATAAGTGACAATTATATGTAGCCCTTGAAATACTGCACCTGGAATCTTATATATAGATTGGCAATAAAAGTAGGGTAAATCAATACTAGAGGGAGCACAATAAAGATTCACCGGATTGATTCCTGGAGTTTGTTTTACGAGACTGTGCGTGTAAAATTAGAAGACCGAGAGCTGATCTCATTGAAACATACAAAATCTGTAAGGGATTTGATAGGACAACTGAAGGGATCATGTTTCCCCTGGTTCAAGCCTCAAAACAGAGAGGTATCCATTAAGGACTGAGATAAGAACAGATTGTTTTCATCTAGAAGGTAGAGAATCATTGGAATTCTCTACCCAAAAGGATGTGGAGGTTGCATCTTTTCAAGAATGAAAGTGTTTTGGATATTAAGGGAATTAGGGGATTTGTGGTTAATGCAGTTAATTGAGATAACAGATTAACTTAGTGAAGTGTGGAGCAGGCACGAGGAGCCAAAGAGTCTCTTCCTGCTTCTGTTGCTTATACTCCTGTATTCTCATAGAGTGATATTGATCACAACCCATTAACCGTTGGTTCCATTGCTCATCAGCCAGAGAGGCACAGGATGTGCACATTGTGCGTGCTGAAGAGGTGAATGGGGATGGTGTGGGTGGAAGGGGAAAGGAGACTCCAAAAAAAACTTGATTGCATTAACATTGAAAATCTGCACATTCCAATGAGATGCTTTAAAAAAAAAGAGAATCAGATAGATGCAGTTTTCAGGATCATTTTGCCAAACTTGACCAGTATTTATTGACCATCCCTATTCACCCTTGAGAATGTGGCAATGATACCTCAATCTTTCTAATGAGGATGCTTACACCATGCTGTCCGATAGAAGATTCCAGAATTTGGGCCACTGATATATTTCCACTGATGTGTGACTTAAAGCGAAGCCTGCAGACTATTGTGTTCCTATCTGTCTCCTTTATCCTTCCTGGTGGCAGAGGTCATGGGTTTGGAATGTGCCGTCAGTCCCCTGGATAAGAACCTGAACTTTGCACACTACATCCATTGTTTGTTGGGGATGAAGGAAATTAATATTTAGGGTAGTGATTGGGGTGCTATTTCACTGGGCTGCTTTATCCAGGAGAATGTCAATCTTGAGCATTGTCCACATTGTACTCAGTGTAGCCAGTGGAAAGTAGGCCATTATGCTCCTAACTGTGCCTTGTAGAGGATGAAAGAGTCTAGAATCTCAAGTGATGAGTCACTTCCCATAAGAAACCTTCCCTCCAATTGGCTTTCTGGTCAGTGATGGCCTCCAGAGTACGATGATGGAGTGACTGAGTGATGGCACTGTCAAGATAAATGGTTTAATTTTCTTTTGTTGGAGATGGTCATTAGCTAGCACTTTTGTATCAAGAACATTATTTGTCACTTGCTGGAATGTTGCCTAGGCCTGGCCTTATGCAGGCATGGTCTGCTTCATGAGTTGAAGAGCTTCAAGTGGAACTGAACATCTGCTCTCCTGAGCTTGAGATGGAAGGAAGACCATTGATGAGGCAGCTGACAATGTGACTGGGCCCAGGACACAGCCCTGAGGAACTCCTGCAGAAATATACTGGGACATGGATAGCTGACCGCTATCATCTTCCTCGGTGCAAATCCAAGCCTTGCAGAAATATCCCCTGAACAGCCAATGCCTTTTACCAGAGCTCCTAGAAGTCACACTCTATTAAGTGCTCCGATGGTGTCTCACCTCTCCCCCAGAATGTAACTCACTGATCCATATTTGGATCAAGGTTATGATCAAATCTAGAGAGCGTGATCCTAATAAAAGTTGAAGTTGTGAAGTTATTGGTGAGCAACTGATGATTAATAGCACTGTTGATGGAAACTGCCACCACTTTGCATATGACTGAGAGTAAACCATTTGGAAGGTCATTAGTCAAATGTGGTTTGTTTTTGCATCAATAAATCATACATGAGCAACTTTCCACATGGTTCAGTGGATGTCCATATTCAAACTACACTGAAACAGCTTGATTACAGGCAAAGTTGTTTATAGCAGAGGATCTGTAGAGGGAAAAGGGTTGGTCTGTGTCAGACTGGGTGGCAACATAATTCAAGTATATAAGTATATACACAGTATCTTTCCAAATATTGTATGCGAAAAGATACAACCTATATTAACCAAATAATAAAACCATGCACTATCTTGGAAAGCAATGAAAAGGTAAAATCTCACATATATCTAAGTTAAGAAAGTAAGCTGCTGTAATAAAATTAATTCTGTAAAATAAAACACTAATTCTGGGGCACTGGTAATTTTCCTTAATATGTAATCCAAAGGTTGTATAGAAACAGCTGCAGTCACTAGAGGTCGCCCTCCATTAGGGGAGTGAGGGGGCAACCACTGATTTGACTGCAGAACAAACACAGCTACATTTTGTGTAAGAGGAAACAAACATATTAATTGTCTCTCAGAGTGCTAGTTAAGCTTCCTCTGGCGACCCTCAGTGTGCAGATGATCGTTTACAGGGACATAATATTCAAAGTACACTCGCATGTGAATTGAGGCACAGGAGAGACTGCAGATACTGGAATCTGGAGAGAAAAATAGTAATAAGCTGCTGGAGAAACTCCAACTGTTTGTTCTTTGACTCATAACGACAGTTTTCACTCATAAACTGTAGATTATTGGCTGCTTATCTCAGTGTCACGTGGCTTTCAGCTAACAGGGATCTCACTTAAATAATGCACCATGAGATTTTCTGGAGGTAGTTCCATTTACATTGTGATAATCATTGTGTGTGGCATTACTCTGTGATGTTAAATAATGCCCTCAGAGGGAACTACAGACATTTAGCTCCTAACTCTAATAATAGATCATTGGGAGTTAAATCCTCCATTTGCCTGGAAATTAAAGAAAAATACGCAAGTTAAAGCTCCAGTGGTTTTTACTGTCTATGACTGTACTGAGACTGAATTCTTTAAACTCCCAGTGATATCATTAGGCAGATGGCAAAACAGACCCACTATTAACAAAAGCAAACTGGTGTTGATATGGTACAGAAGGCATTGGAAATTCTCAGCAGGTCATGCTGTGGAGAATGAACCACAGTTCATGTTTCAGAACTGATCCATCAGAACTTAGAAAACTGGAAAAGCAGCAGTAAGAGTAATAGCAGGAAAAATAATTGGGGAGCAAAGAAAAGAGGGAAAGGTCTATCTATGAAAGGGCGGAGGGCAAAAGTGATCAGGTGATGAATGGAACACCACAAAGGGGTACAGAGACAATGCAATAGATCCCTCAGCGTGCAATGGTAGCTTTACTGTAGGAGATGTTAAAAATACATTCAAAACACTGGAAGAACTCTGCAGATCAGGCAACATCTATGAAAATGAATCAACAGTTATTGTTTCAGGCCGAGACCCTTCTACAGAACCAGCATCTGCAGAATCACTTCTGTTTATGTAAAAAAATTACTTCACAAATGAGTTTCCAATTTTGCCCAGACTTGAAAAGAAGCATCTTTATTATGTGTATCTATATTGGTAATATAGATGCAAAGAGAGTTGAAGACCTCTGGAGAATATATTGCCTATAAATTTATCCATTTACAATCATGGTAACACCAATCCACTTTTTCTTTCAAAATTCAATAGAACCTACTTTTGTACTTTGTGACAAATTTCTCCATACATATGATATCTGACAGCTGTAGCTTCTGATATTTGGTACCCAACATTGAAATAATAATGGAGGCACATTACTGGCATCTGGAGCAATAGACAACAAACTGCTGGAGGAATTCAACAGGTCAGGCAACATTGGTGGAGGAAAGTGGATAGTTGACATTTGGGGTTGAATCTCCATACAGGGTATTGACCCAAAATATTGACTGTTCAATTCCTTCCACAGATTCTGCCTGACCCACAGAATCCCTCCAAGTTTGCTTATTGTATTAAAATAACAATGTTGCAAGTCTAATATCTAGATATCTGGGAAATATATCAGAAATGGAAATGTTGATGGGGACTAATACCTCTATACAGTCACTGGTAGCATCTGTTAGAATGCTGCTAACAGTTTAAGGCAACAAACTCTAGGAAGGGAGGCAATGTTTTGGAAATAAAATGCAGGAGATTAAATAGAATTAAACCTTGGATGAGGAACTTCCAATTGTGATAAGATTAAAGTACTGGGCTTATCTGTAGAGAAGCAGAAATTTAATATAAATTTAGTTTAATATTATGAATGATTTGGATGGAGAACCTGTTTTATGGGTTAGTAACCAGAGGACACAGATTTAGTATCATTAGTAAAATAATGTATTGATGGGGATAAAGGTGTTTTCTTTCAATGTAGCAGGTTGTTATGGTCAAGTACACATGACCTATGAAGACATATGCAACAATAACTTTTGAAACAGAATTGAATAAATGTTTAATGAGGAAACATTTGCATGGCTGGGGAACAAGCACCGAAGTGGAATTAACGGGATAATTACTTCACATAGCCTTTCAGACATAATAAGCTGAAAGGCCCCCTTCTGTGTTGTTTGACTCCATGCTCAAAACTCATGGAAAATATTCCAAAATGTTCTCAATAAGAAACAAAATAGACTTGGCGGACTCCCAGTATTGGGGGTGGAAAGAGTGGTGAGATCAAGATGGGACACTGAAGCAAAAGTTTAGTGAAACATCTAGGAAAGGCTTTTAAACAGGGCTCTGACAAAAGCAAATTGATCTGAAAAGAGACTTCAGGGGGTAAAATCAGAGCAACTAAAGAAGAGGCAAAGCAGCATAAAAAGCAACCTATTTAACAGATCAGAAGGTACTTACAAGAAAAGTCTAGAAGAGTGAGATTGGTGTTGGTTGATGGAGTCAGGTAGGGAAGAAGGGGCACATGATGGGAGGGTCGGGCAGTGTAACAAAGTAATGATGGAGAGCTTTCAAAATGATATCCTTCACCGTGAAGGTGCCCAAAGACTGGAAAGGCAAGAAGTGTATGGAATTCAGTGTGGATCAATATAGATGCCGTACATATTGAATCAATGAACTATGTGAAGGAGGATATTGGAAAAGTCAGGTCTTGTTGTGATGAAGACTTCAACAGTATATGACAGTGGCTTCAATTTAGGAATTAGCATGGACAGTGTGGAAAGTAATATAGAGATTGATTTTAAAAAAGCAGATTAAAATTGTTGACAGTTATCTTTGGGCCAATGGGAAAAGCATTATTATACTGGTGAGTAACATCATTATCCATATACTTCTGGAAAACGTCAATGAAGAATCTAATAAGGATATAGACCTGAACGCTCCAGTTCATCTGAAGTGATTAGCCAAAGGGAGGAGGAGAAAGAACAGTTGAGCTGCCTACGCAAACAGTATCTGTAGTTGAGGGAGGTGGACTGACAAAATGCAAAGGCATCAAAGGGAGATGAGGAGAAACCTGGCAAGAGCGGAAGCTAGATTGTAACTAAATGAATAATTGCAATTAAAGGAAGAGTCTGGTATGCGTAACAGAAGATTGAAAATAGAAGAAAGCATGCAAATCTATTTCAGAGCAGGGACAGAGGAGATAACTTGGAGCTACAAAGATCAGCTGCAGGAACTCACCAGCTTGAGCACTATCTGTGGGAGGAAAGGAATTGTTGTTATTTCAGCCCGAAACACCAACAATTCCATTCCTCCCACAGATTCTGTCCAACCCAGCAAATTATTTCTCCAAGATAAAGTGAAGGCAGGTTGGGAGCAGTATTATGGCAATGAGATGTGGGCTTCATGAATCTCATCAATATGTTTGCAGTGAAGGAAGGAATCCACAAAAGGAGGAAAGAGGCATCAATGTAAACTGAAGGGTCTTAGCTAGAAACTACAAGTGGCTTTAATTCCAGTCTCAGACAGTCTGACAAATTCTCAGAGTCTTGATTCAGCAGTCTGAATAGAGGTGAAATAGGCAAAGATCTGAGATGACAACTTGAAGGCATCCCTGTATTTCAGGTGCAGCTTGGAGTGATGTGTAAACTTGGATAGGGAAGCAGGTTTAATTGCAAGGTTATGAGCATGGGGAAGTGGGATCTGAGGAAATTTTAGCAAGTGGAGTGAACATTTGAATGGAGTAATTCAATGTAGATTGAAGTGGCATGTCAGGTACCAACCCACAGGATGTTAGTGGCAGGGGAAGAATTTTTTTAACAGCATATAATGAACATATGATGGGTTGGAGGACTGTTTAAGGGAGAGAACAAAATGAAATGACAGGAGACAGAATTGCCAACATCACTTCCCATTGTAAACTTCTTAAACATAAGCTTATCTGAAGCTGTTTTTCCCACCTTCCAATCTGCCCATCACCCATGCACTCACTAGCTTTTAATCGATGCTTGTCTAGCAATGACTTGTTTCTTTTCTAATTTTTTAACTTCTTCTCAATATTAAAGCAATATTAATATCAATGCAAGTTGTTGCTGAGACTGTAACAGTAAAAAGATTGAAATTAAAACTTTAAAAAGCTGCAGATGCTGGAGCTGAGTTCAGCTGAGTTTTTCTAGCTTTTTCTGGTTTGGAGTTGTCTGATCAAAAATGGTAGTTTACATACACTGAGTGGCCTCTTTATAGCTACATCTGTACACTCGGTCATTAATGCAAATATCTACTCATCCAATCATGTGGCAGCAACTCAATGAAGTAAAGCATACAGACATGGTCAAGAGGTTCATTTGTTGTACAGACCAAACATTGGAATGGGGAAGAAATGTGATCTAAGTGACTTTGACCTTGGAATGATTGTCAGTGCCAGACCGGATGGTTTGAGTATCTCAGAAAATGTTGATCTCCTGGGATTTTCACACACAGCAGACTCTAGAGTTTACAAAGAATGGTGAGAGAAACAAAAAGAACATACAGTGAGTGGCAGTTCTGTGGGCAAAAATGACTAGCTAATGGGAGAGGTCAAAGGAGAATGGCCAGACTGGTTCAAGCTGACAGGAAGGCGACAGTAACTCAATTAACCATGCGTTATGACAGTGGAGTGCTGAACCTTGAAGTTGATGGGCTACAGCAGCAGAAGATCACAAACATACACTCTGTGATCACTCTAGTAGGTACAGGAAATACCTAATAAAGTGTATGATGTGTAGATGAGAGAGGCAAGTAGGGAGATATTAGAGGAGGGGTTATGGAAATTTAGAATGGGGACTAACCACTGCAAGGAGGATGTGGTTCTGTCAGAAAAATCATGAATGTCAGAATAAGCTGTAATTAACACGGGAGGATAATGATTGAAGTGAGTGGAAATAGTGGAAGTAAAATATGTAAATGAAGAGGAAAAATCAGGGAAATATGAGCAGAACTTGATTTAATATTTTAAAATTTGGCATGTCGTTTGTGCAACAGTTGAAATGGGGAACCCTTTCATGAAAAGTTCATGAAAAGGAGTGAAAAAGTTTGTTAATTGAAATGATGATTCAGAATAAAAGAACTTGCATTTAAATAGCAACTTTAATGCAATAAAGCATGACAAGTTGTCTCCATCTGGAACTGCTATGTAACCAGAAGCTCAAAGGATAGAACAAAAGGCAGGGTGGAGTAAATAGGAGACTGATAAGCAAACATTCAGCAAGGGCAAGATCAATGATGGACAGGTCTGATGCAGCAGGATTAACAAGCAAATGGAGATGAGAACGTACAGTATTCGCTAACTAATGAAGTTAACAGCCACGTTAAAGTAACAATGCCTGAAGACAGGTATGGGCAATGGAACAGAGGGTGGGGTGGTTCGGCAGGGAGGTATTTAATTCTGTCAGGACAGTTGTGAGGAGTTGGCAGATGGTGAAGTGGAGGAAAGGACTGGAGTTGTATCTGGATTTGGGATGAGCACAAACAATCCATGATTAAGAAGTAATGTGAGCATCAACCTCTCCGGTATTTACCACACTGAACTTGAGTCGCTGCTGATCCATTAAAGGCAAAACAGGGTACCGTACCTTTCAGCTTTGCTTTGTGTTGCCAGACAGACAACATCTATAATGGAAGTGACATTTGCTATGTTAAGACCACTTGTGTGGAGAGCACTGAAATAATATAAACAGGATGGTTTCAGGTGTTGTTTTAGTCATGCACTCTCTTTCAAATAACTTAAGAGAAAGGGTACACTTTAGTTAATAGATGTGGAGAATTTCAGTTTAATTTATGAGATAGAACAAGAGGTATTGTAATGTTTCTCAGCCATTTAGGAATATCGCTCAAGAAAACTAATGTTAGTGAAGAAGCTATTGCAAAAGAAGGAGCTAAGCGTCATTCTTCATACAAGTATTTGATGAAATATTCTACTCTAAATTACACCATCCTCAAGTAACTCCACATATTCCCCAGTACATTACCCAACTGATGTCAACTCCAATTTTCGGAAAGATGTTTTACTCGAGGCTAATGTTTCACTCTCAGCTGTTAAACTGGGGATTTCCTTTGGCTTCCAATAAATTTTTTATTATTAATTAGCGAAAAACATACAGTCATCTATATACCATTAACAAAGGCTTTGTAGAGGCGCGAGTTGTTCCGGGTTTCTCAGAAGCGACCTTCGATACGATTTGGCATGGTATGATCATTCTCATTAAATAAATATCAGTCTCTTTACATATACGCGCACATTTACAGGCAAACCCATAAGCATATTGGGATGTTTTGTGAGCTGAGTCGAATTGCCAATGGTGGAAGGTACCGTTCTTCCAAATCACACCTTCGCACTGGTTGATGTGTGTTATCAGTTCTGATTTATCAACTTACGAACTTCCACGCCATGTCCCGACACTCAATGCAACCTAGAACTAAACCGTGATAATACAGGATCAGTCCACTAGAGCTCAGTCAGACACCCGACGAACCGCAAGCTGACGGGATTTTTTAAAAGGAAGGCATATATTATATTGTTAAAACAAGAATTGTTGTACAGAGAGATGGCACACGCAGATCAATTAGTTTTAATTGCTGTCAGGCAACCGACGTAAATGTTTTTTTTTGTTGTTGAAATTTTATCCAATCTCTGGTGTTATTAAGGCTGATAGGCGTCTCGCCCACTCATTCCGTGCCTGGCTGATCATTGCAAAAACCAGATCATGTGATGATTGATTGTTTTGGAGACATGAAACATTTGGATACAGACTACTGAATTACTTGAAGTGACGGCGCGCATTATGTGGGCCATTGTTGAGTGCGCGAAATGATTTTCCTTGAGGCGTCAATTTTTTGGGTTTCAGTTAACAATATGCACAATATTTTTTGTAAACAAAAATGAATCTTACATTCAACAGGGCACACTGGAAGCTATTCGGACTCCCTGTCCTGGCTGATACTTCTTGAAATATAACTCAAGCCATTATGTTTATATTAAAAGTTAATAACATGGATTTTGCATTCTTCTTCTTCCTTCCATCTGAAGTTTCTCCTCTGCTTTTTTTTTTGCATTATATAGATGCATTTATTGGGGTTTGTTTTCAAATTACCTTTACATTAAGGGACGGGAGTTGTTTTTAACGGGATCAAAACTCACTGTTTATGATCACAGTAACGAGATACCCAGCAATAGTCCATCCACTAAGTCAGCTTAAGCAATGTCAATGTGCACCAAAATAACTGTTTATTATCAAGGTCCAAAGTAATGGAGACAAGAAAAAAAAGGGTAGGTACATTCTTCGCACCTGCCCCTCCGAGGGGAGCCATCAGCCACAAAAGAAGTCAACATGTCGGAGATCCAGTGCAGGAGATATGTATGGTCCCTTTAGAAATTATGGAGCTCTCGCATTTTTACTCCGCTTGGGGTTTTGGGAATTCGCTACAATTTTCAGATGACAAAGTTCAATTGAAAATGCTACTTGTTTTACAAAAGAAAACGCCGCAGTTTAAATCATATCAAGTTTGTCACCAATTTAACTTCAATTGTAATTACTATAAAACATCAACGCATTTAACTGCATCCTAACGAGTTGAAACATCTTCGCAAAATCACGACCTTGGGCATTAGAAACTTATTATCATCTAATTATATAAATATGCATACTCAATATTAACTTACCTTGAATTTCCACCTCCGGAGAGCAATTGGGGTCGCGTTTTGAGCTCGGGGTCTCTTTTGTTAGGCTGGATAGATTCGGCTCTCAGACACTTTCTGTTCTGTCCCTTTCCCCCTCCTCTTCAAGAGATTTCTCTAGTGAAAGGAATTGGAGATCGCATTAATTCGCTGCTGCCTCCCAGAGAGCGCTCGGTCGATTTGATTTCCATTTACTCTGTGAGGTGGTGCCAGTACCCGTGATCACTCCGTCCCCCACTTGCACAGCTCGCTTTGCTCTCTCGGGAACTCACACCGCTCCCCCTCCCGACCTGCGCTTTCTCTGGGATTCTCTCTCGCTCTCGGTTCCCTCTCTGTCCCTCCCTCTCTCTTTCAACCTCTTTCACTTCTGCCAGCACATTTATGAAGCTCTTGTCACCTTATCACGTGTTGACACCCCTGTCAAGGAGATTCTCGCAGGCTCGACCGCGCCGGGTGCTCCGTGAAAGTGAAGAGTGAAATCGACTTCGCTTTTAGAAAAAGGGGTAAGGGGGAGACAGGACGTATGTACGCATATTTCACACACATGCAAAACACATCAGTTATTCCGGCCAAGCAATAAACCCGAGGTCTCGTTTTCACAAATACATTTTCCCTGTGTGTTCTAACATCCTCGAAAAATCCCTATATTTCTTTGGAGTGGTCTAAAGCAATTTTTTATTTTAATTTCTACGTGTACCTAAAAAGGCTGATTCAAACATTGAATTGAAACATTGAGGCTGTTATTCTCAATAGTAATCTCTAAGTAAAGGCTTCTTGGGGAGAACCAGGCGTGAATGTAGGCGGAGAGACCATGGCCATCTCCAAGGGTCCATGGTTCGGGTGGATGACAATATCAGGACTGATTCCCATTCCTCAGCGTTCACTGTTCAACTTCCAATTTCACCTGACCAAAGCGGGCTGTTTTGCGCACGTAAATGCACCCAGGTCCAAGTTTTCTCAAGACAACGACACGGGAAACCACATGATGCTTAGAGTAGTAAGACCCGAGAAGATGAGCTAAACAGCCAAGTGTAAAGACTTGTCAGAGAATTGTACTGGCGAGTTTTCATTGTCTGATCATCTCCGGCCAATGTTCCGTTTGTTGTCTGAATCGAGCCTCATAGATGAAAGCACTAGCTAAAGGTCTTAATAGAAAGCTACTGCTGCTTAACGGGTGCAGCCTCCAGCTATTAATAATGATCTATATTCCATGGACATCAGTAGACAATGCAATACACACTCACACCTAGAGACCATTGTCCAATGTTTGCCAGACCATCGCCCTTCCATTTAAAAAGACCCTCTTCTCCCCGGAGTGCACCAGAACCCCAGTCGTTACCATTCTGCTTTGAATTCGTGCCAAACCACCCCCACCCAGCCACATTTCAAAGGTCGCCGGCATGAGACATTAGCTCCTTTCCCCGACCCGCTGAGTATTCTCAGCATTTTCCGTTTTGCTTTATTCTTCAAGGTAAACCTGCCCTTTCGCCTTTAGGAATTATGGACCGGTCACATTATTAAAGCTGGTTTCGTTTAACAGGTTGGGAGGACTCATTGTGAGCTTTGCACGCCACACACACACGGTTTATTTACGTGCAACAATTCTTAGACCTCGAAGTCCTATTTTCTTTCTCTCCAGCTATTTCCTGTGAAAATTAATCGATCGGCAGCAGCTCCAGTGATAAGACAGATAGCGCTGGCTAAGTTTTGCTTGATGACTCAGTCCCCACCCCCACTCCCTCCCCACCTCCGGTTGCCTCTCAGCAATACCCCAGAGACTGGTTTATCACACCAGGACATCCCGTAGCACCGCGGAGAATATGAAGAAAGGCTACTTTTGCAGCTCATCCAGGAAGTGGGAAAGCGGTGTCAGCGCTGCGCCCCTCGAACCCTCCCATTGTCTCTTGTCTAACACCGTTTGACTACAGCTGGGTATCCACGCCTCGCCGTGTCACCCGAAAGTACGAATGAACATCGAGATCGATTCCGCATAAATGTCAGCTTTCCCCATTTCAGATTTTGCTAAATTGCAGTATTCGTTCGACCCGAGGAAACCTTGGGCGCAATCTGTAGCGGGCGAATTAAGCACAAAGAGGCAAACACGAATTAAACCATGTTTACTGAAGAAGCCAAAGAGAAGTGTCGATCCCATTTAAAACAAATTGAACCTAAGGGCATTTGAACGCGTCCATTTGTGTTGGGGCGACTTGAATTGTGACATTTGCAGAGTTTCTATATCTCGACTGCCTGCCAGAAGATGACGTTATGATATTATTTTAAAAAGTACAGGAACTATTTAATGTCAAACGCCCAGATGACGAGTTAAACCCTGACTATAATTGTACTAAAGGTCAAAATATTTTCAGCTGTAACGTTGTCCCAAAGGTCTCAATTTATAGGGAGTAGCACTATTATAGATTAAAACGTCTTTGATGATAACCACGAAACCACGAGTAGTCAGATCGCAAATTAACTCTTTAACCTGGACCCTGCTCCCTCATCCCAGTAAACTGGAGTCTGAACATACTTTCCGATATACTTATTCCCATTGCTTGATACATATTCATAGCGTCATACTTTTCCAGGCTGTGGAAACATTTGAAAACTACAGTAGAAGTAAAAAGCAATGCACAACAGAGCATAAAACTGAATCCCAAACAAATACAACCTCTTCAAACAAATTAGCATGTAAAGTGGAAGAAAAATCAATATAATTGAACAAGAATATAATTCTGAAAGGAACTTCTGAGATTGCTGAAGCCAACAAAAAATAAACACACGAGTGAAACAATCGGGATTCAAAGAAGGAAAATAAGGAAAAAAAATCTACAGTGCAGAAGTGAAACAATTTTGTTTATTGCATCGTTGTTTCTAATAACTGGCAGAGCAGAGGTAAAACTCTTAAAAGTGTAAACAGCTGCGAAACTGCAGAGGAACCGAAATCAGAGAATTAATTTAATCATTCCTAAAAGAATTCCCAGAAGAATGAAATGATGGCATATTATTGAATATTTTTATACATGAATATTCCAGAAGACTTTGAAATTTTGTGACAGGCATCCTTGATAAGCTGAAAGGATGAACAGGCTTAGCATGTCTTCTCGGTCAGACGGAACACATCTGAGATGTGTAAAGAGTGGAGCTAAAATTTCCCGGGCACTTAGTATAGTCATGAATCAATGGGTCCTAATGGAGTTCTGTGGGACTGTTAGCAAACAAACGTATCAGCAACATTTAAAAAGAAGCAGACTTACTTCACCTGAAATGCTGCTGATGACGGCGAAAGCAATGAATCCAGCGGAAGACATGAGACTAGTTATAAGATGTGGGAGGAGGTGGAGTGGGGTTTGAATTTCAGGAGATGTAATTTCAAAAATGATTGTAGTGGAATGGGGAATTATACTGATGGTGCTTAAATACCGACACATTTCCGCGTAGTTTATCTGGTTGGTAAAATGAGTTGCAAGTTAAACTAAAAGTACAGTAAAGCAGGAAGAGGAATAACGACAGAGAATGTTTACAATTTGCAACGTAAGTTGATTTAGATCAATTAATGTGGAGGAAAAAGCAAAGCAAAATTAATACCAGTTTAAAATTGATCTTAAAAGATTGCACATATCACGATGAAATGAATAACACAAGCACGATTAATGTTCAATAGTATGGCTCAGAGATATCGAGGAAATATGATCAGAAGATTGAAGACAACCAGCGAGAAGAGAAATGTACCATGTGGCAAGAGGATCAATGCATGTAACGAGCTGCACAATTATACATGGCAAAGGAGATGCCTGTCTCGGATACTGTGTCAATATCTCTGCCCAGAAATTAATTAAGTCATGCTCAACGGCTGACACTAACTGCTCTGGAGAGTATGCATATTAATAGACAGTGAATAGTTGAATTCAATTATACTGATGACTGAAACATTAACACTAGAGGTTTGAGAAAAATCGTAACATCCTGAAATTAATATTGTCTTCATAATTTTGGAGTTTTGCAGTGCTCAGTGTCTACCTGTGAATTTCAATGACGTTAATATAATTCACCAAGTACCTTGTGGCTGTAAATGACTACTTAAGTTATTTAGCTTTACGTCTGGAGATCTGACCTCTGGATTGTTCATACTTTAAGAAATTTGCATTTAACAAGAGATTATTTTATTTAAGCTAGTTTTGTCTGTCTACTGCAGCTTGCTTGATGGGGTTCGGAGACCTTGTTCTGGAGTTTAATTGTCATAGGTAGAACAATTTACTGTTTGTTCTGAAGTTTAATTCCATTCTCACAGAGAGTTCTTTGGATGTGAGGTGCATGAAATATTGAGGAAAGTACTGGAACATTGACTCAGCCTTGCTTGACAAAGTTCTTCACTGAGGTTGCTTCTGTGGCAGATACATCAATTAGGATCATGGCTAGTGCACTGTCATGAAACAAATGTAAAATGATGATTTTATTTTTGGGGGGCCAATTGAATTTGGGTTTGAGGGTGTTACAAAATTCCTTATGATTGAATTCAACTCTATGGTGAGATTTTAAAAGATAACATGCCGGGCTGGTGCTGCTCCTTGCATTTTTTCTTGAAGTTATCATGCATTGAAGTTCATGTCCATGGTGGGCCCAGTTAAACAGAATTCACACTGTGATTTGGAAGCAGCCCTTCCTATGACTGTGGGGAAGGAGCTGAGGAGGATCTTGGTGATGGGTTACCCTATGGGAGACAACAGGGAGACCCTTCTGTAGTTACCACAACTGGAACTGCATCCCATTATGAAGATGATCACAATAACATTTCAGACCTCTTGGTGTACCTTCCCCATCCATTATCCTGTGGATATTGTACTTGTGGATTTGAGTCAGAAAACTTTGTTAAAGTATGGACTGCTCCCAAGGGTTTATGATTATTTTGTTGGCAAGTGGCCTTTACAACTTTCAGTCATGAGAGGCAGTATGGCTAGACTGAATATGTCACTGTGGGATGGAGTTAGTGGCTACCTCAAGGACAGAATCAGAGAGATACTTGAAGAGTTCCTTCCAGCAAGCATTAGCTGACAAATGTGGCGTAATCACCATATTACACCTGGTGATGCTTTCATTTGTTTTTGCATACACTCAGAGACAGAGCCCCTAGTCATTGCTGGCTCATTCATTGCAGTTTATGAGAGGATAGGCCTTACACCCAGTACACACAATGCAACAGTTCATCAATCTACCTGCATTGTGCAACACTGCTCTTTGAAAACAAAGATTCATGGCAAAACCCAGAAAAACATGAACTTCTTGGAATATATTGAGATCCAGCTCTTGGTGAAATCAAGCACCAATGATGAAATTTATTGTTGATTTCAATTGCACCTTTGTTTGACTGAGGAAAAAGCTGAAGATGAATTCTCAGCAGAATATATATAGTTAACCAGGCATCAGTGATCCCTGCAATCCAATATTCTTCTGAGTCCTGGACTACCCACAGCAGGCCTACAAGGCATTAGAAAGTTACCACCAACATTGTCTTTGCACAATCCCCAGATTCACTGGAATGATAAGTGAACTAATGTCAATGTCTTGACTGGACATCATCCCCAACACCGAAGTCCTAGAAACTCATAGTTTACTCCATTGGGCAAGCCATGTCAATTGTGTCCCTGACATCAGAGCCTTGAAATAGACAAGCTATTATGATCACAGTTGTGGAAAAGGGTTATGAGACAAAAGAATAGATCCAAGGATGTGTTTGATACCACACTGACCCCTAGAAATCTCTGAAAATGGGGAAGGAGTATTCTGGATGGTGTTGAGAATTTTGACCTATGCATTGGAAGTACACTGATTTCGTATATATTGATAGAAAAAGCCAACCACCACACAGACTGCGTACCAACCTGTCCTATTGGGCATCTCCTGCTCCATCTGTGGAAAGTATCTGCAATTCCCAGATTATCCTCACCAGTCCTCTTGGACTCCAAAAGTCACCCTCAGATTGTGGGAACTGCCTAAAAAGACTGTTATCAAAATTGTCCTTTGAGCTCTTATGTACTAATTCCACCATAAGTGTTGCTCTGATATACTGCTTCTGTGCATCATTCATTTAGAAATAAATTATTCAGCAAGTAAGCCATGCATATGTGTCTGTTGAAACCATTGAAGATGTTGATGACAAGCTTATCTGCTCTCCACTGTAAAGATCAGAATCAAAATGCATTTACTAATCCTGGGCATTCCACTTCACTCGTGGCATGTATTTATGCACTAATTTTGGCTTAAAGGAATTTAGTCCGTGAAGTCCATCATCTTGCTATGATTATATCAAAAATGTTGGGAAGACATACAAATTGTAATGATGAATAATTATGCACTGCAACTTGAAAACAGAAATATTTTATCACTTTTAATGTCAAGGGAGTATGCAGAAACAAACAAATAAAAGAATTTTTTGATACTGCTTGCATTTATGTAGCACTTTATCATTGAAACTTCCAGCAATGCAAGTAAGCTGTATCTAGAGTGCCTGTTCTTATGTAAGCACTGTCAGAAGATCTTGTCCACCAGCAAATACAAAGGGATGAAGGAACACAATGATCCCCTGTACAGTTCCATGTTTGTGCAGAGAGTTTACATAAGACCACATCAAATACCTTTGCAGCTTTCAAGAATGAGGTGTGACTTTATGAAAATGTGAGATGCTTAGGGTACATGTCAGCGTTGTTATCGAAATATGTCCACAAGGTAGAGTTAAAAAACTAGGGGGAAGTTATTTATAACTGAAGGGAGTGGAATTTCCTGTGGAGAGCAGTGAACAACGTTCCCTCTAAGGGGTGCGTGTGTACAGGCGCACACATCCTTTGCTACTAGCCCACAAAGGAATTTAACCTAAGCAGAAAAGGTTGTCACCCTATATCTACCTTGTTGGCATGTTAAGTATATTTCACGATCATACACAATCAAATTTCCTTTTCCAGTTTCTGATGCAGACGGTGTTGACAACGTGGAGTTTGCAATGTTTTGTTTGCAGATTTTTGAACTGGCTTATGAATACTGTTTTTATTGAAGAAATTATTGATTCTCTATGTTGAATTCCAAAGAAACAAAAGGCATGAAGCACAAAAAGACCTGCTAGTCAGTTAAAGCAGGATGGCTTAATGACTTGCTGGCTGTTAAAATGAATACCTTTATATATAAAGTCTGTAAGTGCCCCTACCCCCTCCCTCAGCCTCTGTGAGGCATCCCCTTCCCTCAGACTCTGGATCTCCTCCTTCCGCTTTCCCTTGTCTCCAGATCTCCTCCTTAAAATCATAAGACGTATATGTAGAGTCTGCTCTGCCATTTTCTCATGGCTGATCTATTTCCCTCTCAATCCCATTCTTCTGCCTTCTTGCCATATCCTTTCACACCCTGACTAATCAAGAACCCATCAACCTCTGCTATAAATGCACCCTGTCACTGGCCTCCACAGCTGCCTGTGGCAGTGAATTCAACAGATTCACCAGCCTCTGGCTCAAGAAATTCCTCCTCATCTCCATGCTAAATGGATGTGCCTTTAATAAGAAGCTGTGCTCTCTGATCCCAGATCCCCCCGCCCCCGAAGGAAACATCCTTTTCACACTTACTCTACCTAGGCCATTCATAGATTTCAAAGAGTCCCCCACTACACATTTTTCTAAATTCCAGTGAACCCAGGCACAGAGCCTTCAATTGCTGCTATCATGAAAGCCCATTCATTCCCAGCATCATTCTAGTGTACTTCCTTTGAACCCTCTCCATTGATAGCACATTCTTTCTTAAATATGGGGCTCCAAACTGCTCATGATACTCTAAGCGTCTCTACTTTCTGCGAAGGCTGAGAAAAGTCCATCTCCCACCCCCCCCATCCTCACCACATTCTACAGAGGATATATTGAGAGCTGCAACACTGCCTGGTTTGGGAATTGCACCGTCTCGGATCGCAAGACCCTGCAGTGGATAGTGAGGTCAGCTGAGAAGATCATCGGGGTCTCTCTTCCCACCATTCCAGACATTTACACCACACTGTGCACCCACAAAGCTAACAGTATTGTGAAGGACCCCACGCACCCCTCAAACAAACTCTTCTCCCTCCTACCATCTGGCAAAAGGTACCAAAGCATTCAGACTCTCACGACCAGACTGTGCAACAGTTTCTTCCCCCAAGCCATCAGACTCCTCAATACTCAGAGTCTAGATTGACATCTATATCATTTATTATTACAGCTTCCCCCCCCCCCTTTACAAAGGTAGAATGTTCCTATGAAACCTTTCTCAAGCCGAAATGACGTAAAGCGAAGAAATATTAAGTTATATGGGAAAAATTTTCGTAAAAGCGGAAATCCTCTTTGTAATGCGAGAACAGGTTACTAATGTAGGTCTTTTGTAAAAGTGAAGTGGCGTAAAGCAAACATTCGTAAAGTGGGGTCACCTGTATGTTGTAGTTTGTCTTCTACTGTGCCTATTGTCTTGTTTATAATTATTGTATTGCCCTGCACTGTTTTGTGCATTTTACATAGTCCTGTGCAGGTCTGTAGTCTAGTGCAGTTTTTATGTTGTTTTACGTAGTCTAGTGTAGCCATGTGCGGTCTCACATAGTCTAGTGTAGTTTTGTGTTGTTTCATGTAGCACCAGGGTCCTGGAGGAACGTTGTTTTGTTTTTACTGTGCACTGTACCAGCAGTTTATGGTTGAAATGACAATAAACTTGACTTGACTTGACTTGACTAAGTGAGGTCTTACCTTACACAGCCTCAGCATTACATATTTGTTTTTATATTCTAGTCCTCTTGAAATGAATGCTAACATTACATTCAGCTTCCTCACCACCAATTCAACCTGCAAAATAAACTTGAGGAAATCCTGCACAAGGACTCCCAAATCCCTTTGCACTTTGGATTTTGAATTTTCTAACCATTTGTATTCCTTCAATCAAAGTGCACTCTCGACACTGTATTCCATCTACCACTTCTTAGTCCATTCTTATAATCTGTCTAAGTCTGCTTGCAGCTACTGTGCTTGCTCAATACTGCTGCACCTCCACCTCTCTTTGAATCATCTGCAAACTTGCCCAGAAAGCTATGAATTCCATCATCCAAATTGTTGACATAGAACATAAAAAGAAGCAATCGCAGCACTGTGGAACTATACTATTCACATGCAGCCAACCTGAAAATGATCCCTTTATTGCCACTCTTTGCCTCCTGCCAATCAGCTAATGCTCTATCCATGCTAGTATCTTTCCTGTATTACCATGGGCTCTTATCTTGTTCCACAGCCTCGTGTGCGGCACCTTATGAAAGGTCCTTTGAAAATTCAGCTTTTGCCTATTCTGCTTGGTATTTCTTCAAAGCATTCCCAAAGGTTTGTCAAGCAAGATTTCCCCTTAAGGAAACCATTCTGACTTTGGCCTGTTTTATCATGTGCCTTCAAGTACCTTGAAGACTCCTCAACATTCGACTCCAACGTTTTCCCAACCTGGGAGATCAGGCTAAATGGGGTTTCTCAACTGAGTTTCCGTGAGAGATCATGATTAAAACAAACATGTTTAAAAAAGAATTTCACGTGATGCACGATGCTAGTGGTCACAGTGGTGGGCAGTGATGAAGCAGCCCCATTAGACCTCGTTAGAGGTCTCACAGCCCAGTATGGCAGTGCGTAGTTGGACTGTGTTTATTTAGTTGAGTACTCTCCCTCCCAAATTACCTCCATCAACTTCCCCTTACACACTACTAACTGAATAATGGGAGCAAACAAACTCTACCAGTGTAGTAGAAAATTGGACGGAAAATTTCATTTTAAAGATGATGGTTCAATTTTTGAAGAGGAGGTGTGAGATGGAAGAGGGGGATTATAAGCCTACAAATAATTCTGATAAAGTTAATGATGGAGAACTACAATCTTCTGAGTCACTTCACGGCACTAGTGCCACAGTGGACACAAAAAAAGTCTGTCTTTACAATGAAAGCTACTCATCACTGGGTTTTACATGGACTGGGGATCCAAGATGTCCTGTTCCATTGTACCTAGTCTGTGACAAACAACTTATAAATGCAGCAATGGCTCCAGCAAAATTGAAAAGACACTGATTATTTTAAACAGCTATTCGAATCTCAAAACAAACAGAGTGAAGCTTTTGTTAATAAAGTCACAGTTGGTAAAAGGATTCAGGAAGAAAGTTAGTTAGTAGCAGAACTTATTACCCAGCAAAGGAAAAGTCATACAGTTGGTGATAACCTAATAACGCCAACATGTAAAACTATAATGGGTAAGATGCTAGGACAAGAAGCAGTGCGAAAATTGAAAAGTTTTCACTCTCAAACGGTATGATAAGTAGACACATTGATGACATGTCACATGATGCTGAAGAGGTTTTGTGTGATAAACTGAAAAACACCAGCTTCTCTATCCAGGTCGATGAGTCAACAGATTTCACCAATAATTGTCATGTTGTAGCATTTGTAAGATTGTAAATGATGTTGAAATTCAAGAAAACCTTTTCTGTTTCAAAGAGCTGCCTGAAACAAGCAAGGGCTAAGTTATATTTAATGTGTTGTTTTCATATCTGGAAATAAAAGGTCTGTCTTGGAGGAACTGTATTGGCACCTGTACTGATGGTGCCCTATCAATGGTTGGCTCCAGGAGAGGTTTTCTTTCTTGTAAAAAAAGAAAATCCTGACATTGTCACAACACACTGCTTTCTTCACAACGGGGTGCTGATGTCAAAAACTCTTGAAGATGAAATGAAAAATGTTCTGAATGACATAACAAAAATGGTTAACTTTATTAAACTCAGACTATGTCACTGGAGAATGTTTAAAAATCTGTGTGAAAACCTGGACAAAGAGCACACCAATCTCCTGCTACACACAGTAATCCGGTGGCTTAACAGAGAAAGAGTTCTCAACAGGGAGTTTGAGCTGAACGGTGAAGTGCAGGAGTACTTTAAAATAGTAAGCCAAGTTTTACTGAGTGCTTTGAAGATGACAAATGGCCACAGAAACTAGTCTACTTAGTGACATTTTTCATCATATGAAGCAGTTGAACAAGAAAATGTAAGGCCCTGGAGAAAACGTTTTGAATTCCAAGTGACAGGATTCCTGGAATTCAAAGGAAACCGAATCTTTGGAAAAATCATGTTGCAAAAGGAAATCTTGAAATGTTTCCACTGCTGCTTGGGCTTGAGAATGAGGAAGGATATCAGAAAGTCCTGAGTCTTATTGGAAAACACCTGGAAGAATTGTAGAACAATATTGAACAGTAATTTTACCCCTTTTCAACACAAGTGTATAACTGGAATCTCGAATCTTCTGCCCAGCCTGAGAACTTGACTTAGAGAAAAGAGGAAGAACTTTGTGACAGTGCAGTCTATAGTCTGATGGGACTCATGATGAGATTTAATGACCTGCCCCTGGACAAGTTTTGGATCTCCATTCTCAGGAAATTGCCATTCTTAGGAGAGCAATGAACATTTCTCTGCTTACATACATGAGCAAGCCTTTTCTCTTTTAACAAGCATCAAGAGCAAGGATAGAAATTGTCTATTTTAGTTAAAGTGGAGAAAACTGTGTGCTAATCTCAAGTTAGACCCCAAATTGAGTATTTGTACAGCAAAAAACAAGCACAGATTTCACACGCTAGGCCGAAATCTAAACCTGATCCTGCCACTTAGTAAGAAAATGTTTTTTTAAAGTCTTGTATATAATTATGTCTTAGGCTATATTTTTATTCATATTGCCTTGGCTTATGGTTTTTAATAACTTTGCTAATCAACATTGTCAATACATTTTCATGTTGTAAATAGTATTAATTAAAATTAATTTACAACCTTTATTTCAGTTAAATCTATTGTTTACCTTTAGAAAAGTTAAATCCCAGATTGGCTTAAGCCAGCTGTTTAACAGAAATTTATTATGTTTTCCTATTGAGTTTTTACAATTTATGAAAGGGAAAGAAAGAGATTAATTTCAAGAAAATTAAGCTAAGCTTAACTAACTTTTTTTTCAAGAACAGTTGGCTAAAACTTCATTCTCTACTGAAAAGAGTATTGACGATCATTTTTGGATTATTATATCTACAACTTACTGATCACTCTAAGATACTGTGAACTGTAGATATACAGTAATAATTTTTCTACAGGGCTTTCTGAGACCTTGTGGCGACCCACTTTCTGGGCAGGCGAACTGGCTCACAAATAGCCAGCGCGCGGGGGGAGACTTTGGTAACGCACCTCCGACGTCATTTCTGCCCGAAGAGGGCGGGCGCTAGGGATTAAATGCCAGCGTCGCGAAGTTTGAATAAACTAGTCTCAAAACGACTTACCGACTGCGTGTCGTTGTCTCTAGCTCTGTATGTAGTACATCGCTACATTGGTGACCCCGACGGTCCAAACGGGATTGGGACCAAAGATGACCGACTCTTCATCTGTTCACGCAGTTTTGCTAAAACTGCCGACTTTCTGGACACTGCGACCACGTGTGCGGTTTAGCCAAGCAGAAGCCCAGTTCCAGATTCGGCAGATATCTTCTGATTCCATGCGTTACTATCACGTGGTGAGCGCCCTTGACCAGGAGACGGCCGCCCAGGTTTTCATACAGTTACCCCGGAAGAAGGCAAATATGAAGCATTCAAAGCGCTGCTCATTGGGACCTTTGGCCTCTCACGGTGTGAGCGAGGTGCCCGCCTGCTTCACCTGGACAGTTTGGGAGACAGACTGCCGTCAGCATTGATGAATGAGATGCTGTGCCTGGCTGACGGACACAAGCCCTGCCTCATGTTTGAGCAAGCATTCCTAGAGCGACTGCCCGAGGACATACATCTGCTGCTGGCCGACGCAGATTTCAGCGACACCCGGAAGGTGACGGCCCGGGCAGACGTGCCGTGGAAAGCCAAGAGGGCCCGCGCCCAACAGCAGACCAGACCAGGCCCGGCAGGGGGGTGCACACAACACAGAGGCAGGAGTGAGGAGGACAGTGAACAGTGGTGTTTCTACCACCAGCGGTGGGACACAGAAGCCCGCCGTTGTCGCCCGCCCTGCAAGGACCAGCAGCCGCTAATGACTATGGCGGCTGGCCACCAGGACAGCCTCTTGTACGTCTGGGACAAACAGTCGGGATGCCGCTTCTTGGTCGACACCAGAGCGGAAATTGGCGTCTTGCCCCCAACGGGGTACGACACCCGCAACAGGAAGCCAGGACCCACCCTGAGGGCCGCAAACGTCAGCATGATACGGACCTACGGCACCCGCACAGTGCAGTTGCAGTTCGGCGTCAGCCGGTTCATGTGGGACTTCAGACTGGCCGCCGTGGCCCAACCACTCCTGGGGGCGGACTTCTTGCGAGCTCACAGCCTGCTGGTCGACTTGCAAGGGAAAAGACTGGTACATGCCAAGACTTTCCAGACGTTCTCCCTGGGTGAAGCCAAGTTGCTGGCCCCACACCTGGACTCCATCACGCTGTCCGACAACGAATTCACCAGAATCCTGGCGGACTTTCTATCGATTCTGGCACCACAGTTCATGGCAGCCATGCCCAGACACGGGGTACAGCACCACATTCCGACCCAGGGACCACCCCTCCACGCCCGCGCACGAAGGCTCCCCCCAGAAAAGCTCCGCCTGGCGAAGGAGGAGTTCAAGAGGATGGAGGAACTGGGGATCATACGGAGGTCCGACAGCCCATGGGCCTCCCCTCTGCACATGGTGCCCAAAGCAGCCGGGGGTTGGAGACCATGCAGCGAATACCACAGACTGAACGAGGCTACCACTCCAGACCGCTACCCTGTGCCACACATACAGGACTTTGCAGCAAACCTGCACGGGGCAAGAATCCTTTCCAAAGTAGACCTCGTCCGGGGGTACCATCAAATCCTGGTGCACCCTGAAGACATCCCCAAAACAGCACTCATCACCCCGTTCAGCCTGTTCGAGTTCCTCCGAATGCTGTTCAGCCTGAAGAATGCCGCACAGATGTTCCAGCGGCTAATGGATGCGGTGGGACGCGACCTGGACTTTGCGTTCATCTACTTGGACGACATCCTTATAGCCAGCAGTTGTCGTCAGGAGCATCTGTCCCACCTCCGCCAGCTCTACTCCCGCCTGAGTGATTTCAGCCTCACGATCAACCCGGCCAAGTGCCAGTTCGGACTCGATACCATCGACTTCCTGGGTCACAGGATTACCAAAGATGGGGCAACACCTCTGCCCGCCAAGGTAGACGCGATCCGCCACTTTGCCTGGCCCAACACAGTCAAAGGCCTACAGGAGTTCATTGGTATGGTGAACTTCTACCACTGTTTCCTCCCCTCAGCAGTCTGTATCATGCACCCTTTGTACACCCTGATGTCGGGTAAAGGCAAGGACATTACTTGGGACGAGGAGGCCGCGGCCGCTTTCGTTAAAGCCAAGGAAGCCTTGGCAGATGCCGTGATGCTGGTGCACCCCAGAACGGACGTCCGACCGCCCTCACAGTGGACGCATCCGACACAGCAGTCGGTGGGGTGCTGGAACAGCTCATCGAGGGGCGCTGGCAACCCCTGGCGTTCTTCAGCAAGCACCTACGACCACCCAAACTCAAGTACAGTGCTTTTGACCGGGAGCTGTTGGCACTGTATCTGGCAATCTGGCATTTCAGGTACTTCTTAGAAGGCAGGCCGTTCACCCCGTTCACGGACCACAAACCGTTCACCTTTGCGTTCACAAAGGTGTCCGATCCCTGGTTGGCTCGCCAGCAGCAACATCTGACCTACATCTCGGAGTACACGACGGACATCCAGCATGTCTCGGGAAAGGACAACGTTGTGGCAGACGCACTCTCCAGACCAGCTGTCCAGGCCCTGTCCCTGGGGGTGGACTATGCAGCACTGGCGGAGGCGCAGCAGGCAGACGATGAGATGCCCAGCTACAGGATCGCAGTCTCGGGTTTGCAGCTGCAGGACTTTCTCGTAGGCCCAGGTGATAGGACCCTCCTGTGCGACATGGCTACCGGCCAACCTCGCCCCATCGTCCCGGCAGCCTGGAGGCGGCGAGTTTTCGACTCCATACACGGTTTGGCGCACCCATCTATCAGGACAACCGTCCGGCTGGTCTCCAACAAATTCGCGTGGCACGGACTTCGCAAGCAGGTCAGTGAATGGGCCAGAACGTGCGCGTAGTGCCAAACAGCCAAGGTGCAGCGGCACACTAAAGCCCCACCGCAGCAGTTCAAACCCACCCACCGGAGGTTCGACCACATTCATGTGGATATCGTGGGCCCCCGACCAGTGTCCTGAGGAGCGCGGTACCTCCTAACTATGGTAGACCGGTTCACGAGGTGACGTTCCTGCGCCCGAGCACTGATCACAACCTGGGTATCTCGCTTCGGGGTACCGGCCCACATTACCTCCGACAGAGGCGCCAGTTCACCTCCAGCCTGTGGTCAGCTGTGGCCAGCCTGTTGGGAACGCAGCTGCACCACACAACTGCCTACCACCCACAGTCGAACGGACTGGTGGAACGCTTCCACCGTCACTTGAAGTCAGCTCTCATGGCCCGCCTGAGAGGACCTAACTGGGTGGACGAGCTTCCCTGGGTCCTGCTTGGAATTTGCACGGCGCCCAAAGAGGATCTGCACACCTCGTCGGCCGAGTTGGTGTACGGCACACCCCTGGCCGTCCCAGGAGAGTTCATACCAGCCCCAAGGGGGCAAGAGGAAGAACCTGCAGCAGTCCTGGACAGACTATGCGAGAGGCTCGGCAACCTGGCCCCCGTACCGACTTCACAGCACGGACGGACCCCGACCCATGTACCCAAAGACCTGCAGAACTGTAATTTTGTGTTTGTATGAAGGGGCGGACACCGGGCACCGCTACAGTGGCCGTACGAGGGGTCGTTCAAGGTGATCAACAACAACGGGTCCACGTACGTTCTGAACATTGGGGGGAAAGAGGAGGTTTTCATGGTGGACCGACTCAAACCAGCCCATGTGGACTTGGCGCAGCCGGTCGAGGTTCAGGCACCGTGGTGCAGAGGCAGACCTCCCAAACAGAGGCTGATCCAGACTGTGGACATTGGGGGGTGTATCGCCAGTTCTGGGGGGGGGGTGGGGGTTATGTGGCAACCCACTTTCTGCACAGGCGAACCGGCTCACAAATAGCCAGCGCGTGGGGGGACACTTTGGTAATGCACCTGCGACATCATTTCCGCCTGGAGAGGGCAGGCGCTAGGGATTAAATGCCAGCGCTGTGAAGTTTGAATAAACCAGTCTTGAAACAACTTACCGACTGCGTGTCGTTGTCTCTAGCTCTGTATGTAGTACATCGCTACAACCTGAACATTTTTTCAAATGCTAAAAGGCTGAGAAAGGCCCGGCTATAATTACATTTCTTCTTCTTCCCCTCTCTTCTTAAAGGATGGAGTGGCATTTGCAATTTTCCAGTCCTCCATAACCATGCCTGAATCTACTGATTTTTGAAAGATCATTCCTAATGCCCCCAAGACCTCTTCAGCTCCCTCTTTTAGAATCTGGGGTGTAGTCCATCAGGTTTATCTATCTTCAGAACTTTAGGTTTCTCCAGCACCTTCTCCCTAGTAATGGCAACTTCACTCATGTCCCCTGACACTTACAAACTTCCACCATACTGCCAGTGTCTTCCACAGTGAAGACTGATGCAAAATACTTCTTCAGTTTGTCCGCTCTTTCCTTGCCCACATTACTACCTCTTCAGCATCATTTTCCAGTGGTGCAGTATCTGCTCCTGCCTCTCTTTTACACTTTATATATCTGAAGAAACTTTTGGTTTTCTCTCTAATATTATTGGTTAGCTTACAACGTTCCCTCTAAGGTGAACGCGGGTGAGTGTGCACACACTTCTTTTGCTACTAGTGCACAAAGGCATTTACACTGTGCACAAAAGGATGCCACCCTCTACCTCATTGGCACATTAAGAATATTTCATGATTATACACAACCACATTTCCTTTTCTGGTTTCTGATGTGGATGGTGTGGACAACATGGAGTTTGTGATGATTTATCTGCAGATTTTCAAACTGGCTTATTTATATTGTTTTTATTGAAGAAATTATTGATTCACTCTGTTGAATTCCAAAGAAGCAAAGGACGTGAAGTGCAAAAGAACTGCTAGAAACATAGAAAACATAGAAACATAGAAAACATAGAAACATAGAAAACATAGAAACATAGAAACATAGAAAACATAGAAACATAGAAACATAGAAACATAGAAACATAGAAAACATAGAAACATAGAAAACATAGAAACATAGAAAACATAGAAACATAGAAACATAGAAAACATAGAAACATAGATAACATAGAAACATAGAAACATAGAAACATAGAAAACATAGAAACATAGAAAACATAGAAACATAGAAAACATAGAAACATAGAAACATAGAAACATAGAAACATAGAAAACATAGAAACATAGAAAACATAGAAACATAGAAACATAGAAACATAGAAACATCGAAAACATAGAAACATAGAAAACATAGAAACATAGAAACATAGAAAACATAGAAACATAGAAAACATAGAAACATAGAAACATAGAAACATAGAAACATAGAAACATAGAAACATAGAAAACATAGAAACATAGAAACATAGAAAACATAGAAACATAGAAAACATAGAAACATAGAAACATAGAAAACATAGAAACATAGAAAACATAGAAACATAGAAAACATAGAAACATAGAAAACATAGAAACATAGAAACATAGAAACATAGAAACATGGAAAACATAGAAACATAGAAAACATAGAAACATAGAAAACATAGAAACATAGAAAACATAGAAACATAGAAACATAGAAACATAGAAAACATAGAAACATAGAAAACATAGAAACATAGAAAACATAGAAACATAGAAAACCTACAGCATAATACAGGCCCTTCAAACTGTGCCGAACGTGTACTTACCTTAGAAATTACCTAGAGTTACCCTTAGCCCTCTATTTTTCTGAGTTCCATGTACCTGTCCAGGAGTCTCTTAAAAGACCCTATTGTATCCTCCTCCACCACTGTTGCCGGCAGCCCATTCCACACACTCACCACTCTCTGCGTAAAAAACTTACCCCTGACATCTCCTCTGTACCTACTTTCAAGCACCTTAAAGCTGTGCTCTCTCATGCTAACCATTTCGGCCCTGGGAAAAAGCCTCTGATTATCCACATGATCAATGCCTCTCTTCATTTTATACACCTCTATCAGGTCACCTCTCATCCTCCATCGCTCCAAGGATAAAAGGCCGAATTCACTCAACCTATTCTCATAAGGCATGCTCCCCAATCCAGGCAACATCCTTGTAAATCTCCTCTGCACCCTTTCTATGGCTTCCACATCCTTCCTGTAGTGAGGTGACCAGAACTGAGCACAATACTCCAAATGGGGTCTGGCAATGGTCTGATATAGCTGCAACATTACCTCATGGCTCCTAAACTCAATCCCATGATTAAGAAGGCATACACCGAATGCCTTCTTAACCACAGGGTCAACCTGTGTAGCAGCTTTGAGTGTCCTATGGACTCGGACCCCAAGATCCCTCTGATCCTCCACACAGCCATGAGTCTATACTATATTCAGTCATCATTTTTGACCTACCAAAATGAAGCATCTCACACTTATCTGAGTTGAACTTCACCTGCCACTTCTCAGCCCAGTTTTGTGTCCTATCCTATCCTGCTGTAACCTCTGACAGCCCTCCACAGTATCCACAACACCCCCAACCATTGTGTCATCAGCAAATTTACTAACCCATCCCTCCACTTCCTTATCCAGGTCATCTATATACATCACAAAGAGAGGGGGTCCCAGAACAGATCCTTGAGGCACACCACTAGTCACCGACCTCCATGCTAAATATGACCTGTCTACAACTACACTTTGCCTTCTGTGGGCAAGCCAGTTCTGGATCCACAAAGCAATGTCCCCTTGGATCCCATGCCTCCTTACTTTCTCAATAAGCCTTGCATGGGGTACCTTATCAAATCCCTTGCTGAAATCCATATACACTACATTTACTGCTCTTCCTTCATCAATGTGTTTAGTCACAGCCTTAGAAAATTCAATCAGGCTCATAAGGCATGACCTGCCTTTCACAAAGCCATGCTGACTATTCCTAATCATATTTTGCGTCTCCAAATGGTCATAAATCCTGCCTTTCAGGATCTTCTCCATCAACTTACCAACCACTGCAAGTTCACTTAAAGCGGAATGACTCAATGGCTTGCTAGCTGTTAAAATGAATACCCCTTTACAGTATATAAAATTCAGTGCACACATGTTGTCACTGGACAAAAACTTGCACAGTAGAAGATTTCTGTGCACACTGGTCATTGCAAATTAGAGGGAACATTTGTGATGAATCTTTGAAATCCAACATTCCAGATATTTGTGGAGGCCGGATCATTGGGATATCTAAAAAGGAGGTAGTTAAATCTTTGAAAGATGGGAGGATTAATTGATAGGGAGAATTGGTTGATGCTTGACGGTTGAGTGGTCTTTCCTGCTCCAATTGTCTTATGTTCTTCAGTTAAGCTGCAAAGCATAACTAACCCAAACTGCATTTCAATGTTTGATTTACAGAGCTCTACACAGATCATAAACCGACCATGTCTAACCAGTCATTGCATGTGTTCTGCTGCACTTGAGCCCTCTCCTATTTATATCCAGTCCGAAGAATAACCTTTTGTCCTTCTCCATCCCTTCTCCTGTACCTAATAAAGTGTCCACTGAGTATATACCCATGGTCTACTGCCGCCGTAGCCCATCCACTTCAATGTTTGATGTTTTGTGCATTCAGCGATGCTCTTCTGTACATCACCGCTATAATGTGTGGTTATTTGAGTTACTGGCAGCTTGAACCTGTCTGACCATTCTCCTCTGACTTCTCTCATTAACAAGGCCTGATCACCCACACGCAGCTGCTCACTGGATGCTTGCTTGTTTCTTACACCATCCTCTGTAAAGTCTGGTCCGCTGTGTGTGAAAATCCCAGGAGATTAGCATTTTCTGAAATACTCAAACCAGCCCCTCAGGCACCAACACAGTCAAAGTCACTTAGATCACATTTCTCCCTCATTCTGATGTTTGGTCTGAACAGCAGCTGAACCTCTTGACCATGTCTGCATGCTTTTATGCATTGAGTTGCTGCCACATGATTGGCGGATTAGATATTTGCATTAACGTACAGGTGTAGTTAATGGAAGTGACCACTGAGTGTAAATCCTCAATTTAGGCCGACAGATTGTAAGTGTCTGGTTACTAGACTTTGTCCCCCATACTCCCAGCCCTACTGCCGAATTGGGACATGTTGGCATTTTCCAAACTATGCACTCTATGTTTCCAGACCAGTCGGAGCTAGTATGAAACTGGCATCCTCTTATCTTTGACTCAATACTCCTGACATGTAAAAAAGTTTCAGTTATTATTTATGTTTCATATATTCAACATACTACAATGTGCAATTATTTTCTACATGCTTGAGTAAGTATTTACAACAATTTTAATAGCTTCTTAAATGGTTCTGAATATCAGAGATTCTTTACAAAGACTTCATCTGTGTAGACCACTGCCTTGCCTCCTGGCTGTTCCTGGAATGGGTCCTCTGCGATAACCTGCCCTGGGGCCTAGCTTCCTGATGTAGAGACCTTTCCTGGCTCTCTGCTCCCAGTTCAGATAAAGTGTGAGTGGACAGAACCACAGATGTCTAGTCTGGCCAACAGCCAGATTCAACTCGACTTGGCCTTTTGTCCATCTCAATCATTCCCTGTAATAATGACTTCCATATTCCAGCTAATGCCTCTGTAAAGAAGTTGCTTCTTCATTTCCTGGCTAATTCTTTGTGGCTTGTCCTATATCAATAGGCTCTAGTTTTCCACTACCAGCCATTTTTTCTTCGCACCATTTCTTGTTCTTTTTTTATATAAACATTCTTTGAGGCTACTCTTCAAGTCCAGTCTTAACAAATTTCAATTTAAAGTTTAGTTTAACTTTACTTTCCCATCTACTGATTTGGCAAACTTTACACTGCTTGGTTTGTTCTTATCGTGACCTGACCCAAGCCACCTTTGTTGCTTCCTTCAAAAATTTGTGTTTGTATTTTTAGATCCCTTTGATCTCATCTGCAACCACCTTATTTTTTCAAACCAAGAAGCAATAACTCATTGTTATTGTGTTGAAATACCTTTGACAATTGCATGTACCTTCTCCATGTTTATTCACGTCTTCCAATATGTAACATTTCTCTTCCCAGTAATGTTTAAATGCAACCCTCTTCTACCACCAACATCCCTGTTAACTTGATATAATCAGAGGGAATAGATCTAAGGTGAGAAGGGGAAATTTTAAAAGGCATTTGCCTGCCAGCTTGTTTTCCCTGTAGTAAAGTTGGCTGAGAGGACTTTCTGGAAGAATATAAGATTACGAGTAGCATAAATAGGGGAGATAGTAGAAATCTTTTACCCATTGCATGGGTATTATAAACAAGAAGGGATGGTTTTAAGGTAAGAGGGAAAAGACTTAAAGTGAATCTTAGGGGTTAGAGTTTTACACAGTGAGCGGTGATATCTAAAACATGCTTCCAGAGAGTTAAAGGAATCAGAAACAATTGCTATATTTGGACCAGAAGACAGAGGAGCAAATTAGGCCAATTAAGGAGCATTTAGATGGACACTTAAACACGCAAGGATGTATTCATGGAGTACAGAGTCAGAGAGCATGGAAGAAGGCCATGTTCAAAAACCCGACATGCACTGTGTAGATAGATGTTTCTGAGCCAGAGGGCAATGACCCTGTAGTTGTGCCACACAACCCCACCCTTCCATCATAAGTCTTGGTTTCAAAGTTCAAAGTTCAGAGATTTATTATTAAAGTACATATATGACACCACATACTACTCAGAGATGCATTTTAACATAGAATATAGAATAGTACAGCACAGTACAGTATTTTCTTGCAGGCATTCACAGCAGAACAGAAAAATAAAATAGAATCAATGAAAATCTACAAAGACTGACAAACCGATGTGCAAAAGAAGACAAAATGCACAAAATAATACATAAATAAATAAGCAAACAAAGAAATAAATAAACATATAGATAAATACATAGTTAGACAGATAGATAAATGGATGAATGAATGAATGAAACAGGGAATATGAGCCGTACAGTCCTTGAAAGGAGTTCATAGGTTGTGGAATCTGTTCTTTAGGCAATCTCTTGAGATGGGGAATGACCTGTTTCCTTTTCAGTTCTGTGGCCCTAAGGTGCATGAAGAGGCCAGTGTCTGAACTACAGTGTTACAATAAAAAATAAAATTAATTCATAGTGCAAAAGAGGAATGGTAAGGTTCATGGACTGTTCAGAAATCGGATGGCAGAGGGGAAGAAACTGTTCCTAAGACATTGAGTGTGTGCCTTTGGGGTTTTGCATATTCTCCTTTTGGTAGTAATGAGGAAAGGGCATATGAGAAGCTGGTCTGCCTTCTTTCTGATTGCATCAATATGTTGGGACAGGATAGATTCTCTGAGATGTTAATGATAAGAAGCTGGTGTTTGCTCTCCCAGCTTCTCCTTCCTGAAGTCCCCCTATCAATTCTTTGTTTTCCTGACATTGAGTGCAAGGATATTTCAACATAACTCAACCAGCCAATCTATCTCACTCCTTCAAACCTCCCTTTTTGCTATCTGAAACTGCCAACAGTGGTGTCATCAGTGAATTTTAGATGGTGTTTGAGCTGTGCCTAGCTACACAGTCATGAGTGCAAGGACAGTAGAACAGCAGGCTAGCACACATCCTTCAGTGTGACTGTGTTGATTGTCAGTGAGGCAGAGATGTTATTACTAATCTACACTGACTGGTGTCTCCTGAAGAAAAACAAAGAAAGATCCAGTAGCAGAGGGAGATACAGAGGTCCAGGGTTTGAAGCTTGTTGATTAGTATTGAGGTGGATGATAGTGTTGAACACCAAGCTGTGATTGATAAACAGCAGCCAGATGTAGATACTGCTGTTGCCCAGTTGAGGCTAGACTGAGTGGAAACTCAGTGGAAAAAAATATCTGCTGTGCATTTCTGGTAATCTCTTCTTCTAACAGCACTTGGAACAGAATGCTATATTTCATGGGTCTGATACATGCATGCACAAATGATATGGCCTATGCAATGAGACTGACTGTGCAATTAGGGTTCTTAATAGGGCTACTTTTATTATTGGTGGTCTGAACTAAAATTAGGAAGCCTACTTTAGTTATAAATTACAAAGTGTTTACTTTGGATTTGTCCTCAGTGCTTGCATTTGTGTTTACGATGTGGTCACTTACCTTTTGTAGGCTCCTTCACCATGTCATTTAAAAAATTGCTTAGTTTGTTCTTTCTTAGCCTGCAGTCAGTCCTATGATGCTTTGTGCTCTCCTAATGCCCTATCCAGTGTTATCAATATTGTTACAGGGCAGCAAGAGAACAGATTGATGAGTGGAGTCGTCATAATTTTATGAGAGGATATTTTATTTGACAAACCTATTAGAGTTTTGAGAATTCAAGCAGCAAGTTACTTCAAGTGGAACTAATGTTTATTAAATACCTAGATTTTCAAAAGGCAATTAATAAATCACAACAAAAATTGTTACAGTAAATAAGGGTTTACAGGTTTAGGTTTAAGATACTGACAGATAATATTTTAATTTCAAAAGTGGTTTCTGTCCTTAAAACACTATCTATGATAACAGAATTAAATAAGACCATTTTTAGGGTTGCAAATTATTCCTAGAAGTCAGCACAAGTGTCAGTATTGAGTTCCAAGCTATTGACAGTTTATACTAATGAATGTGCTCTGTGAAAGTATAGGCTCCTTCGACCATCCCCCAGGATCAATGATGACTTGCTTTCACTCCATGTCATGTAGATTCTGAAATGACTAATAAGGCCAATGTAAGAGCCACAGACTCTTCTGCCGGTGGGACCAGGGGTGTGTGATGGGGGAGGAAGGTGGATAGTTTGTGAGGTGGTGCATTCCTTTGCTGCTTATTCAGTGCTCCTGGGTGATCCCAATTAAAGGGGCATGAGGTTCTAAGCATCAAGGTGAATAGTCTTCCATTTTGAGTGATTGTGAGCCAGATATTTCTAGGAGCTAATGAGAATTTTGTGAAATTCAAAGGGGCTTTTCCACTATGAATTGGCTAATCCCTTCCCATGACAGTTTGTGGAATAGAATATCTGGTTTAGGGTCTGGACCCAGACATGTGAATGACATGGTGTGTCCATTGGAGTTAACAGAATGCAACCTGGGCCTCATTGCTGGGTGTTAGTAGGGAGGGGATAGTGACATTGATTTCCATTGAGTTTGGAGGATTTAATAGAGTTTAATAGATCATAGCAATCCCACCATGGATGGTCCCGAGCCTGGCCGCAAAAGGAGAAGGTTGGGCATGGGGCTAGCTACCCCATCCTTTTTAAAAATCCAGTGCTATAGGAACACCAACAGAGGCTTCAAAGACCTCAGCCCCAGGAGAGGAAGGGTCCTCAAAGATGGGCAACACCTGGGGATGACCTGAAGACTAGGCCAAGGCAGAGGACTCTGGCGAGCAGGTTGGCAACCTATGCCACAGTAGGGCTGATGGGCTTAAGAAGAGATTTTCTGTATTTTGTTAAAGAAAGTAACATATGAAATATTAGACCACTTTTCAAATAAAAACTTTATTATTTTGTAGGTATATAACCCAGTGCGTGAATAAGCAAAGGTAACCAACAGATAACAAAGATAACAAATGAGTTAAATGAATTAAACTAGTTAACTGAAAAAAATTAGTGCTGATGAAATCAAACTTGGTGAAGAAAACCATACTAAAAGGTGATGGTGTGGCAGATATGACAGTTTAACTTTCAAATGATCAATTCTTACACCATGGCAAGAGTGGGCATAGCAACAAGACACAAGGTGGTCATTCTGCATCAGCAGGGTCTCTTCCAAGCAGAAATTTTGCAGCAGACTGGAGTTTCAAGATGTGCTGTCCAAGCTCTTCTGAAGAAGCAATAAGAAATGGGCAAGGCTGAGGACCAGAAACACAATGGTTGGCCACAGAAACTGAGTGCAGCACGTAAGAGATACATCAAACTGACATCCCTTCTAAGTTGGAAGATGTCCAACACTGATATCAGTTCTGAACTCACAGAAACCACTGGATCTCAAGCTTAGCCCTCTCATAGTCTGAACAAGCCTTGTCAGAAGAGTTCTTCGTGGGAGAGTTGCTATCAAAATGTTATTCTTCAGATGTGGAAAGAAAGCCAAAAGGTTCACCTACACACAAAAACTCAAGAACTATGGTGCTGAACAATGGCAAGAAGTACTCTGGACTGATGAAATTTTTGTTTCAGACAGGAGGCAGTTTGTCCATAGAAGAGCTGGAGAACGCTACATGAGCGAGTGTCTTCAGCCAACAGTGAAGCAGTGTGGGGATTCCCCACAGGTTTGGGGCTGCATTTCTGCAAGTGGAGTTGGTGATCTGGTCAGAATGAATGGAATCCTCAATGTTGAGAAGTACAAGCAGATTCTCATCCATCACACAATACCATCAGGGAGGCCTCTGATCGATCCCAACTTCATTCTGCAGCAGGACAACGACCCCAAACACACAGCCAAGGTCAGTGAAAAGAGGAACATGGAATTCTGCAACAGACGTATGGCCTCTACAGAGCCCCGATCTCAACATCACCGAGGTTGTCTGGGATTACCAGGAGAGACAGAAGCAAGCGAGACAGCCAAAGTCTGTAGAAGAATTGTGGCAATTTCACCAAGATGCTTGGAACAACCTACCAGCCGATTTTCTGATAAAACTGCACAACAGTGTACTCAAGAGAACTGATGCAGTTTTAAAGGCAAAGGGTGGTCACTCTTTTTAGAACATTTTTTGGTATTTGGAAACTTTTCATTTCATTATTTTTCAAAGCATCTTTGCTTCAAAGAATTCCTTTACATGTGACTAAGACTTTTTCACAGTACTGTATGTCCTCCAGTTTTTGAGTTCCCAACTCCAGGGGGAGAAAAGCTGCTCACTCTATCTATCTATGATTTTACGTACCTCTATGAGATCACTGCTCAGTTATCCATGCTCCAAGGTGTAAGGGCACAGCCTGCCTAACTTTGCACTACGATCCAGTCCTTTGAGTCCTGGAAACATCCTTGTAAATCTTTTTTTGCACTCTTGCAAAATCTCTGTAATTTATCTCACCCCCTTCCTTAAATCAGGCGTCACATTTGCCAATTTTCAAACATCAATCAGATCTAAATAAATTACCTCTGACCGTAAGACATAAGGGCAGAATTAGGCCATTCAACCCATCGGGTCTGCTCCACCATTCCATCATGGCTGATTTATTATCCTTCTCAGTCCCATTCACCTACCTTCTCCCTGTAACCTTAGATGCCCTTACTAATCAATAACCTATCAACTGCCACTTTAAATATACCCAATGACTTGGCCTCCACGTCCATCTGTGTAATGAATTCCACAGGTTCACCAACTTCTGACTAAAGAAATTCCTCCTCATCTCTATTCTGTAGGGGTGTCCTGAGGCTGTGCTTTCTAGTCCTAGACTTCCCCCACTACAGGAAATATTGTCTTCAGGCCCACTCTATCTAGGCCTTTCAATATTCAGTATGTTTCAATGAGACTCCCCTCATTCTTCTAAACTCCAGCAAGTACAGGTTCAGAGCCATCAAACTCTCCTCATACATAAACCTTTTCATTCCCGGGATAATTCTTGTGAATCCCCTCTGGGCCCTCTCCAATGTCCGGGACATCCTTTCTTAGGTAAGGGGCCCGAAACTGCTCACAAGACTCTGAGGTCTGCCCAATGCTTTATAAAATCTCTTTATCATCTTCTTTAAGAACTCTGGATACATGCTGGCTGGCCAAGGATTTGTCAGCTGATAATTTTCCTTTTTTCATTGTTTTATGCTTCTCCTTCCATTTTGCCCCAATTTTTTCTTATTGGGATGCTTTTAGTGCAGGGAGAAAGATAGTGCATGTTTTCTTATGTGTTTCCTCACTTTTTGTTATCGGCTCCCCAATCTCATTCCCCAAGGGGCCAATATTTACCTCAGCTACTCTTCCTCCCCATATACTTTCTTGAAGCCCTTACTTTCTTGAACATTTCTTTCTATATTGCTCTAATTTCTTTATTTTGTTTTTAAGTCATTCTCTGCTGGGTTCTATAATTATCCTATTCACTTGGTGGTGCAGTGGCATCAATGCCGGACTTCGGAAGTGAAGGCTCCCAAATTCGAACCCAGTCAGCCCCCCGGGGCACACTTTCCATCCATGCCAAGTTGAGTGCCGAGCTAGCCACTCGGCCTCATATATATAAAAAAAGCTAGGGTCGAGTCAGGAATGTTCATACTGTGACCTGGTTAATCCGAAAGCAGACCAATCCTGACACTACGCGCCATTCAAGAACGGCTGACTGTCTGGTGCGATAAGCTATGAAATGATTTGGTCTGTCACCATTTTCTTTCTAAATGCATACCATTGATAGCATTCTTAACATCCTTGATTTGCTAAGGATGGTTTATTCTTCTTCATATTTCTTAATCAGGTATACCTTTATTGAAAATTATGAGCTATAGTTAACTTAAATATCTGCCCCAATTATTTACTCTTATCTCTTTTTAATTTTCCTAGACAGTTTTAGCCAATTTTGCCTTCTTGCTTTAGTTTAATTTGAATGCGTTAGTTTGAGTCCTAAATTTCTCACTATCAAATTGAATGTGAAATTCTATCTCGTCACGATTTCTTTTGCCCAGAGGATTTCTTAACATCGGTATTCATATTGTCACATTGTCACATGTACCTGGACACAGTGAATAACTTGTCTCGCACACTGTTAGAAACATAGAAAACCTACAGCACAATACAGGCCCTTCGGCCCACAAAGCTGTGCCAAACATGTCCTTACCTGAGAAATTACCTAGGGTTACCAATAGCCCTCTATTTTTCTGAGCTCCATATACCTGTCCAGGAGTTTCTTAAAAGACCCTATCATATCCACATCCATCACCGTCACAGGCAGCCCATTCCACGCATTCACCACTCTCTGCGAAAAAAACTTACCCCTGACATCTCTTCTGTATCTACTTCCAAGCACCTTAAAAGAGTGCCCTTTCATGCTAGCCATTTCAGCCCTGGGAACTAGCCTCTGACTATCCATACAATCAATGCCTCTCATCATTTTATACACCTCTATCAGGTGTCCTCTCATCCTCCGTCGCTCCAAGGAAAGAAGGCCGAGTTCACTCAACCTATTCTCATAAGGCATGCTCCCCAATCCAGGCAACATCTTTGTAAATCTCCTCTGCACCCTTTCTATGGTTTCCACATCCTTCCTGTAGTGAGGTGACCAGAACTGAGGACACATTTGTCAATACAGATCAAATCATTATACTGTGCATTGAGCTAGAATAAGGTCAAATGATACCAATGCAGAATAAAGTGTAAAAGCAACTGAAAAAGTGCTGTGTAAGGAAATGATAAAGTGCAAGGTTGTGAGACTAAGAGTCCATCTTATCATTAAGGTGGTCTGTTAAAGAGTCTGATAACAGTGGGATGTAAGCTGTCTTTGAGCCTGGTGCTACAGGCTTTCAAGCATTTGTATCTTCTGCCTGATGGCAGAGGCGTGAAGAGAGAATGCCTGGGGTGGATGGGGTCTTTGATTATGTTGTCTGCTTTGCTGAGACAGCAAGAAGTATAGACAAAGTCGATAGAGGATAGCCTGGTTCCTGGTAATGTGGTGAGCTGTGTCCACAACTCTGCAATTTCTTGCACGTGCAGACAAATTGCTATACCAAGCCATTATGCATCCATTAGAATGCTTCAGTGGTGCATCAATAAAAATTGCTAAGTGTTGATGGGGACGTGCTGAATTTCTTTAGCTTCCTGAGGAAGTAGAAGTGTTTGTGAGCTTTCTTAGCTGTGACTTCATTGTGGTTGGACCAGGGTAGGCTATTGGTGATGTTCGCACCTAGCAACTTGAAGCTCTCAGCCCTCTCAATCTCAACATCATTGATGTAGACCTTAAGACGTAGGAGTAAAATTATTCTATTCAGCCTGTTGTGTCTGCTCCACCATTCCATTACAGATAGGAGCATGTGCAATTACCCCCATTTGAAGCCAATGACCAGCTCATTTGTTTATAAGAACATGAACTAATTGTGTCTCATTGCACATGACCTGATCTAAAACCAGTGTTTCCTAGCTGGTCCTACAACGTCTATAAAACTATTCCAAGTTCTGAGAAGCCGTTCAAGTACATTTTATGAACACATCCTCAAAGGTACTGTACCATTGCCAATCTGTCAAATCAATGAGGAGATTAAAATCACTCTCTATCATGGCAGCACCTATTTCACAAATGCTATTATGTTTTGATTTATACTCTGCCTTGCAGTGCAGGCACCATTGGAAGGTCTGAACATTTCAACCACCATTGATTAATTTCCTCTGTTTTTCTCCTTATCATCACCCAAACTGATTTTACGTTTTGACCTTCTGAGCCACAATCATTTCTCACTTCTTTATTGATATTATCTTTCATTAATGGAATATGCACCCCTTACTTTTTCAGTCTGTGCACCTGTAATGTCTAATACTACTAAATGTTCATTTCCATCTTTTGGGTCACCTTGTAATCACATCTCTATAACAGTGATCTGATCATAACCATGTAATTCTATGTGTCTTTCTTGTTGTCCTATAATAAATGGTATATTATTTAAATAATGACCCTTATATTTTGTATTTTCATCATTGTTTCTATTCAGAACCTACTTGCAAATGAACTGCTCTGCATTTCACAACTCCCACATTCTTTTGCCTGTGCTCTCACTCTCTAACAGTTCCATTCACTCATTGACCTTGTTTACAGCTTATCCCTGTGGTCACCCTTTTTTTTCTCCTAACAGTCATTCCCCTCCTTTGAGCTGAACAAGCTTCTATTGTCTCCTTCCCAGTTCTGACAAAGAGTCTTTGACCTGAAACACTAGGTCTGGACACAGAGCTGCTGAGTACTTCCAGCATTGTTTGATTTTATTTTAGATTTCCAGTTTCTGAAGTTACTTTGATTTTCACTGCAATGCTTACACATTCTGCTCCTTTCTGCCAAATTCTGGTTATCCTTCCCCACATCACCAGCCTGCACTATTGTCTTTCCCATTTCGTTAACTTAGAAACTTTCCCTTATCTGAGTATTTCTCCATTCCCAAACCTCCTGTCCATTCACTCACCAACTGTAAGGCTTAAAACCCTGTCTAAAGCCCCAGTTATTCAATTCTCCAGGACACTGATTCCACCTTAATTCGGGAGAAGCCTATCTCAATAGGAGTCACCTCTCTCTCTGATATTCTCTGACCTTACGTGGGTCAGGTCTTATATTATTAGTTGTGTGATTCTGCATTTTTTATTAGACTCTAATTGCTCATTTTCCCTCATCTGTGTCTGTTACTTAGTCTGCCAAATTCTGGTGCTATCTACTCAGACCGTGACAGTTAGATCTTTCACCTCCCCCTCCAAGTTCTTCTCCAAGGTCAAGGCAATGCTCCTAACCTGGCAATGGCTATGGAACACCTGCAGGGTACAATATCTGTGCTCCTAATTTTATGATCTCCTATCACTATGACATTCCTTTTTACTCTTCGGACTTGCTTGGCTCCTTGTGCTATTCCCTTAGTGAGTCTGCTCAATCTCACGTTGGTCCACTCAGCCTGCAGGAACCTTATATTTATCAAACAAGTCCAAGAGCTGAAACTCTTCCAACACCACCTAGAATCCCAAACAGTAACTTATTTGTCTCATCCTCAAGTCCTTGTTCATTGACCAAATCTATAATAATTAATGGAAAGTATGTAACTGTCTCCTAGAACAAAGCTAATCACAACATCGCTAGTTTAGACTCTAGTCGACCAGTTCTGAGCTAGTGTTAAATGAGCTGCAAATAGTTCATGTAGCCACTGTAAGTCACAATAGTCTCTACAACATATCGCCTGTGCTCCTCATTAATTCAACTCAACTTTCTTCGTTCAAGTACAAACATGGCACTGCTTTGCCCTCTTTCTCTTAATTTCCTTACTAGACCTCTGTTCCCTGTTGATATCCACTCAGCTGAAATGCATCCTGAGCTCACACACTCTTAACTCTGTTTACACACACTGCATAATGTCATATAATATCAGGTTATGGCTTTTAGCAGGAAGAAAAGCAAAGCAGAAATGGTGAGAACTGGTAAACATTGGTGTACAGAGGCACGCCGGTGCTAATGTAATACTTCATGTGCAAATACAGCAAGTGGTTAGCAAGACAAGAGGAGTATTCGCCTTTATTACAGGAATTTTGAGTACAAATGTATGTTGCTTTAAAAAGGAAGTGGTAGCATTAATTTGTTATGTTTTACACATGTCACTATGCTTGAGCCCACTGGAAAATAGACCAGTGCAAAACAATACGATTCCTACTGGCCCTATTCACAGACCCGATGATATTATTAATGTGCATGGTGCCCATTTATGCTTTTCTGGTTGGAATTCACTCTAAATGTACTAACTCATAACCTTTGCCCAACAAGGAGCAAATCCCAAAGCATGCTGACAGCCATGTGTGATATCATGCCCCATTGGGATATTGATGTTTGTCCACAGACCCTGTCACATCAGTTCCATGTGCTGCACTCACCCACGGGGTTATCACTGACTAGCTTCCCAGGTTCTGTATTATGCCAGGTGCTGTAATGACTGGTCCCATCAGGACCCCAGACCCAGTGGTACTCATGGCCACTCACTGCATGATGGCCTTTTACATTTTACCAACACAAAAAGGCATGCCAACCCCAGTGCAGAGCCCTCTTTCCCACCTTATTTCCTCTTTTTCCTGACCTTCATGGCAGCTTAATTCTGCTGTGCTTTGGTTGCCATGGAGAGAGCACTTCAGGCTATTGACTCACTTCCCAGCATTCAGTGTGGAATGACAACACAGCTTCAAACTCCACATACAGCTGTCCTTAGCAAACGTACAGAATGAATTTCAATTAAAGTGTTTCAAAACACCCACGCTGTTTCTGATAGGTACATTTGCAGAATTTTCATGATTTCTTTTTAATGAGTCTACTGATAATTCAGCACCCATTCAGCACACCAGAAATGGACAAGATCCAATTTCAAGGCAAGTAAGTCTTTGCAATTGTACAGCTCTTTTGCAAGGTCTTCTTTGGAGTGTATAGTTCTGGTCTCCTGTCTGCAAGAACCTATACTAACCTCAGATTCCTATTCCTGAGCCGAGGAGCCAGTCCCTTCAAGAAAGACTGTACAGACTGAGTCAATGCCGAATGGAATTTAGAATGCTTATCTCATCGCAAGATCTAACACAATCAAAATTCTGTTCACCACAGTTCTCAAGGAGATATTGGATTGTGTTTAATTAGGCACATGGCATCAAACAGAAGTTTGGTTTAAGTGGAGTGACCATTGTGGGAGTGGCCATTGTGTGGGTGAACCAGTATTTGGGAGGGGAGTTGAGACTTCAGATTTTTGTTCATTAAATTTTCTTTTTTTCTTTCTCATCACAAATTCAGAGCAGTGGGGATGCCAGACAGTGTAGTGGAATTCTCCTCTTGCGGGATGTGGGAAGACAGGGAGATCGCCAGTGTCCCTGATTACTAAGGCAGGGAGACTTCCTATGTTGCTAATGAATGTTCCTTAAGAGGAGCGTGGTAACTTGCCTCAGTAACTATCATCCAGTAGAACTCACACCCACAGTGATGAAGTGTTTAGAGGAGTTGGTGATGAAACGCATCGGATTCTCCTGAGAAGCAACTTGGATCACTCCAGTTTGCCTACAGGCACAGCTGGTCCACAGCAGATGTCATTTCAATGGCTCTTCACAAGGGTGTGTGGTTAGCTGCATGCTTTACTCACTTTGTACTTATGACTGTGAGGCTAAGCACAGGTCCAATGCCATATTCAAGTTTGCTGATTGCACCACTGTCACTGGCTGAATTAAAGGTGGTGATGAGTCAACATATAGGAGGGAGATTGACAATCTGCTTGAGTGGTCCCACAGCAACCACAATGTCTGCAAGACCAAGGAGCTAATTATTGACTTCAGGAGGAGGAAACGAGAGGTCCACGAGCCAGACCTCATCAGGGGAATCAGAGGTGGGGAGGGTCAGCAGCTTTAAATTCCTCCATGTTATCTTTGCAGAAGGCCTGTCCTGAGCCCAGAACAGAAGTGTTGTTTCGAAGAAAGCATGGCAGTGCCTCCAATTCCCTAGACGTTTGCAAAGATTTGACATGACTTCTAAAACATTGACAAACTTCTATAGGTGTGTGGTGGAGTATATATTAACTGGCTGCATCACAGCCTGGTATGGTAATGCCAATGCCCTTGAATGGAAAATCCTACAAAAAATAGTGTATATGGCCCAGTCCATCACAGGTGAACCCCTCCCAACCATTCAGCACATCTACATGGAGCATTGTTGCAGGAAAGCAACATCCAACATCAGGAACCCCCTCCACCCAGGACATACTCTCTTCTCGCTGCTGCTATCCGAGAGAAAGTACAGGAGCCTCAGAACTGACACCACCAGGTTCAGGAACAATTATTACTCCTCAACCATCAGGCTCTTGAATCACTGTGGATAACTTCACTTGCTCCATAACCGAATTGTTTCCACAACCTATGGACTCACTTTCAAGGACTCTTCATCTCATGTTCTTGATATTTATTGCTTGCTTATTTATTTGTTTGTTTCTTTATCTTTTGTTTTGGCATAGATTGATGTCTTTTGCATACTGGTTGTCTGCCTTCTGGGTGTGGTTTTTCATTGATTCTATTATGGTTATGGATTTACTGATTATGCCCCTAAGAAAATGAATCTCAGGGTTGTATACGATGACATATGCATTTTGATAATAAATTTACTTCAAACTTTTTGAAAGTTGATGATTGCACCTGCAAGAAATTCATCCTTCTGCAGCTTCTTACAGACTATATTAAGGAATTGGAGCTGGATGAACTTCCGAACACTTGGGAGGCTGAGGGGTTGATCGATAGGACATACAGGGAGGTAGTTACACCCAAGTTGGAGAGGATACCGGAGACTGGGTGACTGTCAGGAGGGTGTCAGGGGATAGGCAGCAAGTTTGGAGTATAACAGGATACTATTTGCTTTGGATACTATTGGGGAGGAAACGACCCAGCGGACAAAAGCTGTCGCGATCAGGTCTCTGGCAATGGGTCTGTCTCTCTGGCTTAGAAGGGAAGGGATAAGAGGTTTAAGGAAACTTTCAAGAGATATTAAGTAGGAGATGCAGAGCTAAGGGCAGGAAAGAACAAATTAGGTACTTGAGGAGTATAAGAATTGTAAGAGAGCGCTTAAGAGGGCAATCAGGAGGGCTAAAAGAAGGCATGGCATTGCTCTAGCACACAAGGTGAAGGAGAATCCCTGGGACTTCTACAAATAATATTAAAAACAAAAGGATAGCAAGGGACAAAATTAGTCCACTTGAAGATCAGAGCTGTCATCTACGTATGGAGCTGAAAGAGGTGGGGGAGAGTTTAAATGGATATTTTATTTTGCATCTGTATTTACTCAGGAGAAGGACAGATGATAGAAATGAGACAAAGCAGTAGTGAGGTTAGAGTCAGAATCAAGTTTAATAACATGGGCATATGTTGTGAAATTTTGTGTTTTGTGGCATTGTAATAAATAATAATAAAACTATACATTACAACAAGATACATATTTTAAAAAATTAAACAAATGGTGCAAAAAGACAGCAAAAAAAGGTGATGTAGTATTCATGCTTTATTGTCCATTCTGAAATCTGTTGGGGGAGTAGAAGAAGCTGTTCCTAAAATGTTGAGTGTGTGCCTTCAGGCTCCTGTGCCTCCTCCTTGATGGTAGCAATGAGAAGAGGGCATATTCTGGGTGATAAGAGTCCTTAATGATGGATGCTGGCTTTTTGAAGAAGTCCTCGATGCTGGGGAGGCTAAGGAATGTGGTGGAACTGACTGAGTTTGCAACCTTTTGCAGCTCTTTCTGATCCTCTGCAGAGGAAGTTACCAGGAAAGTTGATGAAGTCAAGAGAATGTATGTTGTCTACATGGACTTTAGCAAAGCTTTTGACAAGGTCCTGCATTTGAAGTTGGTCAAGAAGGTTCAGTTGCTTGGTGTTCGAGATGAGGTAGTAAATTGGATTAGACATTGGGTTCATGAGAGAAGCCAGAGAGTCGTAGTAGATGGTTGCCTCTCTGACTGGAGGCCTTAACTAGTAGTGTGCCACAGGGATCAGTGTTGGGTCTGTTGTTGTTTGTCATCTTTATCAATGACCTGTGTGATAATGTAGTTAACTGGCTCAGCAATTTTGCAGATGACACCAAAATTGGGAATGTAATGGACAGTGAGGAAGGCTATCAAAGCTTGCAACAGCATCTAGACCAGCTGGCAACTGAAAAATGGCTGATGGAATTTAATAAGACAGGTGTGAGGAAGAGCAAAGCAGGGTAGGACTTACAACATGAGCAATGGTCAGGGCATTGAGGAGTGCAATAGAATAAAGGGATCTGGGATACTGGTCCATAGTTCCTTGAAAGTAGTGTCACAGTTAACATAGAAAAACATAGAAACATATAGTCAGTAGATAGAGTCATAAAGAGAGCTTTTAACATCTTGGTCTTCATAAATCAACATATTGAGTACAGGAGTTGGGATGTTATTTTGAAATTGTATAAGAAGTTGATGAGGCATAATTTAGAGTATTGTGTGCAGTTTTGGTCACCCATCTGCAGGAAAAAAACATCAATAAGAATGAAAGAGTACAAAAAATTACAAGGATGCTTCCAGAACTTGAGGGCTTTAGTTATAAGGAAAGTTTGCATAGTTTATACCTGAGTGTAGGAGAGTGAAGGGAGAGTTGATAGAGATCTACAAAATTGTAAGGAAACAGATACAGACACTGTAAGCAGCTTTTCCCACTGAGGTTGAGTGACACTAGAACTAGAGATCATGGGTTCAGGGTGAAAGGTGAAATGTTTAAGCAGAACATGGCGGAAAACTTCTTCACTGAGAGTGTGGAAAGAGCTGCCAGCAGAAGTAGTGGATGTAGGTTTGATTTCAACATTTAAGAGAAATTTGAATAGATACATGGACTGGAAGGTTATGGGCTACGGTGCAAGTGCAGGTCCATGGGACTAGGCAGGTTATTAGTTTGGCATGGACTAGATGGATGTGTTGTAGTGTTTTATGAGTATGGTTCTATGAGAGGGTAAAGGCTAACTGGCAGTTTCCTGTGACTGGTAAGCACAGAGTTATGATGCATAGTTCCATAGAATGGGGCTATGTTTAATTGAGATTAGGGCAGATTTCTTCACTACGTGAGTTCCTCCCCAGTGGCTGTAGTGTACAGCCACCAGGTTTACTATTATTTTGCCATGAGGGTAATTCCTATGACGTAGGGGTCCAGCAGGAAAGTGGCCTCGAAGTAAATTATCTATGTTCTTTTTGAATGGCAAAGTAGGGTCACATAGCCTACTCCTGCTTCCCTTTCCTATGTTCTAAGACATTGAACACCATGTGGGTTTCCCTGAGTGCTGCAGTTCCCTCTCACATTCCAAGATGTAAGTGTTAGTTGGTTAATTGTTCAGATGAATGTAATTCTGCAGGGCAGGCTCGTTGGGCTTTCCTCTCGCAATTCATACTTGGCCTAATGTACTGTTAATGTAGCATGCTACAAGAAAAAGATCTTTTCATTTTGATGAAAAAAAACATCAGAAGTTATTTCAAGTGCATGAAGCTGTGCTAGGAACTTATTTCATACAATGTGGAGAATGGAACTTTACCCAAAGATTCTAGAGCATTAAATGAATGTTACAGTTAAAATAGCCGAAGGATTATAAAAATGAGTCAAACATTAGAACTAAAAGCCATTTATTCCAAAATGGAATAGACAAAAATTATGTTACAATTTATCATATTTTAATAGCCTACAGTTCAAATATGTTCAATGTATTTTTGATTAATTTGGTAACTAGCTTTCTCATCTGTTAGAAAAATCAGTTTGGTATGAACAAGCTATTACTGGAAATATCATAATGTCACCATTGTCCCACTGTTTGCCCCATGCAAGATGAATATAATAATGTCAGGCCTATTAAAATTATTACTTTTTTAATATTATATATACTGAGCTTACTATGTGCATGTCACAGAAAAGAAAGTTGATTTATTCTAGTGTGCATTATTATGATATGAATTAAAATGAAATGCCATTATATTAAGGAAAGAGGTTAAAAACAGCATTAAAAAATGTAGACATTTTGAAGTATGCTACATGGTGCTAGCTCAGTTAGTAATTTTAAATCCAGCCCCAATAGATTCTTGATGGTCAAAGACAAAGATGGTGAATAGAGTTGAAAGATACAGTGTAGGTATGAATGACAGAAAAATCTCAAGAGTGTGGAACACTTCCTGCTATTCTACAGCATGTATCTGTGTTAAACATCTTCAATTATAAATTACACTGGAAAAATGTGAATGATTATTGTCGTGCATTTAATACTTCAGTATTATTTAAGTAATTTTGAATATATGTATATATTTATTAAGCATTCTTGTTCTTTTAAATAAGTCATTATTTATTATACGTATAAATATGTGAATTGTATCCGTCTTCACGCTACCACATGACACATTCATGCCTCATTTAAAGTAAACACAAAGTTAGACCCATATTTTTGCACTCCTATGTCTTCCTTTGAATTAGTTTAATGTTCTAATGTGGCAAAACATAACGATTATAAGACTTATTTACATGATACCACTTACTTCTCTCTCTTTAGGTTTGGTTTATTGTGCTTTTATTGTTTTCCCCTTAGTTTGTAATTAATTGTAGTTGCTTCATTGATTTTTCATAGATTTTAGGGTCATAGAACATAGAAATCTCTAGCACATTTCACACCCTTTGGCCCACAATGTTGTGCCGACCGTGTAACCTATGCTATAAGCTGCCTAGAATTGCCCTACTACATAGCTCTTTACGTTTCCAAGCTCCATGTACCTACCTAAGAGTCTCTTAAAAGCCCCTATTGTATCTGCCTGTACCATTGTCGCTGGCAATGCATTCCATGCACCCACCACTCTCTGTGTAAAAAACTTAACTCTGACATCCCCCTTGTACCTACTTCCTAACACCTTAAAACTATATCCCTTGTTAGCCATTTCAGGCCAGGGAAAAAGCCTCTGGCTATCCACACGATCAATGCCTCTCATCATCTTGTACATCTCTATCAGGTCACCTCTCATCCTCCATCACTCCAAAGAGAAAATGCCAAGTTCACTCAGTCTATTCTCATAAGTCACGCAGTCCAATCCAGGCAACATCTATGTAAATCTCCTCTGCACTCCCTCCTGTATCCATCCTTCCTGAGCAATCCACACAAAATGCTGGAGGAACTCAGTTGACGTTTCAGCTGTGTTGCTCAGATTTCCAGCATCTGCAGAATTTCCCTTGTTTGTGACCAGAACTGAGCACAGTACTCCAAGTGGGGTCTAACTAAGGTCTTATATAGCTTTAACATTACCTCACAGCTCTTGAACTCAGTCCCACAATTGATGAAGGCCATCACACCATATGCTTTCTTAACAACACTATCAACCTGCGCAGCAGCTTTGAGTGTCCTATCAACACGAATCCCAAGATCTTGCTGATCCTCCACTTAGCCAAGGGTCTTACTATTAATATTATATCCTGTCTTCAAATTTAACCTACTAAAATGAACCACTTCACGTTTATCTGGGTTGAAATCCATCTGTCACTTCTCAGCCCAGTTCTGCATCCTATTGATGTCCTACTGTAGCCTCTGTCAACCCTCAAGACTATCCACAACACCCCCAAACTTTGTGTCATCAGCAAACTTACTAACCCATCCTTCTACTTCCTCATCCAGGTCATTTATAAAAATCACAAGAGGAGGGGTTCCAGAACAGATCCCTACGGAACACCACTGGTCTATGCAGAATACGAACCATCACAGACCACCTTCTGTGGGCAAGACAAATCTGGATCCACAAAGCACGGTCTCCTTGGATCCCATGTCTCATTACTTTCCCCTTGCATGGGGAACCTTATCAAATGCCCTGCTGAAATCCATATACACTACATCTATGGTTCTACCCTCATCAATGTGTTTTATTACCTCCTCAAAGAATTCAATCAGGCTCGCAAGGCACGACCTGCGCTTGACAAAGCCATGCTGACTATTCCTAATCAGATTATGTCTCTCTAAACATCTTTTTAGATGTTTCTGAAAATCAGGGGATGTACTTCACACAAGTAACATCTGATTAAGTGAGGGTGCATGGAGATTTGGCAAAATGATAAAGCCAAAAAAATCTGCAGGTGCTAGAAACTTGAAATAAAAAATGAAAAGTACTGAAAACACACAGCAAGTCAGGGAGCACTGGGAAAGAAAGGAGCAATGTTTCAGAGCATTGACTTCCTAAGAAGGTTGGCGTCATTCAATGTCTGTAGTGAGATGCTGAAGATGTTCTATAGGTCAGTTGTGGAGAGCGCCCTCTTCTTTGTGGTGGCGTGTTGGGGAGGAAGCATTAAGAAGAGGGATGCCTCACGTCTTAATAAGCTGGTAAGGAAGGCGGGCTCTGTCGTGGGCAAAGTACTGGAGAGTTTAACATTGGTAGCTGAGCGAAGGGCGCTGAGTAGGCTACGGTCAATTATGGATAACTCTGAACATCCTCTACATAGCACCATCCAGAGACAGAGAAGCAGTTTCAGTGACAGGTTACTATCGATGCAATGCTCCTCAGACAGGATGAAGAGGTCAATACTCCCCAATGCCATTAGGCTTTACAATTCTACCGCCAGGACTTAAGAACTTTTTAAAAGCTATTATTAATGCTTTTTGAGATAGTGATTTAGATGCATATCATATTTTTTACTGAGTTAAGTATTGTATGTAATTAGTTTTGCTACAAGTGTATGGGACATTGGAAAAAAGTTGAATTTCCCCATGGGGATGAATAAAGTATCTATCTATCTATCTATCTATCTATCTATCTATCTATCTATCTATCTATCTATCTATCTATCTATCTAGCTTTCATCAGGTTAGTTGATTGTAAAGGGTTTTGATTTGGCTGGTTTTGTAAGCAGGGCTTATTCAATAATGCTTCCCCTCCTCCCACTCCCCCCACCCCCACGACCCCACGTGACAGTATTGCATCATGTAGCATTTAGGGGCAGGATGACCCTGGAAATTGTTCGCAATTTGACACTAGTAGATCTGCAAAAGTTAGGTTTTAATTTACCACGGACGTCAGTGATGTGCACAAGCAGCTAGCTTGTCAGCCAGTGGCGGCCGAACATTTCATTGCAAAATTGTTGACAGAAAGTCATTAAGATTTTATCTCTTCTTTGTTCTTCAGTGATTAGGCTAGAAGCAGTACAGAATTTTACATTGATAGCTTAAACTCCTGAATGTGAGAGTCATAGAATTACATTGTAAGCCCTTTGATACACTGTGTCAATGTCAACCATCATCCCATCTATTTACAGTGATCCCACGCTAATCTCATTTCATTCTCCCCCACCCCCATTACCATCAATCCCTGCTGATTCTACCAATCACCTACACACTGGGAACAATTTATATTGACCAATTAACCCACCAATTTGCACATCTTTGGGATGTGGAAAAAATGCTGGAGCATCTGGGGAAGTCACATAGTGACAGAGAGAATATCCAAACTCAGAACAGACAGCAGCTGAGGCCAAGACTGAACCAAACAACTCCACCCGAGAACATTGGTTCTTGAATCCACACACCAATCTTTGTTTCAATATGCAGCCCCACATCAGAACCACCAGGTGCTTCCTCTGGGGTCTCAGTAGCATGCCATATAACAGCTTCGGTACAACTTAAAGTGGTGAATGTCAAAATGAATCTCACATTTCCAAACTCCTCAGTAAGCTCTGGTCACACTAGATGGTGCCAGTAAGTCAGGTCATGTCTGAGCCAATTAATAATGAGGGATCATTGACGTAAAAATTGACTCTGCTTTTCTCTCCATGGATACTGCCTGACCTGTTGAGTATTTCTGGAATTCTGTGGTATAGTTTTCTATTGCTAACTGACCACTGCATTTTTTTCTTCAGCAATTTCCCTTGTCAATTGAAACCATCATTTGTTTATTACAGCATATTACTACAAATATCAACTAGTCCAAAACAAATGCCAAATACCCCTGAGACTGGAATATATTGAATGGCTTTGCCAATGTACCCTACTTGTGCCCTCTTGGCCGTCTCCTTTCAAGCTCCGTTTACTTGTATTGCTTCTTTCTAGCATGGCCACAAGAAAGCAGTATCCATCATCAAGGACCCCACCATCCAGGCCACGTGCTCTTCTCGCTACTGCCATGGGGAAGCATGAACTGAAGCCTTGGGTCCCACACCATCCGGTTCAGGAACACATATTACCCTACAACCTTGAACCGGCATGGATAACTTCATTCACCACAACTCTGAACAGAATCTACAACCCACAAACTCACTCCCAATGACTCTGCAACTCAGGTTCTCAGTGTTATTTATTAACTTACTTATTTATTATTAATATTTGTTCTTTTTTGTATTCACATAGTTTGCCTTCTTTTGCACATCAGTTGCTTCTCAGTCTTTGTATGTAGTTTGTATGTAATTAATTGGCTTTGACAGTATACACTTTTTTGTTGTTTATACGTCTTTTGTATTATATGTTTGTTAAAACTTCCCCTCTGATTTGTATTTTTTTCTCTGCTGAAAAATCAATAAAAAAGATTGAAAATGAAAAATGTATGTAGTTTTTCATTGATTCTATTGTATTTCTATGTCTATTGCAAGAAAATGAATTTCAGGGAGGTGTATGGTGATATATAGGTACTTTGATAATAAATTTGCTTTGAACTTTCAACATTGAAAGTTACACTCTTTGTCTTCCTGCTTTTTCTCTCAGCTGTAGACCCTCCAGGAACAATACGTACACTCCCAGTGGACAGCTAATATACAACATGAGACCCAGACCAGTACTCTCAGCATTGTCACTTTGCATGCTTGTCATTTAGCCTCCTCAGACTTTTACATGATCTAGGGAAAGCTCGGTTTGTATATGGGCAACTAAGCTCAGAACTTCTCAGTGTTCTCCCTGCAAGCCACCTGCAATTCTACAGCAGTGCAACTGCTTGTATAATACTGGCAAGGCCACACAGATGAAAAGCATTAAGACTGTCCAAGGTGATCCGTGTTTAATATTCAGCATATACATCTTAGTTCAAATTGTATCGAAAGGACAGGCAGGTAAGCAGAGTTAGTAGCGTGGCTCTTTTGATAAGCAATGAAAACAAATCTTTAGAAAGACGGACATAGGATCAGAAGATATAGAAACAAAGAAACATAGAAAACCTACAGTACAATACAAGCCCTTCGGCTCACAATGCTGTGCCGAACATGTACTTACTTTAGAAATGAACTAGGGTTGAAGGGAAATTTCACCATCAATGTTTGCCTTTGTCAATAGCTGGCCCTTGAGATATGGTAAGTGGTCCACTTTGCTCAAGATCTCATTGTAAACCTTCATCGTTGAAGGCCAACTGTTGGTGGTGCACGGGGGTAATTTGGTGGAGAAGATTAACCTTGTGGAATATGAGTGTTAAGATCTTCTCATCTGCTTCAGTGGAAGTTTCTTGAAGCTTGGCCTTTCAGAGTGCACAATGCAAGGATTGTAAAGATTGGGCAAGGATCTGGAAAATGAATGCTGTAAAAATTAGAAACATTGAAACCTAGAAAACCTACAGCACAATACAAGCCCTTCAACCCACAATGCTGTGCCAAACATGTACTTACTTTAGAAATTAACCAGAGTTACCCATAGCCCTCTATTTTTCTAAGCTCCATGCAACTATCCAAGAGTCTCTTAAAGACCCCATTGTATTCGCCTCCACCACCATCGCTGGCAGCCCATTCCACGCACTCACCACTCTCTGCAAAAAAAAAGCTTACTGCTGACATCTCCTCTGAACCTGCTTCCAAAGCACCTTAAAGCTGTGCCCTTTCATGCCAGCCATTTCAGCCCTGGGAAAAAACCTCTGACTATCCACACGATCAATGCCTCTCATCATCTTATACATCTCTATCGTCACCTCTCATCCTACGTTGCTCCAAGGAGAAAAGGCCAAGTTCACTCAACCTATTCTCATAAGGCATGCTCCCCAATCCGGGCAACATCCTTGTAAATCTCCTCTGCACCCTTTCTATAGTTTCCACATCCCTCCTGTAGTGAGATGAGCAGAACTGAGCACCGTACTGCAAGTGGGGTCTGACCAGGGTCCTATATAGCTGTAACATTACCTCACAGCTCCTAAACTCAATCCCATGATTCATGAAGGCCAATGCACTGTATGCCTTCTTAACCACAGAGTCAACCTTCACAGCAGCTTTGAGTGTCCTATGGACTCGGACCCCAAGATCCCTTTGATCCTCTACACTGCCAAGAGTCTTACCATTAATGCTATATTCTGCCATCATATTTGACCTACCAAAATGAACCACTGCACACTTATCTGGGTTGAACTCCATCTGCCACTTCTCAGCCCAGTTTTGCATCCTATCAATGTCCCACTGTAACCTCTGACAGCCCTCCACACTATCCACAACACCCCCAACCCTTGTGTCATCAGCAACCTTACTAACCCATCCTTCCACTTCCTCATCCAGATCATTTATATACAAATGTTTGTACATCACGAAGAGAAGGGGTTCCAGAACAGATCCCTGAGGCACACCACTGGTCACAAGCCTCCATGCAGAATATAACCCATCTACAACCACTCTTTGCCTTCTGTGGCAAGCCAATTCTGCATCTACAAAGCAAGGTTGTCTTGGACCCCATGCCTCCTTACTTTCTCAATAAGCCTTGCATTGGGTACCTTATCAAATGCCTTGCTGAAATCCATATACACTACATCTACTGCTCTACCTTCATCAATGTGTTTAGTCATATCCTCAAAAAATTCAATCAGGCTCGTAAGGCACGAACTACCTTTGACAAAGCAATTTTGACCATTCCTAATCATATTATGCCTCTCCAAATGTTCATATATCCTGCCTCTCAGGATCTTCTCCATCAACTTACCAACCACTGAAGTAAGACTCACTGGTCTATAATTTCCTGGGCTATCTCTACTCCTTTTCTTGAATAAAGAAAGAAATTCTGCAACCCTCCAATCCTCTGGAACCTCTCCCGTCCCCATTGATGATGCAAAGATCATTGCCAGAGGCTCAGCAATCTCCTCCCTCACCTCCCACAGAAGCATGGGGTGTATCTCGTCTGGTCCTGGTGACTTATCCAACTTGATGCTTTCCAAAATCTCTAGCACATCCTCTTTCTTAATGTCTATATGCTCAAGCTTTTCAGTCCACTGTAACTCATCCCTACAATCGTCAAGGTCCTTTTTCATAGTGAATACTGAAGCAAAGTATTCATTAAGTACCTCAACTATCTCCTCCGGATTCATACACACTTTTCCATTGTCATACTTGATTGGTCCTCTTGCTCTTCACATACTTGTAGAATGCCTTGGGGTTTTCCTTAATCCTGCTTGCCAAGGCCCTCTCATGGCCCCTTCTGGCTCTCCTAATTTCATTCTTAAGCTCCTTCCTGCTAGCCTTATAATCTTCTAGATCTCTATCATCACCTGGTTTTTTGAACCTTTCTTAAGCTCTTCTTTTCTTCTTGACTAGTCTTTGTACACCATGGTTCCTGTACCCTACCATCCTTTCCCTGTCTCATTGGAATGTACCTGTGCAGAACGTCATACAATTATCCCCTGATCATATGCCACATTTCTGTCATACATTTCCCTGAGAACATCTGCTCCCAAGTTATACTTCCAAGTTCCTGACTGTTAGCTTCATATTTCCCCTTACTCCAGTTAAACACTTTCCTGACTTGTCTGCTCCTATCCCTCTCCAACGCTATGGTAAAGGAGATAGAATTGTGATCACTATCTCTAAAATGCTCTCCCACTGAGAGACCTGACACCTGACCAGGTCCATTTCCCAATACCAGATCAAGTACAGCCTCTCCTCTTGTAGGATTATCTACATATTATGTCAGAAAACCTTCCTGAACACACCAAACAAACTTCATCCCATCTAAACCCCTTGCTCTAGGGAGATGCCAATCAATATTGTGGAAATTAAAATCTCCTATCATGACAACTCTGTTATTACTGCACTGTTCCAGAATCTATCCCCCTGTCTGTTCCTCGATGTCCCTGTTACTATTGGGTGGTCTATAAAAACACCCAGTAGAGTTATTGACTCCTTCCTGTTCCTAACTTCCACCCACAGAGACCCAATAGACAGTCCCTCCACGACTTCCTACTTTTCTGCAGCCATGACACTATCTCTGATCAACAGTGCCACGTCCCCACCTCTTTTGCCTCCCTCCCTGTCCTTTCTGAAACATCTAAGGCCTGGCACTCTAATTAGCCATTCCTGCCCCTGAGCCATCTAAGTCTCCATAATGGCCACAACACCATAACTCCAAGTACTGATCCATGCTCTAAGCTCATCCCCTTTGTCCATAATACTCCTTGCATTAAATATAGAATCCTTGTGGGTAGAGTTGAGAAACTACAAGGGTAAAAAGACCCTCATGGGAGTTATATACAGGCCTCTGAACAGCAACCAGGATGTGGGCTACAAATTACAATGGGAGATGGAAAAGGCATGTGAAAATTTACGATAGTCATGGGGGACTTCAATATGCAAGTAGATTGGGAAAATCAGGTTGATACTGGATCCCAAGTAATAGAATTTTGTAAAATGCTTATGAGATGGCTTTTTAGAGCAGCTTGTGGTTGAGCTCAATTGGGGAAAGGCTATTCTGCTTAGGGTATCATGTAATGAATTGGATTTGATTAGGGAACAGTCAGGAGAGGGAAGGGCAAGAGGCAGATGCTAGAGAGTACCCCAGTGGCCATCCCCCTTAAAGTACTCCTGTTTGAGTACAGTTGGGGGGGACAGCCTACCTGGGGGAAGCAACAGTGGCTGTGCCTCTGGCACAGAGTCTGGCCCTGTGGCTCAAAAGGGTAGGGAAAGGAGGAGGATGGCGGCAGTGATAGGGGACTCTATAGTTCGGGGGTCAGACAGGCGATTCTGTGGACGCAGGAAAGAAACGCGGATGGTAGTTTGTCTCCCAGGTGCCAGGGTCTGTGATGTTTCTGATCGTGTCCATGATATCTTGAAGTGGGAAGGAGAACAGCCAGAGGTTGTGGTACATATTGGTAGCAGCAACATAGGTAGGAAAAGGGAGGAACTCCTGAAAACAGACTGCAGGGAGTTAGGGAGGAAGTTGAGAAGCAGGACCACAAAGGTAGTAATCTCAGGATTACTGCCTGTGCCACATGACAATGAGTATAGGAATAGAATGAGGTGAAGGATAAATGCATGGCTGAGGGATTGGAGCAGGGAGCAGGGATTTAGATTTCTGGATCATTGGGACCTCTTTTGGGGTGTGACCTGTACAAAAAGGACGGGTTGCACTTGAATCCCAGGGGGCCAATATCCTGGCGGGGAGGATTGCTAAGGCTACTGGGGAGAGTTTAAACTAGAATTGCTGGGGGGTGGAAACCGAACTGAAGTAACAGAGGACAGGGAATTTGGCTCACAAATAGAGAAAGCTTGGAGACAGTACGAAAGGGAGGATAGGCAGGTGATAGAGAAGGGACACGCTCAGACCAATGGTATGAGATATGTCTATTTTAATGTGAGGAGTGTTATGAATAAAGTGGATGAGCTTAGAGCGTGGATCAGCACTTGGAGCTATGATGTTGTAGCCATTACAGAGACTTGGATGGCTCAGGGGCAGGAATGGCTACTTCAAGTACCAGGTTTTAAATGTTTCAGAAAGGACAGAGAGGGCGGCAAAAGAGGTGGGGGCATGGCACAGTTGATCAGAGATAGCATCATGGCTGCAGAAAAGGAGGAAATCATGGAGGGGTTGTCTACAGAGTCTCTGTGGGTAGAAGTTGGGAATAGGAAGGGGTCTATAACTCTACTGGGTGTTTTTTATAGACCACACAATAGTAACAGGGACATTGAGGAACAGATAGGGAGACAGATTCTGGAAAGAGTTAATAATAATAGGGTTGTTGATTGGCATCTCCCTAGAGTAAGAGGATTAGATGGGGTAGAGTTTGTTAGGTGTGTTCAGGAAGGTTTCTTGACACAATATGTAGATAAGCCTACAAGAGGAGAGGCTGTACTTGATCTGGTATTGGGAAATGAACCTGGTCAGGTGTCAGGTCTCTCAGTGGGAGAGCATTTGAGAGATAGTGAACACAATTCTATCTCCTTTACCATAGAATTGGAGAGGGATGGGAACAGACAAGTTAGGGAAATGTTTAATTGGAATAAGAGGAAATATGAGGCTATCAGGCAGGAACTTGGAAACATAAATTGGAAACAGATTTTCTCAGGGAAACATATGGAAGAAATGTGGCAAATTTTCAGGGGATATTTGCATGGGGTTCTGTGTCGGTACGTTCCAATGAGACAGGAAAAGGATGGTAGGGTACAGGAACTGTAGTGTACAAAGGCTGTTGTAAATCTAGTCAAGAAGAATAGCTTATGACAGGTTCAAAAAACTAGGTAATGATAGGAATCTAGAAGATTATAAGACTAGCAGGAAGTAGATTAAGAATGAAATTAGCAGAGCCAGAAGGGGCCATAAGAAGGCCTTGGTGAACAGGTTTAAGGAAAACCCCAAGGCATTCTACAAGGACGTGAAGAGCAAGAGGATAATATGTAAGAGAATGGGACAAATCAAGTGTGACAGTGGAAAATGGTGTATGTAACCAGAGGAGATAACTGAGGTACTTAATGAATACTTAGCTTCAGTATTCACTACGGAAAAGGATCTTGGCAATTTTAGGGATGACTTGCAGCAGACTAAAAAGCTTGAGCATGTAGATATTAAGGAAGAGGATGTGCTGGAGCTTTTGGAAAACATCAAGTTGGATAAGTCACCGGGGCCGGATGGGATGTACCCCAGGCTGCTGTGGGAGGTAAGGAAAGAGATTTCTGAGCCTCTGGCAATAACTTTTGCATCATCAATGAGGACGGGAGAGGTTCCGGAGGATTGAACGGTTGCGGATGTTGTTTCCTTATTCAAGAAAGGGAGTAGAGATAGCCCAGGAAATTATAGACCAGTGAGTCTCACTTCAGTGGTTGGTAAGTTGATGGAGAAGATCCTGAGAGGCAGGATTTATGAACATTTGGAGAGCTGTAATATGATTAGGAATAGTCAGCATGACTTTGTTAAAGGCAGGTCATGCCTTACGAGCCTGATTAAATTTTTTGAGGATGTGACTAAACACATTGCTGAAGGTAGAGCAGTAGATGTAGTGTATATGGATTTCAGCAAGGCACTTGATAAGGTACCCCATGCAAGGCTTATTGAGAAAGTAAGGAGGCATGAGATCCAAGAGGACATTGCTTTGTGGATCCAGAACTGGCTTGCCCACAGAAGTCAAAGAGTGGTTGTAGATGGGTCATATTCTGTATGGAAGCCGATGACCAGTGGTGTGCCTCGGGGATCTGTTCTGGGACACCCACTCCTCGTGATTTTTATAAATGACCTGGATGAGAAAGTGGAGGGATAGGTTAGTAAATTTGCTGATGACACAAAGGTTGAGGGTATTGTGGATAATGTGGAGGGCTGTCAGAGGTTACAAGGGGACATTGATAGGATGCAAATCTGGGCTGAGAAGTGGCAGATGGAGTTCAACTCAGATAAATGTGAGGTGGTTCATTTTGTTAGGTCAAGTATACTGGCAGAATATGGCATTAATGGTAAGACTCTTGGCAGTGTGGAGGATCAGAGAGATCTTGTGGTCCGAGTCCATAGGACATTCAAAGCTGCTACACAGGTTGATTCTGTGGTTAAGAAGGCAGACCTGGCCTTCATCAATCATGGGATTGAGGTTAAGAGCTAAGAGGTAATGTTGCAGCTATATAGGACCCTGGTCAGACCCCACTTGGAGTACCGTGCTCAATTCTGGTCACCTCACTACAGGAAAGACGTGGAAACCATAGAAAGGATGCAGAGGAGATTACAAGGATGTTGCCTGGATTGGGGAGCATGCCTTATGAGAATAGGTTGAGAGAACTCGGCCTTTTCTCCTTGGAGTAATGGAGGATGAGAGGTGACCTGATAGAGGTGTATAAGATGATGAGAGGCATTGATCATGTGTATAGTCAGAGGCTTTTCCCCAGGGCTGAAATGGCTAGCATGAGAGGGCATGGTTTTAAGGTGCTTGGAAGCAGATATGGAGGAGATGTCAGGGGTAAGTTTTTTACGCAGAGAGTGGTGAGTGAGTGGAATAGGCTGCCGGCAACAGTGGTGGAGACGGATACGATAGGGTCTTTTAAGAGACTCTTGGATGGCTACATGGAGTTTAGAAAAATAGAGGGCTATGGATAAAGCCTAGATAGTTCTAAGGTAGGGCCATTTTCGGCACATATTTTCTATGTTTCTATGGATTTTAAGGGAAAGGAACCCTTAGGAGACAGTGGTCATAATATGATAGAGTTCATGCTGCAATTTGGAGGGAGAATATAACTTCAGATGTATCAGTGTTACAGTGGATTAAAGGGAATTATTGAGGCATGAGACAAGTGCTGGCCAAAATTTATTGGAAGGGGACACTAGCAGGGATGATGGCAGAACAGCTAAGGCTGGAGTTTCTGCAAGCAATTCAGAAAGCACAAGATAGATACTTCCCAGCAAAGAGGTATTCTAAAGGCAGGATGACACAATCATGGGTGACAAGGGAAGTCAAAGGCAACATCAAAAGAAAAGAGAGGGCATATAATAGAGCAAAAATTAGTGGGAAGTTAAAGGATTAGGAAGCTTTTAAAAACTAACAGAAGGCAGCTAAAAAGCCATAAGGAGAAAAGATGAAATATGAAGGTAAGCTAGCTAATAATATCAAAGAGGATACTAAAAGATTTTTCAGATATATAAAGAGTATAGGAGAGGGGAGAGTGGATATTGGACCGCTGGAAATGATGCTGGAGAGGTACCAATGGGGGACAAGGAAATGGCAGATAAACTGAATAAGTATTTTGCATCAGTCTTCACTGTCAAAGACACTAGCAATATGCTGGAAGTTCGAGAGTCTCAGGGGACAGAATTGAATGCAATTATTATTACTAGGGAGAAGATGCTTGGGTGTTGAAAGGTCTGAAGGTAGATAAGTCAGCTGGACTAGATTGACTATTCCCCTAGGTTCAGAAAGAAGTAGCAGGAGAGATTGGGGAGGTTATTGATCTTTCAAAAGTTACTAGATTCTACAATGGTTCAGGTGTACTGAAAAATTGCCGAATAGGAGAGAGGCAGAAGAAAGAAAATGACAAGCCAGTTAGCCTGATGGCTCTGGAGTACTGAAAATTTTCCAAATAGGAAGGAGATAGAAGAAAGAAAATTATAGGCCAGTTAGCCTGAACTCGGTGGTCGGGAGATGTTGGAGTTGATTATTAAGGATGAGGTCTTAGCATACTTTGAGGAACATGAAAAAACAGGCCAAAGTCAGCATGATTTCCTTATGGATAATTCTTGCCCAATAAATCAGTTGGAATTCTTTGAGGAAATAACAAGCAAGATATACAAAGATGTACTTGGATTTTCAGAAGGCCTTTGACAAGGCTTTGACAAGGCTATTTTGTTAAGCACATGAGGCTGATTAACAAAATAAGAGCCCATGGTATTACAGGAAAGATACTAACATGGATAGAGGAATGGTTTGTTGACAGGAGACAAAGAGTGTGAATAAAGGGAGCCTTTTCGGGTTGACTGCTGAGGACTGGTGGTGTTCCACAAGGTTCGTTCTTTATATGTTATATGTCAATGAATTGGGTGACAGAATTTGATGGTTTTATGGCCAAGATTGCAGAACATGTGAAGATAGATGGAGAGGCAGGTAGTGTTGAGGAAGCAGGGAGGTTACAGAAGGACTTAGGCAGATTAGGAAAATGGGCAACAAAGTGGCAGATAGAATACAGTGTCAGGAAGTGTATAGTAGAAGGAATAAAAATGGCAATGGAGGCCAGTCATTGGGTCTACTTAAAGTGAAGGCTGATAGGGAAATTAGATCAATTATGATGAAATGGTGGAGCAGACTCAAGGGACCAAATGGCTTAATTCTGCTCCTATAAAAGCTGCAAATAAAACCGAACTACTCAGAATTAGCACTGTCTGTGGAAAGAGAAAAAAATTAATGCTTCATATTAAAGACCCTTCAATAGAACCATAAATTCTCACCTGCTAAGTGTTTCTGAGGTAGTCTGTTTTCACCTTATATGGATGTCAGATTAATAGCTTAGGTACACTAACTCAAATGTATTTGTGGTAGCATTTTTTAAATGCTGAAATGTCCTTGGAACATTTGTGATGAACAAAGTGGTTGAAAACTCAGTTTCATTATGAATGGTCTCCTTAGAATCTCCTTCAGAAAATATAATGGTGAGTAGTGTTGTATGAATTCAGTACACTTGAGATACTGCTATACCCAGGCACTGCAGTTTAGTTGAAAGATATTGCATTCAATGAAGGACACCATTTCTAACTCTAACTGCTAATTTGCCTGTGCATACAGCAACACAGGCACAACAGCTTCCTTTAAATATTTATCTTCAGTGCATGATTATCACCTTCTAGCAATAACAGAGCTCAAATTCACAGCCATTTACCTTTCTGTAGTCTTTTCCTTTCTATGTTAGAAAAACGTAAACTTCACTTAATATGAGTTCTGATGAAGAGTCTTGACCTGAAATTTTGTTCTTTTCCATAGATGCGGCCTGTCCTGTTGGGTCACTCCAGCATTTTGTGTGTGTTGCTGGATTCCCAGCACCTGCAGAACCTCTTGTGATTTTAATATTTAATACTTTAATTACTTCATTGAAAATTAAACATTGAAAGAAAATAAGTCAAAAACTGTTCAGGATAACAAAAGAAATGAAATTGCGTTTATATATCACCTTTGTTTTACCTCTGCCCATCTCAAAGTATTTGACAGCCAGACATATTTGTGAAGTCTAATGCCTGTTGTATTTTTAGGACAACAATCTCTGGCCTGATGCCTCAACACAAAAGTCTACAAACTCAGAGTTGAGAATGGAAGTGTTGAGGAAAGACTTGTTGGAATCTACTCCGTACCAGCGGCAACAAAAGTAGGCATCCTTTTGCATCGGTGCATGGTTCTGAAGCTGAGCTGGAGGAACAGCAGAGCAGCATCCTCTGGGGATGGTACTTCCAGCTCATACTCTCCACCCGCTCTGGATTGGCTGTCATCAGCCAACTGTATTGCAGAATGTGCATCACAGTCCTATGCAAAATTGTTTTCAATGTGATAATCGTGTTGCACATCCACACTGACTCCAATATCTAACTTCCACAGCAATAACAGAAGTGCTGCCAGTATCAATCAACCCATGATCTTTAACTGCTTCTCCTTTTGTATTCATGACAAATAACTTCCAGCAAGCAGAAATGATCACGCAAAAGGATTAGCCTTGCAGGAACGATTCGTGACTGTGTCACGTTTATAACATATTAAAGATCGGGATTTTTGTAGCACAACCTGGTCTCCAAGGGCTTTAATCAAGTCAAGATCCTTAATTTTAGAAAAGAAGTTTCACCTGCAGACACTAGGATAGATGCAAGTATATAATTGTGCTCAAGTGCTCCTGGGGGGTTGTGCATTTGAATCATAAGTAGACACAAAACATACTGTGCCTTGGGGAATAAAAACAAAACCATTGATCTTACTAATGAGGATCTGTGGCAGTTCTAATGGCAGAGTGATGGCTGCTTTATGTAAGGTTCCAAATAAATCAGAGGAATACCAACGGAATTTCAATCACCACATACTGTGTCATTTGCAAAATTTTATTGTAACTTTTAGAGTTTGTAAGCCCTCTCATTGCCCCCTCTTTTAACAGTAAATAATGCATTTAATGACAGGAACCCCTTTTGGCTTTGGAAATGAGGGGGGTAGGTCACTTGAGTGTGAGCCTGGAATGGGGGGGGGGGGGGGGAAACATGAACTCTACAGGGTTGTGAAACTCTGGCTCACCTTAATGGCTATCATTTCCATTAATCCTGTGGATGATTTATCTAAACCCAGTGAAAAGTTCGATCCTGGTGTTTGAGCAAACATTTGTCAGAAGGAGAACACAACTGGGTTATCACTGGATAGCTCCATGCTTTTGGATAACTGGTGAAGAAAGCATGATCTGGGGAGCCCAGATCAAGTGAGATGAAATATTGGTGACAGAAACTGGAAAAGGACTCTGGATTCTTTAGTATGTAAGGAAAATGATAGTAAAATTTAAAACTTGTACGTGGGGCCATTTCTAACACAAAATAACATGTGCACTACTTGCACCTCCACCTATCTTTGTATCATCCGCAAACTTGGCTACAAAGCCATCAATTCCTTAATCCAAATCATTGACATACAATGTGAAAAGAAGTGGACCCAACACATGGGAAAGGTGGCAACTGCTCCAGCCTTGACACTGCCTAACCTCATTCTCACCTGCAGAGAGTTGTAAAGGTAGTCAGCCCCATCATGAGCACTAGCTTCCATAGTATCCAGGACATCGTCAAGGAGCAACGCCTCAAAAAGGCGGAATCCATCATTAAGGACCCTCAGCTCCCAGGTAATGCCAGGTTCTCATTGCTACCATCAGAAGTGTGAAGGCTCACACTCAATGACTCAGGAACTGCTTCTTCCCCTCTGCCATCCGATTTCTGAATGGACATTGAACCCTGGGACACTAACTCTCTACTTAATTTTTTTAATTCCTATTTCCACACTGCTTATTTAATTTAACTATTACTTATATATGCTTACTGTATATATACTTACTGTAATTCAGAGTTTTTTCTCTATTATTACATATTGCTTTGTGCTGCTGCCATCAAGTCAATGAACTTCATGACATTTGCCAATGATATTAAACCTGATTCTGATATTCTGATTCTGAACTCGCTAATTGAGTGCCAGTGACATAATCAAAAATGATCTGCATATTTAGAGAAGGACAAGACTGGCTTCTTGTAGATCCAGTGTCAGCTTAACAAGGGGGTTAAGGTCTGGATATAAACACCAGGATTTCTACAGATACTGGAAAACTTAAGCAACACATAAAAAAATGCTGAAGGATCTGTACAAGTCAGGCAGCATCTATGGAGAAGGATAAACAGTCCGGGTGAAGAGATACAGCCTGAAGCGTTGCTTGACTTTCTGTGACCCTCAAGCATTTTGTGTATGTTGCTAATTATTGGACATATTTGACAATATTTCACAATTTGCTCCACACTGCTGTATTAAAAAAATCACAGACATTCTGTGCTCTGGAGAAATAGATACATCTTCTTCTCTCTCGGTAGAGACCAACTGGCAGTGAGAGCAAGTGGATTCATCGTGTATCAGGCTTCCATCACATGGAAGTCACTGCAAAATAGATCTAGGGCTCAGCTTTTATAAAGTCTACAGTCCTAGAATACTAGTCAAAAATACAAAGCAAATCATTGGGATAGTTGTCACGGTAACATAGCAGTTAGCGTGAGACTATTACAGGTCGGGGCATTCCAGAGTTCAGAGTTCCATTCCGGTGCTGTTCCTCAAGGAGTCTTTGTATATCCTCCCTATCGAATGCATGGGTTTTCTCCGGGTCCTCCGCTTTTCTCCCACAGTCCAAAGCTGTATTGGATAGGTTAGTTGGTCATTGTAAATTGTCAGAGATTGGGTTCGGGTTAATCGGGGTTGTCACGGGCTGCTGAAGTGGCGTGGCTCGGGGGCTGGAAGGGCCTATCCACAGTGTATGACAAAATAAAAATAAATTTAACTCTTAGTCCATCCGTTACATTCTCAACCTAACAGGAGCGTGGCTGCTGGGAGACATGGGTATCCATTCCTTAGCTGGTTCCCATTTCTATCAAGGCCTATGGGCATGGACAGAACGTACCTATAACTTGCAACAACTCTCGGCCTCAAAGAGCACATCATCTGCATAGACAAGTAATGTATCCACTGCCTACTACAGACATTTCCAGCTAGCTGTTGCATTCTGAATAACCCAACAATATAGTGGTCTTTCCTTTAATAGCAGGATGCGAGAGAGCAGGAGAAAGAAGAAACAAGGAAGAGACAGCATCACTGCTGATTGGGCAATCAGAGACCAACAACACCTTCAATGTCAGCACTTTCAATTCCCTACTACACCTTGGTGTAATAGTGATCCTCACTGTGTGTATGCCAAAAGGTAAAAACAAATCAGCACTTAGACCAGAAGACATAGGAGCAGAATTAGGACATCTGGACCATCAAGTCTGCTCCACCATTTCATCATGTCTGATCTATTTCCCCTCTCAAACCAGTTCTCCTGCCTTCTTCTCCTGGCCTTTCATGCCCTGATTAAATAAGAACCTATCGGCCTCCGCCTTAAATCTACCCAATGTCCTGGCCTCCACAGCCACCTGTAGCAACGAATTCCACTGATTCACCACCCTCTGGCTAAAGAAGTGTTTCCTCAGCTCAGTTCTAAATGGATATCTCTCAATTCTGATATTGTGTCTTCTGGTCTTAGATTCCCCCACTATAGGAAAAATTTTCTCCACATGCACTTTATCCAGACCATTCAATATTTGATAGGCTGCAGTGAGATTCCCCTCATTCTTCTAACCTCCAGTGAGTACAGGCCCAGAGGTATCAAACATTCCTCATATGCTAATCTTTTCATTCCTAGAATCATTCTTGTGAACTTCCTCTGGACCCTCTCTGATGGCAGCACATCTTTTCTTAGATAATGTGCAAAGACTGCTCACAGTACTCTAAGTGCTGCTGACCATTGCTTTATAAAGTATTAGCATCACATCCTTGCTTTTGTATTCTAGTCCTCTCGAAATGAATACTAACATGGTATTTAGCCTTCTTTACCATCCACTCAACCTGCAAGTTAACCTTTAGGGAATCCTGCACAAGGATTTCCAAGTCCCTTTGCACCTCTGATTTTTGAATTTTCTCCCCATTTACAAAATAATCCGCACCTTTATTACTTATGTCAAAGTGCATGACCACATAATTCCCAATGTGTGTTCCATCTGCCACTTCTTTGTCTATTCCCCCAATCTGTCTAAGTCCTTCTGCAGATACCCTACTTTCTCAACACTACTTGCACCTCCACCTATCTTTGTATCATTCGCAAACTTGGCTACAAAGTCATCAATTCCTTAATCCAAATAATTGACATACAATGTGAAAAGAAGTGGACCCAACACCAACCCCTAAGGAACAACACTAGACATCGGCAGCTTTTATTCCCACTCTTTGCCTTCTGCTAGTCAGCCAATCTTCTATCCATGCTAGTATCTTTCCTATATTACCATGGGCTCAAAGCTTGTTAAGAACCCACATGAGCAGTACTTTGTCAAAGGCCTTCTGAAAGTCTAAATAAACAACATCCACAGACTCTCCTTTGTCTATCCTGCCTGTTATTTCCTCAAAGAATTCCAACAAGTTTTCCAGGCAAGATTTCCCCTTTAGAAAACCGTGCTGACTTGGGTCTATTTTTATCATGTGCCTCCAAGTACCCTGAAATCTCATCTTTAATAATGGACTCCAAAATCTTTCCGACTATTGAAGTCAGGCTAACTGGTCTATAATTTCCTTTCTTCTGCCTCCCTCCTTTCCTAAAGCGTGAAGCAACACTTACAATTTTCCAGTCCTCAGGAACACTTCCAGAGTCCAGTGACTTTTGAAAGATCATTATTAATGCCTCTGCAATCTTTTCAGCAACCTCTTCCAGTACCCTGGGCTGAGGTCCACCTAGTCCAGGCTTTTCAGCTCTCCAAGCACCTTCTCCGTTGTAATAGTGACTACACTCGCTTCTGCTCTCTAACATTCTCACATTTCTGGAATTCTGTTAGTGTCTTCCACAGTGATGACCGATGGAAAACACTTATTAAGTTTGTCCCCCATTTCTTTTTCCCTCATTACTACCTCTCCAGCATCATTTTCCAGTGGTCCTTTATCCAGTCTCATCTCTCTTTCACTCTTTATATATCTAAAAAAAGTTTTTTGCATTGTCTTTTATATTATCAGCTAGCTTAATTTCATATTTCATCTTCTTTCTACTTATGGCTTTCTAAGTTGCCTTCAGTTGGTTTTAAAAAGCTTCCCAGTTCTCTAACTTCCCACTAATTTTGGCTATATTATATGCCCTCTCTTTTGGATTTATGCTGTCTTTGCCTTCCCTTGTCACCCACATTTGCTTCATCCTCGCTTTAGAGTACTTCATCATCATTGCCATGTACCTTTTCTGCACCTTCTGAATTCCCCCCCATAAACACTGCTGTTTCGCCATCATCCCTGGTAGTGTCCCCTTCCAATGTACTTTGGCCAGCTCCTCTCTCATGCCTCTGTAATTCATTTTACTCCACTCTAATACTGATACATCCAACTTTAGCTTCTTCTCAAGGTAAATATCTCATATGATGACTTTTGTCTCCTAAGGGCATCTTTACCTTAAACTTCCTAATCAAATCTGGATCATTACACAACACCCTATCCAGAATTGCCTTTCACCCACTGGGCTCGACAACAAAATGCTCTAAAAAAACATCTCATAGGCATTCTACAAATTCCCTCTCCTGGGATCCAGCACTGACTGGATTTTCTGAATCGTACCTGTATATTGAAATCCCCCATGATTATAGCAACATTACCCTTTTTACATAACTTTTATTATCTCCCATTGTGATTTGTAGCCTACATCCTGGTTACTGTTTGGAGGCCTGTATACAACTCCATTCAGGGTCTTTTTACCCTTGCAGATTCTTAACTCTTACCCATAATGTTTTTACATCTTCCGATCTTTTGTCACCACTTTCCAAGGATTGGATTTCATTTGTAAACAATAGATCAACCCACCCCTCTGCCTATCTGCCTGTCCTTTCAATACAATGTGTATCCTTGGATATGAAGCTCTCAACTATGAGCTCCTTTCAGCTAAGGTTTAGAGATGGCCACATCATTATACCTGCCAATCTCTAACTGCACCTTAAGATGATCTACCTTATTCCATATACTGCCTGCATTCAAATAGACCATAAGACCATAAAACAAAGGAGCAGAAGTCGGCCATCCGGCCCATCGAGTCTGCTCATCCATTTCATCATGAGCTGATCCGATCTCTCCTTTAGTCCCATTCTCTCGCCTTCTCACCATAACCTTTGATGCCCTGACTACTCAGATACCTATCAATCTCTGCCTTAAATACACCCAATGACTTGGCCTCCACTGCTGCCTGTGGCAACAAATTCCATAAATTCACCACCCTCTGGCTAAAAAAAATGTTTTGCATCTCTGTTCTGAATGGGCACCCTGCAATCCTCAAGTCATGTCCTCTTGTACTAGACTCCCCCACCATGGGAAACAACTTTGCCACATCCACTCTGTCCATGACTTTCAACATTCGAAATGTTTCTATGAGGTCCCCCCTCATTCTTCTAAACTCCAAGGAGTACAGTCCAAGAGTGGTCAAACATTCCTCATATGTTAACCCTCTCATTTCCAGAATCATTCTAGTGAATCTTCTCTGAACCCTCTCCAATGTCAGCACATCCTGTCTTAAATAAGGAGCCCAAAACTGCACATAGTATTCCAAGTGAGGTCTTACCAGTGCCTTATAGAGCCTCAACATTACATCCCTGCTCCTATACTCCATTCCTCTAGAAATGAATGCCAACATTGCATTTGCCTTCTTCACCACTGACTCAACCTGGAGGCTAACCTTAAGGGTATCCTGCACGAGGACTCCCAAGTCCCGTTGCATCTCAGAACTTTGAATTCTCTCCCCATTTAAATAATAGTCTGCCTGTTTACTTCTTCCACCAAAGTGCATGACCGTACACTTTCTGATATTGTAATTCATTTGCCACTTCTTTGCCCATTCCCCCAATCTATCTAAGTCTCTCTGCAGGCTCTCTGTTTCCTCAGCACTACCGGTCCCTCCACCTATCTTTGTATCATCAGCAAACTTAGCCACAAAGCCATCTATTCCATAATCCAAATCGTTGATATATAATGTAAAATGAAGCGGCCCCAACACGGACCCCTGTGGAACACCACTGGTAACCGGCAGCCAACCAGAATGGGATCCCTTTATTCCCACTCTCTGTTACCTGCCAATCAACCAATGCTCTATCCACGTATGTAACTTCCCCGTAATTCTATGGGCTCTTATCTTGTTTAGCAGCCTCATGTGCGGCACCTTGTCAAAGGCCTTCTGAAAATCCAAGTACATCACATCCACTGCAACTCCCTTGTCTAGCCTACTTGTAATTTCCACAAAAAATTGCACTAGGTTTGTCAGACAGGATTTTCCTTTAAGGAAACCATGCTGAGTTCTGCTTACCTTGTCATATGCCTCCAGGTACTCCGTAACCTCATCCTTGACAATTGATTCCAACAACTTCCCAACCACCGATGTCAAGCTAACAGGTCTATAATTTCCTTTTTGCTTCCTTGCCCCCTTCTTAAATAGCGGAGTGACATTTGCAATTTTCCAGTCCTCTGGAACCAGGCCAGAATCTATCGACTTTTGAAAGATCATTGCTAATGCCTCCACAATCTCCACTGCTACTTCCTTCAGATCACGAGGGTGCATTCCATCTGGTCCAGGAGATTTATCTACCCTTAGACTATTCAGCTTCCTGAGTACTTTCTCTGTCGTAATTGTGACTGCGCATATTTCTCTTCCCTGACACCCTTGAATGCCCGTTATATTGCTGATGTCTTCCTCAGTGAAGACTGATGCAAAATACTCGTTCAGCTCCTCCGCCATCTCCTTATCTCCCGTTACAATTTCTCCAACATCATTTTCTATCAGTCCTATATCTACTCTCACCTGTCTTTTACTCTTTATATACTTGAAAAAGATTTTAGTATCCTCTTTGATATTATTTGCTAGCTTCCTTTCATAGTTCATCTTTTCCCTCTTAATGACCTTCTTAGTTTCCTTTTGTAAGCTTTTAAAAACTTCCCAATCCTCTGTCTTCCCACTAATTTTTGCTTCCTTGTATGCCCTCTGCTTTGGTTTTACTTTGGCTTTGACTTCTCTTCTCAGCCACGGTTGCATCCTTTTTGCCATTTGAAAATTTCTTCTTTGGAATACATCTGTCTTGCACCTTCCTCACTTCCCGCATAAACTCCAGCTACTGCTGCTCTGCCGTCCTTCCCGCTAGTGTCCCTTTCCAGTCAACCATGGCCAGTTCCTCTCTCATGCCATTGTAATTTCCTTTACTCCACTGAAATATCGACACATCAGATTTCGGCTTCTCTTTGTCAAATTTCACAGTGAACTCAATCATGTTGTGATCACTGCCTCCTAAGGGTTCCTTCATTTCCATCTCTCTAATCACCCCTGGTTCATTATACAATACCCAATCCAGTACAGCCGATCCCCTAGTGGGCTCAACAACAAGCTGTTCTAAAAAGCCATCTCGTAGACATTCTACAAATTCTCTCCCTTGAATTCCAGTGCCGACATGATTTTCCCAATCCACTCGCATGTTAAAATCCCCTACAATTATCATAACACTGCCCTTCTGGCAAGCCTTTTCTATTTCCTGTTGTAATTTGTAGTCAACATCACTGCAGCTTTTTGGAGGCCTGTAGATAACTGCCATCAGGGTCCTTTTACCCCTGCAATTTCTTAGCTCAATCCATAAAGATTCTGTACCTTCCGATCCTATGTCAATTCTTTCTAATGATTTAATATCATTTCTTACCATTAAAGCCACGCCACCCCCTCTACCTACCTGCCTATCCTTCTGATACATTGTGTATCCTTGGACGTTCAGCTCCCAGAGACATGCATCCTTTAGCCACGTCTCAGTGATGGCCACAATATCATACCTGCCAATCTGTAACTGGACAACAAGATCATCCACCTTGTTCCTTATGCTGCATGCATTTAAGTATAACACCTTAAGTCCAGTACTTGGTACTTTTTGCATTGATTGCACTGAAATTCATCCCAATGGCTGCAAATTTGCTCCATCACCTGCCTGTCCTTCCTGACATCCTTAATGCTCACTACCTTAGATCTATTTCTGTTTTCCTTCTCCTCCACTCCATTATTCTGGTTCCCATCCCCCTGCCAAATTAGTTTAAACCCTCCCTAACAGCTCTATTAAACCTTCCTGCCAGGATATTGGGTCCCTAGGATTCAAGTGTAACCCATCCTTTTTGTACAGGTCACACCTGCCCCAAAAGAGGTTCCAATGATCCAGAAACTTGAATCCTGCCCCCTGCTCCAATCCCTCAGCCACGCATTAATCCTCCACCTCATTCCATTCCTACTCTCACTGTCGTGTGGCACAGGCCGTAATCCCGAGATTACTACCTTTGCGGTCCTTCTTCTCAACTGCCTTCCTAACTCCCTATATTCTCCTTTCAGGACCTCTTCCCTTTTCCTACCTATGTCATTGGTACCTATATGTATCACGACCTCTGGCTCCTCACCCTCCCACTTCAGGATATCCTGGATGCAGTCAGAAACATCCCAGACCCTGGCACCAGGGAGGCAAACTACTATCCGGGTCTACTGATTGCGTCCACAGAATCACCTATCTGACCCCCTAACTATCAAGTCCCCTATTACTACTGCCTTCCTCTTCCTTTCCCTACCCTTCTGAGCTACAGGGCTGGACTCTGTGCCAGAGGCACGGCCACTGTCGCTTCCCCCAGGTAGGCTGTCCCCCCCCAACAGTACTCAAACAGGAGTACTTATTGTCAAGGGGTACAGCCACAGGGGTACTCTCTAGTACCTGACTCTTCTCCTTCCCCCTCCTAACCATGACCCACCTGTCTGCCTCCCGTGGTCCTGCTGTGACCACCTGCCTCTCTATCAACTCCTCACTCTCCCTGACCAGACGGTCATCGAGCTGCAGCTCCAGTTCCCTAACACGGTCCCTTAGGAGCTGCAGCTCGATGCACCTGGTGCAGATGTGGACATCTGGGAAGCTCGGAGACTCCAGGACCTCCCACATCCGACACCGAGAACAACAAGCTGCCCTCACACTCATACTTCCCCTTTCCTCAAATAACAGGAAAAGCTGGAACCTAAACCTACCTTGCCTTGCCCGCTTCCGCCTAAGCCCATTGAGCCAAAGCCCTTAAGCCCTCACTCTGCTCCCGGCTCACTCCACTGCCCACAAACGACGTTGCCTGCTGTTTAGGGCTGTGTCTTTTTTAAATCTTCCCCGCTTCACTGCCCGACGTCACATGCCTGCGCAGTCCCGCCTCTCTTAACTCCGATCAGATTTGAAAAAAAACCAAAATGGCTCCCGCCTCACTCCCATTCTGATCCTCCGACTTCCTTCTCCAAGTGAAACCCGATTTAGAATTTCTGCCCTTTTTAAATATAATACCTTCAGTTCTATATTCATCACCCTTTTTGATTTTAGCCTCGTGTTACACTTTAACTCATCCCACTGACTGCAATTTTACTCTACCATCTGCCTGGCCTTCCTCATAGCCTCACTACACACTGCATCTTGCTGTACACTAACTGCCCCATCCTCGGCCTATCACTCTGGTTCCCACCCCCCTGCCAAATTAGTATAGATCCTCCCCAGCAGCTCTAGTAAACCTGCCCACAAGGATATTAGGTGCAACCTAACCTTGTTGTACAGGTCATACATTCCCTAGAGGAGATCCTAATCATTCTATTCTTACCCTCTCTGCCACGTCACACGGACAACAATCTAGAAGTTACTACCCTGGAGATCCTGCTTTGCAGTTTACTGCCTAACACCATGTATTATCTCTTCAAAAGGCAATTAGAGATTGGGTGTTGTGTAATAATCCAGATTTGATCAGGAAACTTAAGGTAAAGATGCCCTTAGGAAACAAAAATCATCATATGAGATATCTACTTTGAGAAGAAGCTAAAGTTGGATGTATCATTATTAGAGTGGAGTAAAGTGAATTACAGAGACATGAGAGAGGAGCTGGCCAAAGTACATTGGAAGGGGACACTACCAGGTCACCTCTCATCCTCCTTCGCTCCAACGACAAAAGGCCAAGTTCACTCAACCTATTCTCATAAGACAGAGGTGTCGAACTCAATTGCACATGGGGCCAAAACTCAAAGCACACTTTAGGTCACGGGCCGAACAGGATAAACATTTATTGAACACCCTAAAACTAAACATTTTTTGAACATAAATATGAATAAAAACAGACAGGAATATTATTCCCAAAAAAATAAACTAAAACTTTAAATAACTTAAATATTTTGCTCTCCATAAAAATATCTCCTGTCAGTATTATACAAGTTAGAAATATGAGCATGCTGCAAAAAAACCCTGAAAATATAAATAAAATCTGTGCTTTTCAGCAAAAGTTAAAACAACAACAAATCAAAACACTCAGTTTTCTTTGCTCTTATGCCATTTTGTCAGAGCTGGATGCTTGGCATCTTTTCTTGGCAATAAGTTCGTTTAGGTTTGGTGTAAGGTTCTGTGTTGTGGAGATTCTCAGGATGGATTGCAGGTGTTCATCAGTGAGACGACTCCTGTGTGATGTTTTGTTAATCTTCATCACTGAGAAAAGCTTCTCACACAGATATGTGCTACCAAACATGCACAAGGTTCGAGCCGCATGTAGACGGAGCTGAGGCATTGCTTCAGGAATGGAGCGAATAAACTGTACGGGCCCTGCAGTGTCGTACCTTGCCTTTAGTGTCCCATTACACTGCAGCTCTATCAGCTCCATCTGAATCTGTACAGGTGCAGTTTCCACATCGACGGCAAATGGGTTGCGAAGCAGCTCGAAATTAATTTTTTGTGCTTCAAAGTCACCAAAGCGCCGTGTGAACTCAGTGAGAAGAATAGCGTTGTATACAGCAACAGATGCTTGACGCGGGAATGTTCCCAGGTAGCCTATCAGCAGCTGTTGCGCTGCATTATGGGATCTGTAGTTTGTGTGTTATCAGCGCTTCATATCGCCGGGCCATTAATAATTAAAATAATAGATCTATCTAAAATGATCTCGCGGGCCGGATATAATTGTACTCCGGGCCGGATATGGCCCACAGGCCTTGTGTTTGACACCTATGTCATAAGGCATGCTCCCCAATCCAGGCAACATCCTTGTAAATATCCTCTGCACCCTTCCTATAGTTTCCACATCCTTCCTGTAGTGAGGCGACCAGAACTGAGGACAGTACTCCAGGTGGTGTCTGACCAGGGTCCTATATAGCTGCAACATTACCTCTTGGCTCCTAAATTCAATCCCACGATTGATGAAGGCCAATACACCGTATGCCTTCTTAACCACAGAGTCAACTTGCGCAGCTGCTTTGAGCGTCCTATGGACTCAGACCCCAAGATCCTTGGATCCTCTACCCTGCCAAAAGTCTTACCATTAATACTATATTCTGCCATCCTGTTTGTTGATGTTGTGGGATATGACTATATTCCTGTCGTCGCTGAAGATGCTCACTGCTGGAGGGGGCCAGAGGAATTCTGAACATTAGGACATTGTACAGGCTCAGGTATGGCAGTTAAAGTAACTTTAAAGATGTCCATCAGTTAAGAATATGATAGGTTCGTAATGTGCCAAGATGGGCTGACATAAAATGTATAAATATTTTACATGATTGGGTTGTAGTGAACAGCGAGGAAAACTTTCAGGGCTTACAGCGGGATCTGGAAAAGGTGGAAAAATGAGCTAAAAATGGCAGATGGAATTTAATGCAGACAAGTGTTGTTAGTTTAAAACAGTGAAGGGTAGGGCACTAAGGAGTGGGGTAGAAGAAAGGGATCTGGGAATATAGATCCATAGTTCAGTGAAAGTGGCATCACAGGCAGATAAGTTTGTAAAGAAAGCTTTAAGCGCATTGACCTTCGTAAATCAAAGTATCGAGTACAGGAGATGGGGCGTTATGTTAAAGTTCTATAAGACATTGCTGAGGCCTAATTTGGAGTATTCTGTACAGTTTTGTTCACGGAAAAGATGTAAATAAGGTTGAAAGAGTACAGAGAATATTTACAAGGTTGTTGCCAGGTGAATTATAAGAAAAGATTGAATAGATTGGTCTTTACTCCTTGGATGAAGAAGATTGAGAGGAGATTTGATAGATATATACAAAATTATGAGGGGTATAGAGAGGGTAAATGCAAGTAGGCTTTTTCCACTGAGTTTGAGTGGGATTACAACCAGAGGTCATGGGTTAAGGGTGAAAGGTAAGAAGTTTAAGAGGAACATGAAGGGAAACTTCTTCACTCAGAGGGTTGTGAGAGTGTGGAATGAGCTGCCAGAACAAGTGCTGTATGCAAGGTCAACTCCAACATTTAAGAGAAGTTTGGGCTATGGTCCTCGTGCAGATTGGTGGGAGTAGGCAGTCTAAACAGTTCAGCACAGGCTGAATGGACCAAAGGGCCTGTTTGTACTGTGCTTTTCTGTGACTATGACTCTATTACATGATTTCCTTTGTTTGGTGGAGAATGTTTTCTGAGACATTCAGAAGCTTGCTCCCCACTGCTGTAAAATAATAAACTCCGACCAACTGAATGGGTCCGGTGTTGAATTACTCTTTGATCATTCGATTTTTCCTAACACCAAAACAGAAAATGAGGAGATACAGAAGTTTACAAAGAAATCCATGGATACCATTTTGATAACTACTGTTTGATGAAAGGGCTTTTCATCATGGCTTTGTGCCTGCAGCAATTTGGTTGAAGCATCCTATTGCAGAGCTCTTTGATTCATGTTCAAGTTAATTCTGTTATTGTCCAATCAATGGTGTGTAGTTTATCCTTTCATGTTTTAATGTAGAATGTGAGTCTGAGATAGAGAGAGAATGCTTCCTTTAGGAATGCCCCTTCTATCGAGCACGGTTCCGACTGGCAAGCCAGCTCTTAAAGAGAGAAAATATTAAACTGCGGAGCAGTTGAATGAGTTTTGAACTTTTGTGATGTGCTTTCACATTTGTGTCCTAAATTCAGAAAGGCAGAATTAATAAAGCTGAGAGTTAAAGATTCTGAAATGGTGGAAAAGTCTTATTGTGTTTTTATTATCTCAGATCCTGTTGTTATTGGATCAACATTTTATGGAAAATTGTAGAAGTACTCAGTGTTAGGGAACATTCTGGAGTTAGAATAATTATGGATCAACTAAAATAAGAACCAACTTTCAGAAAATAACCCTGTACACAATTTAATGGGGCATTCAGATTCAGTCTCATTGAGACTACATAGGGGAAAACACCAGCCTACCTGCTATCAAGGATATATATATATATATATACACAGGAAGCTGCCAGAAAAGGGCCAGTAACATCACAAAGAATCCCAACCACCCTGTTCATAGACTCCTTGTCCCACACCCATCAGGGAGAAAGCTAGCTAGCAACCATTTCAGGACCTGTGGACTCAAAATGTCACTTTCAATAAACTATGGATCTACTTTCCCAGATCCCTTTCTTCTACCACACTCCCTAGTGCCCTATCCTTTACTGTTTTAAACCCAAGGAGTAAAACTGATCAACACCTCCACTCACTAACCTACCCCTCCACAAGCCCAACCACCTCTACGTTATCGTTTCCTGTCAGTCACCTTATGTATGGACACTCCTGTGCCTAGTATCATTTTATGGACATACAATCAATCTGTGTATATAAACTATATTATGTATTTATATTTATTGTGTTTTTATATTATTATTGTATTCTTCATCTCATTGTGTGTGGTTTTTTGGGCTGCATTAGAGCTGGAGTAACAATTATTTCATTCTCCTTTATACTTGCTCACTGAAAAACATTAAACAATCTTGAATCTTGAGTCTTGAAATAGATGAAAGTTCCTGCTATTAGCACATTGTTAAAGGTGCATCCTTGCCACTTAAGGCACAGTGCAGGACCGATCTGTTTTGTCTCTTAGGCTACGTCCACACTACGCCGGATAAATCCGTAACCGAAGCTTTTTCTCTTCGTTTTTACCCTCCGTCCACACTAAAACGCTATTTTCGTCTCCTGAAACCAAAGCTTTTCAAAAACACTTTCCAAGGGGGATATTTTTGAAAACGCTGCTCCGGCAGATCAGTGTGGACAGCATAACCGGAGACTTCTGAAAACACTATTAGACCACAGCGCGCTATTTCATTGTTTTCTCGAACGCAACCTAACAATTTCAGAACAGACAGCAACGAGACTGAAGCCAGAAGAGTTAGAAATGTGCTCACCAAATACTTTGACCCATAACTTACTGAATAAATAAGTATACTGTACTCACTTTGCCGTTTTCTGTCCTTGCTCGTATGAAGGTGGTTTACCTCTTTATGCAAGTACTTCTCTGACAATAGATGTGTAACAGCCTAATGTAACATTATATGGAAATACAAGATAACCGTATAACCATATAACAATCACAGCACGGAAACAGGCCATTCCGGCACTCCTAGTCCGTGCGGAACTCTTAATCTCACCTAGTCCCACCTACCCGCACACAGCCCATAACCCTCCATTCCTTTCCTGTCCATATACCTATCCAATTTTACCTTAAATGACACAGCTGAACTGGCCTCTACTACTTCTACAGGAAGCTCATTCCACACAGCTATCACTCCCTGAGTAAAGAAATACCCCCTCGTGTTTCCCTTAAACTTTTGCCCCCTAACTCTCAAATCATGTCCTCTCATTTGAATCTCCATAACACTGATGCAGACATGTTTTATACATTTAATAAGGTGCTTTATTAATGCAACAGAGTTAGTCAGTTTTTCAATGTTCGTCGTCAGCCGGGTCAATCTGTCCGTGAACTCCCTGTCAGTTGCCTCCGTACGCTCCAGTATTTGTTTTTTTTTTAGTTTTAAGTTCGCCTGCGCGAGAGCCAACAGCTGTCCATCGTTTTAAATTTTTCTAGTCTGTAACTACGCAAACGCGCACTTTTACGGCGAGATTCGACACCAAACATGTCACTTGTTTTCGGTAGATGTGTCCTGCACATGCCCAGTAGGAGGAGATTCACCGAAATCTCCGTTTCAGTGTGGACAGAGGTATTTTCAAAATCGCATAGTGTGGACGCCTATTGCTTTTACGCGAAACCGGCATTTTCAAAATTATCCGGTCTAGTGTGGATGTAGCCTTAAACTTCTGGTTAGTTGCATATTCATGGAGCTATCCGTAATAAAAGGGGCATGCATTGGATGTCTGGTTTTTGGAACAGACACCAGTATTGAATATTCAATGAGTATTCGCTAGTTGGGATGTGCTACCATTGTAAATAAATAATCCTGTATACTTACATGAATATATAGAAAAAGTTAAAGCTAAGTAGGTGATTGAAGCAACTGGAGTAGTAGTTAATCATTTATTGTTACCTTTGTGTCAAAGAACTATCAAACATAGTGTCAGGAGAGTGAGATTCTCCTGGACTCTCTCTCTTGAAGGTCCGCTGTGTAAATAAGGAGAACATCAATAATTTTGCCTCCAACTTGGGAGGGCTCGGTGGTACTGGATAAGCCTGGTCCTGCTAGAAGTGTACAATCCTATGCTTCTGGCTGGCAGCATTTCAAACCGATGACGAAGGCGATCATTGCCCACATCTACAAGCAGAAGGGGGACAGGGATGACACCAGAATTGAAGACTCATTTCATCATTGAATGTAGACAACAAGAACCTGTCCAAGGCCATCGCTAACAAGATCAAATCTGTTCAGGGACATTTGATCCACTCAGAAAAAACCTGTGCTAAGAAGATCTTTGACAACCTTGCGCTGTTTAGGGACTTCATAGTTTACCAGAAGGACAGGGGGTGGACACTCATCTGGACAGCTTGGACCAGGAGAAAGCCTTTGACAGGATATTACACACGTACATGATGGGCACGCTCCCCAAAATGGGTTTTGGAAAGTGAATCCGGAAGTGGATCCAATCACTCCATACAAATATCTGCAGTGCAGTCCAATGCAATGAGTGGGAAACAGATAGTTTCCTCATCAAGTCTGGAGTCAGGCAGGGTTACCCACTCTTCCCTGTCTTGTATAGAATCCTTTGCCAAAGCCATCAGGAAGGGGCGAGAGCATAAGGGAGGTGATGTTGCTGGGCAGTGGAGGGACCCAAGTAAAAACTTTCTTGTACATGGACAACATCACTGCCTTCTGCTTGAATCCAAGTTGGTTCAGAGTTTGATCAGCATCTGTGACCAGTCTGAGTTGACACTAGGGTCCAGAGTTAACCACATAAATAATGGAGGCCATGTTCTTTGGCAGCTGGTCCAAATGATCCAGTGTCCTCTTCACCTTCAGGTCTAATTGCCTCAATGTGATTGGGATCTGATTTGGAGGGGCCAAGGCATGCAACAGAAATAGGCTGGAGTGGACTGGAAAGGTAAAACAAATTGGGACTGTGGGTAGTGTGCTCCCTATGAATAACTGAGAAGAAGTTGGTCATCAGGTGTGGTGTGCTCTCAGTGATGCTGCACTTGGCACAGGTGTGGCCTATCTCCTGCTCTTCCAGCTTGAATCACCCAAGCTGTCTTCAGGTTCGTCTGGGGATCAGTTGGGTCACAATGCAGAAGTCCCTGGACAACAGGAGCAAAAATGTTCCCAATGTTGCCCTCACCCTGATGACCATCTTCATGTGTGGCTGCATCAGGTTGTGTGAATAACCTAAGTACAAGGACACAAGTAGTACTCACTATGTGTTCAGGTTCTATCAGTCCCCTTTGTAGAGAAAGATGGATCTGGCCCTGTTGCTGCACCACATCCCTGTCAGCTGGACATTGTCGTATTACCTGTTCTTTGTGGAAATGTTCTTCTGGACCAACAGCTTTGACCACAAGTCCACCAGGCAGTGGTCAGCATGGAACGTCCTGCAGACACTGCAGGGGAAGGATATGATGGACACAGTGGGGTGGTTTCCTGAGCCGACTGTCCAGTCTATCTTGCAAAATGCCTCATCACCACATCTCACCAATAGACAACAAAATCTTGTCTGGCTGGTGGTGTGAAAGACCGTCCCAGCCGGATCCTTCCTGCATGCCCAGAGCATCACTCCCACCATACGTTGCCCATGGGATGACGGTACTGGGGAAGAAACCCCTTTGTGGATTGTGGATTTTTGAAGAGAGTGTGGCAAAATCTGCAAGGTCCTGTGTCATGGTTTATCCTGTGACGGAAGACTCTGACTAGAGACACACACAGGCATAAACATCAAGTGCTGCTGGCAGATCATCAACCTTGTGAAAGATGCCCTTGGTTCTGCCTGAAAGTCGTTGGTCTAACAGCACATCTAGATGTCCATGGAAGAAAACTGCCAACTGGCACAGTTCAGGCTGCGTAGAATGTGCTGAGAACTGCACTGAAGCATGGTGCAGCCACCACAAGGGCTTGGTGGGGAAGGACCCCAGTGTAGGGTTCTTTTGCTACGGGAGAAGAAGGGGTTGGGTTGGGAGAGGAAGCCCCTCAATTACTGTAGTAGTGTTCCTCCCCAGAGTGACATATGAGTGGCAGCAGTGTTTTTGATGTGTAGGAATGCTGTACTGAAAGCATTGGCCATGAATGTAAAGAATGAAAAGGCATTGCATGGATTATTCTTGTAAATAATTTTTACAATGAATAAAATTTAGTTTGTTAAAAAAAGACTTTTATCTTTTTCCATTACAGTTTCTATGTGAATCTATTTTAATTCAGTCGCAGCATTTGGGGGCTCATCCAGGATACATTTGTGAACCACTACATGGCCAATGGCCTCCGCAGTCTTAAGGGTGAATATTTTTAAGAGTAGTGCCCCAGGCTTAAGATTTGTTCAGGTCAACGACCACAGAATCAGAAGATATCAAACTTCACGGTAGAGAACTGAACTGGTAGATATGACAATTCTTATTTTTGTTGATTCAAATGATGCTATCCATAATGTCATAATACCCAGCACATTTTAAGATGATAATAAACCTGAGAACCAGCATGTGCATGGGTTAGCAACAGAGCATACATGTATTAGGCATGGGGTCACTGTAGATGTGTCAGGACCAGAGGCAGCAAGGATTCTGCAGTAGTCAAGTCAACCAGAGTTTATGGTCAATGAGGGGCAGCAATAATGGAAAACTTGCTTGTAGCCACATCACAGGAGCATCATAGAGTGCAGAAACAGGCTCTTTAGACCAACTAGTCCATGCTGATTATGGTTCCCATTTAATAAGACAATGGACTCGGGTTTCTATTAAATACCTCCCTTTTCGTGCTAAATCTACATGCTCTATTTGTTGAATGCCCAACTCTGGGAAACTGCTATGCACTTTCACCCTATCTATGCCCCTCATTCTTCTATGCTCCAATGATAAAGTGCCGACCTCTCTGCATAACTTACTTGAGACCCTGGACTCCCTTAGTTCCAGCAACAACTTCATAAATTTTCACGGCCCTCTTTCCCGCTTAGAGGCATCTTTCTTTCAGACAACACTTAGAAAATAAGTTATATATTAATTATACATAAATACCATCAATAGTCTAGTTGGGATTGAGAGTGAGATCGTTCAAGGAACACCAGCAATGGGGAATTTACAGGATCTTCAGCATCAGGGGTGTGAGGGATCATCAGGTGTGGTGAAAGGGGAGATTGTTAGCTACGAGGGGATGATCAACAAAGGCTGATAGGAGACTGATCAGCAGAGGGAAGTGAAGAGATCATCAACAACGGGAAGTGAGGAGATCATCAACAACAGGAGACAGAAGATCTTGCCGGGTTTGAACGTCATGAGCAGACCTGTGGCCCAAGGATCAGAACTCCATCTGTCACTCACCCCCACACTTGGTAATTTCACCCAGTCATCATAGTCTGCAGGTAAGGTGACTTCATCTGAATGAGAAGAGCTGGAGAGGAGAGAGATTGGGAAAGTGCGGGGAGTTGAGAGTGCGGGCTGGAAGGAAAAGGGAGGATCTGTGAACAGTTGTAAAATTGTTATCATAAGGTGTGATGGGAAGTAGGGCTAAGCATTAAGGGCAAAAAAATCATATTGCAAGTAAATAAAATAAGCAAATGCTAGCATTTCTGTTAACTGAAAAAATGCTGCAAGAATATATTGTTTAAATATGTCTCTACTAAAATAATTTTTTCTGTTCAGTAACCACTAATGCAATAAGATCTGACAAAAGTAATAGGCCAGACACATTGGCTGTTCCTCTTTCCACATGCGCTGCCCAAGCACATGAGTTTTCCTAATTTTTTTGTTTTTATTTCAGGTTTTCAGCATCTATTTTTATATTTCCAATTCAATCATTTAACTGTATGCAAACAAGGATAAGCCATATCAAAACTGTATGCCATGAAGCTGGCAAAGGAAGACAGATATGAGCAATTATTCACAAGAATGGATATGTGCAGGAAATGGGAACAGAATCTGAATGTGATATTAGATGAGTAGAAGTAACTGAATAGAGATAGGAGATCACAGAGCAAAGTATAAGGTTTTAGAGGAATTTATACAAGTGGAACTGAAACATATCCAGACACATCTGAGAAGACAGACTACAGCAGGGTTCACAACGTGGGATCTACAGACCACTTGCTTAATGGCATAAAAAAGGTTGGGAATGCCTGGACTAGAGTCAAGAGGACAAGAATGGACAGAAATGGGTTCCCAGAGGAGTGCAGGAATGATAATGGACCAAACCTTGTCTGATAATCCAGTATCTGGATATATTTTTTATTTTTTTTTAGAACATAATAAATTTCAACTTATTGTGAAACTTGAGACAAGAGATAAGCTGATAAGAACCCAAACACTTATTAACAGCATCCCAATAGGATAGTGTTTGTCTTATCCACAAATGGCATGGTCAACCAAAGAATTACTGTATAGCAACACACAAAACGCTGGAAAAAGTCAGCAGGTGAGGCAGCATCTATGGAAAAGAGTAACAGATGACATTTCAGGCCAAGACACTTCATCATGACTGAGGGGGAGTGGGGTGTGGGGGAGATGCTTGAATTAAAAGGTGGGGGTGGAGAAAGAGGCTAGATGGAAAGGTAATAGGTGAAGCCAGGTGGGAGGGAAAGGACAAGGGATAGAGAAGAAAGAATCTGACAGGAGAGCAGAGTTGAGCATCGGAAAGAAGTGAAGGAGGAGGGGACCCAGGGGGCAAGTAATGGCAGGTGAGAAGAAGTAAAAGGTCAGAGGGGGGAAGAAATTTTGTTCACCAGAAAGAGAAATTGATATTCATACCATCAGGTTGGAGGGTAGCCAGACGGAATGTAAGGTATTGCTCCTTCACCCTGAGGGTGGCCTCATCTTGGCACAAGAGGAGGCCAAGGATCAACATGTCAGAATGGGAATGGCAATCAGAATTAAAAGACTTGGCCACTGGGAAGTCCCACTTGTGGCGGATGTTGTGGAGGTACTCAACAAAATGGTCCCCCAATTTACGATGGGTCTCACCAATGTAAAGCATTGGGAGCACTGGACACAATAGATTACCCCTGCAGGTTCACAGGTGAGGTGTTTCCTCACCTGGAAGGACTGTTTGGAGCCATAAATGGTGGTGAGGGAGGTGGTTTATGGGCAGGTGTAACACTTAACGCCACTTGCAGGGATTAGTACCAGGAGGAATATTAGTGGGGAGGGACGAATGAACAAGGGAATCACAGCGGGAGCAATTCCTTTGGAAAGCTGAGGTGGGAGGAAGAACAAGAAATATTCTATCACTATTAAGAAGGCAGGAAGATGGGGTGACCGCATATGTATAGGAAATGGAGGAGATGCATGTGAGGGCAGCATCAGTGGTGCAGGGAGGGAAACTCCATTCTTTGAAGAAGGAGGACATCTCTGATGACCTAGAATGGAAAGCCACATTCTGAGAACAGATGTGGTGGAGGCAAAGAAACCGAGAAAAAGGAATAGCATTTTTACAGGAGATCAGGTGGGATAACTATGGGAATCAGTAGGTTTAAAAAAGATGTTGGTTGACAGTTTGTCTCCAGAGATAGAGACAGAGTGCTCAAGAAAGAGCAGACAGGTATCCAAGATGGCCGAACTGAACTTACAGACAGGTTGGAAGTTAGAGGCAAAACTGATTAAATAGATGAGTTCAGCACAGGTAATGAACAGCAGCAATACAGTCGTCAATGTAGCAGAGGAAGATTTGGGGAGTATAGCTGGAGAAGGCTTCTACATAGCCGACAAAGAGGCAGGTGTAGCTTGGGCCCATGTGAGAGCCCAAGGTTACCCTCGGGCTCGGAGAAAGTGTTTCTTCTCTAGCCCTAGATCTTTCCCACCCACCCGGTTTCACCTATCACCTTTCAGCTAACCCCTTTCCCCTTTTAATTCAGGCATCGCCTGCCCCCCTTCGCCCTCAGACCCTTGAAGAAGGGTCTCAGCCCAAAACATTGACTGTTTACTGTTTTCCGTAGATGCTGCCTGACCTGCTGAGTTCCTCCATCACCTTGTGTGTGTTGCTTTGGACTTTCAGCATCTACAGGTTTTCTTGTGTTTCAGATTTGTTGTATAATCCTATTAAACAGAGGATTTCAGTGTGATTGATGAAACTTATATTTGCCAGTGGTGAATGATCCAAGGGCAGTATCAATGGTTATAATCTGCCCAGTACCATGGAAAGAGTGTCTTTTTGGTGGACAACTTTTTCCAGTTATGTATATGGAAAGTAAAAAATAATTTAGGCAAATGAAGGTGATTTAATATAAGATATTAATACAATGTGAGGTATAGTCATTAGAAGAAGTGGCGATGCTAATTGAAAACTGGAGGCAAAGATTATAAATTACCAATTAATCAAACTCTAAAATTAATAAACTATACGTCATGGCACTATGCACAGTGATGTGCTGATAAGAACAATGTGAGAAATGAGGTAAGAAATTACTGGAACTCAAAGATCGGCTGCCACAATGTCATTATGCCATTTTGTGGCAGTTGTTCAGGCTGCAAAAGCCTGTCATAGGAGATCTCAGTTAAAGATATAGTTCTGGGGGAGCACTGTCATATATCCAACAACCAGAGAAGCAGTTATCTGATGCTCAAGGAGCAGTCAGGAAAATACTGAGCCCATCCCACTAAGAAGCAGACACTTGTTGTTCTTCCTACCAAATACTAGAACTCCAGGGGAAGTTGAAGAGACCAGAATTAGTGGTATAACCACAACCATAGGACCTTGTTTAGATCTGACTGGGTAGATGATTTAGTTGATTCCTGGGATAGTTATTTCTAGGATGACAGAATGCGGACACATTAAAACATCTGGCTTCTCACTTTAACAACTTGTTTCATCCTATCGCAGTTGCAATCATGATTAATGGACAGAAAGCCCAAGATATCAATAGTTCCATATAGTCATCCCTTTGACCAAGTTAGGATTCAGGTCTGCAGAAATGAGGTTCAATCCTATTAACACTGAAGATTTTCAAGGATTATAAATCTGTAGTTTATGTGCAAATGATATACATGTGTACTATTGTTTCAGTTAACTGCTATTCGGGTCGTGGGTTTTGTAATTACCCAAGGTACTGCTCGAGAAGTGAGGTTAAATGTCAATATCCCTTTGTTAAAGCTGCCTTTATATGCAGTAACTGTCACAACAGCTCAGCAGAGTCCTCTGTCCTGGGCTAGTCTTTCAAATTTTCCCCATCTTCTTGGTATCCTTGCTCTCACAGGGATGAGGTCTTTGGAAGTTCTGTTGGCCTTTCTGTAGCTCTGGATTTTTACAGGATGGAGTTGCTAGCCCTACACCCAACCCTCATAGCGGATCATCCATTTTGCATTTTTAATATCGTTCATAGGTTGTTTTTTGATTCATCTCTGATGCTTTCAAAGGACAGAAGTAATTCTGAAGGTCTTTGGAGTCATAAAGGTTGACAGATATGAGCAAATATAGAATTCATGCTTGGCATACCTTCATTTTAAGTATTCTTACTAAATTAGATTATGTTTTAGCCTAGAAACATGGTTAAAATATTTATAACATTTTAAACAATACCACCTTAAGAAACTGATGTCATGGAACATAGAACATGGAACATAAAACAGTACAGAACAGTATAGGGCCTTCAGCCCATGATGATGTGCCGACATTGTAACCTACTCCAAGATCAACCTAACCCTTTCCTCCCATTTTTCTCTCCTCTTTGTGCCTATCTAAGATTGTGTTAAATGTCTTCAACGTATCTGTCTATGTCATCACTCTGGCGGTGTCATGGAGAAACCATTTATTTTATATTCATTTCTTAAATTGCAAATATAAAATGAACAAACGCAATGGCCTTGAAATTCAATGTGCATACTCAAATTTTTCCTGTGGCATAAACTCTCTTTTTGTACCATCCCTGGGGGGTAAAGGATGACTTTCTTTCAACTCAAGCTCTGTGGGTTTTGGGATGGTTGAAGAGATCAACGTGGGAGCTGCAAATTTGACCGTAAGTGGGTCAGGGACAGTTTAACTAAGCCGGTGGATGATAATGGGCGGTAGTGTGCTCCTTCTCCTTTTCCATGTGACCACCCATGCTCCTGCTGATGAGCCTCAAGGTTCCCAACGTCACCCCAAATGCTCCTTCTTCATTTGAAGCTTTAATGAAGATATCACAATTCTTAAAGAAGAACTATGTTGAAGTTTTTCTTCTGTTTCCAGGGTAATTTCTTGCCATGATGGCATTTTGAGTGGAAGGTGACTTCTGTAAGTTTGGTGCTAGGCATTCAAATGACATGTCCTGTTATCAGAGCCAAATGACACTACTGGTGGTATCACTCCATTGTCTGAGGAGCTTGATGTAGATTAGCAGTTAATAGTAGACTGTGAGCTTAGTGCGATGTGGAGATGTTGATCTTCCAGAATTCTTTATCTCAGATAGCCAGAGCCAGCACCAGCACACTGGAGGCAGGGGTGAATTTCATCATCAATGCTTGCCTTCACTGAGATGATTTTTGAGATACGAAAACAAATATTTTTCCAGGTTCTTATCTCAGGATATCAAGGTACCCTATAAGGAGAAGCTGGACAAACTTGGGTTGTTTTCTCTGGAGTGTCAGATGCTGAGGGCTGATCTGATGAAAGTTTGTAACATTATGAAAGACGTAGACAGGGTAGATAGAATATTTTTCCCAGGGTGGAAATGTCAAGTACTAGAGAACAAGCTGAAAGGGAGAAGAGTTTAATGGAGATGTTTGGGGCAGTTATTTTGCACATTGAGTGGTAAAGAATAAAGATTAGATTTATCTGTCACATGTACATCAAAACATACAGTGAAATGTGTCATTTGCATCAAATCAAATCGGCAGGAACGCCATAAGTATCACCATGTTTCCAGAGTCAACACAGCATGCCCACAACTTACTAGCCCTAACCGAAGGTTTTTGGAATGTGAGAGGTAACCGGAGCTCATGGAGAAAACCCACATAGTCACAGAGGGATCATTAAAAACTCCTTACAGACAGTGGAACCCCCAGTTAGTGATTGCCTCCACTGTAATAGCATTATGCTAAATGCAATGCTACAATGCAACTCCACTTGGAATGGGCTAGGAGGGGTATCGGGGGAAGTAAATACAATAGTGGGATTTAGGTCAGCACATGAAAAGGCTGGGAGTGGTGAGGCATTGATCACATGCAGGCAGATGAAATTGGTTTCATACGGCATCGTGGATAGCACAGGCACCATATGAACCGAAGGGCCGGTTTCTGTGTAGTACTGTTCTATGGTCTATAGATTAGAGGGTTGTGTTGTTGACAAGGGACCTTTGTTTTGCAGATATTTAGTGTGACGTGTTTGCTCTTGTACATTTTAATGAATGAATCAATGATGGCTTGGAGCACAGCCATTGAATGTGTATGTTGGCATGGATCTGCATACTTTAGCTCAGTGACTGAGGTGGAAGTGATCTCACTTCTGGAATGAAAGCAATCGAGTTTGAAGAACTCCAGCTCAGTGGGAAGAACAGTGGGGGTAAAGCTCAAACTAGCGGCATGAAAGGTTGAGAAGTGGAGTGAAGCAGTGTTGCACCCTTGTAATTGGCTCTGACATCAGGTAGCTGGCATAAAATAGTGACTGGTTTCTGGGCTGGCAGAGTCGAGACTTCTGGAAGCTCAAGAGATATTTATTCTAGTTTCACCCTTAAAGCACAATTTTTAAAATGTGCAGGCAACATGATTTGGAAATTCAAGGAGCATATTTTTATGTCTTCTAATACACCCCCTGACAGTCAACGGGAATTGGAAAAGCAGATATGTAGAGAGATTGCAGCTAGCTGTGAACATAATGGAGAACTATTAGTGGGAGATTTTAACTGAGCCAGCCACAGTATAAAAGGCTTGGATGGAGTGGAATTTGAGAAGTATGTCCACAACAGCTTCCTTCATCATTATATACCCTCAGTGGCCACTTTATTAGGTACATCTGTGCACCTGCTCGTTAACAAAAATATATAACCAGTCAATCATGTGGCAGAAACTCAATGCATAATAGCATACACATATGTGATCCAAGTGACTTTGACTGTGGAATGATGGTTGGTGCCAGACAGGGTAGCTTGAGTATCTCAGAAACTGCCGATCTGGGATTTTCATGCATAACAGTTTCCAGAGTTACAGAAAATGGTGCGATAAGCAAAAACATCCCGTGAGCAGCAGCTCTGTGGGTGAAAATCCCTTGAGCAAGGTCAGAAGAGAATAACTAGACTGGGTCAAGCAGACAGGAAGGCAATAGTAACTCAAATAACCATGCGTTACAACAGTGGTGTGCAGAAGTATATCTCTGAATGCACAACACATCGAACCTTGAAATAGATGGGCTACAGCAGCAGAAGATTTTATCAGATACAGGAGATTCTTGAGTGTAGAGTGAACTTCTAGAGAAGGCGCAACACTGGATCTCCTCCTGTGAAATGAGGTAGGGAAGTCACAGAAGTGCCTGTTGGCAAAAATTTTTGATTCAGTTGCAATAATTCTATAATTTTTGTAATATAATTATGGAGAAGGATACAACTTATTCATAGGTTTAGGTCCAGAATTGGGGAGGACATATTTTGAAGGCATTAGGTGGGATTTTGCTTGATGATCCGGTGAGATTATTTGCAGAGAAAAGAATGTCTAATCAGTTGGAGGCCTTTAAAAATGTGAGGTCAGGAGTTCAGGGCCTGCTTGTTTCTATTAGGGTGAAAGGCAAGGTCAGCAGATTTCAGGAACCCTAGGTGATGAGAGATATTAAGGCTCTGGTTAAGAAAATGAGGGAGGCATACAGCACCCATAAACAACAGGCAACTGGTGAATCTCTTGTGACTTCAAGAAGGGTAGAAGTTAGGAATTAAGGAGATGGGAGCCAGTTCTCATGAATATTTCCCTTCAGGTTTTTATGGTGGAAAAAATAATGGAAGCTAAGGAAATGGGAGAAAGAAGTGGTGTTCTCTTGGAGCACATAAGAATTAGCAGGAATAAGGTATTGGAGGCCTTGAAGTGGATTAAGGTGCATGTATCCCCAGAGCCTGTCCTGTTGCGTTCTTGAGCCATGAGAGAAACTACAGGAATTGTAGAGGTCCTTGCAGAGATTTGGCTCTCTGGTCACAGGTGTGGCTCCAAAGAATTGGCCAGTGGCTAATATGGTATCCTTATTTAAAATGTCTAGCAAAAGCAATTTCGGAAACTACAAACCAGTGAATAAGACATCAATGGTGAGTAAATTGCAGGAAGAGATTCTAAATGACAGGATCTACCAAGACTTGGAGAAACAGGGTATGACTGGGGACAGTCAGCACAGCTTTGTGCATGGGAAGTCACGTGTGACAAAGTTCTTGGAGTTTATTGAGGAGGGTAACAAGAGTGTAGATGGGATAGAACAATGGATGTTGTCTATATGGGCCTCAGTAAGGCTTTTGGCAAGATTCCTCATGACAGACTAATCTGAAAGGTGGGATCACATAGGATCTAGGGTGATAGTAGATTGGATCATAATTGACTCAGTGTAGGAATCTGAGGGTGATGGTCAATGGTTGTTTCTCAGACTAGACATGTGTCACAGGGTCAGAGTTGGAAATTCTGTTGTTTATAATTGGTATAAATATTTTGGATGTGAATGTACAAAGCATGTTGAGTAATTTTGCAGATGATACTAAAATAGGTGGTATTGTAGATAGTGTAGAAAATAATGAAAGATTACAGAAGGATCTTGATCAGCTAGGTATGTTCAATCCAGATAAATGTGAGTTATTGCATTTTTGGAGATCAGGCTAGGGTCGGACATGTACATTGAAAGGTGGGGCCCTGGCGAGTGTTATGGCATGGAAGCAACTAGGAATGTGGTGGCAGAGCTTGCTGAAAATGCCATCATAGGCAGATAGGAGGTGAAGAAGGCATTTGACATGGGATGTTACGTCTGTTATAGAAGGCATTGGTGAGACCACACTTGGCGTACTACATACAGTTTTAGTCACCTTGTTATTGGAAAGATGTTACTAAACTGGAAAGAATGCAGAAAATATTTACTGGGATGCTGCCTGGAACGTGGGCCCTAAGTTACTTGGATCGGTTGTGTAGACTAGAACAAGACCATGAGGAGCATAGACAGGGTGAAACTATATAGTCTTCTTCCCAGTGAGGCGCAGCTGAAAACAAGTGACTCATAAGTTTAATATTAGAGGCCAGAAATTTAAAAGGGACATCAGGGAGAGCTTCTTGATGCAAAGTTTTGGGCATATTTGCAATGAACTGCTAGAAATAGTTGAGGTGGCTCAATAGCAACATTTAAAAGCTAAATAGCTAAGTACATAGATAGGAAGGGTTTAGAGGGCCAAAGGCCAAATGTGGGTAGAATGGGATTAGCTTGCTGGGCAATATAGCCAATGTAGATGAGCTAGACCAAGGGGCTTCTTTCCATGCTGTATGACTCTCACTGAATACAACAATATTTAAATTTCATTCTGAAAATCTTTTCTTCCTGTATCATTTTGAACAGCCCAGGCTCCCAGTGCAAGCCTTGACCTTGAGCATTTGTTTAACAAATTTAGATACAATATCAATTAGTCCCACTCTACGGCTGTACAAAATCATTGAATGAGCTAGTGTCCTCAGTAAGGCTCTGAAAGTATATTTTCTCACAAGGCAGTCACCTAAAAGCAAATGAGCAAAGATAGTGAAAGATCTTGTTGTATAAGGTGTGAAATTATTCCGTTTAGCAAGTTTTTAGCACATGCTAATTGTTACTGAGGTTGGTGAACAGATTGCATTAGTTATTTCAATCATCTTCAGGGCAATAGAAATTGTTATAGGTTCTGTGAAAATATTCCATTGTTCCTGAGGGTTAAATGTATGAAAATGTGTGCACATTATAAATTATCTATACACTCTTGGGGAAACTTTACAACACTTCATGTTTGGCATTGGCCCTTGCTAAATGGATGCATATACCATGAGTTATTCAATTAACAGTCTTATGCTTCTTCTCAGGCAGCCTCTTAGATTTGAGAACAACTTAATTCTATACCAGTTTTGTGAGTCCAGCGACAGCTAATGGTGCCAATGTGGAAACTGAGGACTCTTCCGCAGATTCAGTAGGTTATGGTTGAAGGGGCAGGTGGGTAGCTAGGCAGCTTGTACAATGGTGTGTTCCTTCCACCTTGATGTCTGGACACATTCTCAATGCTTCTTCTCCCATTTGGGAGGTTATGCGTTGGAGATTCCCAGGGTTCCATGGAGATGTTGCATTGTTTTGAAGAGGGTTTTAAGCACATCTTTGAAGCTTCCTCTGTCTGCCAGGTGCACAAAGAACATGACCTGTCCTACATTATTTTGTTTGCTTGTTTGTGATGTGCCGTGTCATATGACGTAGGCATCCATGGTCTTTCCATGATCATGATTGGCCTTGGCAAATTTTTCTCCAGAAGTGGTTAACCATTGCCTTCTTCTGGGCAGTGTCTTTACAAGACAGGTCACCCCAGCCATTACTAATGCTCTTTAGAAATAGTCTAACTGGCATTAGTGGTCACAAACCAGGACTTGTGATATGCACCAGCTACTCATACGACCATCCACCACCTGCTCCCATGGCTTCATGTGACCTTCATCAGGGGGCTAAGCAGGTGCTACACATTGCCCAAGGGTGTCCTGTAGGGTAGCAGAGGGAAGGAACACCTTTCACCTCCTTCGCTAGAGACATATCTTCACCCCACTATCTGACTACATTGTTTAGGGCTACTAAATTGTGACATTAGGCTTGATTTTTTTTCATATTTCCAGTGGATTTGGAGGATTTATACAAAACACCACTGGCTTATTTTACTAGTACCTTGAGATCCCTGCTGTAGCTCTCAGAAGCATAGAAAAGGGGAGTGTTCATTATTGCCCAGCAGGCTATGGGTTTTATGCCAGACCTTGATCTTTGAATCCCCTCTTCCAAAGATAGTGCTGGTGCATTGAAGGGAAATTTCACCATCAATGTTTGCCTTTGTCAATAGCTGGCCCTTGAGATATGGTAAGTGGTCCACTTTGCTCAAGATCTCATTGTAAACCTTCATCGTTGGAGGCCAACTGTTGGTGGTGCACGGGGGTAATTTGGTGGAGAAGATTAACCTTGTGGAATATGAGTGTTAAGATCTTCTCATCTGCTTCAGTGGAAGTTTCTTGAAGCTTGGCCTTTCAGAGTGCACAATGCAAGGATTGTAAAGATTGGGCAAGGATCTGGAAAATGAATGCTGTAAAAATTAGAAACATCGAAACCTAGAAAACCTACAGCACAATACAAGCCCTTCAACCCACAATGCTGTGCCAAACATGTACTTACTTTAGAAATTAACTAGGGTTACCCATAGCCCTCTATTTTTCTAAGCTCCATCTACCTATCCAAGAGTCTCTTAAAAGAGCCTATTGTATCCGCCTCCACCACTGTCACCGGCAACCCATTCCACACACTCACCACTCTCTGTGAAAAAAAAACTTACCCCTGACATCTCCTCTGTATCTACTTCCAAGCACCTTAAACCTGTGTCCTCTCGTGTTAGCCATTTCAGCCCTGGGAGAAAGCCTCTGACTATCCACACGATCGATGCCTCTCATCATCTAATTCATCTCTATCAGGTCACCTCTCATCCTCTGTCGCTCCGAGGAGAAAAGGCCAAGGTCACTCAACCTATTCTCATAAGGCACGCAACATCCTCGTAAATCTCCTCTTCACCCTTTCTATAGTTTCCACACCCTTAAAGTAGCGAGGCGACCAGAACTGAGCACAGTACTATAAGTGGGGTCTGACCAGTGTCCTATATAGCTGGAACATTACCTCTCAGCTCTTGATCTCAATCCCATGGTTGATGAAGGCCAATACACCATCTGTCCACGCAGTCAACCTGCACAGGTATGCCTTCTTAACCACACAGTCAATCTGTGCAAATTGTGAAAGATGCAGTTGTAACTTTGCAAGGAGCATGTGTTCCTGGTGATACTGTGCTGGTTTGCTATACATACTCATCATAGTTTTCCGTTTATTGTGGAAGATTAATCAAAAGCAGCATTGATCTATGGCCCTGTCAGATGGGGCTGGAAGCCTTAGAACATTCTTTTGTAACAATTTATAAAATCACTCCTTCATTAGTCAGACTAACAATATTTTGGAACATTAGGATAGCAGCAGATCACTTAGACCCTTGAGCTCAGTGAAATCGTGGCCAGCTTGAATAGGCCCATGTAACCACCTTTGCCCCATAGATATGGCTCAATCATACTTCTGAAGCAGAAGTTCTGGGATTCAAACCACAACCCAGAGATCTGAGTGCAAAACTTTACCTGGCACTTCAAGGCAGGTGCTGCACTATCATCTTGTATATGAGACATTAAACCAAGATTGTTTTCTCAGTCGGGTGTAAAATACTTCAAAGAAGGGATGTGCAGTTATTGTTAAAATCCTGATCAATATTCATCCTTCATAAAAAATTCCGCTCACTATCTTAGAACATATAATATAGAACTATAGCACAATATATAGTTGGTCTACCATGTTGTGTTGAACTTTTAAAAAACTCTAAAATCAATCAAGCCCTTCCCTCCCTCATAACCCTCCAATTTTCCTTTATCCATGTTCCTATTAAAAGTTTTTTAAATGCCCCTAATGTATTTGCCTCAACCCTATCCCTGGCAGTGCATTCCTCACCATATCACCAACCCCTCTATAGTTTCCTCCAATCACCTTAAAATTATACACACTTGTATTAGCCATTGTCTGCTCTGGGAAAAAGGTGCTGGCTTGTCCATTTTATCTTTGCTTCTTATCATCCTACACACTTGTATCCTCCTTCGCTCCAAAGAGAAAAGACCTGGCTCATTCAACCTTCCCACAAATTGCCATTTCTTCAAATCTTTCTGAGTACATTTCTTACATTAAAACAGTGAGTAGTCTTCAGAAGAACTTTATTGTCTGCAAAATTGCTTTTTTGACTTGAAAGACACTGTATAAATATAAGCAATTACTTATTGTGCCAGTACTGCCAGAATCATAGCCCAAGGTCTAACTTAGCATAATACCATCTTTCTTGGAGGAAAGGGGCTGTGACTTCTGAGGCCAATAACTCTTAGGCTGGTGATTGCCATCTGAATTCATCATCTGCAAAAGAGGAAAATGTTTTTAACAAGATTATTATAAGAGATGGCACCCTCTTCTGTAATTTACAGTACTTTTTTATGTATTGTACTGTGCTGCTGCTGGAAAACAAAAAATATCTTCTCGACATATGTCAATGATCATAAACCTAATTCTGATTCCAATCCTGATTCCATCCTTGGGTACAGCACAGGAATTTCTAGGGAAAAGCATGGTGCCAAAGGGAGCAGGGACTGGCCTCTCTGAGAGCAACCTGATGGAGGCAGTAGCAAGAATGAATGCTGCCTCACCTGTCACCCAGTCCTAGGAGCAGGTGAAAAATAAATTTGCCAGTCTCAGCAAGGTTGCCAAAGCATGTGTGCTCACACTTAGCTTAATTTCACAATGTTGCCTTACAATACAACCTAACAGCTTTTGACTGTGAGCTAGATGGAGAATCACAGGGAGAATACACAACATTCTGGCACCTGCTTGTCTGATTTTGAAAAGCACAAGGAAACCCATGTTTTCAATTCATGTTGCTGTCATGTCGATGCACTTGCTCTATAAATCAGTGAAATGTGGCAAGGAATGAACAAAAAGCAGATACAAAGTACCCACTTGCAGCAGGCTGACAGACTCATAGTTGCCATGGCCATCTTTCATTATGTATTCTCTTCTTCTCTATCCCTTATAATGGCCATTGCAGAGCAAGGCTTTGTAAGGTGTTATACAATGCATTAAGCCCAGATACGCAAGGCAACTTCACCTGCTCCTGCTCACCTTCTTCCAAATCCTGTAGATGGAGCGAGGAGGCCACAACAAGAAACACGCCCATTGATAAAACATCTTTAAAAGCAGCACCAGGAAAATGCATAGAAAGAGAATAAGGGAGGGGAGGATTTGGAGCTTGTCAGACAGATTACCCAACATCACTCAGTATGGTGCAAGCTTATAAAAAGTGGGACCAAATGCAAGGGCAGATGAAATAAACATTCAGGAAAAAAAGGACTCCCAGATGGAGTACTCCTTATAGAAGGGGAGCAGGCAGGATGCATGCTTCATTGGGTTCATTCCTGGAATGAAGAGATTGATGTACAAATAAATGTTCAGCCTATGTTCAATGGATTTTAGAAGAATGAAAGTCATACAAGATTTGGGGATCGATGTTGAGAGTATGTTTTCCCTGGTTGCAATATTTACAGCCAGTGACATAGTTTCAGAATAAGAGGTTACCCATTTAAAATGGAAATGAGGAGGAATTTGTTCTCTCAGCAGGGTATAAGTCTTTATACTCTTCGGAGGGAGCAAATTCTCTACTCCAGAGAGCAATAGAGGAAGAGTTATTGAAATAATCTGAATCTGAAATACAAGGGAATTGAGGTTTTTAGGGATAGAGCAGGAGAGGGATGCTAAGGCTAGAATAGTGGAGCAGGCACAGGGGGCCAATTGGCTTATTGTTGCACCTGTTTCTCATGTTCTCAAGGGTAGAATGCAGCTCATATAGATTCAAGCTCCATCTGTTGAAGTTCAAAGACAGCAGCTTCGGTTCAGAATGTAATTCAAATGCTGGAATACAAACAATTTCTACATCTTTATTTATAAGTAATGGATGTGCAGAATGCCCATGCTCATATATGCTCGGTGGGCACTTCATTAGATACAACTGTATACCTGCTCATTAATGCAAATATCTAATCAATCAATCACATAGCAGCAACTCAATGCATTGAAGTTTGCAGACACGTGCAAGAGGTTAAGTTGTCGTCCAGACCAAACATCAGAAAGGGGAAGAAATGTGATCTAAGTGACTTTGACCTTGGAATGATTGTTGGTGCCAGACAGGGTGGCTTGAGTATCTCAGAAACTGGTGACCTCCCGGGATTTTCACGTACAGCAGACTCTGGAGCTTACAGAGAATGGTGCTGGAAATTTTAAAAAAAACATCCAGTGAGTGGCAGTCCAGTGGATGAAAATGACTCGTTCATGGGAGAGGTCAGAGGAGAATGGCCAGACTGGTTCAAACTGTCAGGAAGGTGACAGTAACTCAAATAACCATACGTTACAACAGCGGTGTGCAGAAGAGCGTCTCTGAAAGCACAACACATTGAACCTTGAAGTGGATGGGCTGCTGTTGTAGAAGACCATGAATGTACACTCAGTGGCCACTTTATTAGGTACAGGGGTACCTAATGAAGTGGCCACCGAGTGTATGTCGGTACTGCAAATGATTTCTTTTTAAAGAAGAGGCTGAAAGCTTCTTATTCATGCATGAGCTCATAAGGGTTATTAGGCCATTCAGCTGTTGCCTCAAAGCAGGCGGGAATGAATGTGAACTTCAGCTTCCATCCACATAGGGCAAAGGTATGACAAGACTTGCATTTCTACCTTAGATAACAACAGCAAATTCAGCACAGATCCAGTAGGGCCCCCTCCCTACACGCTTTCACAATTCACCAGATAAACTCATTAAGCCATCAGGATAACTGCCTGCTTTTCTAATTTAATTAATATCGATTATGCTTGGTCTGAATTGATTTTGAAAAAATAAATAAAGCAACCGCGAGCAGTCAAAAAAAACTAAGACATCACTGTTTGTGAACGTCCTGCGCCCAGCCATACTTAAGTGTATGTTGACTTGATCACAGAGTGTAAAGGGTAAGCCTGGCGATCCATCATCACAGCCACACTCTCTGGAGAGCAGGGTTCAGAGACAGGGCTGCAGCAGCTTAGCCCAGGCTCTCTGACTCATGTTGCCATTAAATGCGGCTACCTTGCCGACAGCATGGATCAATGGATGTGCCGTGATCAGGGCTAATCGGAAGAGCCTAACTAAGCAACGTTGACTTGGTATCAGCCGGAAATAACAGACGCAAGGTTTGTTTTCTAGGAGATGCGATCTGCTTGCAGAAATTGTTATCAAATCATTTGCACAGGGCATGCTGTTGAAGAATGACTAAATCATCCATCTACCTCCTCGAGCTTGGCGACTGGTACCCCTGGGAAATCAGTAGAGAGAAAGAGAGAGATTTTGCAATTTCATACCAGAAAGGACCAGAAATGTAAATCACCAATAGGTATCAACTAGAAGGTCAACTGACCAGCATTATTCTCCCTCCGTACCTCCAGTAGATATCTTTCATCCGTTCTAACTTGAGTTAGATTGTGATATGAGACAATGGAAGGGTTTCACTGGCAGGGAGGGAAATGGCCAACAATATGCTCCTCACCATCCCTGACCCCAAACCCCCATCACTCCCTACAATACAAGAAAACAACAGGCCTTCTTTCACAGTAACCCGGATCAGATGCTGTGCAGGGGAAGGCAGAAGTGAGCAATCCTGTGTGTTGTGAAGCATAGACTTATGGAGGCACTGCATGCTGGGCAAATAGCGTCTACCCAGCTGACCTCTTCTACTTGTTTCTTCTCTACAGTTGCTTAGAGTCAGTCGTTCCATGGGATCTGATGGCTTGACAAGATAAGGAAGGAGGTGCTAGATGGATTGGGGTGTAGGGTGGGGGCGCAGAAGTTCCACCCTTTACATTTGGCTTGTAATCGAGATTCTCTATCCTGAATGCCCCTTCTCCAGTTTGAACGACTATAGGATAAAAAGGTTTGAGAATGTCTTTGAAATATTTATTCTGTCCACCTTGGCAACCTCTTGCAACAATTGAGCTTGAAGTGGAGTGCTTGTTTCAGTAGCCTGTTGTCAGGCATGCAGATTATGCGAGTGTCAGTGGAGCCTCAGCACTGGGGATTCTCATCTGTGAGAGAACGCTGATGTTGGCTCACATGCTCTGTCAGAGAATTTGAGAATTATGCACAGACAACATTGATCGTACCTATTCCATGTTTCAAAGTGTTTTCTGTAGTTAGTCCATGTCTCTGAAACACAAAGGAAAACAGGAATGAATGCTGCCAGGTAAACAATGAGTTTTGTGTGGAGTTTGAGGTCTTAATCTTCAAATAATAATTTCCTCTTGATCATCATTTTCATCAGTGTCAACCTGCTCAACTGTATTGGGCAAGTAGCCAGCAGAGATATGCTTTGTGCAGATCATGATTGACAATTCATGGAAATAAGGTGCTACCCTTAGGATTTTGCTAAAACCTGTATGAGTTATACTCACAAAGTGCTGGAGGAACTCAGCAGACCTCAAAGGTGCCTGAGCTGCTGAGCTCCTTCAAAAATGTATGCATGTTATGAAGGGTCTCAGCTCAAAACATCGACTCTTTATTCATCTCCATAGATGCTACCTGTCCTGCTGAGTTCTTCCAGGACTTCATGTGCACTACTTTGGATTTCCATCATCTGCAGAATACTTTGTGTTTATCTGTTTATGTTATAATATCTTTTAGTACAGAATGGGTCCATTCAAACGATTGCACCTTTACTGGTGTGTGAAAGAGCTATCTAACTAGTTCCACTCTGCTGCTCTACCTCCACTGTTGCCATTTTTTCTTTTGTGCATATACTAATTCCTCCTTTTAGATTGCTGTAGTGACTGATTGAATTCACTTTCAGTCAGTTTACTTCCAGGTTACAACAATGTGTTGTATTAAAAAAAAATTTATTTCCCAATATTAAGTCTACCTCCTTATTAGTGGTCCCTCCTGAAAGTCCCTTGTAAATGGGCTTTCATCCTTCCTGAAGCCCTTTTCAGTGTCAGAACTCTGACGAAGCATAGTCGTCAGAGCAGTAAGATTCTCCAATGGAAGGGCCTCCATACATTCTTGCAGAGGGATTGGTGCTTGAAAAGGTCAGATTATAAATGAAAGTAGTCGGTCATGGTCTGCGGGTGCATCACAGCTTGGTAGAGCAGATGCTCTGCCCACAACTGCAAGAAACTACAGAAAGTTGTGGACACAGCTTAGCTCATCATGGTAACCAGCCTCACATCCATACTTCTCACGGCCTCAGTAATGCATCTAGTGTAATGAAAGACCTTACTCATCCTGGATATTTGGCACGGTAGCATAGTGGTTAGTGAAACACTTTACAGTGCCAGTTGTAAGATTGATGTTCAATTCCTGCTGCTGCCTGTAAGGAGCTTGTACATTCTCTCCATGACCATCTGGGTTTCCTTGGGTGCTCAGGTTTGCTCCCTTATTCCAAAGACTCATGAGTTAGAAATTAGTAAGTTGCGGACATGCTATGTGGTGCTGGAAGCATAACAACTCTTGTAGGACGCCCTCAGCATATCTCCAGCTTTGTTTGCTATTGATACAAAACAATGCTTTCATCGTATGTTTCAATGCTTCAATGGACATGTGACAAATAAAGCTAATGTATAAAACTAATCTTCTCCCCTCTCCCATAGGCAGGATATGCAAAAGCCTGAAAGCACATATCACCAGGCTCAAGGACATATTCCATAATAATGCTACTGAATAGTTCCCTAGTGCAATACAATAAACTACTGACTTCACAATCTATCTTGTTATGAACTTGCACCTTATTGTCTACTTACATTGCACTTTCTCTGTAGAAGTTACACTTGGTTCTGAATTCTGATATTGTTTTCCTTGTGCTATCTCAATGCACTGTGGAATGAATTGATCTACAGTATATGAACAGATTGCAAGATAAGCCTTTCACTGTGTCTCGGTACATGTGACAATAACAAACTAATTCCAATTCCAGCAGTGGTCTGCACATAGATTGGGAACCCTATATTTGCTGAACAAGAGCATCTGAGTATCTTAACTGAGCAATAACAGACTTTCACTAGCATTACTAGTGGACTGCTGGAAAAGTTGATTCAGTAAACCTTCAACTTGGGGAAACAACATCATTTACCACTTGGGTGAAAATCATTTCAAAGCGGAACTTGCACTTATTTCCCTTGGCTTTATTGTTTGTAGTGTGGTTTCACAGCAGCTTTTCATCCTCCATTCATGTCAGAGCTTGCTGCACAGGGTCCTCCTCATTCAGTGAGGCGAGCTTCTCTCCCCTGTATAGCTCAGAACACTCATGGTGAGCAGAATTCTAAAGGAGCGTGCAGAACTGCCAAGGCTCCCGATTTTATTTTATTTAAGCATTCTACATAGTCATGAAACTTGCTCCCCTGCCTTTGATCGCAGCTGTGTTAAGCATGGATGGTAGCCATCATGAGCCATAAGGTGTTAGGGGTATGCCTTGCCCCTCCAATAACCATCTGTCACCTTCCTGGAGTGGTTGCATGTGGATGGTTGCATGTTGCATGTTTAAACCATTGTGACAGCTGTCTGTGAACCTTGCATAAACTGGTATTATCATGAGTCTGGCATCGGGACTGAATATTGTTGAACTTGCGGCCTTTTTCCATACACAAACGCTGCTGGCTGATGTTCTGGTACAGTGATGACAGCATGTGTGATGTTAATGACACCTTGGCCTTGAGGGAATCAAAAATTCCCCAAGCTCTCTAACATTGATTGTTGAGGTCAATGGAGAAGGTGAAGTAGCGCTTTGCCCTGACTAACGGGGCATTGGTGACCTGCTTAATGCAGCTGTCTACTGCAGGCTGGGGGTGATGATTGATGCTCCTGAAAGGTGGCAGTGGCAGAAAAATCAAGGGCTACAAATGCCGGCAAAACATCATCCCAGGGTCCAGAGGAAGCAGATATCTGAAATTTCTTTCTGGAAAAAGGATGCTGCCTGTTGAAAGAATCATATGGATTCAAGAAAGTGATTCTGGGCCTCTAAATCCCATATGTTGCAAAAGAATTATCTTGCAAGCAGTATTCTTAGCTGGTGTCCTAATAGCACAACTGATCTTTAACCACTTTAGATAGTTATGTACCACTTGAACTGGGAAAAATGACACAGCATGATGCACAACAAAGGTATGACATTAAGTAGATTACAAAAAATCAAAAATAAGCAATCTGTGCATTGAAAACTCCCCTGGCAGACCCAGTCTGGGGAGAAAAGAAGGCATTTCCAAGTCGGAAGTTACTGGGAATCTAATTAAAATGGATTATTCTTTTCCTTCAAAACATCTACAGTTACAAGAGATTGCAGCCGTTTCCCATGCCTGTTTGATTGTATCCAACAAATACATTTTAAGGCGAGAAAAAAAATACAATCAATGCAATTCATTATTTGAATGAAATTTCTATTTCATACACAAAAAAAAGAAGCTGTTGATCCAGGGTTTCAACTTGAAATATCAACTATTGCTTTCAACCCACAGGTGCTGCCTGAACTGCAGAGTTCCTCCAGCAGATTACTTGCTGTCCCAGTTTGTTATTTTAGCATCTGCAGTCTCTTGTGTCTACAATCTTTACTGATGATGCAGTCATGCAGGGTAGTTTTCAGAGCTCCGCCACCGCATTATCTTTGTAGTGATCCAGATAAGTTTCAGATCACTGGCACCCCTCAGAATGTTGGTGCTGAGGGAGGCAACAGTGTTGATGCTATTGAATGGCAATAAGTGAGATGATTAAACTTTATCCTGATGATATATGGATTTGAAATGCAACTTGAACGTGGTCAGGTGTTTTGGGACATTTGAAAGAGGAGCTTTCTCTGTTTTCTTTAACTGGCAACTCATATCCTACAAGTAAGCATGATAGACTATAGAGTTTGCATTGGGTTGGGTGCTGGGGGAATGAAATCCTCTCCAACTTCTGAACTGTGTCGTGGAGAAGGATAACACAAAGGCTACTCACATTCTTCATTGTAGCAGAAGTGTAGAGCCATGATGCAAAGCCCAGTGAATTGTGACCAACATTTTCTTGGAATCCATGTCTTTAAATATGTTCCTCAAGGAAGCTTGCATTGATGTGCAAAGTCTGCATGGCCATTGGTTGATTCCTCTCAAAGGATAAAAGGTCCCCTAGCACTCTCATTAGTTTTCTCGACAATCCCATCCTCGACTCCACTCATTCTGACACCTTCTAGAGCCAACACTCAACATAATCCCTCATATCAAAATGGTGCAAATCCTTTAAGCTTCAAGAGCATCCAGGCTGTCATGCACGGTCTGGCTTTACATCTGCTGAGGCCACTTACGGTGCTCCACATAGAAGTGGTAGGAAAACCAAAATGGAGAAATTATAATTCACCAACAGTATACTAGTGAGCTTTTGACAGACGGTTATTAATCTTCTATTTTTAAAGAATGAAATAAAAAAAAAGATTGATTAGCATCTCCCTCAAATCCGTTGTCCCGTGAGCAAACTTATCCTTTCACTTGTTTCATGATTAATATCAATACTTTGCAGGACCCATTGGTTGAAAACAAGATTGATTGACTGTTTAATGGAAAAGACAGTTGGAGCGTTTTTGCTAGTGGTGTTAATACGCTCCAGGTACACACAGCAAGGAACAAATGAGGTACTTGAAAAATATAAAAAGGCATGAGAACAATTAAGAGGGAGAGTAAAAGAAGACATGAGGTTTCTCCAGCAGACAAGGTGAAGGAGAATCCTAAGGGCTTCTACAAATATATTAAGAGCAAAAGGATAGTAAGGATCAAAATTGGTCCTCTCGAAGATCAATGTGGTCATCCATGCATGGAGTCAAAAGAGATGGGAGAGATCTTAAATGGAATTTTTTTGCATCTGTATTTACTCAGGAGAGGTATACAGAGTCTATAAAACTGTAAGCCAAAGCAGCACTAAGATCATTAACTATATATGGATTACAGAGGAGGAGGTTTTTGCTGTCTTGAGGCAAAGTAATGACGATCAATCCTCAGGCCTGACAAGGCACCCCCTCGACCTTGTGAAAGGCTAGTGCAGAAATTGCAGGGGCTCTAGCAGAGGTATTTAAAATGTCCTTAGCCATGAGTGAGGTGCCGGAGGACTGGAGGATAGCTAATATTGTTCTGCCATTTAAGAAAGGCTCTAAGAATAAGCCAAGAAATTATAGGCCTGTGAGCCGGTAGTGGATAAATTGTTGGAAGGCATTCTAAGGGACTTATATATAAGTGTGTGTATAGACAAGATCTGATTAGTGATAGTAAACATCTTTGTGTATTGTACGTCATGTCTAACCAGTCTTATAGAGCTTTTAGAGGAGGTGACCAGGAAAGCTGATGAAGGCAAGGCAGTGGATGTTGTTTACATGGGCTTTTTCGAGGTCTTTTAAAATATCCTGCATTGGAGGTTGGTCAAAAGGGTTCAGTCATTTTTTGGTAGGGCACTGAGGAGTGCACTAAAACAGAGGGATCTGGGTATACAGATTCATCACTCCTTGAAAGTGGCTTCACAGGAAGATAGGGTTGCAAAGGCAGCTTTTGGCACATTGGTCTTCATAAATCAAAGGAACTGAGTACAGGAGTTGAGATGTTATGTTGAAGTTGTATAAGACACTGATGAAGCCTAATTTGGAGCAGATCTGGAGGTCATTGGTTAAAGGTGAAAGATAAAATATTTAAGAGGAACACTCAGAGGGCAGTGAGAGTGTGGAACAAGCAGACAGTGAAGTGGTGAATGCAGAATCCATCTCAACATTGAAGAGAAATTTGGATAATAACATGGATGACAGGATTATTGAGGTCTAAGGTACAGGTGCAGATTGATGGAATTACCAGATTAACAGTTCTGCATTGAAAGGATGGGCCTAAGGTCCTATTTCTGTGCTGTAGTATTATATAACTCTATGACTTTGTTTCACGGGTTCATTGGTATTATTAAGACATCTTGCACATTAATGTAAATGGGTGACTTAACCCTCTGCCTCTTTCTGCTCCAGCTCTCCCATTATACCTCCTTTTTTCTGTATTTTCTCCCCATGGGAAAAATCCCTTCATCTGCTTCCACCTGCAAGTCTCTCTAGTTGGAACTGCTGTTCAGGATGTTACACAACACCAATATTCCAGCAAGTACGGGGAGCACCTTCAGCTCTTCTGAAGTGCAAAGACAGCAAGATAATGGACATAACTGGTTGTCATGGAGCACAACTCATAACTGGGGTTCCTCATGGATGTCAAGAGCCATGCTGGAGGTGAATATCCTTTGTCTCCTGCATGACAGCTCTTGTGCTTGCATACTGGAATGAAAAGAACTGAGAGCATGTCTGGAGAATTAGGCTATTTCACAGGAAATTTAATATATGCACACATTGTTCATCCTGAATGTATCTTGCAGCTTACAAATTCCTGATTTCTTTGGTTTGTGTCTAGCTGATAGCACAATAGCTATGGGTGTCTAGAAAACGAGAGCACGCTCATTTGAGCTGAGGCGGAGCTGTACAATGAACAAGCAATCCATTAGAAGAATGGGGAGGGGGAATCTCATTAAAACTTATCGCATGTTTAAGAGCCAAGACAGAGTGAATGTGGAGAAGATGTTTCCTATAGTGGGACACTCTACAACCAGAGGGCACAGCCTCAAGGTAGAAGGATGTCTATTTAGAACAGAGTTAAGGGGGGGGGGGGGGATTTATTTAGCCAGAGGGTGGTGAATCTGTTGAATTCCTTGCCAAGTCATTGAATATATTTAAAGTGGAAGTTGATAGGTTCTTGATTAGCCTTGGCATCAAAGATTATGGGGAGATGGCAGGAGAATGGTGGGCAGTGACTGAGCAGACCTGTTAGCAATCTTGTTAGGAGTCTTTCAGCCCGGTATGGCAGTGCACAATAGGACCATGTTTATTGAGTTGAATCTGGAGGAGAGGACAGTAGGCTGATGAGGAGTGTGAAGTGTGTTTTCCAATCATTGAATGGATTCGCCCAACTTGGGCTGTGATGTCAACCTCTCCCTGTAAAATACACAGGGGTATTTTATTAACCCCTGTGTTTCACAGACACGTCTGACTGTCAAATGTGGCAATTTTTGAAGAGGAGTAGTGAGATGGAAAAGGAGTTTTCTAGGCCTAGGCTTGGGGACAATTCAGATAAGGTTAATGATGAAGAATTACGATCTTTTGAGTCATTTCACTGCACTAGTGCAACAACAGACACAAGAAAAGTCCAACTTTACACTGAAAGCTACTTGTTAACAGTTTTTACATGGACTGCTGATCCAAGTTGTCCTATTCCATTGTGCCTGGTCTGTGGTAAAAAACTTAGAAAAGATCCTTAACTACAAATCACAGCCAAGACATCTAAAAGTGCTGATTATTTTAAACAGCCATTGGAATCTCAAAACAAACAGAGTAAAGCTTTTGTTAATAAAGTCAAAGTCAGTAAAAGGATTCAGGAAGAAAGTTATTTAGTAGCAGAAGTTATTAGCCAGAAAAGGAAAAGTCACACAGTGAGAGCTAATAACACCAGCATGTAAAATTATAGTGGGACAAGATGCAATATGAGAAATTGAAAAGTTTCACTGTCAAACATTACGAGAGGTCGACATGTTCATGACATGTCTCATGATACAGAAGAAGTTTTGTGTAATAAACTGAAAATCAAACAGCTTCTCTATCCAGTCAATGAGTCAACAGATTTCACCAATAATTATCATGTTGTAGCATTTGTAAGATTGTAAATGATGGTGAAGATCAAGGAAAACATTTTGGTTGCAAGTAGCTGCCTGAAACAAGCAAAGGCCAAGACGTTTTAATGCTTTGTTTTTATATTTAGAAACAAAAGGTCTGTCTTGGAGGAACTGAGTTGGCATCTATACTGATGGTGCCCCATCAATGGTTGGCTCCGTGACAGTTTTCTTTATGTAAAAAAAAATTCCTGACATTATCACAACACACTTTCTTCACAAAGAGATGCTGATGTCAAACACTCTTAAAGATGAAATGGAAAAAGTTCTGGATGATGCCACAAAAATGGCTAACTTTATTTAACTAAGAGCAGTTCACTAGAGAATGTTTAAAAATCTGTGTGAAAACCTGGACAAAGAGCACACCAATCTCCTGCTACACACAGTAATCTGATGGTTTAACAGAGGAAGAGTTCCCAACAGGGTTTATGAGCTGAACGGTGAATTGCAGGCGTATTTTTCAAGAAAATAGTAGACCAGAGTTTGCTGAGTGCTTTGAAGATGAAGAATGGCTGCAGAAACCAGACTACTTAGCAGACATTTTTCATCATATGGACCAGTTGAACAGGCCTCTGCAAAGCCCTAGGGAAAATGTCTTGAACCTAAGTGACAAGACTCTTGGATTTAAAAGGAAACTGAATCTTTGGAAAAATCATGTTGAAAAGGAATCCTTGAAATGTTTCTACTGCTGCTTGGGCTTGAGAGTGAAAAAGGATATCAGTAAGTTTCGAGTCTTATTGAACACAACTTGGAAGAACTGCAGAACAAAATTGAACGGTATTTTCCCTCCCTTTCAACACGTGTATGACTCTATTAGGAACCCTTTCTCTGAATCTTCTGTTCAGCCTGAGAAATTGACTTTGAAAGAAGAAGAAGAACTTTGTGACCTATACTCTCATCATGCACTTAAAATGAGATTTCCTGACCTGCCCCTGGACAAGTTATGGATTTCTGTGAAAGAAGAGTACACTGCCATTCATAGGAAAGCAATTAGCATTTTGCTGCAATTTTCAACTTCTTACATGAGTGAACAAGCTTTTTCTTGTTTAACAAGCATCTCAGCAAGGATAGAAATAATTTCATTTCAGTTGAAGGTGAAATCCGTGTGTGCATATCTCAAGTTCAACCCAGAATTGAGCATTTGTGCAGCAAAAACCAAGCACAGGTTTCGCATGCCAGGCCTATATCTGAGCCTGATCATGTCACTTAGTAAGAAAGTGTCTTAAGCTATATTTTTATTTATATTACATAAGAACATAAGAAATAGGAGCAGGAGTAGGCCATCCGGCCCATCAAACCTGCCCCGCCATTCAATAAGATCATGGCTGATCTGTCCGTAAACTCAGCTCCATCTACCTACCTTTCCCCCATATCCCTTAATTCCCTTACCATGTAAAAACTAATCTAACTGGATCTTAAATATATTCAGTGAAGTAGCCTCACCTGCTTCCCTGGGCAGAGAATTCCACAGATTCACCACTCTCTGGGAAAAACAGTTTCTCCTTATCTCCATCCTAAATCTTCTCCCCTGAATCTTGAGGCAATGTCCCCTAGTTCTAGTCTCACCTACCAATGGAAACAGCTTTCCTACTTCTATCTTATCTATCCCTTTCAGAACTTTGTATCCCCTCTTATTCTTCTGAATTCCAGAGAGTATAGTCCCAAGCAACTCAATCTCTCCTCATAGGTTAACCCCTTCATCCCTGGAATCAACCTGGTGAACCTCCTCTGCACTGCCTCCAAAGCCAGTATATCCTTCCTCAAGTATGGAGACCAGAACTGCACACAGTACTCCAGGTGCGGCCCCACCAGTACCCTGTATAATTGCAGCATGATCTCCCCTGCTCTTGAATTCAATCCCTCTAGCAATGAAGGCCAACATTCTGTTTGCCTTATTAATAACCTGTTGTACCCATAAGCCAACTTTTTGCCTTGGCTTAAGGTTTTTAGTAACTTTACTATTCAACATTGTTAATGAAGTTTCATGTTGTAAATCATATTAATTAAAATCAATTTACTACCTTTATTTAAATTAAATCTACCGAGCCTACCTTGAGAAAAATCAAATCACATTTTGGTTTAAGCCAGTTATTTAACAGAAATTTATTATGTTTGCCTTATGAGTTTTCAAAATTTATGAAATGGAAAGAAAGAGATTAAGTTCAAGAAAGTTAAGCTAAACTTAACTACCTGTTTTTTTTCAAGAACAGTTGGCTAAAACTTCATTCTCTACTCAAAAGTGCATTGACAATTATTTTTGGATTATTATATCTACAACTTACCGATCACGCTAACGTACCATGAGCTGTAAATATACTAATTTTTATGCAGGGGCTCTTGAGACCTGAAAATTATTTCAAGAGTTCCTCCAGGTCAAAAAAGTTGAGAAAGATTGCCCTAGGGCAATGACTGCTGAGATTGGTAGTCACTTTCACAGCCATTCACAGCTAATTCATGGTAGCCACGTGTGCCAAGGAGCAACCTGGACCTCTGTAAAGACTAGGAATATTGTCACACTCAACTGTAGGAAGACTCCTCATTGCTGTTTTCATAACAATTTTGTTTTACCAGTCAGGTTTGGTAGCCCTGAGCTGGACCTCTTGAGCCTGGAGGACCGATGGACCACTCTTAGTCTGTCCCTCACCCTCTGATCTAATTGGGATGGGTGACCTTACCAAGAACCAAATCACAAAGCCCTGACTCCAGCCAACATAGCTCTCTGGGTCATTGAGGCACGCAAGCCTCCAAACCACAACAAGGCTGTGGTCCTCTTGGAGGTTTCTCTCCAAGCTGCTGCTCAACCCTACCTATTCCTTACATTTTGATACTAGCCTGATGAGTCCTGGGAATCCTCCTAAGTTTCAAGTGATTAAATAATTCAAAGGATTCAAAGTAAATTTATTATCAAAGCATGCACGTGGTAACAACCCTGAAGTCTGTCTTCCACACAGACAGTCACAAAAGACAATGAAGAACCATGGAACCAACCCATTCAAAGAAAAATGTCAAACATCAAACCCCTTCCCCCCACACGTGAACAGCAACATGAAATACAAGCAAAAACACAGAATATAAAACACAAAATGCAAAGGCATATTTCAGTACAGTTCAACTCTATGTTTGCTATTTCCTCAGTAATACTATCAGCTTTTAAGTACCCTACTCTCAGATTCCTAAATCTAATTTTCCTTAATCTGTGCAAAGGTCCCTTAATATAAATCCAGCAGAGCTGCCTGGATTTGGTTAAACAATAGGTTTATCTTTGCTGAATGCCCAATCAATACAGGTAAAGCATGAGATTTCCAGAGTGCTCATATCTTACTGAATTGTATCCTCTGGTTAATTAAATTTCAATTTCACTCTTTTAAGTGCTGTTCCCAAGACTCTGGAACAGGCCCTGTAGATTGAATTAGATGAGATTCAATGAAGGAATGAGAAGGAATATGGGGAACTATGGATCATAGCTTTCCCCTGAATATTTTTGTTCCATAAAATTTGCAATACAAACATTCATCTGTCATCACACACTGTACCCAGGCATTTAGTTATATTAGTCTACCATATTTACACAGTATTGATATGACATCAATAGTTTATTTCCAAACATTTCCATAACACAAAGGAGCAGAAGTCGGCCATTTGGCCTATTGAGTCTGCTCCGCCTTTTTATCATGAGCTGATCCATTCTCCCATTTAGTCCCACTCCCCCGCCTTCTCAACGTAACCTTTGATGCCCTGGCTACTCAGATACCTATCAATCTCTGCCTTAAATACACCCAATGACTTTACCTCCACTGTCACCTGCGGCAACAAATTCCATAGATTCACCACCCTCTGGCTAAAAAAATTTCTTCATATTTGTTCTGAATGGGCGCCCTTCAATCCTTAAGTCAAGCCCTCTCGTACTAGACTCCCCCACCATGGGAAACAGCTTTGTTACATCCACTCTGTCCATGTCTTTCAACATTATTTCATCAGCAAAAAGTTTGAGAGGTCATTACAAAGGGTCCTGCTCCTTAGTATTCAGTGACCTTTAGGTCCTAAAATACAGACTTTTTTCTTATAGACATTATGGAGTCCATATCAAGTTTCTTCAGCTTGTAGCCCTGCTCCTTGAAATGTGTAAGTCTGCAGCACTGAGTTGTGGACAGCTCCTTGCACGGGAAGACAAAGTATAAAGGACAAAGTTCAAATTAAATGTATTATCCAAGTACATATATGTCACCATATACAGGCCTGAGGTTGTTTTCTTGTGGGTATACACAGCTAATCCAAGAAACACAAAGCAATCAATGAAAGACCATGTCCAGCCAATGTGCAAAAGCCAATAAACCGTGCAAATGAAAAAAAAGAAAAATAAATAAATAAACAAACAATAAATATTGAGAACATGAGATGAAGACTCCTTGGAAGTGAGTTGTGAGTTCTGTTCAGCAATGGGGCAAGTGAAGTTGAGTAATGTTATCCCCTCTTGTTCAAGAGCTTGATGGTTGAGGGGTAATAACTGCTCCTGAATTTGGTTGTGTGGGTCCTGAGGCTTATGTACTTTCTTCCTGATGGCAATAGCAAGAAGAGAGCATGTCCTGGGTGGTGGGGTGTCCCTGATGGTGGATACTGCTTTCCTGCGACAGCTCTCCTTGTTGATGTGTTCAATGGTGGGAAGCACTTTACACATGATGGACTGGGGAGATCCACTAATTCTGTAGGATTTTCCATTCAAGGCCATTGGTGTTTCCACACCAGGCTGAGCTGCAACCAGTCAAAATACTCTCCACCACACATCTATAGAAGCTTGTCAATGTTTTAGATACCATCTTGAACTTTTGCAAACTTCTGAGGAAGTAGAAGTGCCGCTGTACTGTCTTCGAAACAGCACTTAACGTGCTGGGCCCAGGACAGATCCATTAAAATGATAACACCAAGGAATTTAAAGTTGCCTACCCTCTCCACCTCTGATCCTCTGATGAGGACTGGCTCATAGACTTCCAGCTTCCTCCTCCTGAAGTCAAAAATCAGCTCCTTGGGGTTGCTGACATTGAGTAAAGGGGTGTTATTGTGGCACCAGTCAGCCAGATTTTCAATCTCCCTCATATTTGCTGATTCATCAACACCTTTGATCTGGCCAAAGACAGTCAGCAAACTTAAATATGGCATTGAAGCTCTGCTTATCTCACAGTCATAAGTATAAAGTGGGTAAAGCACAGGCCTAATCACACAGCCTTGTGGTCACCTGTGCTGATGGAGGTTGTGGAGGAGATGTTTTTGTCAATCCAAACTGACTGAGGTCTGCAAGTGAGGAAATCAAGGATCCAATTGCACAAGGAGATATTGGGGCCAAGGTCTTGAAGCTTATTGATTAGTTTTGAGGGGATGACAATCCTAAATACTGGCCTATGGTCAATAAAGAGCATCCTGATGCATGAACTCACAGATGATGGTGGTGGCAACATTCAACATCGCCAGTGTCTCATCAGGTTTCAATGGTACATTTAATGTCAGAGAAATGTATACAACATACATCCTGAAATTCTTTTTCTTCGCAAACATCCACGAAAACTGATGAGTGCCCCGAAGAATGACTGACAGTTAAACATTGGAACCCCAAAGCCCCCCCGCCCGGCTCCCCTAACCCACACACAAGCAGCAGTAAGGCAACGAAACCCCCCCCATCCCCACCAGCAAAAAACATCAGCACCCTCCACTGAGCACTCAAGCATGCAGCAAGCATCAATAGACACAGACTTGCACCACAAAGAGTTAATTATGAAACATAGACCCCCATCAATTGCCTTCTCTGAATCAGCCTTCAGGTCTTATCAATATATCCAGAGAGAGCCATGTCTCTGTGAAACACAGAACATCAATTTCTCATTACCCTCAACATAGAAATCTTACCCTTCTGTCCTCAATTGTATTCTCCAGCGACTGTACATTTGCCAGCAAGATGCTAAGTAGAGGAACTTTAATTTCTTGGTATTTCAGCCTGGCTTGGAGATCTCCCCTCCTCCCTCTCTTCTGACCATGACAATGTACTTTCATCTGCTTAAAGGTGCCATATCTGCATGTTTGAGAGTTAGGTCCGCCTAGTCTTTCAGAAGATCGTGAAATCACTAGTTCATTAAGATGGTTCAAAAGTATGTTGCATCAAGGGAAGTTCCAGGCTGCAGATTGTAGTGGGAGTAATTCAGAAGACTAAAGTATTGTAGCAGCAAATGGCACTGTGGCTCCCTGGAGCCATCTTAGCTGTAAAGTCTCAGGCAGACCAAGGTGAAGATATTAGACTCAATGTGGTTCTCCAATACAAGCTGCAGATCAATTTCCTGTCTAACAGATACCCTACTGCCCAGGTGTAATCTCAGCAGTTTGAACCCACCATCAGTCTTCTGTTTTGTCAATGGTTTACTCTGCATTTTCCCCACTTCAGTAACCATTCAGGAATTTTTGCTTATGCATGTTACACAATACTATAATTCTTTGATGCTTCATTTTCACTGTGTCCCAGGCAGGAGTCGAGTAGAAGACACGAAAAAACAATTTCCATACATTCCTACCTCATTCAAATGAGCTGCAGTCCTCAGTTCCATATGAGTGATCAGACTTTCCACAGTTCTCTCAGAAGGTTCAAATCAGACAATTTTCATACTCAGCTTTTCCAAGATCTGAAACTGTCCTGACCAGCAGCACAGTGAGAGATCTGGAATAAATGACTGGTGGGAATAAAAGGCACCAGGAATAAAGGTGACCAGGATTTAAGAAATCCTAGGATGAAGAGGTCCAGGAATAAAGAAAATCAGGAATCAAGGGTATGCTGTACTCAAATATTCGTGGTGTGTATTTAATATTTGAGTACACAACAAAGGGAGTGATGAATAAAGAGGCCAGGTATTGTCTGGCAGTGTTAACAAGGCCAGCACAGCCTGGCTGTGGTTGCTAGTCTAATCACATATCATTCATCAGCTGTTCTTGATTCCACTTGTTCTTTGCCATTTCATTTTATCTTTGGGCCAGCACTAATCTCCACATCTCTGAAACACTAAGCATTCTATCCTTCATCACTATCTCAGCCGTTCCTGGCACAGAGTGGTCACAGGTGAAGCTCTCCTCCAGCTTGCAGGCTAATTTAAAATAAAGTGGTCTTCATGGGTCTTACGTTACAGCAATTATGATACTATGTGAAATGTTAGATCCCACAGCTTCTTTGCAGTAACCCTCAGAGTGTGAGTGGAGAGTTGTTCGTCAGAATATCCTCTCTCTGCACAGTCAATGACTCATTCAAGATTAATGCTGCCAGTTTGGTTTAGGAAAACAACATCAAAAGCTGGCCAGTTTAATGTTTTTATTCCTCAGGCATCATTGACTGAAGAAACGTCTGGAAATAGTTTAGAACTTGATATAGTTAGAAATAAAGTTAAAGATGAAACAGAGAAATATGAAATAGAAAGTAAATAGGGAGGAATTCGTCATAAGACAACAAGAAATGCAAATCTTAGATGTACTTATTTAATATCAAAGTAATCAACTAACTTACAAAATCTGTGTAAATGTGAACAGAAACAAATAAACACTTAGCTTAGTGAGGTTATATTTTCTGTTTTTCTTCTAATTTCATCAAATGGTTAAGCAAAGTTTATCATTTAATTTTCAGATTTGCTAATCATCTGTTTTCTATCTGCGTTTTAATCTCATCTCCTTTGGCTGTTTATTATTCAAGATTTGGTTGCCTTTCCCGTGTGTTCTGCCTCTATTCACCCAGTTGGGAGCACCCTCATTAAGATAAATGATTATGATAAATCTCGAATTAATGTGCCCTCCTCTTTTCCTAGCAGTGTGGTAAATCCTTTTCATTTCAATTGCCCAGACAGTCTGGGGTTTCAGTTCTGATTTTCTTATTTGCATTGATTCATTTCATTTTTTATCCATTGCACAGTAGTCACATTAATAATGCAATATACACATACGGCTTGTCACATCTAAGCTTCATCTGAATTTTTTCAGTTCTCCATATAGAACCATTATCGTAAATTTTCATTTGATCGTATTGTTCGCACATTGTAAATAGAACTCCCTCATTGATTTTTTTTACAGCAATGGAAACTATTAGGTCTATAAATATTTGTTATCCTTATTTGAATTTGATTGCTAATTGATTGTTTTATTAACTCCATTGCAATTGACAGTGGTCTCCATTTATCCCGCCTCCATTTTGTTTCTTTTCCGATATTTGTATATTCTCTCAGACTACGCTAAAGGAAAAAGTTACAAAGAAGTTAGAGAATTTAGATCACAGAACGGTATAGCGCAACACAGGCCTTTGGCCCATGATTTTGTACCAACCCAAATTTAATATTGAGTATAGAAAGCAGCAATGTCCCATTACAGAACACAAGATGTTATTCATTAAGGTTGGATTGTGGCTTGTTGTAACGGTACAGAGGCCACAGATAGACAGGGCAGAGTGGGAGTGGGATGGAGAATTAAAATGGCAGACAATCAGAAACTCCGAGTCACTGATGTAGACAGGGTGTACATACTCTTGTCAATCGATCACCCAGTCTGTGTTTGGTTACTCGAATGTGGAGGAGACTAAGGTAGACTGGAAAAAGTGTAACTAAATTGTTTCACCTCAGAAGACCATTTGGATCCTCGAATGATGGAAAGGAAAGAGGAGAAAGGGGATAGGCATTGTATCTTCTGTAGTTGTATGAGAAAATGCCACATGATAGGGAACGGTTAATAGGGATGCAAAAACAGATCAGGGGATCTCAAAGGGACTCATCTCTTGAAAGGCAAGGGGGGTGGGAGTATGTTATACTGATGGTGAAATCTAGTTGCAGCAGACAGTAATTGTGAAGAATCATCTTTATCACACAGCTGCTGCTTAGCCATCTGAATGTTTCCAGCACTTTTCAGTTTTGGTTCAGATCTCAGTAATCTACAACTTTTTAAACTTTTCAATTACTTGTTTTCACTGAAGAAAAAATACAAACTGCTGTCAGAACTCAACTAGTCAGGCAGCATCTGTGGAGAGAGAGGAACGGTCAACTTTTTGGATCAAGACCTTACATCAGGACTGAACAAAAAGGGGGAGAAAAGCCAGTGCTTATCACTGTTTAAATTCCATCCTCCTATTTTGTTAATAAAATAAAAATCTTTATCTAACCTAACCTTATCTGAAACATTAATCATTAGTTTTTCAATAGTAAGGGGTTATTTCTTTTCGCCAACAAGCTTTTATCCAGCTTTCATGATAGCTGAATAAGTTACAAAAATCAATAGGAATTAACAGGAATCTTTCTATTTTGCAATCAGAATGTTCCCTATGTTTCTTCCATCAGGAGGGACAACACCATCCATTCTAAATGGAGTTTAGACAAATAAGGAGGTAATAATGAGGTGATGTTATGCTTCTTGGCTTCTATCATTTTTATTTATTTAGATTGTTTTACTTTTTCCTGAGTTCTCAATAGATTTTGGAAACATTCTAGCATGAACACTTCTCATATCTTCTTTTGTAACTCTTCCGGTATATTTTGTTTTCCCATCTTTTCTCCTTATAGAAATTGGTTTTGTCTCAGTTTAAAAGTGAATGTGAGCTCACATTCACTTTTGGTGTTGGTGCTGCAAAGGCAGTAGGTTGGAGTGAAGACTTAGAGATTTGCTTTAGCCACCTGTAATAGGGGCAGAACTGCTAGAGACACAGTCTCACAGCTCAAGCGACCCGGGTTCAATCCTGATCTCCAGTACTGTCTATGTGATATGGTCTTTGCCGCTAAAGGGACTATTTCCCCACTGTATGACTTAACGACTATGACCAGCTTGAGCCTAAACTGCAAGCTTCTCAGCAGCTTTTAAAAGGTGAATATATCCTCTGTATCCCATCTCACTCCATCTTCCCACCACCTTAACAGGGACTGCATTCTTCTTGTCCTCACTTACCACCATATGAGCCTTCTTGTCCAACACATCATTCTCTGCAACTTCTGCTATTTTCAATGGGAGCCTACCACCAAACACATCCTTACCTCCGCTCACTGTCCATTTTCCACAGGGATCACTTCCTCCGCTATTCCCTGGTCCATTTATCCCTCCCCACTAATCTCCCTCCTGGCACATATCCCTGTAAGTGTCAGGAATGCTACTCCTGCCCGTTTACAAAAACCCTCAACGTTTCAAAGTATGTATACAGTATACAACCCTGAGATTTGTCTTCCTAAGCAAAGAAACCCCATGGAACCTGACTAAAGAAAAACCCCACACAACAAAGACCATCAAACACTCAACAGGCGAAAAAAAGAACAAATCACACAAACAGAAAAAAATGAGCAAATAATAAACAGAACATTAAACATACTGGTTAGGCCACACTTGGAGTACTGCATCCAGTTCTGTCTCCAAGAGAAGGTGCTGTCTCCAAGCTTACCCCACCATTCAATCTGATTATAGCTGATCCATGCTGACCTCAACTCCATCTGTTTTTCTGTGCTAGTTCCTTGTAACACTCAAATCACCAATCTTTCAAATATCTTTCGATCTCCACTTTAAATATATCTGATTACCTTATCTCCACAGTTCTTAGGGCTCTGGCAAGGCATTCCAGAGAGTCACCAGCTTCTGAAAGAATAAATTTCTACACACATCAGTTTTAAACAGCCTACCCTTTACTTTGTAACGATGTCTTCTTATTTGTGATTCTCTCACTGGGGAAAGGAACTCAACATATACCCTGTCAAGCCCCCTTAGGATCTGATATGTCTGAATTAGATCACCCCTCAGTCTCCTGAACTTCAAGGAACACAGACCTACAAATGCAGGCTTATAAGCCTTGCCTTACAAAGTGATCTTGTCGTGGAGGCCCTAGAGGTGAAAGGTATTAATGGACCACAGGGGATCAGCAAGAGGAACTGGAAGTTGAAGAGGATGAAGAGATCAATTTGCTATTAACTCCAAGAGACAATTGTGTCACATTCGCAGGAGGTCTTCCTTAAGCTCTCTATCTGGGCAAGCATTGACAGCTGCCCTTGAAACTTCTCCCTTTCATCCACATACTCAACATCAACTTCAGACGTTTCCCTGCATGACAGGCTCACAAAGCCTCTGCTCATGCCGGAACATAACAGTAATTGGCCTTTCATAAATAAAGTTCTGTATACACAACTCCATTGAAAGCAGAATTTCATCAAAAATCTAGAGTTAATATTAACCCCCAATATTGTGCTGGTGTACAAGAAGATAAAATGTTAAAAATCTTAAACGGGAACTCAGCTCTGCTCTGACAATCCATTACAGTAACACCAACAGCTTGTATGTATATCACACTAGTATTAACAATGCAAACTTTCACATCAGAATCAAAGTGTTAATTAAACAAAATGTGACCACGTGCCTTAAGTTCCTGGAGCCACTTTCTCAGGCACACCTTGAAGCTCTCTTGGCTGTGCATAGACAAGGTCCTGCTTGTCAAACACAGCATTTATGCACCACACCACTAAATCTATGCAATATCTGTTTAAGCTACTTATTCTTTACATCATACTACATTCCTGAGGGTAGCAACAACTACTGTACTTTAAAAACTACTACTAGGAACAACCCCACTCTCCAACAACCTTCCAATCTCTCCCTCCTGTGGCCCACCACCATACCCCATGCTTTCCCTTTCGCACTTTCGCAGAAGCGGTTCTAAGCTGAACGATTTCCCCTTACGTCGAGGAGCCGGCTTTCTTAATTAGTAAGAACTTATGTGCATCAAACTATCTTCAATTCAGGTAAGAATCCTATGAATTAAAACTGATAATAACAAAATTGGAATTTAATTTTTAAAAATCTGAAATGGCTTTGAAGCATAGTTAATGGAATGATCACACAATAAACAACTTACCTGGAGTCATAATCTATAAATCAAATATTATGAAAAAGAATGATCTGACTGAAAAAGCTGAAATAGATATTTTTTGCTGATATTTAACTGCGTGTAATTGTTTAGCAATAAGGAGCCCTGTACAACATCTATAGGATATAGAAGGTGATAAGTAGAATCAATTTCTTCATTGCTTTTGAAAATACCATGAATGCTGATGCACCATCAATAACTCACGCCGAGACTTAGGTAGTGAGATATCAGCTTTTATTGACTGAAGAACAACACTACATCCTGGGGAAAATGAGGGAGAGCAGCAGGCCACAGTCGCCTTTATACAGGGGTCTGTGGGAGGAGCCACAGGGGTAGTCAGCAGGGTCTTGGGAGGAGCCACAGGAGCAGTCAGACAGGTATATCTAGTTCACCACAAATGCAAAGTAAGATAAACACTGCAGAGGGAAAAAGAGATGTGACTTACCAATATGTCCGTCATGTGTGTCATAATGTAACATTCTCCTTGACAAAGGACAACCCTGGCCCAATCATTCAGTTAGGCACCGGGTACTTCAAGTCTTCACCTAGTGAAAACATTGAGACCATGCAGAGCAATGGAAGGAGTGGATGACAATCTGAAAAACCTACACATTCACCCAGAATGACATTCTTGTGTCTTCTTTTGTTTTCCTCTGCACTGTTTGTACTATGTCAAATAAACTTTCCATAATAATTTGATTGAATTCTAGACTACTGGATATCTGAAATCGAAGAAATGGTCAAAATTGTCCACAATCAGATAATCTGCCAACTCAGATCTGCTCAAAAAATCAATCAAAATGACAAATAAAGTTAGGTGCCAGAAAAATTAGCACAGATTTTGTGATCAGCAGCATCATTCGTTATGCCTGCAGCTGCCCGCAGACATTTTGTGGGCTTTGCTACAAGAATGTACATTTGCAAGAAATGTTTGTGTAATCGGGTGAATTGATTGTTTGGCTCAGATTGAAGATTCTTGAGCAGTTCTGCACATTTTAAAGAAGAAAGCATAAATTTGAATCGTTCATTTAATGGAAAATCAGTAATAGGAAGTAATACAGAAGGAAAATAAGATGAGAGTAAAAATCAAATGGATAAAAGAGAAAAGAAGTTAAAATAAATTGTAATTTCTCATAAGTAAATTGTGTATGAGTCACACAAATGCAATAAAATCTGCAGATGCTGGAAATCCAAAGCAACGCACACAAAATGCTGGAGGAACTCAGCAGGCCAGACTCCATCTACAGAAAAGAATAAACAGTCGATGCTTCAGTCTGAGACCCTTCTTCAGGATCTTCTTTCAGGTCACCTGAAGAAGGGTCTCAGCCCAAAATGTCGACTGATAACTCTTTTCCATAGATGCTACCTGGTCTGCTGAGTCTCTTCAGCATTTCGTGTGTGTTGTTCTCTAAGAGCAGGACATTACATTTGCAAAAATAAGATTGTAAAACCAGAGCGGTTGATAGAAAATAAATAAGTTAACTAATGAAGCAAATAAAGTTCTTGAATCCTGATTTTTTTCACGTGTTTGGAAATGTAACAATATAGTGGGTAACTACAACTTCGTTCCATTTACGTCTTTCAATGCTCAATCTATTGATGATGGAAGCTTATGGAAATTAGGACAAGTTGGACAACAGCTTCAAAAGATTGTTTTTTAATTAATTGTGTGTAGAAGATCCACAATCTCTCTTAAAAACTCCCTTGGAATCAAGGATGACTTGCTTGTCTCTGGCTCTTTGAGTTCTAGGATGGCTGATGAGGCCACTGTGGGATCTACAATGGAGGGCAAAGTGAAGCTTATTTGACCATTTCTTTTGGGACTCATTGAAGAAATAATGTAAGCTGTGGACAAAGGGGGATTGGTGAATGTAGTCTAAGTGGGTTTTCTAAACATGTTGGATCATCTTTTCAAGATTATTCAGAAAATAAAGTGTTCATGTAACCCACTGACATAGATGGAATACAGAAAGCAAAGGACAGATATAAGTGCAAACATGAGGAAATCTGCAGATGCTGGAAATTCAAACAACAACACACACAAAATGCTGGTGGAACACAGCAGGCCAGGCAGCATCGATAGGGAGAAGCGCTGTCGACGTTTCGGGCCGAGACCCTTCTGACGTCCTGACGAAGGGTCTCAGCCTGAAACGTCGACAGCGCTTCTCCCTATCGATGCTGCCTGGCCTGCTGTGTTCCACCAGCATTTTGTGTGTGTTGACAGGTATAAGTGTATCTTTTCTCTCTGGTTGGCAATTATAACAAGATCAGCTAAGGAGCTTCGACCTTCATCAGCTCATATAAGTATATTGGATGAATGTACCAAAGGCAAGACTGCTAAATTTGTTGATAATACGAAGACAGGAAGGATAGTAAATTGTGAGGTGGCATAAGAAGGCTTTAAAGAAGTATAAATAGATGAAGTAAATTGGAAAATATCTGGAAAATTGAGTATAATGTGGAAAAAAGTGGAATTAATTATTTTGGCAAGAAAAAATTTTAAGGTATTTTATTGAGAGCAGTGAGACTATATAACTCTGAGATGCATAACGTAGTGGTTTCTATGATTCTCAACAACTAATTAGGTAGGCAACAGAATGCTATTATTTATTGTCTGGAAAATTGAACATAAAAATAAAGAGATTGAGCTGCATTTACTATAGGATGGTAGTAAGACCACACCTTAAGGGCAGTGGCAGATTACTCTAGGTCTTCTTATTTAAGGAGGAAAATGTATTAGAAATAGTTGAGTAAAGATTTATTAGACTATTGCCTGAAATGATGACAGGTTGCCTTGTAAGGAAAAGATGGACAAGCTAGGCTTGTACTTGCTAGAGTTTAGAAAAATGAAACCCCAAGGGGTGATGAAATGGTGGACACTGGAGAAGATATCCTTGCACGGGTGAATCTGCAACCAAGGGTTATAGAACCAAGATGGGCAAAAGGGCTTATTTGTGGGCGGCATGACTCTATGCTGCTATAATGTTGTTAAAGGGTAGAACAGGCTTGAAGGGCTGAGTGTGCTATTTCTTCCTTAATTTATGTTTGTATGCTCAGGTTTTCAGTTTGGTGGAAGAATTGTGGAAAGAAAAGGCATTAAATATATCCTTGCTCTTGCCATTGCTAAAAGTTTGGGAAAATTTGATTAATTTGTCTATGAGCTTTGTACTGATAGGCAACTATCATGTAAGTATTGTAAACAACAAAAAATGTTTCTTGCTTTCCATCAGGATCAATAGTTATAATTGCACTAATGTATCATTGTACAGCCATCACCTAGCAAGAATCCAAATGTCTTCCCTTGTACAAATGATTGGCTCTGTTAATATTAGCCAATTAAGTTAGAAACTTCCGAAAATTATTTTTCTAGTGCATATTGTGAAGACAGGTGTAATTATGCAAGGAGTCGCATCCACAGGGAACTAGTTTATCTTAGTCGCCTAAACTAATTATGTTTCGAGTCTATTGCATCTGTTAAAGATAGAGGGGATTCTCACCCCATCTGTCCGAGTCGGATTTAAATCCTGGTCCCTGAGGAAAATGGACAGTTTCCTAATCCACAGTGCCGGCTGGTATCTTTGGCTTACAACAGAAATAAAGAAAAACATTCTTGATTGCACTCTTTTATGAATAGGGAAAGTGATGAATCTGTGGTTTCCCCACAGATACATGCGATGCTGCTTCTTGAACTGCAGGAAGGGGTGTACCTGCACAAGGTCAGGTATCGCCATCTCCCCACTTATTCCATGGATCAAGATGATTCACTGTTCTGGCTGGTTAAACTTTTCCAATGGTGACTGGTAGATACTGACAGGCAACCCCTGGGATTCAAACCTAGGACCATCTGGCTAGGAGGCCAGTGCTGGAACTATTAGATTCCTGCCTTTTCAAAAGAGATTTATAATGGGAGTATTCATTCATCATTATTGAGCATTTTAAAAGGTGACAACCTTAAGCAGGCTTTGATTTAAGGGAAAGCCTCTGAATCTCCAGAATGAACACTTCGAGGTATTGTTTAGCACTCTCATTTTCCAAGTTAATTTTTGACTCCTCAGTTAGTCTGGCAGTGAATCAAATTAATCACAGGTTGGCCTAAAAATTAATAAAGCTGAGAATAAAGTGGTTGGACATCAGCAAAATCACACAGATAATGTGTTTCCAATCTTATTGTTTAAAATCTCACTTAAGAAGTATACCATGTAGTCTTCTGAGCCAATTTCACATAGCAATTTATCTTATTACTGTTAAAACCATAAAACTTTGCAATTGGCTATATTCCTCTATATCTGGAGAGAAGTATATGCTATTAATCACTGTTAGTAATATGTTGGCACTTCTAATGTTTTTAAAAATCCTTAGAAAATTGTCTTCCAATCCTCAATAGATTAAAATAGTTCAAAAAGCACGCAGTTGACTGTAACTTGTTTCGCAGTGTCCTGAGGTCATGAAAAAAGCATTATAAATGCAAGGTTTCTTTAACAATATGGAATGGAGGCTCTGTACTGATGTGATAAGGAAACATTTATCTTGTTTGGGTTAAGAACACAGTCAGCTGGTTCTGAAGCAAAGGTTGGCTGTGGGGGTGGTGGGAGTGATGATAACAGAGTATCTTTAATCCCAAGATATCTGGATAAACAAGGTTTGTAATGAACAAGGGCTTCATTTCAGAGAACGTCTATTAATGGCACTTGGTACAGCATATTGTTTTCCGTTTTTATTTTCAAATGATATTTTATGTGAAATCAAGACCTGCTTTTGCAAGGCTGAGAATATTACTTTAATCTCACAGGGGAAAAATAATTCAATCAATCTTCTTTAGTAGATTATAGTATGTGTTAATAGTATCAATTCAGAGTTTATGAAAAGTGTAGTGAATTTTAATTACAGTCATCCATTTTGGGAAGGCCTGTATTTAATTGTCACAGTTTAGTTATAGCTAGGCTTAAATAACTCACTATTCATGTTCCACAAAGCTATTACTGGAATGACAGCAAATGAACAAACATAAATGGTGATTTTTTTCAACTTTATGGTTAATCGGTGTAACCATATTGTGCCACTAAAATCGATTATCACATGTAGCAGCAAATCATGTACTATACTCCTTTAAAATGTTTTGGGTTGACTTAGTTTTCAAAATCTCGTGAATTTGCTTTGAAAGTCACTGAGTTATTTTTTTTTTCTGTGAAATGATGAGCAAACCCAAATAAATAGTAAATTAAGCAGCAGCTGGTTCCATCAATAGGCTCCTTCCGGACTGGCATCATCGTGAACTCTTGCGGAATATCAGCCTCCCTTGAGTCCCACCTGGCTCGGTGTTATCCATGCACAGCAGGTAAAGAGAGAAATAAAAAGCTGTATAAGACAGCTATTGTGGGCTGATGGTAAGCTGATTATAATTTAAGGAACTGCAATAACCTCCACAAGATCACAAGATAAGTATGCAGGAGAAAGACCATTAAATCCATATTAGTTCATCCAGCCGAAAGCAACAGACAGCTCCACGTTGCACTATCTATCAGTTTCTTAAACAACTCAGAGGTTTACTTCCTCTAATACTCTGCCCAGAAATTAATTCCCAGTGTGGCACCCTCTCATGGTTAAGAAGATTTGCCTGGGAACAGTCCATAAATTGTAAAACTATGTAAAACTAAGGAGAAGAATTAGGTCATTCAGCCCATCATTTGTTACCATTCAATCATGGCTGATTTATTATACCCTTCAAATCCATTCTCCTGCTTTCTACCCATAACCTTTGATGCCCTAAGACCAAAACACCAGAAGACATAGGAGCAGAATTAGGCCATCCAGCCCATCAAATCCACTCTGCCATTCTATGATCCATCATTCCTCTCTACCCAGATCTCCCGCATTCTCCAGGTAACCTTTGACTGCCTGACTAAGCAAGAACCAATAAATCTCTGCTTAAAATATATTCAATGACTTGACCTCCACAGCCATCCATGGTAATGAATTCCACAGATCCATTACCCTCTGGCTAAAGAAATTTCTTCTCATCTCTGTTCTAAATGGATATCCCTCTATTCCAAGGCTGTGCCCCCTGGTTCTAGACTTCACCCATAATAGGAAACATCCTCTCCACATTCATTCTCATGAACCTGCTCTGGACCTTCTCCAATGCTAGAACATCTTTTCTTAAATAAGGGGACCAAAACTGCTCACAATACTCCAAATAAGGTCTGACCAATGCCTTATAGAGCCTCAGCATCACATTCTTGCTCTTATATTCCAATCATCTTGAAATGAAAGTTAACATTGCATCTGTCTTCCTTAACATACACTAACCTTGCAAGTTAACCTTTAGGAAATCCTGTAGAAGAATTCCCAAGTCTCTTTACAATTCAGATTTTTGAATTTTCTCCCCATTTAGTAAGTAGTCAATGGCATTATTCCTTCTAGCAACGGGCATGACCATACACTTCCCTACACTATTTATCTGCCAGTTTTTGCCCATTCTCCCCAATCTGTCCAAGTCCTTCTGTAGACTTCCTGCTTCGTCAACAATATCTGCCCCTTTACCATCCTTTATCATCTGCAAACTTGGCCACAAAGCCATTAATTCCATCATCCAAATTGTTGACATGTGAACATGAAAAGGAATGGTCCCAATATCACAAACAAGAAAAAATCTGCAGATGCTGGAAATCCAAGCAACACACACAAAATGCTGGAGGAACTCAGCAGGCCAGGCAGCATCTATGGAAAAGGGTACAGTCGACATTTCAGGCCAAGACCCTTGAGCAGAACTAGAGAAGAAATGAAGAGGGGTAGAGTTTAAAGGTGGGGAAGAGGAGGGAGAAACACAAGGTGATAGTTCAAACCAGTAAAGAACTGGGAAGTTGACTGGTGAAAAGGATACAGTACAGGGCTGGAGAAGGGGGGAGTCTGACAGGAGAGGACAGAAGGCCATGGAAGAAAGAAAAGGGGGAAGATCACCAGAGGGAGGCAAGCAGACAAGGTGAGAGAGGGAAAAAGGGATAGGGAATGGTGAAGGGGGGGACATTACTGGTAGTTTGAGAAAATCAGTGTTCATGCCATCAGGTAAGAGGCTACCCCAAGGGAATATAAGGTGTTGTACCTCCAACTTAAGTGTGACCTCATCACGACAGTAGAGGAACCCATAGATAGATATAATGGAATGGGAATGGGAGGAAGTAGAATTAAAATGTGTGGCCACTGAGAGATCCTGCTTCTTCTGGCAGACAGAGCGTAGGTGCTCAGCAAAGTGGTCTCCCAATCTACGTCAGGTCTCACCGATATACAAGAGGCCACACCAGGATTTTCAGACATAGTATGTGACCCCAACAGCCTCACAGGTGAAGTGTTGCCTCACCTGGAAGGACTGTTTAGGGCCCTGAATGGTAGGGAGGGAGGAGGTGTAGGGGCAAGTGGAGTACTTACTCCACTTGCAAGGATAAGTGCCAGGAGGGAGATCAGTGGAGAGGAACATGGCAAGCAGAAAATGAGGAGAAGGAAAAGATGTGCATGGTGGTGATATTCTGTTGGAGATGGCAGAAGTTACAGAGAATTGTGTTCTGGTGGGGTGACAGGTAAGGACAAAAGAAACCCTATCCCTGGTTGGGTGGGCGGGAGGATGGGTTGAGGGTAGATGAGCGCGAAATGGAAGAGATGTGGTTGAGGGCAACATTGATGGTGGAGGACGAGAAGCCCCTTTCTTTGAAAAAGGAGGACCTCTTCTTTGTTCTGGAATGAAAAGCCTCATCCAGAGAGCAGATGTGGTGGAAACTGAGGAATTGACAGAAGGGGATAGCATTTTTACCAGTAACAGGGTGGGAGGAGGTATAGTCCAGGTAGCTGTGAGAGTCTGTGGGTTTGTAATAGACATCAGTAGATAAGCTGTCTCCAGAGATAGAGACAGAACAATTGAGAAAGGGGAGAGAGGTGTCAGAATATCAACCACTGCTGAACACCATGTCACTGGCAGCTAAGCAGAACAGGTTCCCTTTATTCCAACTCTTTGCCTCCTGTCAATCAGCCAATCTTCCATCCATGCTAATATCTTTCCTGTAATACCATGGGCTCTTTTCTTGTTAAGCAGTCTCAAGTACAACACTTTGTCAAAGGCAATCTGAAAATCCAATTACACAACATCCGTCAATTCTCCTTTGTCTATCCTGCTTGTTATTTCCACAAAGAATTCCAACAGGTTTGTCAGGTAAGATTTTTCTTTAAGGAAACCTTATTTTCCTTCTCCTTAGACACTTTCTCCTTAGTAATAGCAACTACACTCACTTCTGCTCCTGACACTCTCAAATTTCTGGCATACTGCTAGTGTCTTCCACAGCGAAGACTGACACAAAATACTTATTAAGTTCATTTGCCATTTCTTTATCCCCCATTACTATTTCTCCAGGGTCATCTTCCAGCAGTCTAATATCCACTTTTGTCTCTGTTTTACTCTTTATTTCACTGGGGAAAAAAAAACTTTTGGTATCCTCTTTGATATTTCCTGAGGAGACTGAGGTCCTTTAATATCTGCTGGACGATGCTGAGGATGTTCTACGAGTCTGTGGTGGCCAGTGCTATCATGTTTGCTGTTGTGTGCTGGGGCAGCAGGCTGAGGGTAGCAGACACCAACAGAATCAACAAACTCATTCGTAAGGCCAGTGATGTTGTGGGGGTGGAACTGGGCTCTCTGACGGTGGTGTCTGAAAAGAGGATGCTGTCCAAGTTGCATGCCATCTTGGACAATGACTCCCATCCACTCCGTAATGTACTGGTTAGGCACAGGAGTACATTCAGCCAGAGACTCATTCCACCGAGATGTAACACTGAGCGTCATAGGAAGTCATTCCTACCTGTGGCCATCAAACTTTACAACTCCTCCCTCGGAGTGTCAGACACCCTGAGCCAATAGGCTGGTCCTGGACTTATTTCCACTTGGCATGATTAACTTATTATTATTTAATTATTTATGGTTTTATATTGCTATATTTCTTCACTATTCTTGGTTGGTGTGGTTGTAACGACACCCAATTTCCCTCAGGATCAATAAAGTATGTCTGTCTGTCTATTATTCACCAGCTTACTTCCATTTTTTGTCTTTATTTTAATTGCCTTCTGATGGTTTTTAAAAGCCTCCCAGTCCTCTAAATTCCCACTAGACTTTACTATATTATATGCTCTCTTTTACATTTATGCTGTCTTTAACTTCTGTTGTCAGCCACATTTGCCCCATCCTGTTTTTTGAATGATTCTTCAGCTTTAGGATGCATCTATCCAGCTTCTTCCAAGTTGCCCCCAGAAACACCAGCCATTGCTGTTCTGCCATCATCACTCTTGGGGTCCCCTTCCAATCAACTGTAGCCAGCTCATACCTCTGTAATTCCCTTGAATCCATTGCAATACTAATACATCTGAGTTTAGCTTCTTCATCTCAAACTGCAGAGTGAATTCTATCATATCATGTTCACTGCCTCCCAAGGGTTTCTTTACCTTAAGTTCCCTAATCAAATCTGCTTTGCTACGCAACACCCAGTCCAGAATTGCATATCCCCAAGTGGGTTCGACCACAAGTTTTCTATAAAGCCATCTTGTAGGTATTCCACAAATTCTCTCTCTTGGGATCCAGTACCTGCCTGATTTTCCCAATCTACCTGTTTATTGAAATCCCTCATGACCATCATATCATTGCCCTGATCATCTGCATTTTCTATTTCCTGTTGAAATTTATATCCCAAAGCCTGGCTGCTGTTTGGGTGCTTGTATATAATTCCCTTTAGGGTCTTTTCACCCTTGCAGTTTCTTAACTCTACTTATAAAGATTCTACATCTTCTGATCCTATGTGTTCTCTTTCTAAGGATTTGATTTCATTTTTTTACCAACAGAGCCACCCACCCTTCTGCCTACCTGCCTGTCTTTTCAATACAACGTGTACCCTTGGATGTCAAGTTCTCAACTATGATCTTCTTTCAGCCACATCTCAGTGATGCCCACAACATCATAGCTGCCAATTTCTAACTGTGCTACAAGATCGTATACTGCGTATATTTACACTTATTCCATATACTATGTGCATTCAAATATGCTGTAGCAACTTCATCCCTGTATTCAGTACCCTTTTCAATTTTGCCCCCATGTTACATCACCTCATCTCACTGACAGCAATTTCGCCTTATCATCCGCCTGTCCATTCTCACAGCCTCACTACACACTGCATCAGCTTGTATACCAACTGCCTCGTCCTCAGCCCTATCACTTTGTTTCTCATCCCACTGTCAACTTAACTTAAACCCTCCCCAACAGCTCTAGCAAACCTGCCTGCAAGGATGTTGGTATCCCTTTAGTTCAGGTGTAACCCGTCCTTTTAGTACAGGTCATTACTTCCCGCAAGAGATCCTAATGATCCAGACATATGAAACCCTGCCCCCTGCACCTCTTCCTCAGCCATCAAACATCTGTACCATCAAGCTAATCCTGCCCTGACTAGCATATGGCATTGGGAGTAATCACTACATGGAGGTCCATTTCTTCAGCCTTTTCCCTACCTCCCTATAGTCACTGCACAGGACCTCTTCCCCCTTCCTACCTATGTCATTGGTGCCAATGTGCACCATGACCTCTGGTTGCTCACTCATCCTCTTGAGAGACTTTTGCAGCCTTTCAGAGACATTCTGGACCCTAGCACCTGGGAGGCAACACTCCATCCTACCTTCTCTTTCGCACCCACAGGATCTGCTCGCCATTCCCCCTAACTATAGTCTCCTATCACTACCTGACTATTCTTCACTGCTTAGCATCAGAGCCAGCCACAGTGCCACTGGCCTGGTTTCTGCAAATGCTGTTCCCTGATAGGTCATTCCCCCACTCGTGACCCCTCCCACTCTGCTGTTTCCAAAGGCGTTGGGGGTGTTGTGGATAGTGTGGAGGGCTGTCAGAGGTTACAGCGGGACATTGATAGGATGCAAAACTGGGCTGAGAAGTGGCAGATGGAGTTCAACCCAGATAAGTGTGAAGTGGTTCATTTTGGTAGGTCAAATATGATAGCAGAATATAGCATTGATGGTAAGGCTGTGTGGAGGATCAGAGGGATCTTGGGGTCCGAGTCCATAGGACACTCAGGTTGACTCTGTGGTTAAGAAGGCATGCAGTGCATTGGTCTTCATCAATTGTGGGATTGAGTGGGATTGAGTGGGATTGAGATTGAGAGCCGAGAGGTAAAGTTGCAGCTATATAGGACCCTGGTCAGACCCCACTTGGAGTACTGTGCTCAGTTCTGGTCACCTCGCTATAGGAAGGACGTGGAAACCATAGAAAGGGTGCAGAGGAGATTTACAAGGATGTTGCCTGGAATGGGGAGCATGCCTTATTAGAATAGGTTGAGTAAACTTGGCCTTTTCTCCTTGGAGCGACGGAGGATGAGAGGTGACCTGATAGAGAAGTACAAGATAATGAGAGGCATTGATCATGTAGATAGTCAGAGGCTTTTCCCCAGGGCTGAAATGGCTAGCACAAGAGGGCATAGTTTTAAGGTGCTTGGAAGTAGGTACAGAGGAGATATCAGGGGTAAGTTTTTTACGCAGAGAGTGTTGAGTGCGTGGAATGCGGCAGTGGTGGAGGCAGAAACGATAGGGTCTTTTAAGAGACTCCTGGATGGCTACATGGAGCTTAGAGAAATAGAGGGCTATGGGCAAAGCCTAGGTCGTTCTAAGGTAGGGACATACTCGGCACAGCTTTTGGCCTGAAGGGCCTGTATTATGCTGTATGTTTTCTATGTTTCTATACTTGTTGCAGAGGGAAATAGCTGCAGAGGAACCCTGCACTGACTGCTTACTTCCTTTACTTTTCCTGGTGGCCACCCATCCACTATCTGAAGCTTGCACTCTTGGTGTGACCACTGCTTACTGACCACCTCTTTTACTCAACAATGAAGTTTCCAGCCTCCTAATGGTCCCCAGTACTTTGAGCTGCAGCTTCAGTTCCTTGACCTTGTCAGTCAGGAGCTGAAGTTGGGTGTGCTTCCAGTAAATGCAGTCATCAGGAAGACCGTCAGATACTCTGAAACCCCACATCTTACAGGAGGAGCATTCCACTGCATGAACTACCATCCTGCCTATGCCTGTCATGCCTCTAACATCTCAAACTGAAGTTACAGCCTCCACCCATTCTCACCAAAGCCTGGTGAACACTCTAACACTGTCCCCTCTCACAAAGGTCGCTCCACCAATGACCGCTCTGCACAAACCCCTCTTCTTTTTATTGGTCCTTGCAAATTAACCCCAGCTACCATCAAACCCAACAATTTCCCGCTATGCAGACAAGTCCTGACAGGCCCCACTCACTTTTTAAAACTGGCGTGTAACGTCCACAAGGAACTATCTCCAACTCACTCTGCAACCTCCCTCTCCGCAACGATACCATTTAAATCATGAACCTATTAAGCTGGTTGAATTCCTGTCACTTTATCCTACTCCCACAAGTAAGCAAAGTATTCCTTATAATTTGTCCTTTTTACCTCACTTAGTATTTTGCCCAGGTCCATTAAGCCACCTTCTGGCTTTGAGATAGGCTTTTGCTTTGTAAGATAGTAAAAAGGTCACTTTTCACTACCCCACGCAGTTAAAATCCTTCCTCCCCACTCAATGGTAAGTCCTATGTTTCCAGCCTTTGCTCATTTCTCAGGCTTCTGACACCAGGAGTCAGCCCCAGAGCCCTGTGGCTCTCTGTGTTATAGTTCATTTTAAGATACTGTTTTATTTAAAATGTGATAAATTTTTAATATGGAGCAAACTGTATTTCTGTCAATTTAAATGAGATTTAAAACAAGAATACCTTGAACCAGACATTCAGAATTACAAAGATGGCAGATGCCTGCTTTTATTGCAAACATACCTTTATGGCAAATTTTTAATAGAATCAACTTTGCAAATATTTTAAACAAAAATTGGTTGTGTAATTGAAGAGCAGTAACCTTCAGGGCTTTGGATCCAGTGCTGAAAATGGAATTAGCCTTGATAGCTCTTCAACTAGTGCAAATACAATAGGCAGAATAGCCTCCTTCTGTGTCATAAATTTCTGTAATTCTATGAGTTTAATAAATAACTTGGTCGATATTTTGCTGAGAGACATTTACAGGTCCTCTTACCTTACGAATGCTCGACTTATGTACAGCTCATACATACAAATGAGAGTTTCAGAGACCAAGAGGATTGAACTTGCTACCTACCTGCTGTGGGCCTGCTGGCAGCTTTGTTTGGGGGTGCCTCTCACCTTGTAGATGCATTTGTGATGGGCAAGCTGCTTGGAACAGAACTATAAAAGATCATTGTACCTTTCTAGCTACTTCTGTATACAAAAACTGATTACAAATCTCATCAAAATATAAGCTATTATACAGTGAAGTCAATTCTGATATAATGAAGTTCAGACAAGTCGCGCTATAATAAGAAATGGAAAATTACAGGATATTGAAAAGAAATTTCAGAAACCATGAAGAGAGGGTCAAAAAGAAGTTAGCTAATTGGGTATAGTCCATCTTTCAACAAGTTTCAATGTAATTCTGTACACATCATGCTTTGCTTTGAAACCATTAAGGGGATAATTAGTTTGCAACTTACTCTTAAATTCACCATTGCCACAACTGCCAGTCTTAATGCACAGTTTTAATTTTGTTTCAAACTCTTTATGTTCCTTCTTATCAAGTACCTCTGGAAAATACACACAGACAATATCAAACCCATTTCCCATCAGTCCTCAACTGACTTGGAATTTCTTCAGTGGGACCAACCAGCCAGAGTCATTACATAAGAACATAAGAAATAGGTTTTCCGGTGATGTCGTTGTTCAGAATGCCAGCCTAAAATAATAGCTCCTCCGGAGAAACGCTTACTTCGCCCCGTTAATCCGCCAAATACTAAATCTCTCGAAAATATCTGAACTGGTAAGAGGGGCAAGAATGGGGAAAAGGAATGGAGATAAAATAGCGTCACTGCTGTGCTTGTGGACGAGGGGGTTGCAGCGAACGGCTCTCCTACACGAGCACATAGCAGCAAGGCTGACACTGGGGCTCGTTCAGATGAAGCGGCAAAATTAGTAAAAATTCTGGAAGCGATACGGGAATTCCAAGAAGACATAAAACAGCAATTAAATGATATCAAGTCAGAGCTCACCAACGTTAATCAAAAAATAGCGGTGGCAGAGACATGAATTGAAAAGGTGGAAGATCACGTTCAAAATGTGGAACGGACGCTAAGTAAGATGATAAAAGTCTTAGGTCAACAAGAAAATAAATTACTCGACCAAGAAGGAAGGTCACGACAAAAGAATATCAGAATATATAATGTTCCCAAAGGAGCGGAGGGGTTGTCTATGGCGGAGTTTATAGAAAACTTGCTATGGGACACACTGGAGCTTCCCCGGACTATGGAACTTGACACTGACAGAGCACACCACGCGCTCATCCTAGGACCTTCTGGAGCCAGGGAAAATAAGCCACGGTCAATATTAATCAGGTTCCTTTGGTACAACACCGAAGCAGAGGTTCTGTGCAAGGCCTGGGGAAAGAAGTAGGTATTTTTTAATGGGAAATTAATATATTTTGATCAAGATTACCCCCCCAGTGGTCTTGCAGAAATGTAAGGAATATTCTGAAGCAAAGCAAGTGTTAAAGCAAGGAAGAATTAGCTTCCAGACTCCGTGCCCTGCTAAGCTGCAAGTGTTTTATGAAGACGGGACACAGCTGTATCAGACAGTGGAAGAGGCGACTGCAGACATGAAGGACAGAGGGTTGCCCATCAGTGTGATCAAACCGAGGGAAAGCTATCCCACTCTGCTTGGGAAATAGTGAGAGAATCGAGAAAGCATGGGACAGGAGGAGGGCGAGAGAACAATATCAGAAAGAGAATGTGAGTTTTTAGAAGACAGCCCTCACCCCCTCCAGAAGAGCCATAAGGTCTGACTAATTTCAAAAGTGTTGATAAGCAAAAATAGACCGTGCTATACTTACCTCAAGAAGTATATATTATAATGTGGATTTTATATTCTCAATTATTTTATTTTTTATTCATTCATTCACTCCTTTTTCCCCACCTAAATGAGAATATATATATGGACATAGATTTGTTCACTTACTTTTATGGGTACTGCAGCGGAGGGCCTCAACTCACAGGTAGGAGAGGCTATCCCCCACGGCTAGACATTTCCTCTAGCTGAACCCAGGGACATCTCCTAGAGACCTCAGCCTTGGAATCACACCTTCGGTACCTTTTTTTCATTCGCATTTCTTGGTTCTTATTTGTTCAGGGAGTCGATCAATTAAGTTCTATTTTGCTAATTTTAATGATATACTGACAGATAAATACATATGGCTAAGGACAAAGTAAAATTCATTTCTTTTAATGTCAATGGGCTGTTAAATCCAATCAAACGCAGTAAAGTTTTATCAAAAATGAAGAAAGAACAAGCCCATGTAGTATATTTACAGGAAACTCATTTAAGTGATAATGAGCATGGAAAACTAAAGAGAATGGGCTTCACTAATTTGTTTTTCTCCTCATATAAATCAGGACAGAGGAGAGGAGTTACTATTCTCATCTCAAGCAAGCTAAATTTTGAAAAAGTATTTGAAATGGGAGAAAAGGAGGGCAGATATATTCTGGTAAGGGGGAATACAGATGGCAATTCAGTTACTCTATTGAATATATACACACCCCCAGGAAGTGATATTAGTTTCTTTCAGAAAATTACTAATATTATGGTAACGGAAATAGAACGTCTCTTTATATGCGGGGGAGGCTTAAATTTACAATTACAACCAAAGTTAGACTCTTCCAATAGAAAAACCTATGAAACAAAGTCCTTACATAAAGAAGTTAACACACTCTTTGAGGATGTAGGTCTAATTGATATACTAAGGGACCTTTTCCTCAACAGAAGGGATTACACTTATTATTCTGCGACCCCCCCCCCTCATTCTGTACATACAAGAATAGACTATTTCATAAAATTTGGAAAAGATAAAGACAAAATAAACACTTGTGGAATTGGGACAATAGATGTAAGTGACCATGCACCTATATTTATCTGTTGATTTCAACCTACAACCAAAGAATACTATTTGGAAACTAAGTTCAAGTCTACTCAATGATCCCTAATTTAAGGAACAAATTAAAAAAGAAATTGGTCTTTACCTATAATTCAATGATAATGGAGAGGTTTCACCTCCCATTCTATGGGATATTCTGAAGGCTGTCTTATGAGGGAAAATTATAGCGATATCTTCATCTAAGAAAATAAAGGAATAAAACATTAGAGGAATTACAAAATAAGTTGAAGGAACTAGAACAGAACACAAATTGAGCTTGGCACAGGATACATTAGAGGAAATTAAAAATATTAGGAATGAAATTAATAGTTTGACTACACAAGAAATCAGGAAAAGTCTAATGTTTCTGAAAAAGAGACACTATGAAAGTGGATCTAAATCTATGAAAATACTGGCGTGGAAACTGAGAAAAAAGATAGCAGAAAATACAATTCATAGAATTAGGGATCCAAGAACAAAAATGATAAAAAATAAGCTAAGTGAAATTCAAGAAGCTTTTGAAATGTTTTACAAAACTCTATATTCCAAAGTTCCAGGGGGAAGCATAACTCAAATTGACACCTTTCTGAATTCTCTAGAGTTACCCACTTTAAGCAAAGAACAAAATAGAATGAAGACTCTTGACATAACTGAAGTTGAATTAAAAGCTGCATTTAGTAAGCTTAAATTAAGCAAGTCACCAGGATCAGATGAATATACGGCAGAGTGATATAAAGAATTTAAAAACGAATTAATTACTGTTTTACTCCCCACACTGAACTGGGCTCTAAAAAAGGCGCAAATGCCACCCAGCTGGAAGGAGGCGACAATCTCAGCTATACCGAAAGGAGGCAAGGATAAAATGGAATGCGGGTCATTTCGATCAATATCTGTTCTTAATGTAGATTGTAGATTATTTACCTCCATCATGGCCAAACAGTTAGAAGAGTTTCTACCCACACTGATACATAATGATCAGACAGGTTTTATACAACAATGCCAAACACAAGACAATATATGAAGGACACTTCACATTATGGACCATATACAAAAAAATAAAATTGAAGCAATAGTGATAAGCGTAGATGCTGAAAAGGCAGTTGATTCAGTTAATTGGAATTTTCTTTACTGTGTTTTACATAGATTTGGTTTCCAAGACACAATTATTAAAACTATACAGACACTATATGACAATCCTACTGCTAAGATTAAAATCAATGGATATTTATCAAATAGTCTTACCCTAGAAAGGGGCACAAAACAGGGTTGTGCATGGTCACCACTACTCTTCGCGTTATATCTGGAACCATTAGCTCAATACATCAGACAAAATGAAGATATCAGGGGAATTACTATTAAAGAGACAGAGCATAAATTGGCCTGTTAAGCGGATGACATTTTGATCTATCTAGGGCAACCAACATACTCTTTACCTAAATTGATGCAATCCTTTAAACAATATGGTCAATAACAGAATGCAAGATCAACATAGATAAAACCCCATTACTTTCATATAACTATAGCCCACCAAGAGAAATTGAAAGTAGATATCCCTGGGCATGGCAAACAGAGACTTTCAAATATTTGGGCATCATTATGCCAAAAGATTTGGCAAAATTATCAGAATGCAATTATCCGCCTATATATAAAAAAAATTAAGGAAGATATAACAAGACGGAACCTAATTCCTTTTTTTAGTCTCAGTTCAAGGATTGAATCCATTAAAATGAATATATTGCCCAGACTATTATATCTCTTTCAGACCCTACCAATAGAGATTAACGAAAATCAATATAATGAATGGAACAAGATATACACGGCATGGTAAAAGGCCTACAGTTCATCTCAAAACTTTGCAATTAGCCATGGAAAAGGGGAGAATGGGGCCTACCTTCTCTTAGAGATTATTATTTTGCAGCACAGTTGAGAGCTGTGATATGCTGGTGCTCAATGGAAAAACATTGAGGAGAGGATACTTCCCATCCCGATACAGGCAATTTGGGCTGGTAACAACCTACAAAGTTACATAAATACTATTGATAACCCATGGGTGAAATGGACTCTTAAAGTATGGAAAACTATTATAAAAGAATATAAACTAGAAGGAGATATTGCAATTCTTAAATGGTGTGCATATGACTCGGATTTGCGCTGAATAAACTGGATGCTGGATTTAAGGACTGGACAACTAAAGGAATAACATTTCTTTGCAATATAGTGAAAGAAGTAACACTGTTCAGTTTTGAAATGCTTAAAGAGGAACACTTATTAGAAAAACAAGACTTTTATTGGTACTTACAGATGCAACAGTATGTTAATAGGAGGGTTAAAAATGTAACCAAGGCAAGTACATGTTTGATAGAGCTATTTAGAAAAGCATATAATTCAGATAATGGTAGTAGAATCATTTCAAGTGTGTATAAGGGTTTGTCAAATCTTAAAACACATTCGACTTGATACATAAAAACAAAATGGGAGAAGGAAGGAGGGATAATTATATAGAACATAGAACAATACAGCACAGTACAGGCCCTTCGGCCCACAATGTTGTGCTGACCCTTAAACCCTGCCTCCCATATAACCCTCCACCTTAAATTCCTCCACATACCTGAGTATATCTGAGGAAAGTATATCTGAGGAAGAATGGACAATAATACGGAGGTATCAATGGAAGTGTACCAGTTCACAGAAACGGAGGGAGTTTGGATGGAAAAGCTTGATAAGATATTTCATTACACCTTCTCAGAAATCGCATTATTATAGTAACCTCCCTGTTTGCTGGAGAGATTGTGGAAATCAAAATGCAAACTATTACCATATTTTCCGGGATTGCCCCGTTATCAAAAACTATTGGAGTGGGATACACAATGCCCTACAAGACATTTTTAAATGTGAAATACCCTTAGAAAGTAAGAACATATATTTTGGGTATATGCCTCAAGAATGGTTGAAAAGAGATAAATATTTAATGAATATACTGCTGGTGGCTGGTAAAAAGACTCTTACCAGGAAATGATTATCACAGGAGAGCCCAACCTTAAATGCATGGATGGAAATTACAAAGGACATTTCCAAAATGGAAAAGATAACAGCATCTGTCAATCATAAGTAGGAACAGTTTGATTCATAGTGGGAAAAATGGTTTAACTACATAACACCTTATAGACCTGATTTTATTCTCACAAATCAATGAATATGTTGTATATAAAAAAGATCACTGCCTACTTGTACATAGTTTTCTCCTTTTGCTTGTTCTTTCTTTCCTCTCTTTTCTATAAGTGTATACCTCAGATAAATATTATGTGGAGATTTGTGGCAAATATGAATATATGATATATATGTACAGTATCTGAAATACATCCTATGGAAATGTTTGTTTGATGATGAGCTTCAATAAAAAATAAATTACAAAAAAAAGAACATAAGAAATAGAAGCAGTAGGCCATCCGGCCCATCAAGCCTGCCCCGCCATTCAATAAGATCATGGCTGATCTGTCCGTAAACTCGGCTCCATCTACTTGCCTTTTCCCCATAACCCTTAATTCCCCTACTATGTAAAAATCTATCCAACTGTATTTTAAATATATTTAGTGAAGAAGCCTCAACTGCTTCCCTGGGCAGAGAATTCCACAGATTCACCACTCTCTAAGAAAAACAGTTTATCCTCATTTCCATCCTAAATCTTCTCCCCTGTATCTTGAGGCAATGTCCCCTAGTTCTAATCTCACCTACCAATGGAAACAACTTTCCTACTTCTATCTTATCTATCCCTTTCAAAATTTTGTATGTTTCTATAAGATCCCCTCTCATTCTTCTGAATTCCAGAGAGTATAGTCCCAGGCGACTCAATCTCTCCTCATAGGTTAACCCTTTCATCTCTGGAATCAACCTGGTGAACCTCCTCTGCACTGCCTCCAAAGCCAGTATATCCTTCCTCAAGTACGAAGACCAGAACTGCACACAGTACTCCAGGTGCTGCTTCACCAGTACCCTGTATAGTTGCAGCATGACCTCCCTGCTTTTGAATTCAATTCCTCTAGCAATGAAGGCCAACATTCTGTTTGCCTTCTTAATAACCTGTTGTACCTGCAAGCTAACTGTTTATGATTCATGAACGAGTACTCCCAAGTCCCTCTGCACAACAGCATGCTGCAATCTTTCACCATTTAAATAATAATCTGCTCTTCTATTATTCCTTCCAAAGCGGATGATCTTGCATTTACCAACATTGTATTCCATCTACCAGAGCTTGGCCCACTCACTTAACCTATCTATATCCCTCTACAGACTCTCCACATCCTCTGTACAATTTGCTTTTCCACTCAGTTTAGTGTCATCAGCAAATTTTGCTACGCTACACTCAGTCTCCTCTTCCAAATCATCAACGTAAATGGTAAACAGCTGCAGGCTCAGCACCGACCCCTGCGGCACCCCACTCACCACCAACTGCCAACCGGAGAAACACCCATTTATACCAACTCTCTGCCTTCTATCGGTTAATCAATCCACTATCCATGCCAATACACTTCCTCAGACTCCATGCATCTGTATCTCATTTATAAGTTTTTTGTGTGGCACCTTATCAAACGCCTTCTGGAAATCCAAGTATACGACATCCACCTGTTCCCCTCTGTCCACTGCACTCATTATGTCCTCAAAGAACTCCAGTAAATCTGTCAAATAGAACCTGCCTTTCTGAATCCATGCTGCATCTGTCTAACGGTACTACTCCTTTCTAAATGTTTCACTACTTCTTCCTTAATGACAGCTTCAAGCATTTTCCCGACTACAGATGCATGTATCCCTCTTGTGCCAAACATTCTTGTTCCAAATCCATGTGGCCAAAGTTGCTGACCAAGAGCATCCTATTGTGGCCAGAGTGTCTTGATGATGTAATGGAGTCAAGTAGCCTTGATTGATGCAACCAAGTGAAGTGGGCAGACCAGAGCAAACCGCCCCCCTCAGTAAAGTAGACTGCATGCCTTTGACAAGTGACAACATTCTATTCCCAGCTTTACCAACTGTTACCAACTTTACCAAATACTCAAGATATCTCAAAATTTGTGACATCTGCAAACATATAAAAATTACCAACAAATGAGTAACTGTTTCAATGATTTATAATTAAGTAATATTATTTTAAATTTAAAATATTACATTATTCATAGATAAATAAGCAAATAACCTTATGTTATTTTCATCTTTCTGTCACATTGCCCAAACCTCCTTTCTAATCTGCAGGCTCATAAACCTACATTGTGTTCCATTTTGGTCACTTGCTATAAGAAAGATGTTATTGAGCTGGAAAGAGTGCAGAGGAAATGTATGAGGAAGATGCCTGAACACGAGGGACTAAGCTATGAAGAGAGGTTGAGAATGGGATTTTTTCATTGGATCATAGGAAAAAGAGTGTTGATCTTATGGAAGTAAATAAAATTAGAAGGGGTCTAGATAGCATCAGTGTTCATAGTCTTTTTCGCTGGGTTGGGGAATCAAGAACTAGAGGGCATTGGTTTAAATTGAGAGGTTTAATAGGGGCAACATTTTCACTCAGGGCATGGTCAGCATATGGAATGAGCTGGCAGAAGAAACAGTTCAGGTATGTACATCAACATTTGAAAAGTACTTGGACAGGTATATGGATCAGCACATGGACCAAATGCAGGCAAATGGGATGAGCTTAGATGAGTATTTTGATTGGCAAAGGCCAGTTGGGTCAAAGAGCTTGTTTGCATACTTCATGCCTATAAATGCTCTGGAGCCTGTAGATTAGATTTATTGGTTATATGTATTTGCAAATATTTATTGGTCTTTTTAGAGGTATTTCATTATTGACAGAAGGTAATGTAATATATCTAATCACAGACAAGAGAAAATCTTCAGACTGGAAATCCAAGCAGCACAGTAGTACATCTAATAGCTAAAACAAATATTGTTGAGAAGTAACATTGCTCCATTCAACACCCAAATAACATCTTTGGATAAGCTGACCTTGTTAGGAATTACCTTGTCAACAAAGCATTTAAAAATTAATGGGCACCATTATAATGATGAATGATTTTGTAATGTGGCCCTGCATAAGAAAGCATAAGAAACTCCGAGATAAGAACAAAGGCCTTCTACAGCTGATGAAACACTTGGCAATTGCCTTTTAAATGGTTATCATACATCAACAATGAAATGTGCCGTAATTTCCGAATACGCTTTAGCCAATTTTGTTTCATGTAGAAAAAATGTTTTACATTCCTTTAATAGTAGAGTTAGTGACATGATATGTGTGTATAAAACTCAGCTGTTATTATCCTTGACACTCTGGTTTGAAAGTGTAGTATGTCATTATTACCTTTATCACTATAATTTTTTCTAATCTGACAGACAAATATGCAAACAATTACAAATAATTATTCAAATTATGCAATAGTGTATTACAGTGAGCAAGTCATTTTAGTGCCCCTGCCGACACCTTTTGTTCCAGCAACCCTGGTCAGGTGCCCTGAGTGCACATTTTAAGGAGTAAAGAAATAATTTGTTTAACATTTCCACCCAAACAGATTCAGCAACCAATTCTCAAAAGAATTATTATTGCAATCTTAAAGGAAAGAAATAACACTGCTTCTCCCCACCTTCATTTAAAATGGCTGCTTCTCCAGTTAATTCAGAATCCCATTTTTTTTCAGGGGCAGGAAAATGGTGGGAATTTCTGAGTTCACACAGACATACTTTTCTCCTTCCTCATATTGTGTTTGACTGTCTTCCACTGGCTTTTATTTAGTGATTATTATTCAACACTTACATCATTTTTCATCATCTTGACAGGAGGCAATATTTCAGCTTGGACATCACTGACAAGGTCAGCATTTATTATCCTGTCTGTGACCAGGTTGCTCCTCTGGACATTTCAAGTAGTAGTTTAAGACAAAGTCAGGATGGCAAATACCCACATTGGAAGAGCACTTCTGAACGAGACAGATTTTTAACGTCAATCCTGGAGCTTAATTATCAATACTAATAACTTTTTAACCCAGATTTATTTAATTATTTTCTCGCTCTTGTTTCAGTGATATTCACATCTGGTTCAGTTGTCCAAGTCTCTGGTTACAAGGTCAATACAAAGCACATTGACATCATTTTGCCTGCAACTCATCTGAGGAGATGAATGTCATTTTCTGTGCTTCTCTCACATAATTACCAGAGAGATAACCCATGTCCTTAACATTTTTCAGCTAGGAGGAATCAAAAGTCAGATTATTATCTAAATGGAGAGACTACAAATGAGTGAGGTACAGAGGGATCCAGGTGTTCCTGTGCATGATACACAAAAGATCAGACTGTAAGTGCAGCAAGTAATTAACAGGGCAAATGGTATATTAACCTTTATTGCCATTGGAGTTTAAAAATAGAGAGAACTATCAGGCTGCATATGGAATACTATGCATAGTTTTTGGTTCCATTATTAAAGAAAAGATATACTAGCATTGAAGGGAGTCCAGGTGAGATTCATTAGGCTAATTCCTGTGATGAAAGAGTTGTCCTATCACGAATAGTTAGATAAGTTAGATCTGTACAGTTTGGAGTTTCGAAGAATGAGGAGCAAACTTACTAAATCATATTAGATACTAACTGAGCATATCAAATTATCTCTTGAGATGTTTCTGCTAGTGAGAATCTTGAAAAAGCAGGCTTGATTTGAAGGTAAGTCATTTAAAACTGAAGATATTTTGTCACAGCAGTTGATGAATCTCGGGAAATCTTTACCCTTGTGAAAACTAGGTGGTGGAAATACACGAAGAAGTAGATATATTTTTGGAAGTAGTATAAAAGAAGGCCTATGTGGAAGAGTCTTGGAAGGAGAGTTGTGTCCTGAATGAGGGTGCAGGGTTGAGGGCCCTGTGCTGATTTCCTTGCATTCTTAAACATTTCAAATCCTTAACTTTGTTTCTTCTTTTCAAAATTCAATTATGGAGCGTATCCCATCCATTTTTCTGGTTAGCTCTTTCACCAAGTTTACAACCTGCTTACGGGTCATTTTATTTTCTGAGATGTTAAGGAATCACAGAATTTTTATAATATGGAAAGAACCCATGTGGTCCATTGGGTCTACACAGGCTACATATTTCCCCATTTATTTCTCGCAAAAAAGGAAGATGTTAAAGCCCAACAAGATGAGAAAGAGCAACTCCATTCTTCCACTAACATTTCTTGTAACCTTTTGCACCTATATTTCCATCAAGTCCACGCACTTTACTATAAGGGCAATGACAGTGGACAACTAATCTTCCAAACCTACAACTTGACATGTGGGAGGAAATTCTTATGACCACAGAGAGAACTGCACACGGACAACACTAGAAGGAAAGATTGAATTGGCTTACCAGAGCTGAGAGGCAGCAATTCTACTTGCTGCCAGGTGGATCTATTTTTCTGTCTTCTCCCATATCCTAAAAAAATTCTTTGGTTTCAGATCTTTATCCAACAACCTTCAGGACTCTGCAATATAATCTATTTCAGCTACCAGCCCATCAGTGTATTCCAAACCCTTACCACCTACTACATGGAAATGCTTCTCTGATGTCATCTTCCTTCCATGACTCTCTTCTTAACTGTTTGACAGATTCAGATTTTATTTCTTACATCTACATCGAAGCATGCAGTGAAACGTGTCTTGCATTAACACCCAACACACCTAAGGAAGTGCTGGGGACAGCCCGCAGGTGTCACCACATGTTCTAGTGGCAACATAGCGTACCCACAATGTTCAGCAGAACAACACAAGCGGTAGCAACAACAACAAAACAAGACAAGATGGACAACAGCAGCAAAGCAAGCACCTTTCCCACCTCCCGCTCGCCCACCCACTCACTTGCACAGCTTTTGTTAATGCCAAGTTCCTCTCTGTCTACTCTAAGCCCTTTATGACTTTTAACACCTCTCTCATTCCCCTCGAAACCTCTTTATTTAAAGAAAAGCTATTTCAGCTAAACCAACCTATCCACATAAATAAAGTTCTTCACCCCCAAATCATTTTAGTTTCGCCCTGCACTTTCTCTAAAACCTTTGTATGATTCTTAATATCTCTCTCCCAGAACTAGTCACAGTAGATGAACCAGGGTTTTATAAAGATTTATCATGACTTCCTTACTTCTGCATTCTTTATCTCTGTTTACAAAGCCTGTTAACCTTTTTTTAACCTCCCTTGATGTCCTTGAAATATTTTGTTACCTTCCTCACAGCCCATCATATCTTCATAGTTTCATCAATATATCCAGATTATTAAGAATTATTAACAAGAATAGTGATCACAGTTCTGACACCTGAGGAATTCTGTTGTACATTTCCCTCAAATCTAATAAGCATCTTTTTACTGCTACTCTTGTTCCAGTTTGGTGTCTGTGCTGCAGCCCCTGTCATCCTATCCATTCTTGCTGATACCGTATCAAGCACACTTTGGAAATTCTTAAATACATCTACTATTTTGGATAACAACCCTCTTGGTTACTTCTTCAAAAAACTTCATCCAAGTCAGTTAAACATAGAACTTAGAATGAAGATCAGCAGAGCACAAGAACAGACTCTTCATCCCACAATTCCTGCAATTCAACATATTGCCAGTGTGAACTAAATCTCTCTTGTTTGCATGTGATCCAATTCCTCTATTGCCTGTATACCTGTGTGTCTATCTAACAGCCACTATTGTATCTGTTTCCACTGCTATCCCTGGAAGTCCATTCCAGGTACCTACCACTCTGTGTAAAAAAACTTGCCCTACACATCTCCTTTAAACTTCTTCCTTCTCACCTTAAATTGATTTCCTCTAGTACTTGCCACTTCTATCCTGGAGTAAAAGACACTGACTATCTGCCCTAGCTATGCCTCACATAATTTTGTAAACTTCTATCAGTCCTTTCCTTAACCTCCAAGAAAACAACTCAAGTTTCCCCAACCATTCATACGTCTAGTATAGGCGCATCCAAGTAAACGTTTTCTACACTCTTTACAAAGCCTTCACATCCCTCTTGTAATGGGGTAACCAGAACTGCACACAATATAAACTATATTTCACAGGCAGCTTCGCCAATGCTTTATCTAGCTGATTTGCCTCTAACTATTCCAAACCTGTTTCTCTAATCAATCCACACCTGTCCATGTGAGACCTCCTTACCACTGAGTTTTAACTGGCAGATCTACAGTCTCAGGGCTTATCCATACAATGGGGAAGAAGGCTAAAACATTCACCAGTCCTCGGGCACTACCCCAAGTTACCTTTTGAATACATAAAGAACAACATAATTTAAAGTTCTTGCTGCACTCCAATGATTTATGTCTCCTCTCTTTACAACTTCAATCTGAAATCAATAATATTTTATTAGTTGAATAAATTAGCCAAAGCTTTTAGCAACATAATGCATGGACACATATTTTGTACAACCTTTAATGTAATCGCCTTTGCTTTCTAATAATAATTCTAAGTTTAAGACATGTTTAGCAAAACCAAGTAAGGGATACACCTCATACACCCCAAGTAAATGCAGAGAAGTCAAGATTAAAATTTGGAAAACGAATGGGACTGACAATGACTAAAACATTAATATAACCTGGTACTCAAGCAAGGCGGTAGCAGGAGAGTTTTATGTTAGAGGCCTACAGTTATAATAGCAGGCTGATAAGTTACTTGTGTCCAGGGTGAGATCAAAAATTCACTGACCTATGGTGTACTGTTATTAGATTTTGCTTCAATTTATGTGAATGAACCTTATAAAGATTATGAAGCTATCATTATTCAAGTGTATATTAGGAAATGTGTGTGTGTGTGTGTGTGTGTGTGTGTGTGTGTGTGTGTGTGTGTGTGTGTGTGTGTGTGTGTGTGTGTGTGTGTGTGTGTGTGTGTGTGTGTGTGTGTGTGTGTGTGTGTGTGTGTGTGTGTGTGTGTGTACTTATACAAGATAAAGATAAAGTGACAGTTTTTTGAGGTGTGGAAGTCTTTGGAACTCCCTTTCTCAAAGAATGGTGGAATCAGAGTCTGAATACTATTAAGGAAAAGATGAATAGCCACCTGAAAAGTAAGGGGGGGGGGGGGATTGGTAAATGTCAGATGAGAATATGGAACTGAGGTTACAATCAGATTAGCCATGATTTTGTGGCATACCAAATTTGAGGGGCTGAGTGGTCTACTCCAGCTCCTGATATGCTCCTTAGCATAAATCCAAAGCAACACATGTTTTTAGAATCCAGCCACCCACAACAATATTTTTTATTTAATTAATTACTTCTGAATTTACACCATCCATAAGAGAGAGGCATCAATAATTATTCAGAGAAACATTGGTCCTTTGAGAGTTTTGTTTTAAAATTATATAGCACATTGCTGAAGGGAAAGAAGCATCATGTTGAAGCAGCAGTGTACTTGAAAATGCTTCCTGCTTTCCCCTTCCTTCTTCCAGCCTTACATCCAAGGTCAAAGTTTACATTGAATTCAGGGAGGGGAATGATGTGAATTGATGCAGTAGTTCAGACCTGGATGTAAGGTATGAAATTTCCATTTGCTGCCACACATAAAATCTTTGCAAAATAACTGCCAGGAAGGCAGGGTTTTGCAAGAGAGACATTCAAAATCAAAATGATTGTACTTTGCAAGACATATTCGTGGAACTTGTCTCGGAGAAGGCTCCCTGGAGGACTGGATGATTTCTTGCCTTAAAAGCAAAAGAACAAAACATTGGTGGTTTGACGTGAATTGCTTGTCATGATTAACTCATAGTATAAACAATGGCACTTGGAGTTTCCTTCACAGAACTGGGAAGGCAAATTGCAGTCTGTGTTATTTGATCCATCTGGCAAAAATCTTTTGAAATCATTACTAATACAATGTGGATTCTGTTTCTGGATTTATTATCATTTGTTTTGTACCTAGAAAGAGAGGGAGACAGCCGTCTAGCTAAAACTCTCCAGGGTGCAATTTTTGACAATAATATATTGTATCAATAAAATTAGGTTGCATATTTTAAATGAATAGTTAATAATAATGGCCTTCAACCACTGGAATTTCACATCCTTCTGCTCTTTAATATCTGTAGTAATCCTTGATGCTCCATCAATGCCGTGCATTAAAAAGTACAAAGCTACACAAAATCACAGCACAGTGAGCCGTCATCATTGTGATATTACATTTTAAATCCACGTCAGAGAAGATGATTTGCTCACATTTAAACAATTTTCCCTTATTGAATGGTAGAGCAGGTTTTGCTAGCTAAGCAACCTATTCCAGCACCTTATTTCATATTTTACTTGTCTTAATTCACATAAATATATCAGAATTGTGTTACGTAAACCCCGTAACCAGGTAACTTACCAGCAAAGATAGATGGATCAGCTGAGTCGGATGCTACTATTTTCAAACGTTTTATTCAACAAGGGCACAAACGTATGGTTAATACAAAACATTCAGATCGTCAACACTCAATCTAAAACACCGGTGTAACCATAATCAATCAGAAATAAGCTCTACAGTTGTCTAGGGGTTAATACTGAGTCCAACAGAAATATAAAGAGTCACTCAGAATTTTGCCGGCTTTTCCTTTTTGGGAACCGCTGGGATTTTCACGTTGTAGAGAGAGAGAGACGACTTAGAAAAGATACACACTTGCCCGTCGTCTTGGCAGACCTGGTTCTTGGAATCAGGGGAGCAGACTTCCCCGTTGTTATTTAAAAGCAGTCTTTCGTTGGTTTTAGCCACAGATTCAAATTCAGAATCTAACGCAAGTGGCTTCCTTCAAAATGGCGTCCCCCTCCCACGGGAATCGATCTCGTGTTTCCTTGGTGTCTACTGGGTGTGTCTGAGGGTCCTCCCCTCAGACCCGCCTTTATACTTCTTCACGGGATCGCAGGTGTCAATCAAGTTGCAGGTATTGCGATCTCTCTCTCAACCAGCCCACTTTGCCCGAGGGCTTTTCACGTGGTCTCCATGAGACAATAGTCAAAGTCACCTTTATTCTGCTTCTTGGGAGAACGTGGTCTTCCGCACGTCTCTCTCTCTTGGGTCAGTTGACCCCCCTTAACTAGAGTTCTTGCGATTTTCACAAAGGAGGGGGCCAACGGCATAACAATTGTCATTTAACCTTTACTGTAAAGTCTACTTTCATACCCTGAAATCGCAAGTTTTGCTTTATCAGGCATTCGACTCTCATAGGGTCCTTGATGCCCTCCATAGTTCCTTACAGTAGCATGGCCAGAGAGTGAAAAGCTCGGCTGACTGAGCCAGTTTTCAACCATCTCATCTAGAGCTCACCTAATCTCCCTGTTGGCAGAGGCGTTGAACCCCTCTGGAGACCGATACACCTTCTGTTGTATGGATTAGTGTCGCCTATTCCATACATCGACCATTGAACCATTTCAATACCATGTCTTGGAGACACAATAGTCAGAGCATCATAGAGTCAAAGAACATGATAGCACAGAAATGTGCCTTTTGACCCCTCTAGTCTGTGCAAAAATGTTATTCTTCCTTTTAGTCCCATTGACCTGCACCTGGACCATTGCCTACCATCTCTCTCTCTCTCTCCCTCCCTCCCTCCCTCTCCCTCTCTCTCCCTTCCTCTCCCTCTCTCTCTCCCCCTCCCTCCCTCTCCCTCTCTCTCCCTCCCCCTCCCTCTCCCTCTCTCTCCCTTCCTCTCCCTCTCTCTCTCCCCCTCCCTCCCTCTCCCTCTCTCTCCCTCCCCCTCCCCCTCTCTCTCCCCGCTCCCTCCCTCCCCCTCTCTCTCTCTCTCCCTCCCTCGCTCCCCCCCCCCTCTCTCCCCCCTCCCTCCCTCTCTCTCTAGGTTTTAGGCACATATACAGTATATAGCTCAGTTGCCTAAGACTTTTGTACGGTATTGGAGTAGGCTTTAGAATTGCACTGTACTGCTGCTGCATATGAGAGTGATGACACATCTGATTCTGATATGGTCTCTATTGTGGACTGAGAGTGGGAAGGAGGCAGGAAGAGGGGAATCAATGTTGGAAAAATGGGGAGGGAGCAAGAATCAGCAAGGAGACGTTCTGCAATGATCAATAAACCAATTGTATGGAATCAGATGCCCTTGCCTGCTGTTTCAGGGCCGGGCATGCCTGCATCCGTGCCACTCCCTGCCCCTGGCACTCCTTCCCTGGCATCTGTCCCACACCCCTCTTGCGGTGCTCCACCTTTATCATTCCCAACATCCTTATCTCCTGTAAGATTTACGAGCTCACAATCCACTCCACATTGACAAATACAGACTATGCAAAAGACTTAGTCACCCTAGCTTTATATATGTGCCTAAGACTTCTGCACAGTACTGTTGTACAGCACAGGAACGGGTCCTTAAATTAAATTAGTAATCAAATGGCCAACTAAACTAGCCCCTTCTACCTACACAATGTCCTTATCTTTCTATTTACCTCACTGTGCTTATCTAAACGTCTCTTAAAAGTCCTTATGTATCGCCCTCTCCCACCAGCCCAGACAGTGTCTCCCTCTGCCAGCAGCCCAGACAGTCCATTCCAGCCATCTACCACACTCTGTATATAAAACTTGCCCCTCATATCTCCTTTGAACCCACCCTCTCTTACCTTAAATGTATGCCCTCTGGTATTAGACATTTCAACTCTGGGAAAAAGATACTGTCCATGTGTTCTATCTATGCCTCTCATAAACCTTTATCAGATCTCCCCTCAGCCTTCACTGCTCAGGAGAAAACAACCCAAGTTTGCCCATTTTATCAGATTCAAGATTCTGCCACCACTTCTGTTTCCTTCCTGCTTCTATTGCTGTCTCACCCTCCCCACTCCCAATCTGGCTCTATTTGAGCAACACACACAAAATGCTGGAGGAACTCAGTAGGCCAGGCAGGCCCTTCATCAGAAGGCTCCATTTTCCCCTTTGTAATGTCTCCCTGTCTGTCTATGCTGGTCACAGACCAGTTTCTATCTTCCAACTTCACCTCCCTCTTTCCACTATCTGTGTCCACATATTCATCATCCACCTCCTCACCTGGTTCCCCATATAGAACATAGAACATAGAAAGCTACAGCACCATACAGGCCCTTCAGCCCACAATGTTGTGCCAACCGTGTAACCTACTCTAGAAACTGCCTAGAATTTCCCTAGTGCATTGCCCTCTATTTTCCTAAGCTCAATGTACCTATCTAAGAGGCTCTTAAAAGACTCCATTGTATCCGCTTCAACCACCATTGCTTGCAGTGCATTCCACACACACACTACTCTCCGTGTGTAGAACTTACCCCTAACATCCCCCCTGTACCTACTTCCAAGCACCTTAAAACTATGCCCCCTCATGTTAGCTATTTCAGCCCTGGGAAAAAGCCTCTGGCTATCCACACAATCAATGCTTCTCAACAGTTATACACCTCTATCTAGTCACCTCCAAGGAGAAAAGGCCAAGTTCACTCAACCTATAATGCACGCTCTCCAATTCAGGCCACATCCTTGTAAATCTCCTCCGCTCTCTTTCTATAGTACCTACATCTTTCCTGTAGTGAGGTGACCAGAACTGAACAAATGGGGTCTGACCAACATCTTGTATAGCTGTAACATTACCTCGCAGCTCTTGAATTCAATCCCACGGTTCACAAATGCCAATACACCATATGCCTTCTTAACAACACTGTCAACCTGCATCCTATCAATGTCCTGCTGTAACATTTGGCAATCCTCCAGACTATCCACAACACCCCCAACTTTTATGTCATCAGCAAACTTACTAACCTACCCTGCTATTTCCTCATTCAGGTCATTTATAAAAATCACAAAGAGGAGAGATCCCAGAACAGATCCCCGAGGCACACCACTGGTCACCGACCTCCATCCAGAATACAAACCATCTACAACCACCCTTTGCCTTCTATGAGCAAGCCAATTCTGGATCCACAAAGCAAGGTCTCCTTGGAATCCCATGCCCCATTACTTTCTGAATGAGTCTTGCATGAGGAACCTTATCAAATGCCCTGCTGAAATCCATCCACTACATCCATTGCTCTACCTTCATTAATCTGTTTTGCTACATCCTCAAATAATTCAATCATGCTCCTCAGGCACAACCTGCCCTTGACAAAGCCATGCTGACTATCCCTAAACAGATAATGTCTCTCCAAATGCTCAAAATCCTACCTCTCAGGATCTTCTCCAACAATTTGCCCACTACTAGAGTAAGACACTTGGCCTATAATTTCCCGGGTTACCTCTACTCCCTTTCTTGAACAAGGGAACAACATCTGCAACCTTCCAATCCTCTGGTACTTCACCCGTCCCTATTGATGATGCAAAGATCATTGCCCGAGGCTCAGCAATCTCCTCCCTCGCCTCCCACAGTAGCCTGGGGTATATCTCATTCGGTCCCAGCGACTTATCTAAATTAATACCTTTCAACAGCTCCACCACATCCTCTTTCTTGATGTCTATGCACTCAAGTATTTCAATCTGCTGTAAGAGATCCCTACAATAGCCACTGTCCTTTTCACTGTTGAATACTGAAGTGGAGGTATTCATTAAGTACCTCCACTCCCTTCTCAGGCTCCATGCACACGTTTCCTCTATCGCACCTGATTGGTCCTATACTCACACAGCTCATCTACTTTCTTTTCACATACTTGTAGAATGCCTTGGGATTTTCCTTAATCCTGCTCACCAAGGCCTTCCCATGGCCTCTTCTAGCTCTCCTAATTTTATTCTTGAGCTCCTTCCTGGCACCCTTGCAATTTTCTAGAGCTCTAACAGCACCTAGTTTCTTGACCCCATCGTAAGTTTTTCTTTTCTTCTTAACTAGAATTTTTACATCCTTTGTACACTATAGTTCTTTTACCCACCCATCCTTTCCCTGCCTCAATGGAACATACCTACGCAGAACGCCATGCAAATGTTCCCTGAACATTTGCCACATTTCTACTGTGCATTTCCCTAAGAATATCTGCTCCCAATTTATGTTCTCAAGTTCCTGGCATCATGTTTCCCCCTACCCCAATTAAATGCTTTCCCAAATTGTCTGCTCCTATCCCTCTCAAGCACTATGGTAAAGGTGACAGAGTTGTGGTCACTAACTCCAAAATGCTCTCCCACCGAGAGATCTGACACCTGACCAGGTTCATTTTCCAATAACAGATCAAGTACAGCCTCTCCTCCAGTTGGCTTACCTACATATTGTGTCAGGAAACCTTCCTGAACATACCTAACAAACTCCACCCCTTGCCAGTCAAAATTAGGAAAGTTAAAATCACCCATCACAACAACCCCATTATTTTTGCACCGTTCCAGAATCTGCCTCCCTATCTGCTCATCAATTTGTCTGTTGTTATTGAAGGGGTCTATAAAAACACCCAGTAGAGTTACTGCCCCTTCCTGTTTCTGACTTCCACCCACACTGACTCAGTAATCCCTCCATGACTTCCTCCTTTCCTACAGTCATGATACAATCCCTGATTAGTAATGCCACTCCCCCACCTCCTTTGCCTCCCTCTCTGTCCTTTTTGAAACATCTAAAGCCCGGCACACTCAGCAGCCATTCCATTCCCTGCGACACAAATCACCTGTCAACCACACCCCCACCCCCCCACCTCACCCTCTCATCTCTTTATTCGGGCTACAACTTCAATCCTGATGCAAGGGCTTGACCGGAAATTTCAATTGTCCCTCTTCCTCCGTAGCTTTTATCCTGTTCTGTCTGAGCATGAAGTAGTAATATGGGTGGAGCACGAAGCTGAAAGTAGGTCAAAAAAGATGAGTTGCCCGCATTACTGAAGGTCTAATTAACCACATATTTATATTCATGAAGAATCAGATGATATCATGAGCATATTAAAACAAGAGCAAAATAAACTTAGATTATATCTTTATAATACACATTGAATCAATTTTAAAATCAAAGCAAATCTTTCAACTTTTCCTTAGTTTTTAATCATCACAAGATCACTTTCAGTGTTTCATATTATACCATAAAACAGAAAGCGGGACAGTGTGGTTAATTATTCCAATAAATTTAATCTCCTTATAAGTGAAGTGCCGTTTTTCCACCTCTTAATAATTCTTGCAATGCCTGAGAGTGATTTCTTTCTGCTTTGTGAATAATATTATTTGGTGGGGTAAAAGCTCATCTGCCAGTGCAGGGAATTACATGCATGAGAGCAACAACTGCAAATTGTATTCTGCTTCTGAAATTCTGTTACATTGAAATTACTTGAACAGAATTTCAGAAGCAGTGGACAATGAGGATCCACTACTATACTGGCCCCAAGGAGGACAACTTCTACCCTGATGGGTAGTTCTGTTGGATTACAGTCTATAATTGTTATTTTCCTCATAGTTTAACTTTCCTGAGCTTGCTTGTATTTTTATATTATCATCTATACACGAAATGGCTCAGTGAAGTTTCCAGTAATTACTTTACAGTTGCTTCTTTTTTTTTTCTAGAAACTTCTTAGCTTTCAGTGGCAGGTGTCATGGCTTTTGAATCTGGCTAAATAGGTCAGTGATTATCAATAAAATATTCATTATTTCTAGTCTGAGTATGAGATGACCAAGGCTGCTTTCTCCTTTGTCTTTTCATTATTCTCTCAGCTCTCACTTTGTTCATTTTCTGTCCTTGTAGCTGTTAATGAAACAGTCATAAGCAAAAAGTTGTATGAATCAATCGTGACTTCCAAAGAACTTCTGGTTCACAAAAGTATCAGGATCCATCAGTTGAGCAGTAAAAACACTGCTAACTATAGAACTGTGATCCTCACGTCAGTGGTAGAGGAGATACTGGAAAAAATTCTGAAAGACAGGATTAATAATCACTTGTAAAGACAGGGATTGATCAGAGACAGCCAACATGGCTTTTTCAAGGGTAGATCTTGTTTAACCCAGTTGATTGATTAAAAAGGTAATCAAGGGGTTCAATGAGGGCAGGGTAGTAGATATGACTTACATTGACATTAGTAAGGTGTTTGGCAGGCTCCCACATGTGAAACTGGTTCAAAACATCAGGGATCATCAGATCCAGGGCAGGTTAATGAACTAGATCTAAAATCAGCTTGTTAATTGGAGACAGAAGGTAATTTTGTTTTTGTGTTAGGTGCCTATAACGAGTGGAACTCGACAGCATTGGAGACTGGACCCTTGGTGTTTGTAATTATGCATGAATGGCTTGGATGCGGATGTGGGAGATAAAATACTGTAAGCAAGTTTTCAGATGATGCAAAGATTAATGGATAGCATGAAAGGTAGAATTAGGCTCCAGATCAATGTTTTGGGAAAATGGATTGAAAATGGCAGATGGAGTTTAATCCAGACAAATATTGGAAGCATTAATGATGCAGGGCATAATTGTGAATAGTATGGTCTTAAGGACTATTGAAAAACAGAGAGACCATGAATATAATCAAATACTATGTCCATAGTATCATAGTTCCTTGGAGGTGGTAATGCAGAGAGACTTGAGTCCTGATGAAGGGTCTCGGCCCAAAATGCCGATTGTTTTCTCTTTTCCATAGATGCTGCCTGGCCTGCTGAGTTCCTCCAACATTTTGTGTGTAATGCACGTAGACAATTTGTTAGGAAGGCATATGGAATACTGACCTGCATTATTTGGAACAACAAATACAGAAGTAGGAGTTCATGCACCAACTTCATAAAACCTTGGTCAGACCTCAGCTGAAGTATCTCATGCAGCTGTAGGTACCAGGGTAGAGGGAGATGGCGCAAAGGAGATTCATCATAGTTTTGCCTTGGATGGAGCAGTTCAGTTATGGTGAGAGATAGAAGGCTTCTCTACCTGGAGTACAGAAGGCTAAAAAACAAATTGGTTTAGATATATAAAATTATGTGGGATGGACTTCCGGTAAGATGGCGATTGTTTAGCTGCTCCGAACTTTTGTTCCGTTACTGTCGCTATCTTTGCACTAAATGTCTTCATTTTTTAAACCTTAGTTAGGAATTATCTCGGTATCTCTTACTTGCCTGTGAATATATCTAACTTACAAAGTCTAGCAAGAGTTCTAAATCCGGGAGAAAAGAAACTATGACCCCGTCGGACGAGACGATGGTTGCGCTTGGAAAGCTCCGAGATGAAATCTTAAAGGAATTTAAAACCGCTTTCAAACAGTTAGAAGACAAACTGGATCGGATCAACGATAAAGTGGACAAACATGCTGAACACTTATCTCGCATCGATTTGACTTCTGAAGGTTTAGAGAGTCGTGTTCGATACTTGGAGACTCTCTGTTCCAGCTTAGAGGAAAAATCTAATAAACTTCTTTCCAAACTGGTGGATCTCGAAAATCGTAGCAGACGCTGCAATATCAGAATTCTGGGATTACCAGAGGCGACTGAAAAGGGATCAACCGTGAAGCTTTTCACCGAGTTTCTCTGTGAGTTATTCGGGAAAGATTTGCTTCCGAAGCCACCCGAGCTCGAACGGGCACACAGGGTTTACGTTCCCCCGGAATTCTGGGCTCCCGCCCGCCCGTTTCCATCAATACCAGGTAAAACACAGTCTGATCGTAGAGGCGTGTCGCAGGGGGTCGCTTCCTTTCAAGGATACAACCATTCACTTTGTGGAAGATTTTGCACCCCAGACCTTAAAGATGCGCGCTGAGTTTAAAGGTGTAATGAAAGTGCTTTTTGATCGTGGTTTCAAACCTTCCCTTCGTAACCTTGCTGATCTACGAATCAAGCTTAATACCGGGAAATTCAAGAAGTTCAAATCAGCGAAGGAAGCTGAAGTGTTTGTGGCAAGTCTTCCGGCTATCCAGTCATCTTCGGAATCTGATCGGACCTCCTAAAATGGTGGATAAGTACTCCTCATAGTAAAATTACTTTCTTTGGGCTCGGAATTCACTTGAATCACTCAGACATTATTCATTGAAACTTTAAGGGCTGTTGACAATCTCTCCCGGGATTTGGTGTGTGTGTAATCTATTTTTATTCTTGTATAACTTTACCTACAGAGTTCTACAACTAACTCTAACTTGTTTTGGAGGTTCGAAGTCTTTAGTGAAGGCCTCCCTGTTTGTCGGTTCACAGTTCAACTGCTGATTCATTTTTCCTTTGTTTTAAATATTTATTTATTTTATCTTTTTCTTTTCTTCACCCTTTTTTTTCTAATCTCTGAATTTTTTTCTCCCTTCTCTGTAAACGTCTTGAATTTATAATTTTCCCCTTCCTCTTCCTTTTTCTTTTTCCTCCTTACCTTTTTTTTCCCTTTCTCTTACTTTATTCTTCTATAATTTTTCGCGGGTAGGTTAGTTTTGGTTTTCTTCCGATTTTCTCTGTACTAAGTTTTATATTTCTGCAGAAGATGTTCTAATCTGTAGTTATGTTTTCTAGTGCATAAACTGGTTATTACTTGCTATAGTATTTATACGGAACTGTTGTTAATGACACAGATCTGGAAGTTGTATTTGGGTTAATTATTTTGGTAGAGCTAGCTACTTGTTTTGGTAGCCGTCTAGTTTTGGGTTGTGCGGGTGGGGTGAGTTTTCCAGGTCCAACATCTCTTTATTGCTTAGGACATGTTTATATTTTGACCTTACGAACCCAGACTGCTATTGTACTGCTTGACTTTTTATATGCCTGCTGCCTTTTATGCATTAGTAATTGATAATGGCTAGTGCACTTAAATTCGTGAGCTGGAATGTAAAGGGACTGAACCACCCTGTTAAAAGGAGGAAGGTATTCGCACATATTAAACAACTCAAAGCTGACATTGCTTTCCTCCAAGAAACTCATACTCGTTGTTCTGATAACTCCCGGCTTCTGTCAAAGTGGGCGGGTCAGCATTTTCATTCATCCTTTGCCGCTAAAGCTAGGGGAGTTTCCATTCTTATTAACTCAAATATTCCTTTTGAACTCCATAATAAAATATCTGATACAAATGGCCATTTTATTATTGTTTCTGGTAAACTATATAACACTAAAGTTACACTAGCAAACCTGTATGCCCCCAACTTTGATGATGTTAACTTTTTTGAATGGTTTTTTTCCTCACTACCAGACTTAAACTCATACTCTCTTATACTGGGTGGTGACTTCAACTGTTGGTTGGATCCTAAACTGGACCGATCGTCCTCTGTTACCAGATCACCTACTAAATCTGCCTTAGCTATTCAATCGTTTCTCTCTAATTTTGGTATCTCTGATATATGGCGTTTCCTCCATCCTACGGAGAGAGATTATTCTTTTTTCTCACATGTTCACCATACCTTCACTAGAATTGACTATTTCTTACTCGATAACCAACTTATCCCATTTGCCCACTCTTGTGACTATCAGAGTATACTGATTTCTGACCATGCCCCAATTACCCTCTCTCTGAACTTTCCTGGTCTCCCTCAGAGGAACAAACACTGGCGGTTCGATTCAACTTTATTATCGGATGATGATTTCGTCAAATTTATTAAGGACCAGATAACCTTTTATTTTAACACTAATACATCACCTGAAGTGCCATCCCAGATTGTCTGGGATGCCATGAAAGCATATCTGAGGGGTCAAATAATCTCTTACACAGCAAAACTCAATAGAAGATCCTATGCAGATCGAGCAGACCTCATTAACCAGATTAAAGATTTGGATCAAGTATATGCCCAAACTAAGAACCCTGAATTATACAAGAAGCGCGTTGAACTCCAAACTAAATTTAACCTTCTGTCCACTCAACCTGTCGAACGCCAACTTCTCGAAAGCAAGAGCCGCTTTTACATTCATGGGGATAAGTCTGGTAAATTCCTAGCCAATCAGCTGAGGCGTTCCAAAGCCAAACAACATATTACAAAGATCCGGAAGGAGAACGGAGACTTTACATCGGATCATTTAGAAATTAATGACGCATTTAAAAATTTTTATTCTCGGCTTTATTCCTCTGAATCCCTGAATGACAATATCTCTGTGGATCAATTTTTACAGAATCTGAATATCCCCTCACTTTCATCTGATTCCAAAGCCAAACTCAATGCGCCTATATCACCAGAAGAAATATCTTTTGCAATTTCTGCACTGTCCTCAGGGAAATCTCCTGGACCTGATGGGTTCCCTGTGGAATTTTATAAATCATTCTCTTCACTTCTTTCTCCTCAGTTACTTTCAGTATTATCTGACTCGTTTAATTACGGCAAATTGCCACCCTCTTTCAATGAGGCATCTATTATTCTTCTTTTAAAAAAGGGCAAAGACCCAACAGAGTGTTCCTCGTACAGGCCGATCTCTCTGCTCAATGTTGATGTAAAGATCTTAGCTAAAGTGTTGGCTCATAGATTAGAAACCATTATTCCCTCCATTATCTCTGATGACCAAACAGGCTTTATTAAAAACCGTCTCCCTTTTTTTAACATTTGGCGTCTATTTAATATTTTATACTCAGTTCCAACTGGGACCCCTGAATGTGTTACCTCCCTTGATGCGGAGAAAGCATTTGATCGTATAGAGTGGAACTACCTTTTTGCAGTCTTAGAAAAATTTGACCTCGGCCAAAGTTTCATCTCTTGGATCCAATTGCTGTACCTGTGTCTTACTGCTTCTGTTCTAACTAATTTTCAGAAATCCCAAGTATTTAATCTCAAATGTGGCACCCGTCAGGGATGCCCCTTAAGTCCCTTTCTCTTTGATTTGGCTACAGAACCTCTGGCGATAGCATTTCAAAATTGTCCTGAATTGACCGGGATTTGGAGAGGAGGTGTTGAGCATAAAGTTTCTCTCTATGCTGATGACTTATTACTCTTTCTCTCAAATCCGTCTACATCCTTACCTCTAATGTTTTTACTTCTTGACCAGTTTAGCCAGATCTCTGGCTATAAACTCAACTTACATAAGAGTGAACTTTTCCCAATTAATAAAGAAGCACAAGAACTAATATTTCGTGATCTCCCTTTTAAAGTAGTCCATAATCAATTTACTTATCTTGGAATTACAGTCACAAGGAAGTTTAAAGATTTCTTTCGTGAAAACTTTGTCAATCTTTCATATACTATAAAACAGAGTCTGGTACAATGGTCACCTCTATCTATGTCCTTGGTAGGTCGTATTAATGTTGTTAAAATGTATGTTCTCCCCAAATTTTTATACTTATTCCAATCTATCCCAATTTTTATTCCTAAATCTTTTTTTGATTCCTTAGACTATTATTTTGTCATATTTGTGGCAGAATAAGCGCTCTAGAATTAATAAAATCCACCTCCAAAAATCTAAAAAAGAGGGTGGCATGGCTTTACCTAACTTTCGCTTATATTACTGGGCAGCTAATATACGTTGTGCTGCTTTCTGGTCTTTCTTCCACGGTCAACCCGAGTGCCCTAACTGGGTGGCAATGGAGTTGAGCTCCACTAAAGAATTATCTATATCTGCACTTCTTGGCTCTGCACTCCCTAGCAGTCTGCCCAGATCAATAGCTAACCCTCTGGTTAGACACACTTTGCGTATATGGGCTCAGTTCAGGAAATGCTATGGTTTCCAGGGGTTTTCTGTTTCTAGCCCTGTCGCACATAATCACCTTTTTTTACCTACTACGTACGATTCAGCATTCCATGCTTGGTACAGGAAGGGCATTAGACATTTTGAAGATCTCTTCATTGATAATCGCTTCGCTTCTTTTCAGCAGCTTTCCGTTAAGTTCAACCTGCCTAACGCTCACTTTTTCAGATATCTCCAAATCCGACACTTTACTGCTCCTTTAATTCCCAACTTTCCTGAAATGCCTGCGAAAAATGCTATGGACCTATTTCTTACCATTAATCCACTAGGTAAAGGTTTAATATCAATTATCCGAGATAAACTAGCAGCCTTACGACGGGCCCCTGTGGATAAAATTAAAATGGCCTGGGAGCAGGATTTAAATATCTCCTTATCCGAGGAGAGCTGGGACTCGGTTCTCAAATCGGTCAACTCAACCTCCCTTTGTGCTCGCCATTGCCTCTTACAGTTTAAGATTGTTCATAGAGCCCATATGTCTAAATCTAAACTATCTCGATTCTACCCTGGCATTAGTCCGCTCTGTGATAAATGCAAGAGGGGCGTGGCCTCTCTCATCCATATGTACTGGTTCTGTCCTAGCTTGGAGAAATTCTGGAAAGATGTCTTCACTACATTATCGGGTATTCTGAATCAGCACCTAGAACCTAACCCCTTAATTGCTCTGTTCGGTTTTTGGGGCGAGACAGATTTATGTCTGGGTCCGACCAAATGCCGAATACTATCCTTTGCCTCTCTCCTGGCGAGACGCTTGATCCTCCTTAGATGGAGAGATGTTGCCCCGCCCACTCATGCGCAATGGCTTAACGACATTATGGCCTGCTTGGACCTCGAAAAAATTCATTATTCAGTTCTTAATTCGGATCTAAAGTTCCATAAGGTCTGGGGACCTTTTATCGAGTACTTTCATAACCTTCCTCCTGACTAGGGTTTTTTTTTCTTCTTCTTTTCGGTCCCTTGCTTTCAGCTCCCTTTTTTTTCTGGTAGTAGGCATTATTATCCTCTGTTGCTAAGTGTATTCACAGTCTGGGAGTTTGACTGTCCTGACCTATACTCTTTATACTGTGTTGTGGTCGGTCTGGAGTTGTTGTTGTTTTTTTTCTTGTGTTGTGGGGTTTGGGGAGGACACTAAGCTTACTTGTCTTTAATTTAGGTGCTTTTTTGTTAAACTCTCTTCCTTTGTAGCATATTGTTATTGTATGCTTAATCTTGCACTGTATTAATGCTCCTCATTGGGATTTGGGGTTTTTAATTTTGTAAAATGTTTTGAAAAACTAATAAAAAAAATTTTTTAAAAATTATGTGGGATGTAGATAGGGTGATTTCAATGATTTAATAATTCTATGCTAATTAGTGAATGAACATATTTCTGCCTTCCAAACAACCAATTGCTTGCAATTTATTGCAAAAGTAAGGACGACATGATTAATTTTGTTCTGGATATCTGTCATATACACCAACCTAGAATCTGATCATGAACATCAATGGAACAATAAGCATAACAATGTAGCCATTCCACCAATTTACTGATGTGCTCCGTGTTCCTGTAGATCTCATTAGAAGATGTTCGAGCATAAAATTGATTCAAATAATCTTAACCAATTGAGACAACAAAAGGGGAGAAAAAAAGAAACTCAAATTATACAGTTCTTACTTAAGTAATGATATTAAACCATTTCCACTTCCAATTTAACCAACTGGTCAAAGCCGGCTGAGGAAACTTCCCAAGAACCGAAACAGTCTGCCCAAATAAACAAACATCACAGTCTCAGTAAGGATAGTATTTTAATAGTATTCCAGGAAACTAGTTTTTAAAAAGCTATAACAAAGCATTTCTTTTCTATTGTATTCCAAAATATGTTAGTAACTTAGAGAACTTCAATTGCCTAGAAATTTGATAGTATGTTGGTTTGTCTTTAAGACCTATTCAATTGAAATTTGATGATTTTGGATGAAAATTGGAAGAACATGGCCAGATTGTGAGAATCATGTTGTATGCATGAAGTGACCCAAGACTTTGAGTCATGGTACCTACTAGCTCATGTTAGAAATTAGATACAAAGGAGTTACATCAAAGGAGGATTGACATCAATTTCCAACTGTAGAATGTAATGACATTACTAAACGATATATCAGTGCTGCTGGCTGAGGTTCTATACTGAACATCTATCTTTTGGTTTAATGCTATTTGCAAATATTATTGTGCCCATGTTGAGCTCAAATTAATGGAATATGCTAGACCACTACAGGGTCAAGCAAATATTACAGAAACTAATTGTTTCCAAAATAGAACTGTGTAGTGTGATATGAATTTTAAATTTTAAGAATAATAGAAATCATTATGATTTTATAATTTCTACCCAGGCACCAAAATAGTTCTGGCATAAATCTATTTAAGCCATAACTGAAACAAGTGCTCAGTTAAATATATAGTAGCAACATAATAAGATTTTTTAAATTACAAATTGATGCTCCGTCAATCTAAGATCTCATCTGGTGGTCGGACTTGTTCAATAGCCCAGTATTATTTCCTGAAGATGTATTAAAAATATAAACCATAAGAGGGAACCAAAGTTCAGAAGGGAATCTACAGATGTGCATGTGCACCTACTGTCCTTGTTCCTCTTGGTGAGTGCAGCAGTGTTGATAGGTGAGTGGCTGCAGTGGACTCTGTGGGCTGCTCCAAATCCATGATGGACTAGTGGTAGAAGTTTGGAGATGTTCAGTAGTTTGCAAGAACAGAAGAGTGGAAGGCTTTTATTTTTTGAGTCAGAGATATAATAAGACAATAAGATATAGGAACAGAATTAGGCCATTTGGCCCATTGAGTCTGCTCTACCATTTCACCATAGCTGATCCATTTTTCCTCTCAGGTCCAATCTTCTGCCTTCCCCCTTCGTATTCCTTCATGCCCAGATCGACCAAGAATCTATCAACCTCTACATACACAAATGCTTGGCCACCACAGCTGCCTGTAGTAATGAATTCCACAGGCACTGTCTTGCTAAAGAAATAATGGTAGTTTTAAAAATTATGCGTACATGTGTGCATTGGGATGGTGATGGATGGATGCAGAGTAGGAAGGCAAGAGGAAGCATTCATACTGGTTAGCTTGCAGCCGGTAGAGATCACTGGTGGTCAAGAATAATGGGTTTCATGAGGATGCTGAGCTCCGAAATGGTAAGTGAGGAGAGAGGAAACAAATCAATTTGGAAGGTTCTATTCAATTTGGATGTGGAGAGGATGTTTCCTTTTGTGGGCGTTTCTGGGACTACAGGCAACAGCCTCAAAATAGAAGGACGTCCCTTTAGAACAGAGAGATGGGCAATTTCTTTAACCACAGGGTGGTGAATCTGTGGAATCCATTGCCACTGACAGCTGTGGAGCCTTAGTTAGTAAGTATATTTAAAGCAGAGGTTGATGGGTTCTTGATTAGTAAGGGCATCGAATGTTATGGAGAGAAGGCAGGAGAATGGCGTTCAGAGGGATAATCAATCAGCTATGATAGAACAGCAGAGCAGACTCAAAGTGCTGAATGGCTTAATTCGGCTTCTATCTCTTACAGTTTTTTTTAGTTAGCTTTGTCCTGTAAATTGCCATTGATTTTAGAGTGGGACCAGAGACCATCAGAAGCAACAAAGTTGTAATCACCATCTGAACCAACATGATGTCATTTTTTATATTGCTTAATGTAAGAAGTACAAAATAGGAAAATAGTAAATAAGTAATTGGTGCCTTAGGTCCAGGATCAAGTGTGTTTAATTAGTATTTATCTCTAGAGCCATTAATATTAAATGCACAGTTACAGTGAATCTATCCAAAATTATTCATTTTCCTCAAAAGTAACCCATGGGACATGCCAAACTTTTCATTTGAATTTCCTTCAAAAATCACTACAGCTACTTCTCTGAGATAAGATACAAGTTCCCCAAAGACAGTATCAGAACCTTATTTGACAAAACTGCCACCATGCTTTCGGAATAGCAAAATATGCAAGAACAAATCTTGATATATCTTACTTAATTAAATCAGACTGCCTGTTGAAGACAAAATAGACTTCAGAATCTCTGTAAATGCTTTAAATAACAAAATTATGAAGTTTCTGATGGGAAAAATATATAGAAGGTAAAGATATTGGAAATATTTAGGAGACCTAAATAAATAATAGGTGGCACACACAAAATGCTGGTGAAACGCAGCAGGCCAGGCAGCATCTATAGGGAGAAGCACTGTCGACGTTTTGGGCCGAGACCCTTCGTCAGGACATAATAGGTGATCTTGTTGAAATATACAATACTCTAGGAGGGTAGATGCAGGGATGATGCCTGGAACTGCCATCATGGTCTTAAGGTAAGGGCAATCACTGCTTCATAAAATCAGAGTTATACAGCTCCAAAACAGGCCTTTTGGTCCAACTGGTCCATACAAAACAAGATGCCCCTTCCAGCTAGTCCTATTTGCTAGCGTTTGAACCATAGTCTTCAAAACCCTTCCAATCCAGGCAATTGTCCAACTGTCTTTTAGAAGTTGTTATTGCACCTTTCTCAACCACCACCTCTGACATCTCATTCCACATAGGTACCTCTGTTTGTGTAAAAAAGTTGTTCTTCTATTTCATATTATTCTTTCCCCACTCACCTTAAACCTATGTCCTCTAGATCTTGATTCCCGAAAAGGGCTGAGCACATTCAGCCTACTCATGTCGCTCATGATTTTGTACAGCTCTATATGCTATTCCCTCAGTCTCCTTCATTCCATGGTATAAAGTCATAGCTTGTCCAGCCTCTCGCTATAACTCAGTCCATCAAGTCCTGAGAGCATCCTCATAAGCCTTTTCTACACTCTTTCCAGTTTAAAGATAATTTTCCTACAGCGCAGTGACCAAAACTGAACACAATACTCCAAGTGCAGTCCCACTGGTGTCCTGTACAAACACACCATAACCTCCCAACTTTTATACTCAGTACTCTGACTTGTCAAGGCCAGCATGTGAAAATCCTTCTTGACCAGCCTGTCCACCTGTGACTTCACTTTCAGGGAACCATGTACTTGTTTGTGAATGTCCCCCTGTTTTACAACATCCCTAGGGCCCAGCCATTCACTGAAAAGTCCTACCTAGATTTCACTTTCCCAACTGAAGCCTGCATTTATCTGAATTAAATTCCATTTGCCGTTCCTTGGCCGTCTCACTCAGCTGAGCAAGGTCTCCCTGTCATTATTGATTGCCTTCTTCATTCTTCACTATACCAACTACTTTAGTATCATCTACAAACTTACGAACCATATCTTGTACACTTTTTTCCAAATAGGTGATCAATCACTGAGGTGGTAAATCTTTGGATATTCTTTGTCCTGCGGGGCCTGCAGAGCCTCAGTCACAGCATCAATTCAAGACAGAGATGAAACTATTTAAAAGACTTAAGGGGTAAGATGACAATGCAGGAAAATAGAACCTAGGGCTGCCCAGTGGTGCACTCTGCAGAGCCTCTGCACCACGGCATCACAGATACTGACATTTGGTGGAGCCCAAGTGGATTTTGCGTGTTATCCCTGTACCACGTGGCTATTCTCTGGGTTCTCCGATGTCCTCCCACATTCCCGAGATGTGTGGATTAGAAGGATCAGGGAGTACAATGGGGTTATGGTGGGAGGGGTGGAATGGGCAAATTCATGGGGAGAATAAAATGAGATTACTGTAGAATTAGTGTAAATAGATGCTTGATAGTCTGAAATTGAAGGGCTGAATGGTCTTTTTCTGGACTGTCAAAGCATGTGAACCTACAAAATACAAAGAATTTATCACAAAATCAGTTTGAGAAAAATATTTTGACACCTGTGACTACATAGAGTAAAAGGTGTTGGAAGGACTTCAGGCCCTTCGGAATTTAGGCACTGCCTGATCGTATTTTGAAAACCTCACCAGTTTGTTGCTAAGGTACGAGTTGCTATAGCAGCTGTAAGTTAATGGTTATACAAAGCATTGTCGAGAGGTTCAAATTCTCAATAAAGGCATAGACTTTAAAAAATGATTTTGCTATTAAAGATAACTTTTTACTAAGAGTGATTCTATTATGTTAGCCACACTCTTACTATTTGTCAAGAAACCAGTTGAACTCCTCACTAAACCTTACAGTTAAATTTTTGTAAACATGTTGCAAGCACTTATGAAGCACAGATGAATTATAGGGAAGCACAAAGGGTAAATTACGATTAATTGCCCTGTAAATCAACAATGTGATGTTATAATGGAGAAAAAAGAGACGTCCTTCATTGTGTTAGTCATGAAATCTTAGATATTACTTAACAACTAATCATTAAAACAAAAGAAATCTTATCATTAAAGTGAAGATGGGTTCATATGAATAACCTTGTCATCCTAAATATAGTAAATTCAGATACTTAGCACTTCTCTTTAGTTAATGTTATCTGCGAACAAATGTTTTGCAGCAATGTCTTGTTGATGGTACAAGTGCATGAAAAGGGAGGAACCCAGAGTCTTCAGAAAATCTTTAAGGACTATGGTGGGGACACCTTCATACTGCAACATAACCTTGGTGAAAGGTCAAGTCCTAGTGGATCCAGACAACTTCTCGATCTGAAGTGCAGACACCCAGCATCTCCAATTTCAAATATATTTAATAGTTATCTATAGGGAGTCCACCACCATCTCCTGACATCCCAGTCTAGAAAACTAGTAACAGTAAGAAACAGATCTACCCAACAATCTCTCTCTTATCACTAGTAGATGATTTTAGTCATCAGCTACACAGTAATTCAAATTACTTTTGTATAAGTGAAAAGTTTAAAAAAAGACTTGGGCACTAGAAACTGGTTAGGACCTTATTCCTTGGAACATAGGAGATATGATAGAGGTATACAAAATTATGAGGGCATAGATTGGGTAATTCAAGCAAGTTTTTTCAGCTGATGTTGGGTGGGACTACAACTAGAGGTCATGGGTAAAGGGTGAAAGGTGAATTATTTAAGGGGAAAATGAGGGGAGATTTCTTCACTCAGAGGGTCATGAGAGTGTGGAATGAGCTGCCAGCACAAGTGGTGCATCTGAGTTCAATTTCAATGTTTAAGAGGATTTTGAATAGGTACACACATTGATAGTGGGGTATGGAGGGCTATAGTCCCAGTGCAGGTCAACGGGAGTAGGCAGTTGAAATGGTTCAGCACTTACTAGATGGGCCAAAGGGTCTGTTTCTGTGCTGTTCTTCTCTATGACTCTAAATCTGAAAGAGAAACACTTTTTTGAACTACACTGCAGTTTAGGCTGTATCTATAGAGAGAGATCCAGTCTCTGCAACTGGATCCTCATCTTCCTAACTGGAAAACCACAATCTATGCAGATTGGTGATAATATCTCCTCCTCACTGACGATCAGCATTGGTGCACCTCAGGGAAGTGTGCTTAGCCCACTGCTCTACTACATCTATACCCATGACTGTGTGACTAGGTGTGGCTCAAATTTCATCCATGAATTTGCTGGTACAACTATTGTTGGTAGAATCTCAGATGGAGATGAGAGGCCATACAGGAGCAAGATATACCAGCTAGTTGAGTGGTGTTGCAGCAACAACCCTGTACTCAATACCGGTAATATGAAAGAGTTGGTAGTGGATTTCAGGAAAAGTAAGATGAGGGAACATGAATCAGAAGTGGACAGAGTGAGACAGGTGATATTTGTGTTGAGTGTCTTCATCAGAATTAGTAAAAATAAAATATATCTGTGACACAAGAGACTGCAGATATTGGAATATGGAGCCACAAACAAACTGCTGGAAGATCGTATACAAAATGCAGGAGGAACTCAACAAATCAGGCGGCACCTATAGTGGCTGATAAACAGCCAACATCATAGGTCTCAATGGGTTGTGTAGCATCTGTGGGAAACTCAGGGTTTTGACCCCAAATGTCAACATTTCTTTTCCTCCTACTAATGCTGCTAGATCTGCTCAGTTCTTCCGGCAGATTGTTTGTTGTTTCAGATATGTTTGAAGTTGAAGGGTTGGTAAAGAGAACAAAAAGGGTGTTGTTATAGGGTGGATGACACAAATGGTGGAGGAGCCAGCTGAGAGAATGGCTTTTTAATTGCAACTGATCTTTTGGGAGGAGGTGTAGCGGGAGATGAATGAGAATAGAGAGAGCAAACATAAAACGCTCAAACTATGAGAAGCAGAACACAGCAGTTGCTGTAAAAGTGAAATAAAAGAGAATGCTGGAAATTCTCAGGAGGAAATACTCACCACTGAGCACACCTACACAGAGCGTTGTTGACGGAAAGCAGTGTTCTTTAATGGGGACCCACGCCAATCAGGTCATGCTCTCATCTCGCTGCTACTATCAGGAAGGAGGTATGGGAGCCTCAGGACTCACACCACCAGGTTCAGGAACAGTTATTACCCCTCAACCAACAGGCTCTTGAACCAAAGGGGATAACATCACTGAACTTCATTCGTCCCATCACTGAAATGTTCCCTCAACCTATGGACTCACTTTCAAGGACTCTTCATCTCACATTCTCAATATTTATTGCTTATATATTTATTGTTGTTGTTGTTATTATTATTATTATTATTATTATTATTATTATTATTATTATTATTGTTTCTTTTTGTGTTTACACTGTTAGTTGACTTTTGCACACTGGTTGTATGTCCAGTTGGTGTGGTCTTTCATTGATTCTATTATGGTTAGTGGATTTATTGTGTATGCCCTCAAGAAAATAAACCTTATGACATATATGTACTTTGACAATAAAGTTATTTTGAACTTTGAACTTTGAGGTCAGGCAGTTTCTGCAGTGAGAGACAGGTAGAATTGACATTGCAGGTTGATGACTCTTCATCAAATGCCTGCTCTGAGGCAAGCTAGAACACTTCATTTTCTGAGATTGCTGAGAGCTATAACGTATCTGTTTGGAAGACGAGATGCAGTAGCTTGAGCTTATGTCCCTCTTTGTTCTTACAATATCATGGTCCATCTCTGGCTCTTTAACTTTGCAAACCACCTCTTTTCAGTTCTCAAGGATGACCCCGAGCTCCTGATTACCTTTCACTTTAATTCTCCACCCAACTTCCACCCTTACCTCAGTCTTTTCCAAAGGAGCCCAGCATAAGTTAAAGAAAACTTATCTTCCAACTGGCAATGGCAGATGCAAAAAAAAACACCAGAACTTGCAGTATCTGCAATCCCTTGTATTTCTGGCATATCCTGATTTAAAATCATTAACCTATAATGTTAACACCATCTGTCTCTCGCCTCAGCTGCTGCTTGGCTCATTGAGTTTTTACTGCATTCACTTTTAATTCAGATTTTCAAAAACTACTGTGTTTTTTTGTAATCTACAGTTTATGCAGTTTTGTCTCTTCCTCTTTTCGTGTCCCTCTTCTTCCTGCTATGCTGCAGGTCCTCCATCTCTGACAGTGTTCAGGGCTTCCTTCATTGTGTCAGTAGCTTGGTTTACACTACTGTCAGTCATGCAAGTTTCGGCTGGAGGCTCAGGTATACCATCACATGCAGATGTAGAAGGATTCTTCATTGCTGCTTTCATAACAATTTTGTTTACCAGTCAGGGTTGTTAGGCCTGAACCTGAAGGACTGATGGACCACTCTTAGTCTGGCCTCTACCCTTTGACCTGTTTGGCATGGGTGACCCTACCAAAAGCCAAAGCATAAAGCCCAGACTCCATCCAACATAGCTCTCCTGGTCATTGAGGCACGCAATCCTCCAAACCCTACAACAAGGTTGTGGTCCTCTTGGAGGCTCTCTTCCTATATACACCTGCTTCTATTTACAAACTCCCCTGACAAACGGTGATGAGGAGTAAGTTTTCACTACCCTCTCTCAGCTGACACTGTCACCCTTTCTGTCATTTACCCTCTCTGGTCTCCACGTTATCCCTTTCCTATTCTCTGCAACTTAAAGTATGACTAAAGAAATAAAATAACAATTAGGAGCAGGAATGGCCTTCAAGCCCGCTCTACCGTTCAATAAGATAATGGAATTATGGATAGTTATTCACCTAGAGTCAGAGAGATGTACAACATGGAAACTGCCTTTCAGTGAATCATCCACCATGCATCTACACTAGGTAAAGCCAATTTTAAACCACATCATGCAGATGAAAGAAGTCATGCACCATCTGTGGAAAGGGAAAGTAGGTTAACATTTCAGCTTGAAGATGCTTTGTTAAAACCTTTGTTAGAAGATATAGAAAGGTAACCAGAGGGAGACCGGATCTCATAATAACAGCCAACCCACCTCCCCCACCCAGTGATTGACATCAAAAAGTCAGCTCTCTCCTCTGGGGTTAAACAGAATGGAAAGTGCGGTGTGTAGGGCTGTCAAAACTCCAGTTTAGCAGTCAAGATAGCATCAGATGATCTCATATTTATACAAAACTGCCATTTTAATTTTCAAACGTTATTTCAGTACCAGTTTTTATCCTGACCCATTGTGAAGTGCAGATACACGTAAGAAAAAAAACAAGTCTAGTATTTACAGCCCATAAACTATATTGTTAATCCAATATTTTGACAGACAAAGAGTACTTCAGTTCAAGTCTGTCAGCTTTTCATTTCCTTTTGATTTTACAGCCTCTAACCTATTCTTATCGCCCCTGAAGTCTTACTCAGTGGTAACTTCCAGACTATTGAGAAATGTCAATGGTGAGGGTATGAGAAATTCCATTCAGTTCAGGACAATCAATCACCTACAGTACAGCAAAAGTTGCTGTTTTTGCAAAAGAACTGATCATTGAGACTCTCAGTTCCTGATATCATGCTCACATTTGCTTGCTCTTGATGGACAAGGACATCTGAAAGGTTTCCCTGCCTGCTCTCTCCACAGATGCTGACTGACTTAGTGTTTGCTGCACTTCCATGCTGTGTACGTTTGACTATTTCTACTGGATGTCTTCTTCATGGCCCCGCCGCCCAGAGTGCTTTGAAGTTCAAAAGATAAAAGCACGACTTGCATTGAAATACACAGCTGCATAAGGAACATCGACAGGTCTCTCTCCCTACACAGAGAAGCACTTGCCAGACACAAGCAGAGACAGCCACAAAGTTTAGATTGCCTGGACTGCAGCTTCTTTGTTAAACAGGGTGATGTTTGATGCATGCACATTTGCTAACACACACCTCACTGAGCATGACTGTTTGCAGCAAGTGGAAGAGATTGCAGTGTGCAGCTGGTGGGGAGGGCATGAGCGATGGGCCATGCAGGCAAATGCTTGTTATCCCAGACAGCAGACGCAACTCTTTCACTCTGGAGTAGTCCTTGGTCCCAGCTCTGCCTGGGCCACCTGAGAAGTTGAAGGCTGACGGCTATGTGACAATGTTTATCCGTGACTGATTCAGTACCCAAGGCTGTGGTCTGGAACACTGTTATGTGAAATCAGACTCGCAGGTTTGGTGAGTGGGGACAGAAGACACCCACTACTGGTAAGTACATTAACTACCGGGTATTTGTTTTCAGGACAAGACAGACACTAAACCCTTCTGGTTATACACAGTTACAAATACTTATTTAAAGTGTGCTCAGGCCCTTTCTCACTGCAGCAAACTTCCACTAGTCCAGCGGCATTGGTCACGATGTAGTTCACTGTTGAGACCGCGAAGCAAAAAAAGAGACCGGATGCTCTCAGTGTGCTAGTTCTATATTCTGCCAGCACTGTGACACCATCAGCTGGCGCCTTGGAGCCAAGCCCCAGGCAGTGGAAGGGATGAAACACTCCTTAAACAGGCCAATCCCTAGCTAGCACAGGAGAACGGTTTTCGATGAACTAGTAAGATTGACTTTTAACTCAACAAAGCCAGACCCAGTAAACATGCAAAGCGAGTCAGCTTTCAGTAAGAAACATTGAGCATTTCACCGTTTTACAAATGTTTCTGTCCTTTAAGCCACTCTCTCAGTATTAAGACTTAATGGTAATCTGCTACCTTTGGCAAACTGGCAAGCCTTCACTACCTTGAGGGAACGGCCAATGATACAAGCTGTCAGGTGAGAAGCAGAGGAAGAGGAAAGAGAAGAGGATAGAGTCCAGAGCGATTGAATGTATTGGCATTGGCATGGATGGTTGGTTTATTCATGTCACGTGTACTGAGATACAGTGAAAAGCTTGTCTTGCATTCTGCTCCTACAGATCAGATCATTACACAGTCCACTGAGGTAGAACAAGGTAAAGCAAGAACAATGCAGATTAAAGAGTAACAGCTGCAGGGATAGTGCAGTGCAGGAAAGGGATAGAGGGTAGCACAATGCCTGGGCGTTGTGTGGACAGACAACAGCAGTGACTTCAATTGCATCAGCCCATTCACCAGATGTCCAGTTCCCCTCATTTATATCACCGTCCATCGCATCAATATCTTTCTAACTACAGAGACATTTTTAAAAAGGCAGAAAACACATACACAGATCCATTTCTATACATTCAATCATGACAATATGCAGTATATAAAATAAATTCATCCTCTCTCACAGTCCCTGCCTGACCTAGTGCTCCACAGAGTTGCTTCCTCTGCAGCTGCAGAATGGACACTACAAGACTGCTGAGCTTTGATTGAGAAGACAGCAGATGGTCTTGAAGGGCAACCATTAGCCACTCCTGGCCTAGTTTCAGAATGCCTTCTTAGCCTGGGGCTGGCAGGGTGACAAGCAACAGCAAGGCATTGGCAATGTGGGAGCAAGAACGCTGTCGTTGTAGGAAAGGACAGCAGGCTTGTGATTCATGAGTCACCGACACTCACCCCCCTGATAGTGTCTCAGCAATCTGACTGACTCTTGGAGAACACATTGGAGGATTTCTGTGGCATCCAGGAAGCCCCTTTGAAGAGAAGCATCCACAACTTCTGTTGCAACAGACTGAGCTGCCCCCACAGTACTCCAACCATTGGCAGAAGCTGCCTGTGCTATGGTGTGAATGATGAAATCGACCTACATGACAGCAGCATGAGAAGTAACAGGAATGGGCCATTCAAGCTGTCCCATCATTCAGTAGGATCATGGCTGATCTTTTACTTCCGTACCATTTTCCTGCACTATCCCAAGCACCCTTCATTCCCTTATGGAGGCTTCATGGAATGACCACTGTTGGTATTGAAAAGAATGGAGTTCATGCTCTGCACAAAGCCCTTTGCCCATGTGGTGCCAGACTCATCTATGCCCCTTAACTTTATGTGCAGGCTATAAAATTCCAGAAGCATTTAATTAAATACTCCTCTCAGCATTTCTCTGTGGCCCAGTTGTTCAGCTCTTTTGCATACTGACTAGTGGCAAACTTTGCATCTATTGTATTGGTATTTGAGAGGATTGTTTAACTGTGGAGATGGAGAAAGTAAGTTACTAACCCTAATCGTAACCCTGACTAATTTACCAATTTAGTAACCCTAATCCTAATCCTTACTAATTTACTAACCTTAATCCTAGTCTTTACTAATTTACTAACCATAATCCTAACCCTTACTAATTTACTAACCCTTGCCAATTTAGTAACCCTAATCCTAACTAATTTATTGACCCTAATCCTAACCTTTACTAATTTACTAACCCTAATCCTAAGTAAATAACTGAGTCAATATAGCAATGGCTCAGTATCAAACAAAGACTTTTCTTAAATTGCTTCTTTAAGTGTCTAGTCACACAAGTAAATCACTACTCACTCTGCCGTGATTAACTCCAGAGGATTAATGGGAGGGCAAAGAAGAACCCAGCAATCAAACTGAGATGAGCAAAAATAACTGCAGACAAGATGATGAAATACTTTGCCAATCACTGTAGTTCCAGGTCATTAGGACCACGGATTTGGTATGCAAGCTGCTGAGGAATGGAATAGCAATCAATGTATGTTTGCACTGAAATTCCAGGGCTCTTCTTCAATTACTGTACCATTGAAGGTCAAGTGAAATGTCATGGACTGTAAGGTTTGTCTGGTCCTGGAAGGAATTCTGTGCCCGAATGAATTATAATGCCTTTGCTGAGAGAATGTTTGGTGGGTTAAGGCAGATTCCCTAGTTCTATACATTTCTCATTCTGACCAGGGGTTAGTAACAAGTTCTGTTTTGGGTGAGTAAACCAGTTGTCCTTCTACTTTACAGGGTTTAGGTTAAATCGGTAGGTATATATAATTTCAACACATTGTTCCTTCTAAAGGGTAGAATTAAATATACAGTACAATAAAGTTCATAAGATGACTTCTTTGAGAATTAAGTGATGCTGGGCTAACAGGTTTTGCTGATTATTGACTTTATTCCGATTATTAAGCCTGTATATTTTAAATTCACCTTTTTCGTAGATGTTAGCAGATTAGTAAATTTTCCCACGAAGCAAATGACTTTAAAGGAAGAGAATGAAAAATAAGACCCAATGCTTTTAACTGAAGCATAGGAATGATGCCCAGGTGTGTTTAAAGAGAGTGTGGGAATGGGCCCTAGTGTGTTTAAAGAGAGTGTGGGAATGGGCCCTAGTGTGTTTAAAGGGAGTGCGGGAATGGGCCCTAGTGTGTTTAAAGGGAGTGCGGGAATGGGCCCTAGTGTGTTTAAAGGGAGTGCGGGAATGGGCCCTAGTGTGTTTAAAGGGAGTGCGGGAATGGGCCCTAGTGTGTTTAAAGGGAGTGTGGGAATGGGCCCTGGTGTGTTTAAAGAGAGTGTGGGAATGGGCCCTAGTGTGTTTAAAGAGAGTGTGGGAATGGGCCCCAGTGTGTTTAAAGGGAGTGCGGGAATGGGCCCTAGTGTGTTTAAAGGGAGTGCGGGAATGGGCCCCAGTGTGTTTAAAGAGAGTGTGGGAATGGGCCCTAGTGTGTTTAAAGAGAGTGTGGGAATGGGCCCTAGTGTGTTTAAAGGGAGTGTGGGAATGGGCCCCAGTGTGTTTAAAGAGAGTGTGGGAATGGGCCCCAGTGTGTTTAAAGAGAGTGCGGGAATGGGCCCTAGTGTGTTTAAAGAGAGTGTGGGAATGGGCCCCAGTGTGTTTAAAGGGAGTGTGGGAATGGGCCCCAGTGTGTTTAAAGAGAGTGTGGGAATGGGCCCCAGTGTGTTTAAAGAGAGTGTGGGAATGGGCCCCAGTGTGTTTAAAGGGAGTGTGGGAATGGGCCCCAGTGTGTTTAAAGGGAGTGCGGGAATGGGCCCTAGTGTGTTTAAAGAGAGTGTGGGAATGGGCCCTAGTGTGTTTAAAGAGAGTGTGGGAATGGGCCCTAGTGTGTTTAAAGGGAGTGTGGGAATGGGCCCCAGTGTGTTTAAAGAGAGTGTGGGAATGGGCCCTAGTGTGTTTAAAGGGAGTGTGGGAATGGGCCCCAGTGTGTTTAAAGAGAGTGTGGGAATGGGCCCTAGTGTGTTTAAAGGGAGTGCGGGAATGGGCCCCAGTGTGTTTAAAGAGAGTGTGGGAATGGGCCCTAGTGTGTTTAAAGGGAGTGTGGGAATGGGCCCTAGTGTGTTTAAAGGGAGTGTGGGAATGGGCCCTAGTGTGTTTAAAGGGAGTGTGGGAATGGGCCCCAGTGTGTTTAAAGAGAGTGTGGGAATGGGCCCCAGTGTGTTTAAAGGGAGTGTGGGAATGGGCCCTAGTGTGTTTAAAGGGAGTGTGGGAATGGGCCCCAGTGTGTTTAAAGAGAGTGTGGGAATGGGCCCTAGTGTGTTTAAAGGGAGTGTGGGAATGGGCCCTAGTGTGTTTAAAGAGAGTGTGGGAATGGGCCCTAGTGTGTTTAAAGGGAGTGCGGGAATGGGCCCCAGTGTGTTTAAAGAGAGTGTGGGAATGGGCCCTAGTGTGTTTAAAGGGAGTGTGGGAATGGGCCCTAGTGTGTTTAAAGGGAGTGTGGGAATGGGCCCTAGTGTGTTTAAAGGGAGTGTGGGAATGGGCCCCAGTGTGTTTAAAGGGAGTGTGGGAATGGGCCCTAGTGTGTTTAAAGAGAGTGTGGGAATGGGCCCCAGAGTGTTTAAAGAGAGTGTGGGAATGGGCCCCAGTGTGTTTAAAGAGAGTGTGGGAATGGGCCCTAGTGTGTTTAAAGAGAGTGTGGGAATGGGCCCTAGTGTGTTTAAAGAGAGTGTGGGAATGGGCCCCAGTGTGTTTAAAGAGAGTGTGGGAATGGGCCCTAGTGTGTTTAAAGGGAGTGTGGGAATGGGCCCCAGTGTGTTTAAAGGGAGTGTGGGAATGGGCCCTAGTGTGTTTAAAGAGAGTGTGGGAATGGGCCCCAGTGTGTTTAAAGGGAGTGTGGGAATGGGCCCTAGTGTGTTTAAAGAGAGTGTGGGAATGGGCCCTAGTGTGTTTAAAGGGAGTGTGGGAATGGGCCCTAGTGTGTTTAAAGGGAGTGTGGGAATGGGCCCCAGTGTGTTTAAAGAGAGTGTGGGAATGGGCCCTAGTGTGTTTAAAGGGAGTGTGGGAATGGGCCCTAGTGTGTTTAAAGGGAGTGTGGGTATGGGCCCCAGTGTGTTTAAAGAGAGTGTGGGAATGGGCCCTAGTGTGTTTAAAGGGAGTGTGGGAATGGGCCCCAGTGTGTTTAAAGGGAGTGTGGGAATGGGCCCTAGTGTGTTTAAAGGGAGTGTGGGAATGGGCCCTAGTGTGTTTAAAGGGAGTGTGGGAATGGGCCCCAGTGTGTTTAAAGAGACTGTGCATCAGGGCACCATGAGTTTAAAAGAATGAGGCTCGAGTGAGCTCAAATATTGAACCATTAGGATTTCTAAACACATTATCAAAGTTTTAGAGTAACAGGACTGAACTTACTGCCCAGAAATCAAAACATTGTCACCAGATTTATCTACACTATGAATATTATATCCAGTTTTGAACGCCAGTGTACAAGGAAGACAATCAGATATTGAAGCAGTGAGGAGAAGTACTGATCCCAATGTTAGGCTTTCAAAAGATGAAGAGAGACTAGAGATACTTGTACATACTGCTTGGAAAAGGATTTTCTGATCTTATGGGAATATGCATGGTAATGAATGGTATATATTATTAGATTGAGAATTTAAAAAGATATCTACAGTTCAATTGTTATGGGTATTGATATCAGAAAATCATTCTTCACACAAGTAGTAGTCAACATTACAGAAGAATTTCAGGATAAAGTAACAAATATGAAAGACTGAATGTCCTAAGGTACAATGTAAATAATTTCTGAAGAGATAAATTAGTATGGGTCGAATTTTTATCTGAATCCATTAATTATTAGTGACCACAACTCCCTTAGCTTCAGCATAGCTATGGAAAGGGATAAAATCAGACGAAATGGTAAAGTGCTTAATTGGGGAAGGGCTAACTTTGAAGGGATGAGGCAGGAACTAGCAAGAGTAAATTGGAAACAGATGTTCAAAGGGGAAAGCACAGAAGTAATGTGGGAGAAGTTTAGGAACCACTTGAGCTGGGTTCAGGATAGGTTTGTCCTACTGGGGCAAGGAAAAAATGGTAGAAAAGGGAACCGTGATTGACGAAACATGTGAGGCAACTCATCAAGAGGAAAAAAGAAGCGTATGTTAGATATAAGAAGCAGGAAGTAGGAGGGGCATGAGAAATATAGGGTAGCCAGGAAGGAGCTAAAGAAAGGACTTAGGAGAGCTCGAAGGGGGCATAAGAAGGCCTTGGCATGTAGGATTAAGGAGAACCCCAAGGCGTTCTATGCGCATGTGAAGAATAGGAGGATGACAAGAACGAAGGTGGGACCACTAAAGGATAAAGAGGGCAACATGTGCCTGGAGGTGGAGAAGGTTGGGGAGGTCCTAAATGAATACTTTGCTTCAGTATTCACAAGTGAAAAGGATCTTGATCAGGATAAGGTCGAAGTAGATTGGGCCTGTGTGCTGAACAATGTGGAGATTAGGGAAGAAGAAGTGCTGGATCTTCTTAAAAGCATTAAGATTGATAAATCCCCAGGGCCGGATATGATACACACCAGGTTGTTGTGGGAATTGAGAGAAGAGATCGCAGGAGCATTAGCCATGATCTTTGAATCCTCTTTGACTGCAGGGGAAGTGCCGGAGGACTGGAGAATGGCAAATGTAGTTCCCTTGTTTAAAAAATGTAATAGGGAGAAACCTGGGAACTATAGACCGGCGAGTCTTATATCAGTGGTATGCAAACTACTGGAAAGGATTCTTAAGGATAGGATCTATGAGCATTTGGAGAAATACAGTCTACTCATGGACAGTCAACATGGCTTTGTGAAGGGAAAATCGTGCCTCACGAGCCTGATTGAGTTTTTTGAAGAGGTAACAAAAGAAATTGATGAGGGTAGGCCAGTGGATAGGGTCTACATGGACTTTAGCAAAGCATTTGACAAGGTCCCTCATGAGAGACTCATCCAGAAAGTCATGAGGCATGGGATAAGTGGAACCTTGGCTGTTTGGATAAAAAATTGGCTTAAAGGAAGAAAGCAGAGGGCAGTTGTGGAAGGAAAATATTCTGCCTGGAGGTCGGTGACTAGTGGAGTGCCACGGGGATCTGTCCTGGGACCTTTGCTATTTGTGATTTTTATAAATGACCTGGATGTAGAGGTGGAAGGATGGGCGAGTAAGTTTGCGGATGACACGAAGATTGGACGAGTTGTGGATGGAGCTATAGGTGGTCGAAGGTTACAAGAGGATATAGACAGGCTCAGAGTTGGGCAGAAAAAAGGCAGATGGAGTTCAATCCGGACAAGTATGAGGTGATGCATTTTGGAAGGACAAACCAGAAGACTGAGTACAGGATTATTGGTCAGTTAATTAAGAGTGTGGATGAACAAAGGGACCTTGGGGTTCAAATCCATTCATCCCTCAAGGTCGCTGCACAGGTTGATAGGGTAGTTAAGAAGGCTTATGCGATGCTAGGCTTCATTAACAGGGGGATTGAGTTCAAGAGTAGAGAGATCATGTTGCAACTCTACAAATCTCTGGTGAAACCACACTTAGAGTATTGTGTTCAATTCAGGTCACCTCATTATAGGAAAGATGTGGAAGCTATGGATAGGGTGCAGAGGAGATTTACCAGGATGTTGCCTGGATTGGAGAACAAGTGATATGAAGCAAGGTTAGCAGAGCTGGGACTTTTCTCTTTGGAGCGTAGAAGAATGAGAGGGGTCTTGATAGAGGTCTACAAGATTATGAGAGGCATAAATAGGGTGGATAGTCAGTACCTGTTTCCCAGGGCATCAATAGCAAATACCAGAGGGCATATGTACAAAATTAAGGGAGGGAAGTTTAGGGGAGACATCGGGGTAAGTTTTTTACACAGAGGTTGTGAGTTCCTGAAATGACTTGCCAGGGATGGTGGTGGAGGCTAAAACATTAGGGGTATTTAAGAGCCTCTTGGACAGGCACATGGATGAAAAAAAAATAGAGGATTATGGGGTAGTGTGGGTTTAGTACTTTTTTTAAGGATTATATGGGTCAGCACAACATGGAGGGCTGAAGGGCCTGTACCGTGCTGTAGTGTTCTATGGTTCTATCATGCAATCTTATGAAATAAGTACAAATTAAACTGACTTCAATATATATTCACACAAAGTTGACCTCACTGATTTATTTTCAAGCTCAGTAGGGTGGACTGGACGTCTGGCAACAGTCCAGTCCAGTGGTGGTACAGGTAGTCCTACTGACGGACCTGAGACAACGTAGAGGTCAAATATCCTGTGAAAGAAAGAGGATAAATGAATTCTAGAAACACATAAACAAAGTCAATCCAACTTGGCAATTGAAAGATGTTTGGTCTAGATGTTTTTAGTTTAAATTTATTTGTTTTGGGATCTGGGCATCATTAACAAAGTCAACGTATACTGGCCATTCCTTATTGCTCCTGAGAAAGTGGTGGTGAACTGCCTTCTTGAATAGCTGCAGTTCTTCTGGTAGGATTACAGTGCTGGAGGGCAGGGAGTTCCCAGATTAAGACATCAATTTGATCAAAGACTTGCATTTCAAAATCAACATCTTTAAGCTTCTTCCCTTGTGGAGTCTGATTCAGTGCTCTACAGGATAATGGTCTATATTACTGTGTCAAAATCTTAGACACTTATATATAAAGCTAGAGTGCACAGTACTGTAGTAATTTTGTGTCTTGCACTGTACTGCTGCTGCACATAAAAAACAAGTTTCTTTACTGGGGACAGGGAAAGTGGAATCGTGATTGGGAAAAGCGGAAGGGAAAGGGGAGGCAGCAGGAAGCACCAAAGAGACATTCTGTAAAGATCAATAAACCAACAGTTAGGAATCAAAAGACCTTGCCTGGTGTGTCAGGACTGGGTGTGTCTGCATCCATGCCACACCTGCCTCTGGCACTCCTTCTCTACCACCTGTCCCACACCCCTCCCGTGGCACTCCACACTCACCATTCCCAATATCTTTTGCTCCCATCAGATTTACAAACTCATTCTCTGATCCACATTGACAAATACAGTTCCATGCAAAAGTCTTCGACCCTCTAACTATATATATATATATATATGTGTGTGTGTGCTTAAGAGTTTTGCACATTACTGTACATAGGACAATGAAAGAAACAAAATGGGCGTGGGAGGGAAGTTTATGAAATTCATAGGAACAATGCTGTCATGCCACTTTTAACCAAGTTAGAGCCAGATATTCACAAAGAAATTAAATCATTCTTGCTGACAATTTTCTAATTCCAACACTGCCAGTCAGCAAAGCAAGGTTGGACTGCCAAACATACCTCTCCATGTTCCACTGAACTGCTGCCTTCTCCCCAGTACTGTCATAATCCTAGATAGAAAGAGAACTTCATTATTTATGTTATGATTAAACTAATTTTACTTATGCATAGCACTTCATTGCCTGTTCAGATATGTCTGAGCTCCCAAATAATCAAATCAGCCTGGTAATTGCATGCAAAGGTCCACTAAGATGCATATGACAATTAATGTCAATCAAAATATAATGAGAATTCATGATAACAGCCTTCAATCTGCCCTTCCCTGAAAAGTAGAACATTCAGAATTAGCCAAGCTGACTATTTGAAAGGCTGTGTAATGTGAAGTGAACTTCCCATGGTTAATCATTCCCTTTGTATATATGTGGCTTGACAAACTGCGCAGCCTCGTGTTTAAAATAACAATTCATTTACATAGCAAAAAATATCCCAAGGCACTTCACGGGAACATCAATAAGCAAACCTTAATAATGAAGCCCATAACAACGTATTAGCCCAGATGAAAAACATAGGTCAAAAAGTAAGGTTTTTAAGAATATATTGAAGTCAGAATCAGATTCAGAATCAGGTATAGTATCAGCTGCATACGTCACAAAATTTGTTAAATGTGCGCAATACATGATAAACATAGAAAAAAGAATTACTATATACATATGAAATAGTTAAATTAAAATAAGTAGTGCAAAAACAGAAATAAAATAAGTACTGATGTAGTGTTCATGGGTTCAATGTCCATTTTGAAATCGGATGGCAAAGGGGAAGAAACACTGCCAGTCAGCAAAGCAAGGCTAGAGTGCCTAACATACCTCTCCATGTTCCACTGAACTGCTGCCTTCTCCCCAGTATTGTCAGAATTCTAGATGGAAAGAAAACTTTATTATTAATGAATCATTGAGTGTGTGCCTTCAGGCTTCTGTACCTCCTCCCTGATGGTAACAATGAAAAGAGGGCATGTCCTGGGTGGTGGGGGTCCTTATTGATGGGCACCGCCTTTCTGAGGCGCCGCTCCTTAAAGATGTCTTGGATACTATAGAGGCTAGTACCCATGACAGAGCTGACAAATTTTACAACTGCAGCTAACTTTGCTCCTGTGTAGTAGTCACAGCCCACCCCATACCAGATGGTGATGCAACGAGTCAGAATGTTCTCCATGGTAGAAGTTTTTGAGAGTTTTAGATGACAAACCAAATCTCCTCAAACTCCTAATGAAATATAGCCACTGCCTTGCCTTCTTTACAGCTTCATTGATACTTTGGGATCAGTTCGGTCCTCAGAGATCTTGACACCCAGGAACCTGAAATTGCTCACTCTCTCCCCTTCTGATCCCTCTGTGAGGATTGGTTCGTGTTCCCTTGTCTTACGCTCTCTGAAGTCCACCATCAGCTCTTTGGTCTTGCTGATGCTGAGTGCAAGGTTATTGCTTGACACCACTCAAATAGCTGGGATATCTCGCTCGTGTACACCCCCCATCACCATCTGAGATTCTGCCAACAATGGTTGTATCATCAGCAAATTTATAGATGGTATTTGAGCTATGCCTAGCTACAGTCTTGGATGTAGAGAGAGTAGAGCAGTGGGCTAAGCACACATCCCTGAGGTGTGCCAGTGTTGATTGTCAACACTGTGGAGAAGAGAGTGGGAACAAGTGGGAAAGAGAGAGAAAAAGTGAGAGAATGACAAAGAGAAATGGAGGGAAATTGTTGGAGGGAGAATAACAGAATAGAGAGGGAGAGGGGAAAGGGAGAAAAGGTGAGAGAAGGACAGTAACAGAGAAAGGGGGAGAGCAAGAAAATTCCTGGAGGGAAAGAAATAGAGTGATTGAGGAGAAATAAAGTGGGAAAATTACAAGGAGATGGAAAGGGAGAGTGACAGGGAGAGAAATGACAGGGGGAAAGGGAGAGGGAGAGTGATAGAGAAATCAAAAGAAGAGCAACTGAGGAGGGGATGAGGGAGAGGGAGAGCTCACTGGTAGAGAGATAAAAAGGCCAGAACAGGAGCAGAGCACAGTGTCAAAGGAGATTGTAGACAAATGGAGGAGTATGATTATGAATGGAATTAAAAGAAAAATGAGAATTTTAAATGAGATGTTCAAAGTCTTATTTCTCTTTGTACCAAAAGACATCATACTGTCAACACAAGCATAGTTTGAAGTTTAGATATTTAATCCATCCACCTCTCAGCTAAATGTTTAAGAATAGTTTAGATCTTGTGGAAAACTGCCACCAGTATTACAATATCCACATACCACAATACAGTACCGGTACTTATCCTTCGCTGTTTATTTGGGACTGATTTCTGATGGAGATTCGGGGTATCTAATTGCAGTGATTTCCCCAGCACTTCAGATGGTAATCACAACCCGATCTAACCAGGCAAGGGTTTCTTTGAACAGTAAGGAACATCTGTGATGGGTTACAAGTTTGAATTATTGCGCCCAGCTAAATACCACTAATTCCTTTTGTGTTCTTAGATGCTTTAAATACGTAATTTAGTTGTGGCTTCATACATCTTTAATCATTTAAAATTTCTTGTTGTTTGCTGATTGCCAGTTTTTAATGTTTCTTCATGGCAGAGATATGCAGAAACTTCAAGTTTTGACAGGTTGAATAGTTGGACAATCCTATGGGCACCTTAAACGTTCTTTCCCAATGCAATGAAGACAATGAAAATTACATTATTGACAAAACCATACTAAGGGATGGCTCCCAGAAGCAGTCCCCTGATTTAGAGATATCAACCGTGAGGCCTGTTCTCCCGTTACCTTCAGTGAATAAGCTGATGATAACTTGGACCTCTGAACATGACACACACAAACACTTGGTTGAAACTGAAGGACCCTTGCTTCTGGAGTAAGGAAGGTAGTTTCCATTTCGCCCTGTAGATCAGCCTCTCTCCAGCAAGAAATATGCTGATGATGTGCTTGATACCAGTCTGTGATTGGGCGCATTGTGCACTTGTCATTTAAGATCACACCTATGCACCATCGTATATGCAAGATAAAGATCTTCTCTGTGGGCAACCATTGATAAGAAGAGTGCTTCATGTTCCTTTTCATTTACAAAGTTAAAAAGTTGATGAAGTCATTAAAAGTCCATGTGTTTTGATTGCTGCTACTTCCTACGTTCCTCTTGGAGTTGATGCATAGTGAAGATCTTCCTAAGAAGGTTGGCGTCATTCAATGTCTGTAGTGAGATGCTGAAGATGTTCTATAGGTCAGTTGTGGAGAGCGCCCTCTTCTTTGTGGTGGCGTGTTGGGGAGGAAGCATTAAGAAGAGGGACGCCTCACGTCTTAATAAGCTGGTAAGGAAGGCGGGCTCTGTCATGGGCAAAGTACTGGAGAGTTTAACATCGGTAGCTGAGCGAAGGGCGCTGAGTAGGCTACGGTCAATTATGGATAACTCTGAACATCCTCTACATAGCACCATCCAGAGACAGAGAAGCAGTTTCAGCGACAGGTTACTATCGATGCAATGCTCCTCAGACAGGATGAAGAGGTCAATACTCCCCAATGCCATTAGGCTTTACAATTCTACCGCCAGGACTTAAGAAATTTTTAAAAGCTATTATTAATGCTTTTTGAGATAGTGATTTAGATGCATATCATATTTTTTTACTGAGTTAAGTATTGTATGTAATTAGTTTTGCTACAACAAGGGTATGGGACATTGGAAAAAAGTTGAATTTCCCAATTCAAAAAAGTATCTATCTATCTATCTATCTATCACGTCCATTGCACCTCCAGTTGGAATGAAAGCATACTGCAATTCAGAGTATGAGTGACAGTGACAGATAGTAGAGCAATTCCTCTGCATTTAATAAGATTTGTCTCTATTCTTGAAGACAAATTATTGTTATGAATTCTATGAGAGCCCTTGACACAGCTTTCTTTTGTATTTGTGATAATAAAGTACACAATGCCATTCCTTCTGAGATACATTGGATTCTTTATAACTATCTTTCTTTGGCATCTTCAAGCTTAGATGTGGTTTGGTAAATACTCTTAGCTGTAACTTGGTAGATCTTCTAAGTGTAACATTTTTCCTAGAGGCTTGAGCCCAAAGATCCAGTAATAAGGGAAGGGGTCATCATCAGAAGTGCTAATTTCCCAGTCGATGTTACACTAAAGCCCCTTTCCTCCCAAAGATGTTAAAGACAACAGTAGATGATTATGAAGAATATGCTCAGTATCCTGGTCAATATTCACTTAAAGCCAATATCTCAAGAGCAGGTTATCTGGTCATTATGATGTTACTGTTTGATCTACAAACATTTGTATATATCAAAATATAAATGTAAGTTTTCCTTTCCTCTTGCCCCTATTACTAATAAATACAAAGCAAACAGTAGGTCTGAGGACATCTGTGGAGAGAAGAGCAAATGAACTTCATGTGGATTTTTTATCGAAATATTGCTGAGAAGCAGCACTTACATAAGAAAGAAACAATGTGTCAGGGGGGTGCATAAAGATCACATGGCCCTGTATAGTCCACAATAACTATTTCGGAAGGCAGAATGTTTCCAGCAGTCTCTGCTTCAGTTTACTATTGACAGTCCAAACATTCTATTGACTGGAGAGCATTAATTCATTTTGCCCCTCCCATTTGACAGGAGAAATTACACAAAATAGCTGTCCCAACCTTTTCAGCCGCTTGTGAATGCTCCCATTCTGCAGTAAAATCTTGGATGATTCACAGCCTCAATACCCTATCTTCATAAACCTTGGTTCTCTTAATGTCCAACGTCGGTCTCTGTACTGAGCACGCCTGTCCAATACATCATGGTCATACTTCTCCCCACCATCAGTGGTACATACAGGAGCCACTTCCTTGAGAAGATAACATCCATCATCAAAGATCTCCGGATCCCCGAAGAGTAACATTCTCACAGCTACCATCGGGAAGGAGATGCAGAAGCCTGAAGTGGCACACCACCAGTTTCAAGAACAGCTACTTGCCTTCAACCATTTGGATCTTGAACCAACCAGTAGAACTCTAATCACTGGGATGTAGCAACACTATGAGACTTTGATAGCTTTGCATTAAAATGGATCTTGTTTTTTTGGGAGGTCTAATGGTGTTCTTCCTAGTAAAAAACTGTGTTCAATTTTATAATAAATTTATGTTTTTCTTGTGAATGCTGCTCATATGATATTATGTGTCTGTGATGCTGTTACAGGTGAATTTTTCATTGCTCCTGTGCATACACGTACTTGTGCATATGGCAGTACATGCAACATTAACGCTGACTTTAATATCTCAATAAAACATCAGAACTTTTAAATCTTTATAAAGACTTTTTACACTTTTGGGAAATTTTCTTTCAAGTGCCAGAATCATTTAAACTAATTTATAATCAGTAGTGCTTGGCTGATCTACTGTAAGAATACCTAACAGGGATTTTAAACTCTATTCACTTCCTCATAAAATTTTCCTACTGATCACAGGTGAGTAATTGGGGGATGTGCAGTAAAATAAGGCTCGACTGTTTGACATTCTCTCCATGTATCATGCAGTGAGAGAGAAATCTGTGACTAATACATTCCAGATCGCACATTACATCCGGGGGAGAAAAATTCCAGCAAGTTGTTGTGATCTGGAATGCAGAGCCTGGGTGGGTGGAGGAAAACAGATTCAATTGTAGCTCTCAAAAGGGAATTGGCAATTACTTGAAAAAAAAAGCAGTTTTCTGGGGAAATGGCGGAGAGTGGAACTAACTGGATATTTCCTCCAAAGAGCTAGTTACAGACTCAGACTGGCCAACTTCCATCTTTCATTCTATGACTACCTTACCTAACCATAAATGAAAATAATGTGACCCCATCGGCAATGCTTACCATAAACACAAATCATTTGAGTTTACTGCATCTCCTATAATGAAACAATTAACATCCATTTTGTTTGAGGTACAGTACAAAAAAATCTTCATTACCCTTGGAATAGAATGAATAGGATATTTTACTTCTGTAGCAGTGTTGAAATTCCATAAATTCTGTTCAGAACTGCACATACTTCAATATTGACTAAGGATTTGATTCACCTAGCAGTGACGATCAGATTATAGGGGTGGCGTGGTAGTGTAGAGGTTAGCACAACACTTTACAGTACCAGTGACCCCAGTTCAATTCTGCTGCTGTCTGTAAGGAGTTTGAACATTCTCCCTGTGACCGCGTAGGTTTCCTCTGAGTGATCCGGTTTCCTCTCATGGTCTAAAGATGCACCAGTTGACTGGTTAATTGGTCATTGTAAATTGTCCCATAATTAGGCTGGGGTTAAATTAGGGGTTGCTGGGCACCATCGTTTGAAGGGCCTGAAGGGCCTTCCCCACGCTGTGTCTCAATAAATCAATTAATCAATCAATCGGTAAATGGTCTTGGTCAAAATTGCCAGATGTCAAGAAAGAAAAGGAGCAAACTGGAAAATCATAACAAATTGAACTGATCTAGAATTTACCCAGTGCTGAGAAAGGGACATTGAACAGTAGGCCAATGGCTGTTTTTGGTCTTGGGCCTCCTGCTAATAAATTCAATACCCCTGAGATCCAAGGGGATTTGTTTTCTACTGAACAAGCCTTTAATTCAAGTGCTGTGGTGATGCAGAGAAAGTGAAAGAAATGAGTTTATCTCAGAGGTCTGGGGCAGATCATGGATCCTTCAGTTTGGAGAGAGACCTGGGGCTGGGGTGATAATTGTGCTCAGGATAAGCGTAAGCATTAGTTGCTGTTGGCTGGGGGGGGGGGGGCGGGGCGGGTGTGAGATAGTCAATCTAGTTTTTCGCACATCCATTTAACTGTGGGGATTTTGGTAGTGGAATAAGAGAATTAAGATTGAATTAGTGAATGGATGACAAGTTTGCTGGGGAAAGACATGAATAAATTTTAGAATAGGAAGGATAACAGGCCTGCATGGGGAGGCAGCTCCCAGTCAGCAACTGGCTAACAGGAGTCACCAGCCACACATTTCCAGCTCATCACCTGCAGCCTATTTAAACCCAGCCCTCAGCCACAAATCTTGTTCATTCACTCAAACCAGTTGCTCCAAGATTTCAGTTACTTTGTTGCCTTGTGTTACGTACTTACTTGTTCTCTCTTGTTTTGTTGCCCCTCGTGGCTTGTTATTTTGCAGTTTATTATTGAAGTTGTTGCTTACTGCTAAGTCATCTCCGCTGCCCTGCAATTGGGTCAAGCCTCCTCTACATTTCCTAACAGGATGTGCTTTTGCTTGCTGAAAGGAAATCGGCCAAGGGCATGAGCACATGGGCTGGAAGCAACAGGAAATCATTGACCAACTGCACACCATTCTCAATCAACTTTCTATCTCAACACAGCAGCCCTGCACTAGTCAACCTCCTCTTTCAGAGGAGGATGCTAAAAGGATGCAGGGTGACTTGGATATGTTAGGTGAGTGGGCAAATTCATGGAGATGCAATTTAATGTGGATAAATGTGAGGTTATCCACTTTGGTGGCAAGAACAGGAAAACAGATTATTATCTGAATGGTGGCCGATTAGGAAAAGGGGAGGTGCAACGAGACCTGGGTGTCATTGTACACCAGTCATTGAAAGTGGGCATGCAGGTACAGCAGGCGGTAAAAAAGGCAAATGGTATGTGGGCATTCATAGCAAGAGGATTCAAGTACAGGAGCAGGGAGGTTCTACTGCAGTTGTACAAGGCCTTGGTGAGACCACACCTGGAGTATTGTGTGCAGTTTTGGTCCCCTAATCTGAGGAAGGACATTCTTGCCATAGAGGGAGTACAAAGAAGGTTCACCAGATTGATTCCTGGGATGGCAGGACTTTCATATGAAGAAAGACTGGATTGACTAGGCTTATACTCGCTGGAATTTAGAAGATTGAGGGGGGATCTTATTGAAACGTATAAAATACTAAAGGGATTGGACAGGCTAGATGCAGGAAGATTGTTCCCGATGTTGGGGAAGTCCAGAACGAGGGGTCACAGTTTAAGGATAAAGAGGAAGCCTTTTAGGACCGAGATGAGGAAAAACTTCTTCACACATAGAGTGGTGAATCTGTGGAATTCTCTGCCACAGGAAACAGCTGAGGCCAGTTCATTGGCTATATATAAGAGGGAGTTAGATATGGCCCTTGTGGCTAAAGGGATCAGGGGGTATGGAGAGAAAGCAGGTACAGGGTTCTGAGTTGGATGATCAGCCATGATCATACTGAATGGCGGTGCAGGCTCGAAGGACGGAATGGCCTACTCCTGCACCTATTTTCTATGTTTCTATATTCCATTGCCCAAACACTTTGAACCAGATGCTGTAACTTCCTGTCCCAGTGCATCTTACACTTCGAGCTCCAGCCATCTCTGTACCAGGCCAAACTTAACTTCATCACTTCTCTCTTGACTGGGCAAGCTCTGACCGAGGCCATCTCCATCTGGGACAATAAAACTGCCATTTGCAATAAGCATGCAGAATTCACTGCTAAGATGCACCAGGTTTCAACCATCGGGGAAGTGGAAGGTGGGGGGCAGAGGATCAGATACTTTGCCTGCGTCAAGGCTCACATGCTGCTGGATAACACCGTGGAGTTCAGGACTCTTTTGGTGCAGTGTGGCTGGAATGCTGAAGTGCTGCTGGCCCATTACCATCACAACCTCTCAACGTGGTTGAAAGATGAACTGTCTACCTGGGAGAGAGAAGTCCACCAACCTTGGAAGTCTCATCACTCTGGCCCTCTGAATTGATAAACATCTAATGGAACAAGCCTCCTGATCATCCACCAAAATCCCATTTCTGTTCCCAGAACCATTTCAGGTTGCAGGACCCTCATCATCAATGCCTGCAGAACCCACTGCAGTTAGGGAGAAATCCCTTCACCACCCCCCCCCCCACCCCACCCCAAGATTGTGAGCGCTGGTGGAGAAACAACCTGTGCACTTCCTGCAGAGCTGCTGGTCTCCCAGGCATCAGATGCCCAGGGCGTATGGCAAAACGGCACCACCAGGTGGAGACAAGGAGCCTTCTCTCTGGTAAGCTCCCCCCGCCCCCCCACCCCTCCACCAGCCCCTTTTTCCAGGATCATAGCCTGACTCACTCTCTCTGTCCTCCTCCACATCCCAACAGCTCTACACCCACAGGAGGCTCTTCTGCATCAGGGCCATTAATGGATGTCCCTAGGGGTCTGGGAAGGTCAGAGCATGCATACATCCTGTGCACATGAGCATCGGAGAGCACTGTGAGTCGAACCAATTCCTTCTTATTGGCTCACCCAAGACTCCTCTCATCTTGTGTTACTCCATTCATGATCCTCATGTTGGTTGGTCAGTCTGTTCACAGTTGAGTTGGGGACCCACCTACCTATAGCCTTGGTTGACATCAGCCCAGTAAAAGTAAAAGGGAAACCAGAACCTTGCCGCCTCACAGAACAAACAACTGCATGATCGACCTACTCCTGGGCACCATCCCTCTGTTCTCCCTCTCCCCTCTTCACATGAATGACTACGCTAAAAAAATACTCTAGTATGGCTTCATATGACCAGCATAGTCCCCAGACAGTGTAGGGTTCTTTGTCAAGAGGGAAGATGGGTGGCTTCGTCCCTGCTTTGACTACTGTGGACCCAACAAAATCACCATTAAGAACTGCTACCTTGTCCCCTTGATGAATAAGACATTCAAAACACACCTCATGGCCCAGATCTTCACCAGACTGGATCTACAGAGTGTGTACAACCTTACCAGCACATGTCAAGGGAGTGAGTGGAAAGTATATACTGACCATTACGGATACTTGATGATTTCTTTTGGACTTTCCAACACTGGCAGCCATTTTCCAAACCTTACATCAACAAGATGCTCCGAGACATGCTATACAGGTTTGTGTTCATCTGCCTCAATGACATCTTCATCTTCTCCCAGGACCCCCAAGACCCAATGACAGCAGTCATGATTTATCAGTCCTTCAGCAGCTCCTCAAACCAACTGTACTTCAAGTTAGAAAAACACCATTTCCGCACCCCAGTCATTTCCTGCTAGGGTTATGTCCTTCACCCCATAGACCCAGAGAAAGTGTGCACTATCATCGAATGGCCCCGGCTGCGCTCCCTCAAACAGTTACAACACTTCTTGGGGTTCTCCAACTTCGACCGCCAGTTCATCAGAAACTACCACCAAATTGCAACTCCTCTCACCTCCCTCACTAAGTCGCCTACCTCATGGATAACTTTGTCTGCTGCTGCGGACCCTGGCTTCAAGGAATTCAAGAGATACTTTACCATCTTCCACCATCCAGAACACTATGGATCTTTAATCATTTATTCATTTATTGGGATACAGCATGGAATAGGCCTTTCAGTTCCTTCGAGCCATGTCACCCAGCAATCCCCTGATTTACTCTTAGCCTAACCATGGAACAATTTGCAAGGACCAATTAACCTACCAACCGATATGTCGTTGGAGTATGGGAGGAAACTGGAGCACCGGAGGACTCCTTACAGGCAGCATCAGGAATTGAACCCATGTCACTGGTACTGTAAAGTGTTGTGCTATCCACAACACTACTGCACTACCCCAGTGGTAGAGGTGGGCACATCTGACGTGGGCACTGGGAACATTCTCTCCCAGCATGGACTGGACAGTAGAAAATACCCTTGTCCCTTCTTGTGGAAGTTCAACTCTACACAGTGCTGTAATGGAAATGGAGACAGAGAGTCACTCACCATCAAATAGGCCTTGGAGGAATGGAGACATTGGCCACAAGAACCTCATATCCATTCAACAGACCTGCCAACTCAACCAATGTCAAACTTGCTGGGCCCTCTTTTTCAAGCAATTCGAATTCACCATCACCTACCAAACTGGCTCCAAGAACACTAAGGTACACGCCCTGTCACAACAGTTTGACCCAGCTGAAACAGAAATCAATCCTCCTTCCAGATCCTCTCCTGATCATTTGGGACCTTGAGATCAGCCAGGCCCTACAGCATGAGCCTGCTCTGGCCGACACATATACATGCTGGTGGCTGCACGCTCTGGGCACTCCTCACCCCCTCAGCAATTCGGGCGCATGACTGACTCTGGATTTTCTGTGATGCTAGTTCTGGTGGCCCATCATTATCACAGATGTATGTCAGTTTGTCTCTTCTTGCCCTTAATGTGCCAAGTCAAATTTCACCAACTAGCAGCCCTCAGGGCTCCTGCAGCCCCTGCTGGTTCCTCGACACCTGTGGCCGCACATCACAATAAATTTCATCACATTTCACCACTCTTCAATGGAGTCACGGTGATCATGAGACTGATGCACTAGTTCTCAAGACAGCCCACTTCGTTGCTCTCCCCAAACTTCCATCAGCTGCTGAGATGTTCTCCAAAATGTAACTCACCTCCAGGACATTGTGTCAGGCTGGGGCCCACAATTTGTCTACCGCTTCTGGTAAGTCTTCTGCTTGCTCCTCCGTACCTCAGTGAGTTTGCCCTCTGGCTATCATCCGCAGACCAACAGTCAGTCAGAAAGAGCCAATCGACACGTAGAGAAGTTCCTGTGATTATTCACCATCTCTAACCCTTCCACATGGAAGAAGTATCTGCTCTGGGCCAAGCTGTCCTACAATCTATTCACCTCTTCTGGGGATAACTCATCCACATTTAGTTTCAATTTACTTTAAGCGAGATGCACAAGTATATGATGCAGTGGCATAATGACATGTGGCTGTGAAACAATCTCTGGTCTGGAGTCTCCTACACAGTGGTTTGAGGAGTTGATTCTGAGACTGTAGGAAATGGTCCTGATAAATCTGGACACCTTTTCTCTCCTTTTCTCTGTCTAAATCTACTTCAATCCCTTTCTTTTTCTTTCTTGGGTTCCTTCTCTCTTTCACACCTTTCTCTTTCTCGTTCATGTTCTTTTTCTCCATCTCTTCTCCTTTTTATTCTTTAGGTTTGTGCATCTTGACCTTGGGAAAGTGCATTTAGTTCACTGGAGTATTCTCTTTTTATTGCTCCCTTTACGATCTGATGTCTCCTCATCCACAACATCATCTGACAAATTCTGCTTTCATATCTCCATTGACTCCCTTCTTATTGGCCTTCCATTCATCCAGCACCTTTTTAAATTCATGTTCATTGCAGGGGTACTAGCACGCAAATTGTAGATGGATCTCCAATCAAGTTATAGTTGTCTCAGCCAATTATGCCTCCATAACGCTGGCCCAACTGTTTTTACTACAAACAAGCTTAATGTGGCTTATTGCCTATTGTATTTCACTGTTACTGATGTCACTTCCACAGGAGTTATCTTTTCTCCAGTATAAATTCTCAGATGGATATCTGCAGGCTTCAGTTTAGTATCTTTGAAATGCCATTCAAACTTATTTTGTGGGATAACTGAAACAAATGAACCAGTGTACAATTCCATTTTAATTAATTTGCCATTAGCTTTTGGCTTCAGCCATATTGTTTGTATGTTATTAGTTTTCACACTGTCAGTCTCGAGGTCACTCTCATCATTATCAGATTTTTCATTAACAGCCTGCAGATTAGTGCTCTTTTTGAAACTGCAACTCCATTACATCTTTCTCTGCCGTTTCCATTGAAACAGTGATTTCCACTGCTCATCTGAATGTAAACTGTGCTTCAATTAGAAGCTATTTTGAATGCTTTCTTTTAAGAATCAATGAACTAAACAATCTCTTAGTCCATCATTAAGCTCATAATCATACTGACAATGCTCAGACAATCCCTTCAATTCAGCCACGTGGGCTGACATTAACTCACTCTTCTTTTTGATTCCACTTATGAAACCTTAAATGTTCTGCAATTAACAATAGCTTAGTTCTAAGTGTTCTTGCATCAATTTTACGATACTTGCAAAGCTAATTTCTGCAGTCTGTTTGGAGCAGTCAAACTTTGAAGCAAACTGTATGACTTTAAACCTGATGAGTTCGGCAAACTTGGCACTCACTTCTCATTAGTTATTTCATTTGCTTCAAAATATTGTCTAATAGCTCAGTATACATAAGCCAACATCCTGTAGTGTAATCAAACTCATCAATCTTTCTTTTTAGAATGATTATTATCACCCAGTACTCACTTTTTATGAACCCTGAATTATTCTGTTTATGGCCTTTTTTAAAAAAAAATTTGATCATGGCTTCCCTTCCAAAGACGTGCTACTCTGTTTTGATGTTGGTCTTGCTGCATTTTATTTTATTTCGAACATCTCACTGCAACAGGTCAGTAGTCGTGTTGGGTTCATTTTAAAAATAATTCATTGCTAATATTATGCTTTGTAACATCATAACATTAATGAAAACAGGAGTCTGAAATATGGGTGTATCTTCGAGTTTGCTTTAAGCGAGGAGCACACATATCACATGGTCATGTGATGACATATGCAATTAATGTATTTTTACATAAAACCTGTAAGTAATTATTTAAATGAACAAGAATGCATATTTAACCTATATATATATACAAGATGACTCAATTATTATTGAAATGTCAAAAACACAACACCCTCCCTTCTTAGTTAGGGCTAAAGATTTCATCGCTTTGGACATCTTCTTACTCTTGTGGGGTCACGTTTTTACTGATAGGGGTTGTGGTCAATCTGCTTGGCTGGTAAGACTTGTGCCTGTGAAATAATCTCAGGTTATAAGGCCTACCTCGTGGTGTTTGGAGTTGTCTCTGGGACACCTTTCTTCTGGGCAAGCTGCTCGATCTGTTGGTCTATCCCAGGCCACCAGACAAAGCTTCAAGCCACTGCTTTCATTTTTACCATGCCTAGTTGATCAGCATGTATTTCCTCCAACTCTTCCATTCTCAGCTTGTATGGTACAACAACTCTCAATCCCCACAAAAGGCAACCTCTGTCAAGGGCAGGTTCATCTCGGTGCTGGTAAAAATTGGGAAGCTGGAGTTTCTGTTGTACATTCCTGCCATTTTGGGTTGGCATGTAAACCTGAGCCAGTGTGGGGTCTTTTCTAGATTCCCTTTGAATAATCTGTGCCATAATAGAGAGAATTTTGATTTGCGTTAGGGAGAATACATCCAGAGAAGTGTCCTCTTTTGAAAATTTTTCAGTTAGTTCCTTTTCCAAGGGCAAACAGGACAATCCATCAGCATTTCCATGATTAGCTGTCCTCTTGAATTTGATCTTGTGATTATGCCCTTGAAGAAACAGAGTCTATTTCTGCATTCATGCTGCTGTTGTTAGTGGAACACCCCTCTGGGGATTGAAAATGGACATCAGTGGTTGATGGTCTGTAATGAGGGTAAACCTTTCCATGCAAGTACTCGTTGAAACATTTTACACCCCAGACCAGGCTCAAGGCCTCTCTCTCAATCTGTGCGTCATTTTTCTCTGCAGTTGTGAGGGAATGTGGGGCGTTCACTTCCGTCATTCGTAACATGTGACCTGACTGCACCTAGACCATAAGATGAGGCATCACAGTCAAGCTTCACTGGACGACGTGGATCACAATGTGTGAGTACAGTGTCTGACGTCACCATTTCTTTTGTCTTTTGGAAAGCCACCTCACACTGATCTGTCTGTCGCTGTTTCGCCCCGATCTGTAGTAATGAGTTCAAGAGGTGGAGCACAGAAGCCAGGTTTGTCAGGAACCAGTTATAGTAATTTACAAATCCTAAAAATGACCCCAACTGTGACGCATCCTTTGGCCTTGGAGCATCCACCACTGCTTGAATCTTCTCACACACTTGTGTAATACTTGTGCATCAATGGTATGACCAAAGTAAGTGATGCTTAGTTTAAAGAATTCACACTTATTTTGTCGTGTTCTGAGCCCATAATCTTCTGATCTTCTTAGCACTGTCTTAAGGTCTTAGAGATGTTCCTTGTCACCTTACCGGTAACAATGATGTCATCCAGGTAACACTGATGGCCTGGACACTGGTCCATAGCTTTCTGCCAGAGTGCAGGTGTAGATGCTATTCCAAAAATAAGCCTATTATAGTGATAAAGCCCCTTGTGGGTGCTTATGGTGAGAAATACTTCGGACTTTTTTTCCATTTCCTTCGGTAGGTAGGTCTCAGCTGAGACCACTTTGCTGAAGTGTTTTCCTCTAGGGAGATTTTCAGAAGTGTCATCTATCCTGAGCAGAGGATATTGATCTATTTCAGTACTAGGTTGATGATGACCTCAAAATCACCAGAGGTCCTGACAGACCCATTCTTTCTTGCTGCTGAGACCACTGGCATTACCCTTGGGCTCTACTCAATCTTGGAAAGAATTCCTTCAGTTCCTTCAGCCTCCATGCAATCTAGCTCACTGGCTACTTTATCACAGATGGTATAAGGAACCAGATGGGCTTTGTAAAACTTGGGTGTGGCATTTTCATTCAACACTACTTTACCCTTGATATGTTTGAGTTCCCCACTGCCATCCTTGAACACTGCTGTGGCATCATCCAGTAACTTTCATAATTCACTTTCAGTTGACTCTATTGTAGGTGATGTGGCATGCAAATTGTGAATGGATCTCCAATCAAGTTGTAGTTGGCTCAGCCAATCATGGCCCCACAATGCTGGCCCTCATGATTTTACCACATACAAGCCCAATGTAGCTTTAAAAATGCAAACATGAGGAAATATGCAGATGCTGAAAATTCAAGCAACACATACAAAATGTTAGTAGAATGCAGCAAGCCAGGCAGCATCTATAGGAAGAAGTGCAGTCGACGTTTCAGGCTGAGACACTTTGTCGACTGTACTTCTTCCTATAGATGCTGCCTGGCCTTCAGCGTTCCACCAGCATTTTGTGTGTGTTGCCCAGTGTAGCTTATTAGTTGTTGTATTTCACTGTTACAAATGCTATTTCCTCAAGAGTTACCTTCTCTCCAGGATCTTCTCCTGTATTCTGCAGACTTCAGTTCAGTATCTTTGAAATGCTCTTCAAACTTGTTTTGTGGAATGACTGAAACAGCAATTCCATTTTAATTAATTTGCCATTCACTTCTTTGTAACTACAAAACATAAAACTAATTGAAAGCAAAATCATGATGATAGACCCATGGAATAGTCATGTATGTTTATATTTGATTTTATTTTAAGTTAGACACATATATATATATGACCTGGTGGCGAAATGAAATATGCGGCCTATTTAAACACAACACTCATCCACAATCCTTGTTCATTCAACCCATATCAGCCAGCCTTCAACAGTGCTCCTAGCCTTCAGTTACTTGTTCCATTGTCATGTTAAGTGTCCGTTCTCTCACAGCTAAATCATCTCTGCTGCTCTTTATTTTGCTCTAGCTCTATAGTATATTTCCTGACAAAGGACGTTCTTGCAAATCTGATGGTCACTAGGTATTTTGAATTCAGGAAACAGTCTTTTGACTATAAGGATGAAATGAATGACTTATGAAAACATAGATAATGGGGCAGAAGATCATGTGAAATTTCGAGGAATCTGGAGTATTTAATAAAATTTATGATTAAGACAAAGATTAGGAATAATTTTTTAAAATTAAAACGTGAGCAAGGTTGGGATTGAAATAGAAGAAGAAAAGATTCTGTGATTGAGAATTAAAAGTATAGTGTCACTTAAGGAGAACAAAGCATAGGGAATTGTAATCAAAACTGTCACCAAACAGACAGCAGAAAGAATGTAGAAGAGCTGTTAAAAATCACAGAAACCAGAAATAAAAAATAATTATTAAAGGTACAAATAAAATCAGAAGCACTGAAGAAATAGCTAAAACAAAAGATACACAAGTATCAAGATGAAAAAAATGTCATCATCACCAGCATCAGGGAGGAGGAGTAAAAAGATAGAGGAGCAGGAGATAAAAGTCTATAATAGTTTGGTGCAGTAAATTGAGATTGCCATCAATCTGACAGAGTGGAAGAAATAGCTAAACTGTATTATTAAGTCAACAACTCCTAAAGAAATAGGCTTTAACCTCCACCTACGCACAGCTGAAACTTTGCCCATCAGAGCGGAATGTTAGACAGTTTTGGGAGAATAATAATATCAGCTGTACAGAACAATACTTGTCTCAATGATAAAATATGTTTGGTTCATATTTCATCGTTACCAAACTGGAGCTCAGTGGCAGTTTATATGCTTAGGTAATGGAGGAAAACTGGAGGAAATACGTTAATGAGGCATGTCATAAAATCAGCAGAGGGGCTTATTGATAGAACAGAGTGTCTGGCAATGGCCAACACAGCAAATTGGAAAATGCTGTGCCTAAAAGTTGCAGTGTTATTCTCTACTGCAAATAAATAAGTCTACAAAATCATAAACTATTCACTATATATTTTGTGAAAAGAACATACTTTACATGTTCATGTTCATCTGGTAATATTTAATATGCTTTCAGGTAAAGGGTAAAAATAAGTAATAATTAAGTTTCAATCTGACATTAATGAAAACTGCAAAAAAGCACACACTATACTTCTATAATTTGAGATTTTTTTAATTGTCATGTTTAAATCCTTATATTTGACATTAGACATTGCAATTACTGTAAACAATAAAGGGCGTAGCTTTTTTGGCAGAAAACATTTTGACTCAGAGGAGCCAGACTCAAGACTGAAAAATGTATGAAGACTGCAGTCGTTTTAAGTATGGTTGCATATGTAGCCAGGGCACAAAGTGAGAAAACTGCAGAAGAAAATAGGACATAGTAAATATGAATATAGCAAAAAGAAATAGGGATAAATTTAAGTTAATTACAAGTAGATCCGGAAATGCTACATTCTTTGGATGCAGCTATATCCATCACTGGAAGAAAATGTCTAGAAATTAGACTCATTTGCTTTTACTTGTTTACATCACATTTTCAATCACTTCCAGGTCAATCTGTGGCCACTGGGAAATTGGTACAGCTGTTTCTTCACTACCAACAGAAAATGGACACCATGGGACTCTGCAATCTCACAGCTTTGATCTCTCATGGCCTTTCTATGCATCACCTTTAACCAGTCAATGCTTCTCACAGTCACAACCTTTAACCTGTCAGGGCCTCTCACTGTGACATTTTTAACCTACCAGGTCTTCTCTCACTGCCACATCTTTAATCTGTCAGGGGCACCCACAGGTACACCTGTATCCATCAAGATTATTATCATTATACAGTATGATGCATGGTACTGTGGCCGCAAAGACAACAAATTTCATGGCATATGCTGGTAATATTAAATCTGATTCTGATTCTGCTCTCACACTGTCACATCCTTAACTCATAAACACTAGAGGTTCTGCAGATGCTGAAAACCTTGAGCAACACACACAAAATGCTGGAGTAACTTAGCAAATCAGGCAGCATCTATGAAGAGGAATAAACAGTTGACATTTCAGGCTGAGACCCTTCATCAGGATTGGAAAGGAAGGGGACAGAAGCCAGAATCAATACTGGTGCTCCTCAGGGGTGTGTGCTTAGCCCACTGTTCTACTCTCTCTATACCCATGATTGTGTGGCTAGGCAGAGCTCAAATACCATCTATAAATTTGCTGATGTTACAACTAGAAGCTCAGATGGAGACGAGAGGGCGTACAGGACCGAGATATGCCAACCAGTGGAGTGGTGTTGCAGCAAAAGCCTTGCACTCAACGTCAGTAAGGCGAAAGAGCTGATTGTGGACTTCAGGAAGGGTAAGACGAAGGAACACATACCAATCCTCATTGAGGGATCAGAAGTGGAGAGAGTGAGCACTTTCAAGTTCCTGGGTGTCAAGATCTCTGAGGATCAAACTGGTCCCAACATATCAACGCAGAAGGCAGCAACCATACTTCATTAGGAGTTTGAAGAGATTTCCTATATCAAAAACAACACTTAAAAACTTCTATAGATGTACCATGGAGAGCATTCTGACAGGCTGCATCACTATCTGGTATGAGGGGGGCAAGGGGGCTACTGCACAAGACAGAAAGAAGCTGTAGAGGGTTGTAAATTTAGTCGGCACCACCTTGGGTACCAGCCTACAAAGTATCCAGGCCATCTTCAAGGAGTGGTGCCTCAAAAAGGCAGAGTCCATTATTAAGGATCCTCAGCACCCAGGGCATGTCCTGTTACCATCAGACAAGATGTACAGAAGCCTAAAGGCACACACTCAGTGATTCAGGAACAGCTTCTTCCCCTCTGTCATCCAATTCCTAAATGAACATTGAACCCATGAACATTATCTCACCTTTTTAATATATTATTTCTGTTTTGCATGAGGTTTAATCTATTCAATATGCATATACTGTAATTGATTTATTTATTTTTCTTCTATATTATGTATTGCATTGAACCGCTGCTGCTAAGTTAACAAATTTCACAACACGTGCCTGTGATAGTAAACCTGATTCTGATTCTGAGTCGGAATAAGAAGGTGGGGGCTCGGTGCCTCTTGCTGTCATACTATTTGTGGTGTGTGCATGTTGAATACATAAAAGTCATGCTGCTTTGGAATACTAAGACATTATCATGTATGTGGAGCATGTGAGCACCGAATGTCTTATCTTTGCTGTTAGAGAAGAATCAAACACATATCCTTGGTTACGATCTCCAGAAACTCTATGGATGTTATCATTGTTGGAGCATGCCAGCATTTCCCAGTAGACTTTAAGGTCCACTCCAAAATACATTACTATTGACAACAAGGATCATCTTCATTTCTCTCAGGGACCGGCACCTGCAGGGAAAGGTGTCAGAGAATATATTCAAAGTGCAAAGTAAATTTTTTATCAAAGTACATATATGTCACCGTATACTATCTTGAGAATCATTTTCATGCAGGCTTCACAGCAGAGCAGAAAAATACAATAGAATCAATGAAAAACTACACAAAAGAACTGACAAACATCTAATGTGAAAAAGAAGACAAACTGTGCAAATAAATAAATAAATAACACTGAGAACATGAGTTGCAGAATTATTGAAAGTGAGTCCATAGTTTGTGGAATCAGTTCAAAGTTGAGGTGCAATTATCCACATCAGTTCAGGAGCCTGATCGTTGAAAGGTAATAACTGTTACTGGACCTGGTGGTAAGGGACCTAAATCAATGTCAAACCTCCAAGAATTGCTCATATGTTGTGTGTAGCTCATGGGGTTCTGTAAAAAAAATCTGTGGCTGCAAGGAAAAAGAAGTAAAGATTGTGGAAAACGATTCTGAATGAAGTTCCTGAGTACAGGCTCAGTGACTGCATTTGCATAATCACTGACACACTGGCATATCATTACAAACAGAAAAACAGGAGACTAGCAAATCACTCTAGAAAAAACAAAAGTACCTCTTAAAGATTCATCAACATTGGAGTATAAATGAAAGCAAGTCAGGTAAATTCAATCAGCAGCACAGTGTGATACACTGGGTATACAATAGGTGAAAACACACAAGGCTTGAGTACTGTGAAATTGGTAACTGGTATACTGGAATATGGATTATGATTGTCACCTGTACTAAGGTGCAGTGAAATATTTCTCTTGCATACTATTCATGCACATCAATTTGTTACCACATACTTTGAGATAATAGGTTGTAGGTAGGTTGAGTGAACTTGGCCTTTTCTCCTTGGAGCAATGGGGGGGGGGGGTGAGAGGTGACCATATAGAGGTGTATAAGGTGATGAGAGGCATTCATCATGTGGATAGCCAGAGGCTTTTTCCCAGGGCTGAAATGGCTAACACGATGGGGCACAGTTTTCAGGTTCTTGGAAGTAGGTACAGAGGGAATAGAAACATAGGCTACATCCACACTAGACCTTGATTTTGAAAACGCCGGTTTCACGTAAAAGCAATAGGCATCCACACTAGGCATTTTTAAAAATATCTCTGTCCACATTGAAATGGAGATTTCCACGAATCTCCTCCTACTGCGCATGCGCAGGACACATCTACCGAAAATAAGCAACATGTTTGGTGTCGAATCTCGCTGTGAAAGTGCGCATTTGTGCAGTTACAGACTAGAAAAACTTAAGTGACGGGCAGCTGTTGGCTCTCACACAGGATGACTTAAAAGTCAAAAAAACAAATACTGAAGCGTATGGAGGCAACCAACAGGGAGTCCACGGACAGTGTGACCCGGCTGACAACAAACATTGAAAAACTGACTAACTCTATTGCATTAATAAAGCCCTTTGTTAAATGTGTAAAACATGTCTGCATCAGTATTATCTTGTATTTCCATACAATGTTACATTAGGCTGTTACACATCTATTGTCAGAGAAGTACTTGCATAAATAGGTAAACCACCTTCATACAAGCAAGGACAGAAAACAGGGCAAAGCGAGTATATTTACTTATTCAGTAAGTTATGGGTATTATAAGTTATTCAGTAAAGTATTTGGTGAGTACATTTCTAACTCTTCTGCCTTCAGTCTCGTTGCCGTCTGTTCTGTAATTGTTAGGTGCATTCAAGAAAACAATGAAATGGCACACTGCCGTCTGACAGCGTTTTCAAAAGTCTCCAGTTACTCCATCCACACTGATCTGCCTAAGCGGCGTTTTCAAAAATACACACCTTGGAAAGCGTTTCTGAAAAGCTCTGGCTTTGGGGCACAAAAATGCCATTTTAGTGTGGACGGAGGGTAAAAATGAAGAGAAAAAGCTTCGGTTATGGATTTATCCGGTGTAGTGTGGGCGTAGCCATAGAAACATAAAAAACCTACAGCACAATACAGGCCCTTCAGCCCACAATGCTGTGCTGAACATGTACTTACTTTAGAAATTAGCTAGGGTTACCTGCTATTTTTCTAAGCTCCATGTACTTATCCAGGAGTCTCTTAAAAGACCCTATCATATCTGCCTCCACCACTGTCGCTGGCAGCCCATTCCACACACTCACCACTCTCTGTGTAAAAAATTTACCCCTGACATCTCCTCTATACCTACTTCCAAGCACCTTAAAACTGTGCCTCTCATGTTAGCCATTTCGGCCCTGAGAAAAAGCCTCTGACTATCCACACGATCAATGCCTCTCATCATCTTATACACCTCTATCAGGTCACCTCTCATCCTCTGCCACTCCAAGGAGAAAAGGCTGAGTTCACTCAAACTTTTCTCATAAGACGTGCTCCCCAATCCAGGCAACATCCTTGTAAATCTCCTCTGCACCCTTTCTATAGTTTCCACATCCTTCCTGTAGTGATGTGACCAGAACTGAACACAGTACTCCAAGTGGGGTCTGACCAGGGCTCTTAAACTCAATCTCATTATTGATGAAGGCCAATGTACCATATGCTTTCCTAACTACAGAGTCAACCTGCACAGCAGCTTTGAGTGTCCTATGGCCTCGGACCCCAACATCCCTCTGATCCTCCACACTGCAAAGAGTCTTACCATTAATACTATATTCTGCCATCATATTTGACCTACCAAAATGAACCACTTCACACTTATCTGGGTTGAACTCCATCTGCCACTTCTCAGCCAGTTATGCACCCTATCAATGTCCCGTTGTAACCTCTGACAGCCCTCCACACTATCCACAACACCTCCAACCTTTGTGTCATCAGCAAATTTACTAACCCAGCCCACCACTTCCTCATCCAGGTCATTTATAAAAATCACAAGGAGTAGGGGTCCCAGAACAGATCCCTGAGGCACCCCATTGGTCACCAACCTCCATGCAGAATATAACCCATCTACAACCACTCTTTGTCTTCTGTGAACAAGCCAATTCTGGATCCACAAAGCAAGGTCCCCTTGGATCCCATGCCTCCTTACTATCTCAATAAACCTTGCATAGGGTACCTTATCAAATGCTTTGCTGAAATCCATATACACTACATCTACTGCTCTACCATCATCAATATGTTAAATCACATCCTCAAAAAATTCAATCAGGCTTGTCAGGCACGACCTGCCTTTGACAAAGCCCTGTTGACTATTCTTAATCATATTATGCCTCTCCAAATGTTCATAAATCCTGCCTCTCTGAATCTTTTCCATCAACCTACGAACCACTGAAGTAAGACTCACTGGTCTATAATTTCCTGGGCTATCTCTACTCCCTTTCTTGAATAAGGCAACATCATCCGCAATCCTCCAACCCTCTGGAATCTCTCCCGTCCCCATTGATGCTGCAAAGATCATTGCCAGAGGCTCAGAAGTCTCCTCCCTCACCTCCCACAGTAGCCTGGGGTACATCTCATCTGGTCTGGAGACTTATTCAACTTGATGCTTTCCAAGAGCCTCAGCACATCCTCTTTCTTAATGTCTATATGCTCAAGCTTTTCAATGCACTGCAAGTCATCCCGACAATCACCATGATCCTTTTCCATAGGTAATACTGAAGCAAAGTACTCATTAAGTACCTCTGCTATCTCCTCCGGTTCCATACACACTTTTCCACTGTCACACTTGATTGGTCCGATTCTCTCATGTCTTACCCTCTTGCTCTTCACATACTTGTAGAACGCCTTGGGGTTTTCCTTAATCCTGCCTGCCAAGGCCTCCTCATGGCCCTTTTGGCTCTCCTAATTTCATCCTTATGATGTCGGGGATAAGCTTTTTACGCAGAGAGTGGTGAGTGCGTGGAATGCACTGCCAGCGACGGTGGTGGAGGCTGACACAGTAGTCTTTCAAGAGACTCTTGGATAGGTATATGGAACAGAAAAATAGAGGGCTATGCAGGGGTAACTCTAGGCAGTTTCCAGAGTAGGTTACGTGGTCGGCACAATATTGTGGGCCGAAGGGTCTGTAATGTACCGTAGATGTCTATGTTCTATGTTCTAGTACAAGGTGAAACAATAACAAACTGCAGAATAAAGTGTTACAGTTACAGAGAAAGTGCAGTACAGGTAGACAATAAGGTGCAGGTTCATAACAAGGTAGATGGTGTGGCCAAGACTCCTTTATCGAACCATCTGATAGTCTTGTAACAATGGGATAGAAGCTGTCCTTGAGCTCGGCGTGTGTGATTTCAGGCATTTGTATCTTCTTCTTGATGGGAGGGGGAGGGAAAGAAGAAGAGAGAATGTCTGAAGTAGATGGGTATGTTGTCTGGCTTTATGGAGGCAACAAGAAGTGTAGACAGAGCCCATGCAGGGGAGACTGGTTTCTGTGATACGCTGCAGTTTCCTGGGGTCATACGCAGAGCAGTTGCCCTGAGAATGGCGGTTTAATCACAATCAGCCTGATGCTGTGGAGAAGGTGAAGTTCTTTATGGGCAATATTACTCTCGAGTGCAACAAAGTGTCCAAAATGTGCAAGCAATTTTGCTGTAGTGAAGGAAGGAACAAGAGAAGCATTTTTACCCACAGAAATTGGCTCTGAAAACAACACACCCTCACTGATTTAGTAGCTCTTCATAAAACTAACAATATCGTATTTGCAAAGGTAGTGCAGAAGTTAGAAGAATATTTCAAACCCACAGCCACTTAAGCTAGAGAAGAACAATAAATCCTGTAAATGTGATGAGAAAGAGTGAGTGATTACAATGTCACACTGAAATCAAGGCACAATAACTGTGGGGAGGTTTTAGATCATGCAGCAAATAACAAGTTTATGTGTTTTCTGAATGATGGAAGTATCCAGTCTAATCTGTCAGGCACAAAGAAACTCACATTTGATTCCATCTTCAGGTTTGCCATTTTCACAGAGGAAGCAGCTATGAATAATCATGAAATTCTTTCTTGACCAACTGCAAATGTAATGGTAGCCTACAGTCAAAGGTCAACTCCCAAAGACTGCGTCCAGAAACTGGCAATGTATTGTTGACTTCAAAGGCATCCCTATGCAACTTTTCTATTACAGTGACCAGATGACTCTCATCCCAGAAGAAAGAACTCATAGCAGCTTGTAAATCTAATCATAATACAACAATGAAAAGAGTCTGGCAACTCCAACATAAAGAAAATTGTTTCTTCATAAAAAGCCACAAGCTGCACACATTGTGATTGTGATTGACACAAGGTTCACATTGCATCTATAATACAAGTAAACATAATGTGAGACAGTGGGACATTAAGGACACTGTCCTGACTGGCAGGACATCAAATATGGTGCAGATCAACGCACTTGTGGATTGATCTGCCATGGTGAAGGACAGCAGTGACAAGCATTTCATTTGCCTGCCCTTATTAGGAGCACAGTCAGGTTTAAGGCTTATTGAAGAGAAGTTTTGAAACTCTTTGAACAAGTTGAAAGCCTGGGATGCTGCAGTGACCATCAAGTTAGTCATGGGTATAGGTGCCCAGAGACAATGAGCACAGAGTGGTTAACAAAAGTGGAATTTGATTAGAAATGATACTGCTCAAATGAATGTCAAGATTGCCATAGGGTCATCTGATATTGGGAGTGAAGGTTGAGTTTCACACTGTGTCCTGTAAATAATACATGTTGGAGGTATTGCGCAGATCACTCGACTAGATGGCATATTGAAGCAACTCAACTATCACACAATGAGAATTTGGACTAGTGTGGATAAGTATCCACATGAAGTTTTGCAGCCACTCTATAATCAAATAAGGTTGTTTAAAATTGAGTAGCCATTCCAGGTATTCTAGGAAAGGGATAGTATGCTAAATGGCAAACACATGGGAACGTCAATTGAAGATCATAGATAGCAACCTTATGTTTTGACCAAACAATGACAGAGTTGTAGGCAGCAACATTTCCTAATTATAACCATGGAAACAGCCAGGTCAACCAGTCTGATGAGTCAAAGTTGATTTTTGCTGAAAAATTAACAATCACTTTCGTATTGACCTACACCTGAAGTGGGCTGAGGTCAGAGATGTAATTACAATCACTGAAGCAAAAACAATGTTGAGGAAAGAAAGAAAGTCACGTTCTGCGTCCCTCAGGTAGATTGTCATTTGCACAAGTACATGTATGCACAGGTGCCATGAAGAACTTGCTTGCAGCAGCATCAGATAATGGTATCAGCAGATACACAACATTTGCAAGGAAACACAAATTAATAATGTAAATTATATAAGAGAGAATACAATTAGAAGAAAAGGGAACAAAATCCACTGTAGTGCAAAGTGGTGAAAGTGGCCATAGTGTTGCTACACTGGGGTAATGACTAGGGTTATGGAGGTTGGTTCAAGAACCAAATAGAGGAAGGGCAATAGCTGTTCTTGATCCCGGTGGTGTGGCACTTCAGACTTCTGTGCCTACTGCTAAATGGTCACTGTGAGAAGATGGCATGGCCCAGATGGTGGGGATCTTTGATGAAAGATACTACCTTCTAGAGATACTAACTTCTGTTTATTTATTTACTCATTTATAGAGAAACAGCATGAAATAGGCCTTCCTGGCACATCCACCTGCGCCACACAGCAATCCTCCAATTTAATCCTAGACTAATTATTGGACAATTTACAATGACTAATTAACCTACACTAGACTGTGGGAGGAATCCGGAGCACCAGGAGGAAACCCATGTGGTCACAGGAAGGACGTACAAACACCTTATAGGCAGCAGTGGGAATTGAACTCGGAGCTCTGGTACTGCAAAGCATTGTGGTAATCACTACAATACCGTGCCCCCATTACTGATGGTGGGGAGGGTGTGCCAGTGATATATTAGGTTGAGTCCATTATCCTTTGCAGCTTTTAATGTTCCTGTCAATTCAAATTGTTGTATCAGACCATGGTGCAACAATTTTAACTGAGTAGGAGAATTAGAGTTTTCAGGCCAGTCAGGCCAGAATGAGACTCGGCAGGAGGATTACCACGAACTAGTCTGGGTCTTTAATTTAAAGGATGCTTGATTTTTAATGGAAATCATGACAGAAATACACACATAAATCAAAATATCACAGCAGAAGACATACTGAAGGATGAATTTATGCCTGACGTCAATGCAGAGTCAACAACTGCTTGAGATTCACAGAATGGTGGTGAGTCAAGTCAAGATGTTTCAAGCTTCTCATTTCCAGGAACAAGTACTGTTGAGGAGGTTGAAGCAAGCAAGCAAGCCGAATCCTTAATGACTGTGTATAACTGCGAAAAATGACACTCATTTTCATCAAAAAGGAAAAGAAGTGTGGTGTGTCTATATATAGTTATGTAAATTGGTCATGTGGTCAGAAGACAAAATGATATCATCGCATGTGATATTAGGCCATAAAACATATAAGCAGAATTATGACATTCAGTCCAATGAGTCTGCTCCACCATTCAATCATAGCTGATTTATTTTCCCTCTCAACCTCATCTTCCTATCTTCTCCCCACAACCTTTGATAACCCTTGCTTGTTAGGTACCCATCGAGCTCCATTTTAAATAGACCCAATGACTTGGGCTCCACAACTGCCTGTGGCAATGAATTCCACAGATTCACTACTTAGTTTCAATGAGCTCCCCCTCATTTTTCTAAGCTCCAGTAAGTAAAAGCCCAGAGCCGACAAACAGTATTCACCCTTTCACTCCTGGGATCATTCGTGTTATCCTCCTGGACCTTCTCCAATGCCAACACATCCTTTCTTAGATATGAGTTCCAAAACCATTCACAATACCCCAAATGTGGTTTGAGCAATGCCTTAGAAAGCCTCAGCTTTATATCAATGCTTTTATATTCTACTCCTCGTGAAATGAATATTACCATTGCATTTACCTTCATTACTACTGACCCAACCTGCAAATTAACCTGCACTAGGACCTAACATCATTTATTTCTTCTCAGGCTGTCCCTTGGGGTTGAGGATGACTTGCTTCCACCAAAGTTCTCTGGGCTCACTGATAACCAATGAGGCCAATGTAAGATCTGCAGGCTCTGCCACACCAGTGCAAGTGAGTGGGTCTTTGAGAAGAGTGCATTCCTTCCATCACAGTGTGTACTTTGAGAAGGGATAAGCTCCATTCACCATAGTGGTACTTAGAGCTCCTTCCCGCATGTAGGTATTTTGAGAAGGGATGCACTCTTTCCAAAATTTGCTTCTGTACACTTCTCTCAAATGTTCTTGAGTTTCTCAATATTATCCCAATTTTGTCTATATTTTGAGCAGTCATGGGCCAGGAATTCCTGAGGGAATCTGGGTATGTTACACTTTTCAAGAGGTTTTGAGAAAGTTCTTTAATTTTTTCCTCTGCCCATCCAATAATCTCTTTCCATGAGTAAGGTTTCTAGCATCAGGCAAGCAAACATGGCCTACTCTTTGGAACAAAGCTTCATTGCTGGTGTTGATAGACTGGGAGAGGACTATCACACTGGCTCTCTTACTCTGCTTGTGGGCTTGGAATAAATTTATGAAGGCAGCATTAGAAACATCTCTCCATTATTTTGAGATGCCTGATGTAGGCAGTCCATGTATCTGAAGCATTCAGGAAGGCAGGGGTCACTAATGCTTCATGAATTATGAGTTTTTAGACAGATTTGAAATCTTGATAATCAAATGTTCTTTTCCTCAGGTACTGAAAGGCTATGTTAGTGCATTTATTATGGAGGTTAATTTCATTACTGGTGCCACCTATTTTGTGAGAAGTTATTGGAGACAAAATGTAACTTTGTGGCAAGAAAGACTAAAGGGGATATTGGAGTGATGACATAGGTTTGCCTGAGATTGGGTCTGTTGGGGACACATTAGTTAGGATCACAGCTAGCGTGCAATCATGAAGTAATTTTAGAGACATATTTTGTGTACAGTCAGACTTGAGAAGGAGGGTTTTAACTGACAGAATGAAAGGTTTTTGAAGTAAGAACAGGCTGGTTCTATTCCTGCACTTCTCGGTCAAATCGTGACTTTGGTGCCTCTTACTGAGCACACTTCAATCCCTCGGTCTCTCACAATAAATATTATATGCCAAAGTGAGTCAGAATGACAATCAGGTTTATTATCACTGACAAGGTAAGGTAAATAATAGATTATAGATAAGATAAATGTAATCAGGCTTTTCCACTGAGTTTGCGTGACATTAGAACTATAGGCCATGGGTTAAGGGTGAAAGGTGAAATGTTTAAGAGGAACATGAGGCAGAACTTCTTCATTCAGAGGGTTGTGAGAGAGTGGAATGAGCAGTCAGCAGAAGTGGTGGATGCGGGTTCAAATTCAAAACTAAGAGAAATTTGGATAGACGCATGGATAGGATGGGAATGAATGGTTACTGTCCGGGTGCAGGTCGATGGGACTCGGCAGATTAACAGTTTAGCATGGACTAGATGGGCCAAAGGGCCTGTTTCTCTGCTATAGTGTCTTATGGCTCTACGACCCTATGTCATGAAATTAGTTATTTTGCAGCAGCAGTATAGTGCAATACATATTAAATTATTACAACTTAACATTTTAAATAATTAATGTTTAAATAAATAGTGAAAAAGGAGAGCAAAATAGTGAGGTGGTGTTCATGGGCTCATAGACTGTTCAGTAATCTGATGGTGGAGGGAAAGAAGCTGTTCTTAAGATGTTGCGTGTGTATCTTCAGGTTCCTGTAACTACCTCCCTGATAATAGTAATGAGAAGAGGGCACGTCCCTGATGGTGAATGTCCTTCCTGATGGTTGCCAACTTCTTGTGGCAGCACCTGTTGAAGATGTCCTTGATGGAGCAGTCCAAGTTTATAATCCTCTGAAATTTATTTTGATCCTGTGCATTGGAGCCTCCATACCAGACAGTGATGCAACCGGTCAGAATGCTCTCCACGGTACATCTGTAAAAATTTGCTGGGGTCTTTGGTAACATACCAAATCTCCTTAAACTCCTAACAAAGTTTTCTTCATGATTGCATTAATATGTTGGGCCCAGGAATTTGAAACTGCTCACTCTTTTCAGTGCTGACACTTCAATGAGGACGTGTGTGTACGTTCTCCTTATTTCCCCTACCAGAAGTCCACAATCAATTCCTTGGTTTTACTGACATTGAGTGCAGGGTTGTACCTGTGTCATCACTCAACCAGCTGATGTATCTCACTATCTCACTCCTGCATACCTCCTCAACACTATCTAAAATTCTGCCAACAACAGTTCTATCATCGGCAAATTCATAAATGGCATTTGAGCTGTGCCTGGCCACACAGTCCTGAGTGTAGAGAGAGTAGAGCAGTGGGCTAAGCACACATCCTTGAGGTGTGCCTGCACTGATTGTCAGCAAGAGGTGCTATTTCCCATCTGCACTGACTGTGGTCTCCCAATGAGGAAGTCAAGGACCCAGACGCAGAGGGAGGTACAAAGGCCCAGGCTTGGAAGTGTATTGATTGTACTGAGAGGATGATGGTGTTGAACACTGAGCTGTAATCAATAAACAGCAGCCTGACAAATGAAAATCCTGTGAGTAATGGATCGGAGCTATTTCCAGAGCTGGATCTAAGGAATTTCCTTCAGCATCCATTCACCTCCTTTCATTGCTGAGCACATAAAGGTTCCTGAGGCACCGCACACTGCGACAGCGTTACCACCGGTGCTGAGGCGCATCCTGGCATTCGCACCATTATGGGGGCCCATACATTTTTAAGCATACAAATGAACCAGCAGGTGTTCTTGGATGTTGACCAGAAACTAAACGCAATTCTTTATTTCCCCTCATGATTTGATGATTCTGGCAATATTATGATGCCCTGATTCTTTGCGAATCCCATCCCAATGCTGATTGAATTTAGTTGCCTCAGCACACATCACCAGCCTGGGACCTTCCAGTCTGGTTTAGTGCCAAATCATGCGCAGCATTTACCTACTTATTCATCGAGGGAATAGTTGCTTTCACTTCCAATTAGTTAGAATTATGCATTTCTGCATGATTACCATTGAGTTTTATACCACTATAAATTTAACTATTATAATCAAAACAAGGCTGGAAGAAAAATCTGTTTAGCAGACTAATAGAATTAATATGATGCATCAATGAAAGGTCTAAAGGACATTAATATATCTGTTAATTTATTGGACTAGAATGGTTCCTGATAATTGCAAACATGCTGGAAAAAGTAAAAAATTATTTAACTTTGCAGTAATGCATTTTATGTTTGAACTATTTTACATCAAATATTACAATGAAAAGAAAAAGGCTGTCAAACAAAAAAAAGTAAATCAGGAAACAATAAAGTTACTTGTTAGAAGAGGTGATTGGGTCTTGGTATACAGAGAGTCTACAATCAGCCTACCAAAATCCTTCCCTCCACAAACCACATTTAAATGCTCATTGTCCTTTTCTCACATGAAGGCTCCCGCCAGCATTATTACAGCAGTACAGTTCATTCAGCCGTTACTGTGAGTTATGAGCTTGTTTTTATTTGTCTTCTTTGCTTGTGAATCAGTTCATTTCCTTTTTATTTTGTAATGTCTAACTCAACACCACTCTGGCTTCATAGCAACCACGAGAGACAGTTATTATAGAAACCATGCATTTTTGGTCAATAGGCAGAAACTATAGATTCACGGATGGTTGGGACCAAGGTCCAAATATACTTTAGCTACACTTCTAATGGCTACATATTATTACATCTGTAACACAAATATGGGAAGTGATGCCTCCTCATTGTAATCATATTTACTGCTTCAGTACCAGTGAAGATTAACATACATTAATCATTCCTAAATCCCATCTGTCATTGCTGTACCAAGTCAAATCTCTGCAGATTATTCTGAAGTATTTCACTTTGCTTGAACATCCTGCTTTTCCAGACGACTTGGTATCGTCTGCCAACTAGATGTCAGAGCTTTCATCAGGAATATTTATAAGTAAAAATCATTGGTCCCAGGGCTGAACCTGAGGGTACTCTGCTGGCCACAGCTGTCCAATTAGAACTACTAACATTGATTAATCCCTTTGTTTCCTATTCTTTTACCAATTTATTCTTCAACACACAACACTTCCTTCATCCAACAGTTTTCAATTTATCCGTGAAAATTTTAAATATGCCCTACCCTCAATATCACTCAGATTCTCCAATTATGTTTTACAGCCTCAAAATAGTCCAATAAATTTGTAAGCCTCAATTTGTCTTTCTTAGATATATGTTGCCAAGGGAATTATTGTCTTAATTACACTTTAATTGATTCCTTTACAATGGGCTCAAATACTTTCCCCACTATTTATGTCAAACCAACACGACAATAATTCACAGCTTTTTGTTCTTAATGTTTTATTTAAATTGGAACATTAGCTATTTTCCACTCTCCTGGAACCACCACCCACGTGCTCAATGAGCTGAGAGAATGTTCAGCTACAGCTCCTTCCACTTCTGCCCTCATTTCCTTAAGTAGCTTAGCATGTACTCCATCTGGCCCCAGTCACTCATGAATATTCAAGCCCTACAGCTTTTTAATGACCAGCTTATTATTTCCATTTTCTCTTAAAAGCTCATATGCATCCCCATTCTTCAAAGCACAAGAGTGACATTCCTGCCCACGCTTTCTGTTGTGATATATATTTCCTCCCCTCACGATGGAGAATGATTTCCTATGTTCATTAATTTAATGATACTGGAATGAATTCCCCTGACCGTAGTCCAAGGAAATCATAAAACCCATTGTTTTAAAATTGTTTAGAATTCTATTAACAATAATGTAAAAATAAACTCCTCCTATTACATATGCAATATCATTAACCTGTGACACAGATAGTAATTTTTGACTTTTCCTCATTTTAAATGAACCTAGTTGTTCATTAATATTTACTAATGCATCTAAGAAATCACTGTTTTGCACCTTTTGATGCCCATTGTAGTTACATTCATCTCGATTTTCATTTAATAATAGCAATGCGAGTATTTGCAAAATGTAAGTAGCTTCTATACCTATGTTGCATCTCATATACAAGCTAAAGTTTAGAAGCTTTTCGACTTTGAACAGCCTTCGGTGTGAATGCAATATGGCAAAATGTTTGAATACATTATCGTGTCCATTATTTCAAAATTATTACACCGTGATTGTAAAAAATAATGTGTTTATGGGACAATCATGCAAGGCAAACCAAGTCTTATTCTTTTGGCTTGACATCTCATTAGTAAAAACAAATTACAGAAGCACTGTAATATTTTTGCAAACACAGTTTATGAGCTTTCTGCTTTCCTAGTTTTGGGGGTCAGCTATTACTGATTCATGAGTTGCTTGAACATTCATGTTAAGTGTAATTACTACAGAGTATGTGAATTTTTTGGCAATTCACGTATGACAAATGGGTGACCCAAGGGTATTTTACTGAATTATGTATTGGTGGTCATGTTATTTCTTCAAAAACATGAAATCTACCTGCAGTGACATATTGAATGCCAAGTAACAGGGAATGAATTATAAGCTGTTATTTGCTCTTGGGAAATCAAGTATTGTCATAAGAAACACAATAACTCATTCAGAGATTAATCACAATCATATAGTCACATGTTAATATTTTTAAAATAACAAAGATTATAATCTCAAATAAAGATTGCAATAAATTGTTAAAACAAATTCAGATTATATGTGGATTTAAGGTAATAAATAACTATTATATATTTTGAAGCAGAACTTAAAAAGCTATATAATTGATATAAAATGGTTATGGATGTTTTTAAAGCTATAATGAAAAGGAAACTAAACATTTGATACATAGGACAGTTTTGGAGGTTCTTGGATCAATTTTCAGTACTGTATGTGGCAGGAATGTGAGTGAAGCACAGGTTACAGAAAAATAAAGGAAATATTTTATTAACTAAAAACATGAAGAAATTATTTTGTTGATTGAGTTACCAGGTTATCAACTAGGCATATCGACAAATACAAAGTGCTAGAATTAAACTTTATAAATGTCTAATTATTTAATTACGCACAAAGCATGAATGTGATCACTGAAAATCGGAAAAACTCTAGATTGTCACTGAAACATACATTCTGTATTCCAAAGTATTAAAGTAATAGCAGTTTTAATGTTGTAGTTGCTAAATTCAGTACTGTTATTGGAGCCAGTCTAGATTATGAAGTCACATTAATCACTGTACTTCACCATTAAGTTGTCACAGATTGGCCTGGGCTCCAATGGAATTTAATGAAACATATCATTAGTGTGAAATTGAAAAGGGTCATTTGGAAAAAAATTTTAAATGGGGAAAAAAATATTATTGAATGATGGTGAACAATGGCAACTTTTTCTACTCCCCAAAAGATAGAATTACAGGCAAGAAGAGTGAAGATAATTCGAGCACCAGCAGACACACATATTTCAACATTTATAAAGTTACATGACTTTGGGCATAAGTGTTGAAATGAGTGTGCCCCATTAGCCTGGACATCTATCCTCCGACAGATCACCAGGGTTACTGATGGAGATCGGCTGTACTTTTGGACATCATAGGCTCACTGCCCACTCTCGGTATGGCTGCATTCATCTTCCTAAATGTATCTTGTCCACCATTGCCAGCCTGGATTACTCCACTTGTCATAGAGACATAGAAAAGTACAGCAAAATAATAGGCCATTCAGCCCATCTGGTCCATGCCAAACCATTTAAACTGCCGACTATCGACCTGCACTGGGACCATAGCCTTCTACACCCCTACATTCCATGTACTTATACAAACATCTCTTAAACTTTGAAATCGAACTCGCATGAATCACTTGCACTGGCAGCTCTTCCACACTCTCATGACCTTTTGAGTGAATTAGTTTCCCTTCATGTTCCCCTTAAACTTTTCGCCTTTCACCCTTAACCCATTACCTCTAGGTTAGTTCTACCCAACCTCGGTGGAAAAAGCCCCTACTTGCAGTTACCCTATCTATACCCCTCATAGTTTTATATACTTCTATCAAGCGTCCTCTCAGTCTTCTACGTTCTAAGGAAAAAGTCCTAACCTATTTAATCTTTCCTCATAACTCAGGTCCTCCAGACCTGGCAACATCCTTGTAAGATTTCTCTGTATGTTTCCAACTTTATTTACACCTTTCCTGTAGGTAGGTGACCAAAACTGCACATAATACTCCAAATAGGCCTCACCAACATCTTATACAACTTCAACATAACATCCCATCTCATGTATTTAATACTTTGACTTATGAAGGCTAATGTGCCAAAAGCCTTCTTTATGCCCCTATATACTTGTGAAGCAACTTTCAATGAATTGAGGCCCTGTATTCCCAGATCCCTTTGTTCTACCACACTCCTCAGTCCCCGACCTTGACTGTGTAAGACCTACCCTAGTTGATCCTACCAATGTGCAATACCTCACACTTGTCCGCCTCAATACCTCAATTCTATCTGCCACTTTTCCAACTTTGATAGTCTTCTTCACTGTCCACTATACCCCCAATCATGATGTCACCCCCAAATTTGCTGATCCAGTTAACCTGGTGTGGTAAGACTTTGCAGTTCAAATGTGGATCTTCTGTGTTATTTGCTTTTCATGAAAGAATGTAATTTTAAAAATTTTGTAGGTATAGAGTGATACATATTCTTAATAAAGGGACACTACATAAGTACACTACATGAGACACTACATGAGACACTACATGAGGATAAGGAACTGAGAGAGGTTTGAATACATTTTTCAGTGGATGTGATTATGTAGAAACCTTGATCATGTGATTAAATCTAATCAAATATATATGCTCAGTGGCCACTTAATTAGGTACCTACTGTTCCCAATAAAATGGTCACACATATATGTTCATGGTGTTCTGCTGCTGTAGCCCTTCCACTTCAAGGTTTGATGTGTTGTGCTTTGAGAGATGCTCTTCTGCACACCACTGTTGTAACGTGTGGTTATTGGAGTTACTGTCACCTTCCTGACAGTTTGAACCACTCTGGCAAAGCTCCTCTGACCTCTCTCATTAACAAGGCAGTTTTGCCCTGAGAACTGTTGCTTATTCGATGTATTTTGCTTTACACACCAAGTTCTGTAAACTGTTGGGCATGAAAATCAGCAGTTTCTGAGGTTCTCGAATCACCTCACCTGGCACCAACAATCATTCTATGGTCAAAGTCACTTAGGTCACATTAATTTCCCATTCTAAAGTGTGGTCTGAACAACAACTGAACCTCTTGACCATGTCTGCATGCTTTTATGCATTGAGTTGCTGCTACATGATAGGCTGATTAGACATTTTAATTAATGAGTAGGTGTAAAGATACACCTAATAAAGTGGCCAATGAGTGCAATTCAAAAGGTATCTTTCACCTCTTTAGCATTTTTCTCACATCTCTTCTTTGGTTAGTGCTTTTGCAGAGACCTCAATTCCAATGCCTTTCTGTTCATATCACTACATATCCTGATTTGGGGCTGTGCGTGTGCAGGTGAATATGTGTGAGTATCTTACCTTGCCTGTTCAATTCATACCCATTTCCTCGGAGACGTGCTGCTGGGATCATTCAGGTTCATATGCAGGCCTTCAGGTTTGTGCAGTAAAGTGGCACTGAGATAACGGCTCAGCTGTGCTCTTATTGAATGGCATGAGCAGGCACCAGGGACCACGTGGCTCAGCCCTGTTTCCACTTCTTATGTTCTAACCTTAGGGATAACTCCAGGGGAATCACCTTAAAATCAATCAGTCTCAGAGCAGCCGGCCAGAAAGGAGCAGCAGATGGGGCCTCTGCTTTTGTGCTCCTCCATCTCCTGTTGCCCAGCCACAGGCAAAGTCTGAACCTGGACGACTGACAGGTTACAGAGAGTGAGACAAGCTTCCACAAGCCCAGGAAGACACCCGGGATAAAATTGGTAGGAATTCCACACCAGATAAACAGTGTAAATCTCGCTTTAAGACAATTATTCCATTCTCAATGCCATCTACTGGTGTCATTTGAGTGGCTCTCATTAAATGAACACTCAAGATGGGAAAATGATCATCTTAGCCATATTTTAACAGGTAAACCTCAGTCCAGTTAGTTAACTCCCTCCCTGCAATAGTGGTTCACGGTGAAGATGAAGGGCCATTGACTGCTTCTCCGTTACGTGGAGTGGACAATCATGAACCTCTAATTATCAATACAGGCCTAAAGACATCAATATTATGGTGCGGTGATGAAACCTGGAGTACTGTATGCAGACTTAATTTCTAAGAGTAAAAAATGTTTCCCACAGAGGGACCGCAACAAAGATTACAAAGACTCCGTCCTCGAGTAGTGAGATTGCCATTCAGTAGACTAACCCCACGTTCACTACAGTTCAAAAGAGTGTGGAATGAGCTGTCAAAGGAAGTGGTGGATGAGAGTTTGATGTCAACACTTAAGAGAATTTTGAATAAATACATGGATGGGAGGAGTAGGTAGGGCTGTGGTCCAGGTGCTCATCAATGGGACTAGACAGAATAATAGTTCAGCATGTTCTAAATGGTCTGAGGGGAATGTCCAGCGCTGCAATGTTTTATGATACTATGACTCTATGAATGAGGGGATCTCACTGGGCATATATCGTGAGAAGCTCAGCCAGGCTTCCACAGGGAAGTTGTTTCCTGTTACTGGGCTATCTAGAACCAGAGGAACAGGCTCAGGCTACAGGACATACTGCAGCTGAGGAAAAATTTCTTCACTCAGAAGACGGAATCCTCTACCACAGGAGGCTATGGAGGCAATTTGCTGAATATATTGAAGGTGATAAATAATTTCCAGATTCTAATGAAAAAGAGGTTATGGGGGCTAGAGCCAGAAAATGGCATTGAGATAGAAGAGCAGTCAGGATTATATTGAATGGGGGAACAGCCTCAAGGGGCCAAATAGCCTTTTCCTATTTCTCTGTGTTTCTATGTCAATCAGTTTGTGACGTCTGTGCACTGTCGGTGCCCCCTTCAATTCTTTGGACCACAGTCCCTCTTTGGTGAGCTGTCTCTTCCTCTTTACATAGAAAGTAAAAAAAATATGCAGCTCTGCAGATCCATTAGGACCTCTCTGATGTGGGTTATCATGCCACACATTGGGCTATATTACACATTTAAGCAGTATTATATTGGGATTCTCCTATATCACCACATATAGCCAGCAGTCAGAAGAGGCTGTCACTCTCATTAAGGTGTGTTAATGGGCCCCAGCAGTGATATCATATTTTATTCACTTCATAGAGCAGAAGACACCCATTTGGCCCATTTGCTAATGGCCATCAAAAGATCTATGATCTGATTAAAGAATATAGGACTGAGCATAGTCAGACAAAAATCAAATAAATTCGTGAGAAAATTTGGGCATGGAAATTGATCCACGCATAGATTTTTTTTATATCTTTGATTTGCAGATAAAAGCCAATGGAAACATGTTAGATAATGTTAGCGATCATTTCAGGTCTATTAGTAACAACTGAGAGATTGCCCCAGGAACTTTCATGCATAATTTACCTTAGTGCATCTGAGGTTTGCCTGGATTAATGATGCCACAGAGTTCCCAATGGCCAGATTTGCATTTATCGACAGAATTTTGCTGTTAAAGGTGAAACCTAAGACCAGTGCCTTTCACTCACGATAAAACAAGGTTACAACAGTACCGCAAGCCAAAAAGTTAGAGTCCTCACGGGGACATCAACATTCTGCCCGCAGACTGAATTTTGATGCTCCGTTTTGTCATAGAGACTATAGTATTGAGTAAAGCCATGTTGATCTTCTATTTGTAAACAGCTATATTGTAACCCTAAGGCATTTGGGATACTTAGCTAAGAAAGTCAAAGATTAAGGAATCGGGTAGTTCCACTGAGATTCCACCGAGATGTAACACTGAGCGTCATAGGAAGTCATTCCTACCTGTGGCCATCAAACTTTACAACTCTTCCCTCGTAGTGTCAGACACCCTGAGCCAATAGGCTGGTCCTGGACATATTTCCACTTGGCATGATTAACTTATTATTATTTAATTATTTATGGTTTTATATTGCTATATTTCTTCACTATTCTTAGTTGGTGTGGCTGTAATGAAACCCAATTTCCCTTGGGATCAATAAAGTATGTCTGTCTGTCTGTCCGTCTAGTTGTGTTAATCAGGAGTTCCTGGTTTGAGTTACTTGAGGAGATGCTGCAGAACGGAGATGACATGTAATTACCCCTTTACTTGAGTAGTTTTTGATGCTGTAGCTGATAGAAAGCATTCAGGTGCCTGTTTGTTACTTAGATAAGAAGTGTACATTGCTTTACCCTAATAAAGCTGTATGGTCATTAAGTTGGAAAATACTGGAGTTACTGCTGCCTTCTTGTCAGTTTAAACCAGTCTGGCCATCTCCCCTCTGACCTCTCTCATTTAAAAGGCATTTTTGTCAACAGAACTGTCGCTCATTGGATGTTTTTTGTGTTTCTTGCACCATTCTTTGTGATCTCAAGGGGACATTGTGCATGGAAATCCCAGATCAACAGTTTCTGAGATACTCCAACCACTCTGCTGTACTTCTCTATGACTACGACACCTCCTCTAACTCCAAAGCCACTTAGATCACATTAATTCTCTATTCTAAAGTTTGGTCTGAACAATAACTGAACCCCTTGGCCATGTCTGTATGTATTTTACGTTGAGTTGCTGTCACATGAGAGGTTGATTAGATATTTTCATTACCGAGCAGGTGTACAGGTGTATCTAATAAAGTGGCCACTGAGTGTATGCCATAGGGATCTTTCATCTCCTTAATATTGACAATGTCCAAATACCCTTTCATTTGAGTTGCTTTTCTATCTAGAAACTGCTATAAAGCATCCAGGTGCCCGGTACTTAGAAAAGTAGTGTACATAGCAGTGCCCTACCAAAACGATATGGTCAGTATGTTGTATGATACTGTGGTGGAGGTGGGAATGAACAAAAGTTCAGGAGATCAGAGGACTGCAGGAAGAATGGGGTTCAAACAAGTGTGGATGTTGCATTAAGATAGCAAAATTTATTGAAGACAGATTGAAACTATACAAGAACCATACAAGAACCTTTTCATGGAATCAAAAAGTTACCTCCTTATTGTTGAAGAAAGTATCAATGCAGGGAAGAAAATGGTAAATATTGGCTCAGCTGCCATGAGATGCTGACCAGGACAGATAAAAGACCAGGTTCATCCTTAAATAGCTTTTGAAGTCTTGGTCAAGGACATTGATTGCTGCCATTGTCCAGGGAATAAGGGTTAAAGCTAACTACATTGGAGTAAAGTTCAGATAGTTTTAATGGATGATTGAAGGGTTCATAAAGTACAGAGACCAAAGGCTGTGAGTTACCTGGAGTTAAATACAAATTTTCTTCTTTACACAGGTAATACTTGTGGCTGCTCATTTTGCCTTACCCAAGAACAGTCCAATTTTACAGCATCACTAAGATTGCAGTATTCCTAGCTTATGCATCTCAGGGGAAGATGCCGTTGTCACTGGGCCTGTAACTTTGCAGTGGTTTGAGGCCACTTATGGCATAGAAGTGGGCTGAGCTATGTAGTCATGGGGTTGTGCCCAGCCATGCTGGAGAGTGCCTTGTTTTCCCCATCCCTTCTACTTTCCCTCATCTCCATCAAAAAAAAACTTTATCCCATCACACTGAAATTCCGTAATAGTAGATTCCCTAATCTGCTAAATTCCCTAATAGCAGATCAATAGCACACTCCCATTGGGACTTCTATGTACTGAATCAGGAAACATTCCTGAACATATTTGACAAACTCTATTCCATCGAGTCCTTTTATAGTAAGGGATTCCCAGTCAATACGTAGACAGTTAAAATTACCTACAGTAATAACCTTATGTTTCTTGCAAAAGTCTACAATCTCTCTGCAAATTTGTTCCCCTAAATCCCTCGGACTGTTGGGTGGTCTGTAATATGGCCCCATTAATGTGGTCATACCTCTTATTTCTCAGTTCCACCCATTTCACCTCAGTAGATGAGTTCTCCAGTCTGTCCTGACTGAGCACTGCCATGACATTTTTCCCTGTCTAGTAATACCATCCCTCCTCCTTTAATCTCTCCCACTCTGTAGCATCTAAAATAACTGGTCCCCGGAATACTGAGCTGCCAGTTCTGCCTTTCCTGCAACCAAGTCTCACCAATGGCTACAGTATCATAATTCCAGGTGTTGATCCATGCACTGAGCTCATCTGCCTTTCCTATGATACTTCTTGCATCAAAATGTTTGCAGCTCAAGACATTAGTTGCATCATGCTCAACCTTTTGGTTTCTGATTTCTCTGAGGTCTTGATAATATCTGTTTCTACAACCTCTCCACTAACCGTTCTGCTTCCCATCTCCCGGTAACTCTATTTCAAACTCCACAGTGCAGCACTAGCACCTGACTCCCTGAGCTCCCTTTGCAGAACCTTATCATTCTTCCTACCTTTAGAATATGGAGCACTTGGAGGAAACCCATACAACTCTCAGCTCAGCTAGCAGCTTAATCTTGGGGAGGACAGCCCTTGGCCCAGCCAAACTTAAGAAATCTTGTTTGGGTGGATGCGCAATGTTGGAGCTTACTGATAAGGCCGTTCGTCCACCATCAACCTCCTCCAAGTGTTGCTGACCTTCGGACCCTCGCTCCAAGTCCACTCCATCCAACAGTCTACCAATTCTCTCCATTCACATTTTCTCTCCTCATCTTTCCCCAGCAAACTATCAATGAAATTCCTGCTCCCAGACCCATAAGAAAGAACAACATCCCTTGCATTGGATAGCTCCACATTCCAAAGCCCCATTATCTTTAGTCATAACCCAAGCATTGCTGCTACAGAGAAACCATTACATTAGCAGTGAAACCTTATAGCACATTACACCCACATGGTCACAGGGAGAATGTACAAAGTCCTTACAGATAATGGCAGGAATTGAACCCTGATCTTACTGTAATAGTGTTACACTAGCTGCTACATTACAACTAAGGATGTGCTGGGGCAGCTCGCTAGGTCGCTAACCATAGCATGCCCATAATGTTGAGCAATGGGTGTGGAGATACAAGAGTCTGCAGATGCCAGAATTTGAAGCAGCAGATCTTCCACTCGAGGAACTCAGCAGATCGAGGATCTGTGGGGAGGAGCAGGGAGGGAATTGTCGACTTTTCAGGTCAAATTCCCTGCATCAGGATTTGTGCAGTGTCTTAACCAGCAACACTGATAATTGCCTTCTCCCCATAGATGCTGCACAACCACTTGAATTCCTCCACAAATTGTTCTCTGCTTGGAAATATTTTGAAAGTAATTTTAAAAAGGACCAATTAATGACCATCCTGTCTGCCTACCCTTAACTTCCTGCAAAGTGTCAACAACAGTATCATCAAGAATTTTGACTAACAATCTGCTCATCTTTGGTGGTTTGGATTCATCCTGACGTACATGATCTCTGAATTTGATGCAGGCTTGGTCAAAACTTAAGTACTTATGGACTGTTTGTCCCCCTCCCATCAGGGGAGAGACAATGCAGCAGCCACTCAAGGATCACTAGACTCAAAAACAGTTACTTCCCCAAGCCATCAGGCTAATCAACACCTCCACCCATTAACCCACTCCACCACCACACATACACATCATGCAGTGTCACCCAATGTTACTTGTACATTGTGTTTTATAGGATTGCTTTCATATTTATTTTTTGTTTGTTATTTGTGTTCTTTATGCTTTTTGTGTTTTTTAATGCCGCATCAGATCCAGACTAACACACATTTCGTTCTCTTTTACGTTCACATACTGAAGATTGACAATAAACAATCTTGAATCATAAACACAAGAGGTTCTGCAGATGCTGGAAATCCAGAGCAACACACACATACAATGCTAGAAGAACTCAGCAGGTCAGGCAGCATCTGTAGAAATGAATGGATATTTCGATCTTAGACCTTTCAGCAGGACTGGAAAGGAATAAGAAGAATAAGAAGGTGGGGGAGTGGAAGGAAGACAAGTTTGAAGGTAATAGGTGAAGCCAGATGGATAGGGAAGGGGGTAATGAATTAAGAAGCTGGGAGGTGGAGAAAGTAATGGGCTGGAGAAGAAGGAAATGATAGAAGAAGAGAGTGGATCATGGTAGAAAGGCAAAGAAAAGGAGCACCAGGGAGAGGTGATAGGCAGGTGAGGAGAAGAGGTAAGGGGGGACTAGAGTGGGGAAATGAAGAAGAGGGGAGGGGGAAGGGCAAACAATTATCAGAAGAGGAGAAATCAATGATCTTGCTATTAGGTTAAAGGCTACCTTGGCAGGATTACAAGGTGTTGCTCCTCTGTCCTGGGAGTGGCCTCTGTCACAACCATGGATTTGGAAGTGAGGTAGATAAGACAAATGCGCTTGTGAATTTGCACGTATCAGCTAATTATTATCAAAATTAAATAATTAACTCCATACTTGTCGTTGTAGAGCTCGTCAAGCCTTGGACAGAGCACAGCAACACTTCGCTGCCTGTTTGCTTTCGGCCTTCCCTGAGAAATAGGACTTTTTGAGTCAACTGACTTTGAATACTAGCGGTATTCGTTTAATGTTTAGATTTTCCTTTCAGCCGCAGCGTAGGCTTCGTTTCCCATTTGAGAGTTTCAGTTGACGGCCCTATTTGGCCTAGCATATATTGTTTATTTCCCCTTTAACACTGTTCGCAATAAAGTTTGTGAACTATCAACCTGCTTCAGTGTCTCTCATTCCACACTTGGGCCATATCCGAACCTGGTAACAGCCTCATCATGGCAGTAGAGGAAGCCATGGACTGACTTGGCAGAATAGGAATGGGAATGGGGACTGAAATTGAAATGCTTGGTCATGGGAAATCTGCTTTTTGCAAATAGAGGAAAAGTGCTGTACAAAGTGGTCCACCAATCTACGCTGAGTCTCACCAATGTAAAGGAGCACATCAGGAGCACTGAAAACGTAAACAATCCAAACAGCTTCTCAGGCAAAATGCTGCCTCACCTGAAAGAACTGTTTGAAGCCCTAAATGGAAGTGAAGGAGGAGGTTAATAGGTAGGTGTAGTACTCCTGCAGGTTGCGGGATATGTGCCAGGAGGAGGGACAAATGGACGAGGGAGTCCTGGAGGAAGCAACCTCTGCAGAATGCAGACTATGGGGCAGGGGGTAAGGATGTGTCTGATGGTAGGGCTCTGTTGAAGATAACAGAAATTGTGGAGAATGAGGTGTTGAATGCAGAGGATCATGGGGTGGTAGGTGAGGAGAGGAACATGCTTCCCTGTTAAAGCGGCGGGAAGATGGGCTGAACATGGATGTCCGGAGAATGGAGGAGATTCAGGAGAGGACAGCATCAATAGCGGAGGATGGAAAATCCTGATCTTGAAGGAGGACATCTCTGATATCCTGGAAAGGAAAACCTCATCCTGGAAACAGATATAGCAAAGATAATTTCAACAGAATTTTGAATGCAGATTCTAGAGGAGAACTAATATGGATTTTCCTAACATGAAAGCATTATTTGACCAAAATCCCAGGAAAAGTACGTTCTAGGGGTCAAAGCAAACTTTTTTGATAAGATTTTCTGGACAAATTTTGTATTGATTGGAGTTATACATATAACCAAATGATTATTTGGCTGTCTAACATCAGCATCTCAGCTACTCTCATCACTGTAGGAAATCCTCAGTGCAGCATCCCAGATCAAACTATCATCACTTGTTTCATCATTTCTGTTCTACCGTTAACAATAGATTGCCCAATAAGAGAAATTCTAACCTCCTCTTTCCAGGCAATAGTGACTAACAGTACCAGTTATATAAAGTTGTGACTGCAGGAACAAAATGTCTTGTGGCAAGTCACTTCCAGAGGTTTCCAACCAACAAGGCTCAAGCCATGACTGTGACAGAATGAACTTGTCCAGGTGAAGTGCAGCTCCAATAGCACACAAACTTGTCACTATTTAGAACAATGAGGTCAGTTTGTTGACTTTAAACATTCAATTTCTATCCCACTGGGACACCATGTCTACACATGTACGTAATGTACCAGATGTTTGGTGCAAGTTTCCAAAGATTGTACATCAAAACTTCCAACTGATCCAAGTTTACAACCACTGTTGTAGAGAAGACCATGGGAACAGAATCCATTGCAAATCCCCTTCTGAGTCACACAATAATCTATTTTGGAAATAAGTCACTATTCATTCAGGTCAAATACTAGGGCTCTCTCTTTATCAGCACTACTCTACATCCCATCATCTTCATCGTCGTTATGTGCCATGTTGTATGAACAATCATAACCATGATTGTTCTTGGCAAATTTTTCTACAAAAGTGGTTTGCCATTACCTCCTTCTGGGCAGTGTCGTTACCAGATGGGTGACTTTAGCCATTATCAATACTCTTCAGAGATTGTCTGTCTGCTGTCAGTAGTTGCACAATGACGTATACGTACCAGCTGCTCATATGGCCATCCACCACCTACATCCATGGCTTCAAGTGACCCTGATCAGGGGCTAAGCAGGTGCTATAACTTTCCCAAAGGTGACCTGCAGGCTAGCAGAGCACCTATACCTCCTTTGGTAGACACACATCTCCACCCTGCACCCACTACATTACAAAGATTGCCAGAATCCAAGAAAGAGGCTCAATCCTATCTTGGCTGAAAAGGATGCGCAATAAATCCTATAGTTGAAAATCAAACTAAATGTTGATAAAAACAGATTTATATTTTCTGAGTTGTCAATGATTGAAAGATTGGATCTATGCTGATGTGCTTGGATACTGCAAAATCTAAATGAAACTTCTATTCAGTACAAACATGGGAGATGATTTACAGGCACTGAGAGCAAATGTATAATCAGATTTGATATACAACCTTCAGATAAATGCCAAAGAACACAGAATGAAATTGAGTAATTCATATTTTACACAGAAAAGTTTGAGATGTTGGGGTGGGTGGGTGAATGTAGTACTCTATCAGTCATTTCTCTTCCAACTTTTATATTCTTGTTCCTACCATCAGCTCCTCTCAAGTCCCTATTCAGTAACATTTGATTGTCGTCATCCGCCTCCTGGCTAGTTCTCAAGTGCACTGAGCATGACGAATAACCTGACAGAATAATGCAAACACACACCAGGCTACAGAAAAATCAGTCAGACCTAAGGGATTATGCAAACAATCATCTTCTAGGAGTTCAATGGTGTCAGATTTATGAAATCACCTGGTGTACAATAATGAAATGGGTCATGAGGCAGGCAGTTCGCTGCTCAACTTGTTCACCTATTGATGAACATTCTGATTGTCAAAGGTAAAGGAAATGTCATTGTGATTAAATACTTGATTTGTTCAGTTGGTGATTGTTCTGAAGTTCAGTGATGAACACTCACGTTTAACCCCAAATAATGTCTCCAGTACCTTCAGTGTCCCTGAACAAGAGAGTAACAGATAATTGATGCTGTGTATGTTCTTCTTCTGACAGTACTGATATCCCCAAGTTCTTCGATTTCATCACATTTAAGACCATAAGACATAGGAGTGGAATTAGGGCATTCAGCCCACTGAGTCTGCTCAACAGTCAGTCATAGCTGATTTAGTTTCCTTCTCAACCCCTTTCTATTGATCTATCCATAACCTTTGACACTTTTACTAATCAAGAACTTATGAACCTCCATTTTAAATATACCTAGCGACTTGGATTCCACTGCTGTCTGTGGCAATGAATTCCACAGATTCACCACTCTCTACCTAAAAAAAAAGACCTCCTCATCTCTGTTCTAAAGGGATGTCCTTCTGATGCTGTTCCCTCTGCTCCTGGGCTCTCATTATTTGAAACATCCTCTCCATGTCCAATATGTCTAGGTCTTTCAATATTTGAGATCCCCCTCCATGCTTCTAAACTCCAGTGGGTACAAGTCTAGAACCATCAAAAGCTCTTCATATATCAATGCTTTCATTCCCAGGAACATTTCTGTGAATCTCCTCTTGACCCTCTCCAATACCAGCACTGCCTTTCCTAGATATGGAGCCCAATACCACTCACAATACTCCAAATGTGGTCTGACCGATATCCCAAAGATGTGCAATTTGGCATGTTAATTAGCTACTGTAAATTGTCCCTTGTGTAGCTGGGTGTTAGGAGAATTAGAGTGAAGTTAATCTGACAGGGAATAAATTGTTGAGTGAATGGGATTGATGGGACTGTTCTGAGAATTGGCATAGATTCTATCAGCTGAACAGACTCCTCTTATGTCTTAGGGAAAGATAAATCATGAGAAGCTAGTTACTAACACTCTACAGTGAAGGTATCAGTTACCTGAGAAGAAGAGGCTGGAATGGCGCAATGTTTGCCTTCTCTACTGGTATATTCTTAAATGTACGTGTGCCACTACGAGTACATTGAAGGACGGGTACACAGCATGCCAGCGTTCCTGTTGTACTTTCACCCACAACGATAGCTACTGCTTTCACACTGCTCACTCCTTGCAGAGCCTGAGGCCCAGTCCGTGCAGTCTGGGGAGAGATGGTCATCAATCTAGGCTCTGTTGTAGACTGAAGAGTAAGGACTGAAAGTTTAAGGAGGCATGCCCAGCATACAGGGCAGAGAGGTTCTAAGACATCAGAGTAGTAATAGAACACTAGAGCACCAAAATGGGCCCTTTGGCCCATCTAGTCCGTGCTGAACTATTATTCTCCCTAGTCTCATCAATTTACTCAGAGAGTGGTAGCTGTGTGGAATGAGCTTCCAGTAGAAGTGGTAGAGGCAGGTTTGGTATTGTCATTTAAAGTAAAATTGGATAGGTATATGGACAGGAAAGGAATGGAGGGTTATGGGCTGAGTGTGGGCCAGTGGGACTAGGTGAGTGTAAGCGTTGGCATGGACTAGAAGGGCCGAGATGGCCTGTTTCCGTGCTGTAATTGTTATATGGTTATATTTGCACTCCATACCTCTCCCATCCATGTTCTTATGCAAACTTCTCTTAAAAGTTGAGTCCAAACCTGCATCTACCACTTCCACTGGCAACTCATTCCACCCTCTAAACACCCGCTGAGTGAAGTTACCAAAAAGGCAAAAGACTATACAACTACTAACTGTGACTTCAAACTGCTAATTGTGCGACCTCTAGCTCCAGCTCCAGCCTGGACACTGACCACCAGCGATTCCAGGCCGTGACTTTACACAATGCCACTGAACCCACCCCCCCCACCCCCCCCCATCTCCTCGTCCCCCACAACCATGCTGCAATCCCGTGTTTCTCAGGCCCCACCGCCAGCTTTTGGGTCCTCGAAACCTCCATCTCCCTTCTCTGAAAACCCCAACCCTCCTCTCTCCTCTGACACCACCAGCTCTCAACCACTCCTCTGATCCCAGCTCTCATCCATGCTGGATCTTCACCATTCCCTCCAACCTTCCCCTCTCTGAGGCAGAACCTCCTGTCCTCAGTAATGGCCTCACCTTTGTCTCCCCTTCACCCACACCTCAGTGAGTTCCACACACACCACAACGTTGAGCTCTTCTTCTGTTGCCTCTGTCTCTGAGCCCATTTCTTTGACAAGGATTCCACACCCTGCTCTGATGACCCCCCCCCCCCCCATCTCTAAACCTTCTCCTATTACTGGACACCCCACTCTGGTTCCCTGCCTGCTCTGGATCTTTTCATCTCCAGTTACCTATGAGTCATCAACCATCTCGATGTCAACACTCCTGTCTCTTCTTCCAACCTGACCCCTTCCGAAAGTACTGCCCTCCACTCTCTCCACAGTAATCCCAACATTACCATCAAAGCTACAGACAAAGGGGGTGCTGTTGTAGTGTGGTGAACTACACTAGCTTGCTGAGGCCAGGCAGAAACTCTCAGATACCTCCTCACACCTACCCCTTGCAGATGATCCCAGTGCACACCACCAGAAAACTGTCTCCAACACCATCACTGACCTCATCCACTTGGAAAACTCCCAACCACTGCCATCAAACTCAATTCTTTTACCCCACACTTCTTGCTTCTACCTCCTACCCAAGAATGACAAACCAGACCATCCAAGTAGGCCTGATGTCTCTACCTGCTCCTGCCCTGCTGAACTCATGTCCTCATATCTCAATTCCATTCTATCTCCCTCGATTCAGCCCCTTCCCACCTATATCCATGATACGTCTCACGCCTTCAATCTCCTCAGTAACTTTCAATTCCCTGGCCCCAAGTGCCTCATCTTCACCATGGATGTTCAGTCTCTAAGTACATCCATTCCCCATCAGGAAGGCCTCAAAGCCCTTGGCTGCTTTCTTGACAAAAGAACCAACCAATCCTGCTCCAGCACCACCCTTCTCCATCTGGCAGATCCATTCTGATCCTCACCCTGAACAACTTTTCCTTCAGCTCCTCCCACTTTCTCCAAAATCAAGGGGTAACCATGGGCACTCGCTGAGCCCAAGCTATGCCTGCTGGCTATGCAAAACAGTCTATGTTTGAAGCCTTCCCCAGTTATACTCCCCAAATCTTCCTCTGCTACAGTGATGTGACTGCATTGGCACTGCTCCATCCATCCATGCTGAGCTCAGCAATTTTATCGACTCTGCCCTGAACTTCCCCCCCTGCCCTTAAACACACTGGTCCATCTCTGAAACCTCCTTCCCCTTTCTTGATCTCTCTGTCTCCACTTCTGGAGACAAACTGGCAACCGACATCTTTTATATACATACTGATTCCCATAGCTATCTCGACTATATCTCTTCCCACTCTTTCTCCTGCAAAAATGCTATTCCCTGGTCTCAGTGTCTTTGCCTCCACCGCATCTGTTCTCAGGATGCGGCTTTCCAGGACATCAGAGATGTCCTCCTTTTTTAAAGACGAGTTTTCCCTCCCTCTACTTTTGATGCACCCCTCACCTGCATCTCCTCCATTTCCAGTACATCTGCATTCACTCCATTTCCTGCCTGAGTTCCTCTTGTCCTTACCTGCCACTCCATCAGCCTCCAGATCCAACACATAACGCTCTGCAACTTCTGCTATATCCAAAGGGATCCTACCACTAAGCATATCTTTATCTTCCCCACACCCTCCACTTTACACAGGGATCACTTCCTCTGCGATTCCATTCATCCTTCCCAACTAATCCCCTCCAGGCACATCCCTGCAAGCGGTCTTAGTGTTACACTCACCCACCCATTCACCTCCATTCAGGGCCCAAAACAGTCCTTCCAGGTGAGGCAACACTTCACCTGCAAATAAGCTGGGTTCCTCTATTTTGTCCTGTGCTCCTGATGTGGCCTCCTCTATATTGGTGAGATACATCATAAATTGAGGGACCGCTTAATCGAGCACCTCCACACCATCTGCTACAAACAGGACTTCCCGGTGGCCAAACATTTTCATTCTGATTCTCATGCTTGTTCCGACATGTCAGTCCATTGCCTCCTCTTGTGCCAAGATGAGGCAACCTTCAAGGTAGAGGAGCAGCTCCTTATATTCCATCTGGGTGCCCTCGAACCTGATGATATGAATATCGATTTCTCCTTTTGGTGAACAAATTATCCCCTCCTCCTCTATTTTTCACTTGGACCTTTCATTTCTCAGCTGCCTATTACTTCCCCCGGGTCCCCTCCTCCTTCCCTTTCTCCTATTGGCCACTCTCCTCTCCTATCAGATATTTTCTTCTCCAGCCCTTGACCTTTCCTTCCCACCGGACTTCACCCATTACCCTCCAGCTAGCTTCTTTCCCCTCCCCCCTCCTTTTTAATCTGGCATCTTTTCCCTTCCTTCTCACTCCTGAAGAAGCATCTTGGCCCAAAACATCAACTGTTCACTCATTTCCATAGATGCTGCCTGACCTGCTGAGTTCCTCCAGCTTTTTGTGTGTTGCATAAGACATAGGAACAGAGTTATGCCATTAGGCCCATCAAGCCTACTATGCAATTCCATCATGGCTGACTTAGGCCATAAGACACCAAAGCAGAATTAGGCCATCAAGTCTGTTCTATCATTTCATCATAGCTGATCCATTTCCCTCTTAACCCCATTCTCCTGCCTTTGCCCCAAAACCCTTCATGTCTAACTCAGGGGTTCCCAACCTTTTTTATGCCATGAACCAATAGCATTAAGCAAGAAGTCTGTGGACCTCAGGTTGGGAAACCCTGCCCTATCTTATCAAGAATCTATCAACCTCCACCCTTAAATACAGTCAATGTCCTGGCCTCCAAAGCCACCTGTAGCGATGAATTCCACAGATTCACCACCCTTTGGGTAAAGAAATTCCTCCTCATTTCCATTCAACATGGACGTCCTTCTATCCTGATGTTGTGTCCTTTTGTCTTAGACTCCCTCACTATAGGAAACATCTTTCTCTACTTCCACTCTATCCAAGTCTTTCAAAACTCAGTAGGTTTCAATTAGATCCCCCTCTCATTCTTCTAAATTCTAATGAGTACAGGTCCAGTGTCATCAAAAGCTCCTCATATGATAAGCCTTTCAATCCCAGAACTATTTTTGTGAACCTCCTGTAAACCCTCTCCAATGTCAGCACATTGTTTCTTAGATAAGGGACCCAAAACTGCTCACAATACTCCGAGTGAGGCCTCACCAGTGTCTTATAAAACCTCAGTATTACATCCTTGTTTTTATATTCTAGTCCTCTCAAAATTAATTGTAACATTGCATTGGCCTTCCTCACCACTGACTTAAGTTGTAAGTTAACCTTTAGGGAATCCTGCACGAGGACTCCCAACGCCCTTTTCAATTGAGATTTTTGTATTTTCTTCCCATTTAGAAAATAGTCTACTATTTTATTCCTTCTACCAAAGTTCATGACCATACACTTCCTAACACAGTATTCCATCTGCCACTTCTTTGCCCATTCTCCTTTCTGTCCAAGTCCTTCTGCAGCATCCCTACTTCCTCAACACATTACCTGATCCTCCACCTATCTTTATATCATCTGCAAACTTGGCCACAAAGCCATCAATTCCATCATCCAAGTCATTGACATACAACGCAAGGAGAAGTGGACCCAATGCAGACCACTGTGGAACACCAGTAGTCATCGGCAGCCAATCAGAGAAGGCTCCCTTCATTCCCACTCTTTGCCTCCTGCCAATCAACCAATGTTCTTTCCATATTAGTATCTTTCCTGTAATACCATGGGCTCTTATCTTGTTAAGCAGCATCATGTGTGGCACCTTGTCAAAAGCCTTTTGAAAATCCAAATTCACAATATACACCGATTCTCCTTTGTCTACCCTGTTTGTTATTTTCTCAAGGTATTCCAACATATTTGTCCGGCAAGATTTTTGCTGACTTTGGCCCATTTTATCATATGCCTTCAATACCCTGAACCCCTCATCCTTAACAATTGACTCCAACATCTTCACAACCACTGAGGTCAGACTAACTGGCCGATAATTTCCTCTCTTCAGCCTCCCTCCCTTCTTGAAGAGTGGAGTGACATTTGCAATTTTCCAGTCCTCCTGAATCATGCCAGATTTATTATCCTCTCAACTGAATTCTCCTGCCTTCTTCTGTAAATAAACTCATCAAAAAGGCTGGATCCATCCTTAGCTACAACCCAGACTCTTTTGAGTTAGTGGTGGAGAGGATGTCACTAAACACACTGCTATCCATTATGGAAAATCAGGCACATCCTCTTCATGACCTACTGAATAAGCAGTGGAGCACCCTTTCAAACAGACTCAAATCAGCTCCGCTGTCACAGGGATCATTACAGAAAATCTTTCCCGCCAAATGCAATAAGCATTTGTTCATCAACAGTTCATCTCTGTGTGACAGAACACACATCATAGCACAATAGTCACTGTTTTATTATTTCATACATTATTATTGCACATTATTGCATAATAGTACATTATTATTGTGTCTGTTATTATTCTGTACTCTATTAGTTAATATTATATTTATTATTATTGCTAAGTGTGTTCTTAAATGTTACTGCTGTAACAAAATAATTTCCCTCTCAGGATCAATAAAGTACTTATAATTATTATTATTAACCTTTGACGCCCTTACTTCTCAAAACCCCATCAACCTGACACAGCGATAACCCTAGTGCAGAGGGAGAAACACAGACCCAGAATAAACAGTTAACTGAGTTTTAATAAGAACTGTTCAGGACGGAAGGAAAATAATAAACCCTAGGCCAACTGAGTTGCTAACTAAAAACTCTCAAACTAATTAAAATCTTATCCCATCACTACAGCTCAAAAGCAATAACCTAGAACTGAATTAATACTGCTCCTTTAACAGCGTCTATTGAAATTACTAATCTTCTTTCCTGGAACATGGACTAAGGTAAGCAGGGAGTATTGTCATCACAGTGCTTCCATCAAGACTTGACAAGTCTGAAGCAAAAGAAAAAACATTAAATATAATTACAATGAATCCCTGATTGACTGAAATGTGTGCATTCTCATGGGTGTGTTTGATGTCTTCTATCAGCTGCCCCCCACCCAACCGTGAGAGTGCCCAGAATCGTCAGCAGTCTTCATGCTGTGACAGGGCCCCACTCCGTAGGTGCAGCTCCTGAAGTGCCAGAGGCCTGGGCCCTCATGGAGACCCGGATAAGAACCTTGTCCAGGATGTGTCGAGCTAGAACCCAAGAACGTTACTCTGGGCCATATCCCTCCCAATCAACGAGATACTGGACACTGTCCCACATCCGGTGAGATACCAGAATGTGCCGCACAGAATAGACCAAGGACCCATCCACCAAGGAGGAAAGACAGTAGGTGCAGCCTGTAGGAGGCTCTGTTGATAATCTTCTCCACCATGAATGGTTGCACATGGAGCTCACATGCCTAACGTGCAGCTCTCAACTCTCAATGAAAGATCTCTCGTCATCAGCCAAACATCTTCCCCTGGCTTGAGAAGTTCCACCTGCTGGATGAGCTAATCAGCTTGCTGGGCATATTGTATCTGGCTGTGCAGCAGAGAAGCCCTGGTCCATCTCCATGTACATTTGTAGTGTTGGTTCAACTCTTCAGCAGCAGGGACTCCCACGTCAATCTCTTGGTCACAGAAGAGTAGCGGCTGGAATACATTTTCCATTCAAAGTGGGGCATATGCCAGTGGAGGACCACTGGAGGTTATTGTGGGCAATCTTTGCCCACACCACTTGGGAGCTCCAGGTTGTGGGGTTGAAAGAGACAAGATAGCACTGGGTTGTCTCCAGCTGATTCACTTTCTCAGTCTGGTGTTAGAAACATAGAAAAATAGAAAACCTACAGCAGAATACAGGCCTTTCGGCTCACAAAGTTGTGCCGAAGATGTTAGATTGGGAGTAGAAACCTGATGAGAGGCTGGCTGTGGCTCCCAAAGGAGAAAAGAAAGGCATCCAAACACGGGATGTGAACTCAATCAGACACTGTCCTGAGGGAAGCCATACAGCTTGAAGACATGCTGAACAATGAGGGTGGCGGCCTCACAAGCCAACAAAAGCTTCAGGAGAGCAATGAAGTGGGCTACTTTAGAGAACCGATCCACAACTACCATCTGATGAAGGCAGACCAGTGATGAAATCCATCAAGAGGTGGGACTAGGGGCCTCTGCGGCACAGGCAGCTGGCTGGACAGTCCAGCAGGGTTGGTCTGGGCACAAGGGGAACATGCAGAGACAAAATCGTGGATACCTTTGGACATAGAAGGCTATCAAAATTGTCTTTTTATAAATTCTGCTATAAATTCATTGAAACTCCAGGTGGCCAACCAGATGGGAAGAGTGACTCCCCCCCACCGACATTCTGGGGTGCACAACGGGGACAAACAGCCAGTAGGGAGGTCCTCCTGCTAGGTATGGATCTGACTGTTGGGCAGCCTTCACCTCTGCTCCTTAAATCACTGGGCAGCTCTGCATGTGCAGGGAAGGATAGACACTAGACTGGCGCTGTCCTCAGAGATGTCAAACTGGCAGGTGAGAGCATCGGCCTTCATATTCTTGTGGCCGGGGTGGTAGGTGAGTGTGAATTTAAACTGGGTGAAGAAGCACGCCAAATGGGCTTGACGAGAGTTGAGTCTCTTGGCATCATGAATGCAGAAGAGGTTGTTGTGTTATGTCCATACAGGAAAGGGGTGCTCTGCTCCCTCTGGGCAGCATTGCCATGCCTCCAGGGCTTTTTGACAGCCAGAAGTACTAAGTTCATGACATCATAGTTACACTCTGCAGGAGTCAAACAACGGGAAAGTACAGGGGTGCAACCAATTATCTATTGAGGTGCTGATATCAGATACGTCAACCTCGACGTGAATGGACAAAATGGGTCTGAATGTTGCAACACTGGTGCAGTGGTGAAATGTCGCTTTAACTCTGAGAAAGCTTGATCTGCTTCACCTGTCCATTGGAATCCTGCAGAGGTCTCCGCGGTGAGAGGATTGTAAGGGGCCGCAAAGGAACTGAAGCTTGTGGTGAAGCAGTGATAAAAGTTTGCAAACCCCATGAAGTGCAGCACCTGCTTGGCCATGGATGATTTGGGCCACTCTCTGCCTGCCCAAACCTTTACGTGAATCCAATGCGTACTGGAAGGGGTGAGGAAGTAGCTCAAGAATGACACAGGCTCTTTGTGGAACTCACACTTCTCTGGCTTGGCACAAAGCATGTTCACCAGAGAAATCCACACTAACTGTTGGCTCAGGAGAGGCTACACTGACAGGAGCTTGTGCTGGACCCAGACCGGTAGGCAGGCATGCCAGTACATAATCTTGGAGTATCCTTAAGGACCAATTGATCTATGGACTGCGTCAAGAGAGGCATGGAAAGCCAAGCAGCAGTTCAGCTGTATCAACGACACAGAAGTAGAGCAGTTCCCTATGGTTCACTCTAGCACAAGTTGGAAGGATACTGTAGAAATGTAGATCGTGCTCATGCTCAGAGGCTGGCTATTCAGAATATAAAAATATCAGAAGGTTAATTTTTTAAAATTATTGTCAAAGTATGCATGTACAATACAACTCTGATATTGTCTATTTCAGATAGCCATTAAATACAGAAAGACCATGGGTTGATGAAAGAAAATAAATCAACTCCACCTCCCCACCCCAGCATGAAAAAGAAACAAAACTCTCAGAGCCAAGAATCCCCCACCGCCTCCACTACAGAAAACAGCCATTGACAATAGCTTCAAATCCCTACCCCTTCCCCGCAGAAAAAACAACAAAATTTCTAGTCCCTGACCCCCTCAATCACAGAAATAAAATAGTGACAATAACAATCCCCAACTCCCTCACCCACAGAAAAAAAACAGTAACAGTACCAGCAAAACCCCCAACCTGACCCCAACACACAAAAACTTAACAGATCACCCACCAGACAATTGGCCACAAGAAAGAAAACACCAAAAAACTGAAGGAAACCTATACACAGTCCAATAATCACATAAATCTCAGAATATCAGAAACATCTTTTCACCTACATATGAGGACAAACTCAGTCCTGCTGTAGAGAGTGACCACTGACCCCAGGTCCGTATGCCACCAACTCAGAGCCAAACACCTCCACTGGTAGCCATCGCTGACCCCCTCCACACTCACCTCGATGTTTCAATCTTCCTCATCAGTTTGAGATGGAGTCATTCATGACCCCACACCTCGTCTCTGATCTTTTCCATGAGTCAGCTTGAGTTCTTGGGCCTTTTCACCCCGAGGCAGGTCTCTGGTCACAGCCGGGTGCTGGATCTTTCCATCGAGTTGCAAACTGTATGTCAGGCTCCAACAGTTTCCATAACACGAACAAGACAAAAATAACATGCTGGAGGCATTGATTTGCTATCTGGGATCATTGTTCACTGCTACCATCTTGACTGGAAATCAATATTCTCTTTCAATTGTTGATTGGGAACTCCCCACTTTTGAGCCCGACATATATACAGGAGGTCCTTGGTTGCCCTAGAGTCAATAAATGCAGGAAGCTCATGGATCAGGAACCCCCTTGACAAGGAGAATCGACCTGTTAGCATTCCACTTCTTACTGACAGGCCTCCTCTTTAACTGGGAATTTGGGAATATCATGCCTAGAAGTGTCTTGGAGAGCAACAGTAAAGGCAGAAAATCTTCCTTCATTCTCTTATGCTCTAGGGAATAAAGTCCTAACCTATTCAACCTTTCCCTATAACTCAGGTCTTCAAGTCCCAGTAACATCCTTGTAAACTTTCACTGCACTCTTTCAATCTATTGATATATTTCTGGTAGGTAGGTGACCAGAACCATATACAATATGAGGGTGAGTCAACTTTGACTGCAAGACCTGTGCCTCAAGAAGTTTGGTTCCCAGAATGGGTCAAGGAACTGCTCCAGGAGTCTTTCTTTAAATAGCCATAATGTTTTCTCCATTAACATCTCAATATATTTCAGCTACAATGAGACAATCTGTGTTGGCCGTTATTTCCTTTGTATGACTGATACATTCATAGATCCTACAGCCTTACTACATCTGTCATATCACTATATGTAAAAATCAGATAGAAGAAAATCTTGAAAATTTGAAAATATCTATTTCAAAAGTAAGTGCCTACTGTAAACTTGCATTGACCTATTTGTTCAAAGTTTTTATTAATTTTCTTACTTAAATTATTCATTTTGCATCTACCCATTTTATTCACAATACTTTGCAGGGTACTGTACTCAAAATGCAAAGTTATCTTACTTCACCTTAACACTGCAGAGCAGGGGAAATACAGACTTCTACTGAAGCAGGGAATGAATGCCCATCCACACTGAAAAGGCAGGCTGGCTTGAGCAATACACACAAAATGCTGCGGGAACTCTGCAGGTCTGGCAGCATCTATGGGGGGGGGGCGGGAAATAAATAGTCAAGTCTTTAGGTTGAGCCACTTGATCAGGAATTGAGAAGGAAGGTGGCAGGAGCCCGAATAAGAAAGTGGGAGGAGGAGGAAGAGGCATTCAAACTGGCAGCTGATGGGTGAGTCCATGTGAAGGGGAAGGTAGGCGGGTGATAATGTGGGAAACTGGGAGGCGATAACTAGACAAGGTAAAAGGTTTAAAAAGGAGTCTGATAGGAGAGGATAGTGGAGTGAAGAAAAGGAGGTTGGGAACTGGAGGAGGTTGATAGGCAGGTCCTGAGGACTGGGGAGGGAAAGGGGTGAGAAAGCACAGGAATGGGGAAAAAACAAAAAGGGTGTGAAAAATAGGGGGCAGTGGTTACCCGAAATTAGAAAAATCAACGATCATGCCATCAGATTGGAGACTACCCAGACAGAGATTTTGCTCATCAACCTGCATTTAGCCTCATTGTGGCATTTATAAATTGTTTTTTTATATATATTGCATTTATATCATGCCCTTAAATATGAGTACTTCTGAAATATCATCAGTATACAATATGGAAAACACAGCAGCTAATAATGTGCCTAGCAAACTTCACATATGGCACTGTGATGAGCTAGTATGTGGCTTGAAAGATAAAAATTGCACAAGTTGCTAAATGTAATTCCCTGGTCTCCAATAGTGCTTTTGGATTTTTTGCATATACTTGAGAGATAGGGGTAACCTCTCATTCATTAGATACATTTCCAGTCCCTCAGCTCTTCACTAAAGCAATTCTCACTGAGAGGGATCGTCCAGGTCATTTCAGCCCTGGGAAGCCAATTTATATTTCACATGTGCAGTGTTGACATGAAATTGAAATTGCTCTTCAACAAAGTAAATCACAAAATGTGATTGCTTATTTATAACTGCTAACTCAAACAGTTAAGTCTCAAACTGAATGTTTTTAAGAACTTCCTCTGTGTGGAATTAAAGCTAGGAAACTCTTCATTTTTAGCAGTATTTAACAATTCTTGTGCAATCAATAACTATTTTCATAAAAGGAGGAAGAACTAAAGTCAAACTAATTTTACATTTTCAATAGATTTCATCTTTAACAGGCATCTTAAGGGGCTTCTTAGTCAAATAGTGGGGGAGACTAGGACTGGGGCACAGCCTCAGAATACCAGGACATGCCTTTAGAACAGAGATATGGTGTGGTGAGTCTGTGCAATTCATTGCCATAGATGGCCGTGAAGACCAAGTCACTGGGTATACTTAAAGTAGAGGTTGATAGGTTCTTGATTAGTAAGGGCGTCAAAGGTTACAGGGAGAAGACAGGTGAATAAATCAGCCATGATGGAATGGCGGCAAGACTTGATGGGCCAAATGGCCTAATTCTGCTCCTTGTTTTATGGTCTAATTTTGTACTTTTTTTCAACCTTAGATTTTTATGGAACAATGAGTGTTGCACACACTATTCTGTAATTTAACTCTGCTCATCTCTATCAATATTGAACAAAGAATTGTTATTAAGCCACTATGTGCTGCAAGCTATGCAGCAATACTTTTTAATCTTCACCCACTGGCTAAGCCCGATGAACTTTACACCACATAATAACATGGCGAAGGCCCATAATGAAAGGTTCCATTAAGGAATTAAAATATAACTCATTTAACACTGAAATGAAATTGAATTAAAATGAAGCAATTATCTTCTGAAAGATCCTCCAAACGTCTTGAGTTTCTTATTTTTTTAACTCTGGCATTCCAGAAGTGATAAAGGAATTAATTAAAAGACATTTATGGCTGCTCTTGCACAAGCTACTGTAGAATTACATATTAGACAATGGAGAAGAGGCAAGGGAGGAGGAAGGTGTGGTGAAGCATACCAAACTCACAAGAATATAGTTTATGCCTTCAGCTGAAGCTAGCTGAATGCTGTAAGAAGTGTCAGATTGAATTGGAACCATAAGTTGGGGAGGGAATGCTGGAATGGTGTTTCAGTCACACAGTAAACATGTGATAAATCCATTCAAATAATGAAGGGTCTGAATTTACATAAAAGCAATGACCAGGGTACAAAAGAAAAAGATAATTCTCACCTGCAGCCCACAGGGTAATATAACTTCCTACCTTAAAGATTAGACTTCAGGTAAGAGAAAGATCCTGTCCCTCAAAAAAGGGCCAGAAGTTATTCCCTTTTAATTAAGTAGAATATTTACAAGACTGACCGACACTCAATTATCATGTGAAGCAGTGTGCATGCTGGCTTAGAAGGCCCTTTGGAATAAGTTCAATTAGAAGCCGAGTTCTCGGATAGAATAAGCTTTCCCTCATTGAACGTATTAACAATTTAGGCTGGAGATAAAGCGAACCTTTTCTGATTGGTGCCTCCAGAGGATGCGAGCCAAGCACTGAGCTTTGCACCATTCATATTAATGATTTTGTTGAAAGAAAAGCAGATTGTGGATTCGGCTTTACAGAAGGAGTAGGACTAAACCCTGGTAACCCTTGCCTCTTGAAGGAGTTTGGCTTCGCAATTTACAAAAGATGGACTACAAATCAAATTTGTTTATTTAAGTTGTGTGCTAAATGACCTGCATACATCATCAATACTCTTACTACTATTAAGCTTTGCTATTCTACTTTCAGATTTCAGACTTCACTGATTGTTGCTGTGCACAGACATTCCTCAGCCAGACTGAACTGAAGGTACTGCTGCTTAGGCATTCCACATCCTGACCTTAACCCTTGACCTCAGAGATTCTGAGACCGGGATTCCCAACTGTGACCCCAGTATCCCTGAGTGCAATCACTGTCCTGACTGCAGTACTGATGCAGTCATACCCCACGCTCTTTATCGCAGTGCGGGCATGTGATCAGCCACACGATCAGGTCCTGACTGTACGCTCCTTACTGGTCGGCCATCTGTGCCGTGTTCATTGTTATTTTCTCATGTAGACTGCTAGCTTCCACGTGAACAGTTTGTCTTGGATGCAAGGCTTATTAATCTGCTGCTCCCTCGTGCATTGTAAACTGTCCTTCATCAGTCAAACATTACTGCATCCTGATATAACACAGAATTAAGCAACATCCAAGGTTCTTGCCAGGTACTTTTTCACAGCTACGTTTCTACTTTGAGTTTGTTTTGCCTTTTAACCATTTGTACTTTGGAGAAGAATATTACAGTACCTCCTCATGTTCTTGTTGTTTCCAACTTAAACCATTTTAAATATCTTATTTGATTCAAAACCTCTGGATCCAATCTTCCCTAATCAATTTCAAGGAGTCTTCAATACAAATCAGATCACATACATAGATTAGTAGCAAAGTCAAATTACTAAGCTAAGTTCTGTAAATTTGAGATTTTCAATGTATCTTAGAGAATTTACATTTTAAACAGTAACATGACAGTAGCATGGCCATTAGCAAGGTGGCTGGCTGTTTATCATGGGCAAGGGTGGCAGGGAGATCCTCCTCTTCAAGATGTACTGCTAACTGCATTCATGAATCTGGCTCTTACATCTCCTTGCTTCCTGACTGCTGTGGCAGAGTCAATTTGACACCAACCTTAAAAGAATGACATCTTACTTGTTGAATTTTTGTACTCACGTCACAGACTGTCATCACCTAACCATAGAGATTACAATAAACAGTCACATCACATCCACCCTTTTCCTCAGGCACCAACTGCAGAGAGAGAAACCAAGTTAATATTTCAGACTGATGACCTTTCTTCAGAAAGGAAGAGGTGAGCAAGGGCAAATGTGACTCCCTACCAGATGTTTAAAGATCACAGTAAACCTTATTATCAAAGTACAGATATGTCACTATATAAACCCTGAGATTCATCTTCTTATGGGCCTACTCAGCAAATCTACAGAATATAACTACAACAGAATCAATGCAAGACCAGCCACTAGGGCTTTCAGCTGTTTCTGAACATGGTGGTGTGAGTCCTAAGGCCCTTGTACCTTTTTTCTGATGGCAGCAGCAAGACGAAAGCATGGCCTGTGCGGTAAGAGTCCCCAATGCTTCTTCCCTACAACTGCGTACCATGCAGTAGTGCCCAATGGCTGGGAGGGCTTTACCTGTGATGGACCGTGCCATATCCACCAACTTTCGTAGAATTTTTTGGTCAACAGCATTGGTGTTTCCAAACCAGGCTGTGATGCAGCCAGTCAATAAACTCCCCACTACACATATATGTAGAAGTTTGTCAAAGTTTTAGATGTCATGCCAAGTCTCTGCAAACTCCTAAGGAAGTAGAAGCCCTGCTGTGCTTTCTGGGCACAGCACAGGTCCTCTGAAATAATAACACTTGGGAATTTTGAAGTTGCTAAACCTCTCCATGTCTGGTGAGGACTGGCTCATGGCCCTCTGGTTTCCTTCTCTTGAAGTCTACAATCAACTCTTGGTCTTGCTGACATGGAGTGAGAGGTTGTTGTTATGATACCAGTCAGTCAAATTTTCAGCCTGCCTCCTATATGCTGATTCACCAGCACCTTTGACTTGGACTACGACAGTGGTGTCATCAGCAAACTTGAATATGGCATTGGAGCTGTGCTTAGCCAGGCAGCCATAAGTGTGAGTGAGTAGAGCAGGAGACTGAGCACACAGCCACGCGGTGTGCCTGTGCTGATGGAGATTGTGGAGGAGACGTTGTTGCTAATCCGAACTGACTGGGATCTGCAAATGAGGAAATCCAGGATCCAATTGCACAAGGAGGTACTGAGGCCCTGGTCTTGGAGTCTACTAATTAGTTTGAGGGGGTGAACTGTAGTCAATAAAGAGCATCCTGATGTATACTGTATATCTTTGCTATGTGAATGTTCCAGGAATGAGTGAAGAGCCAATGAGATGGCACCTGATGTCGATCTGTTGCTCCATTAGGCAAATTGGGGCAGATCTAAATCACTTCTCGGGCAGGAGTTGATATGTTTCATCATTAGCCCCTCAAAACACTTCATCACTGCGGATGTAAGTGTTAATGGGTGATAGAGATTGAGGCAGGTCACCACAGTTCTGGTATGAACATTGACTTCTCTAACTTCCATTAATGCCCCTCCTCCCCTTCTTACCCCATCCCTGACATATTTAGTTTTTTTTTCTCTCTCTCTCTGCCCATCACTCTGCCTGTTCTCCATCTCCCTCTGGTGCTTCTCCCCCCCCACCTTTCTTTCTCCCGAGGCCTCCCGTCCCATGATCCTTTCCCTTCTCCAGCTCTGTATCACTTTCGTCAATCACCGTTCCAGCTCTTGGCTTCATCCCACCCCCTCCAGTCTTCTCCTATCATTTATCATTTCCCCCTCCCCCCACTGCTTTCAAATCTCTTAGTATCATTCCCTTCAGTTAGTCCTGACGAAGGGTCTTGGCCCGAAACGTCGATAGTGCTTCTCCCTATAGATGCTGCCTGGCCTGCTGTGTTCCACCAGCATCTTGTGTGTGTTGCTGATATGATAGAAGCCTGCTTGAAGCAGATTGGCAACACACTCTGCTGAAGCGAGTGATTAAACATCTCAGTGTGTACACTAGCCAGTTGATCAGCACAGGCCGGATGCTTTTTGTAGGCTCACCCTCCTTAAGACTGCTCACACGTCCGCTTCAGAGACTGAGCTCATAGGATCAAAGGGGGCTCTGGGAGCTCGTGATGGCTCCTTCATGTTTTGAAAGACAAAGCAAGCATTTAAGTCATTGAGCTCATCTGGAAGAGAAGCCCTACTGCCTCCCATGTCATTTGATTTAATTTATAAGAGGTGATAGTACTCAAGCCCTGCCACTACTGTCGAGCATCCTTCATTGATTCGGATTGGTGCCTCGTCGCCCGTGAGATGGCTTTCCAGAGATTGCACCTGGACCTGGACACACACAAGTGGCATAAAGAAATGGACTCTACTTCCATAAAATAGAAAAAAAGCCTTCTAGAAAAACTAGAGAACTAGAGGGCTGGCAAGAATGAGAAATCAGTGTGCAAAAAAACAATACAAGAGAATTTAGTGAAATGTGACAGTAAGCTAAAATTACTGGAAGACAATAAATCCCAGGGATATGAAAATGCACATTCCAGAATTTTGACAGATGTGGTTTTAGAAAGAATAGATGATCTGGTTATGGTTTCCAAATACTTATATATTTTAGAATAGTTCCTGCAGGTTAGAGAGTAGCAAACTCTCACTGTTGAAGAAAGGAGGCAGAGAGTAAACATCAAACTAATAGTTTTTTGGGATAATATCAGCAGGATAAGAAAGTGCTGAATGGCAACGTTGCAGTAACGAATTTCCTGGAAAAGGATGATAGTACTAAGGATGGAGGTATGAAACGTACATCCCTGAGTAGGCAGGGCTCAACACGGGATGCAGCTTTGATGCTTCCCTTAGCTGAGGAGTACAGGGCTAGGGGTTACTGTCTTAGAATAAGGAGTAAGTGCAGAGAAACTCCTTCACTCAGTAACTATTGAATCATTGGAATTCTCAATGCCAGAGGATAGTTCCGTTATCCACGTTGTTTTCAAAAGAGAGATTGATGCGTTTCTGGATATTAAGGAATGAGGAAATAAACAGAAAGTATGGTAGGGTGGAGCTGAGGTCGATTTTGTCAATGAATCCGATCGATGACAGAGCACGATCAAAGGGCCAGATACCATCATCCTGCTCCTACATTCTTGGAACCGACCCATCAAATATCTCCAGTATTTTCTGTTTCTATCTGAGATTTCAGCAACTGCAGGCTTTTTGTTTTTTTAGGAGTGTTTCCTTTTCACAGATTCAGTTGATTAATATGGTAACACTTAGTTCTGTCTGTCCCTTTTAATTGCTTAGCTGTAAATTCCAATTGCTCTGAATAATAACTCTCTGAAGGATAACGCATGCAGCCTTCATCATTAAGGCATCTACCCCTTCAAGAAACAAAGTAGTATTATGATATCAAAGGCAACACACACAAAATGCTGAAGGAATTCAGCAGGCCAGGCAGGCAACATCTTCATTCAAGATTCAAATTTATTTATCATGTATACCTCAAAACCTACAGTGAAATGGGTTATTTGTGATAACAACCAACACACTAGAGCATATGCCAGGGGCAGCCTGCAATATCGCCACACGCGCTGGCACGAACATTGCATGCCCACAATGTCTGACAGAACACAGGACAGAATAAGCAACAAAACAGCGACAGCAAAACTGCCCAGTTCCTCACTCCCGTCCACACATACACAGTCTTTCAACCCCAGTACAGATTTCCAGCCTCCAGCAGCCTCAAACTTTCAGACTTGCAGAGGTTGGCAGACTTGGCTCCAGCCAACAGGCCTTGAATTCCAGACTTCCAATTTGACCCTCAGGTCTCAATCGCATATCAGGAAGTGTGATTTTGCTTCTGCATTTACTACTATTAAAATAACTCTTTCCTTCAGATCTCTAATTTAGTTGGTAGCCACTGTATACAAACATCCCTCTAATAATCAGTGTGTGCCAAACTTAACTGCAACCACAATGACCCAGAGCATTATTGGTGTTAATACTCCCACTCTTTATCCACTTCGTGTGCAGGTGTGACCATGTGATCAGCTCCTGATTGTCCTTACTGATTGGCCATCTGTGCCATGTTTCTCCATTGCTCTGTTGCCATGCTATCTGTTTGTGAAAAGTTTTTCTTAGATGCCAAGGCTTATTAATGAGCTGCTCCCTTGTGTATTGTAAACTTTCCTTCCTCACATCTTGATATAACACAGCACAAAACAATCCAAGGTCCTGGAATGTCTTTTCCACAGCTGCATTTCCTTTTTAGGATTGTCTTTTCCAATTTGTATTCAGGAAGATAATTTCAAGAAAGCACAAATGTGATCATTCTGCTGGTACAGTTATATGAGGGTGCAGAGTATAGCAATAGTCCATTCTGCACCTCTCCTGATTGACTTCAGTGGAAATAAAAATTAGGAAATTTATAAAAACAGGCAGCGATTATGTGAATGCACAAAGCCACAAATTAAAATCTGCCTCTTAAGTTAGGAAGCATTATAAATTCTGGATGCACACAGAGGGCCAAAAGCAAACCTAGTGGAAGTAATGAGCCTTGTGATCTCATTAATGTGTTTCTAATACTAAAGTGTGAGGCAAGTCAAATCACTTGCAAAGAAGAAAAAGGGAATAGTTTTTTCATGCAAAGGCCCCAAGCATCTAGATGTTCATTAAACGTGTTGGATTCCTGTTGCTCTTCTGAAGAAACTTAATAATCTTCCCTGGTCTACCTGCACAAAGGCATCTATGTCAGTTCTGGCATAAAGCCCTTGTGGAAATGAAATCTGCTTTTCACCTCACACAACAGGAATTGGAATTGGTTTATTATTGTTCCATGTATCAAGATACAGTGAAAAGCTTTTCTTGCATATTGTTCATACATATCAGATCATTACACAGACCACTGAGGTAGAAGACAAAACAATAATGCAGAATGCAGTGTAACAGTCACACAGAAAGTACAGTGTAGACAAACGAATAAAGTACACGATCATAATGAGGTAGAATGTGAGGTCAAGAGCCCAACTTATTGTACTGGAGAACGTGTTAATAGTCTTATAGCAGCAGGTTAGAAGCTGTCCTTGAGCCTGTTGGTATGTGATTTCAAGTTTTTGTTTGACAAGGGAGGGGAGAAGATAGAATTCCAGGGTGGATGGGCTCTGTGATTATGCTGGCTGCCAGAACTATAGACAGAGTCCATGGATGGAGGCTGGTTTCCATAGTGTGCTGAACTGCAGTTTCTTGCAGTTGCCATACCAAGCATCCATACTGCTGCATAACATAATCAGCATGATCAATGCAAAGACTCGTAACAAACATAGCAACTCAATACTGAGCCTCCATGAGATGGCATGGGTCATCAATAGCAGAAGAATTATTTTGCTACAATCAGAAACCTAACGGCCAGTCTAATAAATGTCATCAAGCCAAAGGAGCAACTTTGGTTTAATGAGTATAGAGAAACAATCCAGGAGCAACAGGAAGTGTAATTCAAAATGAAAGGCCATCTGATGAAGCTTCAACATAGGACAACATGCATTGTAAACACCAAAGCTAAGCGATCACACAAATAATGGATTCAATCTCCACAGTTCCACAGCTGCAGACTCTGTCATTTCTTCTTGGGTTTGATAGTGACCAACTTAAGCAACTGAGGAGATTCCTTAATCATGACTTCCATGTTCAATGATAATAGACCCCGGCATAAGATTATGAGATACAATTTGTAAATAATTTCAGTTAGGAGTGCAAGGAGAATGGTTCACAGCCCAACATCCACATGTACCATAGAAGCCATCTAATTTAGATTTGTTCTGATGAAGGTTCTTGGCCCAAAACTTTGACTGTTTATTCCTTTCCATTGATGTTGCCTGACCTGTTGAGTTCCTCCAGAATTTTGTGTGTGTTGCTCTGAATTTCCAGCATCTGTAGAATCTCTTTTGTTTATTATTTTATTTTACACCTGCTTAATGTAGCAGACTAATAATCTGCAGGCATGTTTCTAAGCAGTAACAATATTCCAGAGACCGGCTTTATTTTACCTCCTGGGAATTTCCCACTTAGCAAATGCTTCTCCCTTAAGGTTTTCTTTTACAATTTTCTTTGCTTTCAGTAAATCCTCTCATTTAGAACCCTTTGTACCATAACATTAAATAAATTTGGTTCTAGGGCAAATAATGCAGCCAATTCTTCATTCATGTTTAAATCTATTTCTGTGAGTGATATTTTACATAGAATACTCGAATAGAACATTTTGCAATGTTGCAGCCACTGATGAAATGTTATATGAGTTTGTTTCCATTAATCCATCTGAACTGCATTCTCAATTGAAAAGCTATGTCTGCTTCATTTGATAGCTATTTTAATTCCATTCTGTGAAAGATTAATATTCCCAAAATCCATTGACAACATTGAGCACTTCATTAGGTTGCTTGAATACAGAGTGGAGTTTCCTCGAACCTGCCACTACAATAATGAAATCAATTCCAATGACAGTACTCTGATTCTTCCCATTTTGCAGAATAGCTACCTTTGTGAAAATGCTTTGACTAAGGATTTGACTGAAACATAAGTTTGTCATTTTCCTTGTATGAGCAGAAAGGCAAAACTATCTCTGTTTAGGTATGTAATCTAAAGTATGAATTTTAATTATCTGCTCTCCCTTTAGAATAGCACTGCAGTGTGGTTTCATTAGATAAAAGTTAGATAAGTAGATTTACTCAGATATTTCCTCAGTTTAGCTTTGGCAAGTTAGAGGGAACTTCACTCTGACCGGAGGTGATCTTGTGCATACCAAGTGATGATGCAATCAGTCAGAATGCTCTCTACAGTAATCTATAGAAATTCAAAAGAATATGCCAATCTCCTCAAATAAATAGAGCCACTGGCATAAATTCTTCATGATTCCATCAGTGCATTGAGTCCAGGATAGATCCTCCATGATTTGACACCTCAGAGAGTTTATAAACTTTACTCAATTATTCTGATAACTGACACTTTCCCAGTCTTCCTTACAAAATGGTTTTAAGTAGAATTTAACATGTTCAGTGAAGAAGGGCCTCATACCACATTGTGAATCTGCCAGTGTTAACTCATCAGTCTAATGATTCCAATCTTTCTGCTGACAGAATGGAGAGCAAAATCTATTTCCATAAAGGGTTTGCCTGTTTGGGAGTAATCATCTGTCTGATGAATTAATGGAGAAAGGGGTCAATGGCCACGGTGCTATTACTTTGAAGGCCAATTCGGAATACTTACACCATTGCTATTAGACATAAGGGTCTCTTATGTGGGTGTGCACAGAGGTAAAATGCAGAAATGCTTTTGTTGCTTAAAATCTGCTCATAGGAACTCTTGACATACATACAAATAATTTTTGTTCAAAGGATTTGTAGAGGAACAATTTTTGTAGTGATGAGAATGATTGTGATAATTTCTAACCACAAACTATTCATGCATTAAAAGTAATGATCAAAAGCATGTGAGATCTGGATGGTTAGACCTTCACTGGTTCTTAGCATATCATCACCATTAAACTCCACAACAAAGTTGAGAGCAATGTAGTCGTCAGTGACTGGCTAAAGGAAAGGTTTCTCAAAGGAGAAATGTTCTTCAAGTGGAAGCTGGGGATCACAATAATAAGAGGACACATTCAACTATGACCATTGGAAGTCAAAATTCTACTGTTTGGAAGCTGAAAGTAAATATATTTGAGCAAATTATGCATAATTTTATACATTCATCTATTTCATCTAGTTGCAACAAATTGTTTCATATTTTAAAATAACTTTACTGTGATGAAAGGAATGCATATTGACACATTACAAAGCTCAAGTTCAACACTTCAATATAAATTTGCACATGCTGCTATATTTTCAGATTAACCACTTACCTACTACATGATTTTTAAAAAAATTCTCTTAAGTACATAGTCAGCTGTTGGGAAATAGGCTCACATTCCATCTGACAATTTAAGATTATAATGTAAAACTCTGGTCGATTGAAATAAGTCACATTAAGTACAGAATTAAATAAGTCACATTAAGTACAGAATTAGACAGATGGCCCTTAATTTCTGTACTATCTCTTTGAAAGTACTATCAAATTAATTCTAGTTTTTTGCTGTCTCATGTCCTGCAAATTTGTTTCATCTTCATGTACTTATTGTATTCATTCTATTCTTTTGGAAATTTGTTATTGAATCAGGCAACAATCAGCAGTAGATCAGCAGAGGCTGAATCTATGTGACTTTATAGAAGTGAGACAACTTTGTCATAGAGAAGATATGAGTTTTAAACTTGACTTTGTCAAATCAGATGAAGCATTTTCTTTTCAGTTTTAGATAACAACTGTTCTAGAATAGGAAAAATGGAAGACAAAGACATTGTGGCTTTTTCTCTCTTTAAGCTAAATGGGTTAAGATGTGGAGAGACTAATAGCCCCTGGGATCGACTGGGGCATGCAAGAACCCTGACAAAACTCATCACTGAGAAACTCCACTTTCTGAATGGCCTTGGCAAAGAAAATCAATCATTTTCAACCCCGAATGTCATTCTAGGCACTTCACAAGGAACACGTGAGGGCTAGGCATGCTCAGTTACTTTCACCGAGGCCTTTCTCTTCCCCATTGTAAGGTGAGAAGTGGCTAGAGACAGCAAAAACAGAGCTGAGTTCAATTCCATTCACAGAAATCTAGTCAGACATGCTACAAGCAGTAAAACCTTGACAAAAGTCATGTATGGCTTCATAAATGAATTCACCTTCACTGGGACATGACATCAGGTAATGGAAACACAAGAGATCCTGCTAGAAATCTTGAGTGCCACACACAAAATGCTGGAGGAACTCAGCAGGTCAGGCAGCATCAGTGGAGGGAAAAGGAACCATCACTGTTTCAGGCAGACAGCCTTCAGCAGGACTGCAAAGAAAGAGGACAGAAGGCAGAGTATGGGGAGGGAGGGGAGCACAAGCTGGAAGGTAATGGGTGATTCCAGGTGAGGGTGGTGGGGAGGGAGGCAGGTGGAGAAGGGTGGGGAAGGAAGTTTGTGGATCAGTCAATGAAAGCAGCCTAAATGTACCTTGTGTAATCATTTGATGAAATGTTATGTGGGAACTTGTTAGAAAAGTTTATAAAATGAATAATAAATTGACTAAAAAGAGATTGAAGGGAAGCAGTAAGGAAAATCTTAGAGTTTTGATTCAGACCTGCAGTTTCTAAGTACTGGTGGATCAGAACACTTCATCACATTTGGAAAGCTATGGTCGATTTTGGATTTTACATCCCTTTGGTTGGAAAAGGCGAGATGAGAAGCATCTAAAAATATGAAGGTTCTGGGGAAATTGAATACTTCCAGGAAACTAATAGAAAACCATAGATGAATGAGTAAATGTTAGAGGTTTAAGGCAAATGGAAAGAGAAGCGTTAAAAATATATGTATACAGTATATAAGGTTGGAATTAGCAATTAGAAGCCACATCAAAACGTTAGGATAAGTAAGATAGGTGGCTAATGTAAAGGAAAATAATGCATACACGGACTGTTCTGAGACTAGAACAATGGAGCACAAATTTCTGCAAGAACTAAGTGGACCAATGGTTTGTTACTATGCTATGTTACTAAGGCATTTGTGATTCACATTTGGTCCAGAGGTTAAATGTCTGTGTGCTTACCCACAATTCACGAACGTACCACTAATAAAACTTTCCAAATAAAGCATTTGAAGTCTTTGTATTCTCCACCTGCTCCTCCACAGCAGTCTCATATGCTCCATTGCATTGAGATCATAATTTAGTCCAGTGCTGGAAGAGAATAGGACCGTGTGACTGCTGTAATAAATTGAAAGCAAACATTACTCTGTCTACTTTCAACTCACAAAGACTCCACAAATAAGACAGGTCGTGAACTTAACATTGTTATGTTTCTGCAACCATGTTGTTCTCACTAATGATTTTAAATGTCATAAGCAAATATTCTATCTGCAAAATAATGAAAACAATAACTGCAAAATATTAAAATGTTAGTTTGTAAATCCAAGTCGCACTCTTTGTTTGTGATCAGAATACTGATGAATCATAATGAAAAACTAATTAGAATCTCACTCGACAGACACAAATCCTATCTTTGCACATTTGGCAAAAGGCACCTGCTCCTTACAGAACATTTAGATTTGTTTTGTATAATAGTCTTTAAAATGGACTATCCAACCATAATGTGAGATCTATTGCAGAGTTAGGTATTCCATCTAAATTTAAAATGTGGCACATTTAATGTAATTGTCATCTATTTTATATAAATTAATTGGTTCTAGTCTGACAACTTCTACAGTTTTTTTATTTTTAATAGTCAACAGCATTCTTCACAAGGAGGAATACTTAATAAACAAAATCAGGTCATCCATAAAACTCCCAATCCATATTTTCTAATCCTAAAAGTTTTGACTTCTGACTATTTCCCCAATTCTCTTCTCGACACATTTAATCATTTCCATGTTTAGAATTCCTGGTGGTACCGTTACTCCTACATATTTGCCCCTCCCCATGGTGGCAGTTACAAAATTGCTTTGGAAGGAATGGAAAAGGCAGTATGAAAAGCATGTATGTGTTCTTGTTTTCATCAAGGTCTTACCTTGAATGGAGAACCATTACTCACTGCTGGGTGATTACTTAACACAGTTCCTTCTGTTACCAGGGAGCAGTCTGTTTCAAGGAGTCTATACAATGTCCTTAAATCAATTGAAGACTATTATGTCCATCAAACTGAAGATGAAAATATATATTGAGTCTACCTTATAATTGGGCTGTCAAACCTAGTTATAAAAAAAACATGAAAAAGCTGAGACCCCAGAAGGAATTGTCTTTCACTCCAACAATAAACTTACTTACTCCTATAGTATAACGTAGTATATGTGACATATACATACTTTGATAACAAATTTACTTTGAACTATCCTTAGCTGAGACATTCAGATAATGAATGGCTAATGAGACAACTGAATCAATTATTTGTTCCTTCAGAGGCACATGCGCCTTAAGCCTATTCTGCCATTCAATGAAATTATGGCTGATCGGTAGCCTAACTATTTACCCCCCATCCTCCTAACCTACTGTTGACAAATATCTCAGAGTTAAACTTTGCAATTGACCAGGCACCAGTTGGTAATAGTGGAAAAGTTAAACATTTCAGAATCAGAATCAGAATCAGGATTATTTTCGCTGACTTAAGATGTAGACTCAGACTGCTCTAACACTGAGTCGTGTTATCTGCAGAAATTCTCTGATGATTCAGCAATTGTTGGTGTATAAAGGAAGGACAGGAGGATGAATACAGGGCCCTGGTGGAGGACTTCGTCAAATGGTGCAAGCTGAATCATCTGCAGTTCAACGTTAGTAAGACAAAGGAGATGGTGATGTATTTTAGGACGACTAAGCCTGCATTGCTCCCTGTTACTAACAATAGTGAGGACATGGATGTGGTGAGGACCTACAAGTACCTGGAGGTGTACCAGGATGACAGATTTGAGTGCAGCACCCACCAATGCAGAGGCTGTGTAGAAGAAGGGCCAGAGGTGCCTCTATTTTCTGAGGAGACTGAGGTCCTGTGGAGTATGCAGGCCTCTTCTTCACGTTCTACCAGTTTGTTGTCACCAGTACAATCTTCTATGCGGTGGTGTGCTGGGGCAATGGCATCAACACGGGTGATGCCAACAGACGCAATAACTGATTAGAAAGGCTGGCTCTGTTATATGAGTCAAACTGGACACACTGGATGCTGTGGTAGAACAAAGGACCCTACGGAAAATCCTGCAATTCTGGACAATTTTTCTTACTCTCTGCATGCCACCTTGGACGAAGAGAGGAGTACTTTTAGTAATAGACTGAGACAACTGCGCTGCTCCAAAGAGCGCTATACGAGGCCACTCTTACCCTTGGCCAATAGGCTCTGTAATACCTCAACCTATAGCCAGGGCACCCCCCCCCCCCCCCGTTAGACTGTTAGAGGTAACTTAGTTATTTTTATTCTTTTTTACTTCTCTTTGTATTTTCTCTTCTATTTGTATATTTGTATAATGCTACTGTGATACTGTAGATTCCTTTGGGATCAATAAAGTATCTGTACATCTATCACAGACTCAGCCCTCCCCACCATGAAGGACATCTACAAAAGGCGGTGCTTCAAGGCAGTGGCACCCATCATTAAGGACCTTCACCATCGGGCAGGGGGATGGGAACCAGAGCGCCAGGGCAAATATCGTCTTCTTGTTACTACCATCAGTAAGGAGGAACAGAAACTTGAAGACCCACACTCAATATTTCTGGAATAGTTCTTCTCCCCCACCATTAGTTTATGAATGGTCCACGAAAGCTACCTCATTATTCCCCTTTTGCAGTGTGTATTTATCTTTGTAACTTATAGGAATTTTTATGTCTTGCCCTATAGTGCTGCTGCAAAATGACAACATTTCATAAATAAATTTGATTCCTGTTATTTATTATGAGTGTACATGAGGCAGAGAGACTTTCAAGTCTGTTTCCATGTTTACTGTTTCAAGTTATTCATTATCTGTACATTTGTTCTTTCAGGATTGAAAGTAGTTGATCACATACTTGCTGATTTTGAAATATATTTGTTACAGTTTTGCTAATGATTAATCCTTTAAATAGATTAAATTACATTCTTTACATTACAGTTCTTTATAATTTATTGCTTCCATCTATGTGAAGAATATTCATCTGTAATGTGTATTAAATTAAACAAATTTAGTATGTGACATGGCTACTTCTGTTATACTGTTTGAATAAGCTTTAACCATTTGCATCAGATATTTCTTCCATCATGTAATGGTCTGATCAGCTAGTTGAAAGATCAACAAGTTATTTTTTCAGCCTTTTATATAAGAAAATCTCTGGTTTGATTAAGTTGACAACCTTTGCCTCATTTTATTAAATTTCAATTAATTTGTTCTCAGACTCTTTTGATCACTAAACGTCTATATATCAGTAGTAAATTTAGGTATGTGGTTTTCTGTCCCACTATCTAAGTGACTTATGAATAATCTGAATAATTACAGATCCAGCATTGACCAAGGTACTCATTGAGGTTTGACACCTATAGTCTAATTCTGTGAATGAGTTTTGTACATGATCCCTCTTTTTTGATTATTCCTATTTTAATATTTTCCAGGTCAATAATTTATCAACTTAAAGTGTCTTACTGGGGGCTTGAATCATATGCTTCCAGAAGTTTCTGTAAATATTATTCATACATATTCCATTGCCACATATTAGTCACCTCTATCAAAAAAAATTCAGCTACGTTCGTCGGGTATGTATCACAGTCTATAATTCCATGTTGATTTTAATTGATCAATTGACAACACACACACAGAAAATGCTGAAGGATCTCAGCCAGTCAGGTAGCATCCATGGAAGGAAACGAATAGTCGACAGGACCTGATGAAGGGTCTCAGCCCAGATCATCGGTTCTGCATTCCCCTCAATAGATGCTGCCTGATCTGCTGAGTTCCTCCAGCACTTTGTATGCTTTGCACAAGATTTCCAGCATCTACAGAATCTTTTGTGTCTCCATTGACATTGTTTTTCAGCCATTCTGTCCTTAATTAAAGATTAAACCAATTCTACTAACTGAATCAAATTTCCTGTTCTTTGAAAAAATAATTGAATCAGAATTTGAATCAGGTATATTATCACTGACTTATGTCATGAAGTTTGTTGTTTTATGGTAACAGTACAGAGCAAGACATAGAAAGGACCATAAGTTACAGAAATAAATAAATAGTGTAAAAGACTGTTCCCTGTATCGGGTAATCCATCAACCTGAAAGGCTTTCCTATAAATTAGATAGCTATTCAGAGATCCTCTGTTTTGCATGAGGATGAATTATGAATAACAAAACAACATAAAGCTGTCAGAATCACTAGTATTCACTATGAGTCATAATCCCTAGAATGAAATTCATATTGTTTTGAAAAGACATTAAATTTATGGTAGGCAAAGGTTGAGGATAAATTGGCTGCAATTTATATTAATAAAGTCTCTTTTTGGTCAATGTCATCATTTTAAGAAAAATCATATAGAAAGCCCCTCCAAAAAATACTATTACCTCAATTTTTTAATCTATTATCTAGATAATCAAGAGCATTTTCCCTCAAAAGTTGTATCTGATGCAGAACCTTCTGCAAGTGATGGAGTGGAATGGCAGAGGGTGTGTCACATATTAAAGACCTTACAGCAACTGCTTGAAAATTTTTATTGTGCATACTGTGTGGAAATCATAAAGACATACGACGACAGAAAATTATCTTATCAATGTGAAATGCTGTATTGGCTGCATGCAAAACCAACTGGATCCTCGACTTCCTTGTCAGGAGGCCACAGTCAATGCAGATTGGAATAACGCCTCTTTGCTGGCATACAGGCACATCTCAAGGATGTGAGCTTAGCCCACTGCTCCATTGTCCCTACACTCAAGACTTTGTTGTTAGGCACAGCTCAAACACCATAAGCTCACTGATGATACAACTGTTGGCAGAATTTCAGATGGTGATGATAGATCAGCTTATTGAGTGGTATCACAATAATCTTATACTTAAAATCAGTAATACCAAGGAATTGATTGTAGACTTCAAGAAGGGGAAATCAGGAGAACACCCATGCCCACGTGCAACAGGATCCACACATGATCAATCTCAGGGAAATAGAAACGCCTAGTGCCCCTGATGACTATTGTGCAGCAAGTGTCCAACTGCAGCTGCTCTCAGAACCCAGGGATTTGTCCTCACTGGGAAACACACAGGAAGCAGAGAGTGTTGTGCTGTAGACTGGAATTTCATGGAGGTGACCACACTAAAGTTTTAGTCAGATTGATGGGTTATCGCCAGAAGGAGCAGACAGGTAGAGCAAGATTTGCCAGTGGTTGTTACCTGCACAAACACTTATCCTATTTTGGACACTGTTCGAGGATATAATCTCTCAGAGGGAAATCACAAGTCAGATCATTGGCACCAGAACTGGCTCTGTTATACATCAAGGACTTGGCAAGCAATAGTGAATGGGTTCTCCAGTCAGATGTCTCTGAGCGAGTTCCTAGGATGGTGTATTCCCTCCCTAGTGCTAGGGTTAAGGATGTCTCTGAAAGGGGAGAGTGAGCAACCAGAGGTCATAGTCCAGACTGGTACATTTTCATAGGCAGGAAGAGAGATGAGAATTTCAGAAGGTTAAAAAGGAGTACCTATAGTACTGTAATCCCAAGATTACTCACTGTGTTACATGCCAGTGTTGCAACAAATAAGAAGACAGCATGGTGCAGACAGGAGGTTTCAGGGACATGGATAACTTGACTCTTCCAGGGCAGGTGTAACCTATACAAGAAAGATGGATTGCATTTAAGCTGCAGGGGCACCAATAACTTTGCCCGGAGGTGTGCATCGCAGGGGGTTGGGAACCAGATTAGTTGGTCAGCAAGTAGAGGTAAAGAGGATAACGAAAAGTTTAGGTAAGTCTGAAATGAGAACCAGGTAAATGAGCATAGTGGGGGGTGGTGAGCTGTTGTATTTACTTCAAATCAGGGAATATTAAGGGTCTTCTTTCTTTTTTTATGTGCCTTGCATGTTACACGCTTGGGCGATCATGGTTCTCCACATCGAACAATCTCTCGCAGCATCAATGATATCTCGCAATGATATTGAGGGTAGGAGAGATTAGAGCCTGGAGTAGTATACGGAACCCCTTGGTTGAGAGAATAGCACTGGTAGCCCAGTGTTCCCAGATTCAGATGTTTCAGATATGACAGAAGCATGTAGAAATGTTTGAGGACTTGCCCTATTATCAAGGAGAATGTCACAGCAGTACTTGGAGGATACCCTGGAGGGGTCATTCAGTGAGGCAATATGGGTACAGCTCAGGAATAAGAACGGTGCAGTCGTTAAGATGGAGATATACAGTATATAAGTGTTCCAGTAGCCCGCAGGAGATAGAGGGACAGAGAAATAGGCAGATTATGGAAGGGTATAAAAGGAACAGGATAGCGGGTAACTTTAATTTTCCCAGTCAAATAAACTTAGCCAGCTGATCAGAGTTTCAGTGGGAAAGCATTTTGAGAGCAGTGGTCATAATTCTGTAATGCTTTCGGATTGTTAGGGATAAGGATGACATTAGACCTTGGGAGGAAGTTACTTAATTGGGAAAGGAAGAATATTACAAAAGACAGGAGATGGGGACAGTAGATTAGAAACAGCTGTTATTGGGCATGTCCACGTCTGACATGCGGGAGTCATTTAAAGGCCAGCTGGTCAGTATTTAGGACCATCATGGTCCTGTGAGGAAAGTGGGGGTGATGAGAGAGGTTACAGATTTAGAAATGGGAAACACATGTAAGGTTTCAGAAGCTGAAATCAGACAGAACCCTCCAGGCAGGAAAACTTTAAACAGGGAATCTGGGGTTAAAGGGGGCATCAAAGAGATTGAAAAGAATCCCAAGGCATTTTATGCATAATTACAAAAAAAAAGTGTAACCAGGGAGAGGGTAGAATGACGTAAGGACAAAGATGTGAATTTATGCCTGGCGGAATTAGACCAGGTACTAAACAAGTACTTTGCATCAGTATTCTCCAAGGAAATGTCAGATACAGAGGTGAGGTAGGGGTGGACTGATATTTTAGAAAATTGGTATCAAGAAGATGGTGGTGACAGGTTTCCTGAAGAGCATTAAGATATGAAAGAATTAAAAGCCTTATTGGATCTATCCCTGACTAGTGAGAAGGGGAAGGGAGGAGATTGCTGCTGTCTTGACAGAAATCTTTGTATTCTCTTTAGCCATAGGGACATCCCAGAGGACTAGGGAACAGCCAATGTTTTTCTGCCGTTTAAGATGGGCAATAGGTACAGTTATAGACTAATGAACCTCCTTCAGTGGTGGGAAAATTAATGTAGAGAATCCTTAGGGATAGAATCTCCTCACATCTGGATAAGCAACAATTTATTGGGGATGGTCAGCATGGACATGGGCAGGGCGGTTATCTCTTACAAATTTGATTTGAGGTCTTTTTCAAGGAGGCAATGAGGATGATAAATGAGGATGGGCAGTGGATGTTGTACACATGGACTTCAGTTAAGTTTTAATAAGGTCCTTTTTTCTAGGCTGATCAAGAAGATTTAAGGCAAAGGAATCCATAGTGACATGGTAGACTGGATACAAAGTTTTTTAAATTTATTATCAAAGATATATATCACATACAAACTTGAGATGGCCGGCTGGTGGCGTAGTGGCATCAGTGCTGGACTTCAGAGCGAAGGCTCCCGAGTTCGAATCCAGCCAGCTCCCTTGCACACTTTCCATCCGTGCTGGGTTGAGCATCCAGCTAGCAACTCGAACTCGTAAAAACAAGAAAGCCTGCTAAAAAAAACACCGTCACGACTGCGTCCAGATGACTCCACTCAGAGTTAAGGGCTTTCTTCTTCTCTTCTACAACCTTGAGACTCATTTTCTTGCAGGCAGTCACAAAACAAAGAAACATAATAAAATCCACAAAAATAAACACACACACACACACACACACACAAAAGACCAACCAATAAAAGTGCAAATGATGACGAATAATAGTTGTCACTAGTTGTATTCCACAAGGATCAGTGCTTTCAGTTGTTTCTGATATACGATTGGAACAAAAATATACCTGGGCTGATAAACATGTTTGTGGAAGGTACAAAAATTAGCAGAGTTGGGAATAATAAGAAAGGTTGTCAAAGGATTGAGCAGTTGTAAAAGGGTAAATGCAGTCTAAGCTAGACAATTATGAGGAGTTGCACTTTTGGAAGCCAAAATCAGAATCAGGTTTATTATCACTGATATATGTTGTGAAATTTGCTGTTTTGCAGCAGCAATACAATGCAAGACATAAAAATTACTATAATTTACAAAAATAAATAGTGCCAAATTTAAGAAGAAAATATACAACAAATGGCAAGGTCCTCAGGAGTATATATGTACAGGGGGAGCAAGGGGTACAAGCCCCTGAGAGTGATAGCCAGGATAGTAAAGCATGCTTAATTTCATCTATCTGAAAGTCACGTTGCAGACATATAAAACTTCGGTTAGACTTTTTTTAGGATTATGTGCAGATCTGGTCACTGGCTTACAGCAAGGATGTAGAGGCTTTGGAGAGTGTGGTGGAGGCTCATCAGAATAATACTTGGCTTAGAGAATATTAGCTCTAAGGTGAAGTTGGATAAACTTGAATAGATTTCTTTGAAACTTCAGAGGCTGCAGGTGATCTGATTGAAGAATATAAAATTATGAGAGGTGTAGACAGGACAGCTAATCAGGGTCTTAACCAAGGGTAGAATTTTTTTTTAATTGAACACATCAGTTTAAGGTGTGAAAGTTAAATGAGATTTACACAGCAATTTCATTTGACATACTGTAACTGGCAGGTGTTGACCATGGTGAACCTAAAATATGGAAGAAAATGTCAACCTTGAATGGGTCAAGAACAATGGAAGCAGACCAGATCAATTGTATTTGTTCCTGCCATGTGCTTGAAGATGGAGGTCACCATTTTGTGGAACTGTTTTTGTGAGATGAAGTTACCTTGCTTTCTGTGTTTTAAAGTAGACACAAAGATGTTTCAGGTAATCTGCTGAACTAGAGATCATTTCCAAAGAAGTTATTTGTGAGGTGTTCTTTGATATAACATGCAGGGTTGTGAATGTTGGGATTGGTGCCTACATGGAGTAATTTCGAGCTGGTTACTGAAGAGAACAAAGAACCATAAATTACTGATTGTCACTTGCTAGGAAGAGGGCAATAAATGGATGCTGGCCTGGAGTAGAGCCAATAAGAAGGTGTTAAAGGTCAGACACATGACCTACAGCCAATGACACTGGAATGCAATATCTCTCTAAAGAGTTGCAAGAAAGAACCCCCATGCCAGGGTCTGGGCAAAGAAAGGATTGATCATCTGGCTAATGGCGATCCCCCATTTCCGTGACATAAATTGGAAAAGTGGCCTGAGGGAGTACTGGTACAGAGGAAACAATAGAATTCATGTTCTAAGTTGTTGACCCAGGGCCAACACAGTTGCTTGTGCAGAGACAATAAAGTGCGAGCTTCAATTAGTTACAAGTTGCATAGTGAATTTCCTAACTTAGTTCCACTGATGAACAGTCAACACAGGTGCCTGGAACAAGCTGACACTGGAAGCCGATACGATAAAAAAGCTTAAGAGGCACTTAGACACACAAGAACAGGCAGAGATTTGAGGGATGAAGGTCATGTGTGGGCAGATGTGCAGTTTAAAGTGGCATTTTTATGTGGACCACGATAGTGCAAAATGGACGTCTTCAACCATATTCAATGAGATCTCATCTACAATTCCAAAACGTTCCTATATTCCATGAAATAACAAAAGACTTACACTATTTGCATAATAATTTGTATATTGAGCTAAATAAACCAAAGATAGGATATCTCTTTTGCTGCTTGTCTACACTGCAACTCAAAACACAAAAGTATTGCAGTATTTTTCAGTTCCCACTTTCCTCCCACAGCAACTACTTCAACTGATAGAAACTGTGATCATATACTACCACTGCTAGGGATCAAAGGAAAGGGAAAAAACACACATTTAATACAAAATACAATTTCACATTTTGCAGCATTTTACTTATCCAATTCACTGTGGAAGTTAAGTCCAGTAAAATGATCTCTTTTTTTTGTCTGAAATGCATCTCTGAAGTTTTGTTTTGGTTATCATGAGTAAAACCATTTCTTTAAAATAAATTACTTTGTTAATTCCCTGAAATAATATTCAGTCTGATGTAACTACACAGAAAATTTCACTATTTTAGTTGCACAGCAAGTTATTAAAACAAATTATATCAGTGTGATTATAAATGTATTCACTACAAGCTTGAGAATACAGTACGTAAAACAAAATAATAAGAGACCTTGCGAAAAACTTGAAACATTTGTATTTTTAATTAACAAGACAAAAAGAGGCGACAAAGTTTTCCTAAAAATTGCATAATCCAACACACTTCATCTTAAAGGAAGGAGGTGTCTTTTTATTGACACTTATTGCAAATGTTTACATCAACTCCTCCATAATTTTAAAAAAGAAAACATGAAAGTTAAGTGAGTCAGAAGAAAGTATATGGAGTGAGGGATGCACTTCAGCTAACGTCTTAAATTAAAGCAAATACACAGTCTTGGTGGATGGAGCAAGGTGGTGGGCTTGGTGGAGAAATCTTTATTCACTTTTCATTAACGCAAATTTGGTTCATATCCATTCTTTGAAATGAAACGGTACTCAAAGAACCCTCAATTTTTTTTTGGTCTGCATTGTCTGTGGGTTAAAACTATATTAAAAATAAAGCTCTTAAAAAACTGTATGATAAGTTAATCTGTTTTATATTTACAACAAACTGCAAAAACGATTGGAGGCAAACAGCTCCATAGGATTGGGGAAGTCGAATTAAATTGCATAATAAAGTGTTTTTTTTTCTCCACAGAATACTTACTGTATACAATTGCAATTTCTTGTAAATACAGTGGATTCCAGTTAATTGGGCCATCAGTTAATCAGGGCAGCCGCTTATTTGGGGCAACTCTGAAAGAACAAAAATGGATCGAGAAAATTGCTGGGATTCACTTTGTTTATTTAGAGTGCTGCTTAATTGGGACAGGAGACTGTTGTTGGTATTTTTAAACTAGTGTCAGTCGGGTGCACTTTTGTGGCCATTAGATACCACAGTGCTGCTTGAGTGAAAAGTTTTTAAATAGCGCCGTTTACATCTGTAAAAACGTGAAAAAGCAGTGACTTTTAACACTGATAGTTGGTGAGAAATAAGCAGTAAGACAATTCAAAACTGCTTTCCTCACTGCAGTTTCAAGCATTCAGGCTTGGAGATCCCAGAAACAGCCGGGAGTGAAAACAAAACGATTTCACTACTTCAACAAGTTAGGAGAATTTGAATGTACTGTATGAAGGCAGTCCATTATCTGCACCAGATGTCTGGGCTGATTTTGTTCCAATAGAGTCAATCAAAAGAACACGGCAACATACTCTGGATGAATCCCTCTATCGACGACAATCAGGCCTACAGTTTTATAGTGCTGTAGTAGTATTGTCAGTGTTCTAATTTGTTCTGTATTTACATTTAAACAGAAAATTTGTTACTAGTTTGTCTTTTTCTATATGTTTTTAACTATGCCCATGAAACTTTGGCTAACTGAGGCAGCTAATTAATTGGACAAAATGTACTTGTGCCAATGTGCCCCAATTAACTGGAATCCACTGTTTAGGAGGAGGACTAAAAGTTGGAGTGCAGTAATGAAAGAACCCAAAGACAATCTGAATTAACCAAAATATTGGAAATGCAAAGAAAATTAATAACTGCACTTAGTTGGTGAACATTTTTATTTAATTATAGTTTGCTGAATTGAGAAAAAAACTATTGATGTTCAAGAGAATCTGCAAACATCTGTCCCAGAGAAAATAGTTTAGATGTCAGCCTATGCAGACCTGCAAAAACAATGATTCTATATTTGAATCATTTTACAAAGATACTGTCTACAAATCTATTGCTTACAAAGCATAGCTTGGTTGCTTCGGAGGTGGTGGTGGCATTAGCTCAGAGTCCATATCCAGTGATCTTTTCCGTGATTCTCTTTCGGCCACTTGATTCCTTTCAATGAATTCGAAGAGGAATTCCTTCGTAACTGGATTAGTGATACTATTGCAGACAGCTGGTAAAAGATGGGAATCAGACATTTAGTACAATGCCAGTACAGCTTCACATACATAAACATGAATGAGATGGAATACCTGTATCTATTTAATTACAATTTAGCCTCAGAAATTAGGCCTGCATTATCCTTGTACCTATGTTAGCCTCATGTTTTGAGTATGTTCTGAAGACTTTAAAAACATATAACTATTTTAGTCTCATTGTTAATCACAGAAAAAAATGAAAATGGATACCTTCATAAACAAAAGAGGTAAAACAGATCCTGAATTGTTGCTGAACACAACAAACACCAGCCACATCTCAAGTTAAACCTATGCCTTTCAACAGCATATACTGTAATCCAATTCCAAGAATTTATAGAAACATAGAAAACCTACAGCACAATACAGGTCTTTCAGCCCACAAAGTTGTGCCGAACATGTCCCTACCTTAGAAATTATTAATAGCCCTCTTTCTCTAAGCTGCATGTACCTATCCAAAGGTCTCTTAAAAGACCCTATCGTATCCGCCTCCACTATCGTTGCCGTCAGCCCATTCCACGCACTCACCACTCTCCATGTAAAAAACTTACCCCCTGACATCTCCTCTGTACCTAATCCCCAGCACCTTAAACCTGTGTCCTCTTGTGGCAACCATTTCAGCCCTGGGAAAAAGCCTCTGACTATCCACGTGATCAATGCCTCTCATCATCTTACACACCTCTATCAGGTTACCTCTCATCCTCCGACACCTTAAGGAGAAAAGGCTGAGTTCACTCAACCTATTCTCATAAGGCATGCTCCCCAATCCAGGCAACATCCTAGTAAATCTACTCTGCTGCCTTTCTATGGTTTCCACATCCTTCCTGTAGTGAGGCAATCAGAATTGAGCACAGAACTCCAAGTGGGGTCTGACCAGGATCCTATAGAGCTGCAACATTACCTCTTGGCTCCTAAATTCAATTCCACGATTGATGAAGGCCAATACACCGTATGCCTTTTAAACCACAGAATCCACCTGCGTAGCTGCTTTGAGCGTCCTATGGACTCGGACCCCAAGATCCCTCTGATCCTCAATACTGCCAAGAATCTTACCATTAATACTATATTCTGCCATCATATTTGACCTACCAAATGAACCACTTCACACTTATCTGGGTTGAACTCCATCTGCCATTTCTCAGCCCAGTTTTGCATCCTATCAATGTCCCGCTGTAACCTCTGACAGCCCTCCACACTATCCACAACACCTTTAACCTTTGTGTCATCAGCAAACTTACTAACCCATCCCTCCACTTCCTCATCCAGGTCATTTATAAAAATCATGAAGAGTAAGGGCCCCAGAACAGATCCCTGAGCACACCACTGGTCACTGACCTCCATGCAGAATATGACCTGCCTATAACCACTCTTTGCCTTCTGTTGGCAAGCCAGTTCTGGATCCACAAAGCAATGTCCCCTTGGATCCCATGCCTCCTTACTTTCTCAATAAGCCTTCGATGGGGTACCTTATCAAATGCTTTGCTGAAATCTATATACACTACATCTACTGCTCTTCCTTCATCAATGTGTTTAGTCACATCCTCAAAAAGGCACGACCTGCCCTTGACAAAGCCATGCTGACTGTTCCTAATCATATTATACCTCTCCAAATGTTCATAAATCCTGCCTCTCAGGAACTTCTCCATCAACTTACCAACCACTGAAGTAAGACTCACTGGTCTATAATTTCCAGGGCTATCTCTACTCTGTTTCTTGAATAAAGTAACAACATCCACAACCCTCCAATCCTCTGGAACCTCTCCCATCCCCATTGATGATTCAAAGATCATCACCAGAGGCTTAGCAGTCTCCTCCCTGGCCTCCCACAGTAGCCTGGGGTATATCTCATCCAGTCTTGGCGACTTCTCCAACTTGATGCTTTCCAAAAGCTCCAGCACATCCTCTTTCTTAATATCTATATGCTTAAGCATTTTAGTCCGCTGCAAATCATCACTACAATCACCAAGATCCTTTTCCATAATGAATACTGAAGTAAAGTATTCATTAAGTACCTCTGCTATTTCCTCCGGTGCCATACACACTTACTTTCCCACTGTCACACTTGATAGGTCCCATTCTCTCACGTCTTATCCTCTTGCTCTTCACCTACTTGTAGAATGCCTTAGGGTTTTCTTTAATCCTACCTGCCAAGGCTTTTTCATAGCCTCTTCTGGCTCTCCCAGTTTCCTTTTTAAGCTCCTTCCTGTTAGCCTTATAATCTTCTAGATCTTTAATATTACCTAGATCTCTGAACTTTTCATAAGTTCTTTTTTTCTTGACTAGATTTACAACAGCCTTTGTACACCATGGTTCCTGTACCCTACCATAACTTCCCTGTCTCATTGGAACGTATCTATGAAGAACTCCACATAAATATCCCCTGAACATTTGCCACATTTTTCCCGTACTTTTCCCTGTAATTGTTCCCAATTTAAGCTTCCATTTTCCTGCCTGATAGCCTCATAATTCCCTTTACTCCAATTAAACGCTTTTCTAGCTTGTCTGTTCCTATCTCTCTCCAATGTTATTGTAAAGGAGATAGAATTATGATCACTATCTCCAAAATGCTCTCCCACTGAGAGATCTGACACCTGACCAGGTTCATTTCCCAATACCAAATCAAGTATAGTCTCTTCTCTTGTAGATTTATCTAAATATTATGTCAAGAAACCTTCCTGAACACACTTAACAAACTCCACCCCATCTAAACCCCTTGCTCTAGGGAGATGCCAATTGATATTTGGGAAATTATAATCTCCCATCATGACAACTCTGTTATTATTACACCTTTCCAGGATCTGTTTCCCTATCTGCTCCTCGACATCCCTGTTACTATTGGGCGGCCTATAAAAAACACCCAGTAAAGTTATTGACCCCTTCCTGTTCCTAACCTCCACCCACAGAGACTCCGTGGACAATCCTTTATGATGTCCACTTTTTCTGCAGCCGTGACATTATCTCTGATCAACAGTGCCATGCCCCTACCTCTTTTGCCTCCCTCCCTGTTCTTTCTGAAACATTTAAAACCCGGCACTTGAAGTAACCATTCCTGTCCCTGAGCCATCCAAGTCTCTGTAATGGCCACTACATCATAGCTCCAAGTACTGATCTACGCTCTAAGCTCATCCGCTTTGTTCAAAATACTCTCTGCATTAATATAGATACATCTCAAACTGTCGGTCTGAGCGCATCCCTTCTCTATCACCTGCCTATCCTCCCTCACACACTGTCTCCAAGCTTTCTCTATTTGTGAGCCAACCGCCTCTTCCCCAGTCTCTTCAGTTTGGTTCCCACCCCCCAACAATTCTAGTTTAAGCTCTCTCCAGTAGCCTTAGCAAACCTCCCCGCCAGGATATTGGTCCCCCTGGGATTCAAGTGCAACCTGTCCTTTTTGTACAGGTCACACCTGCCCCAAGAGAGGTCCCAATGATCCAGAAATCTGAATCCCTGCCCCCTGCTCCAATCCCTCAGCCATGCATTTATCCTCCACCTCATTCTATTCTTATACTCACTGTCACGTGGCACAGGCAGTAATCCCGAGATTACTACTTTTGTGGTCCTGCTTCTCAACTTTTTTCCTATCTCCCTGTAGTCTGTTTTTAGGACCTCTTCCCTTTTCCTACCTATGTCATTGGTACCAATATGTACCACGACCTCTGGCTGTTCTCCCTTCCAATGCAGGATATCTTGGACACAATCTGAAACATCCTGGACCCTGGCACCTGGGAAGCAAACTACCATCCGAGTTCCTATCCTGCGTCCACAGAATCACCTATCTGATCCCCTAACTATAGAGTCCCCTATCACTGCTGCCATCCTCTTCCTTTCCCTACCCTTCTGAGCTACAGAGCCAGACTCTGTGCCAGAAGCACGGCCACTGTTGCTTCCCCCAGGTAGGCTGTCCCCCCCCCAACAGTACTCAAACAGGAGTACTTATTGTCAAGAGATACAGTGACAGGGGTACTCTCTAGTACCTGACTCTTGCCCTTCCCTCTCCTGACTGTTACCCACTTGTCTGTCTCCCGTGGCCCCAGTGTGACAACTTGCCTATAGCTCCTCTCTATCATCTCCTCACTCTCCCTGACCAGACGAAGGTCATCGAGCTGCAGCTCCAGCTCCCTAACACGGTCCCTCAGGAGCTGCAGCTTGACACACCAGGTGCAAATATGGCCGCCCGGGAGGCTGGGAGTCTCCAGGACCTCCCACATCTGACACCGAGCACAGAAAACCGGTCTCACACACATACTTCCTTTCCACTATTAACACAGACAAACCTACCTCGCCTTGTTACCACCTAAGCCCGTTGAGCCAAAGCCCTATCTCTCCGCTACCTCTCACTCCACTGCCCGCTCTGAACGTTGCCTGCTGGATATGGCAGTCTTTTTAAACTTTTCCTGCTCTCCTGGCTGACGTCATGCGCCTGTGCAGTCTTGCCTGTCTTCACCCCGAGTAAAGTCAATCTAGGAGGGCACTGTATTATTACTTAGGTTCACTTAAATATGATAACAGGTGTTTGATCGACAGGGCCTGATGGCTGCAAAAGCCTGGTATGCTCTTTCATCCAGATTTCAGTTAAAAAGTTCCTGGGTTAATAGGCCTTTGTTTTACTAACACACTAAGATGCTACATAAAAAATTCACTTTAAAACAGGTTTAAAATAAAACACAAAACATTTTTTCAAACATTCCTCCCTGCATGCTACAATTTGTGAGACTTCTATGCCTGGCTCAGCTCTATTGCTGACAGATCTTAGTTTATGACCTGCCTTTTAACAGAATAATTTCAAGTTGGTATCTTCCATTGACCAAATAAACAGCATTTTCACAGACACAAGCCTGATTCATCTGCTGTTCAATTCCCTTCATCTTCATTCTAGCTGTTTGTGGGTTTTATCTACATAATAAAATGGAATGTCTGGATCTAGGCTACTCAAGTTCCTATTTTCTTCCCTCTTTACATGGAACTGTGCAATAATTTTATTGCATAGTCAGCAGTTTATCTTCAATTTATCCAACAGTTTGTAAAACAAGCCTGGCTTCACTGCAATACAAACTATGTGCGTTAACTTGAAAAAAAATCACACAAAATAAATTTTGCAAAGTCATGCAAGATCACCACTGGGATGTAACTCACACCACTGCAGCTTTATACCTAATAAAACAAGTATTCTAGCCAACAATAAGTTACTAAGTTATACACAGAAATATTTCAGCATCATTGAAGGGAAAATTATCACTATTACCTGGCAATAAACAGATAATACAGCTTTTTAAAAGGGGGCTCATTTTAAGTGCTTAAAGATTCCAATTTTATCTCTTACTTGCTGAGATTAAAAGCCTGAAGATTTACAGGTAACACTGTATCCCTTTAAACAGTCCTCAGCTATTTGTAATAGTGTTATGGACTTGTAAAGAGGGAAAACAGGCCCTTCAGTCCACTACACTGATGCATCATTAATACATAATTTGCATTAGTCAGCAAGCTCAGTTCAGGTGCCTCTGTATTTTAACATCATCAAAATCTTATGATAAATGTAATCACATCATGAATGTCAGATGAAAGTGAGAGAGAGACTGATGAGCTTTAACAAAGCCGTAACGAGTTAAGTTATTTTAGCAATCCCAACAAGGGTGGAAGGCGTAGGGAAAAAATCAGCAACAAGGATTATATTCAATATAAAGAAAGCTGGCAGTCTTGATTAGAGGACAATAATCAGTCAAAAAATGGTTTATGATCAGGGAAGATTCATGTACCATGGATTTGGGAAGTCATGGATGACTTCCCAAATCCCTGATGACACCATCCATGGAAGTGCACCCAACTGCAGGTAATGACAAGGAAATAGAACTGAGGTGAATGTACTCAGGATGATCTGGAATTCTGAGAACATCACAGATGAGATTTTTATTGAGAAAGTCTCGCCAAAGGTAGCAGCATCAGATAGATGGGTGACCACCTGGAAGAGTAAAGGGAATACACAGACAGTGCAGGGTTCTCCTGTGGCTAAACAGGTTTATCTCTTTGGATAATGTTTTTTTTAGCAGCAACAGACAGATCTCTGGTACTGCGACTGGTTCTGAGGCTTGAGGGAAACAGTGCAGTCAGACAGGGTGATAGTGATAGGAGACTTGATAGTTAGGAGGACAGGCGATAATTTGGCCACTGAAGAGATGTCAGGATGGTGCGTTACTTTCCAGTGCCATGGCCAAGGATGTCTCTGAGCGGCTGCAGAAAATTCTGGAATGGAAGACGAACAGCCAGAGGGTGTTGTACATGTTACAATGAAGAACATACAAGGCATGAGGTATTTGCAGTGCCATTTGCTAGTGAGGTCAGAAATAGAGAGATAGACCAGATGAATTTCTGGCTGAGGGACTGGTGCAGGGGACAGAGATTCAGATTCTTAGACAGTTGGATCTCTTCTGGGGTGGAAGCAACAGGTTGCACCAGAAAAGGACCAATTCCCTTGTAGTGAAATTTGCTAATGCTACACAGCAGGATATCAACTAGGTTCAGAGGGTGAAACTCTGAGCAGGAGCAAGCCTTGGGATAAAGCAACAGCCAGTAAGAAGAAGATTAGCAATTAGGATAGCCATGGGCACAGTAAAGGGAGATAAAGGAATACTCAGTTAAACTACATTTATTTCAATGCATGGGGATTAACAATGCACAAGGGAGATGAACATAAAGCATGAACTGGCTTTGGTGAGTTGGCTGTTATAAACATCACAGAAAGATGGCTGAGAGAAGGGCAGGGAATATCAAAGAAAAGAGTATGAAAGGTTAAGGAAAATCCCAGGAAGTTCTATAGATATACTATAAGGGTGGCTGGGGAGAGAGTAGGTTCCCTTAGGGATCAGCAAGGCCATCTCTGCCCTGAGCCAAAGGAGACGGGCGGGATTTATAACAAATCTTTCTCCTTGTGCTTATTGAGATATGTTGGAGAACAACGAAATTAGAATTGATTTATTATCGTCACATGTACTGAAGTAGAGTAAAAGCTTGTCTTGCTTACTGTTCATACAGATCAAATCTTTACACAGTACACTGAGGTAGCACAAGATAAAACAAAAACAGAATTCAGAATAAAAGATAACATTATTAGTAATTCTTAGAAGTACAGAATTTATATTTAAACAAGTAGAACAATTATAACAAAATTAATGAGTAGATCTGGAGATAGTAGCTTACAATGAGTCATTACACTTTGGTTCCATCTTGGAAGGTACTTGTAGCCTTATTGCACATTATGGTGGATTAATCCCCAGGGCCTGATCAAGACCATCCTTGGACTTTGTGGGAGACAAGAGGAGAAATTGCAAAGGCCCTTGAAGAGATATTTGCTTCAATGTTAGCCACTGGTGAAGTTCCTGAAGACCAGAAGGTGGCTAATATTGTTTCATTGTTTGAAAAAGGTAGCAAGAACAAGCCAGGGAACTACAGTTAAATGAGCCTAACATCTGACAGGCAGGATCTACCTGGATAGACAGAGTCAGATTTGGAGGAATCAGCTTTGGGTGTGGGAAGTTTTGTGTTATGAAACTTCTAAGAATTCGTTGAAGAGGTAACCAAGGGTAGGGTAAGGGTAGTACATTGTCTATTTGGACTTCAGCAAGGCCTTCGACAAGTCTCACATAGCAAAGTGATCGTGAAGGTTAGTTCCCATGAACCCAGGAAGAGCTAATTAGGTCAATTCAAAATTAGCTCAGACATCGGAAGCAGAGGGTGATGGTAAGATGTTGATCAGAATGGAGACTGGTAACCAGTGGTATACCACAGGGGTCAGTTTGGGAACCCTTATTATTTATACCAGCGATCACTTATTTATTGATTGAAATACAGCACGGAATTAGGCACCCAGTAACCACCAATTTAACCCTAGGCAATTTATAATGATCAATTAACCTCTGGTATGTCTTTGGCCCAGAAGGAAACCAGAGCACCTGGAGAAGAACCACACATTCCATGAAGAGGACATACAGACTCCTTACAGAAATGGCATGGGAATTGAACTCTGATGTCCCACGCTGTAATATTGTTATACACTACTGTGGCAGCCTTTATTTGGCATACCTGCACACCTGCTCATTTATGCAACCAATCATGTAGCAGCAACTCAATGCATTAAAGCATGCAGACATGGTCATGGATTCAGCTGTTGCTCACAGACCAAATATCGGTATTAAGAAGAAATGTGATCTAAGTGACCTTGACTGTGGAATGATTGTTGATGCCAGACAAGTTGGTTTGGGTATCCCAGAAACTTTTAATCTCCTGAATTTTCATGTACAACAATCTCTAAAGTTTATAGGGAATGGTGTGAGAAACCAAAAGCATCCAGTGAGCAGCAGTTCTGTGGGCAAAAATGCTTTATTAATGAGAGAGGTCAGAGAAGAATGGCCAGATGTTCAAGCTGTCACTCAAATATCTATGTACTACAACAATGATGTGCAGAGGAGCATCTCTGAGTGCACAGCATGATGCACCTTGAAGTGGAAGACCACAAACATACAGAAATACACTTAGTGGCCAGTTTATTAGATAGCTCCTGTACCTAATAACATGGCCACTAAGTATACATGAATGCTTTGGATTTGAATGCACAAGGCTTGATTAGCAAGTTTGATTAGGAGTGGTGAGTTGTAGCCAGGTGTTGTCAGCATGCATGTGGAAACTGATTTTAATCATATTGCTGAGAAGCAGAATGTGATGAGAAAAAAGGCAGTTGTAGATAGAAATTTAGGGGACACCAGAGGAATGGTATAGGCACAAGGAACCTCTGTACATAGCATAAAAGTTGAGATGTCAATAAGGCGAGTGAAGCAGCAATAAACTAGATGGTGGTGAAGAGATGTGTGGAAGATGAATTACAGAATCAGAGAAGTGCAGCACAGAAACAGGCCTTTCAGCCCATCTAGTCCATGGCGAAACCATTTACACTGCTTATTCTCATCGATCTGCAACAGGGCCATAGTCCTCCATATCTCTATTGATGAAGTACCTATCCACACTTCTCTTAAACATTACCTATAGCACAGTCACATAAAATGTTAATCTTGATAAAAACCCTTATAGGACTCCATCAAGAAACAACAAGCCTTTTGAGTAATTCACATAGAGTTCTGGGAAACAAGAGCAAAATGTCAAAGGCATTTATGCACAAGGACTCTGAAAGGAAAGTTAGAAAAGAGATATAGATGGATGGACAGCCGGCTAAGAATTGTTTTTCTGATTAAAGGGTGATGTTGAAAGATTTGAATCATTATCAATATATGCTAACTTTGAACGCAGGAAAGGAAACTGAGTGATAAGAGTCTTGTGGAAAAGGAGTCAAGAGGAACGGGTGATGGGTCTTGTTGACAAGATGTTTTTGAGACAGCATTGAGGGGAAGGGAGTGGGTTTAGATAGGAGAGAAACCACAGAAGGAGCAGATGGAACTACATCTAAGAGTAAATTTATAAGTTTACTAGCTTGGTGGTATCATAGAAAGGAAGCAACAGAATGTATCACTGAAACATTTTTCATTTTAGCTAACTAGTGAAATTATCAACAATGGCAATTTGTACTAAATGAGTGGCAGTTTGTATCTATGGCTCCAATGAAGAAAGAGGTGGAAAATAAATTAATTAAAAGGAAACCTACTCTTAATAATTGGCTTAATTAGTGCTTTTATTTAACCCATGGTAATCATGTGATTTTACAGCAATGCCACTAAAAGTGCAATTACATTAAATTACCATGTTCTATTAAATGGAAAGAAGGAAATGCTTGCCCAGAAATCACCCTCATGCCCAAACAGAATATCTCCTAATTCACTGACTGTATCTCAATTTCAAACAAACTACATTCAATAACTGAGGAGAAATGAGTCACCATTTGAAATTCAAGGAACTTTATCTTTAAAAGAAGAACAACAGGCACAAGGAAAGATAGCAACAATTGCATATGTATTCAGAACAGGAATCAGGTTTAATATCACTGTCATATATCGTGAAATTTTTTGTTCTGCCACAGTAGTACATTGCAATACATAACTTAAAAACTAAATTACAGTAAGAAATATATATGTGGGTGTGTGTGTTTGGAGTGTAGAAGGTTGAGGGGGGACTTGATAGAGGTATTTAAAATTATGAGGGGGATAGATAGAGTTGACGTGGATAGGCTTTTTCCATTGAGAGTAGGGGAGATTCAAACAAGAGGACATGAGTTGAGAGTTAAGGGGCAAAAGTTTAGGGGTAACACGAGAGGGAACTTCTTTAATCAGAGAGTGGTAGCTGTGTGGAATGAACTTCCAGTAGAAGTGGTAGAGGCAGGTTTGATTTTGTCATTTAAAAGAAAATTGGATAAGGTAAATGGACAGGAAAGGAATGGAGGGTTATGGGCTGAGATGGCCTGTTTCCGTGCTGTAATGGCTATATGGTTATAATAAATTAAGTAAGTAATGCAAAAAGAGAGGAGAAAAAAATAGTGATGTAGTGTTCATGTATCTATTGTCGATTCAGAATTCTGATGGCGACAGGAAGAAATTGTTCCTGAAACTCTGAATCAGAATCAAAACCAGGTTTAGTATTACCGGCACATGTTGTGAAATTTGTTGTCTTTGCGGCAGCAGTACAATGTAATACATAACAACAGAAAAACTGTGAATGATAGTAGGTGTCTTTATTATTTTAAACAGTTAAATAACTAGTACAAAAATAAAAATAGTGAGTTAATGTTCATGGGTTCAATGTCCAGTCAGAAATCTGATGGCAGAGGGAAAGAAGCTGCTCCTGAATCATTGAGTGTGTGCCTTCAGGCTCCTGTCCTCCTTTCTGATGGTAGCATTGAGAACAAGGCACGTCCTGGGTGATGGGGGTCCTTAATGATGGATATTCCATTTTTGAGGCAATGCTCCTTGAATACGTCCTGGATACTACGGAGGCTAGTGGCCATGATGGAGCTAACTAAGTTTACAACTACCTGCAGCTTATTTTGATCATGTGCAATTGCCTCCCCCCTCCCCCCACACCAGACGGTGTTGCAGCCTTTTAGAATGCCAGTTATTGTGTGCCTTCAGGCTCCTGGACCTCCTCTTTGACTGTAGAAGAGGGCATGCCCTGGGTGATGGGGAGGGTCCATAATGATGGATGCCACCTTTTTGAGGCATTGCCTTTTGAAGGCATCCTCGATGTTGGGGACACTAGTGCCCACAATGGAGCTGGCTAAGTTTGCAACTTTTTGCAGCTTTTTCTGACCCTGTGCAGTACCCCCTCCCCCACTATACCAGACAGTGATGCATCCATGTTACCCTTGGTACATTTGTAGAAATTTGCAAGTGGAGTGAATGCCTGGTGGAAACATAGATAAGTTCCAAATTTTCATTTGGAACGCATCCATATATCCAACAGGCATTGCATGTGTCTATCACACCCACAGAACAATAAAATAATGAGAACTCTCGGCCCATGCTGGGTGTTACTTCACTGTGTTAATAACTCCGCCCTAAAGAAATGGCAAATGTACGAAGTGATATTAGAACTACAATTTTATTAATAGAAAAACTAGTCAAACAATACCAAGAGATGGCAGTAATTGAAAAAAGAACATAAAAGTAATATCAAAAAATGATACATTAACCTTTCTGCTCATTTAATCATGCTTCCAATTGAATGACTTTAGTCAAGAAGATTTAGTCTTTTTTGAAACTATACTAACATTATAATACAAAACACAGCACGATGAAATAGTATATTTTAAAATAGAATGTATGGAACACTTTGTGCATGCGTCTTGCAGTAAAATTATTACTATGAAGATTACTGCATAAACTCAATCTCTTTACCCACCATTTCTTTTACGGCAGTTAACTTTTCTTGAACTTGTATGCTAACAATTCAAATATCATATATTAAGTTAGTCATCTGTTGATTAATGCCAGGATGATAATGAAGGTATAAAGCAATCTACAAATATCAATGGTGGATAGTTATAGAGAAATGTGTCAGAGGATGGAAGGTTAAAGAGAAAGGAAGTGAATAAATGAAGATGGAAGTGTAAACAGTATTGAGAAAGTGAAAGGGCCGGTATTAGAGTTTTATTAGCAAATATACAAAGTGTTAAAGATATATTGGGAAGCTTAAGACATTGATTAAAATATTAGTCCACAAGGTTACAGCCTTAATAGTGACCTGGTTCCCTTGCTAGTCTGCATCTCTGCTAGGCTGCTGCTTCATTCTGAGATACTCCTCATCCTGCTGCTTTTGTTCCCTACCACTACGATCACTGAACTAGAGTTTGGATTTGAACCATAATTGGATAACAGCAGGAGAGTGTGGGATATGCCAGGTCACCACTTTACATATTGAGCTGGAATACTGTTCTACTCCTGATGTCAGCTAGATAGCCAGTTCTGAGCTTGTACATGAATTATCCATGTTGAATATCAAATAGAAAAAGGAAAAAAGTACTGAGACTGGTGTGGGTGCATACCAATGCAAGGGCACTTTACTAGCAGTATGATCGCTGGATACGCCAGATCAGCAGCAGGTAATGAGGTGTGGGTGTAGACTTATTTGATCTAATTCCTACCAATCTATCTACTGCAGATGCATCTGTCCATGATAGAAAAGGAAGGAGCACCTATGCATGGACAAAGTCTTGCCTTCACACCGAGGACATCTGTTCATCATGTTGTGTAGCTCAAGTGTTGTGAAAAATTAAGACTCCTGGTCCAAAATTTCCTACACTTCTAGCCAAGTCATTCAAATGCAATGGATCTATGTCCTGTTCAGAAAAGGCCAAGATAAAACCACTCTCACAATCTGTACAGTGATGCAAGATATTACTTACTCTCCACGTATCTGCTCACCATTAACTTATGTTAATGTTTGATAAAGAGTATGTGTGTTGATGAGAAACCACGTACACATGCACACAGGTTTGTTTGCCTTTCTTTACTAATAAACAAATAAGTCTACTGAATTTTACAAGTTACCATGATGAATTTAAAGTCACATTACTTTGCCAAAATTTGTCTGAACTTTTGCTGCAAATTTTTGAGATTCTTGTTATGAATAACGTTGCAGTATATGGCATATGCATTTTGAATATTACTTAAAAATAATGAGTAAGGTACAGGGTGGATACATTCCAAATGGGGAGAAAAAGAAATTCTGTGAAAGAGATTAGATGAACAACAGCGGCAGCAATAAAAACAAGAGATTGAAGAAGCTAAGAAGAATGATGAAAAAAATGTAACAAAGTAAAATGAAACCGGAGCAGGAGTGCAATAAACAAGTAAAATGGTTACAAAAAGGGGATTTTCAATTCAGGATAAAGGAATTTATTTACCTTGAGGAAATTGCTTCAATGCATAAATTGTCTCAGTTTTGTTTTTACAGAAAATGATAAAAGATTCAGATGAATCTCAGCAGTTCATAAGGTAACAAACATAAAACTGTTACTGGTCAATCTCATAAACACCTTGTGCTTTGCTTATTTGGATATGCCACATTGTCTCCCGAAGCCATCAACTTAATATTCTGTAAAAAGCAAAATATCATGGGAGCTTGATATTTGAAATAAAACAAAATGCTGTAAATGTTCAAGAGGTTGTCAGAAGGCATTTGTTGAGGGATAAACAAAGTTGGCACTTGACATCAAGATCTTTGTTTTGGCACTAATAAGTCAGAACAAAGAACATTGTGGGTGCATTATCAAGGAGCTGAAACAAAGTGGGGATAGCAGATAGACAGGAGTTTAAATCAAGCTCTCGGAAGAGCTATAACAGGTGATAAATCAACACAAAAAAGTGGAAGCAATCATTCTCAAGAGAAAATTAAACTCTGATCATGCTGTTTATAATCATATTTATCACTGTGGTAGCAATCAAACCAAAATTGGCTCCCCCACAGTTGATTAATCTAACTGATTTTTTTTCTCTCTTTTGAAGTGATACACAGATTCACCTGCCAAATTTTAAAACATAGAGCCAATGGAGTTGCAAAGAGCCTTAACAAGCAAGGGGCAAATTCATGCATAGGGATGATTACAGTATCTTAGGCAGGTATAGAAAATGCTCATAAATGCTATTGGATGTATTGCTAAGGTTACAAGGAATTAGGAGTTATGCCACAGCTATTCATAATTCTGGCTTTTATCACAGCTGCAATACTGAGAGCAATATTGAGCACAATACACAAGGGCTGGAGTAGGCGACCTGGTCCCTCAGCCCCGCCCAGACCTACACTAGTAACATAACCGATCTGCCATAACCTCGTTTCCTTCTGTATGCCAATTCACTACAGCCCTCAATTCCTACACCCTCTGAAAGCTTATCTCTTCTTTATTCTGTGCCAAGTATTTATCACCCCATACTTTTAAGAGTCCTGAGTTTTAGTGAATTCAATTTATATCATTTATCATTGATAACAAATAAAATCTTATAACAGGAAACTGCTCATTATTTTCATATTCAGTGAAGCAAGTGCATTAACTGAATGAGAAGAGCAGGATAAGACGACAGTGACAAATTACAACTCAGTAAAACAAGTAAATCTTTTCTGAGGACATGATATCATTGCGCAGTGAACTGCATAATAGGATTGTATCTTTTTCTTTTCTTGACCAGCAGTAAAATATTTAATTTAAACAGGATCGGCAAGACCCCATTGATGACAGGGCTACTGGAAACAGTTAAAATGGGAAAGAAGAGCAAATGTCACCATCCTTTCGCAAAGAATAACAAATTATCATCAACACTCTTTTGTTCTTCTTTATTTTTGTCTGTTTCTCACTGTTTGAACAGAGAGCGCTGAATAAAAGGCAGTAAACCCAGTGATTATCTTGATCTGCAGCTCTCTCAGATTGTTAACTTTGACAGTACCTTCCAATGTTATCAGTACTCATTGTTTAAAAACCAAAAGCAGAATTGTGAAAATTTTAATAATAAGTTACCCGTTTGAATTTTAAAATGTTATTTCAGTTCCTAAAACCTGATAAAGGGCTTCTGATTCAGCATTGTTGTTGTTTTTGTACTATTGCTCAAGATTAAATTCTCCTACAGCAGATTCATATAATTAATTCTGCTTCCTTAACTTGAGTGCTTCGTGTTAACAATATATGGTTACTCATTCCAGCTTTCTTCCTCCTGTGCTAGAGACACTTGATGGATAAGGCACCTAGGGCACTGCCAGCCCTCCAGTGCTTCAGCCAAGAAGTCACTCTCCTTAAGAGTCTAGAGGCAAGAACCAGCTGGTTATTTAACCATCAGAACCGAGCTCATTATTATCTTTCAAACATACACATGCCTGTTGAGATTCACAGAATATGCATATGTAGCAGGCTGCATTGTACTGTGCTAGACTGGAAAAGAAGAATATATCGACTTTACGTTTAGAAATCCAAGGCTAAATCGAGCTTAGGCAAGTTAGGGATTTAGCCTGGGATTTCCCCAGAGGAGTACAGAAGGGGTAGACTACAGGAAACTTTTTCCCATATCAAAGGTTGAAAAAACTAAAGGATATAATTTTAGGGTAAGAAGGAAGAGATTTAGAGTGGATATAAGGAGGATCTTCATCACATGGAGAACAGAAAATCCCTAGAATGTATTGGCTGAGAGTGCTGAAGCTTGGTTGCTGACATCATTGAAGAATTGTTTGGATCAGTACTGTAACTGCCAAGTCATAGATTGCTATGATCAAAGTGCTGGGAAATGGGATTAATACAGAAGGATGCCCACTGGTAAGCATAGATGAAATGGGCTGAATGTCCTGTTTCCAGACTGTACGATTCTTTCTGGTGGTGAAGGAAACACAATGACTAGAACAAAAGATGCACTGCAGTCCCTAACTGGTTTTACATCCTTAAGAAGATTTAATGGAAATCTGTAGTGTTCAGACAGAAGTTTACAAGTGCAAACATAACTGGGATGTTAACCTTCACACAATCTTTCGATATAATTATGAATAAACTATAAAATGTAATTTGCATCCCATGTATAACCTAATAATTGAAATGTTAGGGATGTTAATTATATACCTTTTTATTTGCACACTATATAATAAATGTTAAGAGGCTTATAGAACAGATATAGTGATGTAATACATGCCTTTGTAGGAGTCAATGTTAGTGGTTATTAGTATGGCTTTACAATATTTATAATTTGAACTTAATTTTTTAAATTCCATAAATGAATACAAGTACAAAAGATGACACATTGTAAGGATTACAATCAAATCCAATGTGAAATTAGTGAGACATATGCACATGGAAGTAACACAATTTACAGGCCATTTGCCTTAACTGGATTAGGTTCCTCTGCGTCTGCACTAGCGTGCGATGATGAACTGCTGTGTGCTTGTTGGAGAAACATAGCACCAGGGTAACATCCCGGGCTCTGTCAATCTACAGGCTATGCCACTCAGGGACTTGGGCTATATATATTTTTTGTGACTGTTTTTCTACTATCATACTATATGTGTGAGTGCTGTGTGTGACTGTCAGTACAGTCAGCCCCCCTGTTTAAAGCTGAGGATCTGCTCCTCAGGGGGGGAGTGCAATGTAACTCAGCACTAAGTAGGGTCATTATAACATTACATAAAATGAATTTGTGTGCCTGATGTAAATAAAAATCAAACCCAAGATATATTATATACTATTTTATGTATACACAGTAACTTGTAAAGTAACAAACACGCAAATAGGCCTGACCTGTACATCAGTGAAATAGCAACACATCGCAGCAACAGCAGAGGGGAGCAGGTGGTAGTTACATCTTTGAGAGGGACCAGGCTAGGGGTCCTCCTCTAACTTTGGCATGTTCTTCAAGAATGTGTCAACACTTGACTGCCTTTTCTTAAGTTTCCTCTGATGAAGTAATTCTTGGTAGCAGGAGATCATGTTGAGAACACATCTCTTTGCCTTATTGCTTCGCTTCCATTCCGGGTCATTGTCAACGAACTGGCCAGTGATTTGTGTGATCATGGTGATGCTAGGGTTGAGGTTTCTTGCCAATGTTTCCTCCTGTCCGCCAATGAACACAGATTCGCCCAGGATGTGCTGCTCGGCCAATTCTCGAAGCTATTTGTCACTAAGGCTCTCACCATCAGAATGCAATAATGTTTCAACATCGCCATCATTAACATCCTCTAATTCTGCTTCACTGGCTAGTTCAACAAGGATTTGGAAGGCTGGTTCCGCCTGAAATCCTAAGACGATACTCTGACTATAGCTTCCTGCACACTCTGTTTGAAATTACTTCATTCCAGGCTGCTGTGATATTGTCTATAGCTTTCATGACATTGTGGTTTTTCAAAAACTGCCTGATGCAACTATTCTCACTGGAAGTTGCAGGCCATTTTCCAGACATTATGGGTGATAAAAAAAGGAAAAAATTGGCAAGGAAGCAAGAACTTTTACACACACAGGGGAGGCAAAGTGTTAACTAATACGTGATTGACTGTGAGTGACTCAGAGCGTATTTAAAACATTCTCATTGGCTGATTGAATGTTTAGTGTAATGGTAGCCACTTGAGAATTTTTGTTGTTTTAAAAAATTTGAATACAGAATTGAATAACCTTGTTGTAATGAATCAGAGCTATGCAGGGTCTGAGTGTACTGTGTTTTGCCCTTTGGGCCCAAAGAAAGACTGTTTTGTTTGGCTGTATTCATGTGTATGGTTGAATGACAATTAAACTTGAAAATTATAGTGCTAGTTATTCAGGGAAACTATTGGATATCAAGGGTAGCTCACACTTCGTAAATGACCCAAAATGTGTCAGTATATCACCAAGTAGCAACAGAAGATTAACTTGACTAAAAGCAGGGTCAAAGACAAAGAATTTGAGATAGCTAAAAAGTGAAGGAGGGAGAGAGCAAAGCAGATAATTTAAGGGGTAAGCTTTTACTGCAAGGAGCTCTAGTGCCAGAAGTGGGGAGAATGTGAAATTCAGAAGATGCAAGGTTACTAAGGTGGGGAGTATCATAGGGTGTATAGATGAAGGTGAGAATTTGGAAATTAAACCCATGAAACCAATGAAGGTTATCATGAAGTTGTATGTGTTAGTGTGCAAATGGTGAAGTAAATATACAATCGCAAGAAAATGTTTGTGAACCCTTTGCAATTTCCTGGTTTTCTATATTAATTACTCATAAAATGTGGTCAGATATTCATCTAAGTCACAATAATAAACAAACACAATCTACCTAAACGAATAACACACAAACAATTGTATTTTTCATGTCTTTATTGAACATACAGTTTAATGATTCACAGTACAGGCCGGGAAAAGTACATGAACCTTTGTGTTTAATAACTGTTAGATCCTTCATTAACACCAATAACTTCCACCAAACATTTCCTGTAGCAGCTGATCAGATTTGCACAATGGTGGGAAGAAATTTTTGACCATTCCTCCATGCAAAACTGTTTCAGTTCATGCCACAGCATCTCAATTGGGTTAAGATCTGGACTCTGACTTGGCCATTCCAAAACACAAATTTCCTTCTTTTGAAACTATTCTGTTGTTGTTTCAGATCATCCTTGTGTCTCAGATCATTATTTTGTTGCATCACCCAACTTCTATTAAGCTTCAGGAGATGGCTGCTACCCTAACATTCTCCTGTAAAGTGTCTTGATACAATTTTGAATTCATTGTTCTCTCAATGATTGCAAGCTGTCCAGGCCCTGAGGGAGCAAAGCAGCCCCAAACCATGATGCTCCTTCCACCATGCTTCACAGTTGGGATGAGGTTTTTGGTGTTGGTGTGCAGTATCCCTTTTCCTCCAAAAAGAGCAGTGTGCATTTCTGCCAGAAAGTTCAACTTTTGTCTCATCTGTCCACATAACATTGTCCTAGAAGAATTATGGAACACCCAGATGGTCTTTTGCAAACTTGAGATGTGCAGCAATGGTTTTTTTTTGGAGAGCAGTGATTTCCTGTGGTCTCCTTCCAGGAACACAATTCTTGTTCAGTGTTTGTTTTTATAGTGGACACATGAACAGAGACTTCAAGTTCTAGAGATTTCTTCAAGTCTTTTGTTGTTACCCCGGGTTCTTTTTCACATCCTTCAGCACTACACATTGTGCTCCTTCAGTGATCTTTGCAGGACACCCACTGCTAGGGAGAGTAAATTCTCCAAATGGAATTTCCACCACTTGTAGATAATTTCTCTTACTGTGGACTGATGAACACTCAAGTTTTTAAAAATGCTTTTGTAGCCTTTTTCATCTTCATGTATATAGAACACAGAACACAGAAATTTACAGCAAATTTACAGCACATTACAGGCCCTTCAACGCACAATGCTGTGCCAACCATGTAACCTACTCTAGAGACTGCATAGAATTTCCCTAGCACATACCCTTCTATTTTTCTAAACTCCATGTACATAACTAAGAGGCTCTTAAAAGACCCTATTGTATCCGCTTCCACCGCCGCCGCCAGCAGTGCATTCCACACACCCACCACTCTCTGTGTGAAAATCTTAACCCTGACATCCCCTTGGTACCTATTTCCATGCACATTAAAACTATGCACCCTCCCGTGTTAGCAATTTCAGCCCTGGAAAAAAGCCTCTGACTATTCACACGATCAATGCCCCTCATCATGTTATAGACCTCTATCAGGTCACCTCTCAGCCTCTGTCGCTCCAAGGAGAAAAGGCCAAGTACACTCAACCTCTTCTCATAAGATATGCCCTCCAATCTAGGCAACATCCTTGTAAATTTCCTTTGCACTCTCTCTATAGCAGGGGTCGGCAACCTTTTTGCCTCTGAGGGCTGGATCGCACATTAATGAGCAGACGGTGGGCCAGATAAATGCCATAAAAAACTTGAAATATGGGAATTATCCATTTAAATACATCTAGTTATGTTTTTGCCTCAAATTAATGAATAACGCATGCTAGAAAATCATTTCTAGCTTAATCATTTGTGCTTAACCAAGGATGCCAATTAGTAATCAAAGAACTCAGTTTAGTTGCAATTTATTTCAATCAAGGCATCTTTTGAATCTAGTAAAAGGAGACACAGAATCTTTAAACATATAAGAACGAGAAGTCCAGAACGAGGGGTCACAGTTTAAGGATAAAGAGGAAGCCTTTTCGGACCGAGATGAGGAAAAACACATTCACACAGAGAGTGGTGAATCTGTGGAATTCTCTGCCACAGGAAACAGTTGAGGCCGGTTCATTGGCTATATTTAAGAGTAAGTTAGATATGGCCCTTGTGGCTAAAGGGATCGGGGGTATGGAGAGAAAGCAGGTACAGGGTTCTGAGTTGGATGATCAGCCATGATCATACTGAATAGTGGTGCAGGCTCGAAGGGCCGAATGGCCTACTCCTGCACCTATTTTCTATGTTTTCTAATTTCAAAGACTGGGCACATAATGCCTCTTGATAGATAATGCAATGAATTTTAACCAGTTTCTGTGCGATTCCCAGGTTTTCCATTTGTCCTTGCAGTAATGTGATGATGCCTTTTTTCTGTCCCAGCACTGCTGGTGCCCCATCAGTTTTGATGCCAATTAGCTTTGACACATTAAGTTTCATTTCTGACATCATTTTCAACAAAGCTTCAAAAATGTCTGCTCCAGTAACCGTGTCCTTCATAGGAATTAATTGAATAAACTCCTCAAAAATTTGAAAAGTTGAGGTCATTCCTTGCACAAACAATGCAAGTTGAGCAGTGTCTCTCAAGTCTGTGCTCTCATCAAGTGCAATTGAAAAAAATCGCAATTCGTTGCGGGCATCCCTTAAACAACTTTTAACATCTGCTGACAGTTCTTCAACTTGCCATGTGATTGTTCTTGCTGACAGGCTGATAGATGCAAATAAGGATTTCTTTTCAGGACAAACAATATCCACCACTGCCAGTAAACATTCTTTGACAAACTCTCCATCTGTAAAAGGCTTCATCTTTTCTGCAATACATTTTGAGACTTCATAGCTGGCAGGGGCATTTCCTTCATTTTCACTGAAAGTGTCTTGGAAATTTCAGCACTCAGTGTCTACCTTCCTGGTTTTGCATTCATTGCCATTGGAATGTCTTTCTTCAATCTTATTTTGAAACACAAGTTATTCAACAAGTATCGTAGCACATGTAAATATCTAGATATTTAGCGTGGATTTCTTGTTAAAACACAGTGACACTGTTTCTGTTTACAAATTTGAACGATCCCGTCTGAAAACCTGTGCGTGCACGGAGAGTATCTAATCCATATTAATAAGGTAGTCTGCCTTCCCGTCATTGGCTTGGACCAAACCGGAACTTGGGGCCAGTGTAACAAGACGCCTTGCATGTCCATCAGTGTGGTCGCGTGAAACACTCAGAATCAGGAAAAATCGCTCGCGGGCCGGATACGCATAGTATCCCAATATTTGCTCACGGGCCGGTCAAAATACCTTTGCAGGCCGGATCTAGCCAGCAAGCCGTAGGTTGCCTACCACTGCTCTATAGTATCCATATCCTTTCTGTAGTGAGGTGACCAGAATTGAACACAGTACTCCAAGTGGGGTCTGACCAAGGTCTTATATAGCTGTAACATTACCTCTCGGCTCTTGAACTCAATGTCACGGTTGATGAATGCCAACACACCATACACCTTCTTAACAACTCTGTCAACCTGTGCAACAGCTTTGAGTGTCCTATCAGCACAGACCCCAAGATCACTCAGATCCTCCACACTGCCAACAGTGTCACCATTTATATTATATTCTTTCTTCAAATTGGACCTACCAAAATGAACCACTTCACACTTGTCTGGGTTGAAGACCATCTGCCACTTCTCAGCCCAGTTCTGCAATCTATCAATGTCCTGCTGTAACTTCTGACAGCCCTCCACACTATCCACAACACCCCCAACCTTTGTGTTATCATCAAACTTACTAACCCATCCCCCCTGCACTTACTCATCCAGATCATTTATAAAAATCACAAAGAGGAGAGATCCCAGAACAGATCCCTGCAAAACACCACTGGTCACTGACCTCCATGCAGAATACGAACTATCTACAACCACCCTTTGCCTTCTGTGGGCAAGCCAATTCTGGAACCACAAAGCAAGGTCTCCTTGGATTCCATGCCTCCTTATTTTCTGAAGGAGCCTTGCATGGGGAACCTTATCAATGCCTTACTGAAATCCATATACACTACCTCTATTGTTCTATCTTCATCAATGTGTTTTGTTACATCCTCAAAGAATTCAGTCAGGCTCGAAAGGCACGATCTGCCCTTGACAAAGCTATGCTGACTATTCCTAATCAGATTAAGTTTCTCCAAATGCTCATAAATCCTGCCTCTCAGAATCTTCTCAAACAACTTGCTCCAACTCACTGCTCTATAATTTCCTGGGTTATCTCTTACTCCCTTTCTTGAACAAGGGAACATTTGCAGCCCTCCAATCCTCCAGTACTTCTCCCGTCCCTATTGATGATGTAAAGATCATTGCAAGAGGCTCTGCAATCTCCTCTCTCACTTCTCACAGTAGCCTGGGGTATATCTCATCCGGTCCTGGTGACTTATCTAACTTAATACCTTTCAAAAGCTCCAGCACATCCTCTTTCTTAATGTCTATATGCTCAAGCATTTCAGTCCGTTTAAGTCATCCCCACAATTGCCAAGGTCTTTTTTCCTAGTGAATACTGAAGCAAAGTATTCATTAAGTACCTCCGCTACCTCCTCCAACTCTATGCACACATTTCCACTATCGCTCCTGATTGGTCCTATTCTCACATGGTTCATCCTCTTGCTCTTCACATAGTTGTAGAATGCCTTGGGGTTTTCCTTAAGCCTGCTCACCAAGGTCGTCTCATAGCCCCTTCTGGCTCTCCTAATTCCATTCTTAAGGTCCTTCCTAGCAAGCTTGTAATTTTCTAGAGCTCTAACAGTATCTAATTTCTTGAAACTATCATAAGCTTTTCTTTTCTTCTTAACTAGATTTTCTATACTTTGTACATTATAGTTCTTTTACTCTGCCATCCTTTCCCTGCCTCAATATTACATACCTATGCAGAACTCCATGCAAATGTTCCCTGAACATTTGCCACATTTCTGCCATGCATTTTCCTGAGAACATCTGCTCCCAAGGTCCTGGCTAATAGCATGATATTTCTCCCACCCCAATTAAATGTTATCCCAAATTGTCTGCTCCTATCCCTCTCCAGCACTATGATGAAGGAGATAGTGTGTGGTCACAACCTCCCAAATGCTCTCCCACCAAGAGATCTGACAACTGACCAGGGCCATTTCCCAATACCAGATCAAGTACAGCCTCTCCTCTAGTTGGCTTATCTACATGTTGCATCAGGAAACCTGGCTGAACACACTTAACAAACTCTGCCCCATCTAAACCCCTTGCACTCAGAGATGCCAGTCAGTATTAGGACAGCTAAGATCTCCCATCATAACAACCGTATTATTATTGCATCGCTCCAGAATCTACCTCCCTATCTGCTCCTTGATATCCCGAGTTACTATTGGGAGGGGTGTGTAGTGTTATTGCCCCTTTCCTGTTGTATATCTCTAAAAAAATCTCTAAAAGTTGTTTTGATCAAGGTATGGTGCACTTTAACAGATTTTTCATGAGAAGAGCAGGCACTGTCAGTAACCTGACTTTGTGTATCTTTTTTATAGGGCAGGGTAACTCTATAACCCACACCTCCAATCTCATCTCATTCATTGGAACACCTGACTCCAAATAACTTTTGTAGAAGGCATTACCCCAGAGGTGCAGATACTTTTTGAACCTAGATTGTGATTGTTTAAATGGTGTATTTTTCAATATTGGCGAGAAGTAGTACAATTGTTTGTGTGTTATTAGTTTGGGCAGATTGTATTTGTCCAATATTTTATGAGCAATTAATGCAGAAAACCAGATAATTGATAAGGGTTCACAAACTTTTTCTTGCAACTGTATCTAATTCCTTGAATTTAAATTAGTTTTGAGAAGCACTTGAGACATTCAGAATAGTCAGTGCTCCTACCTCAGGTTGATTAACAACTGTTCCAAATGTGGATTGATTAAAGCAAAAGGAAGGAGCACAGATAGTCAGGCACTTCTTAATTGTCTATGTATCAATCATTCAAATAAGCTTCCAAGCTAATGACTTTTTCAATTCTTGTAACGTGGGTTTTAACTAAATCTCTGTATTTCCTCAGCTAGTTCAGAAAGCACCCATGAGTCAACTTCGCTTTTGTGTATCTAGAGTGACAGGCAGACCAGAATGTAAGGACATTGAGTCTCTTTTTCTAAAATAAATCAGTGAGCTGGCTGTGCCTTTGTAGCATTCTGTAGTTTTATGATCAGTATTATGGACGGGATTTCAAATCATGCCAGGCCCCTGAATTACACATGCAGCAACTTAACAACTATTGTTAGTGTATCCTAAATTTTGTGGAAGCTGAGAAAATTTATATTATTCTTGAATATGGAATGAATATCATGCTACTACATACAGGGTTAGCAGTAAACTATGTAGCAGAATATAATACTACTACTACACAGTTTACTGCTACCTTTGTGCACACAGACAGCAAAATAAGCAAATTCTGCTTTGTTGCTGAGAGAATGTAAGTGCAGTAAAGAATTGCTGGTCAGGACAGGTGTATAACTGTGTGCCACGAGTACTTCTTAGAAAACAAGAAGTCACCATTTGGAACTTTAAAGTACTTTAATCATGATGACTAGAGTTGGTGTCCATAGCTTCATTCCAAGTCTGTTATAAGAGCATATTCCAGGTCTCAATTGTGATTCATTGGACTTAAAAGATTCATTAGTTTTTGAAAGAGAAATTGTATCATTAGTTGGAATTCAACATTTGTCAAATCAATGATAGTTATTTCATATCTGATTTAAATATGTTTCTCCAACACATTCTTTAGATATTTAGCCCAAATGGAAATTTTCAAAACTGCTTACCCATAGCTGTGTCATAGGAATTGGGGTAACTCTTGTCCAGCCTTTCTCGCATTACAACCCAACTATTGTTCTCAAACTTGCATTCAATGATCTTGTTGTCATATGCTCTCAGTTCTTTGTTTACCTAAAAGATAAAACAGCGATGAGAAATAAGAAAATGTATATCAAAAATCTGCAGTTGTTGGAATCAGCTTCTGTAAAGTTGCTGTAAAAAAAAGTATACCGTAACTATCTTTTCCTCTTTGCAGAGGCTGCTAACTCACTATTTCTAACACCTGTTATTAGAAAAAGGAAACTGCTTATTACAACAAGGTTAGTGGGAACTGTATGTGACACTGAAGAAGCATTTTACTCCATTTCCTAGGTAAGCTCACAATGTTTAATATGTTAAACCTAACAAATTAATGTTTGGCAAATGTCCAAATGATCTGCAACTGTCACTGCAATGTGTGCTCAAAGAAATATTACAAGCAATTTTCTCTAATATATTTCCCTAGTATTACACCATAATAAAAAAGTCTTTTACAAAATTAGTGTTTTAAAAATAAACGAGAATTTGTGACAATAATGCAGGAAATCCAAACTTCTCTGACAATTTAATTTGCTTTGTTTAAGCAATTGCCACAGGCTTATAATCATTAAAACCTAAGTAGCAGAAAGCAATCTCAATTTTATAGGAACACACACATACCAGGTTACTAAATCGATTAATTTTCTAGCAGAATGGTAAACAAAAGCAAATATGTAAATCATTGTTCTGGGATTGCGGATTGAGAGAAAATTCCTGCTACTATTCCTGAATTTTATATTAATTGAATGGGGCTGAAACTTCAAAGAGATACCGAGGAGATACTGCCCTCTCTAAGGTGAATCCTTTCAAATGAAGCATTAAGCCAAGGTTACTCTTGTTCTTTCACATGAAAAGATGTGCTCTTTGAAAAGCCATGGAAATCTACATTTATTCCTGAACAAACATTTCAGAAAGATGTATTTAATAATTCCTTTTGTTGCTTTGGATACTTAATTCTATCATGACTTGACTTGAAGGAAAATCATGGGTTATAAAATTCTCACAATTAGAAAATCTATTAATTTTACTTAATTATGATTGAGGATTTTGAGCTTTGTTTTCAGGGTGAACATCTTTGAAGGATTCCTTGAAGTCACCTAAGACTATATGCGAGTGCCTAGATGTAGCCATCTTTTGATGCTGCAATTCTCATCTGGAATAAATGGATGAGAATCTGTTTTATCTACGTCTGAGTCTGCGTTGAAAGGGACACTGCTTTTCAGCCCTTCCAACCTCATGAACATCTCTAAAAATTAACATCCTGGATATCTGTACTCAAATTGAGTCTTTTCTTTTTAACTCCCTTCATCTTTTAGTTGTATTCATTCCATCTGTATTGCCCTTTTATGCAAATATTTATGACCATCTTGATTACATTTCACTCTATTTCTCCCTTTATTGCATGCAGTTACAGCAAGTTTCCCTCATACTGATTTGTTTTCCACATTTTAGTGTTTAATTTCTACACAGGTTTGTTTCTTGTTAATTAGGTGGTTCATCTGTGGAAACAGCATAAATTCCTCTCGTAATATCTCTTTTCTTTTCCCTTTCAATGTGGCTGGTGTTCTAGCGAGGTCCCTGATCTACAACAGCACTCAAACTGTTGTTTTTCACGGCACTGAGTCTTCGCTCATGGACCTCACCAACCAACTGTTCTTTGACATTCTCTAGGCATAGCATGGAAGATGCCAGGAAGCAGCCCTGTGGACAACCGATTCCAGGCTGGCGCTACCAACTGAGGTAACTGAGAAGGAACATCAAGTTATTGTGGTGGCGGATGCTGAAGACAAAGATCTATGTAGTCAAGCAGTCGCTCGCTCGCTCGCTCTCTCTCAATGGTGGGGAGAGTTTGCTGCTGATTCTTGAGTCGGAGAATCTTGGAATAAAATGCAGTGCGGCAGACTGTAACATCATCACAGATCTCTCCCTGTCCCTTGTTAGTGAGAGAATGACAGCCTGTAGCATGTCAAATTGTCGGGTAAACAATAATTTTTGTTGAATGCATACCATGGTCTCTCTTTGGGGGCTTTGCTATTGCTTGGTGGGTGGACAGCACTTACACTTTTTACTGAAATGAGAGGGGGTGGGAGAGGTTGATGGCTTTGCTGCTGTTTGAACAGGGGAGGATGGAGAAGGGGCTTGAACATTTTTCTGTTGCTCATTCTTTTGGGGTTCTTCAGTTTTTCGTGGATGTCTGCAAAGAGCAAGAATTTCAGGTTGTATTCTGTATACATTCTCTGATAATAAATGGAACCATTTGGCCATTAGATTTAAGCTTAATTTTGTAATTGCTAATGTAATTAATCTCATGTATACTAATTAGATTCAGTCATACAGCCGGGAAACAGGCTCTTTGATTCAAATGGTCCATGCTGATCAAGATTTGCATTTAAGCTAGTCCTATTTGCCCACTTTTGATCCATATCTCTTTAAATCTTTCCTATTCATGCACTTATCCAAGCAACTCCTAAATGTTCACATACGTGTTTCAAACATTTCTAGCAGCTCAGTCTATATAAACTGATCACTCTCCTGGTGCACAGTAACCCCTCAGGTTCCTGTTAATTCTTTCCTTTCTTATTTTAAAACCTATGTATTCTAATTCTTGATTCCCCAAAACTGGGAAAAAGACAGTGTTCATTTACCCTACCTTGCCTCTCATAATGCTAAGACAGTAAATTCGGTTAACTGGGACACACCAGAACCAGTACATATTAGCCTGATAAGCAACTACCCCAATTAGCCGTAGTTTCATAGATAGTTAAAAGGTATAAAAAACACAAGCTACCATTAACTGATTAACAATTAATGTACTTAAATGAAATACAGAATAAATTACAACACTACCCATACCTCTACAGTACTATAAAACTGAGTATTAGCTCATGATAGTTATCGACCAAGGGATTCATCTACCGTGTTTTTTTGATTGATTGAAAATGAACAAAACCAGCACAGACATCAAGTGCAGATAATGGACTGCCTTCATGCAATGCTTTAGATTATTGAATCCTCCAAATCTTCATTTTCATTGGGTAACATTCAGGATGATTGTCAATACTTTCTTAATTCCTAAGTTGCTGAAGTGAATTTCTTTCATTTTCACTCCTGGGAGTTTCTGGCACCACTATGCCTGAATGCTTGAAACCACAGTGAGTGAAACTGTTCTGAATTTTCTTACTACTTATTTCTCGCCACCTATCAGTGACAAAAATCACTTTTTTGAACACAAACACACGCAACAGATGCTATTCAAAAACCGATTGTTTTAAGCACTGTGTACTGTCTAACAGCTCTGCAAGTGCACGCAACAGATACTAGTTAGAAACTGTTCGGCAACAGTATCCTGCCTCAATTAAGCAGCAGAGTCCCAAATAACTGAAGATAATCCCAGATATTTTGTCAATTTAGCTTTTGTTCACTGAGAGTTGCTCCAAATAAATAACTGCCCTGATTAACTGATGCTCAAAGTAACTAGAATCCATTGTACTCAACCAGACTCAAAACAGATTGTTAGTATATATATCACCAACCCACTAACTCCATCCTTTATTAACTGGTTTTAATTAAGTGCATTACAGTTTCTGCCCAGCTTCCCAACCACTTCTTCAATAAAACAACAGACCAACCCACATCATCTGCTTGAGGGAAAAATGCCATTACAGTCAATATTGACAAGTATGGCCCATTACTCAACAACTTCAGCCACACTGAGAAAGATCACTACTGAAAGATTTCTTGTGACCTATCGCAGGCACACAAAACATCTGATACCTTCAACCTTACTGCACTGAAGTGAAAAAGCAACCCGAGAAATTTCTCTAGCCTCTGACTCACTGTGAATAACAACATAGAAAATACATATGCTCAAATAAAATATTCAGTTCAGTAGAAGCAGGCAAGGAAAACAAAATAAATTATCCACGTGATAGAAAATGTGCTGTAACGTACCTTGATGAAAATAATTAGAATTCTGCATTTAATTAACATCTTTTATATAGATTTATGGGATATATTGTAGGTGCCACCAGCAATACTGGTATTTATTGTCTATCTTAACTGCTTCTAAAAGTCACACATAAACCAGACCAGATAAAGATGGTGGCTTTCACTTCCAGGAGAGCATTAGTGAATCAGATGGGTTTTGAACAATATTGCAGGAGTTACATGGTGTACCACAAGGCTGTGTGGTTAGCCCCATGCTTTACTCACTTTATACTTATGACTGTGAGGCAAAACACAGCTTCAATGCCATAGTCAAGTTTCTTGACAGCATCACTGTTAATGACCAAATCAAAGGTGATGACAAGTCAGCATATAGGAGGTAAACTGAAAATCTGGTTGAATGATGCCACAACAGCAACCTCTTGCTTAATATCAGCAAGACCAAGGAGCTGATTACTGACTTCAGGAACAGGAAACTGGAAGTCCATGAGTCAGTCCTCAATGGAGGATCAGAGGTGGAAAGGGTCGGCAACTTTAAATTCCTTGGTGTTATCATTTCAGAGGATCCATCCTGGGTCCAACACATTAAGTGCAACTACAAACAAAGCATGGCAATGCCTCTACTTCCTCTGAGAGGTTTGTGAAGATTCAGCATGACATCTAAAACTTTCTATAGATGTGTGGTGGAGAGTATCATGGTTGCATCAAGGCCTGGTATGGAAACACCAATAATCTTAAACAGAATATACTACAAAAAGTAGCCGAGTGGCCCAGTCCATCATGGGTAAAGCCCTCCCCACTTTTGAGCAGAACTACACAGAGGGCTGTTGTAGAAAAGCAGCATCCATCATCAAGGAGCCCCAATCCCAAGCCATGCTCTCTTCTTGCTGCTATCATCTGGAAGCTGGTACAGGAGCCTTCAGGACTCACACCACCAGGTTCAGGAACAGTTATTACCCCTCAAACATCAGACTCTTGAACCAGTAGGGATAACTTCACACGAAGATGAACTAAATAAGTATTTGGCATCAGTCTTCACTGTGGAAGACACTAGCCGAATGTCAGAAATGCAAGGGGCAGAAGGGAGGACCATTGCTATTACTAATGAGAAGGTGCTTGGGAAGCTGAAAAGTATAAAGATACTGCATTGTGCTAAAGTCTTAGGCACGTATATATGGCTAGGGTACCTAAGACCTTTGCACAGTACTATAACAATTTTACACATTAAACCGACATGTGATGATTAACCCGATTCTGATATGGGTCTCTATTGTGGACTGAGAGTGGAAAGGAGGCAGGGAGAGGGGAATCACAATTGAGAAAAGGGAAAGGGAGAGGGAAGGGAGCAGAAAGCACCAAAGACATTCTGTAATGATCAATAACCAATTGTTTGGAATCTAATGGCCTTGCCTGGTGTCTCAGTGCTGGGTGTGTCTGCTTATGTGCCACCCCCCAGCAGTCCTTCTCTGCCACCTGGCCTGCACCCCTCCCATGGCACTCCACCTTCACCATTCCGAACGTCCTTTGCTCCCATCATATTTACATATTTGCTCTCTGCTCCATGTTGACAACTACCATGCAAAGGTCTTAGATACCCTAGCTATATATATGGGCTGTAGACAAGTCATCTGGACCACATTGACTGCACCATAGGGTTCTGAAAAGGTAGAATGGTTCCTGAGGACTGGAAAACTGCAAATGTCACTCCACTCTTTAAGGAGGTAGGGAGGCAGAAGAAAGGAATAGGTCAGTTAGTCTGACCAGTAGTTGGGAAGAAGTTGGAGTCTACTACTAAGGATGAGGTTTCAAAGTACTTGGAGGCACATGATAAATTAGGCCAAAGTCAGCATGGTTTTCGAAGGCAGAAATTTTGCTGACAAATCTGTTGGAATTCTTTGAGGAAATAACAGGCAGGATAGGCCAAGGAGAGTCAGTAGATGTTGTGTATTTGGATTTTAAGAAGGCCTTTGACAAGGTGCCACACAAGAGACTGCTTCACAAAATAAGAGCCCATGGTATTACAGGACTGGATAGAAGATTAGCTGACTACAAGGAGGCAAAGAATGGGAATAAAGGGGGGCCTTTTACTGGTTAGCAGCCAGTGACTAGGGGTGTGCCACAGGGGTCGGTATTGGGACTGTTTCTTTTCATGTTATATGTCAATCATTTGCATGAAGGAGTTGATGGCTTTGTGGCTGTTGTGTATTTAATATTTGAGTAATAGTATAAATATTGTAAATCAATTTTTTTAATAGTTTTTATGTAATGGTCAGAAAGGGAGAAAGAAGATTGTCTGGAAGCCAAGTGGTAGTAACCCAGAAAAGTTTGGGAACCACTGCTCTCGAGGTTTGATGTTTGATGTCCACATTTTTTTCTCATTGGTATTTGCAATGAAGCTTATTGTCCCAGCCACTCTCCACTTTAGCAAATTTTACATTCTTGTCATTCTCTGGATAGGGAAATTTTCTCCCGGGTTTATTAGTAAACACTGTGTTCCCACTGCTGTCTATAAGGAGTTTGTACATTCTCCCCATTACCGTGCAGGCTTCCTCTGGGTGCTCCAGTTTCCTCTCACAATCCAAAGACATACCAGTTGGTAGGTTAATTAGTGATTTTAAATTACCTCCTGATTAGGCTAGGCTTAAATTGGGGGATTGTGGGGTGGTATAACTTGAAGAGCCCAAAAGGCCGACATCACACTGTACCTCAATGATAACAATAAAGCAATAATATTCTTTGATTACACAATTCATCATGAGCTATCTATAAAAGTACATTAATTGCATACGGAATTACACCACCATGCTATAGGTGTGTGCCTCGCTAAGGTGAGAACAAAGTAGACAAGTTACCCCCGACTTCAAGTTTTTCTTTCAATTAGTTTTACGTTTTGGAGTTACAAAACATAACAGTGGCTAAGATTACCGATGATATGAAGATAAGTGGAGAAGCAAGTTGTGTTGAAGGAGCAGGGAGTTTGCAGAGGGTCTTGGATAGATTAGGAGAGCTGGGGGAAAAGTGGCAGATGGATATAGTGCCGGGAAGTATATATTCATGCACTTTGGCAGAAGGAATAAAGGTGTAGACTATTTTGTAAATGGGGAGAAAAATCAAAAATCAGAGATGCAAGAGGACTTGGGAGTTATCATGCAGGATTCCCTAAAGATTAACTTGCAGGTTGATTCAGTGGTAAGGAAGGCAAATGCAATGTTAACATTCATTTCGCGAGGACTAGAATACATAAGCAAGGATGTAATGCTGAGGCTTTATAATGCAATGATCAAACCATATTCGGAGTCTTGTGAGAGAAGTCGTGGGCCCGATATCTAAGAAAACATGCTGACACTGGACAGAGTTCAGAGGAAACTCACGAGAATGATCTCATGTTAAAGGCTTAACATGTAAAGTGTATTTGATGGCTCTGCGCATGTACTTACTGGAGTTTAGAAGAATGAGGTGGAGAGTTGGGGGGGGGGGGGGTGGAATCTTATTGAAACCTATTGAATATTGAAAGGCCTAGATAGAGTGGAGGTGGAGAGGATGTTTCCCATAGTGCAGAAGTCTAGGACCTGAGGGCACAGCCTCAGAGATGAGGAAAAATTTAGAACAGTGATGAGGAAAAATTTCTTTCGCCAGAGCATGGTGAATCTGTGGGATTCATTGCCATGGACTACTGGATAGATTTAAGGCGGGGAGTTATAGGTCCTTGATTAATCAGGGTGTCATAGGTTACAGAGAGAAGGATGGAAAATTGGGGTGTAGCGAGATAATAAGTCAGCCACGATGGCATTGCAGAGCAGACCCGATAGTCAGAATGACCCAATTCTGTTCCTATGTCTTGTGGTCTAAATTGAAAAGAAAATGAATAAATTAACAGTATACCACTGAGCTCTGCAAACCAACATGATCTCAGCTATATACACCTCTTGTGCACTGAGTTAGCATCAGCTGTATTAGCAGTAAGCAATCAATGACAGCATTCTCAGGCCCCAGAGGGGCTAAGCCAGTTCCTCACAAATGACTGGCATTACAAGTGCATTTGCACAAAGGTAAGAGCAGGAGCTGGGATCAGCTGTAATAATTGAAAAATTCTCCTGTCCTTTCTTAACGTTGTTCTAAAATGTCTCTAGTTCTTAAGATCTTTTAAAAACATCAATGGTTTTATAGCTAGTTCACAGCAGATTAGAGCTATGAAGAAGAGCATTAGAAACATTTGGTTGCAAAGAGTATTAAAACTTCAATGAGCTATGATGCTGCGTGCCAGCATGTGTCCTTTTCCAACTTGTAGAAAGGTTCCGTATTCATTATAATCAATTCAGTACTGTGACTTCTTATGATACATGATCTAATTCCAATAAATTCACTTGGTGTAGTTCCTTATACACTCAAACACTGATTTTTAAATTCTTCTCACATTCACCTCTGACATTCAAAACCATTTTCTTTTACAAGATTATATTCATAATAAAAATCTTCACCATAGTCCCCAAAATTTCATGGTTTTCCTTTCACGTCCTTCCTTTCATAATCCATTAGTGTTCAGTCAGGAAAACAGCTACCATTGATACCTCTCTGCTGACCTTTATATTATTGATATACATTATCTTCCCTTTTCAGCACTTTGCATTCCTTATGGTCAAGCTTAAATTATCTTCTATCCTATAACAATAGCAATTTTTAATTTATTTATCTTGCACACTCCCCACACTTTCTCTCATGGCTGACTACAGCTGCTTTAAGCTGTTAGCTATAATTTTTTCATGTTTCTTACTAGAGGGTAAACAAGATTTTACAAATCCCTAAATGACATCTTGGATCCTAGGCTCGAGAAGTTGTAGAGTTTGAATGTCTTATACCACTGAACCACATGCAAATGCAATTATGTAAAATGAGTTATAACATTGCAAAAAATGGAAGGTTAAATAAATTTATTCATTCGTCCCCCCCCCCCATCCTTTCCCACCAATCTCCCTCCTGGCACTTATCCTTGTAAGTGGAACAAGTGCTACACCTGCCATTACAGTTCCTCACTCACCACCATTCAGGGCCACAGACAGTCCCTCCAGGTGAGGTGACACTTCACCTGTGAGTCGGCTAGTGTGGTATACTGCGTCCAGTGCTCCCGGTGTGGCCTTTTATATATTGGTGAGACCCGACGCAGACTGAGAGACTGTTTCGCTGAACACCTACGCTCGGTCCGCCAGAGAAAGCTGGATCTCCCAGTGGCCACACATTTTAATTTCACGTCCCATTCCCATTCTGATATGTCTATCCATGGCTTCCTCTACTGTCAAGATGAAGCCACACTCAGATTGGAGGAACAACACCTTATATACCGGCTGGGTAGCCTCCAACCTGATGGCATGAACATTGACTTCTCTAACTTCTGTTAATGCCCCTCCTCCCCTTCTTACCCCATCCCTGATATATTTAGTTTTTCCCCCCTCCTTTTTTTTCTCTCTCTGACCATCACTCTGCCCGTTCTCCATCTCCCTCTGGTGCTCCCTTCCCCCTTTCTTTTTCCTTAGGCCTCTCATCCCATGATCCTTTCCCATCTCCAGCTCTGTATCCCTTTTGTCAATCACCTTTCCGGCTCTCAGCTTCACCGCACCCCCTCCAGTCTTCTATCATCTCGCATTTCACCCTCCCCTCCTATTTTCAAATCTCTTACTATCTTTCCTTTCAGTTAGTCCTGACGAAGGGTCTTGGCCCGAAACATCGACAGTGCTTCTTCCTATAGATGCTGCCTGGCCTGCTGTGTTCCACCAGCATTTTGTGTGTGTAGGGTAAATAAATTAGCTGCTTTCTTGAAGGCACAAGGGACTGAAGATAGCCTGACCCGCTGAGTTCCTCCAGCACTTTGGTTACCTACTTTCTTGAAAGTTTTTATTTTAAATTTGAATGTAGGTTGAACAAACTAGGTAGATTTCTACTAATGTCTGCGATTCAATTAAATATGGGAGTGTGGATAGAACTTTATGTTCTTGCAAATAAAAGGGAAGGACATTGGGATAACTGCAACTAGCAAAAACAAGTCAAATATAGTCTTTAACAACAATATGTCCAGCTATTTATACATCCCATATGTCTTCAGAATTTTTACATCTGAAACTTGCACAACTTAACAACGCTGTAGTATTTCTAATACAGTTGACTACAGTTAAATGAGCCATCAGGGAAGCCCCTTATTTGGGACAATTTGAGAAAATAGCCAGGGTTCTCTTCATTTATTTGGGATAATATGCCACTTATTTGAGACAGGGGACTGTTCCTGAACAGTTTCTAACTAGCGTCAGCCGCATGCACTTGTGTGGCTGTTACACGTTACACTATGCTTGGGATGAACGGTTTTTAAATAGGATCAGTTGTGTGTGTTTGTATTGTTACGAATGTGCCACAACTCTGAGGGGCCGAAGGGTACAAAGTAGCCCCCTCCTTTTCGAGAATCGCAAGATCGCTATTAATTCAGGTCTGGGACCCAGGAAATGAGAGAGAGACACGCAGAATCCACAAGGGTTTGGAATGTGTCCTGGCCCCCAGAAAGGCGGAACCATTGATAACGACTATTGTCTCTTGGAGATGGAATTGTGTATTGAGTACTGTATTATTCATTGAAGCCCTCAGGGAATGACCAGAGTGGGCTGGTTGAGGGATTGCATCATCCCAACCTGACTGACATCTGAGACCCCGTGAGTAAGGATAAAAGAGGGTCTGGGGAACAACCCCTTTAGACGCACCAGGAGAAATGCTAGAAATCCCGTGACAGCGTTTAATAGCGACAGCCGGTGGGGACCCGCGTGAGTCCTTTTCCATTTGCCAAGGAATTGGCGGGCCTTACCACGGAAGAACGGCTTAGCTAAAGAAGAGGCCACCAACGAAATTTCGAAGGATCGACATCATAAAAAGGAAAAGCTGGCAAGTTCTAAAAATCTGTCTCTCTCTCCAACCAAACAGCTGCAGCCTGAATGAACTAAGTGACTTTTATATTTCCATCGGACAATACATTATCCCCTAGACAATGATAGAGCTATTTCTTATTGATTATTATTATACCCGCGCTTTTAGATTTAGTATTGACGACATATATTATCTGTATGTTTGCATTGATATTATTTTTGTGTATTTTTATCAATAAATACTGTTAAGAATAGTACCATCAGACTTCAACGGACCTCTCTATCTTTGCTGGTAAGTGACCCAGTTACGGGGTTCGTAACAACTTGGGGCTCTCATCTCGAGATTTGATACCAAATTGGGGGGCCAGTGAATCGGGCTTGTAAGTCCAAACTTGGATCTGGTTGCGCGGGTAGCCAGACGGGAAACCAGCAAAGATGGACGTGGATGAATTTATAGAAAACCCGACTTTGGAGGCGCTAGAGGCGGCCACAAAGTCAGAATTGATAAATATTGCGAAAGGACTAAACCTCGCAGAGGTGAGGTTGTCAATGAAAAAGCGGGAGGTGCGGAGGGCCATAACTTAGTATTATATTGTGAAGAATGTGTTTTCAGCTGAGGTATTGGAAAATATCCCTGAAAAGGTACCAGCTAGTGGGCCGGCTCAGTTAGAGTCGGAGAAATTAAGGTTGGAACATGAAATTAAGTTAAAGCAGCTGGAAGCAGCTGAAAAGGAAAGAGCCGAGAAAGAGAAAGAAAGGGCCAAGAAGCAACGGGAGCATGAGCTCCAGCTAAAGGAGCTAGAGGTGAAAAGGGAGCATGAGCTCCAGCTAAAGGAGTTAGAGGTGAAAAGGGAGCAGGAAAGAGCTGAGAAACAAAGAGAGCGTGAATTTCAGTTAAAACAGCTGGAAGCAGCTGAAAAAGAGAGGGAGAGAGCCAAGAAGGAGAGGGAGGCAGAGAAACAGAGGCAACATGACTTGGATATGGAGAAGTTAAGGCAAGAGCGAAGAGTTCAAGGGTCAGACCGAGAGGAGCGGTTTAATGTTAGTCGGGAGTTGAGGGTAGTACCTCCGTTCGAGGAGACGGATGTTGATAGTTATTTCTTGCATTTTGAAAAGGTGGCAGTGAATCAGAAGTGGCCCAAAGAGCAGTGGGTGGCGTTGTTACAAAGTGTGTTAAAAGGGAAGGCACAACGGGCATATGCGGCGTTGTCCATGGAGGAGGAAGTGTCTGAGAATTATGAAAAAGTAAAGGAGGCCATTCTCCGGACCTACAAATTGGTACCTGAAGCGTATAGACAAAAGTTCAGAAATTTAAAGAAAGGGTGGAATCAGACGTATACCGAGTTTGCCTATGAGAAGGGTGTGCTCTTGGATCGCTGGTGTGCAGCAGAAATAGTGGAAGAGGATTTTTTGCGTCTCAGGGAGTTAATTCTGATTGAGGAGTTTAAAGGTTGTGTTTCGGAGGATATCCGGATGTATTTGAATGAGAAGCCGAATAAGTCCATCTCCGAATTTGCTAGGTTTGCAGATGAATATGCCCTAACCCACAAGACAAAGTTTTCCTTGAATAAAAGTTACCAGAGAGACCGTGGGAACGGTAGAGAAAGCCCACCGGCTGAGGCAGAGGTCCCGCCCGGAGCTAATGGTAAGATTGAGGAGGAGAGGCAAGACGCAGGAGAATTCCTGGCTTGACCTGTTTTAATTGTGGAAAGGGGGACATATTGCATCTAGGTGCCTTGCTCCGAGGAAGGAGACAGGAAAATGGAAAGCAGCAGTCCCTATAGGATGTGCTGTGGTAATCAGTAAATCGACGAGAGAGCCCCAGGTAGACAGAGTACGAGAAGGGTCTGAGAAATGTATGTCAAAAGGAACCGTGTCTGTGAGAGAGGGAGACACACCAGTTCCAGTGTGGATCTGGAGAGACACGGGAGCTGAACTGTCATTGATTAGCAGTAAGGTACTGGATTTTGGTCGCAAGACGGGAATGATAGCTTTGAAAGGAATAGGAAAAGGGACAGAAACGGTGCCCTTGCATAGGATCATTATAAATTGTGAGCTGGTATCTGGACCAGTTGAAATGGGGGTGCGATCAGAATTCCCGAGAACTGACGTGGACGTCCTTCTGGGTAACGATTTAGCCGGTGGTAAGGTTTGGTCAGCAATGAAGCTGACGAGCCAGCCTGAGTGTCGAGGTCCCGCCCCTAGATTCCAAGATCTATCCCGCATGCGCGATCACTCGCAGCATGTCGAGAAAGGCAGCGGAGAACGAGAGCAGTTTAAATCCGGCCAGTATCAATTTGGCTGAGACGTTTTTACCGACCCTGTACCACGAGGGTTTAGAGGGTGGTAAAACGGAGAGTAGTAAAGTGAAAGAGAGTAAGGGAGAGGAGGTAGTCCTGCCCTTAGCGAGGAGAAAATTTATAGAGGCACGACGTAAAGATGAGAAACAGATAAGGCTGTTAAAAGGTCCAGAGTTGGACATGGATGATCTGTCTGGTTTGGCAGAACTGTTTGAAGAAGTTGAAAATTCTAAAGGTGTTCCCAATAATGAAATGAGGGCAGTCCTAGATGAAAAGGATGCCATTACTTTGAAGAAGTCTGCTGGGTTGGCAGATGAGGTTGTTTCAACCCGCGGGGTTGAGTTTACTCCGGAAGGGAGTTGCCCAGAGAGTAGCTGGGAGGATCAGGGGAATTTAGAATTTGAAAAGGGTACGGGTATTGATAGCCTGGAAGAGGCAAATGTCCCGTTTGAGTGTGTCCAAGATGTGGATGCACGTGGTACTGAACCTAGTAATGGAGCTCAGAAAAAGTCTGAGGTATTTGATTCAGTTGAAAAGGAATGCAGTCCTTGTGGGTCAGATGGACTTGGTTCAGTGCAGAAAGGGTTAACCTTGGTAATAGTGGGAAGTGAGAATTCCCAGTTGTTTGTGTTCGAAGGTGTGTTAAAAGTAAGTGAGGAGATAAAAGGTGGTGATGTGAATCTTATTATTGAAGGAAAAGGGAAAAGTGTAGTTCCTAAGTTGAATGAAGAAATTTTAAAGTCTGGATTGATGTCAGAAGCAGCAACCAGGCTACAGAGACAATGGCTTGGTAACGTGGTGCCTGTGAATCAATTACAGGTTGAGTTGGAATGTAAAGGTGCCCCACACGCTATTGTTATTCAAGAGTGTGGTGTGAAAAAGCAGAATTCGAAATGCTGTTTGAACAAAGGGGGATCGCTTTCAGATCTTAAATTGAGAACTACTAGCATGAAGGGTCCTGAAGAGAAAACTAGCAACTTGCTTAAACTTAAAGAATTGTGTGGAAATTCGGAAAATGGTCTAAGTTTGGAACACATTGTTGATAAAATAACTCCTATGAAAGGAGCGGGCGAAAGCCTATTTCGCCAGGGTGCACAAGCTCACCACGTGGGAGTTAACTGGAAAAGGGGCGAGAGTTAATGGGATGCCATTTTATATAGCAGGATCCGGTTTTAAGGGATTTCGACAAAGCATGTGAATAATAAAGACAACCCCCATGGAAGACTGACTGTTAAGTTTGAAAGTAACATAAAGATTAGTAATTGCATGAACTTTTGTAGTATACACGTAAGCTCAGATCACAACTCTTTAGTTTTTGTTTGCTGAAGAAAAGGAATAAAAATAGGTGGTTATTAAATTGGAGTCTGATGCTACAAGACTTTAGTAAGGTACAAGATGTTAAGATACTAAAGAAAGTGACAATGTAATCGTTAACTGTTTAGATGCTGAATTGAATGTATATCTGTATTACTCTGTAGAAAAAAAAAACTTTTGTATTGTGTTAGATTCTAAAATCCTGTAAGACTCTGTATTACTTCGTTTTTACCGATGGTAAAAACGCTTTGAAGAAAGGGGGTGTTACGAATGTGCCACAACTCTGAGGGGCCGAAGGGTACAAAGTAGCCCCCTCCTTTTCGAGAATCGCAAGATCGCTATTAATTCGGGTCTGGGACCCAGGAAATGAGAGAGAGACGCGCAGAATCCACAAGGGTTTGGAATGTGTCCTGGCCCCCAGAAAGGCAGAACCATTGATAACGACTATTGTCTCTTGGAGACGGAATTGTGTATTGAGTACTGTACTATTCATTGAAGCCCTCAGGGAATGACCAGAGTGGGCTGGTTGAGGGATTGCATCATCCCAACCTGATTGACAAATGAGACCCCGTAAGTAAGGATAAAAGAGGGTCTGGGGAACAACCCCTTTAGACGCACCAGGAGAAACGCTAGAAATCCCGTGACAGCGTTTAATAGCGACAGCCGGTGGGGGCCCGCGTGCGTCCTTTTCCATTTGCCAAGGAATTGGCGGGCCTTACCATGGAAGAACGGCTTAGCTAAAGAAGAGGCCACCAACGAAATTTCGAAGGATCGACATCATAAAAAGGAAAAGCTGGCAAGTTCTAAAAATCTGTCTCTCTCTCCAACCAAAAAGCTGCAGCCTGAATGAACTGAGTGACTTTTATATTTCCATCAGACAATACATTATCCCCTAGACAACGATAGAGCTATTTCTTATTGATTATTATTATACCCACGCTTTTAGATTTAGTATTGACAACGTATATTATCTGAATGTTTGCATTGATATTATTTTTGTGTATTTTTATCAATAAATACTGTTAAAAATAATACAATCAGACTTCAACGGACCTCTCTATCTTTGCTGGTAAGTGACCCAGTTACGGGGTTCGTAACAGTATTCAAAAAGCAGTTATTTTTGTCAGTGATAATTGGTGAGAAATTAAAAAAAAATCCATTCAGAACTGTTTTGCTCACTGCAGTTTCAAGCATTCTGGCTTGGAGATGCCAGAAATGACCAGGAGTAAAAATGAAATGATTTTACTACTTCAACAAGTTGGGAACTATGAAGAAATTATAAGCATTGACAATCACTTTCAATGTTACAATGAAAATGAAGATTTGGAGGATGCAATTGCCAAAAGAATTGTATGAAGGTAGTCCATTATCTGCAATAGAGGTCAGCCCTGTTTTTGTTTATGTACAGTCAAGCAAAAGATCACGGTAGTGTACACTGGATGAATTACTCCATCGATTACTATTAGGAACTAATACACAGTTTTATAGTAGTAACAGTACTGTAGTAGTATTGGTAGTGTTCTAATTAGTTCTGTATTTCATTTAAATACTCAATTAAAGTTGTTACTCAATTAAACAGTGGGTTTTTTAAAAAGCATTTTTAACCATTTCCAAGAAACCAATGAATTGGGGCAGTTGCTTAATTGGGCCACGATGTACTGGCCCCATTGTGTCTCAATTATCTGGAATCCATTGTATTTTGAAGTTCTACATCCATTAAAATCTAATACAATCTAGTAATGGATAACATCTGCATATTAAATGGTTCAGTATGTCAATGATCAATTCCAACACAATCCATTACTTTTTGTGGATCAAGATCATTTAGTCCTTTCTCAGTAAATAATGTAACAAAAATTCATGTGGCCAAGGTTCTACATGGACTTTGGTACTGAAACAGCAACAGAAATTGAATTGTATTCTGTAATTTACAGGGCATACAAGTTATCCTCAGCTTACACAAATACATCATTAACACTGAATCATTGTAAATTTGACTAGTGCTGGACGTATGATTAAATCCATTTCTGCAGGCTTGTATGATTAAATAAGGTCACGTAGCACTATTGATCCAAGTCCATTATTTTTAACCAATGCATTTGTATATTTTACATGCAATGCAATTTTTCGCTAAATAAATGTGATATCAAATTGTTCCATTGTTACTCAGAATGAAAACAGATAATTTCACAAATAGATCTATACAGCAAATGGATAGCACATATTGGTAAAAGAAAAATCTATTTTTGCGCTCTATTATAATCCATCAGGCCGTAACAAACATTCATTAGAAGTATAAAAATATGATGACAATTTCAGTGCTGATTATTGACATAATTCTGTCGCCGAAATATTCAACACTCAGAATAACTACAACATATTCTGTTAGCATGTCTGTACTCTGGGTTGATAAAGATAGACTAAACTCTATCAACTGCCTGACCCTCCTTTAACTACTATCTTCAAATACTTTGAACTGAGTTTAAGAATATTAATCTAGTCCCTATTGGGAAGGGCTCATTTAAAAAATTACTCTCACATTTTGTTTTACTGGTAAATCTCCCCAGAGACAATAGAATATCTCGTGCTAAAGAATTAGAAGTGCTATAATTAACTATACCTGGAAATTAAAACCCTAACTCACCAACTTTATTCACTATATATTGTGTATTTCAAGGAATTTCACTAACTTCACAAAATCTGACAATAGCAACAACTAATGCATACAATAGATCGAGGAAGGTGAAGTGTTCTACAATTTGTAAAGCTTTAGAAAACTGAACATACTTTCATTAAGTTAATCCCATTCTATTTTTCACTATTCCACTACTGCCAGCCATACCTCCAGCCACCTACATTCCTTAAATTATCAACCCCTCTATCCCTTCCTCTCTCTTATAAAACGGCTACAGCTTTTGATAAGTGTTTGCCCTGTTTTTTACTTATCTTACTAGTTTGATAACAATGCATGTGTTGTGATGCCTTGCTGTCTTGAAGGTTGTATAAAATACAGAGCAACACACAAAATTCTGGAGGAACTCAGGATGCCATACAGCACCTAGAGAGGGGAATAAACAGTAGTTTGTGTTGGGTCCCTTCATCAGAACTGGAATGGAAAGAGACAGAAGCCAGAATAAGGTGGTGAGAGGAAAGGAAGGAAAACACCCTGCATCCCACCTTCTTATTCTGGCTTCTGCCTCCCCCTTCTTCCTTCCCAGTGCAGACGAAGGGTCCTGGCCCAAGCATTGAGTGTTATTCCCCTCCATAGATGTTGCCTAACTTTCTGAGTTCCTCCAGCATTTTGTATGTGTTGCTCAAGATTTCCAGCATCTGCAGAATCTCTTCTGTCTATAAAATACACATTACTTTCATTAAATAATACCATATTTTTAAGAGAGAAGTCTTTTCAGAATAAACATATGAGTATGCAATAGGATTGAGGTCCAAAGTGGGTGAATGACCCTGGAAGGTGGTGCTACTGGCTAAGAGAAGATGGTGAAGGCTTGTTAACAACCCAAATGATCTGCTCTCAAATGTAAACAGACTGAGAGAAAATAGAAATCAAGGAAGGAACCATAAACTACTAAGCCCAGCAAATGATGGCAATCTGGGGGGGAAAAGTATACAGGAAATATCCAGCAGTTAAGCAGCGAGGAGAGAAAAAGTGAATATTGCTACAGACACAAATGAGAGTGCTGGCTGCCTGAAATTGAGAGATTTTTACCCTTTACCATTCTGTTGAAGAACATTGATCCGAAATGCTTCCTTCTCCCTATATGCTGCCTGACCTGGTGAAGATTGGTTTTATTCTGTTCAGCAGTGGGGGGGGGGGGGGGGAACTAAACTTGTAGAATGATATTATTCCTTGGAAGCTTTGCTCTCAAATTCAAATAAATGTGATTAGTGTTATATTTATCATACAGCATTCAACCCAATGAGTTTGCAGTGGCTCTTTTCAAAGAGAATTCATTTAGTTCCATTCATCATTCGTCTTCCCATGTTCCTACAATTTATTTCTCTTCAGTATTGATATTTTTTAATCATGGAAAACCACCCTTAGGAACATATCCATATCACTGAGCTGTTGACATATTGAAGAATATCTCAAAAAACTTGGTCAACAAATGGATTTCTCCATTTATCATACAGTGTGGTTTTGCAAGTTGACCAATTCTTAAATTGACGTATGTCTCAGCACACAGAGCAATGTATATTCATAAATATGTTTTTCAGTTATAGCTTGACAAATATCCTTTCACTATTAATAAGAATTGTCACTGCTTTGGTTTTAATTTTCATCACAGAGATCTGGGATTTTATGCAACAGAAGTTCAGAAGGTAAAAACTGCATGGAGTTCAAATCACTACTTTAATCACATACCTTCATCTGTGCAAAGGGTTGTTCATAATTGCCAACATACAGTAGTCCGACAGTCTGAGGGAGTAACCTTTAGAAAAAAATATGAAGAGTACAACCAAGTAAGCACAAAAATCATAGAGAGTTAGTAATTGCCCTAAGTCAGTGCATAGCTAGTACCATTTATGAGTTGAAACAACTATGGCAACTCTTCTTTAGAAAAATAAGTGGGCAGAATTCTACAATCATTGATAACAAAGGAAGCTTAAATACAAATAGTTTAATACACTACTTTCTGCTAACTATCCGCTGTGCAGTCATGAAAATTTAAGAGTGTTTTCACATTTAAAATAAATTAACATATCAATAGTACTGAGAATTGTTTCAGGATTAATACACTTGAGCAAAATAAACCTTTTGTTCAGCAATCATCTGCCACAGAGTTCAGTGGTCCCACCAACTCTTCAACATCTATGTAAGCAACATGCCATGTAGATGACAAAGAGCTGAGGTAATGTTGCCAAGTCCACTCTAAACAGCAGTAGTGTTAACGTAGGAATATTACCAGAACTGGAGCTGAAGTCAAATGCCCAAAAACACAACTAGTGCAGTTTTTTGACTTTGCAATAAAAATGCCAAAAATCTTGACTGCGACTTTTGGCAGCAGCAATGTGGAATGTGATCCCTTCTCAATTTATCTTGGAGTGACAAAAGAATTTTCAATAACTTTCAAATACTGCTAACAAGAAACAAGAAAACTAATATGGAGACACAAAAAACTGCAGAATCTGTAATCTGAAGCAGAAAACAAACTGCTGGAGGAACTCAGTAGAGCATGTGGCATCTACAGAGGAAAATGGACAATTAAGTAGATCATCCAACAATTGTGGCACCACAGTAGTGTAGAGGTTAGCAAGATGCAACTTGCGGCGTCTGGAGTCCAGAGTTCACTTCCAGCGCAATCAGAAGGGACTTTGGGCATATTCCCAGTGAACCACATGGGTGCTCCGGTTCCCTCCCACAGTTCAAAGATACACTGGTTAGTGGGTTAACTGTTCATTGTAAATTGTCTTGTGATTAGACTAGTTTTGAAAAGCAGTGTGACTTGTTGGACCAGAAGACCCTGTTCCATGCTGTATCTCTAAACAAATAAACAAACAAATAAATTAATTAATTAATACGGCCCAGTTACAGACCCTTCAGTCCAATGTGTTCATGATGACCATAATGCAAACCTAGCTAGTGCTAATTTCCTGCATTCAGCCCACATCCTTCTAATCCCATTCCACCCCTCCCCCGCCCATATACCTATCCAAGTGTCCCTCAATTGTACTATTAAGCCTACCTCAACCACTTCTGGCTACTCATTCCGTATAGTCACTACCCTCTGCTGCCTCTCAGGTCCCTTCAGAATCATCCTCCTTCACCTTAAAGCTATACCCCCTCCCCCCCCCCCCCAAATTTTGGACTCTCCTATGCTAGGGAAAATACCTACTGTCCACCTACCTCAGCCTCTCAATTTTAAGCTAATTTGGTTTGTCCTGCTACTTGAGAACATCGATGTTCACGGGCAATTTTCCACACTGTCTGGTAGATGCCAATGTTCCATCTCGGAACAGCCTGGCTAGCTCTAGAGCATAAGTCTTTAGTATTGCAGTCTGGTAGCTGTCTGGTCCAACAGAATCAGTGCTCTCAGTTGCTTCCTGACATCACATGGAGTGAATCAAAATAACTGAAGATTTGCTTCTGTGATACTGGGAAGAAACCAAGATAGATCATTCAGTTGGCACATCTGGTTGAATGTGGTTGCAAATGCTTCAGCCTTATTTTTGGCACCCATTTGCTGATCATGCCATCATTGAGGATGACAGCTTCGCTAGTGGTGTAATAACAACTTCTCACTCAATGTCAATAAGACCAAGGAACTGATAGTAGACTTCAGGAGAAGGAAATCAGAGGACAATGAGCCAGTAATCATTGGCAGATCAGAGGTGGAGATCTCCATCTGTGTTGAACTCCATCTGCCACTTCTCAGCCCAGTTCTGCATCCTATTGATGTCCCGCTCTAACATCTAACAGCCCTCCAGACTATCCCCAACACCCCCAACACCCCCAACTTCTGTGTCATCAGCAAATTTACTAATCCACCCTTCTACTTTAAATTCCTGGATGTCACTAGCTCAAAGGACCTGTCCTGGAAACATCATATAAATATAATTGTGAAGGAAGTACGACAGCGCCTTCATTTCCTCAGCAGTTTGTGGAGATTTGGCATGTCATCAAAAACCTTGGCAATCTTCTACAGATGTATGGTGGAAAGTGTGCTGACTGGCTGCATCACGGCCTGGTATGAGGACACTAATGCCTTCAAGTGGACAATCCTACAAAAGGGAGTAGATTTGGCTCAGTAAATCGCCAGTAAAACCCTCCCAAAAATTGAACACATAAACATGAAGCGTTGCCGTAGAAAAGCAGCATCCATCAAAGATCCTCACCACCCAGGCCATGATCTTTTCTCTCTGCTGCCATTAGGTTGAAGCTACTAGTGCCTCAGGACTCACACTGCCAGGTTAAAGAACAGTTACTACCCCTCAACCATCAGGCTCTTGAACAAATGGGGATAACTACATGTCCTTCATTCTAGAATGCAAAGCCTCATCCTGAGAGCAGATGTGGTAGAGATGGAGGAATTGAGAGAAGGGGATGGTGTTTCTACAAGTAACAGGGTAGGAAGAGGTATGGTCCAGGTATCTGTGGGCATATAATAGACATCAGTGGATAAGCCGTCTCCTGAGATAGAGACAGTGAGATTGAGAAAGGGGAGGGGGGTGTCAGAAACGGACCGGGTAAATTTGAAAGCAGGGTGGAAGTTGGAGGCAAAGTAGATGAAGTCGACAAGTTCAGCACAGGCGCAGGAAGCAGCACCAATGCAGTCGTTGATGAAGCGTAGGGAAGTGCAGGAAGGTCGGAACATTGACTGTTCCACATAGCCAACAAACAGGCAGGTATAGCTGGGACCCAAGTGAGTGCCCATGGTTACACCTCTTGCTTGAAGGAAGTGGGAAGAGCCAAAGGAGAAATTATTTAGGGTGAGGACGTTCCACCAGACGGAGGAGAATGGTGTTGGAGGGGAACTGGTTGGGTTTGGTGTCCAGAAAAGAACAGAGAGCTCTGAGGCCTTCCTAGTGTGGGGTGGAGGTGTATAGGAACTGGTTATACATAGTAAAAATAAGATGATAGGGGGCCAGGAAACCTGAAATCATTGAAAAGATCCAGAGTGTGTGAAGTGTCACAGATGTAGGTAGGAAGGGTCTGAACTGGGGGGATAAAATAGAGTCAAGGTATGCAGGAACAAGCTGAAACAATGGATCTACTTGGATAAGTGGGTATGTGGATCTTGGGTAGGAAGTGTGAAGTGGTTCATTTTGGTAGGTCAAATGTGAACACAGAATATAATATTAACGGTAAGACTCTTGGCAGTGTGGAGGAGCAAAGAGATCTTGAGGTCCATGTTCATAGGACACTCGAAACTGCTGTGCAGGTTGACAGTGTTGTTAAGAAGGCATATGGTGTGTTGGCCTTCATCAACCATGGGATTGAGTTCAAGAGCCATGAGGTAATGTTACAACTATACAAGAACTTAGTCAGATCCCACTTGAAGTACTGTGTTCAGTTCCAGTCATTTCATTACAGAAAGGATGTGGATGCTATAGTGAGTGTGCAGAGGAGATTTACAAGGATGTTGCCTGGATTGGAAAGCATGCTTTATAGGTTGAGTGAAATTGGCCTTTTCTCCTTGGAGCGACATAGGATGAGAGGTGGCCTGATAGATGAGTATCAGATGATGAGAGGTTTTGACCATGTGGGTAGCCAAAGGCTTTTTCCCAGGGCTGAAATGGCTAACACGAGGGGGCATAGTTTTAAGTTGCTTGGAAGTAGGTACAGGGGGGAAATCAGAGGTAAGTTTTTCACACAAGGAGTGGTAGGCACGTGAAATGCACTGCCAGCGACGGTGGTAGAGGTGAATACAATAGGGTCTTTTAAGAGCCTCTTTGATAGGTACATGGAGATTAGAAAAATAGAGGGCTATGTGGTTCACACAAGTTGATAAGGTGGTTAAGAAGGCACACGGTGCGTTACTCTTCATTAGTAGGGGCACTGAGTTCAAGAGCCATGAGGTAATGTTGCAGCTCTATAAAACTCTGGTTAGAGCACTTGGAGTAATGTGTTCAGTTCTGGTCACCTCATTGTTGGAAGGATGTGGAAGCTTCAGAGAGGGTGCAGAGGAGATTTATCAGAAAGCATTCTGGTAAGGTAATGACGACTTGATAGAAGTACGCAAGAGGATAAGAGGCACAGATGGGGTTGACAGCCAGCATCTTTTTACCAGGGTGGCAATGGCTAACACCAGAGATTCTTAGATAGTCACATGGATGTAAGAAAAATGGAGGGCTACATGGGAGGGAAGGGATAGATTGATCTTGGAGTAGGTTAAAAGATCAGCACAACACTGTGGGCTGAATGGCCCTGTACTATTTTATGTTCCAAATCTTTTGATCTAGCATTTGTTAAATTCATTATCTGTTATGTATCTTGCTGTCAAGTGCTGGTTTATGGCACTCCCATAAAGGGTGTTGAAGCACTGTATTTTTCCTTTCCTGAGAAGACAGCATAGCTGGAAGACACATATTTATTGGAAACTTTTAAATTATCCTTGAAAAAGAGGGTGGTGAAAATAATCTTGGTGCACTATAGATTATTGTAGGAGTAAAGTTACTACTACAGTGTAACTGTATATTTGGGATTTAGTCACGTAAATAAAGAAATGGTGCTTTATTTTTAAGTCAGGATGGTATTAGATTTGGAGGGAAACCTGCATGCAGTGGTGTTTCATGTGCCTGAAGCCTTTAGATTTCTTAGCACTGAAGAAATGCTGTCAGAGTAGCCTAGTTATACCTGAAATGTGCACTGCTGGGCATTAAGGATGCAAATATTTAACACATAGATGCAAGCTGCTGCTGTGGAGAAGAGATAGTGTTCCACATTAAAAACCCCTTTTGATTAATGAAGAACAATCTTACTGCTAAAAAAGAACATAAACATCGGCAGCCTGGTAACAGGCTTTGTTTCAACTTTATAAATATTTAGTATATAAAACTGAGAGAACTTTTATATTCTATATAACTTAGATATGAAATACTGACACTCTCAAAAGGGGATGACAGAATGAGCAACATGGCAGTGGGCAGCCTATAAAAATGAAATGAAGATATTTTCATTATTCATTTTCTTTCAGTTCTTCAACTTGGCAGGGCTACATCAAATATATAAAATAATTAGGCAACCTATTACTGTTATACTACTCTGCTGAGAGTTTAACAACACAATGTACATTTCTATAGCACTTTCGATGTAGAAGATTCAAAGTGCTTCAAAGGGCTATCAAACAAAATCTGACACAAAGCCATATATTATAGAGATACTAGAATAGATAACTAAAATAAAGGTCTAGAGGCACTCAATTCAAGAGGCATGAGAATAGATAATTTTACTTTTGTTACATGCAACTTCCATTACTTCATCCTAATACTGCAGCAGTGACTAAGCCTGATCCAAACATTGAGTTGCAGGAAAGATGATTGAAGGGAATGGCACTATCAAGGACTTTGGAATGGAAAGAAATGTAAAGAATAGGTGCATATCTTTACAAAAGGCATGAGTCAGAAAGGAGTGATGTCGGCAGATTTGAAGCAGAGCGCAACAGTATCTGAAAGAAATGCTCTCTGTGAAAACTTGGGCAGGCAAGGAAGGTGGATGGTCAGCAGCTCAGTGAGAAAAGTGTCAAGAATCCTTTATTTCTACTTTCACTCCTGCATGCAAGATGTGCTCAGAGAAGTTCAACAAAATCCAGGTGAAATATTGGAGCAAGAAACATGCAAACACAATACGCATATACGATCAGTGAACCAACATTTTAGGAACTGACATATCTGCCAGGATTCTCATTTAAAGCAAAGTAGAAATGTGTAATACCTGCCCTTCAGTACTTTATCGCAGAATTGTGAAACTGTGAAGCCAAGTCATGTGTTGGCCATTTTTGAAGCAAGTTTTCTAGTAGGTCAATTCCTCTAAATTACTCTCCATGTAATTTCTTTTTAAATCAACTGTGAAAAGTAAGTGTTTCCCAATGTTGCTCCCACTCTTCAAGCAGCAGTCAACAGCAGATACTTATTGTTAAGTCTTGTATTTCAGCACACTGCAATATCAACAGCTTTCTTCCTAACTCTACTTCAATGAAATGTTGTCTTCCAGAAAACAAATTGGATATTGGCTATTCCAATCCAATAAAAAACCCCAGTCACTTAATAACACCATATTAGGAGCAGCCACATAATGATTTTTAAAAAGTGAACCTACCTAATCTGTCACTTTTTCCAAAGATACTAAAGATGATCAGCTGGACAGTGGGAAATTATAGATTGTGATCATTGTAGATGGGAGTATCCATATTCACAAACAACATAAATATTGAAGATAAGGACATTGCAAAATTATCAACATCATGAAACATTTGATTGACAATGAGAAATAATAGAGCTTTGAAGCCTACTGCTTTGATGAACAAAAACTTGGGCTTCAGAATATGATTTTCACACTATTACAAGGAATTGTAGAGAGGCTTCAATTTTAGACAGCTTAATAAGTATTTTCTATAATGTGTTTATACTTCACCAGTAATACATCCTCTCTATTCTTATCATCAGGCCCAGAATCCCATTAAACGTTGGCACATTTATTATGCAACTATGTCATAAGCTGTCTAACACATTTTCCTCTTTTAATCTTCAGTGAAATAAAGACTAAGGGCATGCAGATTTTGAATTGTTCAGGGAGCAGAGTAATGTAGTTGATTTAACATAATTCTATTCATTAATTTCTGATTGAATGTTGAATTACCAGCAACTATATCAAAGCTGTAGACAATTAAATTGTTTGATATTAAGGGACTCAAGGGATATGGGTTAATGTAGGAAAGTGGCTTTGAGGTAGAAGTTGAGCCATAATCTTGAGACCATAAGCCATAGGAACTGAATTAGGCCATTCTGCTCCACCATTCTACCACGACTGACTTATTATCCCTCTCAACCCCGTTCTCCTGCTTTCTCCCCGTAACCTTTGATACACTTACTAATCAAGAACTATTGACAACTGCTTTAAATATACTCAGTGACTTGGCCTCCAAAGGCATCTGTGGCAACGAATTCCGTAGATTCTCTTGTTGAATACAGAGTAGGGATGAAGGGCTGAATAGCCAATTGGTCTCCATTTCTTGTATAGATGTAGCACAAAAAGAATATAATGCTGTTAAATTAGATTATATGCACTTTCACACCAAACTGTTTTGTTTAAAAATTATGTCACAAATAAACTTCACAAGTCACACTACTCGGGCGCTACAGTGCCGTCTGTAAGGAGTCTGTATGTCCTGTCCATGTAACGTATGGGTTTTCCCATGGGTGAGTGAGACACTTTCCTCCCACAGTCCAGACTTACTGGGTAGGTTAACTGGTCATTGTAAATTGCCCCGTGATTAGGTTTGGGATAAATTAGGTTTGACAGGGTTTGCTGAAGCAGCATGGCTTGAAGGGGTGGATGGGCCAACTGATTGCCAGCTGGCTAGATGGATAGACAAGTCTCACCTGTGCTAGGTATCTTTAGTTTCCAAGAGAATAAGTCAGATGCTTGGCTCCATGGCTAGTGGAAGCCAATGTGGGTTCCATAATTTTGTACATACACTGATCAGCTCTAACCAAGAACACTGGATGATTCAAGATGATTTTTTTATGATAACATTCCAGAGATACAGTACATATTACGTTTTCACTACAATAAAGAACGTACTTGGGTGTAAGTTGAAAGTCAACTAACATTAACAGTATCAATTCACAAAAACAGCCAAAAATATTTTAAGAAATGTTTGCTGATAAACAAAATATGGTTTATGCCACCAGCTGTGTAGCTGGGTTAAAGATTGTCACCATACATATTAATGGAGCAACTGACTTAAATCCAAATGTGCCAATATCACGAACATTGACAAGATGGAAGAATGAAATTACAAGTAAGTATTTATAATTCTGGATAACAACATGTATTTCCTGACACATTCAAGCTCAGGAATCATGTACAGAAGGAAAAAAGGGTCAACCTTTCCATTCGACAAACTTTCATCAGAAGCAGCCAATTCTGGTTCTCTTGCTGCAGATGCTACCCAATAGCTGCACAATTACAACAGTCACAATCAAGAGAAAATCTGCAGATGCTGGCAATCCAAGCAACACGCACAAAATGCTGCAGAAACTCAACAGGCCAGGCAGCTTCTATGGAAAGGAGCATAGTCAACGTTTCCGGCCGAGACCTTCATCAAGACAATTAACAACAAACAAGCAAAAATCTGCAGATGCTAGAAATCTGAGCAACACACACAAAATGCTGGAGGAACTCCACTGTTGTGATGAGGCCACACTTAGGCTGGAGGAACAACACCTTATATTCCGTTTGGGTAGCCTCTAACCTGATAGCATGAACATCGATTTCTCAAACTTCCGGTAATGCCCCCCAACACCACTCCCTTCTCCATTACCCATCTACTTTTCCCTTTCTCACCTCATCTCCTTGCCTGCCCATCGTGTTCTTCTGGTGTTCCTCCCCCATCTTCTTTCTGCCATGGTCTTCTATCCCCATCTAAGACACTCCCCCATCTCCAGCCCAGTATCTTTTTCACCAATCTACTTCCCAGTTATTTACTTCATCCCTCCCCCCTCCCGGTTTCACCTATCACCTGTTGGGTCTCTCTCCCCTCCCACCACCTTTTAAATCTACGCCTCAGCTTTTTCTCTCCAGTCCTGCCAAAGGGTTTCGACCTGAAATGTCAACTGTACTTTTTTCCATAGATTTGCCTGGCCTGCTGAGATCCTTCAGCATTTTGTGTGTTTTATCTGGACAATTACAACTGTTTCAGTTTTTATTTCAGATAAAAGCAAAACAGGTCTGCACCTGTTTTGCTTTTCAATGTCAATCAAATACCTAAATAGGAAAATGAGTGGCAAATGAATTTCAACTTAATCATCAGATATATTGTCACTGACTTTTAGATAGCAAAATTTGTTTTGTAGCAGCAGTGTTGCACAAGGACGTAAAATTACTATAGGTTACAAAATAAATAAATAATGCAAAAAGATAATTCATCGGTCAGAAATCTGATGATAGAGGAAGAATGTTTCTAAATCACTGAGTGTGGGTTTTTAGGCCTAGCTAATACATCACATAATTAAGAAATCAGCAATCATTTAAATAGTGAAAAATTAGGATGTGCATGCACAAGTCTATACTATCAAAGAGTAGCAGTTAGTTAAAAATTATTAGTTTTTATGACTTGAAGTAAGAACATAAAGGGGAAGGTTCACAGTATGGTCAAACAAATGGCATAACGTGCAGTCCAACAAGTCTCTACCTTAGAAAGGATATATTGGCTGATCAAGGCATGTAGAGTGTAAGCTACAGGAGAGGTTTATCAGAATCTTAGCCTTTCAGAAGTTAGATGAGGAGGGTAAATTACAGAAATTAGACAAATTCCAAGGAACAGATGTAGAATGACTTGTTTTGAAACTTTTAAATTCTAATTGCTCCTATAATTTTAAGATTAGCTTATACCATGACAGATGGTGTAGGTCTATGTTAAAATTATAGTTCAGCAATTAGACAGGCCCTTTGATCCAACTCATCCATACTGACTGGCTTGCCCAACAAGTTAGTCCCTTCTGCCTGTATTTGGCCCATAGCTATTTAAATTTCTTCCATCTACAACATTTCTGCCAGCTAGATGGCATTTAAATGTTGCTAATGGGCACACCTCAAGTACTATTTCGGGCACCTCATCCCAAATGCATGAAACAGCTGTCTCTTAAATCCCTTTCAAATCTCTCGCCTCCAATCTTAAACCAATGCTCTCCTGTTTTTAGCACCTTTTTATATACTTCCACTCTGTCTACATCTCTCATGATCTTGTATACCTTTATCATGTCATCATACATTCCAGGCAATGAAGTCTTAGCTTTCTCAATCTCTCTTTATAACTCGGGCCTCCAAGTCCAGGCAAAGTCTTTTCTGAAGTCATTCCAGTTTAATATCATCTTTACTGTAACAAAGCAATCAAAACTGCACACAATATCCACGTGCGGCCTCACCAACATCTTACATAAAAGCAACATAACATCCTAATCCCTTTACTTCATGATCTGAACGATGAAGGCCATATTGTCAAACACCTTCTTCATCACCATATTGTGACGCCAATTTTAATGATCCTTCTGTTTCATTGCACTCCCCAGGGCTCTACCATTTACTGTACTAGTACTACTCTGTTTAGATCTTTGAAAATGCAAAACCTCACATTTATTGCCTCATATTCTGAGTGAAATAACTAATAAAAATACACAAAATATGTTATTGATGTAGAATTTTGTCTCAAAAGAAGATAGTTCAATTAAAAATTTTAGATTTGTGATCAAAACATTTGAGAGTGTGGAGAGACTTGGGACTGAGCCAAACAGAATTTGATTGTAATGACTTTATAGGAAATGTGTCCTGGTTCCAAAGGCTGATTTTATTCCCCTTTGTTCCAAAAGGTGTTGTCTAATGAACATAGCTACAAAATTACAAAATGTCTGATATTGTTTAAGAGAGCTTTTTAAGTAAACACTATCACACCAAAATTTACCACAACCAGTCTGAATGGATATTTTATTTTTCAAATGAACAGTGGATCTAATTCCTGTTCACATATACTTTTATGCCATTTTTTCTTAAACAATGTGCCTCACATTCTTAAGTACTGATCTTCCCCCAGAGAACACAGAATTAATGAATCATTTTACAGAATTTTAAAATGATATTTGGACCTGTATGTTTGTGAATGGTGGCATTGTCTTTGTTTTCACCCATTGCTCTCAAAGTCTTTGTTTCAAATAATACATCTGATCACACCTTGAAGGTTACCAATGAACTAGCATTCCAGATCAAACATGCCTCAGATGTTCCCTTGAAGGCACATTTTGGAGACAACCAGAAAGCTGTGACAGACCTTTAAAATGCTAATTCATGGAAATACTGGGTATATACAGTGGCATGCAAAATTTTGAGCACCCCTGGTCAAAATTTCTGTTACTGTGAATAGTTAAGCGAGAAGATGAACTGATCTCCAAAAGTCATAAAGTTAAAGATGAAACATTCTTTTCAACATTTTAAGCAAGATTAGTGTATTATTTTTGTTTTGTAGAATTCTAGAGTGAAAAAAGGGAAAGGAGCACCATACATAAGTTTGGGCACCCCAAGAAATTTGAGCCCTCAGATAACTTTTACCAAGGTCTCAGACCTTAATTAGCTTGTTAGGGCTTCACAGTCATCGTTAGGAAAGGCCAGGTGATGCAAATCTCAACCTGACTCCTCAAACTTTGTCCCAACAATCAGCAGCCATCGGCTCCTCTAAGCAGCTGCCTAGCACTCTGAAAATTAAAACAAATGATGCCCAAAAAGCAGAAGGCTATAAGAAGATAGCAAAGCGTTTTTAGGTAGCCGTTTCCTCAGTTTGTAATGTAATTAAGAAATGGCAGTTAACAGGAACGGTGGGGGTAAGCTGAGGTCTGGAAGACCATGAAAACTTTTCAAGAGAACTGCTCGTAGGACTGCTAGAAAGGCATTTGATGGTACTTGGGAATTTGCCCCCCTTTGAACACACATATGGTTTACCTCACAGGGTGGTTGATGAATTATAGTATGAGTATATTCTGGATCATCTGACATGTTGTGGATGTGTGTGGGCCTTCATCTTGAAGGAATGTGGGGGTATGGCTGTGAAATGTCTGTACTTGTACTTGTAAAGTGTTGTATTCTAAATACATTAGCTGCCATGGTATGTTTGGGGAGCGTGAGTGAGGGGAGTTTTGTTTAGGGGTAAGATATAAAAGCAAATTGGAGGAAAATGTAATGCATTACGTATTCTGTATTGTGTCCTTCCTTCAATAAAAATTAAACTGTAGGATTGCTAGAAAGGCAAATCAAAACCCCCACTTGACTGCAAAAGATCTTTAGGAAGATTTAGCAGACTCTGGAGAGGTGGTGCATTGTTCTACTGTGCAGCGACACATCATGGGGGTGGATCCATCACGCTTTGGGCTTCTGTTGCAGCCAGTGGCACAGGGAACATTTCACTGGTAGAGGAAAGAATGAATTCAATTAAATACCAGCGAATTCTGGAAGCAAACATCACACTGTCTGTAAAAAAGCTGAAGATGAAAAGAGGACGGCTTCTACAACAGGATAATGATCCTAAACACACCTCAAAATCCACAATGGACTACCTCAAGAGGCGCAAGCTGAAGGTTTTGCCATGGCCTTCACAGTCCCCTGACCTAAGCATCATCAAAAATCTGTGGATAGACCTCAAAATAGCAGTGCTTGCAAGACGGCCGAAGAATCTCACAGAACTAGAAGCCTTTTGCAAGGAAGAATGGGCGAAAATTCCCCAAACAAGAATTGAAAGACTCTTAGCTGGCTACAGAAAGCGTTTACAAGCGGTGATACTTGCCAAAGGGGGTGTTACTAAGTACTGACCATACAGGGTGCACAAACTTTTGGTTTGACTCCTTTTCATTTTTTGTTATTTTGAAACTGTAAAAGATAGAAATAAAGTAATCTTGCTTAAAATATTAAAGAAATGTGTCATCTTTAATTTTATGCCTTTTGGAAATCAGGTCATCCTTTACTCGCTTTGCTATTCACAGTAATAGAAATTTTAACCAGGGGTGCCCAAACTTTTGTATGCCACTATTATATAGCCCTGCCAACCTGCTACACTACACAATTAGATTATGTACCTCAATTTATCGGATTTCAAACCATACCTTTACTCAAGAATAACTAGCAATTTCACTTAAACAGCATCCAGAGGTTTCGGAAATAAAATTTTTCTCTTTCAATCTTTTTATTAGTATTAAAAATATTATGAATAAAACACAATTAAAATATTGATAAGGGATTACAAACATATAGACTCCCATTACACATGAAGGAATACATAAGGAATGAATACAGTATAAGTAAGTTTTCCCAAAACATAAACCATATAGTATATATATGAACAAAGTAAGTCTAGATATTCCATAATATATAATATAAAAAAGAGAAAGAAAAAAAAATAGTAAATCTATATATGAAAGTTAACTAATCTACTAATCTAATGTCTAAGAAAAAAAAACAAAGGAAAAAAAACTAAAAAAAAACTAAAAAAAAAAAGAAAAAAAAAGGGCTGTTCATAGTATCTCACAAGCATACATAAACATCAATGACGTCAACTCCGATCCTCTCAACATACATACGATTAAAGCTGAAAAAACCAATAAGCCTGGCACAGGGCCATTACATCATATGAAAATATTGAATAAATGGTCTCCATATCTTTTCAAATTTAATAGAAGTATCAAATACAGCACTTCTAATTTTTTCTAAATTTAGACATAACATAGTTTGAGAAAGCCAATGAAATACCGTGGGAGGATTAATTTCCTTCCAATTCAACAAAATAGATCTTCTAGCCATCAAAGTGAGAAAAGCAATCATTCGACAGGCGGAAGGAGATAAGTGAAGTAAGTCCATCATCGGTAAACCAAAAATTGCGGTAATAGGATGGGGTTGTAAATCAATGTTCAGTACCGCCGAAATAATATCAAAAATATCTTTCCAATATTTTTTCAAAAGTGGACATGACCAAAACATATGAGTTAAAGACGCGATTTCTAATTGACATCTGTCACAAATAGGGTTTATATGAGAATAAAAATGAGCTAATTTATCCTTGGACATATGGGCCCTATGTACAACCTTAAATTGTATTAATGAATGTTTGGCACATATAGATGATGTATTAACTAATTGAAGAATTCTATCCCAATTCTCAATAGGAATAATAAGATTAAGCTCTCTTACCCAATTACCCAATCTGAAATCTCTTACCCAATTTCAGATTTTATTATTGGGCAGTTAATATTAGATATTTGATATGTTGGTTGAAAGAATGGGATGATCCTTTTGGCCCTCATTGGGTGAGTTTGGAAACTAAATCGGTATCTGCTTAAGCTCTGGGTTCTATTTTAGGGACATCTCTCCCTTTTGCTCTTTCTAAATTGCCGAAGCGAATCGACAACCCGATAGTTAAATATACCTTACGTATATGGTTTCAATTTTGGAAATTTTTCGGGTTGACTCAATTCGTGTTAAATAGTCCTATTGTATCTAATTGTTTTTTTCAACCCTCAATTATAGATCAAGCTTTTTTGGCTTGGAAAACTAAGGGATTATTAAGATTTTCTGACTTATTTTTGGACAACTGTTTTATGTCTTTTGAGCAATTAGCTAATAAATATAATTTGCCTAGATTTCATTTTTTTAGATACTTACAGGTTAGGCATTTTTTAAGTACAGTACTTCCTTCGTTCCCAAATTTTCTGTCTTCAGATATTTTGGAGAGTTTGTTTGAATTAAACCCTTTTCAAAAAGGGCTTATATCAAAACTTTATAATATAATTATGAAGATACGTTCAGTGCCCTTTGATAAGACCAAAAATGATTGGGAAATAAAATTTTTAAAGTATTTTAAAATTGTACCTTATTCATTTTTGCTCAGATTTTTAAAAATTACATTTAATTCAATATTTGTATGCAATTGATAAAGGGAAGATGGTTGATTCTGAACTGGATGAATTCAGATACTCTGTAAGGGAAGAAATTACAATCCCAATATGCTGGGAGTAGAAGTACAGCCAAGAGATTGGACTTTTCAAATTGAGGGCATGGAATGGCATGTAAGCATTCCTGATGATGGTATAACAATGGTCAAGTGTGTTGGCTCCTCCGGTTGTACAGGTGATATGTTCATGGTAGTTGTTTGGATACTTCTGCAAGCTGGACTAGTTGAAATCTCCCATGATGATAGGAAAGGCATCAGGGTTTTGTGCCTGCTAATTAAGGAGCTCAGCTGTTCCAGTACTAGCCTGATGCTGGCCTGAGATGAAATGTACACTGATACCAGGACGATGGCAGAAACTGCCTTGGCAGATAAAAAGGATGATCTTGGACCACTAGATGTTCCAATTTGGGTGAGCAGGACTGAGAATTATATGATGAGTTAATTATAAAACATACTCTATCTCCTCTACCATTAAAAGACTGAGCTGTCTTGTCTTTACAGTGAACTGCTGCTGCTAAGTTAACAAATTTCATGTCACATGTGGTGATAATAAACCTGATTCTGAAGCCACTGAGCTGCAGCACTGTGTCCAAGATAGTGAGAGACAGCCATGTTTCAGTAAAACAGAGTACACAGCAGTCCCTGATGTCCATCTGGTACAGCAATCTTACTATGAGGTTTTCAATTTTGATTTCCAGAGACTGTACATTTGCCAGAAGGATAGTTGGGATAGTCCAACAACTCTTTGCCTTAAAGGAGAACTGCACTCGCGACCTGAGTCAGAAGTCCAGAATCTATCAATTGTGAGTATCGATAGATTTTTAAAAATGTCTTAAAACAATGTTGCTTAGTGAAGTACTCATGGCTGTGACTGTGTAATAGTCTAAATGGTTTGGTTTCTTAAGGTTGCCATAGCCAGGGAAGGTAGTGGGGATAAGCTTCCACTACCTATTAAATGCTCTCAACGGCGTGCATCTCAAATAGGCTCTGACAACCAAGTCCAGTTCCTGGCCTTCACGTGTAGCTTAGCTACTAAGCTCAGCAGAAAAGGCAAAAGTGGGTTACTGGTGCCTTAAAACCAGTCGCTTTGGGCAGATGTGGCTCACCAGCCATCTTGGAGAAGAAAAACTTTGATCTCAAACCTCAGCTGCCTTTCAGCTGTACCCACTCATGGGGAAGGCTTTGGGAGCAAACACCATGGAAAAAATCCACAGCTGGAATCCCTAGGCAGTCTAAGGTTGAATTCAACAATTACCGACAACTCCTGTGACACTGCTGGTGACATCAGAACATCTTTCAAGAGAGTGAACCCTCACAAGACCCTGATGGTATACCTGGTAGGGCTCCATAAACCTGTGCCGGCCACTTGGTGGGCATGTTCAAGGATAACTTCAATCTCCCTCTGCTGCAGTTGGAGGTTCCCATCTGCTTCAAAAGAGCAACAATAACACCAAGTGCCCAAGAAGAGCAAGGTAAGCTGCCTCAATGACTATCACCCAGTGGTACTACATCTACTGTGGCGAAGTACTTTGAGATGTTGGACATGGCTAGAATCAACTCCTGTCTCAGCAAGTATCTGGACCTGCTGCAATTTGCTTATCACCACAATAGGTCTACAGCAGATACGATCTCACTGGCTCTCCACTCAGCCTTTGATCACCTGGACAATAATAATACTTATGTCAGACTGCTGTTCATTGACTACAGCTCAGCATTCAACACAATCATATCTTCAGTTCTAATCAAAAAGCTCCAAAGCCTGGGTTTTTATATCTCCCCTTGCAACTGATCCTCGACTTCCGCAATGAGACCACAGTCTGCGGATTTTGGAAATAACATCTTCTCCTCACTGACAATCACCATTGGAACTCCTCGAGGATCAGTACTTAGGCCACTGCTTTACTCTCCCTACACCCAAAATCACGTGACGAGGCATGGCTTAAACAGTATCTATAAATTTGCCGATGACACAACTATTGTTGGCAGGATTTCGGATGGTGATGAGGAGGCGTATAGAAGTGAGATAGATCAGCTGGCGAGTGGTGTCACAGCAACAACCTTGCACTCAACATCAGTAAGACCAAGGAAATGATTGTGGACTTTTGGAAGGATAAGTCAAGGGAACACACATCAGTCTCATCGAGGGAGCAGAAGTGGAAAGAGTGAGCAGTTTCAACTTCATGGGTGTCAACATATTTGAAGATCTATCCTGGCCCTAATATACTGAAGCAAATACAAAAAAAGGCATGACAACTGCTATATTTCATTAAGACTTTGAGGAGAATTGATATATCACCAAAGTCACGTGCAAATATATACACATGTACTATGGAAAGCATTCTAATTGGTTTCATCACTGTCTGGTATGGAGGGGCATGGGACTGGAAAGAGCTGCAGAAAGTTGTAAACTCTGCCAGGTCCATCTTGGGCACTAGCCTCTGTAGTCTTGGGACTAGCATCCAAGACACCTTCAAAGGGCGATGCTTTAAAATGTCTGCATTCATCGTTAAGGACCCACATCACCGAAGACATGCCCTCTTCTCATTGCTACCATCAAGGTGGTGGTACAGGAGCCTGAATACACACACACAACTTCCACGAACAGCTTCTTCCCCTCCGCTGTCACATTTCTGAATGGACAGTGTACCCATGAATACTACCTCACTATTTTCCCCTCTCTTACTGCATTATTTATTAATTTATTTTATATACTTTGTATTGTAAGTAATGTGTGGCACGTGGCCAAGTGGTTAGGGTGTTCGACTAGCGACCTGAAGGTTATGAGTTTCAGCCCAGCTGAGGCAGCATGTGTGTCCCTGAGCAAGGCACTTAATCACACAATGCTCCAGTCTATCCAGCTGAAAAATGGGTACCGGCAAAAAAAATGCTGGAGGTCAACCTCGTGATAAGTCTCGTACTCTCAGTCACTTCACGCCACAGAAACCGGCATAAGCACCGGCCTGATGAGCTACAAAGGCTCGGGACAGGACTGTGACTTTGACTGATTGTAAGTAATAGTTGTTATTACTATGTACTGCAATGTATTGCTGCTACAAAACAATAAATTTCACAACATATGCCCGTGATATTAAACGTGATTCTAATTCCATTTCTGTAAATTTGATAAACCAAAATTCTGCTGCAATATCACAGTTAATGGTATACGTACATCTCTGTTACCTTTCATTTCTGTAACCATTAACATTTAGGAACTTCTTTATCCAGATGGGCATGCATATGAGTCCACAGCCATAGCAATCTGAGTTGATTATTAATTCATACAATCACGTAGGAAACTAAGGGCAGGCAATATATAGTGATCTCAGCAGAGACATACTCATCCTATAAATCCGTAAAAACAAAATCAATTCAATTACGTTTTTATAAAAATATTTTTCTGTTCAAATTTCTCCATGTCCCTCCCTTTCAACAACCACGAAAACAGCCCTACAATCCTGCAAAATCTCTATACTACACAGATCCTGACGAACTCTCTGATATTGCATCACAGATTGTTTGCCTTCAGCTGACTTGGTTCTAAGATCTGGTTTCTAAACGCTAATCTTTTTACTTCCCAAATTCTCTCTTACTTGAGTCTTTTTCTATGACTAATCCTTAAAGTTACCAGCATTACTAAATCTAGACATTGAAGGTTCTAATATAAATGGAAGTTCCTGTAACAAGATTTTAAGCTGCACAACTTGTGTAATATATGATCAAATTAACTTATCATTAATTATTGAAAATGTTCATCAACTTATCCCTTAAAATAGAATTTGATACTGTTTTTCTTAGAAAATACACAGGCATTTAATATGCATTGAATCCATTACAGATAAGAACATTTAGCCACAGGACAATACTTTCCAATAATGTAACACACTGTCTTGAACTGCATTGCATGGGCTGGCCTATATTTTGTATAAGGTTCAGAGGTTGGGCTTGAATACATGACCTTCATACTGAATAGACATTACTGTCATCACTGAGCTAGGGTGATGCTCAAAGCTGAGCACAAGGAAAATAAAACCCACAAACATTCAAGTTTATTAAGACCACCAATAAAAGATGTTCAAGGTGAATTTCAAAAAGGGAGAAAAAATCTGGCAGAACATCAATCAGATGCTTTCATTTGTATCTTAATGGTAATGTATTAGATAGATGCTGTAAGTTACTGATTGTTAGCATTCAATAAAACTTAATTGAGCTGTCATCAGATGTCCAGCGGTCATTAACAAGCTAATGCAAAATGTACCTTCAGCACCATTACTCTCCCACACACAGCCTCAGTTCATCATGAAACAGGAAACTAAAATCTAACTATAACGTAACATAAAAAAACAGTAATTTCAAATTACATTCTTTAAAAAATGCCCTTGAACATGTTACTACAAGAAAATTTGCAGAATTTGTCATGAGTCTTCAAGATGGAGGGCACAAAGAGTAGGAATACAAGGCAATGTTGAGGGTGAGTAATGGAATTAATGGATAGAGAATGGAGCTTCTGGCAGTAGATGAAATGAATGGTTTTAATCTTCACATGTTTGCTGTATTGAAAGAGGATAGAGTAATGACCTATTTACCCATCCCTCAAAAATAAACTGCCTTTTCTTAATAAAATATATAGTCATTTAATATACACTGAAGACACAGTTCAAAATATTATCCATTTTGCAAGATGGTGCTTACCAATAATGCTATTAGCACTACCTGGCCTATATTTTGTACTAAATTTGGAAATTGGGCTTAAATTCATGACCTATAGATTCAATATCCAAGGCAGGAATAGTGTCATCTAATACAAGCAAAACAAAATCTTGGCTCCAATGCACTACAGATTTTGTTCCTAACCCTGGCAGGGCACTCATATTTCATCTGCAGTTTTATTTTTGATGTGCTATTCTTAAACTGTTTTATGAATGAGTCTGTAATTTAGTGGCAATACCACACATTTCTGGTACCTTTGACCTCTCAAAATATTTAAACCTTATCTTTATGTCAGCAGAGGGGTCACTTCCCTTCTGAATTAGTTTCAAATTACTTTACTTTTGTTAACACCAGTGTTGGTTCAAAAAATTTTTCGATGCATAATTTGGTAAAACACAGGAAATGAGTTCTCTCTCATGAGATTTCTTTGTTTTGTGGGTTTCTTTGAATCTTCAATCAAGCACATACCAAAAGCATCTTCTTCCTCAGCAATTCACTCCATCTCAGATTTCTACCAACTGAAATTTAACTTCAACACGAGAAAATCTGCAGATGCTGGAAATTCAAGCAACACACACAAAATGCTGGTGGAACACAGCAGACCAGGCAGCATCTATAGGAAGAAGACCAAGCCTGACAAAGCGTCTCGGCTTGAAACGTCGACAGTGCTTCTTCCTATAGATGTTGCCTGGCCTGCTGCATTCCACCAGCATTTTGTGTGAAATTTCACTTTCTTGAGTTTGGATCCATCCAGAATTACAAATATATCCATGGCAATCCACAATCAGAATCAAGTTAATATTATTGTCATATGTCGTGAAATTTGTTGTTTTGTGGCAGCAGCTCATTACAATACATAATAATAAAAACTATAAATTACAGTAATATATCAAAATTAAATCATTAGTCCAAGGAGAAAGCAAAAAAAAATAAGAAAAAAAACCAAGTTATTGTCCATGACTTCATTGTCCATTCACAAATCAGATGGAGGAAAGGAAGAAGCTGTTCTTGAAACGTTGGGTGTGTGTCTTCAGGCTTCCTTCATGATAGCAATGAGAAGAGGGCATGTCCTGGGTGATGGGGGTCTTAAATGATCGATGCTGCCTTTTTGTGGCAGCACTGGGGAGGTTAGTGCTTATGATGGAGTTGGCTGAGATTACAACTTTCTGCCTTCCTTGAAATTGCATTAATATGTTAGGCCCAGGATAGATCTTCAGAGATGTTGACACCCAGGAACTTTTGATACTGCTCACCCTTTTCATTGCTAATCCCATAATGATGACTCATCACATTGTATTTTAAGGTCTCTATTTAACATCACATGCCATTATATTAAGCATTTTGACTTCCTCAGTTTCACTAATGCAGCAACTCACAACTACACGAGTCCACAAATCTATTTCATTATTTACCTCAGCTCTTATTTTTATAAAAAATATTTTTTCCTTTTAGAAACATATTCAAGTTTGCAGACTTCAATTCAAAGATACAAAGACCTACAGGATATTTTTCCCCTTTCATTTTCCTCTGTTCCCTTCATTTCAATTTCATTCCTTATGTTTCTACCATGCTTTTAAACATTGCCCTCTCTGAACCTGAGTGAACAGTCTTCAACACAGTGCACTCTGCTTAATACTTCTATTTCCTCTCTCAAGGTGTTTCAACGTTGCCACTGTACCAAGGCAATATTGTTAGATTTACACAATCTGCTCCTTAAGTCATGACTACATTCTCAGATTGGATTCATGCACTGGAGAGCAGAATCTGTGTTCATCTTGGACGTATCCTTCTTGTTTCTTTTCAACTCTAGATATTTTTCCAGTTAAAAACTACCATGATTATAACAACCACCTCATTTTTTGCTCCGCTCACTTATGCATTATTCACAAAAAAAAACAGAAATAGTTCAATCTGGTTAATTGCCAATTATCAGTGGAGTGTTGGAGGCTGTTGTCGACTCCACCATCAAGTGGCACTTATCAACATGCAGTTCGGGTTACTCCAAGGCTATTCTGCTCCAGATTTCAAATCAGCTTTGGTCCAAATATGGAGAAAAGAGCTGAATTCCAGAGGCGAATTGCCCTTCACTTCAAGACTGCATTTAACTGGGTGTGGCATCAAGGCTTAGCAAGAGTCAATTGGCATCAAAAGAATAGCCACCCCTGTCACTGGAATCTTGCAAAAACAATGACTACTGTGTGGTTGTTGGATGTGAAAGAACCCACTCCAGGAAATCACTGCCAGAATTTTTCTCAATGGGCATAAAAAAAATAACAGTTTCTGTCACTGGAACCATAACTTGTATTGACCAGACCTATGACATCTACCACTGGGAAAGACAAGGGCAGCAAGTGCATGGGATCACTGCCTCTTCCAGGTTTATGTACTTGTTTGTTTGTTTGTTTGTTATTCATCAAGGACCTCCACCATCAGGGCCATGCTCTCTTCTCACTGCTACCATCAGGAAGGTGGTACAGAAGCCTCAGGGCACTCATGCATCAGGACTACATCTTATTGGCTACAGCTTGGCATTCAGCACTATCACCCCCTCAAATCTAATCAAACAGCTTCGAGACCTTGGCCTCGATATCTCCTTTTGCAATTGGATCCTCGATCCAACCTCTCACTGCTACAGGCGGAAGTCCCACTTGCTTCAAAAGGGCAACAATTATACCAGTGCCCAAGAATAATGTGAGCTGCCTTAATGACTATTAAGGCATTAATAGTCATTAATGGTCATTATGGTAGCACTCACATCTACAGTGATGAAATGCTTTGAGAAGTTGGTCATGTCTAGACTGAACTTCTGTCTCAGCAAGGACCTGGACCCATTGCAATTTGCCTATTGTCACAATAGGTCAACTGCAGACACAATCTCAATGGCTCTCCACAGAGTTTTAGACCAACCGGACAACACAAGCAGCTTCAGGATGCTGTTCATCGACTATAGCTCAGCATTTAATACCATCATTCCCACAACCCTGATTGAGAAGTTGCAGAACCTGGACCTCTATACCTCCCTCTGCAATTGAATCCTTGACTTCCTAACCAGAAGACCACAATCTGTACGGATTGGTGATAACATATCCTCCTCACTGTCAATCAGCACTGGTGCACCTCAGGGGTGTGTGCTTAGCTCACTGCTCTACTCTCTATATACACATGAGTGTGTTGCTAGGCATAGCTCAATACCATCTACAAATTTGCTGATGATACAACCACTGTTGGTAGAATCTTGGGTGGTGATAAGAGGGCGTACAGGAGTCAGATATGTCAACTAGTAGAGTGGTGCTGCAGCAAGAACCTGGCACTCAACGTCAGTAAGATGAAAGAGCTGACTGTGGACTTTGGGAAGGGTAAGACGAAGGAGCACATACCAATCCTCATAAAGGAATCAGAGGTGGAGGGAGAGAGCAGCTTCAAGTTCCTGGGTGTCAAGATCTCTGAGGACTAACTTGGTCCCAACATATTGATGTAGTTTTAAAGAAGGCAAGACAGCAGCTATACTTCATTGGGAGTTTGAAGAGATTGGCATGTCAACAAATAAACTCAAAACTTCTACAGATGTACTGTGGAGAGCATTCTGACAGGCTGCATCACTGTCTGATATGGGGCTTGGGCAGCTGCTGCACAGGACTGAAAGAAGCTGCAGAGGGTTGTAAATAAAGTCAGCTCCATCTTGGGTACTAGCCTACAAAGTACCCAGGCCATCTTCAAATAGCGGCATCTCAGAAAGGCAGCTTCCATTATTAAGGACCTCCAGCACCCAGGGCATGCCCTTTTCTCACTGTTACCATCAGGTAGGAGGTACAGAAGTCTGAAGGCACACACTCAACGATTCAGAAACAGTTTCTTCCCCCCTGCCATCCAATTCCTAAATGGACATTGAACCCTTGGACACTATCTCACTTTTTTAAATATACAGTATTTCTGTGTTTTGCATGATTTTTAATCTATTCAATATACATATAGTGTAATTGTTTTACCTATTTATTTATTACTAATTTTTTTTCGTTCTATATTATGTACAGGTGTCCCCCCATTTACAAAGGTAGAGCGTTTGTATGAAACCATTCTTAAGCCGAAATGGCATAAAGCGAAGAAACATTAATTTATATAGGAAACATTTTTGTAAAAGCAGAAATCCCCTTTGTAATGCAAAAATAGGTTACTAATGTAGGTCTTTTGTAAAAGCGAAGTATTGTAAAGCAAACATTTGTAAACCAGGGGACACCTGTATTGCATTGAACTGATTTAAGTCACATGCTGGTGATAATAAACCTAATTCTGATTTCCTCACTTGCAGACCCCCGGTTAGTTAGGGCTGGCAACAAAATCCCTTTCATGATCTCCATTAGGACAGGTACACTACAAAGGCCGTGTACTTATCCCCTTGCTCTACTCGCTTTATACTAAGACTGCGAAACGAAGCACAGCTCTAATGCCATATTTAAGTTTGCTCTGTCATTGGCCGAATCAAAGGTGGTGACGTATCTGCATATAGGAGGGAGATTGAAAATCTGGCTGAGTGGTGTCGCAGCAACAACGTCCAACAATTTCAGCAAGACCAAAAGAGCCAATTATTGCTTCAGGAGGAGGAAACTAGACCCATTTACCTGCGTTTGCCTTACATCCCTCTCTGGAAAAAGCCTTTGTTGTCTTTTGCATATTGATTGTCTGTCGATCCTGTTGGGTGTAGTCATTCATTGATTATATTGTGTTTCTTGGATTTACTGTGTATGTCTGTCCGCAAGAAAACAATTCTCAAGGCTGTATATGGTGACGTCTATGTACTTTGATAATAAATATACAGTAATTTGAACGTACCAAATCTCCTCTAGTTCCCAATGAAATATAACAGCTGGCACTGCCTTCTTTGTAGTCACATCATTATGTTAGGCCCAGGAAAGATCTTCAAAGATGTTGACACCCAAGAACTTTAAATTGCTCACCCCTCGATGAGGACTGATGTGCATTCCCACGACTTCCCTTTCCTGGTCCACAATCAACTCCTTGGTCTTACTAACTTTGAGTGCAAGGTTGTTACTGTGACACCACTCAACCACCTATCAATTATTTCACTCCTGTATGCCTCCTCAGCACTATCTGAGATTCTGCCAATATCAGTTGTGTCATTTTCAAATTTACAGATGGCCTTTGCTCTAGTCATGAGTGTAGAGAGAATAGAGCAGATAGAGCAGCAGGCTAAGCATAAACACAAGAAATGCTGGAAATACAGAGTAACACATTCGAACTGCTGGAGGAACTCAGCAGGACTCCAGCATCTGTTCAGCTACCTCCTTCAGCATATTCCATCTAGCCCAGGTGACTTATTATCTTCAGACCATCCAGCTTCCCAAGCACCATCTCCTTAGTAACAGCAACTACTTTCACTTCACTTCCCTGAAGTACTCACAGTTCTGGCATATTGCTGTGTTTTTCTTAGTGAAGATTAATGCAAAATACATATTGGTCTGCCATTTCTTTGTCCCCCCCTCCCGATTACTACTTTTCCAAAGTCATTTTCCAGCATTCCACTGCTTTATACTCTTTAAACTGTAGATCTGAAAAAAAAATCTGGTATCTACTTTTATATTATTGGCCAGCTTACTATCTTATTTAATCTTTTCTTTCCTTATGGCTTTTTAGTTGCTTTCTTTTGGTTTTTAAAAGTAAAGTTTTCCGATCCTCTAACTTCCCACAACTTTTTGCTATATTATATGACCTTTCTTTTGCTTTTATGTAGTCTGACTTCCCTTGTCAGCCATGGTTGCCTCATCCTCCCTTCAGAATACCACTTCATCTTTGAGATGTATCTAACCTATGCCTTCCGAATTGCCCTCAGAAACTCCAGTCATTGCTGTTCTGTGGTCATCCCTACTAGTGTCCCCTTCCAATCAACTTCGGCCAGTTCCTCGCTCGTGCCTCTGTAATTCCCTTTACACCACTGTAACACTGATGCATCTTTCAGCTTCTCCCTCCCAAACTGCAGGGTTATTAGTAGCAATTATCAAGTCAAATTCAACAATACCGCTCTAGAAACAAAGTGCAGCAAATAACCACACCTCTGCAGATGATAATCTACGTTGCTGCAGTCAATGGCTGAAGCAGATTTGTGCTGCATGGCTACCAGCACTATAAAGCAAACTAAATATAATGTATATCGATTATGGTTTGGTCTTCAACTCCTTATTTTAACTGAGTTTTCAATTATGGCATTGGCAGTCCATAGACTACTTAATTGAAGAGGGGGGGAGTGTCTGAAAATCAGTTGTCTGTGCTCGTTCATTTAAAGCTCAACACAAAGTACGTGAAATGTGTACCTCATGTGAGCAAAATAAAGCAAGAATGGCAGCTTTCAGTTCATATGAGAGCAAAGTTACAGCAGATAAACATGAAAAAGCTGAAGGAATGGAAGGAATGCTGATTAAGTGTGTGTGTGCCTGCATGCATGGTTGATTTGGTGAAGAAGAAGGGAGAATAAAAGAAAAAGAATATAAAGATGGAGAAGGAAACAAAGAACATGCAACATATGGGCAAGAGCTCAAAATGGAGGTGAATATAAGAGGTAAAGAATAAGGAGATGAGGAGATAATACAGAAAGATCACAACAGCAGCAGGTTCAGGCTAAGAAACTATGATTGAGTAGAAATGTAGGGTGGTGACCCTTCCATTATATTGGACATTAGTGCAACCACATCTGCAGTAGAGTTATTATTTAAGAAAGGATGTAAATGAATTGGAACTATTTCAGTGGTTTACCAGACTGGAATGGGCAAGCACTCTAATTAGCAAAGATTGGACAGGCCAGGCTTACATCTGCCAGCTGACTGAAACAAAAGATCCTCGTGGTTTAGACTGGGTAGATGTGGACAAGATATACCCTCCGTGGGACAGTTTATAATTAGGGATCACTGCTTAAAAAACAAGGGGACAGGGATAAGATGATTTTTTTTGATTTTCTCGAAGTTGAAAGTCCTTGGTGTACACTCTTTGAAGTAGTTTGAAAATGATACTACCATCATGGCCTGTATCTCAAGTAACGGTAAGTCAGAGTACAGGAAGGTGATATATAACTTAGTAACATGTTGCAATGGCAACAACATTTCTCTCAAAGTCATCAAAACAAAATAGCTGATCATTAACTTCAGGAAGAGGATGATGCACATCCTGTCTACAGCAACAGTGTTGAGACTTCAAGTCCCAAAGAGTCAACATTACCAATAGCCTGAACAGGTAGACACCCCACCCATGAAAGATTATTGACACCTCAGCTTCCTCAGGAGGCTGAAGAAATATCACATGTCTCCATAAACCCTTAGCAGCTTTTATTGGTGTACCACATAGAAATTATCCTATCTGGATACATAACGGTTTGGTATGGCTACTGCATTGCACCTGCAGAGGGATGTGGATACAGCTCAGTGCATCATGGACAAACCAGCCTCTCCTCCACGGACACTGTCTGTACTTTTACACTGCCTCAATAAAGCAGCTAGCACAATCAAAGACTTCACCCACTGAGACTCTTTCTTCTCCCTTCTTCAATTAGATAAAAGATGCAAAAACCTCAAGTACATAGCTTCGGGCTCAAGGACAACTTCTACTCTACTATAGCAAGACTTCTGAATACTTTCCTAGTATAAGATGGATCCTTAACCTCACAATCTACCTCATTATGATTTTGCACCATACTGTTTATCTATTCTGCACTTTCACAGAACCTAATACACTTTATTTTACATTCTGTTATTACTTTACCTTATTCTACAACTCATTGCACTGAGTAACGATTTGATCTGTATGAACAGTATGCAAGATAAGCTTTTCACTAGATCTGGGTAAGTGTGACAATAATAGTAAACCAATAATAAACCAATTCCCTTCAGTTAGTATTAGCAATGGCATGCTAGATGGATTCCTGATAAATGAGGGGGTGAATATTATCAAGTGTAATATTTTATTTAAAAATGTATAAAATATAGGGGGGGGGTGCAGGACAAAAACACAATGTTGAGGTTTCAGTGCAATCACCCATGCCCTTTTTGAATGGTAATAGGCCAAGTGGCCTATACCTGGCCCAATTTGCATCTTTGTGCATTTACAAAAGACGTCTTGAGCCTGTGCTACATTCATGTGGATCCTGTCTTGTCCATTTTCCTACACCATCTCTATGTTCACTGATTTCTTTAGGACTGAAAAAAACACAGTTTGAAAAGAGGGGAAAAAATTAATTGAGAAATACAAATGGGGTGGGGTGGGGTAGAAGAGTCAGAGGATGAAAGGAGAAAGAGAAAGTAGAAAAGGAGAAAGATAAGGATGAAGGAAAATAATATTGTATTTACATGTTGCCATTCATAATTTCTCATATCTCTAAACTTTATAGTCAATACCAGATCTAGCCACTTATTTTAATACAGCAAAAGCAATGAACTTGTGCCCATCAGATTCAGATTCAGTTTATTGTCATTTAGAAACCACAAATGCAATGCAGTTAAAAAATGAGACAACATTCCTCCAGAATGATATCACAAAAACACATGACAAAACAGACTACACCAGAAAATCCACATAATGTTTGGCAATCCCCAATCCAGAGTCCGGAGAGGCTGCTGCGTATTATCATCATGCTACCGTCTTAGCGCGTTCCTTGGAAAGGAGCTCCAAATCTACTAGACAAAACAAGACCAAAAACTAAAGCTACAAGACCCACACAAAACCACATAGTTACAACAGTGCAAACAATGGCATAATTGATTTAAAAAACAGACCATGTGCACAGTAAAAATAGTCCAAAGATGTTAAAGGACTATAAGTTCAAAAGAAATCACCACATAGTTTCCACAAGTCCCCAGGGTCCCGACAGACTCGCCATCCCACGCCGGCAGCAGAAGGGAATATCCCCACTATGGACTTCCACGGCGCCGCCCAACTCAGCCTCGCAGACGCAGCACACAATGAAAGCTCCGTCGAACCCAGCCTCGCAGACACAGCACACACCGAAAGCGACCTGACCGCAGCGGACTCCGAGCCCGTCGAACCTCCAAGCCGACGACCATCCCCTCCGGCACAGTTTCTCCGAGCACCAGCCTCTGCCGAGCGTATTAAGACAGCCCTGCCAACAGCCATCGGCAATGCGACCCGGTGGACTGGGGGCCCGTTCTTCCCAGCAGAGGCCCGGACCTCAAAGCAGCAACGAAGAAGGTTCCTCCTGGAAATTTCCCAATGTTTCTCTGTGCTCGTATGTCCATTTTCAATCGATTATGATTGTGCACGGCACCCCACTTCACAAATAACAGATATTCAGCTCCGGAGTGGCCGCCATCTTGGAAATTGAGTGTATCAAAATTAAGAATGGAATAATTGCTCAGAGCTGCTTGTAGTTACTGAGGAATAAGCAGTGAACACATAACCAGGAAAATCCTCCTGTTCTAACAGAATTACTTCTGGACTTTGTTACATCAAGACAGTACCTCCCATTCACATTCAGCAATACATTTGAGTGTCAGGCTTATTACGGTTTTGTGTTGTGGCATGAAATTTGTGCCTACAACTTTCTGACAGAGAAGCTTGATTATTACCAAAAACACAGCTAGAGATAGAATAGAAGAGGGTGTGAAGGAAGAAGCATGACAAAACAGATGAACAGAAGAAAGACAGAATGAGACAGTGCCACTACAAAATTTGCTCTGTTTGCATCATTTACACCTAGTTTACGAAGTAATTAAACAAACAACATCTATGTACCTCTAGGCCTATAGTTTCAATTAAGACCAGCCACTAAAATGAGACAGTATTACATTTGACTGGACATCTGAAAGAAATTAAATATATAAAAACTTATTCTTCAAATTTGTTGATAGGAAACTAAAGTTAAACTAACTGTATGGAAACAATTAATAGCAGAATTACACTTAAAAACCATCGAAGCATTGTGACAAATAAATTTGGCTCTTAGAATCCTTTATACATTGCAATTTATAGTTAGTAAATGGCTAATCTAATTTATCCTGTGGCAGGTTACCACAGTGGTCAAGTGGTAACATTAAACATATTAAAATTGCATATGTTATGCTTCCAGGAAAGAATACTTTCCTTTACCACTGCTGCCTCCATCCTAATATCAAACTTCACCTGAATATCTACCATGCTTGGTCGACCTAAATGAAATTGAGTCTTCTCTGCCAGTATGCATGACAATAAAGCTCATCAGACTTGACTGACAGCCATTTATAATTCTTGCTCTCAGAATAATTAATTCACAAGAGGTTCACAGAAAACAGCCCTGTCACAATAAGGACACAAATGCTAGTACTGTGCTGACCTTTAAGTGGACTAATAAACGAAACACAAAATAATTAAAATATCACATTAATTAGCACATTTTCCGTGATACATTTCAGATTTGCAGTAGTACATTTTATTTGTTTTACTATACTTAAAGAAAACATGTGTTAAATGCTAAATGGATAATGCAGTGAAATCAATATTAAAAGCTAAACTTAAGTTGAAACCTTTGATTTTCAATTTTTTTTCACTACAGCATTTTCAATAAAAGCCTCATGAAACTTGGAGGGAGATGGATATGATTTTGAAAACATGGTAATTAAATCATGTGATATTTTAATTATGTTGTGTTTCATTTATTAGTCCACTTAATGATCAATACAGTACTGAGATTCTACTCCTTATTGCGACAGGACTATTCATGAATAGCTGGATTTACATAATTACTTGAAAGCAAATTGCAAAATATTTTAAAACATTTTTACATCAATAATGCTACATACTGCTGGGCGTATCAGAGAAGGAGGCACCAAAACAAAATCACTTGATACATGCTAAAGAGACTCAGTATTAAAATTTATGATATGGGTAGTAGCTGCAGAAACCACATTTACAGAATCATTTGTATACTTACTATTTGTTAGCATTCTAATCTCACCCATATATATGGCATTATCTTTTCTTTGAATAATTTAATTGATTCAAAAATATCAATTTTGCTGCTTCCTTTTCGTAAGATCCATGTGACTGGTGTCATATTGAATTCAGTTTTAAGCCAACAGATGAGATTCTGTGTTTTGGGAGAGGATGACCAGGGCAAGTCTTAATTCCTTGGAATGTTGGAGAATAAGGGTTAACCTTAGAGAAGTGCTTCAAATTATGAGAGGTACAGATATGGTGGATGTAAACAGACTTTTCCCCAAGATAGCGGAGCCCAAGCTAGGGGGTATAAGTTTATGATGAAGGGGACAAAACACTTAGATAAGTACATAGAGATGAAGGGCTTGGAAGGACTTGGGCTGAATGCAGGAAATTGAGAATAACTGGGTGGACAACATGGTTGGGCCTGTGCTGCATTGCCCTATGATTCTGATTCTAAAGGGAGACCAAACTGACAAAACCAATAGTTAAGAAATAAATAAGTAAGAGGGATTTAAGAGAGCTCTCTCTGTAGATATCATTCAGGTATCTCTTTTACTGCCTTCCTGAATTCCAGATTAACTCTAGAATGCTGAAACACACATATTATACGTATTTGTTGTCATTGTAACAGTCCCAAGTATACTTAAATTATATTTGGCACTCTTAGTTTCTTAAACTGATTTTTTTTAATTATTCAGCTCTTCCTACAATTTACTGATCAACATTGCAACTCATTGCAGGTGGCCAAGCTCCCAACATTACAACCATTTTTCTGACACATAGTTCAAATAATGAAACAATAAAAATATAAACCGGGTGGTAACTCAAACTCCGTATACATGATTTTACAACAATGTTACCTGAAATTTAGCATGTTGTAAAGATAATTTTGACTTTGTAATTAAACTTCAAAAGGAATTCAGCAAAAAAAAGACTCAATTATCTTTTATAATGTGAAAATGTTCTCAATCACATACAAGGCTTACAGATATTTTAAGAAAGTATTTTTTCCCAACCTGTTACTCTCTGTTGATAGCTCCTAAGAATTTGGTTTACTTAAGGGATTTATGGAAGACAAAATGATTATAAAATCTGCATTTGAGTTATCACATATGTGAGTGGATGTTTAAAGTGATTAAGATAGTTACACAAGTTATTCAGTTATCATTATAGAAATCACTAACATTTTTACTCTGTCTAGCTATATAGATAAATATCATTAGGATTAGAAGCTATGAGGATACATCTAATTGAAGCAGTGTAAAACGTCTCAAAATAGCTTCCAAATCAAAATGGATTATTTAATAATCCAAGCTTTCAACAACTGTAATTAGTTCATGAATACCCACTGGAAACTTTTATACTAGGAAGGGATCAATGCCATAGAAGTAAGCATTAAAAATCAAGAATGATTATTTAGAAAAAATTGCACTGAGTTGTTTCAACAAAGAGCAAAAAAAAACAAATATCTATTGCATTATATTAAAAAAGGCAATAAAATGCCTGAGAACTAGAAAACTGAGGCAATCACATCTTTGTTTGGCCCAACCCAAGTCACCATATTAACAAAGGGGGAAAAATAGATAGGATGAGTAGTACAATAACAAAGGTATGAGCAATACAAAATACAATTGAGCACTTTTTATTTTACATAATTAATTATATCACAGTTCAACCATCACTAAACTTTCCCAATCCATTAGCATGAGAGATACAGAAAATAAGACAGATTGAAAAAGAGAGAAACTCGTGAGTACTAGACTAGGCAAGAATCAGAGGCTGCAAATCAAACACTTCCTGATGCATGTCAGCACACTTTCTATTCTGCATACGTGACTAGCATTCTAAAGGTTAACAAATAAAAAAGATACTCAACAAAGGCTTGCAATTAATCCCTTATAATAATCTAGCAAAATAATTCCACATGGTAAGCATGCTTCATCTAAAACAGCCCACAATATAGCATTCAAGGACAGATCTACTTTGCTCAAATGTTTTAAAAAATAGTTCATGGGTAGAAAGCAAGATTTTAAAAAGAGACGACGATTGAGAAAAATAACAAAAGGCTGTCAATCATAGAAGCCCCACATATAATGTGAAAGGCTATCTGTTCCCGTGGAGATAGGCTTCAGTTATCACCTTTGCCATGGGCATTCTGAAGCATAATGAGCACATACTGAAGTATGAGATGTCATTTTAATGGTCTGTATGTAGTAGCTGAGGATGTTTATTTACTAATAAGCTGCACAAGGATGAAAAATAAAACACCTCAAGATCAAGTCCAATTACACAGCAAAGAGAATATGATGGAACACAAACTTACACCAGATCACTGTTTTATAACAATTTCAATAAATTCACACAATTCAGTCTGCAGACCCAATACTTGCACTCTAAATAACATTTCTTAATGTAGTTTGGGTAAGAATGTTTGTTTTATTGTATGTGTCAAGCAGAATTCATGCAATTTCACAGTTTCTTCCGAATGTATTAGTGTGTTCTGTAGATCATGTGCCAGTTTTAACAGATATCAATCTGGGGAAAGGGAGCCTGTGACAGGGTCATATGGTAAATGTGTACTCTAAATGAACATACGTCATGGTTCTGAAAAATAGAAATTACTTTACACTTGATTAAGCTTAATGTTCTAAATGAACATCAAGAACAGAGTGAGCAAAATATAACAAAACAGGCTTAATTTCACTGAAAGGGTCTGGTTAACTTTGGAACAATGGCTATATTAACAAATTAATCTGCACATATCAAACAAGGGAAGCAAAGAAAGTAAGTTTTCAACTCTCAAAAATAAAAATCTTTTAAATTTTAGAGATATGTTTCAATTAAAAGCACCTCTTAGAAAACTTGGAGAATGAAGAATAGGTGAATTTGTAATAATGGACATAAATGAATGATCACTAAGAAAACAATGTAAATCATAAATTTTTGAGATAGACACTGATAAATTATTTGAAAGATAAATATTTTAACATGAAGAGCAAAGTTAAACAGTAAGGAATGATCAGAGAAGCATAATTAAGTATAAAAAAATTAGTTCTACCTTTGATATTATAAGTTTAATTGCATTCTTAATTTGCATGTCTATACAAAAGAAGATTTAGTCCCGTTGGGAGTGACAAAGAATACATATAAGAGGGGCACATAGGAAGAAAAAGAGAGATAGAGAGAGAGATAGAGAGATAGAGAGATAGAGAGATAGAGAGATAGAGAGATAGAGAGATAGAGAGATAGAGAGATAGAGAGATAGAGAGATAGAGAGATAGAGAGATAGAGATAGAGAGAGAGAGAGAGAGAGAGAGATAGAGATAGAGAGAGAGAGAGAGAGAGAGAGAGAGGGGAGAGAGGGGGAGGGGGAGGGGGAGAGAGGAGGGAGGGAGGGAGGAAGGAAGGATTTGGGAGGAAGGACGAAGAAGGGAGAAGGGGAGGGGGAGGGAGGAGGGAGAAACAGAGGGTAGGGGTAACAAGACAGGCACAGAAGCCAAAGTAGGAGCAATGGACAGCATGGCAAATGAACTGAAGCAAATCGAACAGATCCTTGTATTAATAGAGACACAATCTCAATGGCTCTTCACATCAGAATCAGAATTCGTATCACCAGCATGTGAGGTGAAATTTGTTAACTTAGCAGCAGGAGTTCAATGCAATACATAATCTAGCAGAGAGAGAAAAATAATAATAATAAATAAATAAAATAAACCATAATAATAAATAAACAAGTAAATCAATTATGTATATTGGATAGATTATCTTAAAATGTGCAAAAACAGAAATACTGTATATTAAAAAAGTGAGGTAGTGTTCAACACTTCAAAGTCCATTCAGGAATCGGATGGCAGAGGGGAAGAAGCTGTTCCTGAATCGCTGAGTGTGTGCCTTCAGGCTTCTGTACCTCCTACCTGATGGTAACAGTGACAAAAGGGCATGCCCTGGGTGCTGGAGGTCTTTAATAATGGACGCTCTCTGCAACCCTCTACAGCTTTTTTCGGTCCTGTGCAGTAGCCCCTCCATACACTGATACAGCCTGTCAGAATGCTCTCCACGTTACAACTATAGAAGTTTTTGAGCGTATTTGTTGACATGCCAAATCGCTTCAAACTCCTAATAAAGTATAGCCCTGTCTTGCCTTCTTTATGACTACATCAATATGTTGGGACCAGGTTAGATTCTCAGAGATCTTGACACCCAGGAACTTCAAGCTCCTCACCTTCTCCACTTCAGATCCCTCTATGAGGATTGGTATGTGTTCCTTCATCTTACCCTTCCTGAAGTCCACAATCAGCTCTTTCGTCTTACTGACGTCGAGTGCCAAGTTGTTGCTGCGGCACCATTCCACTAGTTGGCATATGTCACTCCTGTACACCCTCTTGTCACCACCTGAGATTCTACCATCAATGGTTGTATCGTCAGCAAATTTATAGATGGTAGTTGAGCTATGCCTAGCCACACACTCATATGTATACAAAGAGTAGAGCAGTGGGCTAAGCACACACTCCTGAGGTGCACCAGTGTTGTTTGTCAGCGAAGAGGATATGTTATCACCAATCTGCAGAGATTGTGGTCTTCCGGTTAAGAAGCTGAGGATCCAATTGCAGAGGGAGGTACAGAGGCCCAGGTTCTGCAACTTCTTAATCAGGATTGTGGGATTGATGGTATTAAATGCTGAGCTATAGTCGATGAACAGCATTCTGACGTAGAAGTTTATGTCGTCTAGGTGGTCTAAAGCTGTGCAAAGAGCCATGGAGATTGCATCTGCCATTGACCTATTCTGACAATAGGCAAATTGCAATGGGTCCAGGTCCTTGCTGAGGCAATGGCCTAGACAATACAAACACCAATGTCAGGATGCTGTTCACTGTCTGTAGTTCAGGGTTTAACACAATCATTCCCATGGTCCTGATAGATAAGCTACAGAGCCTGGGCCTCTGCATCTCCCTCTGCAATTAGACCTCCGACTTCCTAACCAGAAGATCACGATCTGTGTAGATTGGTAATAATATCTCCTTCTTACCGACAATCAACACTGGGATGTGTACTCTCTATTCTCTCTACACCCATGACTGTGTGGCTACGCATAACTCAAATGCCAACTAAATTTCTAATGATGCAAACATTGTTGGCAGAATCTCAGATAGAGATGAGGGGGTGTTCAGGGGCAAGATATACCAGCTAGTGAAGTGGTGTCACAGTAACAACCTTACACTCAATGTCAATAAGACCAAAGAGCAGACTGTGAACTTCACAAAGGGTAGGACGAGGGAACATGAATCAATCCTCAGAATTGGAGAGAGCGAGCAATTTCAAGTTCCTGGGTGTCATATCTCTGTTGATCTAATCATATCGATACAGCTATAAAGAAGGCAAAACAGCAGCCATATTTCATTAAGAGTTTGAAGAGATCTGGTTTATCACCTAAAATACTCAGAAACTTCTACAGATGTACCGTGGAGAACATTCTGACAGGCTGAATGTCTAGTATGGGGAGCGGGGGGAGGGGTGGGCTACTGCACAGAAAAGAAGCTACAGAGAGTTGTAAAACTAGTCAGTTCTATCTTGGGTATTAGTCTCCGTAGTATCTGTGGTGAACTACATATACCTGTCTGGACATGCCCCCCCCCCCCCCCTGACTGCTCCTGTGGCTCCTCCCACAGACCCCGGTATAAAGGCGATTGGGGCCTGAGCCGTGGTCTCAGTCTCCAGGATGTAGTATGGTGGTCAATTGCTGCTTGTTCTTTCTTCCAGCCAATAAAAGCCTATATCTCGCCTCACATCTCGGAGAATTATTGATGGTGCATCAGTATCCGAAGAACTCTTCAAGGAGCGGAGTCTCAGAAAGGTGGCATCCATCATCCAGGACATGCTCTTATCTCATTGTTACTATCAGGGAGGAGGCACAGAGGTCTTAAGGCAAACACTCAGCGATTCAAGAACAGCTTCTTCCCCTCTGCCATCTGATTCCTAAATGGACATTGAGCCCATGTACACAACCTCACTTCTTTATTATTTCTGTTTTGCAATATTTTAATTTAACTATTTAATAGACATATATCTATATAGATGCAATTTATTTATTTATTTATTATTTCCTATATTACCATCTATTGCATTGTACTGCTGCCACTAAGTTAACACATTTCACGACACAAGCCAGTGATATTAAACCTGATTCCGATTCTAATTACTCTAATTACGTTTTAAGACATTTATGACAAAAATTCAGGTGCAAAAGAAAATCTCCTTTGTGCACCGCAAGAACTTTTAAACAGCAAATGAAATAGTTCACCAATTACTTTATATTAGTGGTTAGTTGGCTGGCAATCAGAACTATTTGATCTTCAACTAACAGCAGTTATCTCTATCCATACCGGGTCCCTGCTTTATGGCTGTTACATTACATTCTTTTTAATAGCACACTTAATGCTGTACCAGAAGGACACCAGAATACTACAGCTAATTACACTACACCACACCACCCCCTCACACACGGCCCTCACTCACTCCACTCCCAAAGTTCAAATTTTATTATCAAAGTATAAATACCACATACAAACTTGAGATTCACCTTTTTGCAGGCCTGCGCAAAGAAACACAATAAAATCCACAAAAAAATAAACAAAGACCGACGAACACCTGATGTGCAAAAGACGACAAATCACGCAAATAGTTAAAACAAAAGTGAAGAAATAATACACAGAATACGATCTGCAGAGTCTCCGAAAGTGAGTGCACAGGCTGCAGAAATAATTTCAGCACTGAGGCAAGTAAAGCCAGTTCAGGAGCCTCAGGCAACAACTGCTCTCAAACCTAGTGGCATGGGACCCAAGACTCCTGCACCTCACTCCCAATGGTAGTAACTAGAAGACAGGGAGACAAGTCAATGCAATTAGAGGCAGACGGAATGGGTTCAGGTGGAGTATCTTGGCTGGCATGGAGAATAGAGCATCCGCCCCCAGCTGTGACTGCCCAGGCAAATTCTGTACCTGCATCCTCAAGAGTCAAGTTCGCTTTATTCTTCAAGAGATTACAAAATCACTAGTTCATTTAGGCAGTTCAAAAGTACATTTCTTAAACGGAAATTAACTGCAGTGATCATACTTCAAAAGTATATCTAGTAGAGTATCTCGTAGTTTTGTAAGATGCTCACAAATGTCACCAGCACCATTGTGAATCTCTCATTACATAAGCCATCATTAATAAAATAGTGGAAGATCTCACCTTCAGATCCTCATACTTTTAAAGCAGAGAAAATAAGATTTGGAAATTCAAGCAGAGTTGGAAAATAGGAGGAATTCAGAAATGGAGGAAGAGTCATATTAAATATTTAATGTCTTGCTTATGAAATTTTATTCCAAAGCACACTGTCAAAATAAAAAAAAAGTCGAGTAAAGTGGCTCCTTTCTGTTCCTATGTTGCCAAATTATAAGATTAATCTTGAAAGCAAATGAATGCTATCGTCTGTGCAGGCCAAAAGCTGAACTTTCATTCCAAGAGCTGATTAATGTCATTAGCTTATGTGATATCTCTCAAGTGATCACTAGGATGTTTAAAGCATTAGCACTGTTTCAATTCTAAAATTTCATTATTATGTTAATACATTTGGATGATAACAATGTAACCTCTATATTTCACACAATTACCATCTTTCAAGACCATAATTTGGAATGATGCATTCCAAATATTTGCAACACAAGTGGTTTTATTTAAGTATCATTGTGCAGTGACTTTCAGACAATTTCTTCAGAACAAGAAGTACTAGTATAGGTTTGAAATTTAAGTTACTGCCATTACTTTAGAACAAGAAACAGCAGTGTGATTGCTTAAAAGAGCTACAAATGAAACCTGCTCCATTATTATCAATGTAAACCCACAGGATTCAGTATTTCAAAGCTATCTATTCAAATGAAAAGTCTTGCTAACAACAGTGCTCAATTACTTTAAAAGCTTTGAAGAACTATCCATACAATTACAACTGCCACATTCAATCAATAAGCCCTCAAACCAAAAGAAACTGAAATATTTGGTGGAAATTAAACTGGGGAAACAAGTAGAAGAACACAAAACAATTAATCAGCAATTCATTCTGGTAACTTTATTTAAGAGCACAAATTCAAACTGATCAATGAACTTGGTTGATTTCCACATTTTCACTACCAACATTAAATTATTTTGTCACAATTAGAGTGAAGACTGAAGAACTTGAAATGTAAATACTGTGTTATTTCAAGCCACAACCTTGAACTGTTATCTTTCTTTTTACTGATATTAGGAACAAGAGATTGGGGTCGAGGGTAAGATAGCTCTCCTTTTGTATTTGCTCACTGACATTCTTTAAAATCCATGACATTCAGAGAGCAACAAATCAGAATGATGAAGCAATTACACTTCTTTCAATTTGTGATAGTGCAATTTGCTCTCACAATGTGATCTCATTTCATTTTAGGCAAGCAGATGCAGAGAGACTTGCTTTTCAGAACACCTCGATTCAGCCTGCAAGTTTCATTCTGAGCATCCATTTGCCTGTACTCCAGGTCTCGATCCCACACCTCTCTGGCTTCTGTGTTTTTAGTCCCCTACTTTGTTCTAGCAAAGCCTAATGTAGCTCATGGAACACCACCTCATATCCTAAGCAATCACATTATAGCTTTTTTTGTTTCAGCAATGAATTCAAGAAACACATTTAATGAACTTATTAACATAAAACACTACATAACAGTACAGGCCCTTCAGCTCATGATGTAATGACCTCTTAACAAACTCTAAAATAAATCTCACCATCCCCCTACATAGCCCTCCATTTTCTATCATCCAAGAATTTATTAAATGTCCCTAATATATTAGGTTCACAAGGTTAATTCCCAGAATGGCGGGACTGTCATATGTTGAAAGATTGGAGCGACTGGGCTTGTGTACACTGGAATTTAGAAGGATGAGAGAGGATCTGATTGAAACATACAAGATTATTAAGGGATTGGACATGCTGGAGGCAGGATGCATGTTCCCACTGATGGGTGAGTCCAGAACTAGAGGCCACAGTTTAAGAATAAGGGGTAGGCCATTTAGAACAGAGATGCAGAAAAACTTTTTCACCTAGAGAGTGGTGGATATGTGGAATGCTCTGCCCCAGAAGGCAGTGGAGGCCAAGTCTCTGGAAGCTTTCAAGAGAGAGTTAGATAGAGCTCTTATAGATAGCGGGGTCAAGGGATATAGGGAGAGGGCAGGAACAGGGTACTGATTGTGTATGATCAGCCATGATCACAGTGAATGGTGGTGCTGGCTAGAAGGGCCGAATGGCCTACTCCTGCACCTACTGTCTATTTGCCTCTATCACCACCCCTGACACCCAACACTTTGTGAATAAAAAAAAATTCCTCTGACATCCCCCCCATAACTTTCTCCAATCATCTTAAAATTATTTCCCCTCACATTAGCCATTTCCACCCTGGGAAAAAGTTTGGCTATCCATTCAACCTATGCCTCTTATCATTTTGTATACCTCTATCAAGTCACCTCTCAACCTCCTTCACTCCAAAGAGAAAAGCCCTATCTTGCTCAACCTATCCTCATAAGTCAGTGATATAGTGTTTTATGTTACCTTCATTATTGTCTTATAAAGGAGCAACATCTTGAACATTAGCTGTGATTATTGATTGCATATGGATTCCCAATATAAATATGTGGTATGAAATACAGTACCAAACGATAAACATAATGCACTGAAGCAACGGTTTGTCCATAGAAAAAGAAATGTAATCAAATGAATGCTAGTACCATGCCACTACTGAAGTTATGCAACAGATTACTGGTAGTTCAGAAGGCAAGAAATACTACTATGAACATTATTAATCACACCTTTTCTGAAGTAAATTGTGGTCAACTATCACCACAAAGAGTGAAGAAGCAAGTGGAATTGAACTGATTCGAGGGATGAGCTGTACTAGTGTACTGCAAAGCCAGAACACAACATGTTTAAGACACAATTGCAGACAGAGTTGGTACTGATGTGCCCATGAATGACTCCTTGATGCAGAAGAGTTTCGATGCTTGTCAACCTAACCTGGGTGCCAGGTTGGATTGTTCCAAGTGCCAAGTCGATTTGGTGAGATCAAGGATAGCTTCGGGCTGTGCGGCCCAGGTGTGTCACTGCGCCAGGCCTGGGTCCTAGAGTGAGGTACTAGCCAATGTTTAGGCAATTTAAACACCAGCCCAGGTAAACTAGAAAACCCAAGTGCAGAGGGGAAGAGCAGGCTGATTTTGCTTGCTCTCCCATGATGTTCATTCCTCTCTCCAGTGGCCGTCATCTCTGTGAGTTTCGCAGCGTTTTTGCCCTGTTAATATGATGAATGAAGATCGAGCCTTGGGCCTACTACTCTGGCTGCTGCAGGGAGCAGATCAAATGATTAAATCTGGTTCAGAATGTTGTCATTTACATCTAATGTTCGAATGATGTGTGTGTGTTTTTTTCCCTCTTTCTCTGCACAATAGTTACAGTCTTTTTTTAAATTGGGTTCTTCGGGTTTCTTGCTTTATGGCTGCCTGTAAACAAACATGTCTTAAGGTGTATAATTTATACATTCTTTGATAATAAGTGTACTTTGATTGATTGATCTAATCCATGCAGCACTTTGGTACATCTCTTCTGCATCCTCTCTAAAACTTCCACATTCTTCCTATATTGAGGCAACCAGAATTGAACACAATATTCCAAGTATGGTCTAACCAGAATGTTATAGATACTTTGTGCTACATTACCTCCTGGCTCTTGAACTCAATCCCTTGACTAATGAAGGCCAACACACCATACACCTTCTTAGCAATCCTATTAACTTGCATGACAACTTTGAGAAATCTACAGACACAGAACTCAAGATAGCTTTTTCCTCCACCTGGCCAAGTATTCTGCCATTAACCCTGAATTCTGCCTTCAAATTCGGCCTTCCAAAGCAAATCACTTCACACTTTTTCTGCTACCTGCTAGTTCTCAGCCTAACTCTGCATCCTGTTGTAACCTGTGATATACCTTCTACACTATCCACACCCCTATTAACCTTTGTGTCTACAAACTTACTAACACACCCTTCCACTTCCTCATCCAAGTCATTTATAAAAATCGCCAAGAGCAGGGTCCCAGAACAGATTCCTGTAGAACACCACTGGTCACCAACCTCAAGGTAGAAAAACACTCCATCCACAGCACCATCTACCTTCCATGGGCAGCCAATTCTGAATCCACACAGCTTCCCTGGATCCCAAGCCTCTCACTTTCTGAATGGGCCTACCATGGGAAACCTTTATCAAATGCCTCACTAAAATCTATACACACCATATCCATTACTAGACCTTAATCAATGTGCTTTGTCACATCCTCAAAGAATTCAATAAGGCTCATGAGGCATGACCTGTTCCTCAGAAAACCATGCCGGCTAACCTATGTTTTTCCAAATGCTCATAAATCCTACACAATACTATACAAATCCCGTCTGTAAGAATCCTCTCCAATAATCTGCACACTACTGAAGCAAGACTCACTGTTATACAGTTCCTAGAATTATCCCTATTACCTTTCTTGAACAAAGGAATAACATTTGGCACCCTCCAATTATCTGGAAATACTCTTGTGGCTAGTAAGGATGTAAAGATCATCACCAAAGGTGCAGCAACCGCTTCCTTTTCTTCCCACAGTAACCTAGGGTATATTCCGTCCAGCTTCAGTGACTTGTCTATCTTAATCATCTTCAAAAGTTCCAGCACATGATCTTCCTGAACATTGACATCTTCTGGCACATCAGCCTGCATTACACTGTTCTCATAAACAAAATGATTCTTCTCAGTGATAATTCTGAAGCAAAGTATTAAGAACCATCCTTACCTCCTCTGACTTCAAGCACATTTCCCCTTCTATCCCAGATCACATCTATCCTCAGTCTAGTCATCTGTAGAATACCTTGGGGTTACGCTTAATCCCACTTGCCAAGGCCTTCTCATGCCTCCTTCTAACTCTTCAAAATCTATTCTTAAGCTTTTTCCTGACTACTTTGTAATTCTCTAGACCACTGTTGATCCTTGCTTCCTAAACCTTAAGTAAGCTTCTTCCTTCCTCTTGATGAGATGTGGAATTTTTTTTAATCAACCACGGTTCCTTCAACCGACCATCCTTTCCCTGCCTCAATGGGCTAAATCAATCCACAACCCCATGCAAGTACTCTCTAAACAATCTCCACATTTTTGTTGTGCTTTCCCTGAGTACATCTGTTCCCAGTTTATGGTCTCATGTTCCTACCTAAAAGCATCATAATTCCCCCTCGCCCAATTAAATACTTTCCCCATACCATCTACTCCTATCCCTCTGCAAGCCTATGGTGAAGGTTGTGGTCACTATTCTGAAAATAATTAAATAGAGGAATTGTTAGTATTTTGTACAAACAAGGTAGCAAGTGACATTGACATGGAATAAATGTACAAAGGTGTGTCACAGTCTAGTCACATTATTATCTGATTACAATTAGGCATCAAGTTATTGTTTTCTTTGGGTGAAGGTTAAGTAAGAAAGATTAATTATTTCTCTAATTCATACTAGGTAATAATAGTGTTCATTATCTATGTAGTCAATACAGAATACATGATTGAGTTTCTCATAAGTATTTGAAACAGTAATTTGGTCACATTTTCGTGAAAGATTTATGCATATAATGTAAAGCTTAGTCAGAAAATGTTAAGGCTCCCCGTCTTTGCTTAAACATAACTGACAAAATCCTGATGTATTCTATGAAACTGTTAAAATCTAATCCTTTGTGGTTCTAACTGAATGGTCACTTAAGTGGGAAATAATTCTGAGTAATATTTCAGTTTCTATGACAATATTTAAAATTTTAAATTCAATCTTATATAATGTCAAACATGGTTTAGGGTGTTTATTTCCTTGACAGTGAGGTTTAAGCTCAATTGTTTGCAGTCATACAGGACGTAGAAAAGCCTGAGTCCTGAAGAAGGGTCTCGGCCCAAGAATTTAACTGTATATTCATTTCCATAGATGATGCCTGACCTGCTGAGTTCCTCTAGCATTTTGTGTGTGTTGCTTTGGATTTCCAGCATCTGCAGAATTTCTCATGGCTATGTTAATCTATTTAATCTGTGTAAAGTTACTTACCGTAGATTCCGGATTATAAGCCGCTACTTTTTTCCCACGCTTTGAACACTGCGGCCTTTACTACGGTGCGGCTAATGCATGTTTTTTTTTTCATGCCGCCAAAAACATTTTGCCTCATAACAGTAGACCAATAAAATTGATGAGTAGTTCACAGAGGTCCAATGAAATTGTACGATAAATCAAGCGCACTTTCACAATTAAATTATTGTAAATCAGTCATTTGTACTCACCCTCATCAACATGGAAAACACTCGAAGAAAAGCATTGTGCTGCCTTTATGGCAGTTATTTAGTTTATAATATTTTCGCTTAGTAATTCATTTGTTAGTATTTTCTAGTTAAAGTTAGAAGTGTTTTAAGTATATTTGTTTTCTGTACTACATCCCGGAATGCTATGACGTCACATCCGGTTTTGCCGCGTCTTGTGGGAAAATACCGGTTTGCGATAAACGGAAAGGAGGGGGCGAGCGCATTAGACCCGCGCGAGAACGCTGCACGCATATGATGCAGCTTTTAAGTTAAAGGCGATCAATAACTTTTCCTGGTAGGCTGCAGTATATATTTTTTTACCAGTCGTTAGGAGATATTGGAATGTTGTTCGTGCACTGTTCAGTAAAAAAGTATACGCAACGTAATTTGTGTGTTACCGATACGTATGTATATTTAAAAGTAGCCGTGTTACAGGCACGGTTCGAAAAAAAGCATTTGCAATATGTATTTGTTTATGTTACCATACGGATTTAATTAAAAGTTAAAAAATCCTCACGTGTAATATCTTTCTGTGTAAATATCTCATATTACAACGTGGGACACCTGCGGCTTAAAATCCGGTGCGGCCTGTACAAGTACAAAATTGATTTTCTTTCTAAAATTAGAGCCTGTGGCTTTTAATCAGGTGCGCTCTGTAGTCCGGAATTTACGGTAGTTTATATGCATCCTTTTGTTTTACAATACACTTCTCAAAGACAAAGGACAAAAAAAGGATCTTTCCTAATGGATGAGGCAAAGATTCAACTTTGTATACATTCTTCCTACTTTACAAAATATTAATCATATATGAATAATGCTAAAAAGTCCACAACAATTATTTCTTAGATGAATAAGAAAATAAAGTTTGAAGAAGGGGAAAGTGGTTCAGTGTTCAATTTCCAGGGATGTGGCCACAGGCAGAAAAGTACCTTGATTTAAACACACAAAGAGCAATTTTCTAAAGTGCCAAATCACAAATTAATCAATAACTCTACTTATTTTTAAGAAAGCGAGGTATGCAGCTGATCAATTCTGGGCCTGATACCTATCACTGCTATAGATGTCTGCACTTTGCTCATTTCTTTTGTTCCCATGCATTATGTTTTCACACAGTTGACTGGAGGGCTCCAGGGAACAGTTACTGGGTCTTGATTCAGCTCTTCGACAATATCACATGTAGACAAGTAGACAGATCCCTTCAGCTACTTATGTCAGCGCTGAAGTGGAACAGCACAAGCAATAAACTAGCTATTCTTCTCAAAACACCTGCTTTCAAACTGATTCTAACTAACAATGCTGAAGCACAAAATAAGGAAAGACCGATAGATGTACATAACTTGGTTTCAGACATTCCATTAGATTTGGCATTTTGATCGATGGAGTTCAATTAAATAGTATATATTTTTTTTGTGTTCATCAAGACAAAGGGTGGCTTTAATCAAGCACAGATCAGTTGCAGCACTACAAATTGCATGATAAATTGTTCCTTTTCTCAGCTTCAGTTAACAGTGATAGACCTAACTAAAGAAGCATACCTTTATTTCACAAGCAGAACACTCATCACGAACAACCATCAGTCCTAAACCATTTCAATTACACAGATTCATTACAACACAGACAGCAGCCATTTAGCCCATCAAGTCCCTAATAGTTCTGTTGCAATTCCTCCTCTCAGCACTTAAAATTATCTTCCCTCAAGTGTCAATCTGATTTATCTTTGAAAACCCTGATCAACTGTTTCATCATCCCTCCCAGAGTATGACCATTCTCTTTCAGGATAATTGCAATACATGGCCTGTGCCCTTTGCCCATCATTCTAAATCTGTGCCTCCAGTCTGAGAGGCATTTGTTAACTCTCCAAGGAAGAACAACTCCAGATTCTCCATGAATCTAGTACTATCCATTTTTAAGTTCTGTGACATGTATAAATTTTGAAATTTTATCTTATTAGACCAGTTAACTTGTTAACGGATACCAGTGGTTCTAGCACTGTTCACTATCCTCCAGTCTGATAACAATCATTTACAATAGATTTGTACTGTCAACAGAAACTTCGCTGTAAAACATTTTAATATATCAGAATAATTTTGGAGCATAGCACCAGGGTTACCAAGAATGTTATATTAATATTCACTAGTCTTCTATGAAGTGGCAAAGATTTTTTTTGGAAACAAACTAAATAGTGAATTGCCATTGATATGCACACATTTACCATTAATAGTAATGGTAGATCTAATATTTGAAATGGGGTAAATTTACCTACTAGTCTTTTCACGCAAACTCAGAAGACTGCCATAATTCAATTATCATTCCTAGGCTGATAAAACTCAGCAATTAATTCATTAAAGACAAAATAGAATTATCAGCCCATGAACAGTAATATTATGCAGAATTATGAAATACATGAAGAACCACTGTGGAGAATTTTTAAGAGGGATACTTTGTTAATTGGCAAAACTATATCTGCATAATTGTGTACACTAATCACATAATTTGATGCCACAGAAGTTGCCATTCAATTTATGATAGGTCATCTTCACAGGTAAAATTAAAAAGCTATTCAAAATTGAATAATTATGTCTAATAAATTCCAAGTAACAATTAATTCTGGGAAGGTTACACAACACTACTTTGCAACACACTCCAAACTTTGTTTTAGCCATTACATTCGCTACTTATACAGATCACACTGAATATAGGATATAGTCACATCTTTGTAACCAAATTAATTTCTTTTTTGGGTTAATGAAATATTTTAATTTTTTATAAAGCAAAATCACTTAACACAAAAAGTTCCACAGAAAACATACAATTTCCTACTTACTACTATTCATTCACTACTTTGATAACCACATTCTTCTTTCTCAAACCTTATTACTTCATTATTGCTTAGATAGAGCTAATATCAATCTGTACATAAAACTGATTCTTTGGGGCGGTAACACAGTTCCATTCCCTTTATGAAGTTTTTAAAAACACAACTCCAAATATTGCCTCTATTTCAGAAAAGAATTGTAGAAATTGTATTGATTCTCCGTGATTACTGCTTAGAAAATGCAAAATAACGAATGGAACTTTAAATGTATTGAAAGTCATGGTATTCCTAAATGAAGACAGTGTGAAAAATCCAAAGTAATTGTTAAACAAATGTGTAACTACAAGATCAAAGAAACAGCATGAGCAGGCCATATGGCCCCTTTTACCTGCTCAGCCACGCACTAAAATCATGGCTGATTGTTCCCTTAACTGACCCCATGAACCTGTTGATGCCTTTAATATCAAAGACTCTATCAATCTTTGCCTTCATACAGAGCAGCCTCTTGAGCAGAGAACTCCAAAGATTCGGTACCCTTTGGGCAAAGAAATTTAGTCAGGGATCCCTGACTCCAGCAGTATAAACCAATGTTGAACATTTAGCAAAGAATTTAAATCTAGTGAAAAGCATCTTTAATTAACACCAACTTAACAACGATGATAGCAGAATGGAGAAGCTGTACTTCAATTTTACAAAGTTGATCTCTTCTTTAGAGAAGAGGTCACTAATATTACAGTATGTCTGGTAGGGTGGGTGAAAAGACAGGGTTTCGATTTTTGGATGAGACTCAAATTAAAGTTATAAATACAATTATTAAATAGGTAAGTCAGTTGACATCTGTACCCAGGGCTGGCTCGAATGCAGAAATCAGTACAGCCAGAAGTACTTGAGATGGATACCATTGGCTGGAGAACATACAGATATTCTGATCTTTTATTTAACTTTCATCTAGAATGTGATAAACCCTTTTAAACTTTTACATACATCCATCACATTTGATATTTCCAGAGTGTCAGAGGATAGAATGATACACTGCAGCTACAACACCATTTCATTGCTTCAGCTTCTCATCGGGACTTGGGGAGTTTCCTTTGCAGTTAATTACATTGGAATTTCAAGGACTACATTTTCGCATGAAAAACAAGACCAAAAATCTTGACAACTTGTGTAATTTAGAAATACTGAACATTAGTGCAAGTATATATATCTTGACTTAAACATTTTAAAGGCCTTCAAATTTAAATGATCAGTAAAGTATCATAATTAGTTCCTGGGAAAATATCAAACATTGAATGCCTCAAAGTCTTAATATCAATGATGAATCTTGAGTTAGATATTCACTCCTCAGTTTTTTAACCTTGTTTTCTAACACAGCATCTTGTAAGATGGAACCGTTGTAAGTAAACTTCCAACTAAAAGTTTTTTTAACTTCTGGTTGTAAATGGAAGTCAGTCTTCAGTTCTTAAAATGTGAATGAAAGCTCTCTTTATATAACAGCTTTGTAAATAGTTTCCGAATTTTGAAGACTCTCTGTCTGTAAAGAGTCACTGCACCTGATTTATTATTGCTCCAGAATAGAGTATAAGACAATGGGTTGTTTCAAACAGACAAGCTGGCTCTTAAGCTGCTTAATTCAAAAAAGCCAGTAGAACAGATGGATAATATCATTTAGCATATCAGTAACTGATATGTTTTTAGTTGAAAGGTTTATGTATTCAAAGAAATTAGCTTTACAGCATTAATGGTAGCTAGCTAAAATCTATGTCTCCTAAAGATTTTTAAACCTTTTGTGTTAAAAGGATAACTAAGGAAATATCACAAGCTTGTGAAGTCATTAAAGTGGCTGAAAAAGGTATAGATGTCGAGAGCAGTTCAGACTTAGTAGGAATGGAATAGGCATTATCCAGAAACATAGAAGAACTAAAATCTATTCCTCCAGCCTTGGTTTCTGCAACGGACATCTTGTGTGTCTGCATCTTTGGTCTATCTTTTTAATTTATAGCAATTATACCTGTGCTTTGGATATCCTTTGTCTTTTTTGCTTTACGTTTTATCCTCCTGTTTAAAAAATGCTTAATGCATTTGGTTTTGGAAAAGGGTTGTGTTGTAGAAATGGTTTGCAGTTTGGAAATGTATTATAATGTTTCAAGATTCAAGATAACGATTCAATGATTCAAGTTAAGATAGGAAGCCTCTGGGAGAACTACTGAGAAATGTTTAAGATAAAAATGCTCTGTGAGTTTTAAATGTGTTTTAAGAATGTTGTTTGGAGTTAAGCGTGTATCACTAAAAATAAATGAAGTTGTGTTTGAACTACTTTGTTAGCTGGAATTATCTTCTCCTTGGTAGGGAAAGGGGATCTACCACTTAGATATTGGAAGCTAAACTTGCTGTGGAGAATAAACAGGGAAGTAAACTAGTACTTGAAGATTGGGTTCTTACAGTGTAATCTCCCTTTAGTGAAGGTACTTGTGGCTACTTATGTCCAATAGGGCTCAGTCTTCTTTTGAGTTTAGGAGTTTGAGGTCAGCAAACCCTATACTTGCACCCTTTGCAATTTAGTTCTATTTAATATTAAATCTATAGCTCCAGTCTTTCATGTGATTGAAAAGAATGCTCTTCTTCCCTACTGTGCAAATTTTTTCAAATGTTCTATTTAATTCCATGTGCTTCATCAGTGTCATATATAAAACAGATTAGCGGAAAAAGCAGTCCACCCACAGCTTCAGCAAAGCAACATTTCAGGTCGTGATTTCAGAAAACAAGTTATTAAAATAATGTTTATAGGTATTGCTCACCCTTCTCCTCCTACTTTTGTTATTTTCAGACGAAAGTCAACAGAATTATGACTTGGAGGTTTCCACTTAAGTATATCGTCACATCGACCAGGCTTGTACTTCTACATAAGGTTTAAAAAAAAATGTGTTTAGAAATATTTATTTTACTTCACTGCACAGATCAAGTAAACACCAACTACTGAAATTATCTAACCATGTAATTCTATATTTAGAGTAGTTAAGAAATGTTTTATCCACAAGAAAACAACCATAGGTAATATCAGGATCTTGCATCTTCATTATATGAGGCAGGAGTACAAAAACAAAACTGGTCTTGCTGAAATTGGACTGGGCCTAGGTGTGACCCCATTTTTAATCTCCATTTATAAACAAAGAATGGAATCGCTGCAACATAGTTCACGAGATCGATTCCCAGAATGTAGACATTAGGGAATATTAGTCTGTTCTCACTGGAATTTAAAGAACTAAGTGACTTCATTGACATAAACAAGTTTCTCAGAGGATTCTGAGGTGATTGAGCTGTGCAAGGCTCCTCGCTCCCACTCTTAACAACTTTCTATAGGGGCACCATCAAGAGTATCTTCCCTAGCTTCATCATTGTATGGTACGGAAGCTGCAAGGCATCAGATCTGAACGCCCTACAGAAGACAGTAAAAACCATCAAGAGGATCACCAGAGTCTCCCTCCTCCCTATTTGTGATACTTACCAGAAGCGTTGTATACGAAGGGCAGGAGCATTGTTGGTGATTGCTACCACACATTCCACAATCTTTTTGACCTACAGGTGCATCAGGACTGTGCCAGACTGTACAACTACTTCTTCCCTCAGGCTGTGAGACTAATGAATCTCCTACCACCACGGAGGTCTCATCACAAGGATATCAAACTGTTTATTGTACTGTTTACCATGCACTACATGGACTTAGAAATATATTTTATTAACTTATCTATCTGTGGTCATTTTTTTTGTGTGTTGTGTTTGACACATGTTTTGTGGGTGCTCTGTGGTCCGGAGGAATGTTGTTTCATTTAGTTCTATATTTTATATATATAAAACCTGACTTGGTCAATGATGAAAGGCAATTTGTTCTAGATAGTACCTGGAATTTGGGGTGGCCAGAAAACTACTGAAACAGGGCAAATCTGCGTGAACATACAGCCTATATGTATTTCTGTTTCTTATATTCCAACTGATCAGGAGACTATTAAAAAGATATCAAAAGTTGAAGAATTCCCAAGATAGCAAACTGAAGCATGAACTATTAATGTTGGCATGTAACTGGGATTCATAATGTAGAAATAACAGTTTATTCTACTGAACTCACCAATTCTCAGTATAGAGATGTCAAAACTCAAAGCAGCAAAGCACATGTGAGGACACTCAATAATCCTTGTCAACATGTTATCTTGATTTTAACCAATGTAGATACATTCATATGTTTGTCCTTCTTGTATTAATTTACAGCTTTCTTTAAAAGTATGACAAATGCAGTAAGAGTTAAATATTATGACTCCGCATACTGATAAGCTGAAGGAGCAACAATATTGGCACGTGTAGCTCTTTATAGTGACCTACTACAACAATTGTATTGGTCAACCAACTTAAAACTGGAAGAGTAGCGAAGGTATCAGGAAGTAACATATATTCCGCAACCTAATAAATCCATAAACAATGCATTTTTTAACTCAATTACCCAGTCCCTCATAGCAGTCACCAACAGAAATTCATTATAATAAAAGGTTGACTTTAATAGATAGGGACTATAAAACCACCTTTAACCCCAATGAAGTGATGCCACAAAGGTAATGAAATAATTCTCCAAATCCATCGAAAATTGCCTACAAAAGTTTCTATTTGATGACATTTTGTTTTACTTTTGTACAGTTACTAATATTAATGGTTCTGCAAACAAGCTTTAGAGATACTGAAATAGAACAAAGCTTTGGCTTTCCAAACCAAATTTAAAGTAAAACAAAAATGTATTCATCATCATCATTTGTTATATCGTATGCCGAAAGAAAATCATTCTTGCACATTTTTCTACAGAAGTGGTTTGTCAATGCCTTCCTCTGGACAATGACTTTACTAAAAGGGTAATTATCAGCCATTATCAATACGCTTCAGAGATTGTCTTCATGGCGTCAGTGGTGGCATAACCAGGACTTGTGATATGCACCAGCTGCTCATTTGACCATTTACCACCTGCTCCTGTGGCTTCACGTGACCCTGATCAGGGGGCTAAGAAGCTACTACACCTTGCCCAAGGGTGACCTGCAGGCTAACAGAGGGAAGGAGTGCCTTATACCTCCTTTGGAAGACACATTTTTCTGCCCCACCATCCTAAAAGTGCATTCAGACTCTTTAAACTAAAGAAAAAATTGCTTACAAAGTATGATATGCAGCCTTCATGTGAATGAAAATGTTTAGTTAATTTCTGATGAAATTTCAGATATTAGGAACAAGAGAAAATCTGCAGATGCTGGAAATCCAAGCAACACGCACAAAATGCTTGAAGAACTCAGCAGGCCAAGCAGCATCTATGGAAAAGAGTAAACAGACATTTCGGGCTGAGACCCCTCATCAGAACTGGGAAAGGTCTCGCCCAAAACATCGATTGTACTCTTTACCATTGATGCTGCCTGGCTTACTGTGCTCCTCCAGCATTTGTGTGTGCTGTTTTTTTAGATATTGGGAATCATTTAGCATCATCAAGCAAATGAAATCAAGACAAGACGTGATATTAATTCACAAAAGAGCCTAAGTAAATAAATACTCATAACCTGGGGTTCTTACATCAAATCTGGAATTTTGGCCTTATGTTCTATCTTGCCTTAGTTGCCATTTACTGCTTTGGCAAACCTTTAATGTACATATATTGTCTATATAGAATGAGGAAATTATTATTTTGTAACAGATCTTTAGATTATATCATTATCTAGCTCAAATCATTACCTAGCCCAAATCATTATCAAGCTCAAAGCCTGAAGAATACTTCTCACCCTAGGGCAGCACTTGAAGAAATAGAAATGCAGAAAGAATGCAGTTTGTTTGTTTGTTTGTTTATTTTACAGGTCAGAACAGGCCCTTCCTGCCCTCTGAGTTAAGTCACCTCAGCAACCCCTGACAAATCTGATTAACCCTAACCTAATCATGAGAAAATTTACAAGGACAAATTAGCCTAGACAGTATATCTTTGGAACGCCTCGAGCTGTAATAGTGTCACACTAACCGCTATACTACCATGACACCAATTTTAAGCTCATGTAATTTCACACATTCAAACTTTAGCAGAAATATCTGAATGATTAATAAACAATTCAATTCCATTTCAAAATTTAATTTTGATGAGTTGAATACCAGTACCTCTAAGTACAAATTTTCCTATTCTAAATATTTTGAAAAATACCCACTATTATCCTTCCCCTTCATATATTTATTTGTACTGCATTTATACTACAAAATAATTACTCAGTCATGTATGCATCTATCTGTGTGGGGCTAAAAAGATTGAAACAACAAAACCAACCAAAGGAAATTGAGGATAAAACAGAAGTTTAAACATAAAAGCGAAAGCAACCAGAAAATTGAAATATTTGATAATATCTCCTTATGTGGCTTGGTGTCAATTCTTCTTTGAAGTAGGTTGGTGTGAAGGCCAGTGGGGTACTTTGCAAGGATACTGCAGTATGCACATTGGAGTTGGTGGTTGAGTATAGTGGCAAGTCAGTTGATAGCAGGCTCAATGACAATAGATAAAACATCTAGTCATGATTTTAAAATATAAATCAGAAAATCCATACTATCTATATGATATCACATGATTGAAGTATTGTACATTTGTCAGTATTTTTCACCAGTTTAGTTTAGCCATTTGTAATACAGAATGTCAAATGTACAAGTAACAAAGTGAAGGCATAATCTTCTAAATCATCTATTTTCATTTTCTGTAGCACCAGAAGGAAAATATGTTAGAAGTGACAAAATGACTGAATAGGTCCGCTCAAGGTCTTTAAACTCATCTGTGCTTCTCAGCACCTATGACAGGTACATTTTTCATTTGGATGGACATTACTTTCAGAGAGTCTGTGTAAATTTATTCATTTACATTTCTTACATCTAGCTGAGAACACTTGAATAATGATTTGACCCTGCCTGGTTTCAGCTATAACTCAAAAGCACAATTTCTGGGAAACTGCATTAAATTTATCCTCCTTCCTAACCTCACAGTTCTTCTCAAGTTAGGGTTTAAAATTGCTTGTTTCAGTTTTCTGTGTGGTGGCAACACCCACTCACTAACAAGATGATAATATATGCAAGGTTTTTGCTAAAACATTGTAGTTTATAAACAGAAGACTCTTCAAATGCAATAATTTTGCCTTCCATTTGTTTGAACTACATTCTTGCTACTTTTACTTCTTTAAGATAGTCTGAGAGGGTCCTTATCAAAATTATCTTACAAAACGTTATATCTAGAAGAATAAGTCAATGGCTTAGTGCTGTTACTAGCATCATTTCGTAATCTAGTTAGCTTTAAAAGAAAGCTGGATAAACCTATGCAATTTCTTCATAACGAATGAGCCAAACACACGTCAAATGTAAATATTTGTCATGGCACAGATATGCTGGTGCCCTGCTGTGACAAAGCAGTTTTAATAACAAATGCAAAACAAAATGTGGCTCATTACTACCTATGGTTGTGCTATACACTACTTTCATTTTGTCTTTATTCTTAAAAAAAGCTACCTTATTAGCTTTGCTTAACTTCTGCAAGCGCTATTCCTTGAATGCAAATCACCTGTCTTCCAGATGCCAATGACACCTGAGGCTACACCAGGAAGCTACATATGAAGGGGTGCTGCAGCAATTCCTCATTTCCTAGATCAGTCAAGTGGCTTAGAGTACCAAATTCAGAAACCCACAGGAACTTTCAGATGTGAAGGCCAACTCACTGAGTGGTATATTTTTCTGTAAGTCTCTCAGTCCTGCTGTACATCTCATTTATACCATTGATCTTAAGTTGTTTTTTAAAGACAAGCAACACATCAATTTTATTCCACGGGATCACACCACATCTAACGACAGCTGCACATTCAGAAATGCAAATGCACTGTTACACTGATACTAAGTGTTTGGCAAAGCTCCTATGAAAGGAAGTTGCCTGCTGATATGCATATGATGTCAAGAGTGACCACATTTAACAAAATTATCATACTAACAAGGTTTCTCAAGTATATAATACACAAAAGCAATGTAAGGGTTATAAAACAATATTGATTCAAAACTCCAGAAGCAATTATGCATACAATTATTCAGTAAACAATTTCAGAAGTTAAACTGCAAAAATCAGCCAGTTCTTGCTTCCTAGCTGAACATCCTGTAAACACTCTTCAAAGTGCACTCCGATTTTTAAAAAATGTTGGGGTGAAGTTGTGGAAAGAAAACAAAAAATTCAACAGAAATTAGAAAAATATGGATATACTGACTCATTATTGAATTAATGAAAGGTGGCGCGGTAGCGTAATGATTAGCGCAACGTTTTACAGAACAGGTGACCCGGGTTAAATTCTCACCACTACATTAAGAAGTTTGTACATTTTCTTCATGACCGCGTGAGTTTCCCCCCACCCAGTGCTCCAGTTTTCTTCCATAGTCCAAAGATGTAATAGTTAGTAGGTTAATAGATTATTGTAAATTGTCCCGTAATTAGGCTAGCAATAAATTAGGGGATTGCTGGGCGGCATGTCTCGGAGGGACAGAAGGGCCTACTGTGCACTGTAGCTCAATAAATAGATAATTTTAGCTCAGGTGTTCCTAATCTTTTTTTATGCCATGGACCCCTTTAGCAGTCAGATGAAACATATCGATCCCTTCTCAGAATAATGTGCTTCTTTATTAATGTATTTACACAACTATACATTTAAAACATAGGCAAGTTAAGATGACTTTTATATATAGACATATCAGTGTGAAGGCTGTTGGTGCTCAGCTTGAATAAGAATATTAAATTTTGGGGTGGTCTTTGACAAAGCAACATGCATGTCATAATGGACATCCAATTGCAGGGCTAACCGATAATCTGCCAGCTTTGTTGTACGAGCATCTGCAGACAGGAAGACTGTCATCACATTCTATCTAGTGGAAGATCTAATAACTACTGTGATTTCAAAGTAGTGATATTTATAACAACTGTAATGTTTATGAAAACACTTGTAATTTCTATTGGTGACAAGGTCAGAGGTACTGTTAATACGACTGTGGTTTGTTGCCTACATTTATAATGGAAGAAAATGCTAAATTTCAGTTGGAGGTTAATGAAAATAAATTGTAAATTTTTTTCCCATCCAAGTTCACAGACCACCTGGAATTTATCCACAGATCCCCTTTGGAGTTAGGGTTAAGAAATCCTGATTTAGCTTGGTGGAGGTAAAATACCCACTGTGGAAAGCAATCAAATATATAAAAGTCCTCCTTTCTCTGGTGGACAGAGCGTAGGTGTAGGTATATTGGTGAGACCCGACGCAGACTGGGAGACCGTTTCGCTGAACACCTATGCTCTGTCCACCAGAGAAAGCAGGATCTTCCTGTGGCCACACACTTTAATTCCACGTCCCATTCCCATTCTGATATGTCAATCCTTGGCCTCCTCTACTGTCAAGATAAAGCTACACTCAGGTTGGAGGAACAATAGCTTATATTCCGTCTGGGTAGCCTCCAACCTGATGGCATGAACATTGATTTCTCTAACTTCCGTTAATGCACCTCCTCCCCTTCTTACCCCAACCTTTTTTTCTCTCTCTGTCCCTCTCACAATCACACTTTGCCTGTTTTCCATCTCCCTCTGGTGCTCCCCTCCCCCTCTCTTTCTCCCTAGGCCTCCCATCCCATGATCCTTTCCCTTCTCCAGCTGTGTATCCCTTTTGCCAATCACCTTTCCAGCTCTTAGCTTCACCCCTCCTCCTCCTCCCTTCTCCTATCATTTCGGATTCCCCCTCCCCATCCTACTTTCAAATCTCTTACTATTTTTTCTTTCAGTTAGTCCTGACGAAGGGTCTCGGCCCAAAACATCGACTGTGCTTCTTCCTATAGATGCTGCCTGGCCTGCTGCGTTCCACCAGCATTTTGTGTGCATTGCAGATATGTGTTTATTGGACCGAAGGGCCTATTTCTGTACATATAATTTCACTTTAGTACTCAAAAGTTCAACACAATCCAAGACAAAACAGCCCTATGGATTACCACAATTTTATATATTCACACAATGGGTCTGCAGCACACAATCAAGTTACTTAGCAAGAATAAGATCATAAGACCATAAGGCATAGGAGCAAAATTAGGTCATTCAGCACACCGAGCCTGCTCCACCATTCCATCATGGCTGATTCCGGATCCCACTCAACCCCATACACCTGCCCTCTCGCCATACCCTTTGATGACCTGTGAATGCACTGGCAGTTTTTCGCATACCAAGGACCTTGCCTTATTGGAAGGATAGGGCAGGAAGCAAGTGAGAACACCCCATATTCAATTCCTACAACATCTAGTTAGATTAATAGAGGCAGAGTCACAGAGACATACAGTATGGAAATAGGCCCTTCGGGCTATTGAGACCATGTCAATGTTAAACAACCTAGTTAAACTAATCCTATGTTAATCCCAATTTTGAACTCCCTATTTTTTTTAAATCAACTCCCCTACCACATACTAGGGACAATTTACAGCAGCCAGTTAACTTCCCAACCCACATGCCTTTGGGATGCAGGAAAAACAGGAACACCTGAAAGAAATGCATGCAGAAAATGTGCAAACATCACACAGACGGCACTCAAAGTCAGGATTCAACCTGGGTCTCTAGCACTCTATGACAGCAGCTCTACTCTCCATACCACTGTGCTGCCCTTAATTTGCCTTTTTCTTATCATTGGATCAAAATCTAAGATCTCACTGAGAGCACCATAGAAGTACCTACATCATGGCTTAAAGCAGGCATTTCCACGACTGATTCAAGGATAGATAGGACTGGGCAATCATTTTTGCCATGCCTAATAACATTAAGGGATAAATTAAAATAAATATATTGAACAGAGTTTATATTTTTAAGCAGGAGAAAAGTTGTGTTTTGTATATTTGCCTTAATGGTAAGTAAAAAAGGATCAGCCATGATTGAATGGTGGAGCAGACTTGATGGGCCAAATGTCCTAATTCTGCTCCTATGTCCTATGGTCTTAAGATTTTCAAACAAAATTTTTTTTCTTGAACAGCATTCATACAGAACAATTTATCAAAGCCAAGTGAGATTAAACTTTGCAAAAAAAAGTCATTGAAGAGATAGGCAGCACATAAAGGCATTGTAATTAGACTGTACTGATTTTGATGGCGAGCCCACCAAGAACAACAAAAGTCATTTTTTTTTAAAGGCTTGACAGAGCAGATGCAGGGGATGATGTGTCTACTAGGTTGGATTAATCTCAAAAAGGAAATGGTATTCAGGGCTGAGAAAAAAATTACCGTAAACTTCTCCATTCAGAGTTTAGCAAATCTACGGTGTTTTCTATCCAAGAGGGCTGCAGTATTTTGTTGGGTAATAAAGGGGTCATAGGACATGGGATTAGTACACAGAAGTGATACTAAGGAAAAAGCTCATCTATGATCTTAATGAATTGCAGAGCAGGTGAAAGGACCAGATGGCCAGTTCCTGCTTCTACATCTAGAGTCATCGAATCAGAGCACAGAACAGCCCTTGACCCAACTGATCCACACAAATCAAGATAACTCATCCACGCTCGTGCCATTTGCCTACATTTGGCCCATAACCTAAATCTTTCCATTCCATATACTTGTCTAATTGTTTTATTTTATCTGCCTCAGCCACTGATTACATGTTAATTCCCCTCTTTGTGTAAGAGTTGCCCCTCAAGTTACTATTAAGTCTTTCCCCTCAGCTAGTTCCTGATTCCCCAGTTCTGAGAAAAAGACCGAGTGCCATGTAGTCTATCTATACACTTCTATGTATCTCTATAAGATCACCTATGCTCTAAGGAATAAAGTCCTGGCCTGCCCAAATTCTCCATTTCATTCAGTCCCTCATGCCCTGCAAGCCTGAGGCTAACACAAGAGTCATAGTTTTAAGGTACTTGGAAGTAAGTACAGAGGGGATGTCAGGGGTAAGTTGTTCCACACAGAGAGCGGTGGAATGCACTGCTGATGATGTTGGTGGAGATGGATGCAATAGGGTCTTTTGAGAGATTCTTAAGATAGGTACATGGAGCTTAGAAAAATACAGGGCAATGCAGAATGGTAATTCCAAAGAGCTTCTAGAGAAGGTCACATGGTCAGCACAACATTGTGGGCCAAAGGGCATGTAATGTGCTATAGATTTCTATGTTCTATGTTATAAATCTTCTCTGCACTCTTACAATTTAACACTACTCCTATAGCAGGGTAACTAAAACTGAACACACTCTTCATTTTTTGATGTTCCCAAAAAAAATACAGAAAATGAAACTCTCTGCCATCATCTCTGAAGCACAAGTTTTGATAACTAATGCATTTCATATTGAAATAGGACACAGAGTGGAACAAATTCTAAAATTTCTCTGGGCATTTGGGAACAATTTTGGCTAATAGTGCTTTTGCTACCCATTTCCTGATCTATGGAAATAACTTTTTGTTAGTTGTTGTCTGAAAACAAAACATTTTTGAAAGGTCTTTTTATGTTTTACCAAATCCAGTCCTAGTATCCATATTCCAACTTAAAATCCTCAAAATCTTGGCTGGGAATACTTATGACAAATAATCCACAGAATAATAATAAGAAAGTCATGGATGAAAAATAATTGGTATTCCTGATTTACTTTCAAGCAATCTCTAGGTGAACTCATTAATAGTTATACTGCTAATCCTCTGAATGCCCATCACAGAAGCTGCCTGTTCATCTGCAGCATTCAAGTGACTTTTACATTTTCTTCCCTTGCATCCATTCAGACAGTTTTGAACAATGAGATCCTTCCAATATTTGTTTAGAATTTCATTCTGTTCATCTTATTTATCTCTAACAGTCCTTTGATATCCTTAATCCATTCTGATTCTACTTTCTAACAATTAATTTTTTACCCTGCATATCATTAACACTTGGATTCTTCCTATATTGAATCTAAAGCATCTGCAGGAAACCATCTTTCCAGTAGGCACATGCATGATTCAACAGCCTTATAAAATGGCTGTCAATAATTGCCTGTATCTTGAAAAAATATGAGAGATGGTTTTCTGTATCTCTTTGAGAAATACGTCTCTTTATATATACTGTTAACAATAAGGACATTATTCTGTTCCAAGGTGAACCCTGTGTGTTTCAGATGTTTTTACCCTCAGTAATGCAAGGACCAGATGGCACAAGATAACTTCTCTCAAAGTGTTTGAGCAGTTCATCACAATATAGTTTAATCTTTTACTTAAGAGACCAATAAAATCTGGTTCTGCCTATTTGGCCAAGCTTGCAAATATGAGCTATTTAGATTATTACTAGTATTAGGTTTTGTGCTGTAGTTAATTTGGAACCACCCTACTGTGTGCTTCAGTATAAATGGGCGTTTTAAAATTAATTTGGCTAATGCCTGAAACAATTTAAAACGGAGCAGCTGCAGTCACCAAGAGAAAACAAGGCTTTAATCTTTCCCTATATGCAAACCAACACCAAAGAGTATTATGAAAATGTTACCTCAAAAAGTTCAAAAAAGAGAAAGCAATGATTCAATAACAGGCATGTCTATAGGATGAGTGGTGCTGGGATTAACACATTCCCAAAAGTCAAATGAATGTAAGTGAATTTACACAACATTTGTTGACCTACAAATGCCTCATTTATCATGTCAAGTTGTTTTTGTAGATATTCATATATAATCAAAGATTGATTATAGATCTTAGATTAGCATAATTCATTCACAGATCACTGCTATAAATTCAACATTCACTTCATCCACTTGGCACACACTTTTGAGTTATTGTTCAAAAACATATACAATTAAAAATGACTCTTTCACTGTTGCATAAACTTGACTGTAAGGATGAAGGAGGAGGAAAAGGGAGAGGGAATGAATAAGGTTAAAGAGGAAGTGGTTGCAGGTGAATGGAAAAGGAACAAACAAGCTGGAGGAACTCAGCAGGTCGGGCAGCATCCGTTGAAACAAGCGGTCAACATTTCGGGCCAAGACCCTTCGTCAGGACTGAAGAAGGAGGGGGCAGGGGCCCTATAAAGAAGGTGCCAGGTGAAAAACCAATCAGAGGAAAGATCAAGGGGTGGGGAAGGGGAAGCAGGGAGGGGATAGGCAGGAAAGGTGAAAAGGAATGTAAGGGGAAAGCACTGTGTGGTAGAAGAAGGCGGAATCATGAGAGAGGTGATAGGCAGCTGGAAGAGGAGGCAGAATGAAAGTGAGATGGGGGAAGGGAGAGGGAGGGAATTACTGGAAGTTGGAGAATTCGATGTTCATACCAAGGGGCTGGAGACTACCCAGACGGTATATGAGGTGTTGCTCTTCCAACCTGAATTTGGCCTCATCATGGCAGTAGAGGAGGCCATGTATGGACATATCCAAATGGGAATGTGAAGCAGAGTTGAAGTGGGTGGCAACCACTTGTCCTCACCCGCATCTCCTCCATTTCCCACACTTCGGCCCTCACTCCATCCTCCCGTCACAACAGGGACCGTGTTCCCTTGTCCTCATCTACCACCCCACCAGCCTCCAAATCCAGCATATTATCCTCTGCAACTTCTGCCACCTTGAACAGGACCCCACCACGAAGCACATCTTTCCCTCTCTACCCCTCTCCATTTTTCACAGGGATCGTCCCCTCCACAACTGCCTGGTCCACACGTCCCTCCCCACAGATCTCCCACCTGGCACTTATCCCTGCAAGCGTAAGTGCTACACCTGTCCCTACACCTCCTCTCTTACCACCATTCAAGGCCCCAAACAGTCCTTCCAGGTGAGGCAACACTTCACTTGTGAGTCTGTTGGGGTCAACTATTGCATCCGATGCTCCCGGTATGGCCTCCTCTACACCAGTGAGACCCAACGCAGATTGGGGGACCGCTTCATTGAGCGCCTCCACTCCGTCCGCCATAACAGACAGGATCTCCCGGTTGCCATCCACTTCAATTCTTCTTCACATTCCCATTCGGATATGTCCATACATGGCCTCCTCTACTGCCATGATGAGGCCAAACTCAGGTTGGAGGAGAAAAACCTCATATACCGTCTGGGTAGTCTCCAGCCCCTTCGAATTCTCCAACTTCCAGTAATCTCTCCCTCTCCCTTCCCCCATCACACTTTCACTCTGCCTCCTCTTCCAGCTGCCTATCACCTCTCTCATGATTCTGCCTTCTTCTACTACCCATAGTGCTTTCCCCTTACATTCCTTCTTCACCTTTCCTGCCTATCCCCTCCCTGCTTCTCCTCCCCCACCCCTTGATCGTTCCTCTGATTGGTTTTTCACCTGGCACCTTCTTTATAGGGCCCCTGCCCCCTCCTTCTTCAGTCCTGACAAAGGGTCTCGGCCCGAAACGTTGACTGCATGTTTCAACGGATGCAGCCTGACCTGCTGAGTTCCTCCAGCTTGTTTGTACATTTTGATTTGACCACAGCATCTGCAGTGTACTTTGTGAATGGAAAAGGAGATAGGCTGGCTCAAAGATGGGGTAACAATACAAATATAGAGGTTAGTGACGATATTAATTGCACTTAACATGGGAAGTGAAAGGATGGGTTGGAGTATGAAGGTGTGTGGGGGGGCGGGGGGGAAGATAGGATACAGGTTTGAGTTTACCTAAGAACCAGGAGCATATATCCATGGTGAGATGGAAACTAGGGTTATGATAGTCAGTGGAAAAGAAATTTGTCAGTATCAGTCACCTGATGTCTTTCATGTTATCCAGACAACGTAAAAGAAGTGTGTGCACAGAAATGCAATGAACTCATCTTTAGTCAAGATATTTTTTGTGTGGGGGGGGTGGGAGGTACCCAAAATAGCCCTTATCCCATAAAGGATCCTTTTTAAGAGATTTTGGCATGCAAACACTACAGAGCCCAATGGGGAAAAATAAATTTGGCCAAGTAGCCTCAGAACATTGCATTCAACTGGAGCACTTTATGCCAAAAAACATTTACAAAAATTTGTGCAGAACACCATCACAGACCACATGGTTAGCCTCCTGGAATATCCAAACCCTCAAAGGAAAATGACTTCACCAGAAATACTTTCAAAATGCGTAGAAGATCTTACTTGGTTAATGGTGAGATGGCCAGTACGTACTCAATTCTTCATGTATAGCAGAAGTCTGAACATCACTGGATAATGCTCTTAAGGCATCTGTGATGTGAATGATTCCATCAATCATCTCTTTCCAGAAAGCATACTTACCAAGAAGTCTGGACGAAGTGGTAATTTCAAATATATACGTAAAATAGGATTCTGTACTTCACGTGATGTTCCTAGGGATGCACATTGAAACAACCATCAGCTGCCTCCAAAATATCATCAACTTGATGAAAACATTCTCTGGTCTATGTGAAAGTTGCTGGCCTCCTAGTGCAAGTGCAACTCCTGGAGGCAGAGCGAAGTGATGATGGCTCTAAATGGCGACTCCTTTGCTTGCATCTTCGGAAACAGCTCTATTTCCATCGTTAATATCTCTATTTTTCACTTTCAGGGTTCTTTTGAAGACCTGACCTGGAGTTACATGCTGACTATGGTTCTTTGCAGGAATGTGACCCACTCTTGGGGCTTCACAACCGGCTGTTGTTCGGCACGCCAAAGGCTCGGCCTAAGAGTTCGGCTCAGCTTTGGAGGCTGAGGAACTCAGGGCTCTGGAGATGGGCGGATCGAAGATTGGTGTCCCGGACGGGTGTATCGTGGGACCTGGAACACCTTTGGCTGTGTGCCCAGAGACTTGAGATCTTTAGGCACTGAGCTCAAAAAAAGTGACACAACGGACTTTTAACATCATAAACCAGCAAGTTGTTTGTTGTGCCTCCCATCTCGCAGTGAACAGAGAGAGCCTGTGGTACGTCGAATACTGGGTGAACAACGTAGTCTTTGGAGTAGTGCAAGTCCATGTCTTTGCTGTTGCTTTTGCTGCACGTTTGAGTGCTCGTTGACGACTGCCGATGCTTTTTTTTACCAGTGGGGAGAGGGGGGGGATTGTGTTTGCTGCCACTCACGCGCAGGAGGGAGGGGAACTGGGGGGGGGAGTACTTTGGGGTTCTAACATTTAACTGTCATTCATTCTTTGGATAGTTGTGAAGAAAGAAGCATTTCAGGATGTATATTGTATGCATTTCTTCGACATTAAATGAACCTTTGAAAGTAGCCAAACATGACTAAAACTTTGTAGCTGACATTCTGAAGGTGCAGGAGTAAGTGCTTGCAACTATGAAAAGACTCTATGGGAAAGACCACAATTTAATGTCCACAGGCCAATGTATACTGAGAGACAGGTACTTATATAAAGAGGTATTTGACTGGTCACAGAATTATGCAAGAAAAATTAATGCTAAAATAATTTAATCCTGTAACAAATGGAATAGCCTCTCATACTGTGAATTAGACAAATGTCGCATATCGTATAATACACTCATATGTCAGTGGGAAATCTGGATAGAGCACCAGACTTATTAAATTAATAATAACATTACTGTACAAGGTAAATGGTGCTCTAGGACCTCAAGGTTCAATTCCAATCTAGCTGTATTCTTGGAGGCATGCAATTTATTTATCATGAAAAAAAACTCCAACAGCAATCCAAAGCTAAGTTTTGATTCACTCGAAATCCACCAACCATCATTTATCTTACCAAACAACAATAGTTTGGACAAACCTCATTGTTACCTTACATTCCAACAAACCTACACATAGACCCTCATGATCATAATCCATGTTTACTAAAGCCCCAAAACCTCTCTTGTACTGCACATGCCAGGTTTCAACCTGTGCTTCACTGACTCCAAGTTGTTTGTTCATCACAAATCATTCAGCTAATTCACGATTTCTCAAAATCTAAAAAGCTCCCCCAGCCTTTAAAACTCTATTTGTTCCTAACAATTTGATAGCTCACTCTTGCACACTCTTCCTTTGAAGTGCATGCTACATAAACATTGTTAATAGCAATGGAGGCTGCTGATGCTATGGAATTAGTAAATTCTACAGGTTACGCCCCACTGCTTCTTATGCAAAGTACCAAAGCAGTTCCTATTAGTAGGTCAAATCCATGAACAGAATCATTAATTATGCTGCTGAACCAGCATTGTTTTGTACAGCACTGTTTACATGAATACCCAATAAGCTCTTATGTCTTCTCTGAAAGTAATAATTACCACGTTGATATCTAAATGAAAAGGTTAAAACAGAACAAACATAAAAACACGTAGGCTAAAGAAGTTTCTTCATAACCCAATTTTTAAAGAGCAAGGTTTCTGAATGAGAGATTATCTCCTAACTTTATGAAAACTTAAATGACAAAAATCCTGATCCCCAACTTCAATTTCAGGAAGATGCAAAGAAATTAATGTCACATAATTCAAAGATGGAAATAATGAACTACTCCTTCAAACCGATATGTGGGATGGTATTTTGAAAGATCTCATCGCGGAACTAGACTTTCAGAGCCCTCAGGATGTTTTCACAGATAGGATTATCCTTTAGAATTTCTGTGAATAATGGTTGATAGAGTGCAGAAAGCTATACTAGTTGGCAAAATCAATTTGTAGATAAGAGTTTGTTAGATGTATTGGATCACATATCACTAGCTTCAGAGAAAAAAAACAATCTATGGCTTGGTTCCAAAAGCTTTTTTAATGCCTAATTGTGGATATTGAGTAAAATTTGACATCAACCAAAAGAGGGAGATTTCAAGGTGATGGTAGAAGAAGGGAGTGGTTTAAAGTTCCACAATTATATCCTTTTCAGCTTAAGTCACAGCCACCAATGGTAAAGTAATTAAACTCAGGAAGGTTTGAGGTGAGCAAGAGGAGCACTAATGTCTTGAAGCGATCTACAGCTTTCAAAGGGAAGTGGACTATTGCAAGATTTGAGAACAGGATAAAGAATTTCAAAACCAGGATGTAATGTAAAATGAGATCAATCTCCAAAAATTTCCATTCAACATAGAGGTCACAATATCTAATTTCTGTTAATTAATCATAATTCTAATATTTTTAAATTACCTTATATATTGACTACTCTATGTTCTATAAATTGCATAACCTGAGCCTCCTCCCTCGATTCCTAGGTTTCTGGGCTTCTGGATTTCGTTAAAAAATGCATTGATCAAGGGCAACAAACCTATGACAGTAATTTCTGGGATAATCAGGTGGTAATAATTTTGGGTCTATTACATCTGGAGTGAATATGAAAATACCTTATAGCTCTAGATTACAAGGTCATCTGCTGTTGTCACGGTTTTCTCTCTCAAGTGATAAATCAATTCACATAAACTGATGGTAACAATAAAATACACAAATAAATGACAAGCACTGTTGTACAGACCTACTCTCTATGTTTACTTCACTGTATATATCACAATCTAAAGAAAGATTACAGACCTACTTATTAGACCATAAGACATAGGAGCAGAATTTGGCAATTCAGCCCACTGAATCTGCCGTGCCATTCAATCAGTTTTTCTCAACCTTGTTCTGTCTTCTCCCTGTAACCTTTGATACCCTTACTAATCAAGAACCTATCTACCTTGTGTTAAGTATACCCAATGACTTGGTTTCCACTGCCAATCTGTGGGAATAAATTCCACAAACTCACCAGCCTCTGGCTAAAAAAAATCCTCATCTCAGTTCTAAAAGGACATCCTTTTATTATGAAGTTGTGCCCGCTGGTCCCAGACTCTCCCATAATTGATAACGTCCTCTCAATGTCCACTCAATCCAGGCTTTTCAGTTGTCAGTAGCTTTCCAGAAGACCCCTCTCATTTTCTGAACTTCAGTGAGTACAGGCCCAGAGCCATTGCATGCTCCTCATTAACCTTTTCATTCCTGGGATCATTCTCATAATCCTCCTCTGGATCCTCTCCAAAGCCAGCACATCCTTCCCTGGATACGGGGCCCAAAACTGCACACAATACTCCAAATGTACTCTGAACAACACCTCACAAAGCCTCAACATAACATCCTAGTTTATATATTCTAATCTTCTTGAAATAAAAACTCGCTTAATATTTGTCTTCCTTACTACCGATTCAATCTGCAAGTTGATTGGAGTACTGCACAGATGGAACAGAAGCGATCCCATGCAGGTCCAGCAAAAAGCCTTAAAAACCCAGTCTCTATTAGGCACCACCAAGTGGAGCTGTCGTCATGGGAGCGGTCGCTGTTGGAGTAGCCAGAGAGTAGTGAATCTGTGGAATGCACTGCCACAGACGGCGTTGGAGGCCAAGTTTGTGGGTATATTTAAGACAGAACCTAATTGTTTCCTGATCGGTCAGAAAAGGCCTCCTTTTTCCCCCCACTCAGCCAGTCAGCTAATCTTCTGTGCTAGTAGTATCTTTCCTGCAATACCATGAGGTCCTATCTTGTTTAGGACCTCATGCACTGCACCAAACATTTTGAATATGGGCTTATCTGTACCAGACTCAATCAACTATTAGTTCATTATTTGGTACAGAGGATTTTGAACGTAATGAGCTTCTCTATAAAATAAATCTCCGTACCTTGTTGATATTTCAAGTGAATGTCAAGTATATCTAATTAATACACAACAACTAGACCAGAATATCCAAACAGAAGTCATCTCAGAAATATAATTGCAAAATTATACAAGAGATTTTGCAGATGCTGAAAATCCAGAGTAAAACATAGAAAATGCTGGAGGAACTCAGCAAGTCAGGCAGCATCTATGGAAAGGAAGTAACAGTTGACATTTCAGGCCAAGACAGTATCAGTCCTATTTTTTGCTAATTGACGTTTTCTTTTTCTAGAATCTATACCAGCTTCTGTGGCATAAAAAAGGCTATTAACCAAACAAAATTAATTTTGAAATGTGGAACTCATAAAAGAGTCACTTGCAGAATATCCTGTAATAGGTGAAGATTTTGTTTTTAAAGTCAGTGTTCTTTTTCCACAGCTTGATCTAGCATTTCTTTCAAGGGCCAGAAAACGTCCTTCTGTAGCTTCCCTAAAAGTTCTGAACAATGAACTCAATTTATTTACAAAAGTTTGATGTGTTGAAAATAAAACTGCAGATGCTTGAAACCCGAAAGGTAAGTACAAAATGCTGGAAAAACTCAACAGGTAGCAGATGTGGGAAGAATAACAGTCAAGGGTTTGAGCCCGTAAACCCTTTGTCAGAAACTAGCGTAATACTATACTTCTACCTCTAAATCACTGTATCTGGCCCAACATGCAAACGGCTGATTAGAGAAAAAAAGTTTCCCAAATGAGTCCAACAACTTATCATGAACTTATGTGAAATTGAATAGAAAAACTCTCTTCATAATGAAATTCAAAACTGAACACCTGTAAAGTGGAAAGAATGCAAACCGTGAGATAGTTCTCTTTGAGCAGAGTAGATTAAGTGATCTGACAGAAGTTTTGACAGATAAATAAAATGAAGCATTTCCATTGGGGAAAAGAGTCGACTGCCAGAGAATTCACATTGAAAGTGAATGACAAAGTTAAAGAGACAACAGATTTTGTGTTCACACTGTGAATTACAGTGGAAGCAGTCTCAGTGGTAACTTTCAAGAATACTTCATGGTTAGCTCTACCAAGAAATCAGCACAACATATGGAACATAATTATCTAATATGTGCTATATTCTCATTAAGTATATCGCCATCCTCGATGACTTTATTTTTAAGTATGGGGACATCTCAAAACTCTGAATTTATGCCCCAAATCTCCATATCTCAATCAATAATAATCATTAAGAGTAGTGGTCCTTAGGCAGATCCTTGTGGAACTCCTGCTTACACTTCCATCCAAACTGAAATATACCCTATAACCACTGGTCCTTGCTTCCTGACATCCAGTCAATTTTCTTGACATGCAGCTGTTCTTTCTAAATCCTTATAATTAACTTTGTTATTCAGTCAATTATACAGTGCTTTATCAATTATGCCTGCAAGTCCACATACACAAAATAAAATTGCATTGCTCTCTTCAATTCTCTCCATACTTGTTGAAAGAATTCAGTCAAGTGCTGTTTCAATCACACGGGTCCACAGACATGTAATTGATCCTGGTGCTGTCTATGCAGTGTCTGTACATTCTCCCTGGACCATAACGGTTTCCACCTAATGCTCCGGCTTCCTCCAATATTCTATAGTCATGGAGGTTAACTGGCTACTGTAAACTGTCCCTAGTTACGTAGGCAGAATTGATGGCCAAGTGAAAGAGAATAGTTTACAGGTAACTAAGTGGGGCAATGTGATTGATGGGAAGCTCCATTTCTAAATGTCACATTACTATCTCCTAGATTGTTTCAAGAAACAGGGTCAACACCATTAGACTGACTGGCCTAGTATCACTCCTCATGCAATGCCTATAAAAAGTATTCACCCCCACCCCCCTGGAAGTTTTCATGCCTATTGTTTTACAACATTGAATCACAGTGGATTTAATTTGGCTTTTTTTGGACACTGGTCAACAGAAAAAGACTCTGCCGTGTCAAAGTGAAAACAGATCACTACAAAGTGATCCAAACTAATTACAAATATAAAACACAAAATAACTATTCACCCTCTTTAGTATGATGTGCCAAATCTTCACTGGTGCAGCCAACTGGTTTTAGAAGTCACATCATTAGTTAAATGGAGATCATTATGTGCAATGTTTCAATTGATTGCAGTAAAAATACACCTGTATCTGAAAGGTCCAACCACTGGTGAGTCAGTATCTTGCTACACCACGACGACCAAAGCACACTCCAAGCAACTCTGTGAGAAAGGTTAATGAAAAGCACAACTCAGGAGATGGAAACAAGAGCATTTCCAAGTCACTGAATATCCATTGGAGTACATCTAAGTCAATCATGAAGAAATGGAAAGAATATGGTATGGCTGTAAATCTGCCCAGAGCAGGCGGTCCTCAAAAACTGAGTGTCTGTGCAAGAAGGGAACTAGTGAGGGAGGCCACCAAGAGACCTATGAAAACTCTGGAGGAGTTACAAGCTTCAGTGGCTGACATCGGACAGACAGTGCATACAACTATTACCCGGGTACTTCACCAGTCTCAGCTTCGTGGGAGAGTGGCAAAGAAAAAGCCACTGTTGAAAAAAACTCAAATGAAATTATGGCTAGAGTTTGCCAGAAGGCAAGTGGGAGACTCTGAAGTCTGCTGAAAGAATGTTCTATGGTCTGATGAAACCAAAATTGAGATTTTTGGTCATCAGACTAAACGCTATGTTTGACGTAAGCTGTACATCACACATCATCAAAAACACACTATCCCTACTGTGAAGAATGGTGATGGCTGCCTTTTGCTGTGGGGATGCTTCACTGCAGCAGGCCCTGGAAGGCTTGTGAAGATAGAGCGTAAAATGAATGCAGCAAAATACAAGGAAATCCTGCAGGAAATCTTGATTCACTCTGCAAGAGAACTGTGACTTGGGAGTAGATTTGTTTTTTGGCAAGACAATGACCCCAAGCATAAAACCAAAGCTATACAGAAATGGACTAAAAATAACAAAGTCCCTGTCCAGAGTGGCCAGACCTCAACCCAATTAAGAACTGGATTTACAAAGGACTGTTCACTAACAATCCCCATGCAACCAGACAGAGCTTGGACAGTTCTGTAAAGAATGGGAAAACCCGCAGTGTGCAAAGCTGATACAGACCCATCACACAGATTCAAGGCCGTAATTACTGTCAAAGGTGCATCTACCGAATACTGACTTGAAGGGGGTGAGTAATTATGCAATTAATTATTTTGTGTTTAATAATTGTAATAAATTTAGACCGATTTGTTTTCACTTTGACACAAAAGAGTCTTTTGCTGTTGATTGGTGTGAAAAAAGCCAAATTAAATCTAATGTTTCGGGGGGGGGGGGGGGGGGGCTGAATACTCTTTACCGGCAACATATCTGATAAGTCTGATGACTGTTCACAATACCCTGCCTTTAGCTTTTCTCAATAACCTAGGATATATTCAATTCAGACTCTTCTGTTTCGGCACTACCAGCTTTTAAATACCTCCCTTCTACTTTAAAGCTATTCGCCAAAACTACCTCCATTTTTATTGCTCCTTGAGCAGAATCCTCTACTGAAATCAGATGCAAAAAGAGAACATTGGCACAGTATTGTACACTACAAAGCCAAATTCTTTTTTGTTTTTTTTTTATCAATTACACCTTCCATCAACAAACATTTTATCCATTCTCAAACTTAATTCATTTATAAGACTTGGGCAATACGGACAAGGCCAGCATTTATTCTTGCTTATTCCTTTTTTAGATCACTGTGACATGCAAGTATTACAAGACTTCAACTTCCAGTCAAGAAAATGGGAAGCTACTAAGATTGCAAAAGAAAAACCTTTTGGAGGCAAAATATTCTCTGCAAGTAAGAATTAGCTTGCTTTCACAAATAGGAATTTATCGCTTGATTTGTTTCATCAAGATGCATATCCGATTATCTTATTTAACAGCTATTATTATCATCAGCACAGCTGCTTAATACAGTACTAAAAAGGTTATGTGCTGTATTTATCCCACTGTTATAATGTTTCTGCAAAATACAGCTGTACAATAGAATCATTTAGAAAAGACTATACCAATTATATTGATTGACAAAGCATAAATTAAAAACAGTAAAATTACTGCATGTGGAATGAAAACAGTGAAAGCAGCTTCAGTGATGATTTTCTGTTAGAAGGAAAACATAGATGCCATTAATCAAAGAGCAGTTGATTCCTAATTCCCAATGAATGTGCACAGCACATTTGATAAAAATAAATGTATCCAACAGTTTTCCCCTCATAAAAGGAACTCGAGTACAGACACTTGATTGAGGATAATGTTTTCCTACAAAAAACACAAAGTAACTGTCATATCTCATGATAAGATTTAATTCATCAATATTGTCCTATAGAAATTGCTAATGGGTCACAAATATGGCTACAATGACAATCCACAACTACTGATTTTAGCCAGAGAACCTTGCCTAAATATATATCCTCCTTATTTATTTGAATAAATGATTTAATAAACTAAAAATATTCAAAACATAACAATACAATCTTTGACTTTCATTACAGACTGATATTCTGGGATGAAAATATCCAACACCTTGATATAGCTCCTTGGCTTTTGACTAAAATTCAGAGTGGTACTTTAATTCATCAGAAGACTGCTAAGAAAATACAATGAAGTATCCCTGTTGTCAACCCAGAGGGCATTGGGGTGCTGCTGATTACCTGCCATGATGTTCCATTGGACATGCTTATTGTAGAAACTGAAAATAGGAGTACGGTCTATTCAGCTCCATAGGCATACTCCATGCACCTTGGTAGTGTTTATTCTGGGTGCAAAATTTCACCTGAACTTGGCACATCCCATGTTCCAAAGCTATAAAAGTTGGTTCTGCAGTCCCTAATCAGTGAGAAGAAGCATTTTGTTTGTTCAGTCTTGACTTGTTAGGGTTTTTATGAGATAACATTCTCATTATAGACCTGAGTGATGAATCTGTAGAATTCTTAGTAAAAGGCAGCTGGGGAGGCCAAGTCACTGGGTATATTTAAGGCAGAGGTTGATAAATCCTTGATTAGTCAGGGCATGAAGAGGTACAAGGAGTAGGTCAGAGTTTGTGACTGAGAGGGGAAAGGATCACCTCTGATAAAATGGTGGGGAAGACCTGATGGGCCAAATGGCCTAACTCTGTTCCTACATCTTATGACTTACTAAATCTCTATACATGCATCAGTTCTTCCACCCCAGGAATTAGTCTTTTAAAGCAAACAATCCATTGGAGAAACTCAGTGGGCCAGGCAGCATCTGTGAAGGGAAAGGATTTGGTGTTTCAGATCAAGACCTTACATGGGGAGTGAAAGAGTATGAGAGAGTTGAGGGCAGAGGTATAAAGTGGAGAAGGGTTGCATGAGAAAAGTGAACAGAAGAGAGATGAGGGAATGATATGAAGATGCAGCCAGGGGAGGGGGTGGATGGGGAAGGTGTTGGGTAAGCGAAGCAGGCAAGTGATGAGGGGACGGATGGAGATGGGGCACATGGAGCTAGGTGGGGGAAGGGGAGGTAAAAGTAGAGACAGAGGCTGGAGGGTGATGAGCAAGGACACGAAGGCCAGCAGAAGTGTAATCTGATAAGTAAGCAATGATGGGAACCTGTTAAGTAATGGGCAGACGGAATTAGATGAGTGAGGGGTTCCAATAGGTGGAAATGGATCCAGGAGGGGAAGCAGAATGAAAATGGGTTGGGGGGAGGGGGATGCTGGATTATGGGAAAAGGAACAAACATAGGAAGACCAGTGAAATGGAACACAGGGATAAGGCATACCTATAATTGGAAATTTGGTGTTGATAGTATAAACCTTTGTTGCAATTCCTCCTTGGCAGAACGTCTTTGGTGAGATAAGGAAATTAGAATGACACAAATAATAGCAGATGACGCCAAGACCCTGCATGACTGCAGCAAGATATCCTTAGTCCGGTACTCACTTTAGCAAGGAAGGACACCAATATAATTTGCTTTCCAAACTGCTATCAGTGATTGGTGTAGAAGAATGCCCTGGTCTTGTACTTTCACTACCTTTAATCTCTCACATAATAAACTGTGTTTGAAACCAAAGCTAAACTCACATTGATCCATGCTTCTGTCTTGCATTTTCCGATTCATTTGGCTCTTCAAAAACCATATTGGAGTATCTTTGCATCCTTCTCACAGGTCTGACTTTCCCTGAGCTTTGTATTAATAAAAGTTGACTATACTTTCTTGGCCCTGAGCTGTTATGTAGGAATAGACAAGCTATCTAAAATGACAGCTCTCCATCAAATATCAAACTGCAGCTTCCTCAGTTCTTAAATTAGACATTTTTAATTACAGCAGACAACTCCACGTAACTGTCTAATTGAAAGGTACAATAACAAAAACACTTGTTTCCTTTCATTTTGGCAATAAATAGAAACATACAAGGATGTTCCTTCAGTAGTAGAGTCAGGCTACTCTAATTCATACTCTCAGTAGGTCAACATCTACTCTGATCACATTCTTTGGTGTTTGAAGTTCCATAGTCATCAGTCCAAGGACAGGTAAGCATCAAGACAATAGACAGTCTACAGGGTTCTGACTGAGGGAGGTAAGGGACAATGAGTGAGAATCCTTTAATTTGAGTATTTACTTTCAAAATAAGATATGCTTTTCCTATATGGGAAGTACATTAAATTTAACAATTAAGACTCTTGAAGGAACTACATCAATTTCTCCTATTGACAGAACGTTGATAAATGTGATTCACTATATAAAAGCCATCTTGGATTTATGATCCACATTGCTTCAGCAATCTTAAAGAAAGCTTCCATGAACCATCAAAGAGATGATATTAGCATCCAAATATATTTGTTTTGTCATATTTGGTTCAATGGTAACTGATAAGTAGTTTGTGCACAAAGCAAATGATTAAATCCCAGTCAACTTTTTTTCTTAAAAGAACTGTAAAATGGGGAAGTAATTAGATAATTACTTTCCCAAAAAAAAACACTAGTGTAATTTGAATTAACTTTATCTGTGCCATATAACCCGATCATATAGTCAACGGCAAGTTTACAGAGTTTCCTTAAATACTTCCTACATTCCTACATGACTGCACTCCAGTTAAAATCTTAACTATACTACATGTTTTTAAAAAAATTAAGCTTACCCCAGTTGGTTGAAAAATCAGTCCATCCACTTCATGGCTAACTTCCCGAGCAAAGCTTCCCTCCAACAGCTAAATTATAAACAGAATAAGCAAATTAATAAGTTTAACAACTGAAATGATTACAGAAGCACTGAGGGAAAAAAACTATCTTAGCTACTAATTGCACATTAGATGCAAAAGTTGAGTATAGTTAATCAAAAACTGCTGGAGCATTTTAGCTTCAAATTGCATGGAACAAATATTTCTGATTCTGTAATCAATTTATTATAAGCAGTTGAATGCGATCCAACATTTCTCCTTTATCTAGAAACAGTTAATAGCTTTTATTGCTTTCCACTATGATGAGCATGTAATTGATGAAAACAAAACATATATTTGGTATATCTATTTATCTACAATACCACACAAAAGTCTTAGGCTTGTGTTAATCAAAAATTCTGTAAAATGAAGATGTTTTCAAAGATAATGAAATTAAAAGTTTCTAAATATCAAAAAAACTATACAGAGCAGTAAGCAGTAATGAACTAAATCAAATTATTTAAAACTGCATCAATTCTTAGGTACACTGCTCTGCAGTCCCGATAAGAAAATCGGTTGCAAGGCTGTTCCAAGTATCTGGGAGAACTTTCCACACTTCCTATGCAGACTTTGGATGTCTTGCTGCTTCTGAATCTCTAGGTAATCCCAGATTGTCTCGATGATGTTGAGAGGGCTCCATGGAGGTCATACATCTGTTGCAGAGCTTCTTGTCCTTAGTTTCACTGAAGATAGTTCTTTATGACCTTGGATGTATTTGGAGTCATTATCTTGCTGAAGAATGAATTTGGGACCTACCAGATGCCACCCTGATGATATTGCATACTAGATGAGAATCTGCTTGTACTTCTCAGCATTGAGGATTCCATTAATTCTAACTAGATCACTAACTCAATTTGCAGAAATGCAGCCCCAAACCTGCAGGGAATCTCCACAGTGGTTCACTCATGGCAGCAGAGTGTAGTGTTCTCCAGCTCTTCTATTGAGAAACTGCCTCCTGTCTCAGCCAGAAATTTCAAATTTTGACTTGTCAGTTCAGAGCACTTGCTACCATTGTTTTGCACCCCAGTCCTCTGTTTTCATGCGTATGTGAATCTCTTGTCTTCGTTTCCACTTCAGGGGGATGGCTTTTTAGAAGAAACTCTTCCACGAAGACCATTCAACACAGGAACAGAATTAAATGTGTGGTCCATCGAGTCTTTTGATCATGACCGATCCACATCCCTCTCAGCCCCATTCACCTCTCTGTAACCTTTCATGCCCTCACTAATCAAGAACTTGTATATTTCCACTTCAAATATACCCAATGAATTTTGCAAATTCACCACCCATTGGCTAAAGAAATACATCCTCACCCCTGTTCTAAATGAACATCCTTCTATTCTGAGGTTCTGCCCTTTGGCCTTAGGCTCATCCACTCCTCTCCATATCCACTCCACCTTGACCTTTCAAAGCTCGAAAGTTTCAATGAGATCATTCTTCTAAATTCCAGCAAGTACAGGCCCAGAGCCATAAAATGCTCCTCATACGATAAGCCTTTCATTCATAGAATCATTTTAGTGAACCTCCTCTGATCCCTGTCCAACATCTCCACGGCCTTTCTTAGATAAAGGGCCCCAAACTGCTCACAATGCTCCAAATGAGGCCTCACCAGTGTCTTATAAACTCTCAACATTAAATTTGTGTTTTTATATTCTAATCCTCTCAAAATGAATGCTAACATTGCATTTGCCTTCCTCAAAATGACTCAAACTAATCTTCAGGAAAACCATGTCCCTTTTTTAAACCTAGATTTTTAAATTTTCTCCGTTTAGAAAAGATCTATACTTTTATTCATTCTACCAAAGTGCATGACCATACACTTTCTGACAACATGTTCCATGTGCCACTTCTTTGCCCATTCTCCTTCTGCAGCCTCCCTGCTTCCTCAACACCACGTGCCCTTCCACCTACCTTCGTATTGTCCACAAACTTGACCACAAAGCCATCAATTCTATCACCCGAATCATTGAAATACAACAGAAAAAGAAGTGGTCCCAACACTAACCCCTGCACAACTCCATTAAGTTACTGGCAGCCAAACAAAAAAGGCTCCCTTTATTCACACTCCACCTCACTTCAATCAGCCAATGCTCTATACATGCTAATATCGTTCCTGTAATACTATGGCTCTAATCTTGCCAAGCAGCCTGATGTGTGCATCTTGTCAAAGGCCCTCTGAAATCCCAAGTATACAACATCCATTGATTCTCCTTGGTCTATCCTGCGTGTTATTCCCTCAAAGAAGTTCAACAGATTTTCCCAAAGGAAACCATGATGCTTATCTATGCTAATCCCATTTGACCACATAAGGTTTGCATACCTCTGCATTTTTCCTCTACAAGTACTTACCCAAATGCCTTTAAAAATTGCAACTGTATCCACCTCTGACAGCTTGCCCCAGATAACTTACACACTATTGTATGAAAACGTTGTCCTCAGATCTCCTTTAAATTTCTTCAATCTCACAATAAACCTGCATCTTCTAGTTCTAGATTGCCCTGCCCTGGGGAAAAAAAGATTCAATTCTATGTCCTCAGATGTTTCAGTATTACAGCAGAGTAAAGGGAATTACAGAGGTGTGGGAGAGGAGCTAGCCAAAATTGATTGGAAGGGGACTCCAGAAGGGATAACAGCTGAGCAGCAATGCCTGGAGTTTCTGGGAGGAATTCTGAAGGCACAGGATACATCCCAAAGAAATGAAACACTCTGGTTTCCTTGGCGGCATAATTCTAGGGAAGACAATCTCCCGCCCTGCTAAATGTGTGTGATTCAGGTGTGAGCACATCCCAAAGCCCCCTGTTTGTATGGATGCTGTGTCATTTGTTACCCTGTTACAAATTAATGCCACAAAATAACAGATAGTACACTGCATTCAAGTACAGGGATTATATTCATGAATCTTAACTGAAGGATTAGTAAAAAATAACAAAAAGAAAAGGGCCCATTGTAATTAAACAACCAAATGTGCACAAGTTGGAGCTCATCTTGAACTTCTCTGTCACTCATGCGCTGGGCTCTCAGTCAATGTGAAAGCACACACCACCTTTTGATTGTTGCTCGCAATCCATCTCTAACAAACGGGTCTCCCACCGGATCACAGGCTACAACCGGTTCTCCCCAGCGTCTTCTCTCTTCATCTCCTCTCAAACCAAAGCCCAAGACAAACCTTACTGTTCCTCACCAAGAAAATTGGATACCACATATTCCACCTCATCCCTCATCTTCAACAATAACTGAAACAGGCTGGAAGCAGAACAAACAGCTCTCACACAGCTGCTAAATGAAATACCTACAGTAACAGTAAAGATGTGAACCAGGACATTACTGAAGTATTTGTACTCTAAAGGCAGGGTGACGCAACCATGGCTAACAAGGGAAGTTAAAGCCAACATAAAGAAAACTTTAAGAGAAGGCAACTAAAAAAACCCATGGGATGGGGAGGGGAAATAGATGAAATATGAAGGTAAGCTAGCTAACAATATTGAAGAGGCTACCAAACTATTTTTTCAGGTATAGAAAGAGCAAAAGGAGAGGCAAGAGTAGATCTTGGACCACTGGAAAGTGGTGCTGGAGAAGTAGAAATGGGGGAACAAGGAAATGGTGGACAAACGGCATAAGTATATGCAAGACAGACAAAGGAGAATCAGTGGATATTATGCACTTGGATTTTCAGAAGACCTATGAAAAGATGCTGCACATGAGGCTGCTTCATAAGATAACAGCCCATGGTATTACAGAAAGGATACTAACATGGATAGAGCATTGGCTGATTGGCAGGAGGCAAAGAGTGGGAATAAAGGGAGCCTTTTCTGATTGGCTGTTCGTGACTAGTGGTGTTCCACAGGGGTCAGAATTGGGACCGCTTCTTTTATATTGCATGTCAATGATTTGGATAACGGAATTGATGGCTTTGTGGCCAAGTTAGCAGAAACTATGAACATAGGTGGTGGCACTGGTAGCGTTGAAGAAGCAGGGTGACCACAGAAGGATTTAGACAGATTAGGAGAAGTGGCAAATGGAATACAGTGTCAGGAAGTGTATGGTCATGCACTTTGGTAGAAAGAATAAAGCATAGACTATTTGCTAAATGGGGAGAAAATTCTAAAGTACAAGGTGCAAAGGATCAAGGGAGTCTTGTGGAGGATTCCCTAAAGGTTAATTTGCAGGTTGCGTGAGGAAGGCAAATTCAATGTTAGCTTTCATTTCAAGAGGACTAGAATATAAAAGCAAGGATGTAATACTAGGGCTTTATAAGGCACTGGTGAGGCTTCACTTGGGGGTACTGTGAGCAGTTTTAGGCCCCTTACTTAAGAAAGGATGTGCCGACGTTGGAGAGGGTTCTGAGGAGGTCCACAAGAATAATTTCAGGGATGAAAGGCTTATCATTTGAAGAGCATTTGATGGTGCTGGGCCTTCACGTGCTGAAATTCAGAAGAACAAGGTGGGAATCTCATTGAAACCTATCGAATGTTGAAAGGCCTATACAGAGTTGATGATTCCTGTATTGGGGGAAGTCTAGGACCAGAGGGCACAACCTCAGAATAGAGGGATGTCCAGTTAGAATGGAGATGAGGAGAAATTTCTTTAGCCAAATGGTGGCGAATCTGTGGATTTTCATTTTACAGGCTGCTGTGGAGGCCCGGTCATCGAGTATATTTAAGGCGGATTTTGATTAGTTCTTGATTTGTCACAGCATGAAAGATTACAGGGAGAAAACATGTGATTGGGGTTGATAAGGAAATAGATCAGCCATGATGAAATGGCAGAACAGACTCGATGGGATAAACAGCCTAATTTTGCTCCCATGTCTTATGGTCTAATTTTTTTAGAACTTAACATAGAAACCCTACAGCACAATATAGGCCCTTCAGCCCACAATGTTGTGCCAAACATGTACTTACTCTAGAAATTACCTAGGGTTACCCATAGCCCTCTATTTTTCTAATCTCCATGTACCTATCCAGGAATCTCTTAAAAGATCCTATGGTATCCGCTTCCACCACCATCGCCGGCAGTCCATTCCAGGCACTGACCACTCTCTGTGTAAAAAAACTTACCCTGACCTCTCTTCTGTACCTACTTCCAAACACCTTAAAACTATTTCCTCTCATGTTAGCCATTTCAGCCTTAGGAAAAAGCCTCTGACTATCTGCATGATCAATGCATCTCATCATCTTATATACCTCTATCAAGTCAACTCTTATTCCCGTTCACTCCAAGAAGAAAAGGCCAGGTTCACTCAACCTATTCTCATTAGGCATGCTCCCCAATCCAGGCAACATCCTTGTAATCCTCCTCTGCACCCTTTCTATGGTTTCCACATCCTTCCTGTAGTGAGGTGACCAGAATTGAGCACAGTACTCCAAGTGAGGTCTGACCAGGGTCCTATATAGCTGTAACATTACCTCTCAGCTCTTAAACTCAATCCCATGGTTGACGACGGCCAATACACCACCCCTTCTTAATCACACAGTCAACCTGAGCAGCAGTTTTGAGTGTCCTATGGACATAGACCCCAAGATCCTTCTAATCCACCATACTTCCAAGAGTCTTACCATTAATACTATATTCTGCTATCATAGTTGACGTACCAAAATGAACCACCTCACATTTATCTGGGTTGAACTCCATCTGCCACTTCTTAGCCCAGACTTGCATCCTACTGTTGTCCTACTGTAACCTGACACCCCTTACTTTCTCAATAAGCCTTGCATAGGGTACCTTATCAAATGCCTTACTGGAATTCATATACACTACAGCTACTGCTCTACCTTCATCAATGTGTTTAGTCACATCCTCAAAAAATTCAATCAGGCTCGTAAGGCACAACCCGCCTTTGACAAAGCCATGCTGACTACTCCGAATCATATTATGCCTCTCCAAATGATCATAAATCCTGCCTCTCAGGATCTTCTCCATCAACTTACCAACCACTGAAATAAGACTCACTGGGCTATAATTTTGTGAACTTTAAGTTCATCTCTCAGCCTCCCTCATTCCCTTGAGAATAAACTCCACCTAGCCAAGCTCTCCTTGTATCCACAGCAACTTCCTGCTGAATCTTTTCCACATTCTATTTTGCTATCACATCCTTCCCATTGTATGGTAACCAGATCTGTACTCACTACTTAAGGTCTACCCTTATATTAAGATCGTGGCTGCAAGTTCTAAACTCCTCAGTCAGGTGAAATGTCCTCCCTATACATATCCCTCAAAAGCCTTTAATTTCATATAGTTGAATGTTTTATATTTCATTACTTGCAAATTGCATTTATTTACTTACCCATTTTATAACAGGATAATTTATTTCATTAACTATTTTTCAAAACTTGCCATTTCACATTGCAAGCTTGAGAAATGTGCTCAATATTTAATATCTTCATATTTTCTATTTCCTTTTTGCTATGACACATTAAGTAGCTCATTTAAGTAATTAGCAAGTGTGAAATACTGCTCTGGTGGGCACACAAGTGTAAGCACTAAACAGAAGAAAGAGAAAATCTGATGGATCTTACTATTGTGTTGTTCCTTGTAGATTTAATATTGCATATAATTAAGTGTGCAGCAAGATAATTTGTCCTGCAGTTCCTACATGCAAATAAATTTGTATTGGATTACTGTGTCTTGTCCAGATTAATTAAACCTATTGTGAAGGAGGTTTTAAGTTTAAAAATATATTGGTATTTAGAATTATATCAATTTACCATAAAAAGAACAAATATCATTCATTGATTTACCAGTTAGCCAAAAAATAAAGCAAAGCAAATTTTTTTCAGGTGAAAGAAGAAAAAAATCTGATAATTTTATAAATTTTATTGCTCCTTGAAGACTATTATTTATCACAATCAGAAAATATCTATTTAGGTAAATGCAACAATATATAATTTGCATTTTTAAGAATTAACCGCAATTAATAAAACTACACGTAACACTGTAGTTTTACTCTTTTATGTCCATGTAATTTTCTGCAGTGAGTGCAGACCCCTCCTGCATTTCGATAGGTGAGTTTATCTCAGTGGTGCTGAACCATCATTTTCAAGAGAAAAAAAATGGTTCTATGTAGAATAAATTCATCTCGGAGCATGGCTTCAGTGTGCCTGAGGGTTAGGAAACAGGAGAAGTCAACCGAAGTTCTCACCAAATCCAAATGATCCCAAATGAATTCAACAGCAAAATGCAAATAAAGCAGAAGTTGCTAAAGAATAGCAATTTTTGCAAAATATCATAATATATACTAAACATATGCAGGCATTCTCTAAATACAATGACTGAGAAAAATATACAATTTAACTGAAAGATGAATAATGTAACAAAAAGACAGTTAAACTAGGTAACAAGGTATCGAGGTACAAATTCACTGCAAAGCTGACGTATTAGCACAGCACAAAAAAAAAGGTTCTAAATGACAAACTGAAATATAATGCTCTTCAATCCTACAAAATCTCACAGTTCCCAGCACTAGACTATATGAAGCATCACTAACTTGCAGGGAGCAATTAGGCAAGAAGAGTTCCATGGTTCAGTGAGAGTCACCATTCATTCTCAGTTAAAGCTCCTTTTAAAGAGGATAGAAGCATCAGAGTTGTTGTATTTTTGACCATTTCAATATCTTCATCACAATTAATTGTTAAGTATTGGTATCAAGGGACACAGATCAAAGGTGCATAAATGATCTCAAGGTACATCAGCCATGACCCAACTGAATAATGGAATAAGATGAAGGAGTTTTAATAACCTTCTGATCCTATGCTTTTATGAAATAAATGTCATTAAAGGATAAGAAATAAAAAATATTACGGAATCTCTGCTCTGTAATGCTGTTATATAATGCAATTAAAAAAGATACATTGGTTTCCTTCAAACAGCTCTTAAAATTAATTTCTCTTGAGGTTCACTGGTTAGAGAAATAACAAATCTAAATTTGAAGTGAAGCTCATCAGCTCTTTAAGAAATAAGCATATGAGACAGTAGCATTACTTAACATTAATGAATTACAAATAAAAATAATTCAACCTTTTGCTTAGTCCCTAATAAAAGACAGGTGTTATTTTTTAGCACAGTACTATGTTGTTACTTTTCATGTTCGGGAAACACTGCCTTCTTTAAATCTATAATTTCCAGATATAATTCTATTTAATACCAAAATAAACATTCACATTGATGACCTTCAGTGCAATGTACATTATAACAACTTTAAAACAAAAACATTGATATCTCAGACACTGCACCAGACTTTAAACTACTACTAAATCATACTTCACCAGCAAATTACTAGCTTTGAAAAAGTGTTAATTAGGTCACCACTAGGCATGGAACTAGTCATCAAACAATTTCATTCAATATTCTAGAGTGAGAGAAAATTAAAAGTCAGTTAACATCCCTATTCTGATTGCTTTTAACAATTTCCTGAAGTCTGTATCTGTGTATGCTCAGAGGATACTTGCACATCTATTAAGTCTTGCAGATCATTTTTTTCAAAATGCTCAGTACTGCCTTTGGTCAATCTTTGACTCAGGTGATGAAAGTCCTGATGAAGAGTCTCAGCACAAAACATGGTTACTTTATTCCTCTCGATAGATGCTGCCTGACCTGCTGAGTTCCTACAGCACTTTTTATGTGCTACTCAGGACTGGCAGCATCTGCAGAATTCCTTGCATTTATGGTGTTGGTATGTCTTTACACGGAGCATTACATTCTGTAAAACAACTTTACGAAAGCCTTTCGCCAAATTTCATGACACATGTGAGTGATGATAAATCTGATTCTAATATGGGTCTCTACTGAGGACTGAGAGTGGGAAGGGGGCAGGGAGATGGGAAGGGAGAGGGAATGGGAAGCACCAGAGAGACATTCTATAATGACCAATAAGCCAATTGCTTGGATTTATATGACCTTACTTCGTGTCTCAGGGCTGGCTGTGCCTGCATCTGTGCCACTCCTGCCTCTGGCAACCCTTCTCTACCACCTGTCCCACACCCATCGTACCACGCTTCACCTTCCCATTCCCAACATCCTTTACTCCTACTCGATTTACAAACATGCTCACCACTCCACTTTGACAAATAAGAGTACTGTGTAAAAATCTTAAGCACTACACACACGCACACACACGTCTAAGACTTTTGCAGAGTACTGTAAATTCATCCCAAATTACTTATAACTGTCACCTGGAATTTGATCGACATGGGAATTTATCTTTTTATTTAGCAGTGGTCAAAAATCTCAATATTAGCTTGTAATAGAATGAACTTCTACACAGGAGATTTATTTTAAAAAACCTAAACTGACCTTGTCAAATTTACTTTATAATAGCTGTTACCAAAACTACTTTAAAAGAAAAACTATTCAGAGACAGATTGTCAGGCAATTTGACATTTTCAAATGAAGCCTGTGATCCACAGGACAACAAGCTCATCTGAGTCAAAAAGGTCTGGTTTAAACTCCACTCCAGAAGATAGCTTAGATCATCCAGAATGGCACTTCAGTGCAATACTTAAGCAACAGCTAGTGCCAGAAGAGCCATCTTTCAAATGAGGCAGCAAACCAGACTCTCCTTACAGAATGATACATAGATATTCCATAACACTATCAAAACAATACATGCCCAATATACCTCAAACTACCTTGAGGGGAACATTCTGTGTACAAGCTGTCTAATTTTGGTGCTTTGGATACAATAACGCAGCATTGATGGCAAAGCATTTTGAGATGATAAAAATGGTTTATAAATGAAAGCCTTTCTTTCATTCACATGTAATCATTAAGGAGTACCTGATTTGCCAGAACAAGAATCTTCAACCGGTAAGAGCCGCTTTCTTAACTGACCTCCAAACATGTCCAAAATGATGAATATTTTTGAAAGACAAAATGCTGGAGGAACTCGGTGGGCCAGGCAGCATCTATGGAAAAAAATAATAATCGACATTTCAGGCCGAGACCCTTCATCAGGACAGTGTCTTTTCCATAGATGCTGCCTGACCTGCTGAGTTCCTCCAGCATTTTGTGTGTTTTGCTTGGATTTCCAGCATCTGCAGATTTTCTCTGGTTTTTAATAGTTTTGTCAGAACTTTGTAAAGTTTCATCATTTGATTTAAGTTGGGTAGAGATCTTCACCATATACGAGTTTGGCTGACGGGCCCATCTCTATGCCATGTAACTCTATGACTCTTAAACATTTTTTATTGCAATATTGCAATTCATGATCTGGTAATCTTTTTTCAAAACACATTCAGTTACAGCGTCCAAAAAATGGACACAATGATTCTGATAATCACCTGAGATTTCTTGTTGGTGATGTTTAAAACATGTAAAGTAAGAGCATATTGAAATAAGAACCAACTAGATCAACAAACTGGTATTTGAAATGTTAGACATTCCAATGGCATCATCAAATTAAAAGGCAATGAACCATAGAAAACTATGATCTAAATAACCACAAGAACAACACAATTATAACAGTTGTCTATCCAAAAGAGATTACTTAAAATATAACCCTTTGAATTCAAAAATAGACCAATTAACTTGATTCCTGTGACTGTCTTATCAGGATATAAACAATATGCTCGATCAATATTCAATTTAATGTAGCCTGTTTTAAATTTCAAGAGAACATTATAAGGATTTTCGAACATGACCTATCCCACAAAGCAGAAACACAGAATCAAATAACGCAATAAGCCCATTCGGCCCACCTTTCCTATGCTAACCCCAACACCCATCTAAACTTCTCCCATCTGCCTGAATTAGGCCCATATCCCTCCATGCCTTTCCAATCTAGGTAACTGTCAGAATGCCTTTTAAATATGTTAATTATATCCACCACTACCACCTCCTCTGACAGTTTGTTCCAGATAGTCACAAACTTACTCTTCATGTTTCCTTTAAATTTTTCCCCTCTCACCTCAAACCCAGGCTCTCTAGCTCTAGACTCCTCTGCCTTTAATTGAATCTGAGTCATGAAGCATTATGTGGAATGTCGCAACAGTAAATTCCGCACTTGGTTATTTTGCTTTGTCTGATCTATTCTATAGGTGATGTTTATTTGGAATATCATGATGGTAGTTATAAAACACCATAAACCACAGAGAGTAAACAGAAATCACAAAGGTCATTCTCTATTTTAATTTCAAATTTCCAGTATCACCAGTTGTTGGCTGTACCTCAAATAATGAGTCAGAGTAAAGGAAGGAGGTAAGGAGTCTGGTGACATGATGCCATGACAACAACCTTTCCCTCAATGTCAGCAAACAAAAGAGCTGGTCACTAACTTCAAGAATGGTGGATGGCACACATTCCTGTTGAGGTTGAGAGGGTTACAAACTTAAAGTTCCTAGTTTTGAACATCAACAATAGCCTCTCCTGGTCCAAGAAAGCTCATCAACACCTCTACTTCCTCAGGATACATGCCCCTGTTGACCCTTTCCAATTTTTGTCAATTTATTAGAGAAAACATCCCTTCTGCATAACGGCTCGGTGTGGCAACTACTCCGTGTGTGATTGTGAAAAACAGCAGAGAGTTTTGAACACAGCTCAGCACATCACGGAAACAAGCATCCCCCAACATGAATTCTGTTATACTTAATTGTTTTCTCAGTAAATCAGCCAATATATTTTTTTTAAAACACCCACCCTAGACATCCTCACTTTTCTTCTCTTCCATTGGGCAGAAGATGAAAGGCCTTAAAGCATAAGACATGGGAGAACTAGGCCATTCAGCCCATCATATGAATCATGGCTGATCCTCTCAACCCCACACTGCTGCCTTCTCCCTGTAACCTTCCACTCCCTAAGTAATCAAGAATCTATCAACTTCCACCTTAAATACACTCAATGACCTGGCCTCCACAGCTGACCATTGGCAACAAATTCCACAGATTCATGACGCATTGGCTAAAGAAATTCCTCCTCATCTCTGTTCTAAATACACGTCCCTCTATTCTGAGATTGTGCCCTTTGGTCCAAGACTCTCCCACTACAAGAAGCATCCTCTCCACATTCACTCTATCCAGGAGTTTCAACATTCAATAGGTTTCAATGAGAGTACAGGGTACAGGCCCAGAGCCATCAAACGCTCCTCATATAATAAGCCTTTCATTCCCAGAATCTTTTTCATGAACCTCCTTTGAATCCTGTCCAATGTCAGCACATACTTTCTTAGATAAGGGACCCACAACTGCTCACAATACCCCAAGTGTGGCTTCCCCAGTGCTTTTTAAAGCCTCAGCATAACATCCTTATTTTTATACTCTAGTCCTCTTGAAATGAATGATAACATTGCATTTACCACCGACTCAACCTGCAAATTAATCTTTAGGGAATCCTATACAAGGACTCCCAAGTCCCTTTGCACCTCAGATTTTTGAATTTTCTCTCCTTAAAAAAAATAAAGCAGATATCACCAGGCCAAGGACAGCTTTTACCATACTGTTGCAAGAATATTAAATCATTTCTTAGTACAATAAAATGGATCGCTGACCTTACAATCTACCTCGTTATGATCTTGCACCTTAGTGTTTACGTGCACTGCATTTTCTCTGTAGCTGTTTATTCTGCATTTTATTTGGCTTACCTTCTGTTACCTCAGTGCTCTGTGTAATCTGTATGAACAGTATGCAAGAAAGACTTCTCACTGCATGTCAGTATATATGACAATAATAAGCCAATTCTAATTAACACTTTACCTTAAAAATAATCCAGAGTTTTATTTTTAAGACTGCAATTCATTTTACTGTTCATTGTCCTTTAGCTACACCGCACTAAGCATCTATTTTGAATAACCTGTAGCTCCAATTATGGTCACTTTGAACACAATCCATTAATAAAATAATTCATTCAAGAGAAACTTGAATGTAAAACTTTATTTCATGTGATAAGGTTATTGAGGTGATTTAATGATTTTTTTGGAAAACTGCATAATACTGTACAAGAAGATAGATTGTGCTCGTAGTATTACATGAATTAGAGCAGCAGGGGGCTTGATTAAGCATAAATACCACCACAGATAATTTGGGCCAAATTGTCTTCTACTTCTGAGAATCTCATTAGATATACCAAGGAGGGTGGAGACAACTAGTCCTCCTTGTAAAAAGGTATCTGGGTTTTGCACAATGTATTCCTCAATAGCAACATATTTCATGACAGATTTTGGTGTGGGAAGTGGCAGATGTAAAGGGAGATCATACCAAAAAGGCATCATTTTGGCACCCAAAATATTATTCAGGCACTAGAGTACACTCTCCTTTATTATAGGAAAAAATTTACAAAAAAGTAAAAAATCACATGTTTTTGTGTCATAATTTTCTGTTTCAAATATTACCTTCTGATTGAAACATAGGGAGTGATAGGATTCAAATTAAATTGTATTTTAATATTATAAATTACTGCTAAAAATTGCACTGTGCTTTGCACCATCTTAGCAGAGTTTGGAAAAGTGCAGTCAATGGATTATGTGATCTAGAATTGTTATTAGATTACTTGCTATGTATATTATAAGGATAATATTGTTAAACTGTGCCTGTTTCCCAAAGAACCCTTCTTAAAAAAAAACATCAAAATCAATCAGCTCTACTTAATTAGATTTTATTTCATAAAAAGGAAACTGTTAAAACCAGGAGGCTTTCAATTCAGTTGTTTGTTCCAGCATTTGAAAATCAAAGTACATAAGTCACAATTCAAATCCACTTCAAAAATTGCCAGTTTCCAAAGATTCTCATGTAAATATTGAATAGCAGCTCCATTCTTTTATCTTATTTTTTTGTAATGTACTACATAGGCAATATATGTATGTTGAAAATAATAGCTTTAGTTTATTAACCAAAAATCTCCCCCATAGCTTGTATAGTTTTTTAGCAAAGGAACCGGTATTGCCAGCTCTACATAACATTCTATTTTATTCAAAGAGAATGATATTTATACCATAAATAATAGTAAATCCAGTGAGCTATTTATTGAAAATGGAGTAATACAGTAGAAATATAAAAGATCCATTTACATGCAGGTAAAATATTTCAGACTTTGCATGGCAGAAAATAATAACAGGAAGTAACATTCAAGCACTTAGGCCCTAGAAATGATCAGATCAAAAGGATTTTTGCATCTATCTTTTATGTGGCCTGTCCAAAAATTCAAAAATGCTCTACAAAATGTTTATATATTTTTTCAAGAAGTGTTTCGTATTAAATAATGTTTAATAGTGAAACTTAGCAAAGTTCTAGCAATGATACGTTTATCATCCACTTTTATTATCCAATACTATCCTGCTTTTTATTTCTTCAAAGAATTCCAACACATTTGTCAGGCAAGATTTTCCCTTGAGCAAACCATGCTGATTATGGCCAATTTTATCATGTGCACCCAATTACCCCAAAACCACACCCTAACAATAGACTCCAATATCTTCCCAACCACTAAGGTCAGACTATAGTTTCCTTTCTTTTGCCTCTCTCCCTACTTAAAAGAGTGGAGAGACATTTGCAATTTTTCAGTCTTCCGGAACTATTCCAGAATCTAATGATTCTTGAAAGAGCATTACTAATTCCTCTACAATCTCTTCAGCCATCCCTTTTAGAACCCTGTGGTGTACACCATCTGGTCTGGGGACTTATCTACCTTCAGACCTTCCAGTTTCCCAAGAACCTTCTCCCTAGTAATGGCATCTTCACACATTTCTATCCTGTATCACTCTTGAATTTACAGCATACTGTTAGTGTCTCTCACAGTAAAGATCGATGCAAAATACATATTCAGTTCGTCTGCATTTCCTTGCCCCCCATTACTACCCCTCCAGCATCATTTTCCAGCAATTCAAAATCCATGCTCACCCCTCTTTCACACTTTATGTATCTGAAGCAATTTTTGGTATCCTCAAATGTTATTGGCTGGCTTATTCCATCTTTTCTTCTTAATAATATTTTCAGTTGCCATCTCATTCAGACTTTTACAAGCTTCCCAATCCTTTAACTTCCCACTAATTTTTGCTGTATTATATGCCCTCTCTTTGGCATTTTATGTTGGCTTTGACTAATCTTGTTAGCCATGGTCATGTCATCTCGCCTTTAGTATACTTCTTCCTCTTTAGGATGTATATATATCCTGTGCCTTCTGAATTGCTCACAGAAATTCCAGCCATTGCTGTTCTGCTGTCAACCCTGCCAGTGTTCTTTTCCAATCAATTTTGGCCAACTCCTCTGTCATGCCTCTGTAATTCCCTTTACTTCACTATAATATTGATACATCTGACTTTAGCTTCTCTTCAAATTTCAAGGTGAATTTAATTATGTAATCACTTTCTCCTAAGGGTTCCTTTACCACTTAAGCTCTCTAATCAATTCCAGTTCCAATCCAGAATAGCTGTTCCCCCAATGGGCTCAACCACAAGCTGCCCAAAAAACCATCTCATAGGCATTCTAGAAATCTCCCTCTTGGGATCTCAGGGAAAGCATTTCATATTCCAGGAGAATGCATTAACCAAAGAATCACAAGAACTAACACTGCCAGCTCTACAAATATTTCTTTGGGAAATTCTTATTTCCTTTTTCAAAAGACAATAGTGAACTAAATATGTCCCATGGTTAGGATTATTAATATGATATGAGCTTCCCACTTAAAAGATATTGAAATAATTTGTTTTTAATTTCCCAGTTGCCAAGGGTTACTGATCTAAGGCTCCAGAATCCAAATCCGGCAACTGCCCCTCCACACCCTATCGAGAAGGACGCAGTAAAACACCGCAGCTAGAAATTCTCATTAACTCATAAGTACTGGTTGACCTGACAGCAATTGTCAATATAGGGTGAGCTAGCACACCTGAATAGCTGCTTGGGATGTGAGAAGAGAAGCAAGAAGGAATAATCTAAGTGAAGAATTCCAGCCAGTGAGTGGAAGATGCTTGGGGAAAATTAAAGATATTAAATTATAGAGATTACCAATTAAATTTATCATGATAATGATAAATAGTCACTGCTAGAAAACAAAGCAATTGTACATTAACAAAAAACAATAGCCTAAAACAATGAAATTTGAACATTTACAGAAGCAGTACACTAGGACAAAAGGTTGAAGAGCTATGTCTCAGGTCCAACAATCCAAGTACAATTCTGAACTCTTTTTTGTCAATGTGACATTTTCATGATCTCTCCATGTTCACACACTGTTGTCCCCCCAGCCCCCCCCCCCCCCACGTCCCAATAGTATGCTAGTTATTAGGTTAGGTGGCCATTAGGTTATTTATCCCTAGTTTATATAGCTGGTGGGAGTATCAGGTGGGTGTTAATGGGCACTTGTGAGAAATAAGTTGCAAGGGAAATTAGTGGGGAAATGAGATCGCTCAGAAAGAATCCATTGATATGAGTGAAATAGCCTTCTATGTAGTTATGAAATAAAAAGGCAGATGATGCAAGGTTGAGCAAGAGTTCACTTAAATAGTCAAGGCAGGAGATGATAAATAAGAGAGATATAGGAGATTATTGGCAGCAAATGAACTGCAGCAGACAAGAGTATAGGTAGGAATTCAAAAGTCTTTCTGACGGAGTATATTCCCAGCTTGGAACCAAATCAGATGCTCTGGAAAATGGTACAAGGAAATGATTTTTGTCTTCTGATTTAGAGATGATAATGCCCTCCACCGAGTCACTGGTGAAATATAAATGAGATAACAGAACACAAAGAGACAACAAACTCAAAAGCATGAGCGTGAAAGTGAGAAGAAAATCTTGTAATGATAAGAGGAAATAATCTCAGTGAAAAATTCCACTCAGTGAGTAGAGGATGGTTGCAAACAAAGATCTTGCCAAACAAGATAGAATGAGTTAGTGTCAGCAGAAGGGGACATGATTTGGTGATGAGAGCACTGGATCAGTTTGCAGGAATGGCAGCTGATGAAACTTCTAGTCAAATGGAGGTGCCTAAGTTCGTGAAAAGTAATCGGTATCGATCCGCTTTACTGTCAGTAACAATATGACTAATTATCCACAATTAAAGATGTGGAACATTAATATTAAACAATCAGATATCATATTTTGATCACTTGACTAGTTTGTTCAAAAGTCAGATTTAGGTTGCTTCATGTTGCAATAGTATGCACTGGAGACTGAATTTTTAATTTGTAGCAGCTGTTTTTCCATAAGTCTTCATAAAAATCTACAAACTGTAGATCTGTTATTGTCTGCAGTTTAGAAACGCTGTAATTTTAGTGAACATTTAATGAACTGCCAGAATGCCACAAAATCAATAAAAATGATTCACTATACACAAGATGGAGACTCGCTGCACCCAGGGAGAAGCATTAATTTGCACCTCAGCAAGTTATTAAAAAAAATGCTTTTCCCTCATAAAACTTCCATCCTTCTCCTGGAATATAAGATAGCAACAGGGAGTGAATTACCGAAGACATGAGGAACACAAAGGAAATTAGTGTTAAGTGCACCAGAGGAAAAGAAGTAACAAACAAATCTTCACATTTAGAGTTAGCATACATAGGGTATACCTTCTACTTTTGTTGAGCATAATTCAATTTATCACTCAGCTCTCTGCAATTTCTGAACTACTTTTTTTGAAAAAACAAATTATTAAGCCATTTTTCACAATTTTTTTTCACCTGTAGAGATAATCCTGAAAATACATCTATCATCTTTTCAGGCTAGCTGTGCATTGTTAATAATGGATTTTAGGTAAAGCCATGGCAACGCAAAAACAAGGTAAATGCCTGAATCAATGAGATGGAAGCACTCAAGTGACAAACACCATTGTTCTCATTCCTATTGCCAGAGATTGGTTTCCCAGACAAGTATAAAGGGTGTACATCAATATGAAGATAAAATGTGTAATGCACAGAAGTAACATTGTTACATTATAATTTGATGTGTAAGGTCATTTCAGTATCAGGTCTTCATGCATTGACAAAACTGAAATTGCATGTTAATTGGTTGTTGGCATGTCTAGCTCTTCTGTTTAATTGAATCCACTCTACACATTGATCAATGTGTTTGAAAAACAACTTTTTTCACTCCCTATCTGCCCCAAGTAGCTGAAATTGCTTATAGGGATATAAGGGAAGACATGGTAAAAGGTGAGACAACATAGAGGAACACAGGAATCTTGGGAGTATACTCACAAAATTCCTAAAAGTAGCAACAACAGTTGAGGGGTCATACAGAATATTTATGCTTTAGCTACTAAGAGCAGGAGAGTCAAGCTAGCACTATATAAAACACAAGTCAAGCCCAAAGAGAAATCCATGAACACATGATGACAGAATAGTGGGTGCAGAACAGATTCAAATGGGCATTGATAAGACTAAAAATCAGTTATGAGAGAATGGTTAGACAGGGAGAGATTCATTTAGTGTCTTGGAAAGATTTAAGGCACAAGTCTGAGTAAGTGTAGTTTCAGAAGTGGTCTTGAAGCTGTACTCCATCCAGAACAAAACAGTTCACTTGATTGAACAGCTCACAGAGCTTTCTAATCACTTGCATAGTAACTGCAATCACTGCACAGGCTACTCCAACAGCACCTCCTCAATGTTCAAACAAGAGCAGCCTTTAGGAAAACCATCACCTGCAGGTTTTTCACCAAGTTATTACCCTACGTGGCATGGCTAACTTCATTTACCACTACTCTGAACTGATTCTACGATATACACGCTCACTCTCAAGGACTCTCTACAACTCATATTCTCATTATTATTTTTATCTGCAGTTTGTCTTCCTTTCCACATGGTGTTTCTCAGTTTTTGTCTGTTTATGTACAGTTTTTTGCAAAATTCTATTGTATTTTTTCTTGCAAATGCCTGCAAGAAAATGAATCACAAGATAGTATTGGTAACATACACTATTGTTTTTCTGTGTTTTTCACAGAACCTTTCTCTTTTTTTTGTGCAGGGAGGAGGACTTGGACATCGATGTGCCTATTCCTGTTTTTTTCCCCTTTTATTGGTATGGGATGAGGGATTTGGAGGTTGCTGTGTCTGTTCCCTTTTTGTTTGGCTTTTTTTGTGCAGAGAGGGGGTTATTTGGGGGTTGATGTGCCTGCTCTGTTTTTGTTCATTTTTTTGCATGAAGAGCCAAGCTTTTTGTTTGGCTACATGGAGAAGAATAATTCCAGATTGGTATACATTGATAATAAATGAACACACTTTGATAATAAATTTATTTTGAACTTTGAAGCTGTATACAGTTTGACTCAGAAATGAACCATTGGTTCGTCCCAAATCCCTAGATCTGCTCATAAACTAGGAGACCATTCTATGCCATGATGGTGCCAAGCTGTGGTCTCGCTGAGATCGTGACTCAGACTTGGTTGTTCTTTTCTTTTGCGTTCATAAGGATGGTTTTGGGTTCAGCGACCAGTATACGAGGAGTCAGAGGTCAGATTACCGTTTAGGGACAGGGATATGGAGGAATTAGAGGTCTATGGCCAGCAATATGGATGGGTGACGAAGGACATCCGGAGTCCAAGTCTGTGCTCCACACTCAAAAGTCAGTGACGTGGATGTATGACAAAGGACATCTGCAGATGTTGGTCAGTCCTACATCACTGAATCGCAGGATCGAAAGTCCATGCAAGCAAGAGGCACAAGGGTTAGTGATTCAGTGAGCCTGGAGTTTGGGTGCTTGATGGTCAGCATGACAATAGTGGGTTTCTGTGTTGTATGAAATGATGATTTTTAGAAGGTAATTGATAAGGTGCCACACATGAGGCTACTTAACAAGACAAGAGCCCATGGTATTACAGGAAAGATACTAACAGGGTTAGAGGATTAGCTGATTGGCAGGAGGCAAAGTGTAGGAATAAAGGGAGCCTCTTCTGGTTGGCTGCCAGTGACTAGGACTGTGTTGGAACAAATTCTTTTTACGTTATGTGTCAATGAATTTGACAATAAAATTGACGGCTTCGTGGCCTAGTTTGTAGACAAAATACAATTAACTGCAAGGGCAGGTAGTGTTGAGGATGCAGGGTATCTGCAGAAGGACTTGGTCAGATTGGAGAATGGACAAAAAAGTGGCAGATAGAATAGTGTCAGGAAGTGTATGGTCATGCACTTTGGTAGAAGAAATAAAAGTGTATACTACTTTCTAAACAGGCTGAAATTTCAAAAATCCAAGGTGCAAAAGGACTCGGGGGTCCTCTTGTAATACTCCCTAAAGGTTAATTGCAGGTTGAGTCTGTGGTGAGGAAGGCAAATGCAATGTTAGTATTCATTTCAAGAGGACTAGAATATAAAAGCAAGAATGTAATGTTGAGGCCTTATAAGGCACTGGTGAGGCCTCGGTTGGAGTATTCTGAGCAGTTTTGGCTCCTTATTTAAGAAAGAATGTGTTGACATTGGAGAGGGTTCAGAGGAGGTTCATGAAAATGATTCCAGGAATGAAAGGGTTATCATATCCAACAGAGAAAATGAGATTGAGAGGGAAAATAAATCAACCATGATGAAATGATGGAGTAGACTCGATGGGCTGAACAAACTAATTCTGGTTATATCTAATATGGTCTTGTGAACTCCAAAATTCTATAGGTATTCATCATAATTAATTCAATTCTTAGGTCAAAGGCATTTTCTCCAATTCAGATATATGGATTTCTTACCCTTTCATTCTCTAAATTCACAGACTAAAGTACAATTTAGCTCACGGTCAAATTACATACAAGTATACATACGTGCGACATATGGTTTGTGTCTGCCACAAGGCAATAAAAGAATAGACTGTGATCACAGCAAGGAAGCAGGGACAAATGGGCGCAACAGTGGCATAGTGGTTAGCGCAACATTATTATAGCTCAGGGCATCGCAGTTCGGAGTTCAATTCCAGTGCTGTCTGTAGGGAGTCTCTGTACATCCTCCCCGTGGAATGCATGGGCTTTCCCCTGTGCTTCAGTTTCTTCCCACAATCCAGACTGGTCATTTGTCGACTGTCCCATGCTTAAGTTAAGGTTAATTTGGTTGCCAGATAATTTGGCAGGGCCTACTCTGTGCTGTATCACTAAATTAACAAATAAAGAAATAGATAAATCACTTGCTAATGCAGAAGCTGTTGTCCATAACATAAAGTCTAAAAACTTCTAAATCTTTAAAATTTATAGTTGGAAATGTTATTAAAAAGGCATTAACATTTCTTGAAGTTGCTAAGATATTAAAAATAAATTGCTCTTTCTTCAGCTTGTCCATTTAGTCTAATGACAACAATGGTAAATGTACTCTATTGTTTTGCCAAACCTAGTCATGAATGGTAGTAGATAAAACATAGAGCATTACAGCATAGTACAGGTCCTTCAACCATGAAGTTGAGCTTACCATTCTAAGATCAATCTAACCCTTCCTTCCTACATAGCCCTCCATTTTCTATCATCTACATGCCTACTCAAGAGTTTCTTAAATGCCCTTAATGCCTTTACCACCACCCTGGCAGGGTGTTCCATGCACTTGCCACTCTGTATAATTAAGAAAAAATGTAATTAAACAACAGGACAAGGACAGTGTAGTTGGGGAGATCAGCACAAAAACAGGCTCTTCAGCCCATCAATTCTACATAGCAATCAAATATCCATCTGCACTATTTCCACATTAATCATTTTTGTTTGTAAGTCTCTGTAGGCAGCTGATGAAACAGGGATCAAACCTCGAAAACAATGTTGTACATCCTGCCTGTGGTCATCATTTATAGAACTTCTGCATATTCCAACAAGCAGTATTCAAGAGGGAAAGGGGAGATTATTTTTGCAGAATTAAAAGCACTCAACCTCAAATGTTTTGTTTACTAAAATGTTAATGTATCATACATGTAACAGACTTAAATGTATTCGTTCTGTAACAAGCTGCCTTTTCTTTTGGTTAACTGACATCAAAGATTTATTGAAATTAGCAAACAAATCTATTTATTCTATAGCCATTCATCTTCTGGTCAAATCTCAAACACTCTAAACTCCACTAATTACTAATGAGTGCCTCCACATCTTTAAATTGATTAATCTGCATAAATGAATTATTCATCTTGTGGCTAGTAAAATTAAGTATGCACACAACAGAAGCCTGTAAACAATAATTTCCAGCAAAGCAAAATGCAAATGTGAATTAAAAGAACAAATATTTAACAAATTAATAGGGCTAGGCATTTGGTAGTTTAGCAGTCCAATTTAAGGGCTGGACGTTATCAAAGTGGACACTCAAATGTTAGCAATATTACAAGTGCAATGTGAAGGAGATCCATGGTAAAAAAAAGAATAAAAATACTCAACATAAATTTAAAGAGATAAAACAATGTATTCTGAGACAATAAAAGGCAACATGTACTGAAGCAAAATTGAAATGAATTGGGGGGGAATCAATAAAATGAGCTAAAGATAAACTCTTTAAACTCCACCAATTACTTTCAAAATGTATAAATTATTCCATTTATTTTCATTTCTGCACATCCTTCTTGCTAATACCAATCTTTCCAGCACCACTCTTCCTTCCTCTGTGGCAGCCATGGTATAAGTAACTCACATGGCCAAGGTTATGCCTGTCACCTTAAGTAACTGAAACAGTCTATGGTTGAGCCCTTTCTAAGTCTTCCGCTCAACTTTTTGTTCCTATTACATTGATAATAGCATTAGTACTGCTTCTTACACTTGTGCAGAATTCAAATATTGTATGTCATTTCCTGTGCTGCCAGTTTTCAGCCTGATTTCAATCATTTGTCTATTTCTGACATCGTTATATTCAGGTGATCAGTTAACTATCAATATTCATTATAAATCCAGTAGCCTCCAACCCATCTCAAATAGATCTCTGTAAAGATTTCAAATGTAACACAGAATGTCTAAACCAGGTGCTTTGTTAATCTGGTGCAGCCATCTTTATTTTCTCTCCTGTCTCCCCCTACTAGTAGAAAGTCTTGTAAGCTAGTACTTTGGAAGCTCAATGGTCGATACCATGCAAATTGTACGTCCAAATATTGCACTCTTCCTCCATTCATTGAACTTCCCTTAACAACAGATTGCAGATTAAGACTACTCAGAACAGAACATACCATTACTCACTCCTAAATTGAAATTAACTGTTCAATGTAGAATGAGTTCAAGGTAATATTCTGTTCATTGAAATGAACATATCAAGCAATTTCATTAAGGTCAACCTTCTCTGGTGGCCTTCTGTTGTTGCAGAGGGTGTTTTACTATAATTTCCTATTTTGTCTGTACTTCTTAAACAGAGAAATATGTTAACTATTCTTGAGTTCTCTGGGACTTTGCCTGCGGCTAAAGAGAATAGAAAAATCTCAGTCAAGGTCTGATTAATTTCCTGCTTTTCCTCTCTCAATAACCTGGGACAGATCCCATCAGGCCCTCAAGACTTATCCACCTTCAAGACCTAACACTTCCTTCTCCTCCTTAATATCAATATGCTCTATAATATCAGCACACCTCTCACTGATCTCACTATCCTTTCTGCCCAACTTCTTAGCAGTAATGTGGAACTTTCCATGAATTGCAGCAGTTTAGAATCAAAATCATTTTTATTATCATTGACATATGTGGTGAAATGTTAATACATGTCGTGAATGCATTTTGGTAGAAGGAATAAAAATGTATACTATTAAGTGTTAATACATGTGAAAATGCCGTGTAAAGTGCAATGCATTAAAATTAATACAAGTTAAATAATAAATATTATTTAAAAATTTAGTGCAAAAAGTGAGGTGATCCACTCAGAAATCTGATAGTGAAAGGCAAGGATGTCAATGCTGACATCCAATTTAAAGAAATAGGCAATAAATTCTGTCACGTCAACATTGTTCATATCTGAAGAAATCTAAAGATCAGACAGATGTTTCTGGTAAGTAAATGACAAGAACTGCATACTGAAAAGTGGGAAAGTTAATTAAGTAGACTTGACAGCACCTCAAGGGTTCATATCCTGTGGGAGCACTCAGCAGAATGAGATAATGTAAACAGGAAAGCAGGTTGTGAGATAATTCACACAAAATGCTAGAGGAACTCAGCAAATTAAGACTGTGGCTATGAAGAGAAATAAACAGTTGACATTTCAGGCCAAGACCTTTCATCAGGACTGGAAAGGAAGGCAGCAGAAGCCAGAATAAGAAGGTGGGAAGATGGGGTGAGGGAAAGGAGTACAAGCTGACAAGTGATAGGTGAGATCAGGTGCGGATTAAGGTGGGTGGGAGGAAGATGGATGTAGAAAGAAGCTGGAGGGGATAGGTGGAAGAGGTAAAGGCTGATGAAGGAATCCAATAGGACAGGCCAGTGGACGATTGAAGAAAGGGAAAAAGGAGGGAGCCCAGAGGGAGGTGATGGGCAGGTGAGGAAAAGAAGGGATGAGAGAGAAATCTGAATTAGTAATGGAAAAAGAGAAGAAAGGAGGGAGAGAAATCACCAGAAATCTATGTTCATACATTCAGGTTGGAAGCTACCCAGGCAGAATATGAGGTGTTGCTCCTCCCACCTGAGTTTGGCCTCAGCACAGCAAATAGAGGATAGACCATCAGAATGGGAAATGGATAGCCACCAGGAGATCCTGCCTTCTGTGACAGACAGAGCAGAAGGTGCTCGACAAAGTTCTGAATCTGTGTGTCTATTGGGTAATTCACTTGGAACTGCTAGAAAAGGAAAATTATGTTTGTAAGTAATACAGATAATGGTGTCTTATTAAAAGAGGGAGAAAGCGATGAGATTTTTTTTGAGAAGTGGGTGGGTGTGGAGGGAGCTCGGGACAGGAATGGGAAAACTGACAGTAACCAAGGCTGAGAATGTTCTATGGTAACATTAGAACTGCTGATCGTGGATATAAAGAACTGCTGGACAGCACTGTTGATTTTCAAATAAACATATGCATGCCACACAGCATTTTTTTTAAAAAAAAGAAAAAAAGCTGCAGAAAACAAAAAAGGCTGCTCTCATCAAGTCAGACAGCATGTGGAAAGAGATAAACAGTAGCATTTCAGGTCAATTTGATTTTCAGACCTGAAGCACTAACTTTGTTTCTCCCTCTCCAAACACTGATCTGCAAAGTATCTTCAGTTTTCTGTGTTTTTTTTTAAATTTTTCCTGACTTTATCTAGCCAAACTTAACTCGCTATAGAAACAACTACACAGGGGAGAGTAACAGCAGCATCAAACATTCAAATAAGCCAAAAAGATCCAGCTCTTAAGAGCCACTGAATTTGGGTAATAGATTTATTTTGGAAACCAAAATGGGAAATTTCAGCAAGGAACTTCAATAGTAATTAAACAGTGTGCAAAACCTATTAAAAGAAAATACGGTAAATATGGGATACAGAAAAACACAAATGTACTAATACTGAGAATATTTTAAAGCTTGTATTACTGATTCACATTCCTTTTTTTCTGAAACATGTCATTTAAGATTCTCTTGCACTAATTTTACCTGTTATACATTTCTTATTTCTATGTTTGCCCTCCTAAAACAACAAGCATTTCCGTGTAAAATATCACAGACATGACTTCCAAATAGTTGGGGAAAATGCTATGTAATACTTAAAAGCAAATTCACAAAATTCAGACCTGTATGTTAATTGTTTACGTCAGGCAGTTATTGTTTGCACCCTACCAGTAATCTCCAACAGGCTAAAGATGTAATACATCAGAATAATGGAAGCACACTCAAGAGAGGACATGTGGATTTATCCTTCCTGTTCTGTTCCTGACATGAAAACACAGATGTCTGGCACATAGTGTTTGCTCTCTCCAATTTCCATCTATCAACAGCTGCATCTTGGCTATCAAAGCAGCAACAAACCGTGACTTCAACACAAGGGTATCATCTGAACAACAAGCAATTCCTATTAATACCAAAAATCAAAGAAAGTAACAGGAAAAATGATTTTTCAAACCCAGACATAATTCATTTGTGAAGTTTAATGGAAAATTCTAACTAATAATTGATTAATAACATCAATGGTGCTTAGCCAGTGCTTAAAATGCAGTTTTTTAAAATAAATATATTCTACTGCTGTCACTCAAACTATTTAAATTAGGGTCAGGGTCATACATAGATATAGGCTCTTCGACCAACCGAGCCTACAACGGCCATCAAACGCCCATTTATACTCATCTCCAACACCGAGTTGAAAGTAATAGGTAATTACAATTTTACCTTTTACTGTCAAGGCTGGTATGTGGCAGAACACCAGAACTCACCCCAAGAAATCAGATATCATTGAGCAATACATAAAAGCAAGGAAATAGATTAAGTAACTTTTAATGTACAGCAGAAAAGTTTACAAGTAAAGAAAAAGGCCCCTTGCAGAATATTACAGAAGTCCTTGAAATAAAGTTGATTTTTGAACCAATACATCAGAGGTAGCCTGTGTTTCACTGGACTACTTTTGTCATTTCCTGTTACTGGAATGCATATGCATTAACATCCTGAACTCATCAGGCAGGATACTAAAAGCACATCCTGAGTCAGCTGTGAGAGGTTTCCAATTTGTCTACTTCTTTCATTTAAACTTTAAAGTATGTCATCCTACCAGTTAAATATACTTAAAATTATAGCAGCTGTAGAAAGCAGAATGAGGGTATTTTTGAATAAACAATTAATTAAAGAGCAGGAAATATAGTTACACCTGTTATTTCAGGAGGTTATTTTTTTCTCTTCAATAGATGGAAAATCTAAGAAAAAATGATTTACACATGAAAATAGATGCCAATTTCTTTGAACCACAGGAACGTCGAAACAAAAGACCAAGGTCTTATCTACTTTGCTGTCTACCACCTTGGTGGTGACGTTTGGTAAAAATGATTCCAAAAATCACTTCTTTTCTCCAACGTGCATTTCTTATATTGTCTCAACTTATACTACAAATGACACACTATATGGTGAAAGCCTAATTTATATTTTAATGAATCAGTACTTGTCTGTTTCAGTTTTTCTCAGGGGAGCTTGTAGGCTAAAAACAAAGGGAACAAAAGAACAAATTTAAGCTATCTAGCTGCTCTTCTGTTTGATCATTCAGTAAGTCATAGACATTGGTGCCCTAGCACCATTTTACATGACTTATTGCCACAGCTCTTTATATCTTCTGGTACAAAAATCTATCAGTCTCAGAATTCAAATTCAGACATGACATACAACAATTGGCAATTGAAGAACATAATTTAATTTTTTTTTGCTATCCTGCAATTGTAGGAGTGCTTCCTAATTTCATTCCTGAAAGATCCCATTTCTAATTTCTAAAACTACGCTCCTAGTTTAAGATGCTTTAACAATTTATCACCATCTAAGTCATCAGTCCCCCTTTAACATTTGATAAATTCAAAGAAATTATCATCCCTTAACCTTAATCTCGATGATATAAAGATCAAAACTTCATTGTTTTTTAAAATTATTTTTCTACCAGTGCACAGCCTTCATGGCCATGACCTACATGGATCCTATCTTTTTGGATTTCCACATCATCTAAATTTTCACCTCTGAAGATTTGTTGTTTTGTCTTTTCAGGAAAAAGAATGGACTTGGCCATTTACGGACCCCTTGATTACTGAAATATTTGCAGATTCTTTTCTTCTCCAGTCTTATACCCTCTCCATCTAAATTCAGATGTAGTCATGTCCTCAGGTTAAACTTTCCTGGCTGAAGTGAAAGAGTTTGTTCTAGTTTAGTTAATTATTATTTTACAGTGCTAATTACAGCAATCATATCACTTCTCAACCATCCACAAAAAGCACACTTAATTTACCTGATCAGTGTTCCTAGTCCACCGTTTCTATCCCCAAAATCATAAGTTCTTTCTTATTATTTAAATACAGTTAGATCATTGAATACCAAAATATATAAACATGCTGCAGAAAGAGCAAACTGTTTTAGATCAGAATCTTCCCAAAAGGTACACTAGCTGGAAAGGATATTAAGATCCAGATCAGAAAATTCCTCTTTTACTAAATGCTATGAATTTAAGCAACAATGAAAATATGTACAGAAAATTATACAGCAGAGTCAATATGTTATGTTTTGTTTTCCTCTTGAACTTTGTAATCAAAGGAGCATTTTCATTAATTTGATCGTCAGCCCATAGAAGTGCTACTTCTCTTAACTTTTTTTGGTGTTAATAGTAATAAACCACTTTCCATTGCAGTAAAATCTAACTTAATTTCCTCACCACATCCTCACTACATTCCTCACCACATTAACAGCCACCCTCCCTCCCAACACCCCAACAAACACACAGACACACACAATCATAAAGGCAAATAGCTTGCACAGTGATCATTAGACACAGCAGGCCATGTGTGCGAATGATCTATGGTGGTTAATTTTGAGGTATTCTAAAGTATAGCCTATGGAGGAAGAAATGATTGATGGTGATGATACAAGCACAGCGAACCTTATCTCAATTATTCAAACATTGTTTTCTTCATACTGTGGCAGATTGTTTTCTCATTACTCATTACTCACCATGAAAAAATGTTCAAAAATGGTGAATCTATCGGAGTACAAAGTAAAGCCATTTTTGATTGATCAATTGCAATTTTAAAACAATAAAGGGGAAAAGCATTTAATGAATAGACACCACAGGATAATCACTTTGTAGAAAGAGCACTTAGATAATTGAACAATGCAAAGCCATGCTCGCGTAGCACATCAAATATCATATTCATATCAATTTAACTGGTCTTGGTCTAAACAAGTTACAAAATATTCATTGCAAAACACAATTCCAAATGTTCACATATACCAATGTCAGTGCTTTGCAGCCAAATGACAAATGTCTAGGTTCTCTTACATAGTTGTGAAAAACTATTCAAATATCAGCAGAAATATCTGAAGAAATGTTATTAAAAGGAAAGCAAACTTTGCAAAAAGTATGCATCAGCACTCTGTAACCCTATTACAGTTAATTTTTAAAAAATAAGTTGCTTTACTGACCAAGAATCAAAGGTTCTCATGGCAAAAATGGAAACACACTGATATATAATTGGTCCATGTTTTCAAAATCTGCATCGATTATCCAAAATTATATTTCTTAGTGTGGGCACCTTTAAAACAAGTAAATGGACCATATATTAAGTCATGGAAAAATGCAAGCGTTTTCAGCAAGCTAATGGAGATTGTTCAGAATCAGAACCACTTTATTGCCAATACGTGAAATATACCAGAAATGATTGTGGTTTAGTGCCAAGCATAAAACAGAGGACAATACAATAACAGACAGCACAATAGCAACCAACGATTAGCATAATGGTCACATTTACAAACGGTCACATAATCAAATTTAAATAAATGTGAAAACATGAACAGGCTTAATAATTATCAACAGAACAAGCAGAGCAGGAAAGACGATTTAACAAATGTTATGCAGGGGCAATTAGGGTATTACACCTGAGTGAGTTTTGTTCAGAAGCTGCATAGCTACAGGAAAGCAGCTTCAGAAATGACGTGTCGTCCTAGTGGAGATAGAGAAATGCTAATTTCAATATATGCTGCACTGTATCTCAAAAAATGCTCAAAGATTAGATTGTTAGGTTTATTCTTTAAGAAAATAACTTGCTTTTGTATAATGGGTTCACAACTATTTCCAGCATCTGCATTAATTACTCCAAAGTCAGATTAAGATAATCTAGAGTAAAAATTTTAAAGCCAAACATCTCAAGACCAAGTTCAGCATGTCACTGGACCTTCATGAGAGTAATATGTAATTCTCAGGAATGTAAACTGGCTCATGTTTTGATTTATCAATAAAATCTTCAGCAATTTACAAAAAGGCATTTTTAAAAATTGCTCCTGGAATATGTGCATCATTGACTAGACTAGCATTTATAGCCCATCACTGAGTTTACAAAGACATTTGAAAGTAAATAATGGACAACATTTGTGAGTCCAGAGTAATCAGTCCAGGCAAGGGGTGCTGATTGAGACAAAACCAGAAAATGATTAAAATATCCAGCAGATCAGTCAACACCTGTAGAGAGAAAAACGAAGTTAACTTTTCACCAGAATGGATACAAGGACAGCAAACCAAAACATAAACTTTGCTTCTCTCTTCACAAATGCTGCCTGAACTGCTCAGCCACTGCTACACTTCCTGTCTTTATTCTGGATTTCCAGTTTTTGCATTTAGGAAACATGGCTGAATTCCTTTCTTGAAAAGAAAAGTGAATGGGTTTTATGACAAGCCAACATTTCACAGTAACTGTCACTGATGTGCATTTTTGATTTCCAAACTGTATTGAATTAACTGAATTTAAATGCTCCCTCTGCCTTGGTGAAATTCTAAAACTTGCCTTCAAAAGAATAGCCCAGGCACCTAGTATCCTAGTTATTATGCTTTCATGCCATCATCAGCAGGAGATGCTACACAAAAAAAGACCAATGTTAATCTATAATCTGGTTTAAAATGAAAAATCAAGCTTAAGAAGCAAGCAAAAAAGCCAAACAGATTGTCCATGTTTCATTTTGAACATAACTTAAAACATTCCCCACTAGCTCATAAGCATTTGTTCCTTGCTATGACTGGCAAGAAAATCTCCTTTGCTTTAAGATGGTTCTATGGGTTTTAATGGAAAAGAACACTGAGCGAAAACATGACTGCCAAGAAGCCCCAACCTTCTACAGTATATGATTATACCAAATCATGCTAAATATGCCCTACACTTCTTTAGGACATTCAGTCATTCCCACATAAATCCCAAACTGGCAGAGATTAGCTTTGAATCTGACTATAAGATGACGCTGTGGCGACCCAATTACTAGCACACTCGAACCGGCTGACAATTAGCCAGAGTGCAGGCACAAAGGAAGAAAGCCTGAGGGGGTTTCAGTACGTGCCTCTCGAGGTATCTGGTGGGGGAGACAGGCTTTAAAGCAAGACTGTGAAGTTGAAATAAACTTATTCTTTGACTGCAGTTTACCGACTCCGTGTCGTTATTTTAGCGCTGTGTGTAGCACACCGCTACAATTGGTGACCCCGACGGTCCAAACGTTTTTGGGCCGGAGATGACCGACGCCGCATCTGTTAATGCGGTTTCCTTGAAGCTGCCAAGCTTCTGGATGCTACAACCTCACCTATGGTTTCAGCAAGCAGAAGCCCAATTCCACGTTCGGCAGATAACCTCGGAGGACACCCATTACTACTACGTGGTGAGCTCCCTCGACCAGGACACAGCGGCCCAGGTCGCGGAGTTTGTACAGTCTCCCCCGGCGGACGGCAAGTACACGGAATTCAAAGCCCTGCTCATAGGGACTTTCGGGCTCTCCCGCCGCGAGCGAGCTGCCCGTTTACTGCACCTGGATGGCTTGGGAGACAGGCCTCCATCAGCTTTAATGATTGAGATGTTGTCTCTGGCCGACAGACACACACCCTGCCTCATGTTTGAGCAGGCATTCCTGGAGCAGCTGCCCGAGGACATACGCCTGCTGCTGTCCGACGCGGATTTCAGCGACCCCCGGAAGGTGGCAACCCGGGCGGACTTGCTGTGGAACGCCAAGAAGGGGAGTGGGGCGCCCATCTCACTGATCACCCGGCCACGCTCCCAGCAGCAAACCAGTCCAGGCCCGGCCGAAGAGCCCGCTAAACCCAGAGGCCAGGGTGTGGAGCCCAACGAGCAATGGTGTTTCTACCACCAGCGGTGGGGCGCAGAAGCCCGCCGTTGTCGCCCGCCCTGCCAGTTCCCGGGAAACGCCAGGGCCAGCCGTCGCTGATGGCTACGACGGCTGGCCATCGGGATAGCTTCCTGTATGTGTGGGACAGCAGGTCGGGACGCCGGCTTTTGGTTGACACCGGTGCCGAGATCAGCGTCTTACCTCCGACGAGTTGCGACACCCGCAGCAGGGCGCCGGGTCCCCCCCTGCGGGCCACGAACGGCAGCACTATAAGGACTTATGGCACCCGTCCGGTGCAGCTACGGTTCGACTCCAGCCAGTTTACGTGGGACTTCACACTGGCCGCCGTAGCCCAACCGCTTCTGGGTGCGGATTTCTTGCGGGCTCACAGCCTATTGGTCGACCTGCCCAGGAAGAGACTGGTTCACGCCGAGACCTTTCAGACGTTCTCCCTGGGTGCAGCCCAGTTGCCAGCCCCTCACCTCGGCTCCATCACGCTGTCCGACAACGACTTCACCAGAGTCCTGGCGGATTTCCCATCGGTTCTGGCACCGCAGTTCACAGCAGCCATGCCCCGACACGGCGTACAGCACCACATCCTGACCCAGGGACCACCCCTCCACGCCCGTGCTCGGCGGCTTCCCCCGGACAAGCTCCAACTGGCGAAGGAGGAGTTCAAGAGGATGGAGGAATTGGGGATCATTCGGCAGTCCTACAGCCCATGGGCCTCCCCCCTGCACATGGTGCCCAAAGCAACAGGGGGCTGGAGACCGTGCAGCGACTACCGCAGGCTGAACGAGGCTACAACACCGGACCGCTACCCTGTGCCGCACATTCAGGACTTTGCAGCAAACCTGCACGGCGCACAGATCTTCTCCAAGGTAGACCTCATCCGCGGATACCATCAAATCCCGATGCATCCGGACGACGTCCCCAAAACGGCTCTCATCACCCCGTTCGGTCTTTTTGAGTTCCTCCGCATGCCGTTCAGCCTGAAGAATGCCGCACTGACGTTCCAGCGGTGGGACGCGACCTGGACTTCGCATTCATCTATTTGGACGACATCCGCATAGCCAGCAGCAGTCGTCAAGAGCATCTGTCCCACCTCCGACAACTCTATGCCCGGCTGAGTGACTACGGTCTAACAATCAACCTGGCTAAATGCCAGTTCGGGCTCGACACTATTGACTTCCTGGGCCACAGGATTACCACAGACGGGGCAACCCCTCTGCCAGCTAAGGTAGATGCGGTCCGCCATTTCCCCCGACCCACCACGATCAAAGGCCTTCAGGAGTTCGTAGGTATGGTCAATTTCTACCACCGCTTCCTCCCTTCAGCTGCCCGGATCATGCGCCCCCTGTTCGCCTTGCTGTCCGGTCCGGGCAAGGACATTACCTGGGACGAGGTGTCCGCCGCCGCTTTCATTCAAACGAAGGATGCCTTGGCGAACGCCGCGATGCTAGTGCACCCCAGAATGGACGTCCCTACCGCCCTCACAGTGGACGCATCTAATACGGCAGTCGGTGGGGTACTGGAGCAGCTCATCGCGGGCCGCTGGCAACCCCTGGTGTTTTTCAGCAAACACCTGCAGCCACCCGAGCTCAAATACAGTGCTTTCGACCGGGAGCTGTTGGCGATATACCTGGCAATCCGGCATTTCAGGTACTTCTTAGAAGGTAGGCCCTTCACCGCGTTCACGGACCACAAACCGCTTACCTTTACATTCACAAAGGTGTCCGATCCCTGGTTGTCCCGCCAGCAGCACCATCTGTCCTACATCTCTGAATACACGACGGACGTCCGGCACGTCTCGGGTAAGGACAATGTCGTGGCGGATGCGCTCTCTCGCCCTAACATTCACGCCCTTTCCCAAGGGGTAGACTTTGAGGCGCTGGCGGAGGCGCAGCAGGCAGACGAGGAGATCCCGAGTTACAGGACCGCAGTCTCCGGTTTGCAGCTCCAGGACCTCCCCGTAGGCCCAGGTGAGAGGACCCTACTCTGTGACGTCGCCACCGGCCAGCCCCGTCCCGTCGTCCCGGCACCTTGGCGACGACGTGTTTTCGACTCCATTCATAACTTGGCGCACCCCTCCATCTGCACTACTGTCCGGATGGTCTCCAGCAGGTTTGTTTGGCACGGACTCCGCAAGCAGGTCAGTGAATGGGCCAGAACGTGCATGCACTGCCAGACGGCCAAGGTGCAGCGACACACCAAGGCCCCGCCGCAGCAGTTCGACCCCACCCACCGGCGTTTCGACCACATTCATGTGGATATCGTGGGCCCCCTGCCAGTGTCGCGCAGGGCGCGGCACCTCCTGACTATCGTGGACCGGTTCACAAGATGGCCAGAGGCGGTCCCACTCACCGACACCACCTCTGAATCTTGCGCCTGGGCACTGATCGCCACCTGGGTGTCCCGCTTTGGTGTACCGGCCCACATTACCTCTGACAGAGGGGCCCAGTTCACCTCCAGCCTGTGGTCAGCGATGGCCAGCCTGTTGGGGACTCAGCTGCACCACGCCACTGCCTACCACCCACAGTCGAACGGACTGGTGGAGCGTTTCCACCGTCACCTGAAGTCGGCTCTCATGGCCCGCCTGCGAGGAGCTAACTGGGCGGACGAGCTTCCCTGGGTCCTACTCGGCATCCGCACGGCGCCCAAAGACGATTTGCACACTTCGTCGGCTGAGTTGGTGTACGGCGCACTCCTGGTCATTCCCGGGGAGTTCATACCAGCCCCAAGGGGGCGAGAGGAAGAACCCGCAGCAGTCCTGGGCAGACTACGCGAGAAGCTCAGTGCCCTGGCCCCCATACCCACTTCGCAGCATGGGCAGCACCCGACCTGCGTACCCAAAGACCTGCAGAACTGTAAGTTTGTGTTTGTACGACGGGGCGGGCATCGGCCACCGCTGCAACGGCCCTACGAGGGGCCGTTTACGGTGATCAGAAACGACAGGTCCATGTTCGTGCTGGACGTTGGGGGGAGAGAGGAGGTTTTCATGGTGGACCGACTCAAACCGGCCCATGTGGACTTGGCGCAACCGATCGAGTTTCCGGCACCACGGCACAGGGGCCGACCTCCCAAACAGGGTCCGACCCAGACTGTGGACATTGGGGGGGTGTATCGCCGGTTCTGGGGGGGGGGTTATGTGGCGACCCAATTACTAGCACACTCGAACCGGCTGACAATTAGCCAGAGTGCAGGCACAAAGGAAGAAAGCCTGAGGGGGTTTCAGTACGTGCCTCTCGAGGTATCTGGTGGGGGAGACAGGCTTTAAAGCAAGACTGTGAAGTTGAAATAAACTTATTCTTTGACTGCAGTTTACCGACTCCGTGTCGTTATTTTAGCGCTGCGTGTAGCACACCGCTACAATGCTGTCAAATCTGTTATACCGCTTCGCTGCCAGACTTTGCAAGGGATTCAAATGCACAGCTCAGAGCTGTGGTCATTTTCTAGTGTTACACTGGTGAATCAGCCTCTGATTCTAAACTAGATCACTTCAAGCGGGGCTTCTCAGTCTGGAGAATAAATAAGGTAACTTTTTTTTAAGTTATTGCATTTTGGTTTAATTTTTTGAAAATATTTTCAACATTTTACCATTTTTAAAAACTTTACATAGCTTTTAAAATGTTATTGAACTAAGACATTTTAGAATGATTCAAAAGTCTCACAAGTTTTGGCAGGAGACATTAAAGTCTTAGAAAGTTGCTTCAGCGTTCCAGCACCCAAGGCCCAAACAACATTAAAGCTTACACCACCCGACTCCCAGGTCTCAAAACTAAGACGTTCATTCTCAACAAGTTCAACTGGGTTGGGGCTGTTTGGCTCAATTGCAGTCTGAAGGCCTGGTTACGCACAATCCAATCCATATGTTCAAATTAAGATATTCTCCAAAATTTATCAAAAATTCCATAGCTGTTTTGCACACTACCAGAATTTAGGGCAAGTGTTTTATTTGGGACAACTCTTAAAGAATAAAAACTAAGTTGTTAACAATGGCTGGGATTCCCTTTGTTTATTTGGGACACTATGCCATGGGGAGGAGACCGTTGCTGAACAGTTTCTAACTATTGCAGTCATGTACACTTGCATGGTCATTAGGACACTACAGCATGCTTAGAGTAATCAGTTTTTAAAATAGTGTCAGTCACATGTTCAAAAAGCAGCGATTTTTGTCACTGAAAGTTGGTGAGAAATAAGCAGTAAGACAATTCAGATCCATTTTACTCACTGTGGTTTCAAGCATTCAGGCTTCGAGATGCCAGAAACATCCGTCACACACTACAAAGTGAACAGTTTTGAATAGAATCGGTTGTGCGTGCTTAATCCTAAATGACTATTGTCCGCTGGCATTAACATCAACCATTATGAAATGCTTTGAGCGGCTGGTCATGGAGCACATTAAAGCCTTTCTCCCTGAAGGCTACATTGGACCACTTCCAGGTTGCTTATTGCTCAAATCAATCCACTGATGATACAATACCCTCTGCCCTCCACTCTGTTCTGTCCCACCTGGAAAATGGTGTCTCATATACTAGACTGCTGTTTATAGGCTTCAGTTTGACATTCAGCACCATCATACCCCAGAAACTGGTGGGGAAACTAACCTCGCTGGGCTTCAACACATCCCTCTGAAATTGGATACTGAACTTCTTAACAGTAGGGCCACAGTCAAGAGTGTGAGAACAGCTGAGAGGATCATAGGGGTCTCCCTACCATCCACCAGGGACATTTATCAGGAGCGGTCCTTAGTATTATTAAGGACCCCACTCATCCATCCAACATCCTCTTTGACTTTCTACCATCAGGCAGGGGACTCCAATGCATAAGAACAAGAACAGTTAGAATGAGAAATTATTTCTTCCCCAGGTCATTAGGCTTCCCTCCCGCATTATTTGAAGTGTCACTGCTTAATCTGTTACATATCTTACAATATTTAATATTAATGCACCAGCTTGGTATTTATGTGTGATTCATCTGTAGACTTTATCCTTGTGTTACGTGTGTTATATATAATACTGTGCTTTACACCTTGGTTCAAAGAAACATCATCTCGTTTCTACATACTGTGTGTTATATGGTTATATACATTTTATACATGTACATAGCTAAATGACAATAAACTTGACTTGTGTTACAGTACGTTATCCATCGACGAACGCCAATTCAGAAAGCAGTGAGTTTTGATCACTTTATTTTTTATTTTGACTTCACGTAGGAAGTCCATTACCTGCTCTAGGTGCCTCTGCTGATTTTGTTCATTTACAGTCAATCAAAAGAACACAACATTCCGTTGATAACTATTAGAACTAATACACAGTTTTATAATACTGTGGTAGTATTGGTAGTGTTGTAATTTGCTCTGTATTTCATTTAAATGCACGATCTGTTACTCAGTTAAACAGTAGCTTGCTTTTGTTATGCCTTTTAACTATTTCCATGAAACTTCGGCTAATTGAGGCAGCTGCTAGGCCAAAACGTACTAATCCTGAAGTATCCCAATTAACCAGAATCCACTGTACTTGCATCATACAAGTATGACCATTTGATATTGATAGCCATGTATTTTGTTGGGACATCTGGCAGCCGTGTACAAATGCAAAAATATAACTGTTATCCACAGCGTGATTCAGAAAATCAAATGGTACAAATCTATAATAAAAACAGACAAATGGTGGGTTCCGTGAAAATAATGATTTTGACAAAGTATCTTTAAGATGAAGCAGAATTGGACACTAATTCAAATTAAGCAATTTAATTAAACAGTGTAGCAAGTATTTATGGTATCAAATGAAAATCCATTTGTACAATATTCATACTAGGGAACTTCAAACTTAAGAGTCATTGCATTCAATTATCCTTTGTCTAAAAAATGTGAATGTTAAAATCAAAATTAATGACTGAGATTTAATCCTAGGTGTTGAGACAGCAATTTCTCATCCTGTGCTTGTCCTTCTGAACGGTTAGGAACTCCCACCCACATCTAATTAAACCTCCAGAGTGGAAGTGAAGGGCAAGTTCTAATAGACCATTTTATCAATGTGAACTGGAGGAGGAAAGAGAAAAAAATGAATAATTAATGATGCAGGGTATTGGGGTAGGGTATAATAAGGAAAATTAAGACTAACAGTGTATTTAAGGAGGAGAAGCTGAACTGCAATGTCAGGAGAAAAAGTGGCCCAATAATTATTGAGCATTAAAAGCAATGAGTACCAATACCTGCAGCATAATAACTGAATTAAAGAACTGAGGAAATTTTTGCCATAGATTTCCAAGTACAAGCACAAGAGAATTCCTTGGACACGTAGGATGTTAAGACAAACCTCTCATCAGATTTCAAGGCAACTAAAATTTAAAGCGTAGATTTTCAGTTGCCGATTATATATATAAAAAAATACACAGGAAGAGAGCTAGACCAGCTTGCGCCTTGTGGCTGTTCCAAATTCATTGAGATGATGGCTGATGTACTTTTGTAGCCACATATTTTGTATAAATCAAAGATATTACATCTCAATTATCATCGTCAAACTTAAAAGCTGGAAGTAATAATACAGCTGGCAGTAATGCTGTCTGCAAATAAACCTTTGGAAAGACAACAAATCTTGTTCTGGATCCATCATCAGATGGACATTTAATTTTTAAATCACCCTTGCATTAATTACTCACTCTAGAAGTTCTCAACATTGTTGACCATAATTCCCCCGCTTAACTTAATAGCTGAAAATCACAAATTTCCATTCTAAATAAAAAATACTAATTCAAGACCTTTCAAGATATGAACAGATCTTCTGTCCAAGTGTCAGCTCTTTTGCCTGGCTTATCCCACATTTTCCTGAAGTCAGGTGCTGGCAGAGGTTCGAGGAGTCTAACAGGGTAGTCTGTACTTTTGAAAACTTCCCAGCTCCCAGGCAGGGAAATCTGCCTGTTGGGCTTGTGACAGGATAAAACTAAAGCCACATACAAATCCATTAATGGGAAGAAACAGCTACCAGGGCTTGGATTGTTTTATTTAACTAAATTCAGCTCATTTAATTCTCATTAAATGTGTTTAATGTTTTAATTTGTTTTAACAATAATTTTTTTCTTCATTTTAAAATAATTCCCATAAAATTCTGAATGTTGTGGAAGCCCAATAAATCAAGAAAGGTTAAATTTAACTGACAGCTCTGGCAGGCAGTAAGCACAGGAGTAGGATGCCATTCTGTCAAAGCCTTACTGTGGGCTCATCTGACCATTTGCTCATGGGCAACGGCAGCCTCCCAATAAAAGACGATTTCCAAGTCTCCTCTGGAAGAAACGGTGTAGACCAAGAGCAGGCAATCAGCTGAAGGACCTATTCTATTAGCTAAATGACACAATAGATTGCAGATGCTGGAATTTAAAACAAAAATATAAACTGTTCGAAGAACTAAGCAATGTAAGCAGCATCTCAGGAGGCAAAGCAATGGCTGACCACTTACTTCTTTCAGCAGTTTATTTCTTTTTATTCACTATTAATTATGCCATTGTGCCCAAGTGGTTTATTATCATGGTGATCACTGCATTTTGATAATCACCTCAAAAACAAATAGCCACTTCTAACTGTGACCCAGCCTTCATTTCCTTAATTTTGTGCAGTAAAGCACAAGCAATTACCCAATGTCAAACTAGTGCTGCTGCTTTTCAGATCTTTTATTTTCTAAATATGTTCTTGCCAACTAGACTTATTTAGTATTCTCTTATCCTCTACATCCAATTCTGCCTCTCAGCCTTCTGTCCTGTTAGGTTTCCATTATTCTGCCAGAAGAGTTAAACCCATTCTGAAAGCATGGTAAAAAGCTCCCTTCAAGAACACTGATTCTCATAAGCACAAGAGATTCTGCAGATGCTTCAAATCCAGAACAACACATACAAAATGTGCAGGAACTCTGCAGGTCAAGCAGCATCTATGGCAGGGAACAAACTGTCAATATTTTGGATCGAGACCCTTCATCAGGACTGTAAAAGAGGGGAGGAGAAGCAAGAATAAGACAATGGGGAGGGGGAACAGAACTCGCAACTGGCAGGTGGTAGAAAAACCAGGTGAGGCAGAAGGTGGGTGGTTGAGTGGGGGGATAAAGTGAGAAGCAGGAGTTAATAGGTGGAAACGGTAAAGGGCTGAAGAAGGAATCTGATGAGAGAGTGAACCATAAGAGGAAGGGAAGCAGGAGGATCAGAGGGAGATGATGGGCAAGTGAGAAGAGAGTGGCAAGGGAGGAGTCAAAATGGGGAATGGAAAAAGAGAGAAGTGAGTGTGGAGAGAAATTACTGGAAGTAAGGGAAATTGATGTCCATGCCATCATGTTGGAAACTACCCAAACAGAATATGAAGTACTGCTCCTTCATCCTGAGAGTGGCCTCAGTGCAGCATTAGAGGAGGCCATGGACTGACGTGTCCAAATGAGAATGAGAAGCAGAATTAAAATGGGTAGCCACCGAGAATTCCCATCTGTTGTGGTGGAGGGAGAAAAGGTACTCAATGAAGTGCCCCCTCCCAATCTGCATTGCTCTCACCAACATAGAGCAGGCCACACCAGGAGCACCAGATACACTGATACTCAACCTATTACAATGCAACGTATGCAGATTGTCCATGTCCCACCTCCAAAAAAACTGGTCCCAGTGCCCAAGTAATCAAAAGCCCTCCCTCTACTACAGGGGTTCCCAACTTATTCTGTGCTATGGAGCCTTCCCATTAGCCAAGGAGTCCATGGACCCCAGAATGGAAACCACTGCTCTAGCACCATCTCTTCAATATTCATTTATACTGTCCTCCTACTTCTATATTTATTAGCATGTGGCACCAGTGCCAACTGAGGACTTGCTCCCTTAAAGATTCAGAGCCCGGACTCCACTGCCATCAATGCAGGTTCCAGTAACCCTGGACACTTTCAGAGTGCCTATTGTTCAACCTCCAACTCCAACTCCAGCCTGGACCTTGACAGGCCGGGACTTTACATGCTGCCACTGGGACCTCAGTCTCACCTTCCTCCACCACCATTCTGCAAGCTGTTGGGTCCTTGGAGACTCCTCCTTCTTCTTCCCAGCCCACCTTCCCTGAAAACCCCAATCCTCCCCCTCCTGAAACACAACCAACCCTCTTAACCACCCCCCCACCCTGATTCCAGCTCTCATTCGAACTGGGTCTTCAAAATCCCCCTCTCTGAGGCAAAACATTCTGTCCTTGGTAAGAGCCTCACTTTCCCCACTCCCCCTGCATCCACACCTGCCATGACTCCGAGCTCTACTTCTGCGGCCTCCATTTCTGTGCCTACTTCTTTGGCAAAGACTCTCCAGCCCACACTGATGACCTCTTCTCCCATCTTCAGCCTTCTTCCTCTTCCTGGACACTCCTCTCTGGTCTTCGCCTGCTCTGGATCTTTTCATTGCTAACTGCTGAGACATCAACTGTCTCGACTTTACCACTCCTCTCGCCGATTCTAACCTCACTCCTTCTGAACACACTGTTCCCCACTCTCTCCACATTAATCCTAACCTCACCATCAAAACTGCAGGTAAGGGGAGATGCTGTAGAAGTCTGACAGACTGACCCCTACCTTGCTGAGGCCAGACAACAACTCTCAGAGACCTCCTCTTACTTACTCATCAAACAGGAACCCATTAAGCAGCACCAAGCCATTGTCTTCCAGGCCATCACCAACTTTATTAACTCCAGGGATCTCACATCCACTGCCATGAACCTCACAATTCTCTTATCCCACACCTCCCCTTTCTACCTCCCACCCAAGATCCACAAACCTGCCCGTCCAGGCAGGTAGACCCATTTTTCTGATTGCTCTTGCCTCACCGAACTTAGATCTGCCTACCTCAATTGTTTTATTCCACCCCCCCCCCCGCCCCCCCCAGTTCAGTCTCTTCCTACCTACATTCATGACACTTTACATGCTCTGGATTTTTTCAATGATTTCAAATTCCCTGGCCCCGATCATCTCATTTTCACCATGGATGTCCAGTCCCTATACACCTCCATCTCTCATCAGGAAAACCTTAAAGCTCTCCACTCTTTCTAGATAACAGACCCAACCTGTTCCCCTTCACCGCCAATCTCCTCCATCTGGCAGAACTGGTCCTCACTCTCAATAATTTCTCCTTCAACTCTTCCCACTTCTTCCAAACCAAAGGTGTAGTCATGGGCACCAGCATGTGTCCCAGCTATGCCTGCCTTTTCATCAACTATGTGCAACAGTTTATGTTCCAAGCCTACACTGGTATCACTCCTAACTTTTCCTACACTACATCAACAACTGCATTGGGGCTGCTTTCTGCACCCATGCTGAGCTCATCAACTTCATCAATTTTGCCTCCAACTTCCACCCTGACCTCAAATTTACCTGGTCCATTTCTGACATCTCCCTCCCCTCTCTGTCTGTAGCTCTAGAGACTGTTTATCTACTGATATCTCTTATAAACCCACTGATTCTCACAGCTACCTGTCGTGATGAGGCCACACTCAGGTTGAAGGAGCAACGCCTTATATTCTGTCTGGATAGCCTCCAACCTGATGGCATGAACATCAATTTCTTGAACTTTCAGTAATTGCACACCTCCCCCCCCCACCCCCACCTTCACAACCCCCATTCCAGTTTCACTCTCTCACCTCATCTCCTCTGGTGCTCCTCCTCCACCCCTTTCTTCCATGGTCTTCTACGCTCTTCTATCAGATTTCTCCTTCTCCGGGCCTTTATCTCTTTCACCTCCTAACCTGCCAACACTTTACTTCACCACTCCCCCTCCTCCTTCCCAGTTTGACCCATCACCTACCACCTTGTACTCCTCCCTTCCCCCCCCCCCACCTTCTTGATTTACCTTCTCATCTTTTTTTCCAGTCCTAATGAACAGTCTTGGCCCAAAACAAGAACTGTTTACTCTTTTCCATAGATGCTGCCTGGCCTGCTGAGTTCCTCCTGTATTTTGTGAGTACTGCTTGGATTTCCAGCATCTGCAGATTATCTCATCTTCTTGCTTCTTTAATATCTTTCTTTGCACCTCACACTTTACTGACTAGAATCCACATTTCTTTTTGCCTTTATTAGTGACACCAATACAAAACGTGCAACTGTTCACACAATTCCTTAGAACATTATGCGCCCACCAAATGGAATCCTCAACTCCAGCACAAAAAAGGTAATACATCGATCGTACTGGAATAATGTGTATAACATAAAAACACCTCCCCATTAATCTTTGTATCCACCATCACTGCAGCTCTCTTCTCCGCTCTACCCTCATCAGTATTCAAAGCTGAATACTGATTAGACAGTGCAAGCACTCAGGGAACAACTTCACTACCTAATTTGTTCTCCTTATCTGTTTAGCAGTAAAGCCCTCAGGAATATAAATCTGCAATCCATGGCTAAAAGTGAAACATTCTCTGACTGTACCATCTACCGAGTGTGAAATTCAGTGATTAAACTTTAAAGGGCTAGACAGGATAAATGCTGAGAACATAGTTCATCCCATGGGAAACTTCAGAACTAGAAGACATGGTCTCAGAAACAGGGAGTACATATTTAAGATTGAAATCTGAAAGATTTTTTCAATTAAGAGAAATCCCTGATCAAGAGCTAGGAGAGATAAATACAAGAGGACATGGCTTTAGAGAGAAAGGGGGAACATTAGGGGAACTTCTTCACTCAGAGAGTGGTGGGAGTGTGGAACAAGCTGCCATCTGGCGTGGTAAATGCAGGCACACTCTTAAGTTTTAAGAATAAAACTGGATAGATACATAAATGTGAGAGGTCTGGAGTGTTATGGACTGGGTGCAAGTCAATGGGACTAGCGGAATAAAGTTTCGGCACAGACTAGAAGGGTCAAATGGCCAGTTTTCTGTGCAGTAGTGTTCTATGGTTCTAAGAGCAGTGGAGGCAATGTCCTTCATTATATTTTATAAATAGGCTTCTAATCTGTAATGGAACTTTGGGTTATGGGAAATAGCAGGAAAGTGGATTTAAGCAATAATGGATAAGACATTGTACTACCAAATGGTAGTGTAGTTGAGAGGCAGAATGGCCTCCACCTGTTGTCACCACTTGTGTTTTACAGTAGTCATAATCTGTGGAGTGATCTTCTCTTGAAACAAGACATCCATGTAATATTCATGGTTGAAAAAATAATTGTGGTGATGCCAACTGCTTCTCTCGGTAAAAAATTCCACATCTTAAACTCTTCTATCTAACAACTCTGCTGGACCTGTATAGGGAATTCATAAGAATGAATGGAGAGGATATTTCCTGTAGTGGGGGAGTTTAGGACCAGAGGGCACAGCCTCAGAATAGCCTCAGAATACCCTTAGACAGAGATAAGGAGAAATTTCTTTATTCAGAGGGTGGTGAATCTGTGGATTTTGTTGCCACAGACGTCTGTAGAGGCCAAGTCTTTGGGTATATTTAAAGCAGAGGTTGACAAGTTTGTGCAAGAGTCTGAAAGGTTACAGGGAGAAGGCAGGATAATGGGGTTAAGAGGGATAATAAATCAGCCATGATGGAATGGCGGAGTAGACTCAATGGGCCATACGTCCTAATTCTGCTCCTGTTTTATGCTGACTCTCTGAGATTAAGATACTTGTTGTACATTTCTGATTTTTAAATATAATACTAAATTATTTTATTATATTTATTCAGATAAATATTCACATCCATTAGCCTGACTAATTCAAGCTCATTATCTGTTATTAAATCAAACAGAGCCTGGCTTCCAACTCTATCCCACACCACATCAGCAATCCCTTACTGTATCTGAAATGTGTTAGTGCTGATTGTTCTAAAGTAGATGATTACTTTCACAGTGTGAGCTAGCTTGCTTATTCCTCACCGATCTCTTTGAAAGTTAAAATTACCCCATTTAAGCAACTGTGTCCAAGAGAGCAAGTGTCAGCAAGCTATTCAATTGCAAAACACTACCAAAAACCTCTAAACAACATGGAAGGAATGCCATAAATTGGTTTTAACTAATGTGCCCAAATGGCCCATCAAGTCTGCATTAGCTCTATGAGACAAAAATGCTGCTAATCCCACTCTCCTACCCTTACCCACAGCCTTGTACATAGTTTCTTCTGCATACTTATCTACCTCCCTTTTGAACCCCTGATTGAATGTGTTTCCACGACTTCACCTGGCCCTGCATAGCAGACCCTAAGTGTGCCCCAACACAGTCAAAGTCTGATCCTATCCTTAATCTAAACATATATGATCAGCAGCCAACACTGCCTTGTTATCAAGATGTCATTACCCAGTCTACCTGAATTTCTATAAAGTAATACAACAAAGCATTAACCACCAAGCTACTTCAGTAAATTTACCCATTCCCAACATTCAGCTATTGTGGCACTAAACCTCCATATAGATGCACAATAGATCACTGGTTTAAATGCATCATGAACTAGTAGTTTCTGCAATTAGCTATACAAAGAAATTAAAAACCTAACTGCTTAACAGCAGGTGCCATTCAATGTCCTGCTGCAGCAAAATCTGGCCCAATATATTTGAACAACTTAGGCACTCTATCAAAACAAACTTGTGGCATTCTTTCTAACATATTATACAGATGGTTTATTCTTTCATATTATACAGACCCATATGGTAAATCCTATTGCCTACACCACTTGGCGTACACTTTTTCAATTCCAAGGAACAAACTGCTTGATACGAAAATTCCTCCAACAATCCTCATTTAGAGAAGCAAAATTCCCACAATAAATGCTTTTGATCAAGTGATTTGGAATAAAGCCTTTTTTATGGGGAAGAACATCCAAGCTTCTTTACTACTTTGTATTTCTTTTAAAAATAATAATACAATAATAATACAAAATTTCACTGATTACAGGATAAAGAGCGAAATCAAGTAATTAAAATAGGGGTGAGTGTAACGCTTGGCAAAGTGAATCAGTAGGATCTCCCGGTTGCCACCCACTTCAACTCTGCTTCACATTCCCATTCGGATATATCCATACATGACCTCCTCTACTGCAATGATGAGGCCAAACTCAGGTTGGAGGAGCAATACCTCATATACCGTCTGGGTAGACTCCAGCCCCTTGGTATGAATATCGAATTCTCCAACTTCCCCCCCTCCCTTCCCCCATCCCACTTTCACTCTGCCTCCTCTTCCAACTGCCTATCACCTCTCTCATGATTCTGCCTTCTTCTACTACCCATAGTGCTTTCCCTTAGATTCCTTCTTCACCTCTCCTGCCTATCCCCTCCCTACTTCCCCTCCCCCACCCCTTGATCTTTCCTCTGATTGGTTTTTCACCTGGCACCTTCCCCCCTCCCCCCACCTTCTTTATAGGGCCCCGTCCCCTCCTTCTTCAGTCCTGATGAAGGGTCTCGAACCGAAACGTTGACTGCTCATTTCAACGGATGCTGCCCGACCTGCTGAGTTCATCCAGCTTTTTTGTACAGCAGTAAACACAGAGCCTGTAACCTAGGCTTAACCTTAATTTCAATTTCCAGTTCTATGTATTTGGGTTTGCACGTTCTCCTTGTGACAGCATTTGACTTCCTACTGCAAGACACAAAGACACTGATGCAAGGTAACTGGCAACTGGAAATTATCCTAGGTGTAGGTGGATGACAGGAGAATCGGGGAGCATTTGATGGCATGTAAGTGGTTACAGGTGGCAGAATGGGATTAATAGAATTGTTCTGGATGGCAGCAATGGGCATATGCTCCGTATTATACGAGCATGAGAAGTTTTAACAGTTCTTCCTCTCAATTTAATAATTAAGTTAAACAACTTATAGTTTTCTTGTAGCTGTTCCAAAACAATGAATGACTTTTTAAATATTCCCAAAGTAAGCTGGTTGAGGTCAGATGAGAAGCAAAAGTTTTTTTAAATCTTAAACCCTACTCCATCCCAAAACTCTACCATTCCAAGCGCCTCCAGATTAGCAAAAGTGGATGGGAGCACCAGCTAATCTATTTAATTTACTATAATGAACTGGGAGCTTTGCATTAGTCTTTTAAACACATGTAATCATGGTTCCATGTGCCTTCCAGACCACAGGGAACCTGGCAACAATGGGATATGGACAGATTATTTTAGAACACAAGTGTCTTCTGAGCACTATGGATGGGCTACAAAGGTCTGGCTTCCTTTCCTTCCACATATCCCCAAATCTACATTTTGTCCTTTGATTACCTCAGTATGTCATTCCAGCCCCTCATATTTCTTCTCAACAGTATTAAAACCCTGTCCTATTTCAATATTTTCCATTTGACAAAGCCAAAAGCCTGTCTTTCCAACTGACTATACAATGAGAAAAAAAAACAGCCTCTGGTGTCAGTTTTCTGAAGTATTCAAGCGTGGTGAACTACATATACCTGTCTGGACATGCCCTCCCTGCTGACTGCTCCTGTGGCTCCTCCCACTGACCCCGGTATAAAGGTGATTGGAGACACCAACCCCGGCCTCAGTCTCCAGGATGCAGTGTGGTGGTCAATTGCTGCTTGTTCTTTCTTCCAGCCAGTAAAAGCCTATATCTCACCTCACGTCTCCAAGAGTTATTGATGGTGCATCATCAAGCAAACATTCTCTGACTAAAACTCTGCCCCTGACATATCAAAACCACCCCTAAGACCTACTTGTCAGCATTGGGAGCAACTCCTGATTTGACAAATCTTTAGTGCAAATGATAAATCTATCAAATTTAAGATTATGTTCCTTTGATGGAAGCTCAGCTCAAACACTCTTGTTATACTACAGCATTTATATTTCCTCTATCGTCAAACAATCACAAATGAAAGGACTTTGTTTATGTCCATTGTAAAAAAAGACTATCTGTTGATTTCCCTCCAAGAAAAAGAACCCTAAAGATATTGAAGAACAAACACTGCATGCAATGTGGAAAGCACTGGCTGCATCGTGGTGGAAGTGAATATTCTCATAAGGATCATGTAAACGTGCGGGTAAATGGAATTCATGTGGATGAATGATCGATGGGTGGCATGGACATGACCAGAAGACTAGTTATTCTACCTTATGACTCTGTGACTAAACACCACCCTGACTTGTATCACATCTTTTCATTATCACAGGATCCACATGCTGGAATTCCACGTCCAACAGCACTGTGAAATTATCTTCACCAAAAGGATTGTGGGCAATTCAATTGGCTCATCACTTCTCAACTCCAAAATGAGTTGTAAAGTAAATACTGATGTTAGTATTCCAAAATGTATTACCCAAAAAATTCTTATGGCAATTGAGTTCATAAATTTGAGATTAATAGTTAGTTTCTGTTTTGGGATAATAATTTATACAAACTGGACCAGTTATCTGAATCATCTACAGAGTTTTTAATACCTTCACCAGAAGAAAGTTATCCAGATTAACCTGCTGAAAACCAAAGACTGGCCCCACATGAAATTCTGAAAAAATGGCACAGAAAATTATTTATTTTGCAGCAATACACAACACACTTAACAGATCCTCAACTGAACATTATTTAATAAAAGTTGCTACACACATTGTATAACTGTAGGACACAGCAGCACTGGAGAGTCACAGTAGGGTAAACTATATTGCAAATGAAAGGTCAAACAAACTATGAAACAACAGATGTACAATTAAAACCAATGAAGGGCTTAACATTATGGATAGAAAAAAGTGAAGTAAGTGATCTACAACAAAATGATGGCAAACTGCCTATGTTTTTCAGTATATTGAGATCTTACTTGAAGCAGCTGTTCATTTTGTGCTTCAGTGGCTAGCATATGTTATTAGATTGAAGGTTAGTTGTGAGCATTCAGTACTGTTTGGAGAATTCAAATTCAGATCAGCAACAGCCACATCACAGAACACAGCTGTTATCAAAAAGAATGCATTGCAAATCCAACATAGCTTCAATAGTATGCCTAGATAGAACCTAATAACAATACCTTCAAAAATATTCGTTATGAAATGTATTTACCAAAGCAAAAGAATTGTGTGCAACGGGAATTCCGAACGCAGGGTTATATAATCATTCTCCAGCACAATGCATGCTATGAATGAGAATCCTTATTTATACATATGGCATTATTTCATGAGCACATCATTCAAAGACTTGGAACAGGTGTCTCCTATCCATTCTCATAATAAGTGTCCTTCCAAGACAAAACCCACAACACTATGAAAAGTCCAAAGCTGTTCACCACTCTGTAGTAAATACCGTAAATAAAACTTGCTGATTATTTAAACTCGTACTTCTAACTCCATACATAGTACAAAATCAAGCAGAATCAAAAAGCATAACATTGTGCACTGTTCAACAATAATGATAACTTTTAAAACTATACTACACTTGCAAGTAAAATAATTATCATGAGGTTACCTGTCCTACTCTCAAAGACCTAAACTTATGCATATCAGCAACTTTTAAAAAAAATTAAAGAGAATCTAGAAACACTAATTCTCTCATGGCTCTTCCTTTGCTTGTTAGTACCAATTTCAATGATGGAATATATCAATCACAAGAAAAACGTTCAAATTTGGATTCCAACTCTCCCGTGAATCACAACACTCACCAAAGCAAACCAAAAAAAAGTATATATATGTTACAGAGCATATAATATGTAAAAGTTAATGCTGTGGCTCAGAATTGCACTGTCTTTGTAATCATAAGTTGGACAAGTACAGAATAGGAATTGGTCGAGGTCTTATTCTTAATGCGTCCAGATTGCATATAATTTTACAATATATTGTAATATATAATATTGTAGTATATTGAATATAATTTATATTCTTATAAGGGTATCTGGATCAAAAGGTATTCATGCTACATGGATATCTTTCACCTTAGTTCATCTCAATAACCTAACCTCCAAAGTATCGCTCTCACTTATGCTTACCTAACAAAACAGATGTATCTATGCTCCTTCCTTCATCCACTCTTTTCAGAAATGAATTTTCTTTAGGTAAGGGAAAATTGCTATATAGTTTAGGTTTTTCCTGGTAGTGGAAACAACCGCTCCACTATTTAAAATCCACAGATCTGCAGATACTGGAAATCCAAAGCAACACACACAAAATGCTGGAGGAACTCAGCAGGCCGGGGAGTGTCTATGGAAAATGTCTATGGACCATTTTCGGGACGAGACACTACTTCAGGACTGGAATGGAAAAGGAGAAGTCAGATTAAGAAGGTGGGGAAGGGGCAGGAGTAGTATAAGGTGGCAGGTGATAGGAGAAACCAGCAGAGGAGGAGGGGGTAAAGTAAAGAGCTGCGAAGTTGATTGATGAAAGGGAAGGGGGAATCTGATAGGAGAGGACGGAAGACCATGAAATAAAGGGAAGGGGAAGGAGCATCAGAGGAAGGTGAATGGGCAGGTAGAAGAAAAGGTGAGCAGGAAACTGGAATGGTGAAGAGAAGGAGAGGGTTCAGAAGTTCAAGAAATCAATGCTCATGCAACCTGATTGTGTCCTCGTTGTGGCAGTAGAGGAGACCATGGACTGACATGTTGGAATGGGAATGGGAAGGAGAAATGAAATGGGTGGCCACCGGGAGATCATAGTTTTTGTGGCAGATGGAGCGAAGGTGCTCGGCAAAGCGATCTCCAAATCTATGCTGGAGCTCACTGACATCATTTCACATTGAAATCACTACGGTTTTTGCCTTAAAATCCAACACTGCATTAATTATAAAACTAATTAAATGTAAATGTTAGTTTCAGCAAGTAACACTAATTTCCATAATAATTATACACTCAGTGGCCACTTTATTAGGTACACCTTTACATCTGCTCATTATTGGAAATATCTAATATGCCGGTCATGCGACAGCAACTCAACACATAAAAGAATGCAGAAATTAGTAAGAGGTTCAGTTGTTATTCAGACCAAACTTCAGAACAGAGAAGAAATGTAATCTAAGTGACTTTGACCACGAAATGATTGTTGGTGCCAGAAGGGGTGGTTTGAGTATCTCAGAAACCACCAATCTCCTGAGATTTTCAAGCAAAACAATATCTAGAATTTACAGAACATGGTGCAAAAAACAAAAAAAAAACAGTTAATGGCAGTTCTGTGAGTGAAAACACAGAGATCAGAGCAGAATAGCCAGACAGGAAGGTAACAATAACTCAAATAACCCCACACATTACAACAGTGGTCAGCCAAAGAGCATCTCTGAATGCACAACACATCAAACCTTGAAATAGATGGGATACAGTATTAGACAACCACCAACATTCACTCAGTGGCCACAGGAGGTACATACTATAGTGACCACTGGGTGTATGTAGCCCAAGATACTGGGGTACAGTAATTTTATTTTTGTAATGTATAGATTTGTCTTTGCACTGTACTACTGTTGGAAAATAACAGTCAGAACATTACAATTTAGTGATAATAAATACAATTCGGAATTTGGATTTGTTAATGGTTCTACCACGCTTTCTTTACAAAAAATAGTTGACAGAACAATTGATTAACACGTAACTGATTTCCTACAGCCATCAACTTTAAAAACAAGTTAAATTTCTAGACAAATTTATCATCTAGTCAGTATATGTTACCATATACTACCTTGAGATTCATGTTCTTGATATTATACAATTTTCTTTTATTAGCTTATTATATAGACTACCATGTATTAAACTAAAAAAGGAAGCTACAGTTTCTGAATTTTTAAATTTCATTACATCTATAATATTTCTTCCTTCATCAATACACACCTAATAAAATCACTCTTTTTTTTCAGGATTACAACTTAATCGTCACATCTTGTGTTGAAAATCCAAAATAGCACACTTTTTTGCAAATCAATCCAATATTTGCCTAGCAATAAGCTTTATTTTTTTTTCAGTTAATGAAGCATTTTACTTTTTAAAATACAGGCCTACAAAAAATTTCATTAAGCCATTGTATTTTTTTTAATCATACTTCATGTGGCAGTAGCAAATTTATAGATACTTGATCAGGATTCTTAGCACACAGTATACAAATAGCAAAACTTGTTTTTATGTCCTTAATACAAAATTCTACCACATAAAAACTCCACGAATGGCAAAGACCTTAAACATTGATCCTGGTGTTAACCAAAGGGCTGAAGACTCCTTTACTTCAAGGTATAAGGCATAACCACATGCTGCCAGCGACTCCAAGCCATCCATATTCTTCTACTTAGGTTCTACCTTTGACCTCTTTATTTTAACTAACTGTTCCTCCAATCATCCTGAACGGTTTCAATAGACAATAGACAGTAGGTGCAGGAGTAGGCCATTCGGCCCTTCTAGCCAGCACCACCATTCACTGTGATCATGGCTGATCATACACAATCAGTACCCCATTCCTGCCCTCTCCCCATATCCCTTGACCCCGCTATCCATAAGAGCTCTATCTAACTCTCTCTTGAATGCATCCAGAGACTTGGCCTTCACTGCCTTCTGGGGCAGAGCATTCCACATATCCACCACTCTCTGGGTGAAAAAGTTTTTCCGCATCTCTGTTCTAAATGGCCTATCCCTTATTCTTAAACTGTGGCCGCTAGTTCTGGACTCACCCATCAGCGGGAACATGCTTCCTGCCTCCAGCGTGTCCAATCCCTTAATAATCTTATATGTTTCAATTAGATCCCCTCTCATCCTTCTAAATTCCAATGTATACAAGCCCAGTTGCTCCAATCTTTCAACATATGACAGTCCCGCCATTCCGGGAATTAACCTTGTGAACCTGCGCTGCACTCCCTCAATAGCAAGAATGTCCTTCCTCAAATTTGGAGATCAAAACTGCACACAATACTCCAGGCGGGGTCTCACCAGGGCCCTGTACAGCTGCAGAAGGACCTCTTTACTCCTATACTCAATTCCTCTTGTTATAAAGGCCAGCATGCCATTAGCTTTCTTCACTGCCTGCTGTACCTGCATGCTTGCTTTCATTGACTGATGTACAAGAACACCTAGATCTCGTTGTACTTCCCCTTTTCCTAACTTGACTCCATTTAGATAGTAATCTGCCTTCCTGTTCTTGCCACCAAAGTGGATAACCTCACATTTATCCACATTAAACTGCATCTGCCATACATTTGCCCACTCACCCAACCTGTCCAAGTCACCCTGCATTCTCATAACATCCTCCTGACATTTCACACTACCACCCAGCTTTGTGTCATCGGCAAATTTGCTAATGTTACTTTTAATCCCTTCATCTAAATCATTAATGTATATTGTAAACAGCTGCGGTCCCAGCACTGAACCTTGCGGTACCCCATGGTCACAGCCTGCCATTCCGAAAGGGACCCATTAATCGCTACTCTTTGTTTCCTGTCAGCCAGCCAATTTTCAATCCATGTCAGTACTCTGCCGCCAATACCATGCGCCCTAATTTTGCCCACTAATCTCCAATGTGGGACTTTATCAAAAGCTTTCTGGAAGTCCAGGTACACTACATCCACTGGCTCTCCTCAAGTACACATCTCTGGTCCTAGTCTTCCTGCTAATAAACATGTTTCATTACCTCCACAATAATGCTCTCGCTAATGCTTGCTCACCACCCAATCTCCCATCATTCCATTTCTCACTTATCAACATGTTCATTTTCCACCACCCTGACAGTCTATTCCAATCATCTCCTTCGATTCCTGCCCACCAATGCCCTGAATCAGATATATTAATGTTACATATGAAATTTCCAAAGTTTCAGTTTGTCTCACCTGCCAATATTGTATCAGCATTATTAACTCAATTAATAGGTTAAAGTGGGATTTAAACCGACAGCTAATAACCGACTCAGAGACAAGAGCTCTACCAACTGGCAGACACAGAATGAAATTACTATTCAGTTAAATGTATGGATACTTTTCACAAGTTATTTGTAGAGATTGAACTGGGTGAGTCAGGGATGTATATTTTTAAAGGTGTTATTTATCCATATGGTGGAAGAGAGAAACATTTGTAGAAATTTCCTGAAAGCAAATGGAGCACAATGGCAAATAAAGCACATCAACAAATAAAGTAAAAGAAAGGAGAAGAAACACATCAAGGTGGCTTTTAGTCCCAATGAAACGGAATGAGAGCAACAATTCAATATTTTTAGTTAACAAACTTTTCCACAGGAAAATAGCTAGGCCAACTTTGCCTGACTTTCACTATTGAAATGGTATGCATTTTCAAAATGTACTGTCTTTCAAATTCTTGGAAGCTTCCTAAGCAAACTCCTGCTTGGGTGTAGTATGATTGAGTTATTTGTGTAGTCTATTGATAAAGATTATTAGATAATTCCAACACGTTATTAATTGTATGGAATAGTCTTTAGCAGATCAAACTATTTCTGATTTGGAATCTAAATTTGATTGTTATTTACAGTGAAAAATAGCCAAGTATGATTTTGTATATACTTTTAAATTTATGCTGCAATCAAAAATAGCTTGCATTAATTGTTAGTTTATAAATTATAAAGTATAACATTTGGTAAAAGTGGTTTCACAGGTATTAAGTTAACATTTATACATCTACTTTCCTCCCAAAACCTTCAAGCTTAACCTTGATGTTGGAATTAAATATTACAGTACTTATAGACAAGTTGATACTCTAGGCTTTTCCATTTTGTTTCGTACATTATAAGCTGCATCAAATGGACACATGCTTGAGCTGATATTAATATCATCACAAAACTTTCTTTCTGTTGTAAGCTCATGCTTCAATTAAAAAAGATACTGATAATAAAATAACAAAGTTAGTGCAAATCACTGCTATAGTGGAAGCACAATTAAACATGATCTGCTTACATATGTATAATGCAATGTATACATCTGGAAGATTTAGCAAAGTAGACTCTTTTATACACCTTCACTATATTTCAAGTTTTCTTTTCAACTACTTGACATTTCTCAAAGTTAATCAACTCAATCACACAAACATCTTCACGTACATCTTTAATGACCTGCAAATATGGAAATGTGATGCAGAATCCATTATGAATCATTTGCAAACTATAGTGGATACTATGGCTAGAGTGCAGAGGAGATTTACAAGGATGCTGCCTGGATTGGAGGGTGTACTTTATGAAAATAGGTTGAGTATACTTGGCCTTTTCTCCTTGGAGTGACAGACGATGAGAGGTGGCCTGATAGAGGTGTATCAGAGGCTTTTTCCCAGGGCTGAAATGGCTAACACGAGGGGACATAGTTTTAAGGTGCCTGGAAATAAGTACCAAGGGGATGTCAAGAGTAAGTTTTTCACAGAGAATGGTGGCAGTGGAAGTGGATACAAAAGGGTCTTTTAAGGTACATGGAGCTTAGAAACATAGAGGGCTATGTGCTAGGGAAATTCTGGGCAGTCTCTAGAGTAGGTTACATGGTTGGCACAACATTATGGGCTGAAGTCTGTAATGTGCTATAAATTTCTATGTTCTATTACATACTGTATATTGGCACTGAAGTACCTCAGAGATGAAAAATGCAAGAAAATCTTAATTTCAACAGCTTACAATAATTGCCAAAAACTAACTCAGTGGCCATTGCAACCCAACTACTGCTGCTGAAACATTGTAACTGGTGTTCACAAAGGATAAAGGTTACAGAGCGTTCGAATCCTAGAGTGCTAGACTGTAAAAAACAAGCAGATGGCGGATGTTATTTCCAATGGATTCAATAACTTCACCACTTTTACACTCAACCCTGCATAAAGTTTAATTAAACTCTGCTTCTCATCTGCTTCCAAACTCTGCTTATTCATTACCGCAACTCAATCTATAACACATGAAGGTTCTTGACCTGAAATATTGATTATTCATTTCCCTCCAGAGATGCTGCCCGATCTGCTGAGTTCCTTTGGCATCACATGTGTTACTCTATCTACAACAAGTGGTTATATGAAGCTAGTGGATTCAGGATCCCCTCCAGACTGGTCAATACAGTGGCAAAGGAGAACTGTACTACTTGAACAAGAGAGAATCTACAGATGCTGGAAATCCAAGCAACACACACAAAATGCTAGAGGAACTCAGGAGGCCAGGCAGCATCTATGGAAAAAAGTCCAGTCGAAATTTCGGGCCAAGGCTCTTCAGCACGATTGGAGAAAAAAAGATGAGTAGATTTAAAAGGTGGGGGAGGGGAGAGAGAGACACTAGGTGATTGGTAAAACCAGCAGGGGAAGGATGAAGTAAATAGTTGGGAAGTAAACTGGTGAAAAAGATACAGGGCTGAAGAAGTGGGGCCTGATAGGTGGGGTTAGAAGACCATGGAAGAAAGAAAATTAGGGAGGAGCATCAGAGGGAGGTGATGGGCAGACAAGGAGATTAGAGAAAACAGGGTAAAGGAGATGGGGACTGGTGAAGGAGAGGCCGGAGGGGAGTGAGGCCATTACCAGAAGTTTGAGAAATCGATGTTCATGCCGTCAGGTTGGAGGCTACCCAGACGGAATATAAGGCGCCGTTCCTCTGAAATATTGTAATTTCACATTTTGACCTAAGTGAGTCTAACACCTAAAATGGCTTCAACCAATATCATACCATTTATCCCTCAACTAAAATGAGATCACTGATATGAAGTTAGCTACTATGCTAGCTTCAGCATAATATAGCAGTAGATACAATATAAAATTACTTCAGGCTGACCTCCTATACTTCACTGTCTGTAAATTTGAAGTCACTCAGAACTCTGCTGCCTATATTCTAATTCAAACCAAGTCCCCTTATTGCCCAATAATGTTTCCCTTAAATTTAAGCAAAGCCCAAATTTAAAATTTCTACTAGAATTTTTTTACTTTTGTCTGTCTTATTCTTTCCCATTTCTCTGAAAATTGATTTTGACCTTACAAATCTTGTGAGATATCCCTTCTCCCCTAACTTTGACCTCATGATCATTTCCAAATTAACGGCTCCATCATTTACAGTTTTTTCAAAGAATACATTTCACAATATTCTGAAAACATCATCATTGATGTAAACTAGAGTCATCAGATGTTTTGGGTCTTCCAACATCAGACACCCTCACCCTGGTGACCCAGCCATGGTTGATCAAACCACAACTTGTGTTCAGGTAGCATGTGCTGCAGATCCCCATGGACTTGCTCCATTGCCTTGGCGATGTTGCCGACAGTTCTCTGCCTCCTTGTACCTGCGATACCCAATGCGCCGAGGGCTCGGTAAAGAGACTATCCAGCAAAGCCCCGCTACCCACTCAACAGGTGTGCACTCCCTGCCTCCAACAGTCACTGACCAGCTCCTCATAACTGGCAAGCTTCCTCTCATGGGCCTTTTCCAGACTTTCCTCCCACGGCACTGTCAGCTCCAACAGGATAATTGTCTTCCTGCTCTGAGACCAGGAAAATGTCTTGTCTCAAAGTGGTGTTGACGATGTGCTCTGCGAACTTTAGTCGTTTCTCCAGGTCAGTCACGAGCGGGTGCCGGAATCCCTATTGGTGCCTTTACTCTTGCCTTTGGTTGCTCTCCTGCTGTCACAAGGGTGATGGTTCGATAACATTGCTGAGCTTGTTTGCAGTTACTGATTGTTAAAAAGAATCCTTCCATGAACGTCTTCAATACCCAGTTACATCTCCAGCAGCATTGGTCCTCTCCAAGAGTTTTTGGGCAGCAACTCAGAATGTCCTCCAAGGTTCCTCTCTAGGAACACAACACAAAAGACACGTAGTGGGGCATCAACCTTCTCCCAGCAATGCAGGTTGGCTGGGCTGGGCAAGATGTCACACACACCTGGACAAGGAACTTGACTTGGTGTTGCTCTGCTCCCATCTGGTTCAAATTCCTTGCTGCTCCATGCCAACTGCTTTGGTGGATCTCTCTTCATACACAGCTGCTCTTATTTCCTCCTGGATGAGCCTGCACTTCTCCCTCCCTTTAGCTGTGACATACCTGGGGAGCTTTGCAGGCCAGCTCTTCTTTGGGTCACCGTTCCCACCAAGACATTGGGTCACAGCCAAGATTCAGCCTGCTGCACGACTTGTACCACTCTCCACTTCCTCCCGGTCTTCACAATGACGCCTGCATGGGCCATCTTTGGGTCACTGGACTCCATACAGTGTATCACCTCTCTAGCTCTTGTCACCTTGAACTCTTCCTCCAAGAATTTCAAGGGCAGCTGCAGCTTGGTGCTTTTTCCATAGAGGGCAATGCTGCTAAGTATTGAGCTATTCCTGCCACCTCCAGAGAAAGCAGTCGACCTTTCTCGCTAAGATTTTGATAATGGAAATCGGAACTTCGTATGTAAGCAATGGCCAAAGAATCCTTGGTAGGATTGCGTGCTGGCACATCCATGCCTTGAACTTGCCAGGTAGTCCTAACCACTCAACTACTTTCGAACAGCCCTCCAGCTCCTGACAGGTACCTGGATTGATGTTGTGTCTTTCAGACTACCGTCAAACACCTTGCCAAGGCTCTTCATTGGCTTATGAGAGATGGTTGGAATGAGTGTTCCTGTGATGTCGGTGATTTTGTCTTTTCTCAACACCAGTGATTTCGATTTTTGGGGCTTGAAACTTATCCTTGCCCAGTTAATGAGCTTATCCAGTCCGTGCAGAATCCACCTAGCTCCAGCCACGGACCTGTCAGGTTATCCTTGAAAGTTTAGTTGGCGGTTGCCATACACCAGACTTAAGAGTGGTGTCCACGGCACTCTGGTTTGGCAGACTTTGCAATCATAGTCATTGCAAGGGAAAAGACATTCATAGAGATAGTACAGCCTATGATAATCTCAATGTCTGCCTTCTGCCATTCCAATGTAGCTTGGCCTGATGAGACTCTCATTCTGAAGTGGTTGTAATAATCCAGGATGAGATCTGCTACTTTGCCTGGAACATGATGCTTGCCCATGGTTGTATGCACCAACTTGTGAGAGAATGATCCATAGTCGTTGCCCAGCTCGAGCCAGAGCACCACCAGGTCTCCTCTGTTCTCCCATGCCTCTAGAATGAGCTGGGTCACCATTCCCGTGTGCTCGAAACACCCTGGCAGTCCTGGAATACCTCTCTTCTGCACAGATGCACCAACATAGCCATTGTTGGTAAGGAAAGTAAACAGCTGCCTGTGACAATGCTGGAAAAAATCTTTCCTTTGACACTGAGCAGAGACGATCCTGAACGGGTTGATGTTCCTGGAGTCTTCTTCCTTTGGGATCAGGATTCAATCAGCAAATCTTCACTGCTCTCTTCAAAATGACTCTCAGTATCCTCCACAACCATTTAAGCAGTCAGGGACAGTGCTCATCACCTTGCCTTCGTCACTACATCTTGCACTTCTTACAGGATTGGATCCCTGCTGTTGAATTCAGTGCTAGGTGGAGGTGGACCTATCAAGATGCAGTGACACAAATCTTTTCTTCTGTTGGGGCGACTGTAAGTGATATGGATATGCAGGACCAGTTCCTCCTTGGAGCATACCAACGTCCCACTTAGCTTCTGCCCTAGTACCTGTTTGGTGACCCAAAATGGGTTGGCTGTGAAAGCTGATCACCTCAGTGCCTGAGGTCTAGAACACCCTAAGCTTCCCTCAACTTTTAAAGTCACTCACTAAAAGCACATTTTAGATCAGCATATGAGTCATATCCATAACATCTCAAGCAATTTGCAACAATTTCATTTAATATCATTTCCATAGATCACACTGCTTTTTAAAGGTAGTACAATTTCTCTTACTGAAAATTCATTGAGACATTCCAAGAACACAAACAATGAAATTACTAAATCTCCAGATTTAGATGACTTCTCCAGTCTAGAATGCTTTGCTTTCTCACCTTTGCCTCTATTTATATTGATTCTACTAAATATTTCACCCATCTAGACTTTTCTGAAAATATCTCAGGGTTACTGCAATACTTCGGAATTCATAAAAATGCCAGTCTAACGGAATCTTGGAGAGAAGAAAAAAGCTACCTCATTAACACAATATTAAAAACACAACTTTTGTCAGCATCCAGCCATTCAATTTCTTTGCTTAAAGTTATGCTTTTATATGTGTCATTTCAAAGTGAACTCTGAAAGAAGCAAAGCAGCATTTAAGGCCGTGAAAGCCAAAGTTCAAAGAGAGATCAGGGCTATGAAGAACAACTGGTGGAATAAGGAAGTGGAAGAACTGCATGCAATGTCAGACAGGAATGACTACAATGGGCTTTTCTCAGGACTGAAAGCTATCTATGGTCCAAGAAGCAATACAGTGGCTCCAGTAAAAACTGCAGATGGGAGCAAGCTATGCACTGACAGGAAAGACATCACTGAGCGATGGAGGGAACACTTCTGTAACCTTCTAAACCAACAAGGTGCGGCTGACCACAACGCACGTGAAAGGCTCACAACTAGGCCAGTAAGAGAAGAGCTATGTGGACTCATCACTATGACAGAACTTAATAAGACTTTAAAAGATACCAGAAGTGGTAAAGCACCCAGGCAAGACAGCATTCCATCAAATGTACTGAAGCGAGGTGGTCCTGCTCTGAAGACTGAACTGTTAAACTTAGATAATGCTTGTTGGAAGAATCAATGTCTCCCTCAGGACCTCAAAGATGTGCTGATAATCATTATCTACAAGAAGAAAGGTGACCGTAGTGTTTGTGGAAGCCACCGAGGAATCTCCCTTCTGTCCACAGCTGGCAAGATTATGGCGAAGATACTGCTCATCCGGCTCAAGATCATCTCAGAAGATGTGCTTCCTGAAAGCCGATGTGGCCTTAGGGTTGGAAGAGCAACCACTGTACATTGTCTTTGTTGATTTCTCACAAGCGTTTGATACAGTGGACAGAGAAACACTCTGGGAAGTACTCGAAATTTATGGCTGTCCAGATAAGCTGGTTACAATGATCAAGTTGTTTCATGAGAACATGTCTGACAAAGCAGCTATCGGAGGAGACGTCAGTGAAGCCTTCACCATCAACCACGGGTAAAACAGGGATGCGTTCTTGCTCTAACTTTGTTCACACTATATCTTGCTGCAGTTTTGGAAATAATGGACCATAATTTGGACAAAGGTGTGTACATCAGGATTCGCTCAGATGGAAAATTGTTCAACCTGTCCAAACTCAAAGCCTCAACCAAATCAAGAGAGATATGTGTCAGAGAGCTTCTTTATGCAGATAACTCAGCCCTGGTTGCTACTGATGTTAATGTGATTCAAGAAATTGTAGACCACTTCTCGTTTGCTGCCACTCTTTCTGGCCTAAGAATCAATGTCTCCAAAACCGAACTTCTGTACCAGCCTCCTCCTCTGTGTAATCCCAGTGAGACCCACCCACCAGTCATATCAGTCAATGGGGTAGCGCTGAAATGTTCTGACTCTTTCACATACTTTGGAAGTGCTGTGACCAACACCAGTTCATCAGATCTGGAAGCTGAGTGGAGAATTCAATCAGCTACAGAAGTCTTTGGTGCTTTACAGAAGTGACTTTGGTCTCGTCACGACATTAAAATGGCAACCAAGGTCAAAGTGTATAACACAGCTGTTTTACCAGATTTGCTTTATTCAACTGAAACAATGACATTGTATCAGAAGCACATCAATAAATTGACCAAGATACAACTCAGGCATTTACGCCAAATATTACACATCAAGTGGCAAGAGAGGGTACCAGATGTGGAGGTGCTCAAACATGCTGGGACAGTCAGCGCAGAATCGCTCATCACAGCTTCCCAGCTGCATTGGACTGATCATGTCACAAGAATGAGCGATGATCGTTTACCCAAAGCTGTTTTCTACGATGAGCTGCATGAAGGAAAGAGGAAGCATGGTGGTCAGAAGCTGCGTTGCAAAGATGTGCTCAAGTGCCATATGAAGAACACTGACATGAATGTCAACACCTGGGAGAAAGATGCTTTGGACAGAAGTTGGTGCTGCATTGTCAAGAAGTCAATCCCAGCTATCGAGGAGAAAAGGCAGAAGAAATATGAAGCAGGTCATGAATGCAGACATTCGGTGTTAGACCAGTCAAATCACAAATGCAACTGATGTGAGAGACAGTGCCGATCCAATGCTGGTCTTCTGGCCTGTAAAAGAAGAGCTATGTGGACTACGTGCCTGCAGAGACTAAACTCTCAGCACAGTCAACATCGAAATCAATGGACAGCCAAAAGAAGAAGAAGCAGCTTTTAATTCAAAATGCACTATCATCAATAGCAGAAATCACCATTTTCAGATGCATGCAAAAATGGCCACCTACCATACATGGATAGCAAGTTTAATCAAATGAGTTCTTATACATTTTGACTTCAGTCATCAGCTGCATAGCACTTATTGTGGATCATACTGTACTTGTTAACAAGTACCAAAGTTCAAAGTAAATTTATTATCAAAGTACATCTAAGTCACCATATACAACCTTGGGAGTCATTTTCTTCTGCGCTTACTCAATAAATCCATAATAAAGTCAATGAAAGACTGCACCAAGGGCATTCAACTAGTGTGCAAGAGACAACAAAAACTGTCCAAATACACAAAGAAAGAAAAATAATAAATAAACAATAGATAACAAGATGGGAGATGAGAACTTGAAAGTGAGTTCATAGGTTTTGGGAACACTTCAATGATGGGGCAAGTGAAGTTGAGTGAAGTTATCCCCTTTGGTAAAACAGCCTCACAATTCAGGAGTAATAACTGTTCCTCAACCTGCTGGTGTGAGTCATAAGGCTCCTGTATCTTCTTCATGAAGGCAGCAGCAAGAAGAGAACATGACCTTGGTGATGGGGGTCCCTGATGACAGATGCTGCTTTCCTGCAACATCACTCCGTACAGATACATTTATGATGGGGGAGGCTTTACCCATGATAGACTGGGCCTTATTCACTACTTTTTGTAGGATTTTCTATTCATGGGCATTGATGTTTCCATACCAGGCTGTAATTCAGCCAGTCAATACACTCTCCAATACACATCTATAGAAGTTTGTCAAACTTTTAGATGATATGCCAAATCTTCACAAACTCCCAAGAAATAAAGGTGGTGCTATGCCTTCTTCGTACTTGCACTTAGTTGCTGGGCCCAGGACAGGTCCTCCAAAATAATAACACCATGGAATTTAAAGTTGCTGACCCTTTACACCTCTGTTCCTCCGATGAGGACTGGCTCATAGAACTCTAATTTTCTCCTCCTGAAGTCTATAACCAGTTCCTTGGACTTGATGACATTGAGTAAGATGCTGCTCTTGTGTAAGATGTCACTCCAGAAGTGAAGTACTTCCCTCTGCAACTGGATCCTCGACTTCCTAACCGGAAAGCCACAGTCTGTGCAGATTGGTGATAACAAGTCTGTCTTGCTGACAATCAACACTGGTGTACCTCAGAGGAGTGTGCTTAGCCCACTGCTCTACTCTATATACACATGACTGTGTGGCTAGACTTAGCTCAAATACCATCTATAAATTTGTTGATAATACAACCATTGTTGATATAATCTCAGGTGGTGACGAGAGGGTGTACAGGATTGAGATATGCTAACTAGTGGAGTGGTGACGCAGAAACAACCTGGCACTCAATGTCAGTAAGACAAAAGAGCTGATTGTGGACTTTAGGAAGGGTAAGACAAAGGAACATATACCAATCCTCATAGAGAGATCAGAAGTGGAGAGAGTGAGCAGCTTCAAGTTCCTGGGTGTCAAGATTTCTGAGGATCCAACCAAGTCCCAACATATCGATGTAGCCATAAACAAGACAAGACAGTGGCTATACTTTATTAGGAGTTTGAAGCGATTTGGCATGTCAACAAATACACTCAAAAACTTCTATAGTTGTACCATGGAGAGCATTCTGACAGGCTGCAGCACTCTCTGGAATGGAGGGGCTATTGCACAGGACCGAAAGAATCTGCATAAGGTTGTAAATCTAGTCAGCTCCATCTTGGGTACTCGCCTATAAAGTACCCAGGATATCTTCAGGGAGCGGTGTCTCAGAAAGGCGGCATCCATTATTAAGGACCTCCAGCACCCAGGGCATGCCCTTTTCTCACTGTTACCATCAGGTAGGAGGTACAGAAACCTGAAGGCACACATTCAGCGATTCAGGAACAGCTTCTTCCCCTCTGCCATCGGATTCCTAGATGGACATTGAATCTTTGGACACTACCTCACTTTTTAAAAAATATACAGCATTTCTGTTTTTGCACATTTTTAAAAATCTGTTTAATATACTTATACTATAATTGATTTACTTGTTTATTTATTATTATTATTTTATTATTTTTTCTCTCTGCTGGAGTATGTATTGCATTGAACTGCTGCTGTTAAGTTAACAAATTTCACTTGACATGCCAGTGATAATAAACCTGATTCTGATTCACGTCCAACCACAATGTAGTTGCATACAGAACAAATGCAACCTGACCATGATGTCATCTTCAAGTTATTCAAATAAATTAATTTGCGAAAATACTTACATTGGTAATGCTTCACATGTTGTGCCATCAATGCTTAATGTAAAGAAATGGTACACCATCCAGTCTGCCCCCCCCCCCTCAGGATAACAGGGAGGACACAGATATCAAATGTTTATCTGATACAAGAAACTGATCATGTGATTGAAAAGCTTGAACAGGAGCTTGAAAACTTGATTTTAGACCCCCCCCCCCACCAATAAAAAAACACCCTGAAGTAAAGAGTGCAAAACCAATAATGCTTGTTCAAGTACTCCAACACTGTTTTATGATATGATAGGCATACTATCTCATACCACTGGTCTTTTATTAATTACTGCAAAAACATCAGATATTGTGCTTTGTTTTCGTACTCACCTTTCTTGCAGCATGGATGTCAAAGAATGGCTTGTTTCGGACACTAAATGGCTCCCTAGTTTTGTCAATCTGGCCAGTCTTCATTTTCTCATGTCGTGGCTGTATTATCTCCTTCTCAATACAGCTCAATCGAACATTAAAGTCACAATCACCAACTGGCTTTCCCTAAAAGGAAACAAAGGTAAAATAATTAGTGTAAATTTGGATTTTACTTACAGAGCAAAAACAAACTGCAATAAAATTGCTGGAGGAACTCATTAGGTCAGGCAGCATCTCTGGAAAGGGAGAGTCCACCTTTCAGGTTGTGGCCCTGTTATCTGACTTTTGGTTGCACATTTTCTTCTGGAATTCAAATACTGGAACAGAGTAGTGTTATGCCGTTGGCCCCCTCCTTTGTGAAAATCGCAAGAACTCTAGTTAAGGGGGGTCAACTGACCCAAGAGAGAGAGACGTGCGAAAGACCACGTTCTCCCAAGAAGCAGAATAAAAGTGACTTTGACTATTGTCTCATGGAGACCACCTGAAAAGCCCTCGGGCAAAGTGGGCTGGTTGAGAGAGAGATCGCATTACCTGCAACTTGATTGACACCTGCGATCCCGTGAAGAAGTATAAAGGCGGGTCTGAGGGGAGGACCCTCAGATGCACCAAGGAAACACACGAAGGAGAAACGCTAGAAATCCTGCGACAGCGTTTTAATAGCTACAGCCGGTGGTGGGGTTCGTGTGCGTCCTTCCCTTGCCTGGGATTGGCGACTTCACCACGGAAGACGGCCTAGCTACAGGGGAAGCCACAGATGAGAGTCCATTCCCCCAACGAGACTTCCGACTACCTCCTACAGGTTGGAAAACCTGTCGGGTAAATGCTTCATGTTCTCTGTCTTTCTAACTAAAAGTGCACCAACGCGACACTTCCGCCGGCAACTAAGTGAAACTGCCGTGATCTAAAAGACTTTTAGATATCCAGTGAACGATATAAAATCTACATTACCCCTAGACGACGATCGAGCTTGTGTTTTGAATGATTATTATTACACCGGTGTTTTAGATTGAGTTTTGATGATCTGAATGTTTTGTATTAACCATACGTTTGTGCCCTTGTTGAATAAAACGGTTGAAATTAGTAGCATCCGACTCAGCTGATCCATCTATCTTTGCTGGTAAGTTACCTGGTTACGGGGTTTTCGTAACAGTAGTTAATTTTGTCTACAAGTACGAATCTGTATCTCAAACCCATTTTATCTGTCTTTGATTCCCTCTTCCTGTCGCTAGTTTCCTTCCTTTTGGTTCTACTGCATGAAGCCACAAGCAATGATACTCAAATACAGCAATGCAACTTCAGTAACATTGGGTTCTCTGAAATAATATTTCCAAATAAGTTGTGGTCTGGCTTGCAGGATCACCTCCAGCTAGAGCTCACAGTTCTACTGTTGCAGTTTTATACATTAGTCTCCATGCTTCCTTAAATTTAAGGTTCAAATAGGATAATGGTAACTGAAGCTATTAACAAGGGTTTCAAGATATCATCAGTAAGATTTATGAAATTTTATTCTCTACAGTATTTTCATTCCATAATCAAAAGAAATGGCTATGGATAAAGGGCAGAGGAATGGGACTAACATGATTACTCTACTAGGAACTGGCACAAAATCCAAACTCAATGGGACAAATAATCTTAACCATGTTGCTATAATTGTGATTTCTGAACAAGATTATTCATGTAAGGGATACTGATGCCAAAAAACTGTAATCACTGGAAATTGTCTGGATGTTGTCAGCAATTTGTAATAATTCATAACTTTATTGATACAAATAATAGATACTAAAACATTATGAAAAATCTGAAATAAATAATCAATGCAATATTACCTTCTAAACACAGTGGCCACTTTATTAGGTACACCTGCTCGTTAATACAAATATCTAATCAGCCAATCATGTGGCAGCAACTCAATGCATTAAAAACCTGCAGCATGATCAAAAGGTTCACTTGTTCAGATAAAACATCAGAATAGGCAAGAAATGTGAACTAAGTGGCTTTGACCATATAAAGATTGTTGGTGTCAGACGAGGTGGTTTGAGTGATGCAGAAACTGCTGATCAGGACTTTTCACACACACTAGTTTCTGGAGTTCACAGAGAATGGTGCGAGAAACAAGAAGCAACCAGTGAGTGGCAGCTGTGTGGGTGAAAATGCCTTGCTAATAAGAAAGGTCAGCAAAGAATGGTCAGACTGGTTCAAGCTGATAGGAAGGTTACAGTAACTGAAATAACCACACTTTTCAAGTGGGGTAGAAAGGAGCATCTCTAAATGGACATGTCAAACATTCTACAGCAGTAGAAGACCACACCAGATTCCACTCCTGTACCTAATAAAGTGACCAGAATGTGTGTTGATCATGTATGTGGCTTTTTCAAAAGCTTGCTAAAAAAAAATCAGTATTACTGCCCCAACCATAAGGCTGGCTGATATTTTAAGGTAGATTGTCACAGTTTAAGCAAAACCTGTCCAAAACTCTCCTTGCACAACAGGTATCATCATACATGGACAGGAACATTTCAATTATAAGGAAAGGCACGCTAAGCCAGTCCTAATTAAGGGTCTCGTCCTGAAACACCAACTGTTTATTTCCCTCCAGAGATTCTGCATGACCTGCTATGTTCTTCCAGCATTCTTTTTGCTTTGATCTGGAAATCACTGCCTTAAAAGACCGAAATCTTCATTACATTTAAATGTACATAGATGAGTGTGGATATAGACTTAGAGCTACAAAGTGGATCAGTCTCATTGGTGGAATTTATCCCTTTTGTCTGCCATGGACACAAAAGGCCAAGTGGCCACTTCCTGTGCCGGAGATTTCTGATTCATTGCTTTCTGATGAACTGACATCTGCAGCAGAGTCAGTCTGTACATGCTTGCCTTCACACAATGGAGCTCAAGATCTGTCTCAGCAGACGTTAATCCCCAGGGCCCCTGTCACATTTGCAGCTCTCTCCTAACAGAGCTTGAAGATGATGCCAGCTAAGTGTGAAATAGGGTCCATATCCCAACAAAAATACAAGCTTCTTTCATGAAGTATAATGCAACAACACAATTTGTGTTTTGGGTAAAATAGTTAACTGTTTTAATTCAAATATGAAGCAAACGGGAAAATGTGTAATGCATGTATTAAATTTCTATATTTGTTTGTCAGCAACTGGTTTCTGGCACATGCAAAGCAGACAATATTTAAATTGTTAACCTGAATCACTATGTCACAGTACTGACTCAGAAATGACTTCCAGCTTTAAACACTGGATTTTTTGGATTCAACACCAATAGCATCTGCTACAATCATTCTATCTTTACTGCCCAATATTTAGTCTGTATCGCGTCCTGGGAAGTGCAACAAGGTCACTTGATGCACTGCCAATTAATTGCCTGTTTCAAGCTTCACTTAGTGTTCACTGTCAAGAAGATTAATCCAACAAATAACAAACTATCTTACACAAAGCTGAATGCTCCAGGCAGACCAAAAAGTCTCTTTTGGTTAGTAAATGCTAACATTAGGAGTTTCCCTCAACTGTGCCTGCTCCACTTCAAACATGCACAATTGCTTTTTCTTCCAACTAGGCAGAAAGCAAAGGTGTGAATTCTAAAATTCAGTATTCAAAGTCTCACTCCAGATATTTTAAGTACAAAGTTTTATCTGATATTTCAGAAATCCTTCTACCTTGTGTTCCCAAGTGCATCTAATAGTCTAGTTGTGGTACTTCCAGATATCAGATCCAATACTTATTTTTAATGTCACTAGAAATAAACAGATGTATGCCTATAATTGCTAACACTTGTAAGACCTTACTATGCTTCCTGTATCATTGATTACATTTCAAAACTTACTTAATTGATTGTAAAGCACTTTTGGCACCCAAAGAACATGATGAACAGCATTAAAAAATGTTCTTTTAAAATAGAACTTGGCTGCATTCATTAAAGACACAACTTACAGGTGCATTAAAATTATCTTTAATTTACTTTTGAAAAGTAAATGTCAAAATACTGAATTTGTTTTCATTTCTTTGGATGTTCAATTAGTCTCACATTATGCTTGGTACAACTAAATTTTTAAAAAGAAAAGATGGCAGTATTTTAAAGTCCTACTTAAGCATTTTTAAGTAGGCTAGTTCCTTTTTTCTTTAATTGGTTAATGAAACAAAGTAGCTAACATTTATGCATACTTTTTTTTTAAATTACACAAATCTTGACAGCAAAAATTGTCTAACTGCACTCTAAAACAAGTGGTACTCTCAAATTTCCAACACTAAATTTGACAATAGTCATTTACTTGAAAGACAAGTGTGCAAGAATCTAAAAGGCACTGTAATAATTAAAATGCAACTATTTCACGTAACCGTTACAAATCCATGCCTTAGAGCTGTGTTACACTGAGACTGATTAAGTCAAATTAACCACATCATGTTCAGCAACATATTTTATTCTAATGTTATCATCACCAAAGCATTCAGAAATATAAATTTTATGTAATAAAATTGTAGTTATAATCTGTAATCCTAGAATAGTCATTTGTGCATTTCTAGTTCATAATAATCAAAATCAGCCTTTATGGTGGCAGAGAATGAATTGTGTTCCTTTTCACTTCATTTGCAGTGAATGAAGAATATCATACTGAGATACCCCTACAAATGACATCATGACTGTCCAACTTCTGAAACAATCATAACCAGGTTCAATGTCAAATTCTACATTTGGCCATGAAAACAAAAATACAATAATTGATACTAATAAGAAAAAAAATCAAAAGAACTGTGGTATTTATTACTTTTAACAAGATTCAAAATCACATCAATTTATTCATAGTTAGTTTAAATTATACTAGCTAATTATTATTTGCAGTGAAAGTCCAGCAAAGCAGGCAACTAGTCTCCAGGATTTAAGGATTAGTTCCTTGTTACCACAATAATTTTAATTTATTCCCCTATGGATATCCAACCCAAATATTTAACAATCTCTGCATTTTTCTCAGAAATGTAGGTGGGAAATTAAGTTGTACAGTCAAACATGGCTATTTTGCATTATATTCATTCATTTATTCATAAGAGTTTTTAAAAACCTAAAGAACTTGAGGCTCCAATACTAATCCTGCTACCAATCCATTCATTAAATTTGTTAAACAATTTTTCATCCTATAACTAATTCTCTAGGTGGACACTGATAGTAGGAAATGATGTTCTCTTTCAATATTGGTTATGTTTAAATTCAAGAAGAGGGAATGAAGATAAATCTTATGAGCACTTATTCAGTACAGAAATACCTAGTGTACATAACTGCCTTTGAAAAAATAGGTTCTCCCTTTCTAGCTTGTTAAATTCTAGCTGAATTTGTGAATAACATTAAACAAGAAAGTAGAAAGCATGAAGTGAAGCGGAAGGAAGTGGTTTGCAGGCAAACAGGCAACACCAAGAATGACTGCCACAAATCACAGCAGAACTTGTAATATGGCCAGAAGAAGTTGCTCTGATTTCCAGCATCTGCAGATTTTTCTCATTTGTGAGAAGTTCACTGCTGGCATGAGCAAGATGGTACATCTTTGTTTAAAGAATCAGAAAGTTGCTTATTACTGGGAAGATGCAAGTCTTTTGTGTACAAGAAAAAAGGAAATTATTGTAACAACATACAATTGAAGTCAGAAGTTTACATACACCTTAGCCAAATACATTTAAACTCAGTTTTTCACAATTCCTGACATTTAATCCTAGAAAACATTTCCTGTCTTAGGTCAGTTAGGATCACTACTTTATTTTACGAATGTGAAATGTCAGAATAATATTAGAGAATGATTTATTTCAGCTTTTATTTCTTTCATCACATTCCCAGTGGGCAAGAACTTTTCATACACTTTGTTAGTATTTGGTAGCATTGCCTTTAAATTGTTTAACTTGGGTCAAACGTTTTGGTTAGCCTTCCACAAGCTTCTCACAATAAGTTGCTGGAATTTTGTTCCATTCCTCCAGTCAGAAATGGTGTAACTGAGTCAAGTTTGTAGGGGCCTCCTTGCTCACACATGCTTTTTCAGGTCTGCCTAAAAATTTTCTATCGGATTGAGGTCAGGACTTTGTGATGGCCACTCCAATACTTTGACTTTGTTGTCCTTAAGCAATTTTGCCACAACTTTGGAGGTATGCTTGGGATTACTGTCCATTTGGAAGACCCATTTGCGACCGAGCTTTAACTTCCTGGCTGATGTCTTGAGATGTTGCTTCAATATATCTACATAATTTTCCTTCCTCATGATGCCATCTATTTTGTGAAGTGCACCAGTCCCTCCTGCAGCAAAGCACCCCGACAACATGATGCTGCCACTCCCATGCTTCACAGTTGGGATGGTGTTCTTCGGCATAACAACGGTTATTATGGCCGAACAGTTCAATTTTTGTTTCATCAGACCAGAGGATATTTCTCCAAAAGGTAAGATCTTTGTCCCCAGGTGCACTTGCAAACTGTAGTCTGGCTTTTTTATGGCAGTTTTGGAGCAGTGGCTTCTTCCTTGCAGAGCTGCCTTTCAGGTTATGTTGATATAGGACTCGTTTTACTGTGAATATAGATACTTGTCTACCTGTTTCCTCTAGCATCTTCACAAGGTCCTTTGCTGTTGTTCTGGGATCGATTTGTACTTCTCACTCCAAAGTACGTTCATCTCTAGGAGACAGAATGTGTCTCCTTCCTGAGTGGTATGACGGCTGCGTGGTCCCATGGTGTTTATACTTGCATACTATTGTTTGTACAGATGAACGTGGTACCTTCAGGGGTTTGGAAATTGCTCCCAAGGATGAACCAGACTTGTGGAGGTCCACAATTTTTTTTCCTGAAGTCTTGGCTGATTTCTTTTGATTTTGTTTGTTAACTTCAGACCCACTGGAATTGTGAAATAGTCAATTAGATGTGAAATAATTTGTCTGTAGACAATTTCTGGAAAAATTACTCATGTCATGCACAAAGTAGATGTCCTCAACGTCTTGCCAAAACTATAGTTTGCTAATATGAAATCTGTGCAGTGGTTAAACAATGAGTTTTAATGACTTCAATCTAAGTGTATGCAAACTTCTGACTTCAACTGTAATTATTAAAGTTGTATCACAGGTTTAAGAACAAGGGAAGCAAACCAAGCACCAGAGTTCATTTCTGGAGGGACAGAATTGGAGCGCTATCAGGTTATGCAAAACCTTTATCAAACTTTGGCTCTAATTAGCATGTTATAATGAATAGAGGAACAAGAGAGTGTATAAGAGATGATTTACAAGCATAATGCTGGAAATTTGAGGGTATGCATCATAAAAACGGATGAAATTTATTTTGTTGTGAAGAGACTAAGACAGATATTTATTATTATGAAAAACTTTGATATCTATCGAGATAAAAAATGTTGGAAGGAAATGCATTACTGGAGGCCATTAAGAAATCCAAAAAAAAATTAAGAAACATCCTCACCCAAACAATTTGATTTACTGTGGAACTGTTACATGAAATGATTGAAACAAATAGATGAATTCATGACTGAACAAGCTTACAATAAAGGAGGAAATTTGAAAAATAGAATATTGTGCTACAGTTTTTTTATAATACGTCTTGCCCAACAAAAACATTTCCTTCAAAATAAAATCAAATTACAGTACCAGCACAAGCACTGAGACATCGAAGTGCACTTAAAATTATTGTATATGCTTCTCCCTTCAGAAGGCTATAATGTCTTTATTTAAACATTCTATGATTTTTAAGTGCCCCATTACCACATCATTAATAATGGATTTCCCTAGCAATTAACTGGCCTGTGTTTCCCTTTTTCTTTAATCTCTTTTTTTTTGTTGGATAAAATAAGTAGAATCGTATTTTGATCATTCTTTCCTACAGAATCCTTTCCTAAGAGACTGATAATTACAGACTTCATGTCGAGATTGACAACATACTGTTAACTCACTGGCTCCTCCATGCACATTTGAGTGTATTGACGGGGTGACAACATTTTTTCTTAAAACACTAGCTAAAATAGCAGGGTGGATATATACTTCCCTACCAAAGGAGATGTAAGCAGCTCCTTCCCTCTGCTAGCCTGCAAGTCCCCCTTGGGCAAGGTGTAGCACCTGCTTAGCCCCCTGATCAAGGTTACTTGAAGCCATGGAGGCAGGTGGTGAGTGGCCATATGAGCAGCTGGTGCATATCAGAAGTTGTGGCTATGCAACCACGACACCAGGCAGACAATCTCTGTCGAGTATTAATAATGGCTGAGGTCAAATAAAGACACTGCCCAGAAGAATGCAATGGCAAACCACTTCTGTAGAAACATTTTCTCCGAACAATCATGGTCATAGACCATGACTGCTCACGTCATATGACACAGCACATAATGATGATGATGCTGACAAGCAGTTCACAAGCTACTCCATACAGGTCCTCCCCAGGTTATGATAGGATTACGTTCCTGTGAACTGTTGGTAATCCAGACAGTCTGTAAGTCAGAAACGCAGCTACAAACAATTGGCAGCAACAGAAGATGCCTAACAGCCAGCAAATCCATCCCACCAGTCTCCCAAACTCTTTTTCATACACAAGTGCACAAGTTGGGTGTTCATTACCAAATGGTATCTGGAAAGATTTTTCTTTCAATATTAGCAGCAACATTTAAAAATATTCCCACAGCCAGCCAAAAGAACCCGTGTGGATTTGTAATATTGAAATAATAGGTGTAAGATTAAACAGCAAGAAAATAACTAGTACATTAGTTATTAAATATAGAGATGGTACTTTCATATACATAATACATATTGAAAACAACAGTGCATCTGTCCTAAACTTAAAATAGAGGGTAAGCAAAATTAAGTAAAAGCCAACTAGGGCTTTGACACTGAAATTTTGTATTGAATGTTATATTAAAAAGAACAGAGGTAACAACATTATTGAAGGTGGTTTATTGGCCAGTTTCTTTTTTCTTAAAACAAACAGCAAATGTTGCCCAAGGACCTCCCATTCAGTTCTGAATTACTGACACCGCCCTTGATTTCAGAATGCTCAAACAAATAGATTTGAAAATAAATTGAAGTTAATATTTGCACATGGTACTACAAGAAACACTGAAATAGGTTACTAAATAATCTGTTTCAGATATTGTTTACCAAATTTATGTCCACTAGCAAACATGAAGAACTGGTTTTACAATGAAATAATGCCATAATATATTTCACATTCACTCAAGGAAGTAGGTAAATTCCTTGGTGTATCGTTTCAAAGAACCTGTCCTGGGCCCAGCATGTAAGTGCAATTACAAAGAAAACCTGACAGCACCTCTACTTGATTAAGAGTTTGTGAAGATTCAGCAGGACATTTAAAACTCTGACAAACTTCTATAGATGTGTGGTGGAGAGTATATTGACTGGATACATCACAGCTTGGTATGGAAAGACCAATCACCTTTAATGGAAAGTCTTATAAACAGTAGTGTATACAGCCCAGTGCATCATGGGTAAAGCCTTCCCATCAAGCATATCTACATGGAGCGTTGTCGCAGGAAAGGAACATTCATCATCGTGGACCCCCACCATCCAGGTCACGCTCTCTTCTCGCTGCTACCTTCAGAGAGGTGGTGCAAGAGCTTCAAGACTCACACCACCAAGTTCAGGAACAGTCATTGCCCTTCAGTCATCGGGCTCTTGAACCAAAGGGGATAACTTCACTCGCCAATCATTGAAATGTTCCCACAACCTATGGACTCACTTTCATGAACTCTTCATCTCATGTACTCGATACTTATTACTTATTTATTTATTTATTATTTTTGTTTCTTCTTTCTTTTTGTATTTACATAGTTTGTCTTTTGCAGAACACCCAGTTGGTGCAGTCTTTCATTGATTCAAGAAGCACAGAAAACCTACAGCACAATACAGGCCCTTCAGCCCATGAAGTTTTGCCGAACATGTCCCTATCTTAGAAATTACTACGCTTACCTATAGCCCTCTATTTTTCTAAGCTCCATGTACCTATACAAAACTCTCTTAAGAGACCCTATCGTATCCGCCTCCACCACCACTGCCAGCAGCCCAATCCACACACTCACCACTCTCTGAGTAAAAAAACTTACCCTTGACACCTCCTTTGTACCTACTCCCCAGCACCTTAAACCTGTGTCCTCTTGTGGCAACCATTTCAGCCCTGGGAAAAAGCCTCTGACTATCCACATGATCATTGCCTCTCATCATCTTATACACCTCTATCAGGCCACCTCTCATCCTCTGTCACTCAAAGGAGAAAAGGCTGAGTTCACTCAACCTGTTCTCATAAGGCATGCTCCCCAATCCAGGCAACATCCTTGTAAATCTCCTCTGCACCCTTTCTATGGCTTCCACCTCTTTCCTGTAGTGAGGTGACCAGAAATGAGCACAGTACTCCAAGTGGGGTCTGACCAGGGTCCGATATAGCTGCAACATTACCTCTCGGCTCCTAAATTCAATTCCACGATTGATGAAGGCCAATACATCATACGCCTTCTTAACCACAGAGTCGACCTGCGCAGCTGCTTTGAGCGTCCTATGGACTCGGACCCCAAGATCCCTCTGATCCTCCACACTGCCAAGAGTCTTACCATTAATACTATATCTGCCATCATATTTGACCTACCAAAATGAACCACTTCACACTTATCTGGGTTGAATTGCATCTGCCACTTCTCAGCCCAGTTTTGCACCCTTTTCTATTATAAATTTATTGAGTATGCCCACAAGAAAATGAATCTCAGATTTATAGTGACATATACGTACTTTGATAATAAATTTACTTTGAAATTTAAACTTTGAACTTTAGATGTGTCCTCCACTTAAAAATAGCACAATAATTCTAAGAAGCTAATCCTCACCAGAAGGCCAGTACTACTGATTTTAAAGGTAATACATCTTCAGGAGAGTTATAAATAAGGATAAGTCTGCACTTTACAGGAAAGGACTGAAACTGGAGGTGAGGGCAAATTACAAGAGCGTTACATAGGAACAAATTACAGAAGACATTAACAGGCAAGTCAGTATCTGACGTGAGGGATCAGAGCTTAGAAATGACGGCATATTCAAGTGAGGAAAAATAATGATGGCAAGGTAAGGGAACCTTGGAGAAAGAAACAGATTCCTGGTCCTGACATAAAGTTCCATGCTTTGGGTTCTAAGTATTTACTGATGACAGCAGCAAGGCAACACCAGTCACTGTTGACCAGGAAGAGCAACCAATAACAGGCTGGTGGATCTCTGTGGTATGGAGGACTTTCTCCAACATCAAATGCAGTAAGGTTTCCACTTCAAGAAATCTCTGGTCTTTGGCAACAGTAACATCATGAGGTAGGCTTACCACCGTAATCACTTTGAAATATTTTCTAGAGTAAAAAGGACAATTTCTTAAGCAACAGACCAGATGCTGGAGTATTCAGCAGGCCAAGCAGCATCTATGAAAAAGAGTAAATGGCCAACGTTTCTGGCCAAGACCCTTCCATCAGACTAAAAAGTTCTTAAAACTTTAAAACATTTTACTGACTGCAAAATAATAAATAAAACATGTGTGAAGGTAGAGCTGAAATTTTATACATTAATTTTTTGTACGCAGATATGGAACTTTTACAAAATTCATATCATTTAGTTTTATAAAGATATTGAAGATTTCTAAAAATCCCACACTGTTTTGTATTGCTGAAAATTACACCCTTGCATGGGGTGTTTATTGCAGGTAAATTTCAATTCTGATAATTACATATGTTATTGACTTTACAATAAAAAGCCCCAGAAATACAAAATATCAAATATTTCATGCATACATTCACATATACACCTGTCCCCAAGATGCCCAAGACGAGATTATTCAAGTTCAATTTCTTGTCATTCAACCATATATATGTATACTGCCAAATGAAACCATAATCCAGCAGACGAAGGTGCACAACACACAATGCAACTCACAAATAACTTAATAAATTAATTAATAAATAACAAAATCCATTTACCACGCAAGTTAGAAAGTAAACACTATAACGCTACTGGAGCTTCATATGTGATGAGGCACGAGTGGTGGCAGAGTGTTCAGTGGCCTCATAGCCTGAGGAAAGAAACTTTTTCCCAGCCTAAGAGTCCTTGTCCTAATGTTATACAGTACTTCGTAGAAAGACAGTAAACCTACAGCACAATACAGGCCCTTTGGCCCACAATGCTGTGCCAAACATGTATTTACTTTAGAAATTACCTAGAATTATCTATAACCCTCTATTTTCCTAAGCTCCATGTACCTATCCAGGAGTCTCTTAAAAGACCCTATTGTATCCGCCTCCACCACCATCGCTGGAAGCCCATTCCACGTTGTCACCACTCTCTGCGTAAAAATCTTACCCCTGACATCTCCTCTGTACCTACTTCCAAGTACCTTAAAACTGTGCCCTCTTATGTTAGTCACTGCAGCCCTGGGAAAAAGCCCTGCATGATAGTATGGGGTCTAAGAGATTGTGGGTTGAATGGGAGGGAACCTCAATAATGCTAAGGACCTGTGCATGCAGCGTTCCTGAAAAATATCTCGGATGGGTGGAAGGGGGACCCCGATAATCCTCTCAGCAGTCTTTTGCAATCCTTTGTAAGGTTTTCTGATCGGATGCCTTTGCAATTCCCGTACCAGACAATGACGCAGCTGAACAGGACACTCAATGGAGCTCCTGGAAATATTGTTTAGAATGGGGGGTGGCAGCCTCGCTCGCCTCACAGAGACGCTGCGGTGCTTTCTTGACTAAAGAGGTGATGTTAAGGGATCAGGTGAGATCATATGTTGTATGCCCTCCCAGAAACCTGGTGTTCTTAACTCTTACCATGGAGGAGCTGTTAATGAGCAGTGATGAGTGCATTTCTACATGTACCATTTGGAATGACTGTATGATTTGTTTTCAGCTGCAATTAAGTACAAAGAAATAGCCAAATCAAAATCACAACACTGACAGGATAAGAACTACATTACATTTTCACATAAATATGAAAGCACCGAAGAACAAGGCTGTTCAGAGGAAGTTACTAGAAAATCTTTGTAATGTTGGTTACATAGAACATAGAAATTTACAGCACATTACAGGCCCTTTGGCCCACAATGTTGTGCCAACCATGTAACCTACTCTACAGACTGTATAGAATTTCCCTAGCACATTGCCCTCTATTTTTCTAAGTACCATGTACCTATCTAAGAGGCTCTTAAAAGACCCTACTGTATACACTTCCACCACTGCCGCCAGCAGTGCATTCCATGCATCCACCACTCTCTGTGTAAAAAAATTACCCCTGACATCCCCTTGGTACCTATTTTCAAGCACCTTAAAACTATGCCCCCTCGTGTTAGCCATTCCAGCCCTGGGTAAAAGCCTCTGGCTCTCCACACCATCAATGCTCCTTATCATCTTATACACCTCTATCAGGTCACCTCTCATCCTCCATCACTCCAAAGAAAAAAGGCCAAGTACACTGAACCTATTCTCATAAGGTATGCCCTCCAATCGAGGCAACATCCTTGTAAATTTCCTCTGCACTCTCTCTATAGTATCCATATCCTTTCTGTAGTGAGATAACCAGAACTGAACACAGTACCCCAAGTGGGACCCGACCAAGGTCTTATTTAGATGTAACATTACCTCATGGCTCTTGAACTCAATGCCACAGTTGATGAATGCCAACACACCATACACCTTCTTAACAACACTGTCAACCTGCGCAGCAGCTTTGAGTGTCCTATCGACACAGACCCCAATATCTCTCAGATCCCCCACACTGCCGAGAGCCTTACCATATTATATTCTGTCTTCAAATTGGACCTACCAAAATCAACCACTTCACACTATCCGGATTGACATCCATCTGCCACTTTTCAGCCTAGTTATGCATCCAATCAATGTCCCACTGTAACCTCTGACAACCCTCCAGACTATCCACAACACCCTCGACTTTTGTGTCATCAGCAAACTTCCTAACCCACCCTTCTACTTCCTCATTCAGGTCATTTATAAAAATCACAAAGAGGAGGGGTCCCAGAACAGATCCCTGCGGAACACACTGGTCACCAACCTCCATGCAGAATATGAACCATCGACAACCAACTTCTGTGGGCAAGCCAATTCTGGATCCACAAAGCAATGTCTCCTTGGATCCCATGCCTCCTTATTTTCTGGAGGAGCCTTGCAAGGGTATCCTTATCAATGCCTTACTGAAATCCATATACACTCCACCCACTGCTCTACCTTCATCAATGTGTTTTGTTACATTCTCAAAGAATTCAATCAGGCTCATAAGACTCAACCTGCCCTTGACAAAGCCATACTGACTATCCCTAATCAGATTATGTCTCTCCAAATGCTCATAAATCCTACTTCTCAGAATCTTCTTCAACAACTTGCCCACCACTGGAGTCAAGACTCCGTAGTCTACAATTTCCTAAGTTATCTCTACTCACTTTCTTGAACAAGGGAACAACATTTGCAACCCTCCAATCCTCCAGTACTCCTCCCGGCCCTATTGATGAGGCAAAGATCATCGCAAGAGGCTCAGCAAACTCCTCCCTCGCTTTCCACAGTAGCCTGGGGTATATCTCATCCAGTCCCAATGACTTATCTAACTTAATGATTTTCAAAAGCTCCAGCACATCTCTTTCTTAATGTCTGTATGCTCAAGTGTTTCAGTCCACTGTAAGTCATCCCCACAATTGCCAAGGTCTTTTTTCCTGGTGAATACTGAAACGAAGTATTCATTAAGTGTCTCTGCTACCTCCTCTGACTCCATGCATGCATTTCCATTATTGCACCTGATTGGTCCTATCTCACATGAGAACGCCTTGGGGTTTTCCTTAATCCTACTCACTAAGGCCTTCTTCTGCCCCTTCTGGCTCTCCTAATTCCATTTTTAAGCTTCTTCCTAGCAACCTTGTAGTTTTCTAGAACTCAAACAATACCTAGTTTCTTGAACCTTTCGTAAGCTTTTCTTTTCTTCTTAACTAGAATTTTTACATACTTTGTACACAATGGTTCTTTAACTCTACCTTCCTTTCCCTGCCTCAATGGAACATACCTACGCAGAATGCCATGCAAATGTTCCCTGAACATTTGCCACATTTCTGCTGTGCATTTCCCTGAGAACATCTGCTCCCAATTAATGCTGCCAAGTTCCTGCCTAATAGCATCATATTTCCCCCTACCCCAATTAAATGTTTTCCTAAATTGTCTGCTCCTATCCCTGTCCAGTGCTATGGTGAAGAAGATAGAGCTGCAGTCACTACCTCCAAAATGTTCTCCCACTGAGAGATCTGACACCTGACCAGGTTCATTTCCCAATACCAGATCAAGTACAGCCACTTCACGAGTTGGCTTATCTACATATTGCATCAGGAAGCCTTCCTGAACACACCTAACAAACTCCACCCCATCTAAACCCCTTGCTCTAGGGAGATGCCAATCAATATTAGGGAAGTTAAGATCTCCCATCACAACAACCCTATTATTGTTGCATCGTTCCAGAATCTGTCTCCTTATCTGCTCCTCAATAGCCCTGTTACTACTGGGGGGGGGGGGGGTCTGTAAAAAAACACCCAGTAGAGTTATTGCCCCTTTCCTGTTTCTGACTTCCACCAACACTGACTCAGTAGACCATCCTCCAAGACCTCCTCCTTTTCTGCAGTTGGCTAATTAGCAATGCCATGCCCCCACCTCTTTTGCCTCCCCCTCTGTTCTTTTTAAAACATCTACAGCCTGGCACACTCAGCAGCCATTCCTGCTCCTGAGATATCCAAGTCCCTGTATTGGCCACAATGTCAGAGTTCCATATACTGATCCATGCTCTAAGATGATCCACCTTGTTTATAATACTCCTTGCATTAGAATAGAGACATTTCAAACCATCATGCTGAGGGCATCTGCCTATCCTTCCTCACAAACTCTCCACAAGTTTTCTCTATTTGTGCTCCAACCTCCCCATCCTCTGCCTCTTCATTTCAGTTCCCGCCCCCTGTAAATCTAGTTTAAACTCTCCCCAACAGCATTAGCAAAACTCCCCACCAGGATATTGGACACCTCAGATTCAAGTACAACCCGTCCTTTTTGTATAGGTCACACCTACCCCAGAAGAGGTCCCAATAACCTAAAAATCCAGTTTCCACCCCATGTTCAATCCTTCAGCCCCGCATTTAGTCTCCACCTCTTTCTATTCCTATACTCACTGTCACATGGCACAGGCAGCAATCCTGAGATTACTACCTTTGAGGTCCTGCTTCTCAGCTTCTTTCCTATCTCCCTATATTCTGCTTTCAGGACGTCCACCCTTTTTCTACTTATGTCATTGGTACCAATATGTACTGTGACCTCTGGCTGCTCACCTTCCCAGCTCAGGATATTGTATTGTGGACATGCTCAAAACATCACGAACCCAGCACCTGATAGGCAAACTACCATCCTTGTTTCTTTGTCGCATCCACAGAATCGCCTATCTGTCCCCCTAACTATAGAGTCCCCTATTACCACTGCCCTCTTCTTCCATTCCCTACCCTTCTGAGCCACAGGGCCAGACTCGGTGCCAGAGGCATGGCCACTGTTGCTTCCCCCAGGTAGATTGCTTCACTCTCCCCAATGGACACTCAAAATGCAGTACTTATTGTTAAGGGGGACAGCCACAGGGGTGCTCTCCCTTCCCTCTCCTGACAGTCACCCACATATCTGTTTTCTGTGGCCCTGTGGTGACTACCTACTTGCAGTTCCTGTGCACCACCTCCTCACTCTCCCTAACAAGCCGAAGGTCATTGAGCTCTAGTTCCCTAACTTGGTCTCTGAGGAGCTGCAGCTCGATGCAGCTGGCGCAGACATGACAACAGGGAGGCTGGAAGTCTCCCATACATCCCACATCTGACACCCAGAACAGACAACTGGCCTCACAGTCGTACACACTATTCTAATGCACCGAACCCCACAAAACACTCCTTTTTTAAACTTTTCTCTTTGACCTGTGCGAAGCTCTCCCTCTCTTTGAATTGATTTGTTCGCCACTGATGCGCTGAGCCTCACGAATTGCTCCTTTTTAAAATTTTCTTCCCGACCTGTGCAAAGCTCTCTGTCTCTCTCTCTCTTCATATCAAATGGTCCACCACTAATGTGCCGAACCCTTTGAAATGCTCCTTTTTAAAGCTTTTCTCCACGACCTGTATGAATGGTTAGGGGTTTAAAAACTTCATCAAATAATGCCGTGGAACTTTTATCCCTACACTGTGTGAAATTTTGGGCACTGGGCATTATATGATGGTAATGGCTTCTCATCAAGGGATCAGCAGAGGAAAGGATTTGCAGCTTCAAGTTCCTGGGTGTCAACATCTCTGAAGATGCCCAACATACCGATGCAATTTTAAAGAAGGCACAACAGCAGCTCAACTCCATTCAGAGTTTGAAGAAACTTGGCATGTCACCAAATTTCCTCACAAATTTCTACAGATGTACCATGGAGAGCATTCTAGCTAGCTGTTATCATCATCCAGTATGGAGGGGCCACTGCACAGGCTGGAAAAAAAGCATCAGAGAGTTGCAAACTCAGTCATTCTATCATGGGGGGAATAGCCTCCAAGTATGGAGAACACCTTCAAAATGGGATGTGCCAGAAAGGCAGCATCCATCATTAAAAACGCCCATCATCCAGGGCACGCACTCTTTTCAACTGTTTCCATCAATGTGGTGGTACAGGAGCCTGGTACAAGACACACATTCAACGCTTCAGGAACAGCTTCTACTACTCTGCCATCCAATTTCTGAAATGGCAATGAACCCATGTACATTGCTTCACTATTTTTTTTGGTCACCTTTTGCATTACTTATTTTATTTATAATATATATAGTACTTTATAGCTTTTTTAAAAATATATTATGCATTGCAATGTACTGCTGCCACAAAACAACAAATTTCACAATATTTGCCAGTGATATTAAACCTAATTCTGATTGCTCTTCCCAAGGTTGGTAAGTGAATTTTAGAACTGCCGAAGGTATTCCTGGATGAAGGAATGATGCATTTCCAAGTCATTCCATGAGGTGGATGACCCCTTATTACCACAATCTTCATTCATCTATCAAACCGAAATTTGGAAGCTATCAAAGTATTCTCCTGCTATCAGTTCTATATTTTTCTTCACATTTAATCTCATTCCAATGGCTGTCAATCATTAGACCACAAGACATAAGAGCAAATTAGGTCATTCACTCGATCAAATCAACTCCACCATTATATCTTGATTGATTTAATAGTCCCCTTCAGCCCAATCTCTTGCCTTCTCTCCTTAACCTTTGACACCCTTATTCATCAAAAGCCTACCAGCCTTCACTTTAATATATCCAATGATATGGCCACTATAGCCTCCTGTGGCAATGAATTCCAGATTCACCACCCTCTGGCTGAAAAAAATCCTCATCTCATCTCTTTATTCTGATGTTGTACCCTCTAGTCCTAGACTCTCCCACTACAAAAAACACCTTCTCCGCATCCACTTCATTCAGGCCTTTCAATATTTGTTAGGTTTTGATGAGATTTCCGCGCACCAAACCACCTCCCTCCTCCCCATTTCTTCTAGCAAGTACTCCAGATCTGTACTCCAGCAAGTACAGACCCAGAGCTATCAAACACTCCTCATACATTACCTCTTTCAACCCTGGGATCATTCTTGTAAAGCTTCTCTGGAACTCACTATGCGAGCCTAAAACTGCTCAGAATACTGCAAACGTAGTCTGACCACACGTTGTAAAGCCTCACCATTTCACGCTTGCTTTTATATTCTAGCCCTCTCAAAATAAACGCGAACATTGCATTTGCCTTCCTTACGAATGGCTCAATCCTCGCAACTATTGGTAGAATTTATAGGAAGTGCTGCCTCACAAAGTTAACATCAAAAATCCACACCATCTGGACTATGCCCATCTTTCCACAGCCATCATAAGGTAGGAGGTACTGTATCCAGAGATACCGGCCACGTGACAGATGCACTGCCACCTGGCTGGTCGGAGGACACACCACATGCCAATCAACATTTGGTCCCTCCCAACTAATCAATGCACATCTAAATTATTGGTCACCTTAATTGGATTATCTCACCCAGCCCCATGCTTTAAAAGGTGAGACTTGCCCTTGGCTAGCTGTCTCTTACAGACCACCACATTGGAGGTAAGTGCATTGATTTATGCTTGGGAAGGTCTATCATTTGTCCTGGTAAGGGAGCCGCAGCTATCCAAGGTCAAGGGGGATAGCTGTTGTAGTGCTTTTCCCTTGTTCTTTGTTTGTGTAACTGTACCCTGTCCCCACAGCGCTTCCTGTGTATTGTAGTTGCTTGTGTTGACCCGACTTCCCCTTTAATAATAAATTCCTTATTATTAAAACTCTGTGTCCAGGCCTCTACTGTTGTGACTCAAAGAACCAGTTATTTTCCATCACAACAGGTACCACATCACCAGGTTCAAGACAATTACCTCCCTTCAACCATTCTGCTGTGAAACTAACTGGCAAAATCATATTCACCACAGTTTAGTAACACTATGGACACATTGACTACTTTTCATTAAAATGGACTGTGTTTTCTTGTAAAAAAAAAGTATGTAATTAATGTTTAGGTTTTTATTGTGAATGCTGATTACGTTGCTGCAAGGTTTTCAATGCACCTATTCAAACACATTTGGCAGTAAACTCAATTTTGATTTTAGTGTGCTCTACTGAACTGCAGTTATCATTTCTTTTTCTTTTGGAATCCCCTCTAAAATAACAGAATGACTAATATTTTAGAATATCATGGTCTAATTTGTTTGATCATCAGCTAGTATAACTGCTGACTCCCTCTCATCTTGACAGTTTTTCAAGTTTAAAAAAAAAGCTTTAAGTGTTGTTAAAATCAACCCAAATTCATCACACAGTATGTACACAGACGAACAGAAGTGTTGTTCCATACAGACATCACAACACTGGTATACAAGCACTATTTTATTTTCCACTGACAAATACACAAATTGAAAATTATGATTGGATTTAAAACAAAAACTGATACAAGTAATAAACAGTGCACATTCAAAATGAATGAGGCTTTCCTTTCTAGAATATTCTAATATGTCCTCCTTCAAAGAATAGTGTTTCCCTTCTACCACCATCGACACTGCCTTCACATGAATTTCTTCCGTTTCCCACACATCTGCCATCACCCCATCCTCCTGCTGCCATAACAGGGACAAGGTTCTCTTGTCCTTACCTATATCCTGTGAGCCTCTGTACCCTACATATAATTCTCCATAACTTCCACCACCTACAACAGGATCTTACCACTAAGTGCATCTTTCCCCTCCCACCCACCTCCCTCCCGCCAACTCTCCGCTTCCACAGGGATCGCGCTCTACATGATTCGTTTGTTTATTCACTCCTCCCCACTGATCTCCCTGCCGGCACTTACGCCTGTAAGCAGAACAAGTGCAACACTTGCGCCAAGCCCCTCCCTGGCACTCTTTCGCTGTCATCTGTACCACAACCCCTTCTGCGGCACTCCACTCTCGTAATTCCCAGCATCCTTTGGTCCCACCAGATTTACAAACTCGCTCCCCGTTCTATGGTGACAAACACTGTATAGTGAAAAAGTCATAGGCACCCTAGCTATATTTAGATATAGATATAGATAGTTAGCTATATGCAAATATATAGTTGCAAGAAAAGTTTGTGCACCCTTTACAACTACCTGGCTTTTTTATATTAACTACTAATAAAATGTGGTCTGATCTTCATCTAAGTCACAATAATAGGCAAGCACAATTTGCCTAAACTAGTAACACATGAGCAATTGTACTTTTCGTGCCTTTATGAACACATTGTTTAATCATTCACAGTCCAGACTGGAAAAAGTATGTGAGGAATTGGTAGAAACTCCTTTAGCAGCAATAACTTCCACTAAATATTTCCTGTAGCTGCTAATTAGATCTGCACAAAGGTGAGGAGGAATTTTATACCCTTCCTCCATATGAAACTGTTTCAGTTCATCAATATTTCAGCAATACTTTGCATGAACAGCCCTCTTCAGGTCATGCCGCAGCATCTCAAATGGGCTAACGTCTGGACTCTGACTTGGCCATCCCAAAACATAAACGTTCTTCTTTTTAAATCCTTATACTGTATTGTTGATTTACTCATGTTTCAGATCAATGTATTGTTGCATCATCCAACTTCTATTAAGCTTCAGGTGACAGACCACTACCCTTTCAGTCTCCTGTAAAAATACCTTCATACAATTTTGGATTAACTGTTTCCTCAACGATTGCAAGCTGTCCAGGCCCCAAGACAGCAAAGCATTCCCAAACCGTGATGCTCTTTTCACTATGCTTCACAGTTGGGATGAGGTTTTGGTGTTGGTGTGCAATATCTTTTTTCCTCCAAACATAGCGGTGTGCATTTCTGCCAAAGAATTAAACTTTTGTCTCATCTCTCCACAAAACACTGTCCCAGAAGCACTGTGGAAGTACTGTCTTATGCAAACTTGAGACATGCAGCCATGTTTTTGTTTTGGTGAGCAATGGTTGTCCAGGTTGCATGCCATCTTGGACAATGACTCCCATCCACTCCATAATGTACTGGTTAGGCACAGGAGTACAATCAGCCAGAGACTCATTCCACCGAGATATAACACTGAGTGTCATAGGAAGTCATTCCTGCCTGTGGGCATCAGACTTTACAACTCCTCCATCGGAGTGCCAGAGACCCTGAGCCAATAGGCTGGTCCTGGACTTATTTCCACTTGACATGATTATCTTATTATTATTTAACTATTTATGGTTTTATATTGCTATATTTCTACACTATTCTTGGTTGGCGTGGCTGTAACAAAACCAAATTTCCCTCGGGATCAATTAAGTACGTCTGTCTGTCTGTTTCCTTCGAGGTGTCCTTCCATGAATACCATTCTTGCTTAGTCTTTTTTTCTTATAATGGACACATGAACAGAGACTTTAGCAAGTTCTAGAGATTACTGCAGGTTTTTTGCTGTTACCCATGAATTCTTTTTCACATCCATCAGCATTGCACGTTGCGCTCTTGGTGTGATCTTTGCACGATGCCCAGGGCAAGGGAAAGTAAATTCTCCAAATGGAATTTCTTCCACTTGCAGATAATTTCTCTTACTGTGGAATGAAGACGACTCACATTTTTAAAAATGATTTTGTAGCCTTTTCTAGCTTCATGCCTATCTCTACAATTCTTCTAAGACCCTCTGTTAATGTGCAACCGTGCCTTGATCAAAACAACTTTCAGATCTTTCATGAGAAGAGCAGGCACTGACAGTAACCTGACTTTGTGTATCTTGTTTTACAGCAGGGCAACTCTACAACTCAGACCTCCAATCTCATCTCATTGATTGGAACACCTGACTCCAAATAAATTCTGCAGAAGGCATTACCCCAGAGGTTCACATACTTTTTTGAACCTAGACTATGATTGCTTAAATGGTGTATTCAGCATTGATGAGAGGAACTACAACTGTTTGTGTGCTGAGTTCAGGCAGATTGTGGTTATCAATTAGTGTAACTTACATGAAGATCAGACGACATTTAATGAGTAATTAATGCAGAAAATCAGGTAATTACTTAATAATAGGAGGGAGAAATATTTTTCCTACAAAATGTTCAGTTCATTCTGAAATCTCTGCATTGGAAGTGCAGAGACTACAAATCGAAACTCTGAACAACCAAAATCTTTTGGGATAGATGCTCAAAAGTTCTCAAGAACAAAATCAGAAATTTACAGAATCAGCAGAGGTTCCATTGTAACACACATAAAGCATTGGAGGAACTCAGCAGGTCAGGTAGCAACTATGAAAATGAATAAACAGTCAATGTTTCAGCCTGAGATCCTTCTTCAGGACTAGAAAGGAAGGGGGAAGATGCCAGAATAAAAAGCTAGGGGGAGGGAAAGGAGGATAGCAAGAAAGCGACAAGTGCTTCCATTATTTAGTACATCAGAGTAATTCTAAAATAACCTGAAATGTTTTATTAATGAAATTTTGATATTCATTCACCTTATTGGGCAGTCAGAGGGGATACTTTCAATAGTTACATCTTTCTGTCAATTTTAACAGCGCATCACTAAACAGCATCCCCTTTGACCATAACACCAATTTAAATTGCACATCTGTCTGCATATGGTCTATATTCCTCCATTCCGTGCCAGTCTACATCCCTCGTAAACACTGAGATATCTGCTTTCACCACTCTTCAAACAGCATGTTACCAGCACATAGCACTGTGTAAAGAAAAAATTGTTTCGTAAATCTCCTTTACACTTTCCTCCTCTCACTTTAAAGCTGTGCCGCCTTGTATTTGATGCTTTCACTGTGGATACCTAGAAGACTTTAAATATCTACCCTATTTCCTTTTACCTAGTTCCTTTGTCTCTGCTGCATGTGTTCCCAGGATAAGGCTTTCCTTTCCAGGATATCAGATACACCCTCCTCCAAAGAACAGGGTTCCCTTCCTCTACCAATGATGCTGCTTCACTTGCATCCCCTCCATTTCCTCAAACTAACGTACCACCCCATAAGCTTCTGCATCCAACACATCATTCTCTGCAACTCCTGCCATCTCCAAAGGGATCTTACCACCAAACACATCTTTCACTTCACCCCTCATCTCCGTGATTCCCTTGTCCAGTCGTCAATCCTCGCAAATCTGCTTCCTGGCACAAAGCGGCCAAAGTGCTACAACTGCTCATTTGCTTCCTCCCTCACCTCCATTCAGAGCACCAAACAGTCTTTCCAGGTGAGGCAACACTGCACCTGCAAATCTATTGGAGTCGTCAATTGCATCCAGTGTACCTGATGCTGCCTCCTCTACATTGGCAAGACCATCATAAATTACTGGACCTCTTTGTCAAGTATCTCCACTCCATTCATTAGCATAATTTCACAGTGTCCAACCATTTTAAATCCCATTTCCATTCCCGGTCCATGGCCTCCTCTTGTACTATGATAAGGCACCCTCAGGGCGGGTGGAGAGGCAAAACCTCATACTCCATCTGGGTAGCCTCCAACTAGATGGCATGAATATCGATTTTGACTTCTGGTAAATAATTTTTCCCTCCCCATCCCTCTTCTATTGCCAATGGCCTCTTGCCTCTTCTCACCTGCCTATCACCTCCCACTAGTGTTCCTCCTCCTTCCCTTTCTCCAATGGTCCCTTCTTCTCTCCTATAAGATTCCTTCCTCTTCAGACCTTTACCTTCCACACCCATCTGGCTTCACCTATCACCTTCTAGCTATCCCCCCCTTCCCTCCCCCCATCTTTGAATTCCCCCTTTTCCAGTCCTGAAAAAGGCCCTAGCCCAAAGCATCGACAGTTTATTCATTCCCATGGATGCTGCCTGATATGCTGAGTTCCTCCAGCACTTTGTGTGTGTTGCTTTGGATTTCCAGCATCTGCCGAATTGCTTGTGTTCAGTATTTACCTTGTTAGTTTGTTTTAGAATGTCGTTTGCTTCAAATGACAGTGTCTGGAAGTCCAATAAGTAAAAACTGACCCTACTCATTTTATTGTAAGATCACACCACACATCACCAAATCTTATCACAAAAAATTGATCAAATAGTCTACCTTGCACAACTCCAAAAGTATAATCTTAATTTACAAACACCGATGTAAACAGCATTTGGTACTGTCGGAGTGAACTCACAAAAGCACTGTAAACTTCAGCAAACCTCTTTCATCCTGGTATTCCAACACTTGGCAATGAAGGTCAACATACCATTTATCTTCCAAACATTTTGCTCAAGCTTTGGGCGCACTGCTATTTGACTTGTGGCCTTTTTCCCCCCAGCCCTTCTTCTGTGCCATAGCATGCTCTTGTACATTAATGATGCAAGTTTTTGTTGCCTTGCATAAGGATGAGTAATGCAAAGATTTACTTTTATTTAATGGCATAAGATTGCATTTCATCTTATGTGGTAGATAAAAACAGTGGCAAAAACAGAACAGATATAAATCAGTAAATTTTAGAAATTATTTCTGAAACTATTAAAAATGTTTATACAATTTGTAGAGTTTTTTAAAAAATCTCACTATGCTGCACACAGATGGTGAGCTGCAGTATTTTTGCATTAGAACCTGAACAGCAGGGTCATTTTCACCTACTGTCTAGTTGCTCTTCAGCAATTTGCTTCAGCTGGGTGTGTGTATATAATCTTTTAGTTTCACACAACTCAGTCTTAAATTAATTTACTGCAAAAGCCAGAAGATCAAATGTCCATTTCTTAGTAAAAGGAAGTCATAAAAGGATAATTACGGTGAAGTGACATTTTGCTAGGCATAGCAGATCTGCAAAAGTGCAACATCTTCAAATGCATTCAACCATTTTAATCTTTAACAAAACTTTAGAAATTATTTTTGCACATACACTATGAGTAATTTCTAGCTAAGCTGAATGAGCATTTTCTATTATTAATATTATAGAAGCATTCAGTGTGTGAGGCAGTGTAAAAGAAATAAAGAAAGGACGCCAATTCAAAATATCGATCCTATTTTCCTCTCTTCACGGATGCTGCCAGTATTTTCAGAATTTTCTGTTTTTATTTCAGATATCCAGTATATATCATTCATAGCATTTTGAACATGTCTGAATTTTAGAGCATAATTTAAAATTAAATATTGCAATTTAACCATTCTACTTAGCTGAAAAGTTCTCCAATACCAAGGAACAATAAATAGCTACTTTAACTTTGGTACTTTCATCCACAGGTTGCTCATGTGAAATCAGTAGACGTGCAAAGTAACATATACAAGTGCTATACTTAGAACTAAGTTGAAATATTGTCTATTTGTCTCTGGCAAATCAATCTAAATGCTTAAGCACAATTGTTAAAATGTATTTTGGAGTTTGCTGAATCTTTAGATAAAACACAGAACTTTACTTTCTTGCCTCCTATTTTCTGAATTTCTTTTCGGCTTCATTTGTCAGTATACTTGTGTTTTAATTGGAAGAACAGATGGTAGGTTGGCAGTCAGGGTCAACAATTTTTCTCACTTCAACACTGTTTCCTGACACAATTGCCATTCTGCTGTTCTTGAAGAAATAGTCATCCACACTATCTCTGATATACTATCAAGTCAATGTAATCAAAAATCACTGCCTTTGTCGTCAAATTCAGTTGACTATTAAAGGGGTTGCAGCATTCACACTCTTGCAACTTGAAAAACACTTCACATTTCGAGTAGTATTGAAACATTGTCACTGTTGTAACATAGGCAACATGTACGCAGTGAAATAATTATGCAGATAAATTCATGACGTCTGACTCAAATAAGAATGTTACTCGTCAGCCAAAGCTGATGCCAAAGTGTTAAAAATGAGCCAATGCTGACATTTGAATGTTTTTTTTAAATCTGAGAAAATAACATTAGACTTAGTCTTAGCACATTTTGCTTGCAGCTTTTTTTTAAAGTACTGTTTCTTCAAAATCACATTTATTCCATTTTATTGTGATATAAAACAAAACACTCACATCCTTAAAGGGTAATGATCAAAACAGCAATATCATTTTGGACCATGGAGATAGGATAGAAAGTATGTAGCATGATCCAGTTTCACAGTAATACAATTTCAGTACAGTTTTTTGAGGCCATTATTATTGAACTGGCTCTCGTAGTTTACATAATTATGTTCAGTTCACATCCAAAATTCACCTTTGTAGCAATGCAATTCCCTAATGCCAGCTTCCCAGAAGTCAAAGAAATATTGCCAAACTAAATACTGTTTGACTACAATTTACAACAAATGTTATAAGAACCATTTGGGGAAAAGAGTAAAGAAATATAAAAAAATGTTTAGACCTTATAATATCTGACAGAGCAACAATGACATGCATATCTTCTCTTTCAGCACTAGATTTGGCATTTGAAAAGGATAACTTTGTCACTTTTTAAAGGAGATCCCTGAAATCAACATTACATCAGGGAAAAAATGGAGAAGTATGTAAAGTTTAGGAAGCTAGAATTAAGCAGAGCAGCTGAGGATTATGAGAAGCCAGAAAAGCACTCAAAAAGGGAATTAGGACAGCCAGAAGGAACCATGAAAAATCCTTGGCAAGTGATCCCAAGGCATTCTATACATACATCAAGTGCAAGAGCAAGAAGATAAGTAGGCAGAGTGTAGGACAACTCAGGGATAAAGGGGGAACATTTACTTGGATGCAGAGGCTGTGGGTGAGGTCCTTAATGAGTATTTTACATCATTATTCACCAAGGAGAAGATCAAGGAGGATAGGGAGATCAGTGTTGAATGAGTTTATATGTTGCGGTATTTCAAGATAAAGGAGGCAGCAGCGTTGAGCATTAAGGTGGATGGTCCCCAGGGCCTGATGGGATATACCCCAGATTATTGATAGAAGTAAGAGAAGGGATTGTTGGGTCTTGACCAATATCTTTGTGTCCCTTCGAGCCACAGGTGAGGTCCCAGAATACTGGCAGGTAGCTAATGTTGTTCCAGTATTCAAGAAGAAAGCAAGGAATAAGCCTGGAAGCCAAAGGCTGGTGAGTATCACCTCAGTGGTAGGAAAGTTAGTAGAGAGAATTCTTAGGGATAGGACTGATGAGCATTTGGAAAACCATGGCCTAAATAGAGAGAGCCAACATGGCCTTGTGTGGGGCAAGTCGTGTCTTACTAACCTGATTGAATTTTTTAAATGGGTGATGAGGGTGATTGATTAAGGTAGAGCTGCAAATGGATTTTAGTAAAGCATTTGATAAGGTCCCTCATCCAGAAGATTAAGATGCATGGGATCCATGGTGAATTGTCCATTTGTATTCAGAACTGGCTTGTCCACAGATAGACAGAGGGAGGTGGCCAAAGGAACTCATTTTAGCTGGAGGTCTCTCATTAGTGGTGTTCCACAGGGATCTGTACTGTTGCCAGGATTAAAGGGCATGTGTTATAACGAGGGTGGACAAACCTGGGTTGTTTTCACTGGATGCTGGAAGCTAAGGGGAGATCTGATAGAGGTTTATAAGATTATAGGAGGCATAGATAAGAGTAGACAGACAATATCTTTTTCTAAGAGTTGAAAGGTCTAACACCAGAGAGCATGCTTTTAAGGTGGGGAGGGGTAATTGCAAAAGAGATGTGGAGGGCAGATTTTTTACTTCTACAGGAACATAAACTGTTTTTCTCTTCTACTTTTCTTAAGTCTAGAAAGAACTCGTCTTAAAGATACCCACCCCACAAGTTATTATTTTTGCACATCATCCAATCATATCAGTGTTGAGCATTATAATAGTTAAACAAGAGCAATAATCACTGGAATACCAGAAAGTTCAAGTATTTAATACTGCACAGTACTTGTACATCACCCACCAATGCCAATTTTAGAATTAGCTTTTATGATTGAATATTTCTGGATTATTTGTAGTTTGCATTTTTGAAAATGCATACTTTTTAAAACTATCTTACAAAGCTTATTCATAAATTAACAAAAGGAACCAAGATTTGATCCAAGGACCAATGATGTACATCTATAACGTAAATGTGAACACATACTTTGAAAGTAACTGTGTAATTTCTAAATGACATCAAATTAAATTATCTTACAACACAGACCATCACATCCGATCCAGACTTCAATTACCTGGAGGTTACCAAAATACCCTTCCCTTGAGTTAATGTCCTCTACATTCTTTATCATTGACATGTGCCCAGACTAAATTGAAAATTTTTGTAAAGAAATTGCTGGGCAATCAATGCAGTTCAAAGTGCAGTGTAAATGCATTTTCTTATTCGCTGTTTGAAAGAATTCACTGTGAAATACCAACTTTAATGTCTCAACTAACTCTTTCACTTTCATGCGAAAACTAAAACAAATCCTCGAGAAGAAAACTGAAGGAAAATAAATCGTTCAAATGCCGCTCCATATAAAATTCATTTTATGTTCAACTCACTGCTCAAAAATAGTAAGAATTATTAAAGGAATAATCCAATAACAAAGCCAATACTTACATTAAATTTTACTATGTCATATATCAAGTATCGAGGAACAGGATGTCCATTTACTTTGTCAATTATCATTTCCTAACAACAAAAGAAAAAAGAATTAGCACTTTGACACTTACAAATCTGATGTGTGATTCAAGTAATATAATGAAGTTCAGGGATTCAAATGTTAATTGATCAATTGTAACTTCACTTAATCTGCTTGCTATATTAAAAAATAATTGTACCTATTAGCATAAGATATTGTCCAATAACACATGCTCTACAAGAACTAACCAAACCAGAAAATGGTTTCTTAAATAAATAAATAATGTGACGATTTTCAGTTATGAATATGTTAATCAATTTAACATTCCACATTTCATTAGGTTTGAAGGAATGTTTTCCCACTGAGTGAGTGTTTATTGTGAGCCTAATAATAAAATTTATCATAGAAAAAGCCTGGTACTGAGATGCACTGGTGCAATACATGTTACATTACAGACAAAACATGGGTGTACATTAATTTCTGTACTATTCATCACAGAGTAAGTTAGGAAAATCACACCTATTATTGAGGAACAGGTAAAATGAAAAAAGAAATTTAAAAATTCAGAGGAACAAAAAAAATCACTCTTCACTCAGGATAAATGCTAGCATTGCACCCTGTCCTATCTCTCCAGCTGCACCAGCCATATTATCCAAAATATATTTTAAATAATTTCTTTACTGATGCTTACGTTACACTAGATACTGAGATCAATCAGAACTGGCAGGTAGCAATATCAATCTAGTAGCAATAAATAGTTCTTTCTTCTCATCATTGAGCTAAATCTGCCCAGTTTTATAAATCAATAAAGCAATTTCCTTATCAGATTATCTTATCCACCAAACCATGAAGCTTTACTGCCCAGAACATAAAACAGATTTCTAAGTTGTCTGTTGCTCTGTTGCAGCTTAAGTCCAAATTGGAATCTTAAAGTACTATAAATTGTTGCCAATTTGAAATAGTTCAGCAGCACAAATCATATCTCAAATATTTCATATGGGAAATTTCAAAACAGCAGTATTTTTTATTGCACCTGTATATTGTGCACAACAGCTGTCAATAATAATCAACCAGACAATGTAGTGCATTCCTCAAGTACCCCAAAAACTTCCATGGTATTTAAATCCATATGCAGTCACTATGATCACATTTCTGAGCCAGAAAACTACTTTTATACCCCTCCTTTCCCTTTCCTCCTAAGAAATAGCAATCAACATTCCTTCTGAAATGTTTATAGGCAAAGTACAGTACTGCAACTCCAACCTATCAGTGCATAACACTACATATGAGTGCTTAAATGATTAGACTCGTGCTTTTACACTGCATCCTAAACAGAAAAACTATTAGGAACGAAACCAAAAACACATGAGCTCAGGAAGAACTTCAAATAATTATTACAGCCTAGCAAAAGGTTCCTTTCCCTCTTGAAATGTTTAAAAATTCAGCTTAAATAGCATTCAGCATTAATATTTTTACATGCATTCGAATTAAACTTAAGAAGAGAAAAAGCGACGTATATGTTACTAGTAATATCTTTCCTTTTCCGTATTTTAAACAGTGCAATAATTTTTGGAAAGGGTCAGATCCAACAGCTATCCCATCTGTGCCACCTGCTGCTGTTCACATATTACCATCATTTCCAACAATATTCAAGCCAGTAACTGCAGCACACTTACACCCCACACAAATTGACAGTCACATTGATCATGGTGACATTTCAATTTTGTCAGCTTTCCAATTGAGCCTCAAGTTCAATTACACCACCCATAATTGCCAAGCACTGAACTGTTTTGTACTCTTCACTGCAGTCAGAATATTATCGATTCAAGCTCTGCAACCCAGAGAAAAAATTATTTTGCAGCCAATTGTTTCTCTGTCTCTTCATATGGGCTGGAGTTCCATTGACACCAGCAGCTTCCTAGTACTTCAGAGATGGCACCATCCCTCGTGTGGGTCAAAGGAACAAGTGTCAGCTACTCATTTGACCACAGGAAAAATCAGCAAGCCCTCAAAGGGTTTTCAACTTTATTTATTTGTCTATCATTGGCAAGACCAACATTTATTGTCCATCCCTTAATGCCTTTCTTAAGCTGCTGCAAACCTTTTGCTTCATGTACTTTCATAGCTCTGCTACAAAGCAAGTTCCAAGATTTAGACCGATGTAATTGAAGTACATTTCCAAGTCAGGATGGTGTACAAATTGTTGTGAACATTGTGGTAATGATCTTTGAACATAAAGTCCTTGATCTACTTAGGAGTCTGGGACCATGGGTCTGGGAGGTGATATTGGAGTAGTCCAGAGAGTAACTGCATTGCATCTGTAAATAGCACACACTGCAGGCACTATCCACTAGTACAGAGGGAATGAAAATTTAGGGAGATGGAACAGACTACTTTGCCCTGGATGATGTTACTATTTTAGTTATTAGAAACATAGAAAACCTACAGCACAATACAGGCCCTTCAGCCCACAATGCTGTGCCAAACATATACTTACTTTAGAAATCACCTAGTGGTACCAATAGCCTTCTATCCAGGAGTCTCTTAAACTATTGCATCTGCCTCCACCACCGTCGCCGGCAGCCCATTCGACACATTCACCACTCTCTGCGTAAAAAAAACTTAACCCTGACATCTCCTCTGTACCTACTTCCAAGCACCTTAAAACTGTGCCCTTTCGTGTTAGCCATATTGAGGTTGAGCTACACCTATTCAAGTAAGTGGAATGTATTTCATCACAATCTTGGTAAATACATTTTAGATGGTGAAAAGCCTTTAGAATATCAGGAGCAAATTCACTTACCACAGAAGATCGAATCTCTGAGCTGTTCTTGTAGTAATATTATTTAGTTGACCACTCCAATGGTGAGCCAACAGAATGTTAAAGATGGAGCACTCCAATTATTATGCCACTGAATGTAAAGGATAGATTGCTAGAGTCTCCCTTGATGGGATTAGTAATTGTCTGGCACTCTTGTGGCATGAAATACTTCACTTGCACAGGAATTACAAATGGTATTGAACATTTCATTAATGTAATCAGTAATGAACTTCCACACTTCCAGCCTTATGACGGAAACTAATGAAGCAGCTGAAGGTGGTTGAGCTGAAGACATTGTCCTGAGGAGATAATGCAATGATACCATAAGGCTTGGATGATTGATCTTCAACGACAATAACCATCACTCCATAGCCTTCTCTCTTTGGACAATGAATGACTTCCACTGACATGAGATACTTGCTGCCATGCTCTGTTATTGTCGTGAGCATTTCCTTAAACCTCAGGTTGAATTCAGCACAGAGAAACACATTTGTCACTGAATCTCAGCTGACATTTCCCATTCTAGCACAAAAACTCAAATCATTTGTAAAACACCAACTTAGATCATCAAATTCACTTCAGACAAGGAATTTGATCCCTGAAACTCTGATCTGCGTGTTTTCAAACTATTCTCAGTCCCATGTTTATTCACTGAATTAGTCAAATAGATTCACTGCGATCTAGGATTACAATCTAAACCCATAGTGTAAGGAAGTGCATTTTTGTCAGAGGTGTCAACCATCAAATGATTTAATAAGCCATCTGACAGATCAGACGAATGAGGGAATTCTCATGGTAATATCATGAGCAACAAATTTTCTGTATTTGTACCTTAATTCTCAACTATTGCAACCAAAAGCTAATTAACCAGGTGTTCATCTCACTGCTGGCCAAGAAACTGAACCAACAGCAACAACAGCACTACAAAATTAATTATGCAGCTTTGCAATACACTGAACAAAAGTCCTTTTACTTTCCAATGGCATTTTGAAGTTCATTTGCTCCAATTGAAAAGTTAAATATATCAACACAAGTTAGCTTCAAAGTTTATAAGAAATTTTTTTTTATTAAAGTTATTGCAATAACCAAATAGAAATCAATATAGCATGGCAAAAAACTTTCAACTATCTACTAATATGAACAATACATTAAAGGGCACAAAAGGAATATTGCCATACAAAACAAATCTGAATCAACTGAAAATAGTTCAGTGTAATGGCAACAAATGTCGGTTGCTTTGTCCTAAAAGAGTCACTTTAGAAAGCTTTCTTACCCCATCCAGTAAGGAATTACTCAGATGAAGACGAAGATCCTTCCGAAGAGGAAACTCCAGGTTCGCCACATGAAAGACTGCAAAGTCTCGGTCAATCATGTACACATCATTCTTGCCATCAATGAGCATCATATACCTGCAACAACAACAAAAATACCAAAATCTTTCACTAATATGCTTCAAAAAAAAACTGACAGGACTTTGCAAAACTGGGAAATAAGGTACTAGAAATCATAACACTTTAATACCATCTCAACTTTCCAAATCAGTAATTCTGGCATTCTAACCAAATACTCACACACATCTAACCAGATTTCCTTTGCACTGGCATGTCTAATTATGTGATTTGGTGTAAAGGATTCCTGCATTAATTGCTGCCTGCTTACCCGTAATCAAGTAATCACTTAGAGTTTTGCAGACTAAATCCTTACACAAGCTAAAGAGAACAATGATATTATCAATTTCCTTATTGGTTAATGAAGTAGACTACATAAAATTATTCAAAAGTATTCTTTATCCAAACACAAAAATGAACTTTAAAAAAATATATATATACTGGTTATAGTTTTTACACACCTGCCTTCTTGTGCATTCAGTACTACCATACAAAACTGAATGGTAAGCAGCTAAAATCATTAAATACTGTCCCTTGTACTTATTCTTATGTTGGCTTAAAAGGCTGGGTGGTTCTCAGCAAACAGAATTTTTCCTGTCAAACCAAGACTGGTTCATATCACTAACTCTATGGCTTCATCTATAAACATGTCCATGTAATTTTAGATAATTAGTGCAGCAAGGGGAATACTAATATAGGTGAAACGGACAGCTCAAGGATTTTAATCTGATTAAATCTATTACACATAGAAAAGCCTATGGTAAACATACAAGTCACAGTGAGTGATTATTTCTTTAGCCCTTGGATAGAGAAGAAACAAGCAAAATAAGCTAAAATCCTGAAACCTATAAAATGATTGAAGAAAGCAAAGACACAGACATTGACTTATGTGTGCAAAACACCATTTGGAGGACGGAGAGGCTGCATGTATAAACCCTATGGAGAAAAAAAAATTCCGTTCACCAGTTCTATTCCTATATTGAAAATTGTTTGGCCTAAATTTTATTGATGGGAGTTGCTGAAATGTCAGGCTGTAATGGACATTGACTATTCATTATATTAGTGATTCAGTACTTGCAGTAATTCCTTTGGCCTCTGATACCCCTTTCTTTGACCAAAAGTGCCTCTGCCTTGGGCTATAACATTTCTGCAAGATCTCTTCTATTTCTTCAAGTATTCTTCAAATTCAACACCTTAACAAGAATCAACCAAGTGATTCGTTCTTGCATCTTGGTGCTTGGAAGTAGGTACAGAGGAGATGTCAGGGGTAAGTTTTTTTTACACAGAGAGTGGTGAGTGCGTGGAATGGGCTGCCGCTGGCGGTGGTGGAAGTGGAAACGATAGGGTATTTTAAGAGACTCCTGGATGGCTACATGGAGCTTAGAAAACTAGAAGGCTATGGGTAAAGCCTAGATGGTTCAGCACAGCTTTGTGGGCCGAAAGGCCTGTATTGTGCTGTAGGTTTTCTATGTTTCTATCCTTGTATAACTTTATACTTCAGAATACCACTTTTTCTACTATCCTCCAATCTGAAATATCAGAGCTGATGGGCTTAAGTGTATAAGGAGACACTGGCTAGACTGGAGCTTCTTTACCCTGGAGTGTACAAGACTGGGGGCTGTTCTTATATAGGCATACAAGGGAAAGAAAAGGTGAATGATCATAATTTTCCATCCAGGGTAGGGAAGTCTAAAACCAGTGGACACAAATTTAAGGTGAGAGAGAAAAGATTCAAAGAGGTCCTGAGTAGCAATTTTTTCCAGAGAAGGTAGTGGGTATATGGAACAAGCTGCCAGGGTAAGTGGTAGAGGCAGATACAATCACAATACTTAAAATTTGGGCACATATAGGGATAGGAAAGGTTCAGGGAAATATAATCCAAATATGATAGACATCTTGCTCAGCATGGACAAGCTGTGCCTAGAGTCTGTTTCTATGCTGTACTATGACTCTATAGGCAAAATTTATCCACACTAATCCTTTTATTCCATGGGTCTTTTGGTCACACCAACTAATATGTCCCATTTTACCTTGATGTGCATCCACTTATTGATTATACCTGAGTGTATTACAATTAGAGACCATATGTTAATACAATGTGCAACTTTTGGAATGATGATAGCTATTCATGCTTTAATGCCAAGCAGCAGAGTTACTAAGATATTCTAAGATTTCAGATTTGTGCTTTAAGAAACTTAAGAAAGCACCAATTTGAAAAACAAATATGCTTATAATACATGGAATAATTCTAAGTTCTTGAGTGCAGGATTGATATTTACATTCTGCCATCTATTAGCTTTGTAGCTGTAATACACAGATTATTCAAATACAAAAAGAATGAATCCATTATTTAGATTACATCCTTTCAAGGAGCATGAATTTCACTGGCTCCATTTTCAAGTAAATGATGAGTCATAAAAGCATCAATGATGCTGAAAAACTGTAAAATGAAAATAAAGTCAAACTTCCACTGAACTACATTACATTTAACATCCAATAAAATACACTATTCATTATTTTATGTGTAACATCAAAATTACAAGATACAAATTCTGAGCAAATATCTCACATCAAAATACCTTCAATACAACATTAAAGCAAATTGAAACAAAGGAACTTCATAAGTAGTATTTGGAGTCATAACACATGACTTTTAATAGTAGTACCATCACCAAGTTTCCCCACTGTCAATACCTTGGAAGTCACCACTGAGCAAAAACTCAACTGCACCAGCTCTAGATCTCATTGATTCAAAAGTTGGACACCCTGCAGTGAATGACTTAGCTCTTAACATTCAAAGATGTCCCCATGTCTACAAGCTATTAAGACAGATGTGTGATGGAATAAATCCACACTTGGTCAGGATGACTGCAGCTCCAACAAAAGCTCGGTGTCAGCTACGTAAGACAAGGCAGCACCCTTGATCAGCATCCCAATGAATACCCTAAACATTGACAACAATGTGCAATATGCAAAATTCAATTTTCCCAGGCCACTCCAACAGCACTTCCCAAAGCAAATACTAAGTTCAAGGGCAGTTGGTGCACATTAAAATCACCTTCTACAGGTTCCCTTCCAAGTCTTACATTATACTAATTTGGGAAAGCACTTATCACTGCTAAACTTAACACCATGGATGTACCTTGCTCCTTTGCATATTTCTGTGTTATGACCCCAGCCCCCTCCTTTGTGAGAATCGCAAGAGCCTAGTCGAAGGGGGGGTCAATGACCCAAGAGAGAGAGTGACGTGCTGAATTGGACTCAGGAGAGTGAGGGAGAGGCCTCAAGGTTTTGGAATGTGGTCTGGCCTCTCAGCCAGACAAAAGCCACGGAAGGGCCATTGTCTCTTGGAGACACCTTTGGGGAATGGGGACTGGGTTACGTGCAAGCCCTCAGGGCAACGTGGGCTGGGAAATGAGGAGAGATTGCCTCACCCCACCCTGATTGACAGCTACAACCCTGCAAGTCCCGATAAAAGGTGGGCTGCCGAGCCGGCCCCTCAGACGCACCAAGGAGACATACTAAGAAGACACGATAGCGCTTCCCATCGGAGCGGGAAGCCATTTTGAAGATTCCGGATCGGGAGTCTGTGGCTGAAACCAAAGGAAAAACCGTTTTTAACTAACAACAGGGATTTGCTTCGCAAAGACAACGGGCAAGTGTTCCTTTCTCTCACCAATCCCTCTCTCCAACTCGTGAAATGCCAGCGGTTCCCAAACGGAAAAGCCTGCAGATTTATGAGTGACTTTTATATTTCCATTGGACTCAGTATTATCCCCTAGACAACGATAGAGCTTATTTCTGATTGATTATTACTATACCTGTGCTTTAGATTGAGTATTGATGACGTATATGATCTGAATGTTTTGTATTAACCATACGTTTGTGCCCCTTTATAAATAAAAAACGTTTGAAAATAGTACCATCAGACTTCAGCGGACCTCTCTATCTTTGCTGGTAAGTCACCCAGTTACGGGGAACGTAACATCTGTCACCATCATAATTCCACCACCATTTGCTTCTACTCCTCCCCTTTGACTATTTGATTGAGCTAAGCAAACCAACGCTACTGCCCAGTGTGTGGTCCAAGATCCCGCAGGAGCTTAGGAGGTAACGCCAAGGCTGCAAGGCTGAAACAAAAGTTAAGGCTAAGAGGAGGAAATATAAGCTTCTAACCCCGTGATCATTATGGGAAACGTAAGGTTCTTGGGAAATAAGATGGAGTTTGGTGCACTGATTAAGACCCAGAGGGAATACCGGGACTGCAATGTTTTGTGCTTAACTGAGACCTGGCTACATACCATTGTGCTTCCAAACCCGGCTTCAAGACCATCTGATCAAAGAGAGGCGTTATACTGAGCAAAAAAAAGGGAGGAGGGATTGCAGTGTTTGTAAATGAAAGATGGTGTGATCGCAGACACGTTACTGTAAAGGAGCATTTAGGTAGCCTGGACATTGAGCTCTTAGCCATTGGGATATGATCATATTATCTGCCTCAGGAATTCTCAACTGCAGTTTTAGTTGGTGCTTACATTCAAACTTTGGCTGACGTATGGGATGCTATTCTTTCGACCATCGCCAGAATACAAACTCAGTATACCAATGCTTTTGTGGCTGTTACTGGGATTTTAATCATGTTTCTCTCCAGGCAACAATATCAACTTTTTATGAATATGTCAGCTATTCTACATGGGATAACAGAACACTGGACCTTCTGTATGCGAATGTAAAGGACGCATACAGTGCCACTGCCCTTCCCCCATTTGGCAGATCTGATCACAACCTGGTCCTGCCTACACCCAGGTATGTGCTCTTATCCAGCAGCAGCCTTTTGAGCAGGCTCAACTGACCGCCTATCCATTTTGTGGGCGGAAGGAGTCAGAGTACCATGCTTACATGAAATGTGAGAGGTTGCAGCCCCAGTGAGTTCTCAGGGTGCTACTGCTGAGGTTCTAGCTGCAATTTAGTCCCACACTCCTCATATGTGGGCACCCGGTTCGGAAGGGGTCAGGGCATGAGGAGGATCTTCTGGTGGGCTTGCTCCTGGGCCTGGCCAAGATGGCCATTCATGTGTCTAAGCGGCGGAAAGTGGAGGGCACTCTCCAGGCCAACTGTCTGCCCCCTTTCCAAGGATACATTCCTGCCCGTCTGTCCTTGGAGAGGGAACACACAGTCGCAATGGGAACAGTAGGGCACTTCTGGGAATGTTTCCCCACCCCCGGGATATTGACTGTTTTATAGACGGTACTAACCATATTTTAATCTGAGTATAATGACTGTCTTCTAAATATTGAAGTCGGTACCTTGTGTAAGTAAATTTTTCTTGTTTTGTAAGAAAAAGGGTCACACTGTGCTCAGCACCATCTTGGCCCCACAGCAGATTAAATGGTTTGTTGATAATAGTAATTGCATTTTAATTTGTAATTGTAAATAGATCTGTGAACTCCTAAAAGAAAAAACAAAGATTGTATGGAGGTAGACTCAGGATGTTAATGAGGTACTGCAGGAATGCTTTGAGAGGACAGACTGGAATGTGTTATGTGAGCCACAGAGAAGACATTACAAAATGACTGATTGTATCACAGACTACATCAAATTCTGTGAGAACACCATCTTGCTGCTTCCACAACAAGAAGCCCTGGATCACCAGTGTCCTGAAAGAGCTTTTGAAAAAGAAAAGAGCCTTCAGGTCTGGATTTAGACAAATACTGAGCTGAGTACAGAAAGAACTGAGGGCAAGTCTGAGAGAGTGCACAGACAACTACGAGAGTACAAGCTCCAGCAGAACAGCAGAAGGGATGTGTGGTTGGACATGAAGCAGATCATTGGTTTCAAGATTAAGGTAAAGGAAGATCGAGGATCTTGGATAGGGCCAATGAATTGAACTTGTTTTCCAACAAGTTCAGCATGGGACCTCCTGCTGTCCCATTCGTCACTTGCCCAAACCACACACCCTCCTTGCCCCCAAAGCCTTCTCCGTCCACCCCTCTGATGAGTGCTTGTGTTTCAAACCCTCCACACCTCCCAAATTTGCAGTATCCTGCCTCCATGGGTTGACTACCTTCCCCTGCCTGACTGTGGCTGTAGATCAGCTTGAGAGACTACATCAAGGCAAGGCTGCTGGTCCAGACAGTATCAGCCCCAGGGTACCGAAGGCATGTACCAGTCAGTTGTCTGGTACTTTGCAGCACCTTTACAATATGTGTCTGAGTCAAGAAAGATATTAGTGCTATGGAAGACTTCCTGCTTGGTTCTTCTACCCAAGAAGGCAACTCCATCTAAATTTAATGACAACAAACCAATTGCCCTCTCATGTCATGTGATGACAGGTGAGATCTTCATTGGACCCTCTACAGTTTGTCTACCAACCTCATGTGGGAGTGGATGATGCCATCATCTACCTGTTGCAGAGAGCTCACTCCCTGGAAAACCAACACTAAGGCTGTTTACAAGAAGGAGGAGACAAGTAGATTCTATACTCTAAGGAAGCTGAGATCCTTCAATGTGTGCAGCAGGTCGTTCGAGATCTTTTACCAGTCTATTGTAGCGAGTGCAGTCTTCTTTGAGGCTTTATGTTGGGGGAGCAGCAACGGTGCTGGTGATGCAAAAAGACTAAATAAACTCATCAAAAAGTCTGGATCCATCCTTTGCTACAACCTGGACTCTTGAGTTAATGGTGGCGAAGAGGTCACTAAACAAACTATTATCCATTATGGAAAATCAGGCACATCCTCTCCATGACCTACTGAATAAGCAGTGGAGCACCCTTTCGAACAGACTCAAATCAGCTCCGCTGTCACAAGGACCATGACAGGAAAACTTTCCTAACAAATGCAATAAGCATACACAGCAATTCATCTGTGTGCGACAGGAGAACACACATAGTACAATAGTCTGTTTTACTATTTCATACACTATTACTGCACAGTGGTAAATTATTATTGTGTATATTATTATTCTGTACTTAAAGTCTGTACACTGCTAAATGTGTTTTTAAATATTGCTGCTGTAACAAAAGAATTTCCCACTCGGGATCAATAAAGTACTTATTATTATTTCCTTCATGAACCTTCTATTTCCACCAACCGTTCCCCTACTTATGGCATTTTTCAATGCAACAACCTTTCACCTGTTCACTTGCACTTTTCCAGGTGTTTACAAGTGGCCTTCTCTACATTAAAAAAGTCAAGCACAGACTGGGATGCATTCAGTCTACAAGGGCAATTTTGAGGTTTCTGCTGCTCGCCACTAACCATCCATCCCTCTCTGATCTCTCTCTGTATCCTAGAGTACAGTTATACTGAAGCCCAAGCATCTGCTTGAGGACAACACCTCATTTTTTCTCTGGACCCAATACAACCTTCTAGACTAATGACTGAATTCTACCTCAAGTTGTAGTGCAATCAATTCGAGTATGTTTTCCAAAGGGAAACCCCTCATACAATCTCTTCTCCCTCCTGCTGTCTGGGAAAAGGCTCCGAAGCATTTGGGCTCTCACGGCCAGACTATGTAACAGTTTCTTCCCCCAAGCTATCAGACTCCTCAATACCCGAAGCCTGGACTGACACCTTGCCTATTTGTCCTGTTTATTATTTATTGTAATGTCTGCACTGTTTTTGTACACTTTATGTAGTCCTGTGTAGGTCTGTAGTCTAGTGTAGCTTTTTCTGTGTTGTTTTTTTCATGTAGTTCAGTCTAGTTTTTGTACTTTGTCATGTAACACCATGGTCCTGAAAAACGTTTCTCATTTTTACTATGCACTGTACCAGCAGTTATGGTCGAAATGACAATAAAAGTGACGACTTGACTTGAAGGGGTTGTCCATTGGTGGGTTTTCAGGTGGCTGTGGAAGCCCATCCTGGATCCATACACTGTGAAGAGCTTCCAGATCTTACAGTTCTGCCCCTTTCACCACTGACTCTGGGATGTTAGAGTGGATTACCTTATGAAGAACCACCTGTGCTTGACATTGTTTAATGTGGGAAGGCTGATGTGCATGCAGCCACCACACAGTCCTTGATGGATCAGGGTCAGGATCTAGTGCAACTGTGGACCACTCACTGCTGTAAACTTCCTCCGCCTTCCTCTGCTTTTGTGATATGTCAGCATCTTCCACCAGCTATGCTACTAAGGTCTTGGTTGAAACACTCTTGGTCTGGAACCTCCTCCTTGACTTGACCATCATGGTGACCCTACCAGGAGCTAAGCACCAGGTGGCTAAACTCTTGACTGCATCTCACAAACTCACAACCCTCTCCACGACAAGGTGATAATCTCTGGAGAAGACTTCAATAAATTAGTTTCTTCAACTGTATCAGAATGGTAAAGCCCTGTATCTGTGATACAGACTCAGTTCATCTCTCCACTAGTACAGTTTGTGGAACATTTTAACTACGGGGCTCAAAGTAAACATGAGTGAAGTTAACCCTTTGGTTTAAGAGCTTGACGGTTGAGAGGTGGTAACTTTTTTTTATTTCAGAATCAGAATCAGGATTATTATCACTGGCATGTGATGTGAAATATGTTAACTTAGCAGCAGTTCAATACAATACATAATCTAGTACAGAGAGAAAAATAAAATAAAAATAATAATAATAATATGTAAACAAACAAGTAAAGCAATTAAGTGTATTGAACAGATTTTTTTAAATGTGCAAAAAACAGAAATACTGTACATTAAAAATAAGTGACGTAGTGTCCAAAGCTTCAAACTCCATTTAGGAATCAGATGGCAGAGGGGAAGAGGCTGTTCCTGAATTGCTGAGTGTGTGCCTTCAGGCTTCTGTACCTCCTACCTGATGGTAACAGTGAGAAAAGTGCATGCCCTGGGTGCTGGAGGTCCTTAATAATGGACACTGCCTTTCTGAGACACCGCTCCCTGAAGATGTCCTGGGTACTTTGTAGGCTAGTACCCAAGATGGAACTGACAACCCTCTGCAGCTTCTTTCGGTCCTATGCGGTAGCCCCTCCATACCAGACAGTGATGCAGCCTATCAGAATGTTCTCCACGGTACAACTATAGAGGTTTTTGAGTGTATTTGTTGACATGCCAAATCTCTTCAAACTCCTAATAAAGCATAGCCCCATGTTGGGATCAGGTTAGATCCTCAGAGATCTTGACACCCAGGAACATGAAGTTACTCATTCTCTCCACTTCTGATCTCTCTATGAGCATTGGAATGTGTTCTTTCATCTTACCCTTCCTGAGTCCACAATCAGCTCTTTTGCCATACTGATGTTGAGTACCAGGTTGTTGCTGCGGCACCGCTCCACTAGTTAGCATATCTCACTCAGTGCTAATCGTCAGCGAGGAGGATATCTTATCACCAATCTGCACAGATTGTGGTCTTCCTGTTCTTCAACCTGATGGTGAGTCCTAAAACTCCTGTGCCTTTGGCACAAACGAGAAAAGAGCATCTCCAGGGTGGTGAGCTTCCCTGATGATGGATGCTGCTTTCCTGTAACAATGTATCATGCAGTTGTGCCCAATGGTTCGGAGGGTTTTACCCATGATGAACTGGGCCGTGTGCGCTACCCTTTGCAGGATTTTTCGTTCAAGGGCATTGGTGTTTCCATACAGGCCGTGATGCAGCCAGACAATATACTCTACCAAACATCTACAGAAGTTTGTCAAAGTTTTAGCTGTCATGTTTAATTTTCAGAAACTTCTCAGGAAGCAGAGACACTGCCGTGCGTTCTTCATAATTGCATTTACATGCTGGGCCCAGGGCAGGTCCGTAGAAATAATAACAGAGGAATTGAAAACTGCTGACCCCCTCCACTTCTGATCCTCTGAGGAGAATTGCCTCATGGACCTTGGGTTTCCTCCTCCTGAAGTCAATAATCAGCTCTTTGGTCTTGCTGACACTGAGGAAGAGGTTGTTATGGCACCACTCAACCAGCTTTTCAATCACCCTTCTATATTTGCAATTTGCAAGGGGGATGGGACCCGGAGCGATAGAGCAGTGAAAGAAGTGCATGGAGTAAAGCCAGATCTAACATATAGAGAGGCTTTGAGGAAAGAGAAGCAGAATAAAGGGTGTAAAGGTAGTAAGGTAGAGGGGCTAAAGTGTGTGTACTTCAATGCAAGAAGCATCAGGAACAAAGATGATGAACTGAGAGCTTGGATACATACATGGAATTATGATGTAGTGGCCATTACGGAGACTTGGCTGGCACCAGGGCAGGAATGGATTCTCAATATTCCTGGATTTCAGTGCTTTAAGAGGGATGGGGGGGGGGGGAAGGGCAGGAGAGGTGGTATTACTGGTCAGGGATACTATTACAGCGACAGAAAGGGTGGGTAATGTAGCAGGATCCTCTTTTGAGTCAGTATGGGTGGAAGTCAGGAACAGGAAGGGAGCAGTTACTCTATTGGGGGTATTCTATAGGCCCCCTGGTAGCAGCAGAGATATCGAGGAGCAGATTGGGAGGCAGATTTTGGAAAGGTGCAAAAATAACAGGGTTGTTATCATGGGTGACTTTAACTTCCCTAATATTGATTGGCACTTGATTAGTTCCAAGGGTTTAGATGGGGCAGAGTTTGTTAAGTGTGTCCGGGATGGATTCCTGTCACAGTATGTTGACAGGCCGACTCGGGGGAATCCCATACTAGATCTAGTATTAGGTAACGAACTGGGTCAGGTCACAGATCTGTCAGTGGGTGAGCATCTGGGGGACAGTGTTCACCGCTCCCTGGCCTTTAGCATTATCATGGAAGAGGATAGAATCAGAGAGGACAGGAAAATTTTTAATTGGGGAAGGGCAAATTATGAGGCTATAAGGCTAAAACTTGCAGGTGTGAATTGGGATGATGTTTTTGCAGGGAAATGTACTATGGACATGTGGTCGATGTTTAAGGATCTCTGCAGAATGTTAGGGATAAATTTGTCCCAGTGAGGAAGATAAAGAATGGTAGGGTGAAGGAACCATGGGTGACAAGTGAGGTGGAAAGTCTAGTCAGGTGGAAGAAGGCAGCATACATGAGGTTTAGGAAGCAAGGATCAGATGGGTCTATTGAGGAATATAGGGTAGCAAGAAATGAGCTTAAGAAGGGGCTGAGAAGAGCAAGAAGGGGCCTTGGTGAGTAGGGTAAAGGAAAACCCCAAGGCATTCTTCAATTATGTGAAGAACAAAAGGATGGCAGGAGTGAAGGTCGGACCGATTAGAGATAAAAGTGGGAAGATGTGCCTGGAGGCTGTGGAAGTGAGCGAGGTCCTCAATGAATACTTCTCTTTGGTATTCACCAATGAGAGGAACTTGGTGACAGTGAGGACAATATGAGTGAGGTTGATGTTCTGGAGCATGTTGCTATTAAGGGAGAGGAGGTGTTGGAGTTGTTAAAATACATTAGGACGAATAAGTCCCCGGGGCCTGACAGAATATTCCCTAGGCTGCTCCACGAGGCGAGGGAAGAGATTACTGAGCCTCTGGCTAGGATCTTTATGTCCTCGTTGTCCACAGGAATGGTACCAGAGGATTGGAGGGAGGCGAATGTTGCCCCCTTGTTCAAAAAATGTAGTAGGAATAGTCTGGGTAATTATAGACCAGTGAGCCTTACATCTGTGGTGGGAAAGCTGTTGGAAAAGATTCTTAGAGATAGGATCTATGGGCATTTAGAGAATCATGGTCTGATCAGGGACAGTCAGCATGGCTTTGTGAAGGGCAGATCGTGTCTAACAAGCCTGATAGAGTTCTTTGAGAACGTAACCAGGCATATAGATGAAGGTAGTGCAGTGGATGTGATCTACATGGATTTTAGTAAGGCATTTGACAAGGTTCCACACGGTAGGCTTATTCAGAAAGTCAGAAGGCATGGGATCCAGGGAAGTTTGGCCAGGTGGATTCAGAATTGGCTTGCCTGCAGAAGGCAGAGGGTCGTGGTGGAAGGAGTACATTCAGATTGGAGGGTTGTGATTAGTGGTGTCCCACAAGGATCTGCTCTGGGACCTCTACTTTTCGTGATTTTTATTGACGACCTGTATGTGGGGGTAGAAGGGTGGGTTGGCAAGCTTGAAGACGACACAAAGGTTGGTGGTGCTGTAGATAGTGTAGAGGATTGTCGAAGATTGCAGAGACATTGATGGGATGCAGAAGTGCGCTGAGAAGTGGCAGATGGAGTTCAACCCGGAGAAGTGTGAGGTGGTACACTTTGGAAGGACAAACTCCAAGGAAGAGTACAAAGAAAATGGCAGGATACTTGGCAGTGTGGAGAAGCAGAGGGATCTGGGGGTACATGTCCACAGATCCCTGAAAGTTGCCTCACAGGTAGGTAGGGTAGTTAAGAAAGCTTATGGGGTGTTAGCTTTCATAAGTCGAGGGATAGAGTTTAAGAGACTCGATGTAATGATGCAGCTCTATAAAACTCTAGTTAGGCCACACTTGGAGTACTGTGTCCAGTTCTGGTCACCTCACTTTAGGAAGGATGTGGAATCATTGGAAAGGGTACAGAGGAGATTTACCAGGATGCTGCCTGGTTTAGAGAGTATGGATTATCAGAGATTAGGGGAGCTAGGGCTTTACTCTTTGGAGAGGAGGAGGATGAGAGGAGACGTGATAGAGGTGTACAAGATATTAAGAGGAATAGACAGAGTGGACAGCCAGTGTCTGTTCCCCAGGGCACCACTGCTCAGTACAAGAAGACATGGCTTTAAGGTAAGGGGAGGGAAGTTCAAGGGGGATATTAGAGGAAGGTTTTTCACTCAGAGAGTGGTTGGTGCGTGGAATGCACTGCCTGAGTCAGTGGTGGAGGCCGATACGCTAGTGAAGTTTAAGGGTCTACTAGACAGGTAAATGGAGGAATTTAATGTGGGGGGTTATATGGGAGGCAGGGTTTGAGGGTCAGCACAACATTGTGGGCCGAAGGGCCTGTAATGTGCTGTACTGTTCTATGTTCTATATGCTGATTCGTCACCACCTTTGATTCAGCCTATGACAGTTCTGTCATCAGCAAACTTGAATATGACATTGGAGCTGTGCTAGCCACACAGTCATAAGTGTAAAGCGAGTAGAGCAGGAGGCTATGCATTCCGCCTTGTGGTGAACCTATGCTGATGGAGATCGTGTAGGAGATATTGTTGGCAATGCGAACTGACTGGGGTCTGCAAGTTTGGTTTTTGAGGATCCACTGTAGGTATTCAGGCCAAGCTCTTGAAGCTTATTGATTAACTCTGAGGAATAATGGCATTGAATGCTGAGCTGTAGTCAATAAAGAGCATCCTCATATATGCATCTTTGCTGTCCAGATGTTGCAGGGTTGAGTAAAAAGCCTTTGCTGTGGACCTGTAGCAGTGGTAGACAAGTCACTTCTCAGATAGGAGATGATATGGTATTTGATGCAGGTAGTCCATTTAAGAAATTTGTGCCATCCAGGTTTCACCAGAATGAGCCAATTAATTAAGCCAATTAAAACTGTGTGTGTGTGTGTGTGTGTGTGTGTGTGTGTGTGTGTGTGTGTGTGTGTGTGTGTGTGTGTGTGTGTGTGTGTGTGTGTGTGTGTGTGTGTGTGTGTGTGTCTGTGTGTGTGCGTGCGCGCATGTATATATAGATAGATAGATAGATAGATAGATAGATAGATAGATAGATACTTTATTCATCCCCATGGGGAAATTCAACTTTTTTTCCAATGTCCCTACACACACACATCAAATAACATTCATGCAAATAAATTTCATTTTTCTGGTTGCAGATAATTAATGGCTGATAAAGAAGGGCGGTGGTCAGACCAAATAGTATTTGATTCCTGATCAACTAATGAGATAAACTTGACACATCTGAGAATTAGTAGTGATTGACAATTTAGGTGTCATAGTCATGCTGTGCCTTAGTGTACCAACACCCTGCAGTTTCACACACAGCAAGTTTTTTAGCTCCACAGTGTCATTGGCAGAAAGAGTGAATGGAGGAGGAAAAGGGCATACATATGAGTCAGGCCTTGATTACAGACCAGGAACATATACACCCCCCCCCCCCCCCCCGCCCCGCCGGGAAACAGTTCAAGCTGCTGAGGGAGAGCAAACACAGCTCAACAAAACAGACAGTAAAAGGGGAGAGAGAGAGATTAAAAATTAATAATTGTTTTAATCATTAAAGTGCATTAGCAGTAAAATTTCTGCAACGCTAGACCTACAGAATATCAGTATCTAATATTACAGTGATCAGAGTTCAAGCATGCCATCCATTATATTATTCTACAGCAGAGGTTCCCACTCTTTTTTTTAAGCCATGGACCAAGACCATTAAGCAAAGGGTCAGTGGACCCCAGGTTGGGAAACCCTGTTCTACAGGGACTAAATTTTCCAGTACTATAGCATCTCACCATTCAGTTTCCCTGCTCTTCTCTGCCAAATAGCCCACTCCAGCATTTTGTCGCCATGCTATCAGCCCTGGTCCTGTAGCTGTATTGTAATTTGAAATCATGTTTGATATTAATCTTTTCTGCTGAATTTAGCAACTCACATACCTCAATAAGATTCCATTAAATTGCAAGGTTTGCCTCAGAACTGGTCTATAGATTTTTATTATTTGTATTGTAACTTGATCAGAATAGACTGCAGTATTCTGGATGTCATGTAACTGGACCAGTACCTCTCTTCAAATACTACCACTCTGGCAAAGTACCTCCGTGTTGCAAGCCCTACTATTGTAATACCAGTCAGAGAATATGTGCTCTTGCTGTTTGAGGTTCACTGTTGAGGGGGGGCAACATCCAACAATCTTTAGCTCCATCAACTAACTTCCACCACTAAATCGTTGTAAATTGCAATGTTTGCAATTCCTCAGATAATGAGACAGACGAGGTTTGCATCCAGCATAATCTAAGCAACACCCTGGTTTAGGAGGTAACTGATGAGGAACATTAGCAGCACACAAGAGAGTGGTGTTCATATAGCTGACACCACTGGCGAGAAACTATGGAACTTTGTATTCTGCAACAAATGGCTCAATTCCCAAAAAATCTGTCTAATTTGACCAAGACAAAAGTCAGCACATTGGTTGAATTTAATATCAGAGAATGTATACAGTATACAACCTGTAATTCTTACTCTTCAGGTTGTATACTGTATACATTATCCGATTATTAAACTGAACCATTGACAAGTCTGTAGCCCATTGAAATCAGCTTGACTTGATGAGTGCTCCTGACATTCTTCTAGGAAGAATTACTTCCTTCATTTTTTCATTTGTTAATCAAACATTCAATCGGTATGGTCTGCAGTAACTCTCAGAAGCTGCACCATCTCTCAAATTCAGTGTCTATAAGGGCCTCCGTTGGTCTGGTCAAACATATACGTTGCATCCTAGCTGTCTACGTTGTACACACAAGCCAGGGCAGTACAATATGGAGAGCAAGCTGTTGCCCATGCAGCAGGATACCCCTCTCCACGCAGCTGATGAATTCAAAGGAACAGTAGAGACCAATTGGCACCAGCAGTGTCCCAGGAGTTGCCAGTCTGTGTTGAACTCAATGTCGGACAGCCTTTGGGACTCCAGCTCCAGAATTTTTCCTCGGGGTTTACTCCCAATGTCTTGTGCATGAATGGTATAGCTGCAAGGCAACAGAAGTTTGAGATTTCTTTCTCCCATATGCCCAAGGTGAATGTTTTTCAGGCATTAGCAACCCGCCTTTACTCTTCCTCCTGTCAGTAGAAACAGTTCTGCAAGGCTTAGTAGCTCAGCCATACGTGAAAGCCAGGAGCCGGACTTGGTTGTCAGAGAGCATTTGAGATGCAAGTCATTGGGAGCATTTAATTATTACTAATCCTCCTGCTTTTACCTACTTACCTTTACAGTAAACTATTAAAGTGTTACTATGAACAGATCTAGATGATCTGCACAGACTGTTAAATCACTGGGGCCACATTATTAAACTATCCAAAAGATGCATTAAGACCTTCTAAAATTATTGAAGAGAATTAAGATTATCCACAATAATGCTGGGGTCACAAACTGACTCTGTAATTTTCCATTTTATTTCTTCACCTAAAAGCAATCACAACACCTGATCAAGTGTACTGCATTCTGTAACAGTGCTAATGTACAGAGGGACTTTGCAGTCCAAGTCTATAATTCCCTCTAACTGGGCACACTGGTTGATGTGATGATAAAAGTAGAGTAGCATATGCTTGCCTTTAATAGTAAAGACACTAAGTTCAAGTCAACAAGTTATTTAGCAAATTTATAAAATTCCTGTTAGGCCACATCTGGAATACTGCATTCAGTTCTGGTTGCCTCACTGTAGGAAAGATGTGGTGGTATTGGAGATTGTGCAGAAGGTTTATTAGGATGCTTCCTGGAATAGCAAGCAAGTACTATAAGGAGAGGTTGAAAAAACCAGGCTGTTTTCTCTACAGCACCCAAGGCTGAGCGGAGAATTAACAGATCATGAGATGCACCAATACATTAAACATCTGGTATCATTTTCCCAGGGTCGAAGTGTCTAATAGTAGAGGGCATGCAAGAGAGGGATAAGTTCAAAGGAGATGTGCAGGATAAGTTTTTATTCCCCAAAAAAGCACATAGTAGGGAATGCCTGGAATGTGCTGGTGTAGGTAGTGTTGGTGGCAGATATGATAGCAGACATCCCACCCTGCAAAAACTCATTTTAGGGAGGTAGCACCCCCGCCCCCCACAACCCCATATTCCTCCATATTCTGGGTATATGCAGAAAATGTGACATTAAAATATGTACTTGTATTATCATGGGAGTTTTTCTTTTATTCTATTACAACTTTAAGCCAGTCAACAGGGAGTTTGGCCTCATCACATTGGACATCAACAGAGTAGCTCCTTAGCAGCTAGCCAGCTAGTTTAAATAACGTTAGTTATGCTAATGAACAAATGACACCTGTTAAACTCACCTCAACATGTCTTTTACATTTTAACTCACCATGGGCAATAGAAAAGTCACTGTTGCAAACAGTGCAGTGAGCAACACTGTCATTATTTTTGAGGTCGACTGTGAAGCCCACCCACAGAGAAAACTGATAGGTCTATTTAGCACGAAGAGAGACCAATCAGGATGCTCCCTCTCAATCTTCCTCTCAAAACAAAAATCGATCTCCAGTTCATCAATAAACACAAGGTACACTGCAGATGCTGTGGTCAAAGCAACACGTACAACATGCTGGAGGAACTCAGCAGGTCGGGCAGCATCCGTTGAAAGAAGCAGTCAACTTTTCGGGTCCAGACCCTTCGTCAGGACTGAAGAGGGAAGGGACAGGGGCCCTATAAAGAAGGTGGGGGGAGGGTGGGAAGGAGAAGGCTGGTAGGTGCCAGGAGAAAAACCAATCAGAGGAAAGATCCAGGGGTGGGGGAAGGGAAGGAAAGGTGAAGAAGGAATGTAAGGTGAAGAAGGAATGTAAGGGGAAAGCACTGTGTAGTAGAAGAAGGCGGAATCATGAGAGAGGTGATAGGCAGCTGGAGGAGGAGGCAGAGTGAAAATGGGATGGGGGAAGGGAGGGGAGGGAATTACCGGAAGTTGGAGAATTCAGATTCAGATTATTGTCATTTATAACCACAAATACAATGCAGTTAAAAAATGAGACAACGTTCTCTGGAATGATATCACGAAAAAGCACAAAACAGACCACACAAGAAAAACCACATAACGTGTGGTAATCCCCAATCCAGAGTCCGGAGAGGCTGCTGCGTATCGATATCGCGCTACCGTCTTAGCACGTTCCCCGGAACGGAACTACATACCCATCAGACAAACTTAAAGCTACAAGACCTACACAAAACCACATAGTTACATATAGTTATAGTTAACATATAGTTTCAACAGTGCAAACAAAACCATGATTGATAAAAGACTAACTGACAAAGACCACATAATTATAACACATAGTTTCAACAGTGCAAAGCAATACCATAATCTGATAAAGAGCAGTCCATGGCACGGTTTAAAACAAAGTCTCAAAGTCCCGACAGCCCATCATCTCACGCAGACGGTAGAAGGAAGAAAAACTCTTCCTGCCATGAACCTCCAGCGCCGCAGCTTGGCGATACAGAACTTTGGGAGCTCCGACCACAGGCAACTCCGAGTCCGTCCGAAAACTTTGAGCCTCCGACCAGCCCTCCGACACCGAGCATCATCTCTGCTGAGCGCTTTGACCCCGGCACCGGCCACCAAGCAACAGGCAAAACCAAGGATTCGGGGCCTTCCTCCTGGAGATTTTTCCGATCGCACAGTAGCAGCGGCAGTGAAACAGGCATTTCAAAAGTTTCACCAGGTGTTCCTCCGTGCTTCACATGTCCGTCTCCATCAAATCAGGATTGTACACGACCCCCACTTACAGATAACAGATATTCATTCCTGGAGTGGCCACTGCGCGCTGCATCACGCCGCCATCTTGATCTATTCGATGTTCATACCAAGGGCTGGAGACTACCCAGACGGTATATGAAGTGTCGCTCCTCCAACCTGAGTTTGGCCTCATCATGGCAGTAGAGGAGGCCGTGTATGGACATATCCAAATGGAAATGTGAAGCAGAGTTGAAGTGGGTGGCAACCGGGAGATCCTGTCTGTTGTGGCGGACGGAGCAGAGGTGCTCAACGAAACGGTCCCCCAATCTGCGTCAGGTCTCGCTGATGTACAGGAGGCTGCACTGGGAGCACCGGATGCAATAGATGACCCCAACGGAGAGGAGGTGTGGGGACAGGTGTACCACTTGCGCTTGCAGGGATAAGTGCCAGGTGGGAGATCTGTGGGGAGGGACGTGTGGACCAGGCAATCACAGACGGAATGATCCATGTGGAAAGCAAAGAGGGGTAGAGAGGGAAAGATGTGCTTAGTACATCTTAGTACCCCTGTCCCTACACCTCCTCTCTTACCACCATTCAGGACCCCAAACAGTCCTTCCAGGTGAGGCAACACTTCACTTGTGAGTCTGTTGGCGTCATCTGAACTCTCCAACACTGAATTCTCCAACTTCTGGTAATTCCCTCCCTCTCCCTTCCCCATCCCATTTTCACTCTGCCTCCTCCTCCAGCTGCCTATCACCTCATGATTCTGCCTTCTTCTACTACACATAGTGCTTTCCCCTTACATTCCTTCTTCACCTTTCCTGCCTATCTGCTCTCTGCTTCCCCTCCTCACCCCTTGATCTTTCCCCTTACTGGTTTTTCACCTGGCACCTACCAGCCTTCGCCTTCCCACCCACCCCCCACCTTCTTTATAGGGCCCCTGCCCCCTCCCTCTTCAGCCCTGACGAAGGGTCTCAGCTTTGATAGGCACATAGGTATTGCAGAGAATGGAGGGATGTGTACCATATGCACATAGAATGGATTTGTGCAATTATGCATTATTAACTTAATTAGTTTGGCACAACATTGTAGAGTGAAGGGCACATTCCTGTGCTCTGCTGTTTTATGTTCTCCTTGTGGTCTCCTCTGCAAAAGAGGATCAAATACTGATTGGGAGACTATCCAGGGGATAACCTGCATTCATTCTGCAGAGGTGACTCAGAACACTTCACCTCAACCTCATTCTGGCCTTGGTCTCCTGCACTGTAATCACAATGCGCAATGCAAGGCTGAAAAGCAGTGCTTCACCTTGTGCCTTTGCATATTTTAGCCTTCTATTCTAAACAGCAAACTCCAAACATTAGATTAATTTACTTTGTCAGCCTGTCTATTCCTACTGCCAATCAACCATTACTTTTCCCTCTTCCATTATTAGCAGAGCCTGACCTACTGTGCTGCAATTCATACCTTTGAACAACCCTTTATTACGTGCTCTCTAACTGCTGTAATCTCAGTTTTTGCTTTGTTTCCTCTCTCTAACATACTATCTGGATGATCACTACAATTTATCCCCAACACCAGACATATTGTATCAAAGATATACTTTGTCTGTTCTGTCTCTCCCTATCTGCAACATAAAACTCAACTTCCACCCCCCCCCCTTACTATTTTCCTGGTGCTAACCAGAAACAGCAACTCTTTTTCCATTTTCTGTAGATACACTCAGCATGTCAGGCAGTACTTTTTTTTATTTTTGTACCAGTTTTCCAGATTGTACAGTTATTTTGGTTTTTCTGCACCTGATTATTACACATGTCCTTGATAATAAACAACCTTTTCAATAGTAAAGTTGCTTTGCAGACATCTTCATGTTTTATCAAGGATATGGGATATACAGCCAGCCCTCCTTAACTGCGGATTCTGTATGCGCAGATTCAACCAACCACGGATCGGGAAAACCCGGAAGTTCTCTCTCCAGCACTCGTTGTTTGAGCATGTACAGACTATTTTTTCTTGCCATTATTCCCTAAACAATACAGTATAACAACTATTTACATAGCATTTACATTGTATTAGGTATTATAAGTAACCTAGAAATGACTTAAAAGTACAGGCAGTCCCCGGGTTATGAAGGAGTTCTATTCCTGAGTCCGTCTTTAAGTCGGATTTGAAGTCGGAACAGGTACATCCGGTATTATTTAGCATCAGTTAGTCAAATGTTTTTCATAGTTATATATATATATATATATATATATATAGTACATATTTTACCTTTCTATGCATATAAATCACTTAAGAAACATACATATTTCAATAATTTAACCACTGCGTTGCTTAGTAATAATTGTAACTTTCATCGGGGCAGGGCCTTTCACATTCTCCATTAAAATTGTTCCAATCGTTGACTGACTGTAGCCTAACACTTTTCCAATGACCAATGGCATTTCACCTCTTTCCGATCGCTTTATTACTTCCACCTTATTTTCAATCGCAATCGTGATTATTTTCGTGAACAGAAACACTGCGAATTCAGAGCTGCACCGCCAGGTCCTAATGTCCACTACACGGAGACACGTTAAGCACTGATACATGTTAAATGAAGAACTTGAGCATCCGCGTATTTTGGTATCTGTGGGGGGTCCCAGAACGAATCCCCCGCAGATAAGGAGGGCTGACTGTAGTCACATACTATGTCTCCTGCTCTTCAAGCCAAAGACACACAGCTCCTCTAAAATATCAGTGCCTGCTTCCACCCAGTCTCCAAGCTAAAGCAGCCAAATGAAAACATGAAATGCCCCTCACCAAAGATTTTTCAATAATTTCCAAACTTCAGAATTACTTTAGGCACGAGATCAAAACAGTAGTTTGCAAGTTGAACTAAATGCCAGATTTGTTACTAAATGCAAAACAAAAATTCTGATTGGCATCCCTGGAAGAGGCACTTCCACCAAATCATGGAATTATAATAATATTAAGATATTTAATCCTTCAGATTATTACAAACAGCAAGAACAAAGATATGGAAACTATTATATAAAGTAAGATTTACACTGATGTAGAAACCATACTTTTACAGGTACTTTCCTATAATGGGCAGGCAATACACCATTTTCACTGGAACAACTGTGACCCAAGTATGTTTGAGCCTCCTTACTTAAGCTGGCTTCTTGAACTGGCACAATTACCTATAGTGAAAAAGTTATTGTCAGTACGTTAGGACTGCAAATCTGATGGTACGCCCATAAATATGCAAGCTTGGGCAAAGCACAATAGTCCACATCTAACTATTCATCTGAAATACTTTATAAATATCTGCTTCCTTGGATCGACTATTCGCGAAAATACAGCCTCAGGCACAATCAGAGGCAGCACAGAAATTTCTTCTGATAGCTTTTTTCTGAGAAATTTAAGGAAAATGATTTCCAAAGCACCCATTTTTCTCATTGACTTACAAACCATAAATTCAAAGAATGCATGAAGACAATGAAGCAAAACGAGTTATCCTCCTTCCAGCGGTTACTACCATTAAGTGTTTACCAGCTGTGTCTTGGTGCCTTAACAATACAAGATGATAGAACAGTTATGAGTGAAATGACCCAAAATGTAAAGTTTCAACTCAATTTTTTTTAAATGCACTTTTATTCCTTATATTATTCAAGATGAATAAAGTGATTGAATAGATTAGGACTGTATTCTTTAGAATGCAGAAAATTGCGAGGAGATTTGATTGAGGTATGTGAAGTTATGTAGGGTTATAGATCTAGTAAATGCAAGCAGGCTTGTTCCACTGAGGTTGGGTGGGACTACAAACAGAGGTCATGCATTAAGGGTGAAAGGTGAGAAGTTGAAGGGGAACATGAGGGGAAACTTCTTCAGAGAGTCATAACAGTGTGGAATGGGCTGCCAGCAAGGTGGAGCACACAAGCTTGATCTCAATGTTTGAGGGAAGTTTGGATAGCTACATGGATAGTAAGGGCATGGATGGCTATGGTCCCAGTGCAGTTCGATGAGAGCGGGCAGTTTAACGTATGGATTGCATGGGCCAAAGGGTATGGTTCCGTGCTATGCCTCTCTATGACTCTAAAGTACTAGAAAAGTTAGAGGCTTCATTTATTTTACTCTATTTGGTGGGTCAATAGTATTTTCTACATTTTTCCACAAACACTCCCTCCAAATTATATACACAAAAAACATGAAACTATTATGTAAAGCATCCACAAATTCTTCAAGACCTTCTACATTAGGTTTTACACCTTCAACCAATTTGGTTCACCCTAATTGAAACTCTACACTATTTCATATGACAACCCAGCAATTACAGGCCTACTAATTTGTTATATTACTTTCACACCTTAAACCAAGTGATTTTGTGCCATAATCTTCAATCTGTTATCATCACTGATTTTGTAAGGCAAAGATCTGATATCACAGAGCTGCAAAGATTAACACAGGTTTCACATAATCTGACCCCAATTCATTCTATTTTGGTTCATAGCTAATTACAAGTCTGAATAACACAATTCTCACTGTGGTGTAATTATGAGATCATATTGCCTTTCAAAGTATCATCAACATTGCAAACAAGAGAAAAGCTGCAGACAGATTTTCAATTCCAGTAAATTAATATTGTTCTGAATTCATAAACCATAAATTTCTTTTCTCATGGAAACATTTAAATTTTACTTGATTACAGGGTGTTACACAGATCTTTCCAACACACAACATATTTTAGAAGTGTAGCTTATGCTGTAATGCAAAACTGTGTCAGCAGTTTGAGAATAGAAATGAACATCATGGATTAAGGGTGAGGTAAAAATTGTAAAGGGAACCTGAGGAGGAACCTCTTCATTCAGAGGGTAGTGTGAATATGAAAGGAGCTACCAACGGAAATGATGCATGTGGGTTCAATTGCAGTTTTGAAGGTTTGTGTAGGTACAAGGATAGACATATGAAGGTATTTAGTCCAAGTGTAATTGCAGAATAACAGTTCAACTTAGACTAGATGAGCTGTAGTGCTCTATGACTCTACAAAGTTGGCAAATCTAAAGAGGGAATGTGGGGGTGAGATTGCAAAGGGAGCTGGAAAAGGCATGTAATAAGGGTAATGACAGAATTGTAATGGGGGACTTCAATATGCAAGGGGATTGGGAAAATCAGTGTCCAGTTGGTGTCCAGCCACAAGAGAGGGAAATTGTTGAATGCCTATGAGATGGCTTTTGAAAGCAGCTTGTGCTTCAGCCTGCAGGGGGAAAGGTCATCTTGGATTGGGTGTTCTGTAATAACCCAGATCTTATTAGGGAGCTTAACGTTAAGGAACACTTAGGAGGCAGTGATCAAAATATGATTGAATTCATTCTGCAATTTGAGAGGGAGAAGCATAACTCACATGTATCAGTATCACAATGGAATAAAGGGAATTACAGAGGCATGAAGAGCAGCTTGCCCAGGAGGATTGGAGGAGGATCCTGGCAGAGATGACGGCAGAGCAAAGATGACTGAAATTTCTGGGAAAAGTTCACAAGGCACAGAATAGATATATTCCACAGAGGAAAATGTTCTCAAATAGCTAGGGTAATCAACTGTGGCTGACAAAGGAAATTAAGGGCTGCATAAAAGCCAAGGAAAGAGCATATAAGGTAGCAAAAGTGAGTTGGAAGAAGGATGATTGGGAAGCTTCTAAAATCCAACTAAAGGCAACTAAAAAAGCTATATGAAGGGAAAAGATGAAATATGTGGACAGACTAGTCAATGATATAAAGAAGGATACCAGAAGTTTTTTCAGTTATATAAAGAGTAAAAGAGAGGTGGGAGTTGACATTGGACCATTGGAAAATTATGCTGGAGGGGTAGTAATGGGGGACAAAGAAATGGCAGATGAACTTAATGAGTACTCGTTGCACCTGTCTTCACTGTGGAAGACACCAGCAGTATGCCAGAGGTCCGTAAGTGTCAGAGAGCAGGAGTGAGAGCCATTGCAATTACAAAGGAAAAACTACTAGGGAAACTCAACGGTCTTACGGTAGATAAGTCACCTAGGCCAGATGGACTACATTCCAGAGTCCTGAGAGAGGTTGCCACAGAGATAATGGATGCATTGATCATGATCTTTCAAGAATCCCTTGATTCTGGCAAGATCCCAGATGACTGGAAGATTGCAAATATCACTCCACTCTTTGAGAAGGGAGGAAGGCAAAAGAAAGATAATTATAGGCCAGTTAGCCAAACTTCAGTGGCTGGGAAAGTGTTGGCGTTTATTTTTAAGGATTAAGTTTTGAGGGACTTGGAGACAAATGATAAAATAAGTCAAAGTCAGCATGGTTACCATAAAGGGAAATCTTATAGAGTTCTTCGAGGAAGTATCAAGCAGGGTGGACAAAGGAGAGGCAGTGGAAGTCATTTACTTGGATTTTCAGAAGGCGTTTGATAAGGTGCCACACATGAGGCTGCTTAATAAGATAAAATCCTAGGGGTTACAAGACAGATAACAGCATGGTTAGTGGAATGTCTGACAGGCAAGAGACAGCAAGTGGGAATAAAAGGGGCCTTTTCTGTTTGGTTGCCAGTGTTACGAAAACCCCGTAACCAGGTAACTTACCAGCAAAGATAGATGGATCAGCTGAGTCGGATGCTACTATTTTCAACCGTTTTATTCAACAAGGGCACAAACGTATGGTTAATACAAAACATTCAGATCATCAAAACTCAATCTAAAACACCGGTGTAATAATAATCATTCAAAACACAAGCTCGATCGTCGTCTAGGGGTAATGTAGATTTTATATCGTTCACTGGATATCTAAAAGTCTTTTAGACCACGGCAGTTGCACTTAGTTGCCGGCGGAAGTGTCGCGTTGGTGCACTTTTAGTTAGAAAGACAGAGAACATGAAGCATTTACCCGACAGGTTTTCCAACCTGTAGGAGGTAGTCGGAAGTCTCGTTGGGGGAATGGACTCTCATCTGTGGCTTCCCCTGTAGCTAGGCCGTCTTCCGTGGTGAAGTCGCCAATCCCAGGCAAGGGAAGGACGCACACGAACCCCACCACCGGCTGTAGCTATTAAAACGCTGTCGCAGGATTTCTAGCGTTTCTCCTTCGTGTGTTTCCTTGGTGCATCTGAGGGTCCTCCCCTCAGACCCGCCTTTATACTTCTTCACGGGATCGCAGGTGTCAATCAAGTTGCAGGTAATGCGATCTCTCTCTCAACCAGCCCACTTTGCCCGAGGGCTTTTCAGGTGGTCTCCATGAGACAATAGTCAAAGTCACTTTTCATTCTGCTTCTTGGGAGAACGTGGTCTTTCGCACGTCTCTCTCTCTTGGGTCAGTTGACCCCCCTTAACTAGAGTTCTTGCGATTTTCACAAAGGAGGGGGCCAACGGCATAACACCTCCCCCCATAATGGGTTTTTAACCAGCGGTTAAAAACAGGTTGACACAGGAATTTTTTTTTTTTTTTTATTAATCTACATACTACACAAGCTTTTCTCTTCACAGAGTACTACTGTTATACATTCAAGTCAGTATCTAAACAGGTAACAAGTACAGTGCCCCTTTTCTTTAATACCTTAACCTCATGTGCCATACTAACGCCTGGTAGCATCAAACTTCAGCTCAATAACCACCTTATTTATTTGCTTTCTTCAGCAACATAACTAAGGAGGTGTGATCTTAGCTTACATACATCTACAAAGGTTCATGCAAAAGACAAATTTTTATGCTACTTTCAAACTTAACAGTCAAGCTTCCATGGGTGTTGTCTTTATTATTCACATACTTTGTCAAAATCCCTTAAAACCGGCTTCTGCTATTTTAAAAATCGCGTCCCCATTAACCCTCGCCTTTTTTCCGGTTAATTCCCTCGTGGCGATCTTGGGCACCCTGGCGAAATAGGCTTTCGCCCGCTCCTTTCATAGGAGTTATTTTATCAGCGTGTTCCAAACTTAGACCACCCAATTCCTTAATTTTAGGCAATTTGTCGTTTTTCTCTTCAGGACCCGTCATGCTATTAGTTTCCAATTTAAGATCCGCAAGCGATCTCGCTTTGTTCAGACAGCATTTCAAATTCTGCCTTTTCACACCACACTCTGGAATAACAATAGCGTGTGGGGCCCCTTTACCTTCCAACTCAACCTGTAATTGATTCACAGGCTTTGTGGTACCAAGCCATTGTCTCTGTAGCCTGGTTGCTGCTTTTGATATCAGTCCAGCCTTTAAATTTTCTTCATTCAATTTGGGAACTACACATCCCCCTTTCCCTTGAGTTCCGTGACTAGGTTCAGCACCATGTGTATCCCCATCTTGGACACACTCAAACGGGACATTGGCCTCTTCCAGGTTTTCAACACCCGTACCTTTTTCAAATTCTAACGTCCCCCCCCTCCTTCCAGTAACTCTCCAGGCAGCCCCTTGTTGGGGAAGGCGCAACCCTGCGAGCTGAAACAACCTCCTCGGCCATGTCAGCTGACTTCTCCACAGCAAGGATACCCTTCTCCTCTAAGACTGCCCTCATTTCACTCTCGGGACCATCGAGAACATCTTTAGAACTCTCAACTTCTCCAAACAATTCTGCCAAACCAGACAGATCAACCACGTCCAACTCTGGACGTTTTAACAGCTTTATCCGTATCTCATCTTTATTTCCTACCTCTAGGACCTTTCTCTTCACTAAGGGGGGAGCTATCTCCTCGCCCTTACCCCCTTTTACTTTACTACCTTCCGTTTTACCACCCTCTGAACCCTCGTGGTGTAGGGTCGGTAAAAACGTCTGGGCCAATTTCAAACTGCGCGCTGTCCCAGTCGCCGCTCTCGACAGGCTGCGAGTGACCGCGCATGTGCGATAGCTCGGGGACTCCATGGGCGGGGCCTCAACTATCAGGGCGGTTCCCATCTTCCCACCCGCGAGGTCATTACCCAACAGGAGGTCCACGCCCTCCCCCGGTAACTCCGGCAGGACTCCTAGCTCCACAGGTCCCGACACCAACTCGCAATCGAGAAAGACCCTATGCAAAGGCACGACCGCGGTCTGGTTCCCGATTCCTCTCAGGGCAACCTCCCCCGTCCGAGGGCCGAAATTTAACACATTACGGCTAATTAACGATAGTTCCGCCCCCGTGTCTCTCCAAATTCGTACGGGGATGGGGGGGTCCCCTTCCCTCAAAGACACGGTTCCTTCGGAACTAAATGTCTCCCGCCCCTCCGGTACTCCATCTACCTGGGGCCCTCTTGTCAACTTCCTGATTACCACTGCACGCCCGATAGGGGTCGCTGCTCTCTCCCTCTCTGGCTCCTTTCTCAGAGCAAAGCATTTTGATGCAATATGTCCCACCTTTCCACAATTAAAACAGTTTAAACCAGGAGATCTCCAGGTTTCCTGTCTGTTATCCTCACTTTTTGTGCTAGCTCCCGGCGGAGTTTCTCCCTTAGCCGGCGGACTTTCCCTACCATTCCGACGGTCTCTCGGGTAACTTTTTGGCGAGGAAAACTTTGTCTTGTGGGTTAGGGCATATTCATCTGCGAGCCTAGCCATCTCTGAGATGGACTGATTCGTCCTCTCATTTAAATACATTCGGATCTCTTCCGGAACGCAACCTTTAAATTCCTCAATCAAAACTAACTCCCTGAGACGCCCATAGTTCTCGGCCACCTTTTCAGCTGTGCACCAACGGTCCAAGAGCACACCCTTCTCATGGGCTAGCTCTGTATACGTTTGATTCCACCCTCTTTTTAAATTTCGGAACCTTTGTCTATACGCCTCAGGTACTAACTCGTAACCTCGGAGAATGGCCTCCTTTACTTGATCATAATTCCCGTCCCTTTCTGTGGGCAGCGCGGCATATACCCGCTGTGCTTTTCCTCGTAACACACTTTGTAACAACGCCACCCATTGCTCTCTGGGCCACTGCTGATTCCCTGCCACCTTTTCAAAGAGCAAGAAATAACTATCAACATCCGTCTCCTCGAACGGGGGGACCAACCTCAACGCCCGACTAATATCAAACCCCTCCTCTCTCTCTTCCCCTTGAGTTCTTCGCTCTTGCTTTCGCCTGTCCAGCTCCAATTCATGGTTCCTTTGTTTCTCTTTCTCTTCTGCTTCTAGCTGCTTTAGTTTGAACACATGCTCTCTTTCCACAGCCCTTTCCTTTGCGGCTCTCTCTTTTTCCCTCTCAGCTCTCTCGGCTTCTTTTTCCCTCTCAGCTCTCTCGGCTTCTTTTTCCCTCTCAGCTCTCTCGGCTTCTTTTTCCCTCTCAGCTCTCTCGGCTTCTTTTTCCCTCTCAGCTCTCTCGGCTTCTTTTTCCCTCTCAGCTCTCTCGGCTTCTCTCTCTGCAGCCTTCTGAGCTGCTTCTACTTCTAGCTGCTTTATTTTAAACTCATGTTCCAGCCTTGCTTTCTCCAACTCTGCCTGATTTGTCCCACTCACTAATCTCCTTTCGGGAATATTTTCCAACTCCTCAGCTGCAAACACCTTCTTCCCAACGTAATGCTGTTGTATGACCCTTCGCACTTCCTGCTTTTTCATTGCTGGCTTCACCGCTGTGAGGTCTAATGCCTGCGCCAAACTTACCAAGTCTGATTTTGTAGCTTTCCATAGCGCCTCTACCGTCGGGTTTCTCCTAAATTCCTGCACATCCATCTTTGCTGGTTTCTCGTCTGGCTACCTGCATAACCAGATTTAAGTTTGGACTTACAGCCCGATTCACTGACCCTCCCGTTTGGTTTCAAATCCGGGACGAGAACCCCACTTGTTACGAAAACCCCGTAACCAGGTAACTTACCAGCAAAGATAGATGGATCAGCTGAGTCGGATGCTACTATTTTCAACCGTTTTATTCAACAAGGGCACAAACGTATGGTTAATACAAAACATTCAGATCATCAAAACTCAATCTAAAACACCGGTGTAATAATAATCATTCAAAACACAAGCTCGATCGTCGTCTAGGGGTAATGTAGATTTTATATCGTTCACTGGATATCTAAAAGTCTTTTAGATCATGGCAGTTTCACTTAGTTGCCAGCGGAAGTGTCGCGTTGGTGCACTTTTAGTTAGAAAGACAGAGAACATGAAGCATTTACCCGACAGGTTTTCCAACCTGTAGGAGGTAGTCGGAAGTCTCGTTGGGGGAATGGACTCTCATCTGTGGCTTCCCCTGTAGCTAGGCCGTCTTCCGTGGTGAAGTCGCCAATCCCAGGCAAGGGAAGGACGCACACGAACCCCACCACCGGCTGTAGCTATTAAAACGCTGTCGCAGGATTTCTAGCGTTTCTCCTTCGTGTGTTTCCTTGGTGCATCTGAGGGTCCTCCCCTCAGACCCGCCTTTATACTTCTTCACGGGATCGCAGGTGTCAATCAAGTTGCAGGTAATGCGATCTCTCTCTCAACCAGCCCACTTTGCCCGAGGGCTTTTCAGGTGGTCTCCATGAGACAATAGTCAAAGTCACTTTTTATTCTGCTTCTTGGGAGAACGTGGTCTTTCGCACGTCTCTCTCTCTTGGGTCAGTTGACCCCCCTTAACTAGAGTTCTTGCGATTTTCACAAAGGAGGGGGCCAACGGCATAACACCAGTGACTAGTGGTGTTCCTCAGGGGTCAGTATTAGGACCAATACTTTTCACAATGTTTGTCAATGATTTGAATGATGGAATTGATAGCTTTGTGGCAAAGTTTGCAGATGATACGAGGATAGGTGGAGGAGTAGGTAGTGCTGAGGAAGCAATGTGATTGCAGCAGGACTTTGGAAGAAGAACAAATTGGAAGAATGGGCAAAAAAGTGACAGATGGAATACAGTGTTGGGAAATGTATGATAATGCATTTTGGTAAAAGGATCAATAGTGGAGACTATTATTTAAATGAGGAGATAATGGGTTCAAATATCAGAGGTGCAGAGGGACTTGGAGTCCTCATGCAAGACTCCCAGAAGGTTAAGTCTGTGGTAAAGAAGACAAATGCAATGTAGGTATTTATTTCAAGAGGAATAGAATATAAAAGCAAGGAGATAATGCTGAGCCTTTATAAGACACTAGTCAGGCCACACGGAGTACTGTCAAAAGTTTTGAGACCCATATCTCAGAAATGATATGCTCTCATTGGAGAGAGTCCAGAGGAGGTTCATGAGGATGATTCCAGGAATGAAGGGGTTAACATATGAGGAGCATTTGGCAATTTAGGGCCTGCGCTCACTGGAATTTAGAGGAATGTGGGAGGGGGGAATCTCAGTGAAACTTACCGACTGTTGTAAAGACTAGATGGGGTGAATGTGCAGAAGATGTTTACTATGGTGGGGGTATCCAGAACTGGGTATCAAAGAATATGGCAAAAAGGCAGGTGTACAGGGTTGAGTGGGATCGGTGATCAGCCATGATGGAATGGAAGATCAGACTTGATGGGCTGAATGGCCTAATTCTGCTCCTATATCTTATGGTCTTATAGCCCAAGGACAGCCTTCATCCCACTGCTATAAAACTATCAAGTAGTTTCCCAGGTATGATAGGACGAACTCTTGACCTCACAGTGATTTTCCACTCCACTATGTACCGGCAATGCACTATCTCTGCAGCTGTTACATCTCACTCTGCAATCTGTTATTGTTTTACCTTGTTCCACCCTACTGCAGTATGCATTAAACCAATCTACACAAATAGTACACAAGCATTTCACTGTATCTCAGTACGTGGGACAAGAATAAACAATTACAATAGCAGACCCGATAGTGTAGAAAATCTGCTAGTCTGCTTCATTAACCTCTCCTGCTAAGAATGTCGAACACTTATTGATTTCATTCATCTCCAGCACTGTAACCTGGCACCTCACAGTATTTTGTGACACTGTGTAGATGCCCCTCTCACCTCTCATTTTTTGAATGTTTAGATATCCTAAAGAGCTCACAGGTGAATAGATCCCCAGCGTTGGATAGGATGCATAGTGTGCTGCTGTGGGTAACAGGGGTGTAGATAGCTGGAGCACTGAAAGGGTTATAAACTCCAGCTGGCCAGAGTTGAGGTGACAGATGTTCAGACACCAGGAAACATGGTTCCTTTACACAGGCAAGGCAGTAGCCAGAAAATTACAGGCAACTCCAGGTAAATGAGTAAAATGTCAGTGTAGAAATCATTGGAAAAACTGAGGACAAAAGTAATCTCTTGGAAAGATGGTCATCATATATGCTCAAACAGTTATCACAATACATAACTAGTAGGATTCAAGATACAATGGCATTGGATTTTTTTTTAATAGACTGATAACCAGAGGCCTGGACCATTGATTCATAAGTATGTTGGAATCCAGCATAGCAGTTATGGAATTTCAAGTAATTAAATACATCTGGAATTTAAAATAACAGCTAAAGAATTCATGTTAACGCCCCATCTGGTTCTAACATTTAACATATTCTTCCAATATGATCCTTCTGTGATTCCAGACCCACCATTGTGGTCAACTGACTACCTTAGTTCAGAGCCACATAGACAGTACAGAATGGAGACAGAGCATTTGAGACCTCAGCTGAATGCCACAAATAGCTGACACATACAGTACAGCAGACTTTAGATCAATGGGGCTTCCAACCAGAATCCAAAAGGTGACTGCTATATTTTCTTTAGTTCAATTGATGATTATAATTAATGTCCCGCATGTAAACAATATTTTAAATTAACAGTCAACTCTTGGCCTGAAAAGTCAACTGCTTACTCTTTCCATTGATGCTGCCTGGCCTACCGAGTTCCTCCAGCATTTTGTGTCTGTTGCTTTGGATTTCCCGCATCTGCAGATTTTCTCGTGTTTGTCGCAAACCCTTTCCCCAACTCATCAACAGTGAATATGTTGCTCAGAAAGTTCGCCCCACAGTTAGCCTACAGCCATCTAAACCCTACTATCATGTGTGTATCTAAACAGCTTTTAAATACTTCTACTATGCCTGCTTCAACCAGTATTTCTGGCAGCTCATGTCAAATATACGCCACATTTTACATGAAGAAGCTGCCCTGATATCCATTCTGAATGTTCACCTCTGATCTTAACCCTATGCCCTCTTGTTTTTAGCACACCCTTCCTAGAAAAAAGCCTTTTTTCATCCTATATATGTCCCTCATGATCTTGTATACCTCTATCAGGTCACCCTCAATCTCCTACATTCCAGGAAATAAAGTACTAGTCTACACAAATCCTTGTAAATCAGCCTAGGCAATCTCTGGTAAATCTTCTCTGCACTGTAATTTAATAACACCATTCCTATAGCAGGACCAAAACTGGATACAATACTCCAAGTGTGATCAACTCCAAGTTAAATCAACACATGTAATCAACACCCCATTTTTGCCTCATCGATAGCATATACAACTTCCTAACTCCTATACTCAATGCCCTGACTAATGAATCCTAGCTGTGCCAATATCTCTTCACCACCCTACCTACCTGTGATGATACTCTGAGCAAAATACGCACTTACAATCCAACTCCCCACCAGACCCAGAATATACCTCAGTATACAAGCTCTACCTTGGTTTGATCACCCAAAGTGCAATACCTCACATTTATTTGGATTGAAAGCCATTTGCCAATCCTCTGCCCATATACCAGCTGATCAATATCCTCCTTTGATTTTTCATTATGTTCTACACTATCTACAACACCACCCATTTTAGTATCATCTGAAAACTTGTATTCATATTCAAATCACTTACAAATGTCTACAACATCCCCTGTGGCACAAAACTAGACATAGGCCATCAGTCTGAGAAACAACCCTCAACCATCACCCTCTGCCTCCTACCACTGAATCAATTATGAACTTGATCAGCCATCTCCCCCTGCAGTCCATATGATCTAACCTTTCAGAACAGCCTGTCATGAGGAATCTTGCCAAAGGTCTAGCAAAAGTTCATCTAGACACATCCACTGCCCTACCCTCATCTACTCAGTTACCTCCTTGAAGAACAGCTATGCTGACTATCCTTTATCAGACCACATCTCTCCAAATGTTGGTAGATCCTGTCCCTCAGCATCCCCTCCAGCAATTTACCCACTATCAATGTTGGAATCACTGACTTGTTGTTTCCTGGCTTTTGCTACCCTTTTTTTAAACAATGGTCACATTAGAAACTCTCAAGCCTTCTCCAATTACACCTACAACTGGAGAAAATCTCTACAAGAGCTTCCACAATTTCTATGCTAGTTCCCACTTGTCCAGTAATGAATCAGAACTAGCTCTGGGAATTTACCCACATTAATGCACTTTCAGACTTCTTACAGGGTCTCCCTGCTAATTCGCATCTGGTCTAAAACAACACTACTTATACTCCTAATTTCCTTAACTACCGTCATTTTCTCCACAGTAAAATCTGAAAAGAAAAACTCATTAAAAACAGCACTCATTTCCTTTGGTTCCAACCACAGACACGCTAATTTTTACAGGGACTTGTTCTCTACTTGGGCACCATTTTACTTTAATATACTCATAGTATCTCTTGGGATTTTGCCTCACCTTGTCTATCAAATCCTTTTTCAATTCTCATTTTGCCATCCTAACTTCTTTCTTAAAGCACCAAAAGAACGTTTGGACCGATATCAAAGATTTTTATTTAATACAGTCAAGTCACTTTTTATTGTCATTTCAACCATAACTGCTGGTACAGTACATAGTAAAAATGTTCTTCCACTGATAATCTCAGAAGCAACTTGGAATGATTACAAAATAATTAACACTACCAACAGCAGGCAGAGAAGTGTATTAATGCATTCTTAGCTTTCTAGCAGTTCTAATGAAGGGTCATTAACCTGAAATATTAACAAATGCTGTCTGACCTGCTGAGTATCTGCAACGTTTTGTTTAAACATGTTTGCTCCATGGATTTTCAACAATTAGGAAACTATTATATATTAATATTTATCCCCCAAACACACAAAAAATATCACAGCTTATAAAACAAACTAAAGGAAGTTCTGAACTTTTATCAGGAGGAAATTTATGTCTAGACTCAGATGAAGTTGGCACATTACTTTGTTTAAATGAATATTCGGCAGCAGTATTTACCAGGGAGAAGGACATTAAAGATAGAGAGATCAGAGGTATGCTGAAATTCCAGGATGTTTTGATATAAAAGAAAGTAGATGCTGTTTGGTCTTCTGAAGAACATTAAGGTGGATAAGTCACAGGATAGGATCTATCCTAAGTTATTGAGGCAGACAACAGAAGATTTTGCTGGAACCTTGATATAGATTTTTTTTGTCCCTTCTAGCCAGACCAAGGTTTCCAAGTACCAGAGATAAAGAGGACTGCTACTTTGCAAATGGGACAAGCAAGCAAAATTATTGGGTAGAGAACCTTACATCAGTGGTCAGGAGAAGATTCCTGGGGATACAATTTACTCAAATTTGTAAAAACATATACTTATTAGTCAGAATGAGTTTGTGTGGGGGAGGTTGTCTTAAACCTTGATTAAGAGTTTTATGGAAGTGACAAGAAAGATCACAAGAATGAAAGTGTTAACATGTGAGGAGTATTTGATGTTTCTAGGCCTATACTCAATGAAGTTTAGAAGAATTGGGGGGGGGGGGCATTGAATCCTATTGAATATTAAAAGGCCTGGAGTGGACATCGAGAGGATGTTCCCTAAAGTGGGGAAGCGAGGATCAGAGGGCACAGCCTCAGAGTACAGAGATTTCCCTGAAGAATAAATGAGGAAGGATTTCTTTAGCCAGAGGGTGGTGAATCAGTGGAATTCATTGCCACAGGTGGCTGTGGAGGCCATGTGATTGGATATATTTGGTGAATTTATATTGATAAGGGTGTAATTATTAAGGGTGTAAAAAGTTACAGGGAGAAGGCAGGAGAATGGGGTTTGAGAAGGATAATAAATCATCCATCATGGTGCAGCAGATTTGATGGGCTGAATGGCCTAATTATGCTCCTATGTCTTACGATAACAATTGACAAGGGATGTTGTGTATGTGGGCTTTAATACAGCTTTCAATCAGGTCCCTCTTGATAGGCCTATCTAGCTGATTAAGGTATATGGGATATAAAGAGACTTCCTAGATTGGATTAGAATTGATTTGGCCATTGAAGACAGAGACCAATGGCTGGAGCCATGTAATTGCAACTGGAGGTCAATGACCTGTGATGTCTGGAAGGATCAGCGTTGGGACCGCATGTTCATATTTTATTTGCATATGTGATTTGAGTGAAAATGTAAGTGGAATGATTAATACTTATCAAGAGTGGGAGGTCAAATGCAAGAGGAAATTATACAGTAAATGAACCTTTAGAATATTGAAGTGATTGAAGTGCGGGGGGATCTTAGGCTAGAAGTCCATAACTCCCTGGTTGTGATAACACAATTGGTAAAAACTTTCTCGCCATCATCATCAGGACAGAGTATAAAAGTTGGAAAGTCATTTTCCAGTTGTATAAAAATTTCAGTCACATCTGCACCAGCATGTGCAGTTCTGATCACTGCATTAGAGGAAGGATGTGAAGGTTTTGGAGAGAATGTCAGAGGTTCACCAGGACATTGTCTGAATTTGAGACTATTAGCTATAAGGAGAGGTTGGAAACCTGGATTCTTTTTTCTCCTGGACCACTGGAGGCAAAGGAGAAACTCAACAAAAGTAAATAATTTACTGGGGATAAATAGGGTAGAGAATAAGAGCCCGTTTCCCAGGGAGAAAAATGTTAAATACCAGAGGGCAAAGCTTTAAGTTGAGAGGGGGAACTTGAATGGAGATCTTTTTTTAATACAAAGTGATAGGTACATGGAAATGCTGAAAGCAGATACCATAGCAACAGTCAAGATGCATTAGACCGGCATACAAACAGACAGGTAATTGGAGGGATACAGAAAACATGCAAGCAGATAGGATGAGGTAATTTGGCACAGTGATCAGCATGGAAATTGTGGGCCAAAGGGTCTGTTCCTGTTCTGTACTGTTTTATGTTTCATGTTCATTGTGATCCTCTTATAAAAAATATATCCTTCCTTAAGTAGCAACCAGACCTGGGCCTAATATTTCAGATTTAGCCTCACTGAGGCATTACATCACTGGAACAAGACAACCATTTTCTCTTCAGATCCTCTTATTGCACTAAATGCCAACAGAATGTTTCTCTTCCTAATTGCTTTCTGGAGCTTCCAGTGATTTGCACGAAAGGACATGTGGATCTTGCAGTATTCCAAATTAAAACCGCTTCTCACTGTTTTAAAGATATTCCACTTTTGTTGTTCTTTCTCCCCAAGTAGCTGATGCTTTTCCACATTATATTCCATCTGTCAAGTCCTTGCCATTCACTTTCTGGTTTTAACCTGTCTATATTTGCTAAAGCTCATTTACACCCTCATTAAAATTCTTACTGCCACCTTGTTTTGTATCTTCAACAAAAGTGGAGAGTTTTCACTTTACCCTTCATCCAAATCATTGATTACAGATGGTGAACACCTGGGGTCTCAACACCAGTCCCTTGCAGCCTGCCATTATTCAATACTTTCTTAACTCAAATATGACCCATACATTCTCACTCTGTTTTCTAACCACTGACCAATCATCAGTCCACACCAGTATGTTACCCCAAAAAACACGAACATCAGATTCCACTTGCTATGGCACCTTATCAGTGGCATTCAGACTCAGTTTATTGTCATTTAAAAACCACAAATGCAATGCAGTTAAAAAATGAGACAACGTTCCTCCAGAACGATATCACAAAAGCACATGGCAAAACAGACTACACCAGAAAATCCACATAACGTTTGGCAATCCCCAATCCAGAGTCCGGAGAGGCTGCTGCGTATTAATATCACACTACCATCTTAGCACGTTCCCCAGAAACAATAAATTAGATTTTACCCAGTGATTCATTTTTATCTGATCTGGTAGTTATAACCACCAAAATGTCTCAACAAATATATCAATCATAATTTCCCTTTCATAAATCCAAATTTATTCTCACCTATCCTATTATTTTCCATGTGCCCCATTATCACTGCCTTACTAATAGATTCCAGCATTGTGCCTATTACTGAAGTCAGGTAAATTAGTCCATCCTTTTCTTTTCATTCTTCACCCTTCTTCAGTTATGTAGTTACACTTGATACCTTCCAATATGTGGAAACATTTCTTCAAAAAAAGAATCAATCTTTCTTTCTTTCTTTCTTTCTTTCTTTCTTTCTTTCTTTCTTTCTTTCTTTCTTTCTTTCTTTCTTTCTTTCTTTCTTTCTTTCTTTCTTTCTTTCTTTCTTTCTTTCTTTCTTTCTTTCTTTCTTTCTTTCTTTCTTTCTTTCTTTCTTTCTTTCTTTCTTTCTTTCTTTCTTTCTTTCTTTCTTTCTTTCTTTCTTTCTTTCTTTCTTTCTTTCTTTCTTTCTTTCTTTCTTTCTATATATATATATATATATATATATATATATATATATTTCATTTTACACACTCAATGCATTCACCATTTCCATAATGATTTCCTTCAAAATCGTAGGATGCTGGTCAGCAGAGACAATGGGATTGTAACTGTCTTTCAGTCATACTAGTTTGCCAACTCATGTTCAAAAGATAATTCTAATTTCTTTGAACTTTTTGAGTCAAAAGGGCTTGATATCCAGTGATAAATTCCTGAACAGTATCAAGACCTCAAGGGATACAAGAAAATACCCTAGCTATAATCCTCCTCATTTTTGCTAACCAGTAAAATCCTACCTCTAGTATTACTAGCTGTAAAGTTTCTTTCTAGTTTATGAATATATATGACATCCTGTAACAATTAAACATTCAACAATGAAGATTAAAAATACTTTAAATATAAGAAGTGTAAAATTAAAAGACCATAAATCATTTGGGTAAATAAAATGTTCCTTATAGATAAATTAAAACTTCCCTATAGCCCTACAATACAGTGCAGCTAATTGAGCCACTAGTTCACAGCATTTAGGGTCCTGACCTTGGGTGCTGCGGGAAGTTAGCACGTTTTCCCCATTAATACATTGGTTTTCTCTGGGTGATCTGGTTTCCTCCCACACTCCAAGCCATATGAGTTGGTATTTAACCAGCCACTGTAAATTAACCCCTACTTGGAAGGCTGTGGAATCTGTGGTGAGTTGATGAAAACTTAGGAGGAATGAAAGAGAATGAAATTAATATAAAGATTAGTGTAAATTTCTGACTCACAGTCATCATGGCCTCAATAAGCTGAAGGGCCCGTTTTTGAGTTGTATCTCTCTATAACTCTCTAAACTCACTATGGTTATACCGAGAGAGGTCTAACTCCATGGAGAATCCAGCAACAAGCACTGAAGATTATGGCATTAAACTAATGGTGAGGAAGTTCCATTCTTTCTTATTTAGCCATGCATGTGTGGAAATTCAACACTCACTACTATCAAAACTGGCCAGTAGTAACAGTTCCATTCAATATTGCATGAATTTACCAACAAACTACAGACCAAAGTTGATTGAGCTATTGCTCCTCACCCACTTGCTTCAATTGCCACCTTCTGGATGGGATCTCATCACTGGTTTCACATTCTTAGTAAGCATGAGGTTGAATCCTCTGAGCAATTTAATACCTGTGACAAATGGGGTGATAAAATCTCATCTGAAGAATAATCCCCAATAATGAATCATGTATCACTTCAACCATGCACTGGATTATCAATTTACATTGGCCCAAATCAACCTCCCCAATAGTTAGTGGATCCATAGAAACTGCCAGTTATCTGCAATCTGCAGTTCAGATCATTTTAGATAACTACAGATGTGATCAAATACAAATCCAAAACAAAGCAATGGTTATATGACCATTTTACTTATTTCACTTGATTTTGGCTCAATTATTAAAGATTTTTAATGATTTTTTATTTTTTTAACAATTTTACTAATTCATTTTCATCTTCAGAGATACATCACAGTAACAAACCATTCCAATGCAATGAGCCCATGATTTTTAAAATTTATTTTTAACTAAAATATTTGGCAATAGTGATTTGTCAAAGATTACCAGGGCATTACTTGAATAGGGGACTAAAGACCTGATGCCGGAAGCCTACTCAAATACAAAGCTCAGCCCACCTTGCAAATCATTTCTCAAGCATAAATTTTATCTCAGTTGACCTTCTGTATCTGGAATAGGTCAATGCATTAGCTGGGAAATTCAAGCACCAAATATGATTCAAGATAATTTTTGCCTAATGTATGGTCATATCCACACCTTCTGATTTAAACTTAAGAATCAGAGTCACAGACAAGCACAGCACAGAAACAGACCCTTTGACCCATCTAGTCCATGCCAAAGCATTTAAACTGCCTACTCCTGTCAACTTACACCAGGATAATAGCCCTCCATACCCCACCATCCATGTATCTTCTCTTAAAAGTTGAAATTTAGCTCATGTGCACCACTTGTGCTGGCAGCTCATTCTACATTCTCACAAGCCTCTGAGTGGACTTAAACTTTTCACCTTTCACCCTTAACGCATGACCTCTGGTAGTAGTCCCACCCAACCTCAGTGGAATAGCCATGAGAATTGAAAAATCCATTATTAACCAAACAGCACAAATTTCACCCACCATCTTAAACAACACATCTCCTTCAATGTATCAAAACAAATTAACTGGCCATTGATTTCACTTCTATTTGTAGCAGCATAATATATGCATTAAAATTGTTAAGTTTGCCTATGCAACAATAATTACTACTAAGATAATCTGGTGTTTGCAATGCTTTGATCAAATTATGAAATGTGATGTTGATCAATAAAAACTTTGCAACACACACAAAATGCCAGAGAAACTCAGTAGGTCAGGCAGCATCTATGGAAAAGAGTGAACAGTCGATGTTTCTTCAGGAAATCTGAATCTTCTAGTTATACTGTAATGAAAGTACAATGTGAAACCACTTTGTACCTGAGTTTTTCAGCTGTGCATTTAAAGGATAAAGAACATACACCAAAGTGGTGAGGATCACTTCAGTTTTATAACAAAGTTATATTGCCTGCCACCGATATTCCACAAAACTAAAGAGCCACATGCTAAAATGGAGGCAGGATTTTCACAGGTTAAAAGGAATTTTGCCCAAACTTTACAGCTGAGCAAGTAATTCATTTTAATTAAACGGGATTAGTTTCCTTTGACTGGATTAACTGAATCAATTTAACTGGATTAACAAAACAGGCAACACTGCCATCTAGTATCTGCCTACAGTCACTGCAAAGACATTGAAAAGAGGTGAACTTCAAGACTATTACTGAATTTTGGACTCTACTTGCTTCAGTAGTTTCTATTAAGCTTTTCCAATTTATTCCCTTTGCTCATTATGGCAAATTAACTCAGCATGGAAACAACTGGTAATATGTAAATATATTTTATATTAATAAACAGCCTCGAGGGGAAAAGAGCATGTTAATCCCCAACATACACCAATGTACACTTCCAGAAATGCTTTCAAACAGCCAGTCCTGCTCCTGAACCATCTGCCAAGAGATGTGCAATAACATCTTTGGCTGATTCAGCTGATATTCTTTGCTTTTCAATATTTTGCACTTCTTTACACCCATCCTGCCTCTCGTCCCACCTCCATACCTCCAACATAAGATGTAAATTAGTTGCTCAGATTAAACAGTAATTTTGCCACATAGGACATCATGAGGAAGAAATGTCCTATCATTTCTTGGCAAAACATACGAATTAAACAAAACATTAAGTTACCTTGTCAACAAGATGCTTTTTTTCCCCATAAAAACACAGTATTTAAGCAAATGAACAAACAAGTCATCTGAACATAACTCAGGGAAACATATTCGGACAAATGCTTGGTATTTAATCCAGCAGATTAATGCTCAAAAATGTAGAGGAAACATACAGCAATATACAAAGTATCCCTTTAAGCAACCCTATAAATTGTGACTTATTGATGAGAAAGTAATAAAATACTGAGTATCCTGCAACCTAATTTTACCATTCAATGACTACTGATTCTTTCCATATGCAGCCCAGCAAATGTGCTTTCCAGGTCAAAGTTTGTTGGTACCTAGAAAGCATGCACAGGCATAAAATGATAGAAAGTGACCATCTCGCTAATATTTAGGGTACTTTATTTTTACTATCTGTCTCTAGCTTTCTATACTTGGCCTTATTTTTAGAATTCTTTGCTAATGCTAATTCTCAGCTAACTGGCAGGTACACAAAGGGAAATCAGCAAAAGTTCCTTTACAACCATTTCTTCCTTTATGAAAAAGCAACCCCTTACTTAATGTACTGTAAAGTGGAGAAATCAACCATCTAGACACTGCAATTTAATAGTTTCATTCAATAATCCTACTCTATTTAGCACATGCAATTAAAACAATTTCTAGAAATAATTTTCAACAAGTTACAAAAGGCAAGTGACACAAATATTTACCTGCCATGTCTTAATCACAGGCAATAGAGCAAATACATCAAATTCCTTGAATTTCATTTAGCAATTACAACGTCTTCATTCTACATTTTACATTCTATTCTGAGGATACATATTGAACCGGTAACTGTTAAATTTATACCCATTACTCATCTTTTCTTATAAACACATTAGTCATCAGCATAATATCTGAGCTACTGCATCATAAGCAACACTGGCTCCTCTTCAAAGTTCTGCAGACCTCAACTATGGATTTCACCTATCAAGTTACATTACACATTGAATCAGCATAACATATATGAAATAGAGCCATCTAATGTTGCAGTGACCCTCTAGAATCCTTTATCAATCAGTTCTGAAGTACACTCATTGATTTTACAGCTAACCCATGCATAAAGTTCCACAGACAACAAAATGAATAACTCACCAGAAGATTTGTTTTCCTACTTTTGAAAGGATAATCTGGCCAACAGAATGATTTCTATTATTTTTAAACAATAATGACATACAAAGAGGAAGACTACAGCTGAATTGTAGGTATTTGTCCTCAAATCTTTACAACACATTGAACACACAACTTAATGACACAATGGCAAGTGCTACCAATTGAGCCAATATTATAATCTCAGTTACACAAGTGTCAGTGCAATTCCTCCTGTTAGGTCAGAATTTGGAGGCAACGTTTCTTTTATACTCCTTAGAGAATGACTGTCAGAAACACTTTGTATTTTACAAGATTCGAAGTATTAAGTTGTGAATAAAATTGAAGTACAAGGATACCGGTATATTCTGAAAATACAAATTCCATTATAATCAATAGATAAGTTTCTCGATGTACTTTCTTCTGGAGAAAAGACACTATGGATACAAATCAAATTAACCAATTATCTACTATCACCCATCATTCACCACTCCTTCAATGTATCTTTTATCTCATTTCCCACTCATTCCACCAGCAGTTGCTTCTGCAATCTGGTCCTCCTGCATTCAGAACTCTTGTCCTCAGCATCTTTCAAAACCCAAATAATTCATGACTGTTGTATTGTCAGGACTTGAAAAATAACTTTTTTTAGTTTAGTGTTTTTTTCACCTAAAGCTGTCAGTTTTACTGTTAGTTGGCTGAGAAAGAATCTGGCCAGAGAAAAGAAGAATAAAAAAATGAGTGGCTGCAGGCTGGCTTAATTTGGTACAGTTGCTGATACTGGATTCCTTCTATCCCAATTTTGCTTTCAACAAGGTAAGTTATATTAAGTGTTAAAACCAAGTTAATTTTCCACTCCACAGCGTACCACTCTTTATACGTGAGATCTCTATTTAGTTGGACAATAATTAAACGTTCAGTTCTTATTACAATCGCTCCAACAGGTATTTTCCCAAGACAGCTTAAGATGATTGACAGCACATTGTCATTTTGTATCAGAGGCATTTTGGTAACAAAACAAATACTCACCGTACCCCATCCGCTTTCCAGCTGACCTTATATGGCTTTTGCTCAACAAATTTTATGTTTTGTTTGTCCATTGAAACAGGCTGTGCACCAGGAAATCCCGACCTAAATTAACACAAATATTAGTACTGGGTTGTCACAGAAAATATGCATTATAACATTCACCTGGAAAAGCAGGAGCTGAGGTAGTGACACTTTCTCTGTCAACCCAATTTGAAAGTCACCATTTCACAAACTTTTTTAGCTTTACTGAGACATAACAGCCCACAAAAACAGTACAGATTGAAAACAATTGTTTTTTTATGATTGCATGGCAGATGTCATAAAATCTACATATCCAAGAGGTTTGTTTATTTTTGAAATTTGAATGTCACAAACAAAACAAGTATTTATTGCTCCTAAGCAACACACACAAAATGCTGGAGGAGCTCAACAAGCCAGGCAGCATCTATAGAAAAGAGTAAAAGTCGATATTTCGGGCCAAGACCCTGCGTCAGGACATCAGATTTTCTCATGTTTGTCATTTACTGCTCCTCCCTAATTACTATTTAATAGATGATGGACACTGATTGAATAGAGCAAAATATTTTAAAATCATCAACAATAACATTATGGTGGAGGAAATATTACAGAAATACCCTAGGTCAGGGATGACTGACTTTCAAACATGATAAGCATCTTCCTTCATCCTTGGTATGATGCTATTCAATGGTTGAGCTTTCCCATTTATTGCAACTCCTTGATATCACCCTAATTTAAATGCTAGTCTGATGTCAAAAGCAATCACTTCTATCGAAGCCAAAATTAAGCTTACACCTGACATCCAGAATTGAAGTCCTAATGAAACCAAAATACCATCAGTGAGGATGCCAATGATCAAGTTATTAGATAATAATACCAATTGATCAGGTAGGGCATGTTATAAATAAAGCAACTATAATTAGGAATTGTGGAGTAGTGGTAATTAAAGATGCAACCCCAAGCAGTTCTGAAATTACATAGGATTATTACACCAGTTTATGAAGAGACCTGGTACCAACCCATACCAAATCACGCAAGAAATTTGGTTCGCAATCTGACATGACCATGATACATTTTTGTTGACCTTGTCCAAAGGTACATACACAGCTCAGGTACTGTAGGTGTAGGACCTCCAGAAACAAGGGCGAGTGAATTAATAAAAGCAAAGAAATGGCAAACCTGTTAATTTTACTTTGCTCAAATCATCACCATGGAGGACAGAGGTAGATGGGTTAATTTCAAATAACAGGGAGGGCCTTGTAAAAACCCAAATCAAAACAGATAACAGTATTAATGAAATTCACAAGGCTAATGACAAACAAAACACTGGGACCTAATGGCCACACCAAAGGCTTTTAAAGGAAGTGGCTGTAGAGATAGTAGACATAATGGTTGAAAAAACTTTCAAAATTTGCTAAATTCCAGGAGTACTGGAAAATAGCCAGTAATGACTCCCTTTTTCAAAAAACAGAGGGAGACAGAGACAGGAAATCAAAGGACAGTTAGTTTAAAAGTTATTACAGGCAAGATGCCCAAGTCAATAATTAAAGAGCAAATCAATTAAAAGCAGACTTCCTGCCACATTTATCCTGAAGCTACAGAACTTCATGGGAGCTCAGCAGGGCAGATTAAAGACATTCTTTCATAATTATAAATCATTGTTCCATTCACTAGTGAGCTTGACCTAGGCAAGAAAATTTATCCAGAAATGATAATGGAAGATTAAAAGACTTTGGTTTGAAATGCTCATGAATAGATCCATGTTGCTCAAGTACAACCCTTCCAGTTTTGGCAAAAACACCCATATGTATATGAAGAGAACTTTTTAAGGTTATTTAGACTGATGTGCCCTGTCTTAATTGATTTTCTCAGTTGATGAGAAACGGTCCAGTTTCATTCTCACTAAAATTGATTGCAGCAGTTTTAAAAGGACTAAGTTACTAAGCAGGTCAGGCAGTACCAGTGGAAACAGAAACAATTGGCAACATCTCTGGACATCTATCCTGGGCCCAACAAATTGATGCAAATACAAAGAAGGCACAGCAGTGGCTATACTTCATTTGGAGTTTGAAGAACCTTGGTATACACCAAAGACACTTGCAAATTTCTACAAATGTACAGTAGAGGGCATTCTAACTGGTGGCGTCACCATCTGGTATGAAGGGACCAATGCACAGGCTTGGAAAAAGCTACAGAAATTTGTAGACTCAGCCAGCTTCATTGTGGGCACTAACCTCCGCAGCATGGAGGATACTTTCAAAAGGAGATGCCTCAAAAAGGCAGCATCTATCAATAAGGAACCCCATCACTCAGGATATGCCCTCTTCTCATTGCTATCATCAAGCAGGTGGTAATGGAGTCTGAAGACTCCCATTTCAGGAACAGCTTCTTTACCTCCACCATCAGATTTTTTGAATATACATTGAACCCACAAGCACTTCCTCTGTATTTCTTCCTCTCTTTTTGCACTACATCATGGCAAGAGTGAGCATAGCAACAAGAACAAGGTGGCCATCCTACATTAGCAATGTCTCTCCTAAGCAGAAACTTCGCAGCAGACAGGAGTTTCAAGATGTGCTGTCTAAGCTCTTCTGAAGAAGCACAAAGAATGGGCAAGGTTCAGGACCAGAAACATAGTGGTCGGCTACGGAAACTGAGTGCAACAGATAAGAGATCAAACTTACGTCCCTTCTAAATTGGAAGTCCAGCACTGCTATCAGCTCTGAACTCACAGAAACCACTAGAACCCAAGTACAACTCTCTACAGTCGGAGAAGTTTTGTCAGAAGTGGTCTTCATGGAAGGGCTGCCAAAAAGCCATTCCTCCAAAGGTGGAAAAAAAGCCTACAGACTCACCTACACAAAAAAAACACAAGAACTGGGGTGCTGAACAACGGCAGCAAGCGCTCTGAACTGACGAGTCAAAATTCGAATTTTTTGGCTCAAAGAGGAGGCAGTTTGTCTGTAAAAGAGCTGGAGAGCGTTACATAGGCAAGTGTTTGCAGCCAACAGTGAAGCATAGTTGAGGCTCCCTACAAGTTTGGGGCTGTATTTCTGCAGTAGGACCATGACTCCAAGCACAAAGTTAAGGTCATAAAGAACTATCTTCAGCAAGAAGAAGAACAAGGAGTTTTGCAACAGATGATATGGCTTCCACAGGGCCCTGATCTCAACTTTAGAGGCTATCTGACACTACCAGTAAAGAGAGTAGCAAGTGAGATAGGCAAAGTCTGCAGAAGAACTGTGGTAAGTTCTCCAAGATGCATGGAACAAGCTACCAGCCGATTATCTTAGAAAGCTACACAACAGCATACCTAAGAGAACTGATACAATTTCAAAGGCAAATGGTAGTCACACCAAATATTGACTTGATTTACTTTTCTGTTTAGAATAGAATCCACAATCCTGAGAATTATAAGTAATTTTTTTGACATTTAGAAACTTTTCATTTCATTATTTTTGAAAGCATGTTCATTTTACAGAATATTTTAACCTGTGCCCAAGACTTTTGCACAGTACTGTACTTATTGTAATTTATGTTCTGTATTGTAACGTACTGCTGTCCCAAAACAACAAATTTCACGACATAGACCGGTGATATTAAAATTGATTCTGAGTTATTTTGCTGATTCCCTATCAAAATAGGGAAAGAAAGAAAACAGTTGGTTTGAAGTTGTAGAGTGAGCTGGAGAGAGATGCACAAGACAAAAGGAATATGCATAACGGAGGTCTGCTGTTGGGATAAACTGTTAACCTGCTGATATTTTTCAAAAGGCAGTAAGGTCACCTAGAATGCATGAATCAAACAGAGCACATGACCTAGAGCAGGGCATGATAGTAGCTCTAAAGCAGACAATCTCAATAGGCGGACCGCAGGCCAGGTCCGGGCCGCGATAATCAAATGTCTGGACCGCGCTGACCCACTGGCACTTACGTGAATGCACCTGTCAACATGTAAATAAAGCGCACACTGCTCTAATTTATTTTAACCTCATCCCACACTGTACACTTGACCTATGCCCCTGTAGAGAACACGGCCTTTGCTGGCTGAGCAAAGGCTGTGTGTTGGAGAGGGTGTGCGACCTGCACGATGAGCTTGTGTAATTTTTATCCAGCCTGCGAACCAAAAAGCCTAAGAATTTAAGTTTTTAAGTGATAACAAGGTGATGGCACATGTTCTTTTTTAGTGTGACATCATGTCTCATCTAAATCAACTTAATCTGCAATTACAAGGCAACAACCACACTGTTGTGGACATGTACGAGGCGGTTCAAGCTTTCCAGTCAAAGCTGAACCTGTTGGAGAGAGACATTCACGGGAGAAAGTTGCACTTCCCACGTCTACGGGAGTATTGCAAGAAGAACAAAATGTGGGAGGATCTAGTGATGAAGGATTTTGTGACGAGCCTAGCAGAAAACGTCAGGGAACGATTTGAAAGCTCCCCTAAACTCTCAGGTGACATCCTCTTCTTCCTGAGATGGCCGTTCTCCATTTCGGCTGACGGCCAGTGGACTGCAGAGGCCAAAAGGCTGGTACCTTCCATAGATGAGGCAACTCTTCAGATGGAGGTCTTGGAAATGGGTCGTTGGGGTGAGTGACTTTTGGATAAACGTGGTTCCCCAAGCTCAATTCAAAAACACGAGAGCTATTGCAATGCTCCTACTCACACTGTTCCCCTCCACATACACGAGTCATCGTTTTCTTCAATGAACTCTATCAAGAACCAGGACAGAAACAGACTCTCCAATGCACATCTTGGCCAGTGCCTCAGGATTGCCACAACAGAATACAGGCCCGACATCAGAAGGATTGCCTCATCCTGTCGCTGTCACTCCTCTCACTGATTGGTGACTGAATCAATTTATTTTTGTCCATTTGTCAATCTTATTGTGGTATAATAATATTACAACAGCAGTAATACTGATAATTTCATTTACAGCTACACTACATACTTCAAATGCTACATAGCTTAATTAAAAAGAACAAATAGATTAAATGAGAGAACAGAAACAGTTGAAAAGGCAGTACTACTAAAGCTCTTTGTGTGTGTGTGTGTGTGTGTGTGTGTGTGTGTGTGTGTGTGTGTGTGTGTGTGTGTGTGTGTGTGTGTGTGTGTGTGTATTTTAAGTCCCAGATGAGTTCTCAATGTGACAGCTGATAGTTGTGATAGCTACAGTCATAATTAAATGGCTGGTTTTGGACTTATTTTGTTTCAAGAGTGCATTTTTTTTCTTGTGTGACCCACAACACAGGCTTTGAGAATCCCAGGCCTATAATATTACTAATATTATTACTACTAATAATAATAATAACAACAGCAAGGGTAATAGCAGCAACAACAACATCTGCCCATAAAACAACCTACTGGTGCAATGAAAAAAAACCTTGGACATTTTGGCCCTTGGCTTGGCATGCTTGACATAATTTGGCCCTTGTGGAAAACTAATTGGGGAACCCTGCTCTAAAGGATATTAATGAAGCATGTGGATTAAGCTGGTCAGTTCGGTCACCACTACTGACACCATTTTTGAAGCGCAGTGCACCCGCCTTAGAAGCAATTCATCTTTAGCAGCAAAATCAGAGATATTAATCAGTTAGAAATTAATCTGCAAACAAAAGGGTCTTCACTTTGAAACTGTAGGAATAAATCATTTATAATGTATTTCAACTTTGTTCCAGCAAACGTGAAAGTATGGAATCTTACAAGTAGTGATCTTATTCACGAATGAACTTCAGCCAGATTCATTTCGCTATAACAGAAAAGGCATGAAATAATTCCCTGCCAGTAAATGTTATGGTTTTCTTTGAAATACTAGACTAATACTAGACTATATAGAATGCGCATTTCGGAGTCAATTTTTAATAATCAGCTTCAATTCCATTAGTAAAGGCTTTAACAATAATTGAATAATGCCATCAAAAATCACTCACCTTTCCCATCCACAGTACTGCTGACATTTCCTTTGGATCTCTCCCAACTTCGGTTGTATTGTCACTTGTGTCACACCTTTAACTTGCATTCCCTCCAGAAAAACTGCTCCCTTTTGAGAAAATTACACAACTGTAGTATGATCTGGGCCAAAAGTTAGGTCAAAGGACAGCAAAATCAGGTGGTATTAGAAATTGCAATTCAAGCTAATCCAACCAGTTTCCTTTCAGATGAGTCAAGATAAAATTACATTAGCATGTAAAAAAGCTTTGCTGTACCTATCCATCAAAAATTGATTATAGCTTAAATAGGAAATGTTGAAAACCTCAGCAAGTCAAGAAGCATCCACAGGGAATTTCTCATGACCTGCTGAAAGTTTCCAGTGCTGTTTTTCTTTTAGATTTCCACCATTTGAACTTATTTGATTTTCATTTAACTTTAAAATGTATCAAAATGTTCATTATATGAGGCAATGATGATGTATTTAGATTATCTGATATTCCAAAATACATTACAGGTTGTAATTTCTGGTACAATAATTCTTGAATATTACATGGGTTTAAGTGCCTTTCTGCCAGACATTGATCTAGGTTGCAATATTAATTATTCAAGGTTTGCCCAATGTATCTCAAAGGACCCCTACAAAACTATCACTCAGCAAGTCAAATGTTCTTTTCTAATTCATAATAACACTCCATGTACAATGCCTCGAAAAAGCAATCAACCCCCAAAACTACTTTCACATCTTACAATCTCATTTTCTAAATTTAAAATATATAGAAGTAGGATATTTTGAGCCAATCTGCAAAACATTGTGCATTATATCAAATCAAAGAAAAATTCTAAAACCTTCCAACAATTTACTAAATATTAAAAACCAAAATTATGAGGCTGAAAAAGTATTCATGCCCTTTGTAATTTGTTACGAATGTGCCACAACTCTGAGGGGCCGAAGGGTACAAAGTAGCCCCTTCCTTTTTGAGAATCACAAGATCGCTATTAATTCGGGTCTGGGACCCAGGAAATGAGAGAGAATCCACAAGGTTTGGAATGTGTCCTGGCCTCAGCGAAACAAAACCATTGATAACGGCTATTGTCTCTTGGAGACGGAATTGTGTATTGAGTACTGAACTATTCATTGAAGCCCCTCAGGGGACGACCAGAGTGGGCTGGTTGAGGGATTGCATTATCCCAACCTGTATGACATCTGAGACCCCGTGAGTAAGGATAAAAGAGGGTCTGGGGAACAACCCCTTTAGACGCACCAGGAGAAATGCTAGAAATCCCGTGACAGCGTTTAATAGCGACAGCCTGTGGGTGGCTCGTGTGCGTCCTTCCCTTGCCTGGGATTGGCGGGCTCGCCACGGAAGAACGGCTTAGCTAAAGGAGAGGCCACAAATGAACGGCCACACCAACGAGACTCCGACGGATCGAAATCATAAAAGGAATCGGCAAGTTTTCTCCAAATCTCTCTCTCTCTCTCCAACCAAAGGCTGCAGCCTACATGAACTGAGTGACTTTATATTTTCATCAGACAATGCATTATCCCCTAGACAACGATAGAGCTATTTCTTATTGATTATTATTATACCCACACTTTTAGATTTAGTATTGATGACGTATATTATCTGTATGTTTGCATTGATATTATTTTTGTGTATTTTTACTAATAAATACTGTTAAAAATAGTACCATCAGACTTCAACGGACCTCTCTATCTTTGCTGGTAAGTGACCCAGTTACAGGGTTCGTAACAAATTACTATGCTAACTTTCCTTAGGTGCTATGTACTGTATGTATTTCCTTACCAACTGACCAATTTGTAGTGTAGAAAATTCGAGGATCACCTATTTTCAATGAATTTATAAGAATAAATACCTAATCTGTAAGGTCCAACAGCATAGTAGATTTTCTACCCAAAATGAAAACAAAAGAGCATTTAAGACAAGTCAGAGAAATGATAATTGAGAAGTACAAATCTGGGCAAGGGTACCAGATCATCTCAAAGTCACTGAACATACATCGGAACTTAACGCAGTCCATTGTGAAAAAGTGGAAAAAATATGTAACTACAGCCACACTGCCTAGGTCAGGCCACCCTTCTAAACTTAGTTGCTGGAGAAGAATAGCACTTGTAAGAGAGACTACTCTGATGCCAATAATCACTCTTGACTGAGCTGCAGCTGTTGATGAAGTTCATGACTCCACAATCTCTCAACGCCTTGCACAAAAAGGATATTTATAGAAAACTGGCTAAAAAAAAAGAGACCCTGTGAAGACTCTGCAAAGTTTCACACTGAAGATACTATTAAGATGTAGAAAAAGGTCTTGTGGTTGGATAGGACTAAAATGGAACTTTTTGGCCTCAACACTAAGTAGTACGTGTGGCTTAAATCTAATATTGTGCATCAGCCAGGTAACATCATCGCTCCTGTAAAGTATGGTGAAGGTAGCATCAAGATATGAGGCTGCTTTTCAGCAGCAGGGACTGAAAATCTGGTCTGGATTGACAGGAAGACGAAGGCTTCTAAATACAGGGAGATCCTGGATTAAAAGAAACTGCTATCCTCTGCCAGAAAGATTAAATTGGGGAGGAAGTTTATCTTTCTGCAGGAAAACGACACAAAGCACACTGCCAGAGCAACCAAGGAGTGGCTTCAAATGAAGAAAATTGATGTGCTTGAGTCAGAGTCCTGACCTTAACCCAATTGAACATCTCTGGCAAGACCTCAAGACTGCTGTCCACCACCACTTCCCAACTAACCTGACACAGCTTCAGCAATTTTGCAAGAAGGAATAGACAAATATTGCTCCATCACATTGTGCAAAGCCAACAGAGATTTATCAAAAAAGACTACTGGCTATAATAGCTGCAAGAGGTTGTTCTGAGCAAAAGGGGGTGAACACTTTTGATCTACTGATATTTCAGTTTTTGAATTTTTAGTTTTTCATTCTTTTCAATTTTCCCTTTTTTGGGCTCTACTGTGAAAAAAGGTTGAGATTCACAAATCAAAAATTCTCAGTTAATTGATCAAAACCCCTGGTTGAAATACTCATTTAAATGAACAAAGGGTTCTGGGCTGAATACTTTTTCAAGGCACTGTAGATGATAATGAAAGAACAGGGGAATTGATCAGCCGATGTTCTTTATCTTTATTCCCTGTCTATCTATTCTGTTCTACCATTCCAAATCAACTTTAACTAAACTTGGAAGGTCCAGTTATGGGGAAAAAAACATGTAATATTTCTGAACTAAGCAAAACTTTGTTGTCTGTTGCTGGTGGTTTCAAAAAAGACTATTTGCATCACTAATCAAAACTGAAATCTAGGTCTGCTGCATATGCTCTATCAAAAAGATAGATTGGGAAGGCCAAACTATGATAGTTCATTTCACAATAGTACAGATGTAGAGACCAGTCTCATTGACATTCCCTGACTTGAGGAATTGCAACATACCTCCTTTGTGAAGATTTGATCTGGTGAAAAATCTGAACCCCATTAATTTCAAAGGAGAATACAGTGTAGAGATGTAGGAGAGGAAGGCACATTCTTATTTTTAAATTATTTTGATTTTATTTTCTGATGTTCCCTATTTAACACTTACTCACAGTTTATTTCAGTCTTAATAGCTTTAAATGACTTCCAACATCAAAACTTTAACACTTGCTAAAAAGATATTTCAGAGCCACTATGCTGTCCAAGGTCCAAATACTGATACCATAGCACTGGACTCCATGATATTGAGGACCAGCAAGAAAGGTCCTTGATAGAAAGACAAGGAGAAGCATCAAGCTGAAAATTCCAAGTGCAGAGACCCTGTCAATAAGATCTGATCCATTGTTTTTTGGATTGTATAGTGTACATTTGAAGGTATGGGGCTGTTGCAAAATTCAAGAATAAACAAATTATACTCCATTCTTACAAAGCAACTTGAAATTTCTTCCAGTGCCTTTATAATTCTTACCAACTTAAGTCGTTCTTTTCTCCTCTTGCTGGGATTGGAGCCTGAAGATCCAGGTTCCGAGTCATTCCCAATTTTGCATCCATCATCATCAACATTTTCATCACCATCCTCATAACACCAGTCTGGTCTTTCCGGTGGTGGAGGAGCATCTTCTAATTCACCGTAACGAGAAAAAAGTTCCTTCAGGTATTCCCCTTTATAAATACCAGGAGTCCTCGCCTGTGCAAAAGTAGCCACTGCTGCTTCAATGCTAAATAAAAAACAGAACAGACACTCGTATCATGTAAGAATGTTGACAAAGCTGATCAAACTGCAATCAAATTTCAAAGTCTCGAAGTCAAAGTAGTACAAAGCAGAAGTTTTAATATCAGCAGCTCCTCTTGGCAACACTCAAAGTTACAGCAAAGGCTGGTAAGGCAACATCACTGATGAATTAAGATCTCTGAAAATAACTGCATTCAATCCACTTGTGCTTACTCACCGTCTTTTATGACCAAACTCTAACTTACTTCCTGTATCAGGACATATGGATACCATGTGCAGTCATGCAATATAACCATATGAATATATCTGGCTTTTGAAATATTGATCCATGTACATCCCATTTTGATATATTAGGTGTTTTCCACACAGGAATATACAGGAGATTGTAAAATCCGAACCATAAATAAATTATTCCCAAGATTTGCTTTAACATTACTCACTGAAGAAAACTGAATCAGCAATGTAACCTTAAAAAGACCACAATAGCACAATCACAGCATGTTCTCAGAGTATTAATCAGATTCCTTCCCATCCAGAAAAATGAATATATGAAACCAAAAGTATTTACTGAATTGCTACATAATCCTAATTGCTTATAGAATGAAGATATTTGCAACTTACATACATATCTCAATAATATTCTATGGATTAGAAAGCCAGCAGCAGTCAGGAAATAATCATTTTGTGTTTCACCTCTCCCAGATATATCAGTGTGCTATTCCAGTGACAACAGAAGAACAATGGACTACTTACTCAGAACATAATCAGTGAAGCCTAACTCACAAATACAGCCTTCACATGTTCTCCAACCAGCAAAATCTAAATAACGAAATACTGTAACAAGGAGCTATTAAAATACATTATGTACCAAATTGTTTGAAGAGGCGTAAAAAGGACAATCACCTAATCATGCCAGGTATATAATTCCTCAAAACCATCTTGTTGATAGCTTATTTATCAATAAACCACTGGAGTCCTGTTGCATATTTCATATATACCATATGCTGTCAAATTTCATAAATTAGATTTTTTTGTAAAGAAAAATTTAGTGTGGAGACAATAATTGACTTTTATTCTTCGGGACTTACCAATGGACGAAGACTTCTGCATGCCGCACGTGAGGGTGGACAGTTCAAAAGGCTGCTTTCATTGAGTATTATCATGAAATTTTGGGAGTTAAAAAATTGCCAGTTTCAGAAACAATCCACAAGTAAACCATCGATTTTCAGCTCACACATGTGGTTTAATTCCCTGTGTGACATTTAGGATTATGCAACAAATCAGTAGAATACACTACCACTTTAGGTGGTTGAATATAAATTCTTAAAATTTGCCCTCGCATGTCTTAATGATCACAATATTATACGTGAATTTTCAACTTTTTATTTATACTTAGGTATGATAGAGCCAAAGAACCTAATAAATACCAACACACTTTCTAGGAGCCACCACATGTTAACATTACTAAGTATGCCAATTCCCTTTCGTGCATCTCTATTGATATGCTTATGTACCCAAAGTATAGCATGAAAATTAATTACCTCCAATCCATCTTCTCCACCAAGTAAGCACAGATAAGAAATCCAGTTCGATTGAAGCCATGTGTGCAGTGTACTCCTGAAAAAGACAGATTTAAAATGAGTGCTTAAAGAAAAATAGGCTTTTTGCTGCAGTCTCTATTCATTATAAATGGAAGAGGGAGATCATTAAGGCAAAATATGGCTCCAAGGAAATTCAACAAGTTGATCAAGAACTCACAAAAGTTTCAATCTCGAATGGGCTAAGTTTGGCGTAACAGCGGTCTCTTTTCCTTGCAGCGCAAGGTGACACAGGATTAGTCAGGATTCTTCATCAGCAAGCTGTGCTAGCAATTTAATTAGCTGGAATTTTTCCAAAAAAAAAAGAATCTTTCTAAAGTTGATCATATTGATGACAACCAAGAAAGCATTCATTTCCTTTAGAGAAAATGCACAGCTAGCCACTGAGATATGTCATAATAAGAATGCTGAATCAGAAAACAGTAAAACTGAAGTAAATTACCCAGATCAACCAAAGTAACAAATTTGTATTTGTATATCGCAAAATGCTCCTGTGCAGTAACCTTTGCAAAATTCCTCTTGCTCTGGGAAGTCATGTCTAAATGAGTAGATCTGCCCCACAAACTGGTCAGGTAACAAGTTTGACATGAAGGAATCACAGCAGATCTACCATCACATGCTTTGGCTACATCCTGTCCCACCAGTGGGGAAAACTTGTCAGAGATGACAGCAAAGTAATAAACAAGGGTGAGCAGTAGCCCTAAGAGCATTCAGTATTATTCCAGAGCCCATGCTGGCATAATGAACAAGGTAACCACTCCTGATTACCACCTAATTTTTCTTTGTCAGTTGATCAGTGTGCTTAGATGTCCAACGATACCTGGAAATGCAAAAAAAATTCAAAAGCAGAGACAACCTTGACCAACAAGACTGCAATCACTGGAGCGATTTTTCCCAATCCAAGTTTCTTGGGGTTTGGAAAATAGTCTACTTTTTGTCTACGTTAGCTACATTTTTTCCTCCTATAGTGTTAAAGAGCATCCATCAACAGCACAGGCAACAGTTAGAATGATCATGCCTGAAAAATTACATTGAAAAAAATTCACAGGAAAGCCACATATATAAATTATACCATTCCATAAGGTAAAAGCAGAATAAAAATTGGGACAAAGAAATGAGGCCAAGAGATAAATGTAAATATTGAAATGAAAGCTTAAAAAGTTAATAAAAAGCAATAACTTTTAAATTATTTACTCATATAACATGATTCTAATTAATCATTCAGGGCCTAAAGGTTTGTTTAGTAATTATGATTTGCTCTACCAAAAAAAATCAAAGGCCTACACAAGGCTTAACATTTTCCTTGATGTTTTTAACAAATTAGTGTGTAAAGAAGTGAAGTTCATGATAAACTAGTGTTGAATCTACTGGAATTTGCACATTTATCTGAGAAGTTTTATACAATGGTAATAATAGCTGTGATTTTTTTAAAAACTCAAATTTTGGAAAACTGAAATTAAAACAGTAAATGCTGTAAACACGAATGAATCTGCAGATGCTGGAAATAAATAAAAACACAAAATGCTGGCAGAACTCAGCAGGTCAGACAGCATCTATGGGAGGAGGTAGAGACGACGTTTCGGGCCGAACCCCTTATTCAGCTGAACAGGCTGTATCTGTGAAAGGAGAAACAGTTAATGTGGATCCAGGATTAACCCTCCATCAAAACAGTTAATGTTGATCAGGATTAACCCTCCATCAAAACTCAAAGCTTGAATATCAATTTCTCCTTCCAGTGTTTTTCCTTTCCCCTCCCCTCATCTTCTATTCTCCACGCTGGCTTCTTACATCTGCCCATCACCTCCCCCTGGTGCCCCTCCTCCTAAGGTACACTCTTCTCTCCCAAATGCTTCTTTTTTTCCAGCCCTTGACCTTTCCTACCCACCTGGCTTCGCCTATTACCTTCTAGCTAGACCTCCTTCCCCACCTTTTTTTCTGGTATCTTCCCCATTCCTTTCCAGTCCTGAAGAAGAGTCTCAAACCAAAACGTCAACTGTTCATTCATTTCTATAGATGCTTCCTAAACTACTGAGTTCCTCCAGAGCTTTGTGTGTGTTACTAAGAGACAATAGGTGGAGAAGAAATGGACCAAATGATAGAATGAATCTTTGTAGGCTAATTGGGAAAGTTACAAACACCCTTTGTTTCTTTGTCTATGTAACATGCTATTAAAGGCAAGCCTGTGAGACATGTCCAAGGAAATAGAATAAGGAAAAAATAACCAAAATGATGACAGGTGGAGAAAGCCAGTTCTGGTACAACAGAAAAAAAGTGACTTACCTGAAAAGAAAAGATGAAGTATAGTTTCCCAAGCTTGCATTAGACCTCATTATAACAGGAATTCACAGATATTAGTCATCTTATTCAACATGGATGGGATGAAGTTCAGAATCACTCCTACTGACTAAACATCAGCACCCTGCACAGTAATTACCCAATCTCCATTTGGTTTCTCAAATCTAAAGCTGTATCTTTGATCTGGCAACTTGCAGAGACCTAAAATAAGCTCATCTTTATGTGGAATACGTAAAACATTCTAGTTTTAGTCACCTGGGCCAACTCTCTCCAGTCTTTTACTGGTGCATTGATGACTGCATTGGACTTTTCCCACATTCATATAGAACACAAAAATGTTATCACTTCTACAGCCAATTTCCCCTCACACAATCCATCTCCAACTCTTCCCTTTCTATATTTCCACATCTCCACCTCAGGAAGCTGGCTATCCACAAACAGATTACAATCCCACAAAACTGCCATAGCAAGCTTGACTATACTTCCTCCTATTCTGAGTTCTGTAACGATTCAGTTCCATTCTTCCAGTTCCTCTGGGTTGGATTTGGGCCTAAATTGCTATTTAAAACGCAGTTTAATGTTGTCAACGCTTACTTATTTGTTCATTATATCACCCGTTTCTCTAACTTTTCAGTAGATTTTCAGTTATTTGTAGTACAGGCAATCCCCGGGTTACGTATGAGTTCTGTTCCTGAGTCCATCTTTAAGTCGGATTTGTACGTAAGTCGGAACAAGTACATCCAGTATTATTTAGCATTAGTTAGTCAAACGTTTGTCTTAGTATATAGTATATATTTTACCTTTCTGTGCATTTAGAGCACTTAAGAAACGTATGTATTCCAATAATCAAACCACTGCGTTGATTAGTAATAATTGTAGCTTTCATCGGGGCAGGGCCTTTCACATGCTCCATTATTCTCACTTTATCCATTATCCTTTAAAATTGTTCCAATCGTTGACCGACTGTAGCCTAATGATTTTCCAATGGGGTTTCACCTCTTTCCAAACGCTTTATTATTTCCACTTTATTTTCAATCACGATCGCTTCCCGTCAATGGATCAGAAACACTGCAGGCGGCAGGTCCCAAGCTCCGCCAGCTCCTGAGTCCACTGAGTCCTAAGGACCACCGCACTGAATTCCCCAGGTCCGCACTGAGGCAGGTTAAATGGGACAAGTGGGGGCTGTGCTGGGTTTGGATATTTGATCCTCCACAATATTCCGCGTGGGAATTTAAACTGGAGGTGGCAGTGTTTTTTTACGAGGTTAAGTTGCGAGCTCAACATTAACATGGCACGGGAGCGGTCTGTCACTAGATCAAACTCGGGAACCTCCGTTCTCCAGCCCGACACTGACCTCACTGCGCCACCAGCCGACCGGAACGGGGGAGGGGGGCGTGGTCAGGGTGAATCTTACTAAGAAAAATTTAAGCCAAATACAAAATTTAACACTCAACAGTGTCAACGGCAATGACTGAAAATGGCGGACGGCATCGCGATCCGACTTAAAATGGCGGGTGGCGTTCTCCTTCCACGGTTCGTAAGTACGAGTTGTCCATAAGTCAGACTTTCGTAACTCAGGGACTACCTGTATAGGTAATTCTGTACTTCTCTAGTTTCATTGTCTGTAAGCCTAAGATATCATGGCAGTGTAAATCAAGACTATCCTTGTTCAAAGAGCTGTTCTTATCACAACAGTTATGAGATCTCCCTTATTTAAGCAGCATAAACAAGTTTGCAGTGTAAAGAGGGAAGAAAAGCTCTCCAGTTACTTGTCGCTTCTTACTTGCATTGCTGCTATTTGACATGTACTATATTGACCATCTCATAAAATGATTGTAATCATAAGATCTGCACCTCTTTTTTAACTTCCAAAAAAACTTTCTGGACAATATCTTCTCTAGATACAACATACGTAATCTATCAAATTTGCTCCAAATATAAGGCATTCTGCACAGGTTCTCTTTCTTCCCCACTAGCATGGTGGACAGAACTTTTGACCCTCAATTAACCACATCTCTGATCACACACCACCTCCTCCTGAAGGAGCAAGTAAAAAAAAAGTTCCCTGGGTCTTCGCTTTTGACTTCGCTCAACAGATGACAACACTTAAGCAACAAACAATCTGCTGAAGGAACTCAGCAACTATTAAAGGAAAGAAAATGTCAATGTTTCAGGTTGAAACCCTGCAAAAGGTCTGAGAGTGGAGAGGTGAAATGGCAGCTGGAGATTTGCACTTCTTCCAAAACAGCGTACTGAATTTTCTACGGGAGCACCATTCAGTGTGTCCTGTTTGGCTGCATCACTGTGGGGCACGGAAACTATATGGCATCATGCTGCGAGACCCTAAAGCGGACAGCAAAAACCACCAAGAGGATCATCAGGGTCTCCCTCACCCTACTTACCCAGAGTGTTGCAGACAAAAGGCCCAAAACATTGTTGAGAGACCCTGCCATCCATCCTACAATCTCTTTGACCCACTGCTGGGTAACAGCTTCTTCTCTCAGGCTGTGAGACTATTGAATACCTTGTCACCACTGAGGTCTTGTCATTAGGACAGCAAGCTGTTTTCTATACTGGTTACCTATGTTGCACTTCACTACATGGATTTTTAATTACATTTTATTAAACTTATTTGTGGAATAATATTTTGGTTTATTTGCTGTGTGTGCTACATGTCATGTGCGTGCACAGTGGGCCTGAGGAACATTGTTTCATTTGGTTGTATACATTTTGTTATGCCGTTGGCCCCCTCCTTTGTGAAAATCGCAAGAACTCTAGTTAAGGGGGGGTCAGCTGACCCAAAAGAGAGACGTGCGGAAGACCACGTTCTCTCAAGAAGCAGACTAACGGTGACTTCGATTATCGTCTCATGGAAACCACGTGAAAAGCCCTCGGGCAAAGTGGGCTGGTTAAGAGAAAGATCGCATTACCTGCAACTTGATTGATACCTGCGATCCCGTGAAGAAGTATAAAGGCGGGTCTGAGGGGAGGACCCTCAGATGCACCCAGCAGACACGAGATCGATTCCCGTGGGAGCGGGACGCCATTTTGAAGGAAGCTACGTGCGCTAGATTCCGACTTTGAATCTGTGGCTAAAACCAACGAAAGACTGCTTTTAAAATAACAACGGGGAAGTCTGCTCCCCTGATTCCAAGGATTTGCTCTGCCAAGACGACGGGCAAGTGTGCATCTTTTCTAAATTGTAAAGGAAAAAGCCTGCAAACTTCTGAGTGACTCTTAAGACTTCCGTTGGACTCAGTATTACCCCCCTAGACAACTGTAGAGCTTATTTCTGATTGATTATGGTTACACCGGTGTTTTAGATTGAGTTTTGACGATTTGAATGTTTTGTATTAACCATACGTTTGTGCCCTTGTTGAATAAAACGTTTGAAAATAGTAGCATCCGACTCAGCTGATCCATCTATCTTTGCTGGTAAGTTACCTGGTTACGGGGTTTACGTAACAAGTTGGTTTATTTGCTGTGTGTGCTACATGTCATGTGCGTGCACAGTGGGCCTGAGGAACATTGTTTCATTTGGTTGTATACATTTACAGTCAGGTGACAATAAACTTGAACTTGATTTGATGCTCATGATGTTAACAAACCAAACACAATTTGGATGATTGCTTTGCAGAACAGGAGTGACCAAATTTCTAGATGCCTGTCATGCACCATCCCACTAACACTTTGATCTTTCTCTCATTGCCTCCTACATTTTTCTCTGAGTCTCCTCAATGAGACTCAGTGCAAGACTACGGTGCTCACCTTCTGCCTGGACATGCTAAAATCTTCTAGATTCCATATCAAATTCTCAAACTTCAGGCAACATACTTTTTTTTATTTGCTTCAGAACTGTTTTTGCCTGTCATTATTTTTCTGGTTCCATTTAAAAATGCACAATGTCCTTATAATAACCCCATTAGCCACCTGTTCTACCCATCCAACCCCAACTCTTCTACTGAAAACTAACTTGCACCTCTTTTTCCCAGTCGAAGAGCAAAGGATCTCAGACCCAAGAAACTGAAAGAAATGGTAGAGGTTATAGTCAAGGCTTTGGTGATAATTTACCAAAATTCTCTGAACTCTGAGCAGGTCCTGGTGGATTAGAAGGTGAATGTCATGCCACTGTTCAAAAAAGGATGTCAGCAAAAGGCAGGTAACTATAGGCCAGTTAGTTTAGCATCTGTAGTTGGGAAAATGCTTGATACTATTATTAAAGAAAAAATAGCGAGGCATCTGGAAAGAAATCGATCCATCATGTAGACAGCATGGATTCAACAAAGGCAGGTCCTGTTTGACAAACTTAATGGAGTTCTTTGAGGATATAACAAGTGCAGCTTAGAAGGGAACAGAATGGATGTTATTTACTTAGATTTCCAGAAGGTGCCACATAAAAGACTTACCATAAGATAAAGATGAATAGAGATGGGGATGATGTATTAGCATGGATTGGTTAAACAACTGAAAGCAGAGAGTTGGGATACATGGGTACTTCTCTGGTTGGCAATCAGTGGTGAGCGGTGTGCCGCAGGGGTCGGTGCTGGGCCTGCAACTGTCCATGATATACATTAATAATCTGGAAGAGGGGACCGAGTGCAGTGCATCTAAGTTTGCTGATGACACTAAGTTGAGTGGAAAAGCAAAATGTGCAGATGATATGGAGAGTCTACAGACTCAAAAGTTAAATGAGTGGGCAAGAGGGTGGAAGATGGAGTACAATGCTGGTAAATGCGAGGTCATCCACTTTGGAAGGAAAAATTGAAGATCAAATTGTGATTTAAATGGTAAAAGATTGCAGCACGCTGCCGTGCAGAAGGACATGTGAGTGCGTGTGCATGAATCACAAAAGGTTGGTTTACAGGTACGAAGAAGGCAAATGGAATGTTGGACTTCATTGCTAAAGGGATTGAATTTAAGAGCAGGGAGGTTATGCTGCAACTGTACAGGGTAATGGTGAGGTTGCAACTGGAGTACTGCGTGCCATTCTGGTCTCCTTCACAAGGTTAATTCCAGAGGTGAGGGGGTTAAGACTATGATGACAGATTGAGTCACCTCGGACTGTACTCCCTGGAATTTAGAAGAATGAGAGGAGATCTTATAGAAACATATAAAATTATGGAAGGAATAGATAGAGGCAGGAAAGCTGTTTTCACTGGTAGGTGAGACTAGAAGTAGGGGGCATAGCCTCAAGATTTGGGGGAGTAAATTTAGGATGGAGATGAGCAGGAACTGCTTTTCCCAGAGGGTGGTGAATCTGTGGAATTCTCTACCCAATGAAGTAGTGAAGGCCACCTCAGTAAATAGATTTAAGACAAGGTTGGATACATTTTTACATAGTTGGTGAATTAAGAGTTATGGGGAAAAGGCAGGTAAGGTGGAGATGAGTCCATGGTCAGATCAGCCATGAAGTTATTGAATGGTGGAGCAGGCTCAAGGGGCCAAATGGCCCACTCCTGCTCCTATTTTTTTACTGTTATGTTCTTATGAAACATTAGGTATTTCCCTTTTCACAGAAGAAGCTTGGACTTCTGATTGTAGAAGCTAGAGTAAAGTAAGTCTTGAAACAGTCATAAAGCTGTATTGTATAGAAATACATCCTTCCGTCCACCATATCTATGCCTACTAGTCTAAGGATAGTCCAATTGCCCACAATAATTCCATAATCTTCTATGCTCTGTTCATTGTCAAAATGTCTCTTAAAGGTTGTCAGTGTTTGCACATTCATCAGTCTGGCAGGTTCCAGCTACCAACAATGCTGTGTAAAGAAATGTTTTCTCAGATTCCCTTTAAACATTCTTCTTCTCACCTTAAAACTGTGTTCTCTAGTTTCAGAGGGTGCTAGAGGAGGGAAATAAGATAAAGGTGTTTAAGAGGCTCATAGATAGGCACTTAAATGGAAGAGGATGGAGGGATATGGGCATTGTGCAAGCAGAAGGGATTAGTTTAGTTAGGTGTTTATTTAGATTAGTACAGCATGATGGGCCAAAGGGTATTTTCCTGTATTGTATGTTCTATAACCACATACATAATAGTTGTCAAACACTGGTTCACCAGAGCCTATTTAGATATATTCCAACAATAAAGGAAGAATATTAGTACAGGAATAAAAACCACCATGCCACCAGTGAACAGACAAAGCAACACACACAAAATGCTGGAGGAACTCGGCAGATCAAGCAGCATCTATGGAAATGAATGAACAGTCGGTGTTTTGGACAAAAATCCTTCATCTGGACTAGAAAGGTAGGGGGATGATGACAGAAGGAGGATAACTGGAAGGTGATAGGTGAAGCCAGATAGATCGGACAAGTAAAGAGCTGGAGAAGAAGGAATCTGATAGGAGAAGAGAGTAGACACCAGAAGAAACAAAAAGAGGAGGGGACCCAGAGGGAAGGTGATAGGCAGATGAGAAGAGCTAAGAGGCCAGAGTGGGGAACAGAAGAAGTGGGGAGGCAGAGGGAAAAATGCTGTTACCAGAAGGAGAAATCAATTTTCATGCCATCATGTTGTAGGCTATCCAGACAGAATATAAGGTGTTGTTCTTCCATCCTGAAGGTGGCCTCATCATGGCACAAGTACAGGGCAAGCAGCAACAAGTCAGACCAGAACGGGAACTGCAATTAAAATGTTTGACCACTGGGAAGTTCCACTTTTGACGGATAGAGCAGAGTTACTCAAAGAAGCTGTCCCCCAATTACGACAGGTCTCACCACTGTAGAGGAGACCACATCGGGAGCATCGGACACAATAGACAACCCCAGCAGATTTGCAGGTGCAGTGTTGCCTCACTTGGAAGGACTATTTGGGTCCCTGAATGGAGGTGAGGGAGAAGGGGAATGGAAAGGTGTAGCACTTAGGCTGCATGTAGGGATAAGTGCCAGGTGGGAGATTAGTGGGGAGGGACAAATGAACAAGGGAAACATGGAAGGAGTGATCCCTGTGGAAAGCCGAAAGAGGTGGGGGAAGCTAAAGATATGTTAGGTGAAGATGGCAGAAGATGTGGAGAATGACGGATTGGATGTGGAGGCTTGTGGGGAGCTAGGCAAGGACAGAGGAACTATATTACTGTTAAGGCAGCAGGAAAATGGAGTGAGTGTAGATGTTGGGGAAACAGAGAAGATGTGGGTGAGGGTGGAGGAAGGAAAAGCCTGTTCCTTGAAAGAGGAGGACATCTTTGATGTTCTGGAAAGGAAACTTGCATTCTGGGAACAGATGTGGCAGAGACAAAGAAACTGCGAAAACAGAATAGCATTTTTACAGGAGACAGAGTGGGTAGAGGTATAGTTAATATTACCGTGGGAATCAGTAGGACTATAAAAGATGTCAGTCGACAGTTTGTCTCCAGAGATGGAGACAGAGAGATTGAGAAAGGGGAGGGAGGTGTCAGAAATGGACCAAGTGAATTTAACAGCAGGGTGGAAGTTGGAGGCAAATTTAATTAAATTGACAAGCTCAACATGGGTACATGAAGTAACTCCAATGCAGTCATCAATGAAGCACAGAAAGAGTTGGGGAGCATTACCAGGGAATGCTTGGAGCATGAACTGCTCTACGTAGCCAACAAAAAGGCAGGCATAGCTAGGACCCATGGGAATGCCCATGGCCGTGTCTCAAGTCTGGAAAAAGCAGAAGGAGCTGAAGGAAACATTGTTGAGGGTTAGGACCAGTTCTGCCAGACGGAGGACTATGGTGGTGGTGGAGGCGAACTGGTTGGAACAAACTCATTTTCAGTGTAGGCATTCCATGAAAAAGAATTAATGCATCGCTGTGATATTGTGCACATAGTCAGTGATAGCAAATCTAAAGAAAAAGTCGCAAGTGCAATTGCTTTCTACAGAAAGATCTTTTCGAAATAGTCACTTAAGTTGCATTCATTAAAATTTATCTCCTTAACCAATCTTGTTACATTTAACTCAAAATAAACAAGTGGTACATGAATTAAATTCATGGGAAAAGATAAACAAGCAAGTTTCCACCAATATAGTTGGCTCATGGACATAATATAGTTTTGACATTGATATTAAATATATTTTCTCATACTATTGGTAAGCCATATAAAATAATAATAAATTTTATAGTTTGTTCTTCAAGAGCAGTTACTCTACAAATACAAGCACAGTACTGATATGAAAAACATGGTTTTGATAGTCATTTACATTCTCCACCAAAAAAAACAAGATACTTAAACAAGAGAGCAAAGTAGTTTCCACAGCAACGAGACATGAGTATCTCTCTTCTACTTTCATTGCTGCGCAGAAAGCATCCTCATATTGAGAGAGTCAAATGAATTTAAGCTTCAATTTATGTTTTTCTCTCCTTACAAAACAGTTTAAAATTTGAACTTCAGTTCACAACTTTTAAGATTTTGGGACATTCAAAACAAATATATAGCAAGAAATAAAGCAGGAGCACACACACAGTCCACCACTAAGCTTTCTAATTGCCAATCCTGCTTTAACCATTCATCAAGATAACAAATACTACTGATAACATCGAGAGAGAGATATTCAACTTGTGGACACAAATAAGAGGAGAATATTACAGCTAATAAAAAAAACTTGCAAAGTGTAATTATTGTTGTAGGAAAAATTGGCTGAGGGTTAAATATTCACCAAGACACCACAGTCAACTTCAGAATACTGCCGTGCTGCTTTCTGACATTTGTCTGCGTGATGATATAACATTTTACCTCTGCCAATAAAATAGTCCTCTCAGTAATGCACCAGAATGTCAACCTTTGGCTTAAAAACATCAGTGCTTTTCACAAAGATTTTTTTTTAATTTTTCCCAGCTTTAATACAATAAATCTCATTTCCCCTCCAAATAGACTATCATGATAAACATGTAGCTTGGAACACACAGATAACTAAACTTATTTTTCTTTAGTACTTACAAGTTTCATACAGTTGGCATTGTACAAGTTAAAAGGGGAAAGGTGTAGAGAGGGAAAGAAGGACAAGTATGGAGAGGGAAGAGGACCACTAGGGTAACTAATGGACAGTGCAAGGAAGAAAGGGAGCAGATGGACCAACTGCAAAAGCAGAAGGGGGATGGGAGATAGACAGAAAAGCAGAAAAAAAGGAGTTTATCTGGATGGGGGATGGAAGACTATTGCTATTCCTTCCCTTTTACATTCAGAATTGAACAGTGCAAACAGTCCTGGCTTTGAGCATGCAACACATGTAATCAATACATACACCAGTTTCAGATATTGTTAGTGAGCAGACATGACGTGTTGATATAATTCCATAAAATGTAAAATATCCAATACAAAAAGGCACTCAGGATTGGTGAATGCCAATTCTATTGTTTCTATGACAACAACCAAGATGATTTTCTAACAGATTTCAATTGATGTTATCAATCACACAGCTGGAAAGTGTCAGACAGTCGTGGTAAAAATTGTCCTCTGTCGGTTAATAGGCATCTCTATTTCCTTGCAAAATCCGCCCTCTTCCTAGTCTGATAATACACTGGCAGCATCCACCAGTCCCTCTCAAGTTAACAGGATTTCTGACATTTGATAGTTTTTATTTCTCTTCAGAGGTATACTCCACACACTATGAACCAACCATATAGAAATTACTTTCACTCTGTCCCTGAGGCAAACACAATGAGAGCATAGTGGATAGCAAATACAGTGGATTCCGGTTGATTAGGACACACTGGGACCAGTGTGCTTCGGCCCATTTAAGCAGCTCCCACAATTATCTAAAGTTTCATGGAAATAGTTAAATAAGTATAAAAAAAGATAAACTACTATTTAAATGAGTATCAAATTAGGTATTGAAATGAAATACAAAACAAATTAGAATATTACCTATAAAACTGTATTAGTTTGTAACAGTTACCGACAGAGGCATCGTATTCAAGTGGTAAACTATCCATTCTTAGCCCCTTAAAGCATCGAGGTTTAATGCTTTTCCCAATAACCAACAATTTCTTTTTATCTGTTCCTGCCATATTTGAACAACCCAACACAAATGTGATCTGTTGCTTTCTGTGTTGCATTTGTAGAAAACTGAACTATCCAACATGGCACAATAAAAATAGCCTGTTCCATCGACATTGTAGATATGAAGTTAGGGAGTTTTGTAGGTTTTCACGTTTCTGCACTTACTGCTACATAAGCACCATCTATCTAGTCATGTGCTCTCTTGAATTTAATGGTGCCAACATTTCAATCGAGACAACCAACCATCTGTCGCTTTAAAATACCTGTATTTGTGACTCAACTTCTTAATTAACTCCTCTGCCTTGTTTTTTTAAACACTGGTCCACTGACACCTACATCTCGTCCAGTTACAATGGAAAAACACTGAGGGTCTCTTCAAAATCGATATCCTTACCTTCACACTTCCATTTTGAGATGCTCCCTATTGTCCCTGAAGTAGTGCCCATTCTTCTTACATTGCATCTTGCTGATGTACCAAGTATGCAATTGTAGATTTTGGTGCATCAGTTATCTCTGCCATATGAGTGGTGTTAGGCAGATGGCTTTTAATTTGGTCCAGGGTAACTGTGGTAATATTTTTGGCTAGTATCAAATCTTTTAGTGGCAAGGGTCTCAAGAATCATTTTTTAAAGAAAAGGTTTATCAAAAATTACTGCTTTTTGAATCGGGGTCTGTCTGTCTGTCCAAATGGATGACACAACACAAGCATATGCAACTGTTCGCTCTAAGCACAATGTAGTGTCTCACGGCCATACAAGCACCATTACTGACCACCTACTGTCCCAATTAAGCAGCATTATGTTCCAAATAAATGAAGAATTATATCAGCATTGGTACAAGACTGGCTAATTGACAAAATAAAAAAAATACAAGGTAAATGTTTCACTTTGAATTTGATCATCTTTGGTCAGTGTGGTGCTTCAGAGATCAGTGATAGCTGTAAATAATTGAAGCCCTATGTTATGGTAACAACATGAAGGGGCACAGTGTGTTGCAGCCACTTTTGCGATGATAATAAAAGGTTGTGAACATGACGTAAAGAAACCAAATGTATAAAGCTTCAGCAAAATTTGGCAGATGGAGCAAATTGCAGCGAAGTGGGAGGTTTTCTCTATGGTTGTTGTTTAAATAGAAGCAGACTATGTAATATTGCAACGGAAAGGGATTTGCATGTGTGTGTACATGAAGCACAGGATATCAGCATGCAGGTACAGCAAGCAATAAGCAAGACTAATGTAACGTAGGAGACACAAAAGATTGCAGATACTGAAATCTGGAGAAGCACAAAAATGGAGGGAAATGGAAGGTCAACATTTCAGGGGGAGACCCTTTGTCGGCCTTTATTACAAGAAAGAAGGAGTATTAAAGTAGGGAAGTCCTATAGGATATTAGACCTATACCTATAGGATATTATTAGACCTATAGGATATTAGTGAAAACAACACATCTGCAGAACTGTGCTGTTTTGGTCTGCCTATTTAGGAAGGGATATACTTTTACCGGAGATAGTTCAAAAAATCCATTAGGTTAATTCTTGTAGGTAGGGTTTTTCTTAAGAAGAGTTGAGAAAAACAGGCCCATGGCACAGTAGCTTAGAAGTTAACATAACACTTTACAGTGCCAACTATAAGACTGGGGTTCAATTCCCACCACTTTCTCTCTGTGCATTCTCTCTGTGACCACATGGGTTTCCTCCGGATGTTCCAATTACTTTGTACATTCCAAAGATGTACCAGGAAGTATTAGTAACTTGTAAGCATGCTATGTTGCTGCTATAAGCATGATAACATTTGTGGGCTGCCCCAGCACATCTTAAGACTACATTGGTCATTGACACAAAGCAATGCATTTCACTGCATGCTTCAATGTTTCTAAGTACATGTGACAAATAAAGCAAATCTTTATATCTCTTTATATCTTTATACAACTCGTTGAAGTTTGGAAGAATAAGAAGTGATCTAATTGAAAAACATATACAAGAATGAAGGGGGCCATGCATGGATGGATGTCTGGGAGGATGGCTCCCCTCTTGGGAATTCTAGAACTAGGAGGCACAATCTCAGAATTTAAAAATCACACTTTGAAATTGAGAGTTTGTGGAATGTCATCTCCCAGATTGTCATTAATCATTGGAATTCACTACACTAAAAGACTGTGGTGATTGAGATCCACTGGATACCTTAGAGGATGTGACAAATAGCTTTTAGTCTATAGGAGAGTTGAGGATTAATGGTAAAGAAAAAGAGAAGTTGAAAGAGGCCCAGATCAGATGAGTCATGACCTTACTGACTGATGGTGCAGGCTCAAATACCCATATAACTTATTCCTGTTCCTAAATAGTTGTTGTTTGTTATGCCTCCCCGCTCACTGGTGATAAACAGAGACACCTCCTTCTCCCTTATTAGGGAGAGAGAGAACCTGCGGTATGTTGAATGCTGGATGAAATGTGAAGTCTTTGGAGTAACTGCAAGTCTGTGTCTTTGCTGTTGCTTTGCTCACACTGAGTGCTCAGTGGTGGTACCAATGCTTGCTTTTTTTGCCAGTGGGGCAAGGGGGATTATTGCTCGCTGCCACTTATGCACTGGAGGGAGGGGAGCTGGGGGGTGGACTTTGGGGTTCTTTAAGTTTAGCTGTCGTTCATTCTTTGGAGCACTTCTGTTTTCGTTGGTGTTTGCAAAGAAAAGCATTTCAGGATGTATATCGTATACATTTCTCTGACATTAAATTGGACCTTTGAACCTTTGAAATAATATTCTACCCATTTCAAAAGTTTTGTTCTAAGGTAAAAAAAACACATCACCAAATCTTCCACTTTTAAGCTGCCTCTCTTCAAAGGCAGACATTGATGTTGAAATCACCATCATTTTCAGTACATTAGCATAGCCTCTGGCTATCTGAGGAAAGGAGAATTTGAAAGTCAATACTTCAAACCTGACACAAACCTCATGATCTATTAGGCAGCAGTGATCCCTGCCCTCCTGTACTTTTGAGAGATGAACTGTGTACAACAGACACCTCAAAATGCTGGAGAGAAACACTGAGCAAAATATCCCAGTCCACAGATAAACTATCAGCATCCTCTCACAGAACAATACCCTGGGATTCAAAACCCTAATTATATTCAATCAGCTGTAAATAAACAAGCCACATCATTGCATGTCTGACTCCAGACTCCCAAAACAGAGCTCCAGTCATGTCATGACTAGACACGACCAATGGACAGAGAAAAAAACAAGATACTGTCAAAGCTTCCTTGAAGAGGGTGAAACTTAGTGATTATGGCGCTAAACACCAGCTCCTTTGCTTGCATCTTCAGAAACAGTTTTATTCCTATCTTTGACATCTCTTTTTTTCCCGCTTTCAAGGTTCTTTTGAAGACCCTGGCCTGGAGCAGAATGGGACCTGCGCTCAGGGGCTCACGACTGGCCACTTTTCAATATCCCAATGACGTGGCCTGGAATTCAGTGTGCCAGATTTTCCGTGGTTCTGGAGGCAGGCTGATTCAAGCCTGGTGTGTCGCAGGAGAACAAGGAAGATCAGAAGCAGCGAGCTTACTGTTGGCTGTGTGCCCAGAGGTACACAGCTCGGAAAAAGTGATGCAACAGACTTTTAACACTATAAATCAATGTGTTGTTTTGTTACGTCTCCCTTCTTGCTGTGAAACTGGGACACCTCTTTTTCCCTTATTAGGGAGAGAGAGCCTGTGGTATGCCGAATTTCCAGGTGAACGAGTAGTCTCTGGGGTACTGCAAGTCTATGTATTTATTGATGCTTTGCTGCACACTTGACTGCTTAGTGAGTGGGGAGCACCGATGCTTTTTTGCTGGTGGGGGGTGTTGTTGCCTTGCTGCTGCTTGTGTGTGGGGGGGCGGAGAATCGGGGAGGGGTTCGGGGTTCTAACACTTAACTGTCATTCATTCTTTGGGGCACTTCTCTGTTTTCGTGGATGTATGGGAGAAAAAGAACTTCAGGATGTATATTGTATACATTTCTCTGACATTAAATATACAAAACTATTGAAAAATAGTTACATCTGCACTTAGTCCCTAGCCCATGACCTCCAGAACTTTCCCAAAATAGTCAGGAGCATGCTGTGTCAAACGACTCTTACTTCACCTGTGACAGATACCACATCGACCATCTCAGATCCCACTTAACGAGAGCAGAAGCTAGTCATTCTCAATCCCAAAGGGCTAACTACAAGCATATCTGCACATCTATGTACAGGTTACATAATAGTAAGTTCTCGATCTACTGTTAATGAGACTTTTAAAGTACAGCAATTGTTCACAAGAGATGCTCTTTATCTTTCCCATTCCAAAAAGAACATCACCTCCTTATATTACCCAAACTATAAGGCTACATTCACACTAGACCAGATAATTTTGAAAACATCGGTTTCCTGTAAAAACAATAGGCGTCCACACTATGCGTTTTTGAAAATATCTCTATCCACACTGAAACGGAGATTTTGGCGAATCTCCTCCTCCTGCATGCGCAGGACACATCTACCGAAAACAAGTGACATGTTTGGTGTCGAATCTCGCTGTAAAAGTGTGCGTTTGTGTAGTTACAGACTAGAAAAACTTAAAACGATGGACAGCTGTTGGCTTTCGGGCAAGAGAACTTAAAACTAAAAAAAAAACTGGAGCGTACGGTGGCAACCAACAGGGAGTTCACGGACAGATTGACCCGGCTGATGACGAACATTGAAAACCTGACTAACTCTGTTGCATTAATAAAGCACCTATTGTTAAATGTATAAAATATGTCTGCATCAGTGTTATCTTGTATTTCCATACAATGTTACATTAGGCTGTTACACATCTATTGTCACAGAAGTACTTGCATAAATAGGTAAACCACCTTCATACGAGCAAGGACAGAAAACGAGGCAAAGTAAGTATACTTATTTATTCAGTAAGTTATAGGTCAAAGTATTTGGTGAGTACATTTCTAACTCTTCTGGCTCTTCTGGCTCTTTGAAATCTCCGTTTCAGGTCTGTTCTGAAATTGTTAGGTTGCGTTCAAGAAAACAATGAAATAGCGCACTGCCGTCTGATAGCGTTTTCAGAAGTCTCCTGTTATCCCGTCCACACTGATCTGCCCGAGCAGCGTTTTCAAAAATACCCATCCTGGAAAGCGTCTCTGAAAAGCTCCGGTTTTGGGGGACAAAAACGCCTTTTTAGTGTGGACAGAGGGTAAAAACGAAGAGAAAAAGCTTCGGTTACGGATTTATCCGGCGTAGTGTGGATGTAGCCTAAGTATCAAGTAAAAGTCATTTTTTTTCAGTGGTTTTACATGCACACTTGAGGGGAGAATATCACAAAATAAAACACCTATCTAGAATATATAACCCAGAAATCAGATTAAAAGAAAACTGAAAACATATTATAAATTCAGGCATGGCATAGTTGTTCAAAGGTGTTAACTACTTCCAAAAACAAACTTCATTTCTATCATGCAGTAGGCTTATACTATTCATTATCTGTTTCCATAATAGCTACTCTACCCAGAAATAAAATAATGCACCTCTCTCATCACAAGTACCAGAAAGCATCCCCACCCCCTCCACGTACATTCACAATTTCTTCATTATTCAGGGGTATACTATTAACATTATTAGTGAGAGATTAAATCCAAAGAAAATATTAAACTACATCGGTTCTCTGACAAGTGAACATAGACTGTAAAAAAATAATCAGTAGTAATATTCAGTTGTATAAGATTTCATACAATTTGATAAAGAAAACACAATCTTTCCCACATCGGTACATTACCTTAATTGATTTATCTTAATATTAATACCAATGATGCCTGATGGCCACCCCAATAACATACTGCTCAAATAACTATCGGAATATTTTACTATTTAATTTATTCCTACTTTCACAACCAATTAATTTGAAGAACCTAAGTCAAATAGACATCTGCCAAATGTCCAGACCAATAAATAAGGGAGTATTGATTAGTGAAACTGATTAATGGACTGTTTGCAGCCTTTCAAAAAAAAAACATCAGTTCTTTTGCTGAATATGCATTCCAAATGGTATAAATATACATCTTCAAAAACAAAATTTGAAGATAATTCTTCTCAGATCTTTTCCCGATCAACAAATTCTGAATTGTGAAATACAAACAGAAAGCTTAATCTCTGCTTACTGTGCATCTATCTACTCAAAGAATGCTTGCTACCAATATACGTCCAAAATCTAAAACTTGGGTATAATGTACATAGCATGATAACCTTTGTATAGAAATAAATGTTTTAAAAAAACATTTAAAATGTTAAAAATAAATCTGCATTTTAAAATTAACAATTAAAACCCTTAAGCATTTGGAACCAATAAAGTATATTTAAATTTTAAGAATAATATTAAAAAAGAAATATACTTTGTAATTAATTAGTCTTCTGTCAATAGCCATTTCTTCCAATTAAAATCAATACACCCACCAATTCGAGTAGCTATTCTTGGAAATTTGTAGAAGTACAGTGGATTCTGGTTAATTGGGACACAGCCGGACCAGGACATTTTGGTTCACTTAAGCAGCTGCCCCAATTAGCCAAAGTTTCATGAAAATGGTTAAAAAGGCATTTTAAAAAAAGGCAAACTATCATTTAACTGAGTAACAAATTGTGTATCCAAATAACATACAGAACAAATTAGAACATTACCAACATTACAATAGTACTATAAATCTGTGTATTAGTTCCCAATTGTGATCGACGGAAGAATTCATCCAGTGTACCTGTACTCTGCTGGGTTCTTTTGCTGTGAATCAACAAAATCAGCACCGACACCTAGTGATTACAATGATTTCGATGACTGTATCCTCCAAATCTCCATGCTCATTGTAACATTCACAATGGTTGTCAATCTTTCAAATTCTTTATAGTCCCTAACTTGTTGAAGTAGTGAAATTGTTTCAGTTTTACTCCCAGCTGTTTTGGCACCTCCAAACCTGAATGCTTGAAACCACTGTGAGCAAAACAGTTCCAAATTGTCTTACTGCTTATTTCTCTACAACTATCAGTGACAAGAATCACTGCCTTCTGAAGACAATCACACACAGCTAACACTATTTAAAAACTGTTCACTCTAAGCGTAGTGTGATGTCTCATGGGCACGCTAGAGGGGCTGCTGGGTCCTGATGCTCTCAGAGATGTTACAGAAATACTGAGATTTATCGATTGGACTGTAATTCATATTGGCCTCTTTCAGTTCCCTGTTTTTTTTCCCCCTCTCTCGAGTTCTCACCCATCATTTCTTGTTGTGGATTGACAGGCTAGGGGTTTGGAGGATCTGTTAGTTTTTGTGTAAGGAAGGGGTTGGTGGTGCTTGGGATTTGCAAGTTTTAGTTTCTTTTTCTTTCGTGAGGGGGATTGATGTCTTTCTTTCAACTACTTATATGGTTTTCTGTATTCTATGGCTATCTGGAGAAGAGACAAATTTCAGAGTTGTATTCTGCATACATACTTTGATAATAAGATGAACCTTTGAACAAGTGCATGTGACTGACACTAGTTAGAAATTGTTCGGCACAGTGTTCTGTCCAAATTTGTGTCCCAAATAAACGAAGAGATTCTCAGCTATTTTCTCAATTAGGTTTTGTTCTTAAAGAGCTGTCCCAAATACATGGACACCCCAAGTAACCAATGACCCAAATAACCAGAATCCACTGTGTATTCTCTGCCCTGGACACAGTCCAAGAGTGAAATGCAATTGACTGAGAGTGGACATCAGCTAGGAAGTTCAGGACTTCCACAGTGAATCGTAATTCCAAAGGTTCTGCCCAGTTATGTAATCAAATGCCAGAGTTCAAAGCAGAAATGCTGGCTTGTAAGGAGAAAATCTAAGCTATTAGTCCCCAAACAGAGGAAATGATATCTCATCATATTGTGATGCAACTACAAAATAATTCCTTATAACTTGATTACAAAAGGTATGAGAATAATAGTGATAAATGCATTGACATTCGTATAATAGTAATACATAGGCCAATAAAATTTATTTCAAACCTGTGCAGCAATTATTTGGTCATTTACATTAGACAGGAATAAAAGCATCTAAAAGAACAATAATATAGTGAAACTGTTGCACAGAACAGCATGCAAAAAATGCATTTTGAATCTGCATTTTTAAAATGCTGCATGTGGCAGTTTTAAGAAAACACCAAATAATGAGGTATCTAACAACATGGAAGAAAATAGAACCAAGATACAAACTATATTAAGCTCTTGCATACAATTCCAGTGATCTTTGATTTGAGCAATTTTGACAAAATGTTAATTAGTCTGAAGATGACAGAAGCAGAGGAGGATGTTCCTTCATTTTCTCAAACTAATTGTAGTATTTAATTTGATCATAAAATAATTGTACATCAATTCAAATTACCTACCTACCTAAATTCAAGCTCCAAAATCTGTGGGCACATAAATTTAAATTTCCACTAACTGTTACATCAAATAGATTTCCATGAAGCAGGCAGTCATGGTTGAACTGACAGTGCCTTAGGAAAAACAGACTGAGGAGGCCTTTGAGTATAAGAAAGCCAAATAGCAGGAGCTGGTAGAGCAGTGCCAGAGACAGGGGTGGAGAGCACAATGCAAGCCTATCAAGGTGAGGTATAGAAATTTCACTGGCTCCGGAGCCTACTCTCCTTGACGTTAGCAAAGAAAAGAGCCATCAAGACCAATCCAAAGGATGCTGAGTGAGCCTCCAGATGGCTTTAGATCAAAAGGGGGACCCATGGACCAATGCTGCTGGGACACAAACCAGGGCCTCATCAACCCTGGCTGGGTCGCCTGGGCAAGAGAGAGCTTGATGTTGAAAGATCCGAAACATCCGATGACCCCAAGTTACATCGCCAATGGTGTGTCTAAGTGCACCCTAGGTGGTATCTCAGCATCATGATTTCACGAAAACAATCTAGTTCCAGTTGTGGCCTGAAACAAAATCAGAAAGTACTGGAAACAACCAGCTATTCAGGTAAGATACATGGAAAGAAAAACAATGCTAACATTTCAGGTCAAAGTTCCTTTGTCTGACCCACAGGTACAGCCCGACCTGCTGAGTACTTCTAGCACTTTCTGCTTTCATTTCAGATTTCTAGCATCTACAATTTTTGATTTTCATCTACTAGTAGGATAAACATTCTGGATTTTGGCATTGGAAGAATGAGCTACTTTCTGACCTATTAATCAGTTTAACTACATCATCCCACAAACTTATCAATTTGAAAAGATGTCACCAATCCCTTCAGGTTCGCCCTCAAGCCTGGTTATCAATCCAGTAAATAGACACCATACCACTCTTCATCACATCTTTTCTCAGGTTTTGTGCCGAGATGGCCTATCATCAACATTCTGTACAACTGAAGCATTGCTTCCAACTTTAAAACATTAGAATGGAGTAAAATTGTGATATAGGCTGAGTAGAGGTAAAGAAATCACACCATTTTTTTCCTTCTTTTACAAGGCATGAATATTTCTGAGAAGACTAACACTGATGGTCAATCCCCGACTGCCCAGGAAGGAAGCCACCATCTAGAACCACTGCTTTCATTCTGGTACAGTGCTGATAGATGCCAAATTCCCTAATTTAGACTATGCAACCATAAAAGAATATCAACACATTTCTAGAACACTAACTGAAATTTGAATAAATGGTGTTTCATAAATTTATTTATTTTCAGCTCCTTTTATCATACTAGAACTAGAACAGGGGACTTCCGGTAAGATGGCGATTGCCTAGTCGCTCTGAACTTTTGCTCCGTTATTCTTCTTACCTTTGCACTATGTGTCTCCCTTCTTAAACCTTAGTTAGGTATTTTATTAGTTCTCTTCTACCTGCCTGCGAACACATCTATCTTATAATGGCTACCAAAAGTACTAAAACCAGGAAAAAGGAAACTTCTACGGCTTTGTCGGCTGACATTCTCGCTGTTCTGGAACAACATCGACAAGATACTTTAATGGATTTTAGAACTGAATTTAGAACTTCTTTCAACCAGCTGAATGCCAAACTGGATCAGATTAATGCTAGAGTGGATGATCATGATGAACATTTATCTCGCATTGACGTATCTTCTGAAGATTTAAAACGCCGTGTTCAATATCTTGAAACTCTCTGCTCCAACCTAGAGGAGAAGAATAGTAAACTTTTTTCCAAAATGGTGGATCTTGAAAATCGGAGCAGACGTTGCAATCTACGAATTCTTGGTTTGCCAGAGGCCACCGAAAAGGGCTCTCCCGTTGAATTTTTTTCCAAGTTTCTCTGTGAGATTTTCGGGAAAGAATTTTTTCCGACTCCACCTGAGCTTGAAAGGGCACACAGGATCTATGTTCCTCGAGCAATTCTGGGTTCCCGTCCACGGCCGATTGCTTTCATCAATACCAGGTGAAAAACCGTTTGATGATGGAGGCACGCAGCAGAGGTACTTTTGCCTTTCAAAATACGGTCATTCGTTTTGTGGAGGATTTTGCCCCCCAGGTTCTGAAGATGCGTGCTGAGTTTAAAGGTGTAATGAAAGTGCTTTTTGATCGCAGATGCAGACCCTTTCTTCGAAACCCAGCCGATCTCCGAATTACTCTTACTACTGGAGATTATAAGTGGTTTAAATCAGTGAAGGAGGCTGAGGCGTTTGTTGGAAGTCTCCCAGCCACCTCGTCTTCTTCGGAACCGGCCTGACCTTCTAAAATGGTTGATAAGTACTTCTCGAAGTAAAACTATCTTTTCCGAACTCAGACTTTACTTGAATAATTCAGTCATTATCTATTGAAACTCTAAGGGCTGTAGTCAATCTCTCCCTGGACTTGGTGCATTTTTTCTAAATAGATAATTTAAGTTTAATGTTTCCCTGCGAACTTTTAGATTTTACCTGTGTAATCTATTTTATTTTTGTATAACCTTATCTATAGAGAACTACAATTGTCTTTAACTTGTTTTGGAGGTTTGGAGTTTTTATTGAAGGCCTCCCTGTTGGTTGATTCATAGTTTTAAGTTTTGCTTTTTTTTTCTGTAAATGGTTGATAAGGACTCTCTTTGAATTTTATAATTTCCCCCTTTTCTCCCTCCTTTTTTTTTCTTTTAATCTTTTATAATTTTTCGCAGGTAGGTTAGTTTTAGTTTTCTTCTGATTTTCTTTGTATTAAGTTTTATACTTCTGTTGAAGTTGTTCCTATTTATAATTCTGTTTTCTAGTGCATAAATTAATTACTATTTGCTATATTATTTATACGGAACTTTTGTTAACGACACAGAACTGGAAGTCATATTTGGGTTAATTTTTTTGGTAGAGCTAGCTGCTTTTTTAGGTAGCCGTCTAATTTTGGGTTGCGGGGGGGGGGGGGTTCTCCAGTTCCAACACTACTCACTGTTTCTTTTGTTTTCCTTTGTTATTCAGGACATGTCTCTGTTTTGATTCTACGGATCTATGTTTACATTTTTGCTCCCACGGATCTATGTTTACATTTTTGCTCCCAGACTGTTATTGTCCTGCTTGATTTTTTATATGCCTGCTACCTTCTATGCACTAACAATTGATAATGGTTAATTCACTTAAATTTGTGAGCTGGAATGTAAAGGGACTGAATTATCCTGTTAAAAGAAGGAAAGTCTTCTCCCATATTAAACAACTCAAAGCTGACATTGCTTTCCTTCAAGAAACTCATATTCGTAGTTTTGATAACTCTCGGCTTCTGTCAAAGTGGGCGGGTCAGCATTTTCATTCATCCTTTGCTGCCAAAGCTGGGGGGGGGGGGGGGTCTCCATCCTTACTAATTCAAATATTCCTTTTGAACTCCATAATAAGATATCTGATACAAATGGCTGTTTTATTATTGTTTCTGGTAAATTATACAATACTAAAGTTGTACTAGCAAACCTGTATGCTCCCAATTTTGATGATGTTAATTTTTTTGAACGTTTTTTCTCCTCACTACCAGATTTAAACTCATACTCTCTTATACTGGGTGGCGATTTCAATTGTTGGTTAGATCCTAATTTGGATCGATCGTCCTCTGTTACTAGACTACTTACTAAATCTGCCTTAGCTATTCACTCTTTTCTCTCTAATTATGGTATCTCTGATATATGGTGTTTCCTTCATCCCACTGAGAGAGACTACTCTTTTTTTTCACATATTCACCATTACTTTACTAGAATTGACTACGTTTTACTCGATAATCAACTTATTCCATCTGTCTATTCTTGTGACTATCAGAGTATACTGATTTCTGACCATGCCCCAATTACTTTGCCCTTAAATTTTCCTGGTCTCCCTCATAGGAATAAACACTGGCGGTTTGACTCGACTTTATTATCGGATGATGATTTTCTAAAATTTATTAAGGATCAGATAACCTTTTATTTTAACACCAATACATCATCTGAAATGTCATCCCAGATTGTCTGGGATGCCATGAAAGCATATTTGAGGGGTCAAATAATCTCCTATACAGCAAATCTTAATAGAAAGTCCTGTGCAGATCGATTAGACCTCATTAATCAGATTAAAGAATTGGACCAACTGTATGCTCAAACTAAGAATCCTGAATTATACAAAAAGCGTGTAGAACTTCAAACTAAATTTAATCTTCTGTCTACTCAACCTGTCGAATGCCAACTTCTTGAAAGTAAGAGTCGCTTCTATATTCATGGTGACAAATCTGGTAAATTCCTAGCCAATCAGCTGAGACATTCCAAAGCCAAACAACATATTACAAAGATCCGGAAGGAGAATGGAGACTTTACATCGGATCACTTAGAAATCAATGACGCATTTAAAAATTTCTATTCTAGACTTTATTCCTCTGAATCTTTGAATGACAATATCTCTGTTAATCACTTTTTAAATAATCTGAATATTCCTTCGCTTTCGTCTGATTTTAAAGCCAAACAATGCGCCTATTTCATCTGAAGAAATATCTTTTGCAATTTCTGCATTGTCTTCAGGGAAATCTCCTGGACCTGATGGGTTCCCCGTAGAATTTTATAAATCATTCTCTTCACTTCTTTCCCCTCAGTTATTCTCAGTATTATCTGATTCGTTTAATTACGGTAAATTGCCACCTTCTTTTAATGAGGCATCTATTATTCTTTTATTAAAAAAGGGTAAAGACCCAACAGAGTGTTCCTCGTATAGGCCGATTTCTTTGCTCAATGTTGATGTTAAAATCTTGGCCAAAGTTTTGGCTTATAGATTGGAAACTGTTATCCCCTCTATTATTTCTGATGATCAAACTGGTTTTATTAAAAATCGTCTTCCTTTTTTCAACATTCGGCGTTTATTTAACATTTTATATTCACCTTCAGCTGGGATTCCTGAATGTGTTATTTCCCTCGATGCGGAGAAAGCATTTGATCGTATAGAGTGGAACTACCTTTTTGCAGTTTTAGAAAAATTTGACTTCGGTCAAAGTTTTATCTCTTGGATCAAATTGCTGTATTTGTGTCCTACTGCCTCTGTTTTGACTAATTTTCAGAAATCCCAGTTATTTAACCTCAAACATGGCACCCGCCAGGGATGCCCTTTAAGTCCCTTTCTCTTTGATTTGGCTATAGAACCTTTGGCGATAGCATTTCGAAATTGTCCTGAATTGACCAGGATTTGGAGAGGGGGTGTTGAGCATAGAGTTTCTCTTTATGCTGATGACTTATTACTTTTTCTTTCAAATCCATCTACATCCTTACCTCCAATGTTTTCACTTCTTGATCAGTTTAGCCAGTTCTCCGGCTATAAACTTAATTTACATAAGAGCGAACTTTTCCCAATTAATAAAGAAGCCCAAGAATTAACATTTCGTGATCTCCCTTTTAAAGTAGTTCATAATCAATTTACTTATCTTGGGATTACAGTCACAAGGAAGTTTAAAGATCTCTTTCATGAAAATTTTGCCAATCTTTCATATACTATAAAACAAAGTCTGTTACAATGGTCACCTCTATCTATGTCTTTGGTAGGTCGTATCAATGTTGTTAAAATGTACGTTCTCCCTAAACTTTTATATTTATTTCAATCAATTCCAATTTTTATTCCTAAATCTTTTTTTGATTCCTTAGACTCTATTATTTTGTCATATCTGTGGAAGAATAAGCGCTCTAGAATTAATAAAGTTTATCTCCAAAAATTTAAAAAAGAGGGTGGCATGGCTTTACCTAACTTTCATTTATATTATTGGGCAGCCAATATACGTTGTGCTACCTTTTGGTCTTTTTTCCATGGCCAACCCGAGTGCCCTAATTGGGTGGCAATGGAGTTGAGTTCCACTAAAGATTTATCTATCTCTGCACTTCTTGGCTCTGTACTCCCTAGTAGTTTGTCCAGATTAATTGTTAATCCTCTTGTTAGACACACTTTGCGTATATGGGCTCAGTTTAGGAAGTTTTATGGTTTCCATGGTTTTTCCTTTTCTAGCCCTATCTTACATAATCACCCTTTTTTACCTACTTCGTATGATTCAGCATTCCATGATTGGTATAGGAAGGGCATTAGACATTTTGAAGATCTTTTTATTGATAATCGCTTTGCATCTTTTCAACAGCTCTCTGCTAAGTTCAATCTGCCCAATGCTCATTTTTTTTGATATCTCCAAATTAGACACTTTATTAATCCTTTAATTCCTAACTTCCTTGAAATGCCTGAGAAAAATGTTATGGATTTATTTCTTTCTATTAATCCACTAGGTAAAGGTTTAATATCATTTATTCGTGATAAATTAGCATCCTTACGGCGTGCCCCTGTGGATAAAATTAGAATGGCTTGGGAGCATGATTTAAATATCTCCTTATCTGATGAGACTTGGGATTCAATTCTCAAATCAGTTAATTCAACCTCTCTTTGCGCTCGCCATTGCCTTTTACAGTTTAAGATTGTTCATAGAGCCCATATGTCTAAATCTAAACTATCCCGATTTTACCCTAACATTAGTCCTCTCTGTGATAAATGCAAAAGGGGCGAGGCCTCTCTCATTCATATGTACTGGTTTTGTCCTAGCTTGGAGAAATTTTGGAAAGACGTCTTCATAACGTTATCTTGTATTCTGAATCACCACCTAGAACCTAACCCTTTAATTGCTTTGTTCGGTTTTTTGGGTGAGACAGATTTACGTCTGAGTTCGACTAAGTGTTGAATATTATCTTTTGCTTCTCTCCTGGCTAGACGTTTAATCCTCCTTAGATGGAGGGATGTTGCCCCGCCCACGCATGCTCAATGGCTTAATGATATTATGTCCTGCTTAGACCTTGAAAAAATTCATTATTCAGTTCTTAATTCAGATACAAAGTTCCATAAGGTCTGGGGACCTTTTATTGAGTATTTTCATAACCTTCCTCTTAACTAAGGTTTTTTTTTCGGTCCCTTGCTTTCAGATCCTTTTTTGTTGGTAGTAGGCATTAATATCTTCTGTTGCTAAGTGTATTTACAGTTTTGGGGGTTTGAATGTCCTGATGTATACTCTCTAGATTGTGTTCTGGTTGGTCTGGAGTTCTTTTTTGTTGCGGGGTTTGGGGAGGATACTAATTTTACATATCTTCAATTTGGGTGCTTTCTCAATTATCTTCTTTTGTATTATATTATTATTGTATGTTTATTTTTGCACTGTATTAATGTTCTTCATTTCGATCTGGGTTTTTTTTTATCTGTAGCGATGTAGAAAATGTATAAAAAAACTAATTTTAAAAAAATTCAACAAAAAAAAATACTAGTACTTAGTCTACTCCCGTTGCGGGGTTTGGGGAGGATACTAATTTTACATATCTTCAATTTGGGTGCTTTCTCAATTATCTTCTTTTGTATTATATTATTATTGTATGTTTATTTTTGCACTGTATTAATGTTCTTCATTTCGATCTGGGTTTTTTTTATCTGTAGCGATGTAGAAAATGTATAAAAAAACTAATTTTAAAAAAATACAACAAAAAAAATACTAGTACTTAGTCTACTCCCTTAATGTTAATATTGGTAATCAAGAACACATTCAACAATCTAAGAATCAGCCTGGCTGCTCTCTCTCCTTTCCGAACTTCTACATCCTTGGATTGGAATAGTAAGCTCCAATCACAATTGGGTTGTGGCCAGGTATACTACATAATTTAAATATACTACATAAAAGTATACTACATAATTTGTTTAATTTCTTATAGGTTGTACACACAATTACCTGGTCAATTACTTGCATTCTGTTCATGAGCTTCTCACACTGAGTGTGCATTTACCTCTCCAAATACAGAGAATAAAAAGGCAAAAGGCAAGAAGATTTCAAAGGGATTCAATACATCCAAATTTGTTCCCTCAGTACGTACCGATTAATTCCATTGGGTGCTGAAATATGAAATGCTCACATAATCGAATGAACATTTTTGTTACTTCTTCAGTGGGGCACTCAGCATGTCTAAATGAAACAAAATTAAAATCTAGTCACAAATACACATAATCCTATACTTAACATATTAACAAGCACAAATTTGTTTTTAAAAACAAGTTGAAGAATTTCCAGAATTAATCTATTAAGTTTTAATAAAGATATTTGTTATACACATCTCACATAAACATTCAGAAGTTTCTCAATCTACCAGTATTTAAATATTTGAGAGTTCCTTGAAACAATCCATTTCCTCAAGTGCACAAATATAATAAATGTATAAAGACTGAAAATGCTGGAGATATTCCAGCAGGAAAGGTGGTATCTGCAAAGATAGAGAGAAATGTAACACTTCAAATTGATGACATTTTCAGAACTGATGGGAGTCATCAGCCTGAAATATAAACAGTTTGGGAAAGACAGAGGTTTACTAAGGGTGGTCATTTCAGCTGGAAGCATGGGAGATCACATCTCATGATTTTGTTTGAGTTTTTGAAGAAGTAATCAAGAGAGTCGATGAGGGTATGATGGTACATGTACTCTACAGTGCCTTGAAAAAGGATTCAGTCTCCACAACTAACTTTACATTTTACAGTTTCATTTTCTAAATTTAAAACATATTGAAATAACATTGAGCTAATTTACAAAACATTGTGCATCATGTCAAATCAAATGAAAAATTCCAGAATCTACCAATTTACTAAAGATTAGAAACAAATATTCTGAGACTGAAAAATAATTCATCCCCTTTTTTAATTACTATACTAACTTTCCTCAGGTGCAATACCTTACCAACTCACCCAATTTGTTGATGAGAAAACAATATTTGAGAAAATTGGAGGATCACCTGAATAAATACCCCCCCCCCCCCCGTCTGTAAGGTCCAACAGTATGGTAGATTTTCAACAGACCAAACCAAAATGAAAACAAAAGAGCATCAAAGGCATGTCAAGGAAATGATAATAGAGAAGCACAAATCTGGGGAAGAGTACCAGACCATCTCAAAGGCATAAGCTCAGTGTAGTCCATCCTGAAAAACTGGAAAACTTATGAAACCACAGTCACATTGCCTAGGTCAGGCCATCCCTCAGGCCATCCCTCTAAACCTAGTCACCAGAAAAGAATGGCAATTGCAAGAGAGGCTACTGTGATGCCAACAGTCACTCTGAGCTGCAGAATTCAGTGGCAGCAAATGTTGAAGAAGTTCATGGCTTGCACAGAAAGTGTATTTGTGGAAGAGTGGCAAGGAAAAAGCCCTGACTAAAAAACATATCCTTACCCATAAAGATATTGTAAGGCATCACTTAGAAAATGCTGTAAAGATGTGGAAGAAGGTCTTGTGGTTGGATGAGACTGAAGTGCAATTTTTTGGCCTCAACTGTAAGTGGTACATGAGGTGTAAATCTAATACTGCGCATCCCTGTGACCATCCCTACCGTAAAGTATGGTAGAGGTAGCATCATGTAATGTGGATGTTTTCAGCACAAAGGCCTGGAAATCTGGTCAGGATTGACGGGAAGATGAAGGTTGCTAAATAAAAAGAGATCCTGGATAAAACCTGCTAGCCTCTGTCAGAAAGCTTAAACTTGGGAGGAAGTTCAGCAGGACAATGACCCAAAGCACACTGCCAGAGCAACCATGGAGTGGCTACAAATGAAGAAAATGATGCTCTTGAGTGGCCCAGTCAGAGTCAGGACCTTTACCCAAATAAACATCTCTGGCAACAACACCTCAAGGTTGGTGTCCACTGACGCTCCACAACTAACCTGACATAGCTTGAATAATTTTGCAAGGAGGAATGGGCAAATCTTGCTCCATTACATTGTGCAAAGCTAATAGAGATTTATCCAAAAAGACTACTGACTTTAATATCTGTAAGAGGTGATTCAACTAAGAACTGAGCAAAGGGGGATGTATACTTTTGAACTGCTGATATTTCAGTTTTTGAATTTTTAATTTATCATTCTTTACAATTTTCCATTTTTGGACTCTACTATGAGAAAAAAGCTTGTGATTGACAAGTAAAAATTTTCAGTTAAATGGATCAAAATCCCTAGTTATAATTCTCCTTTAAGTGAACAAAGGGTTGGGGGCTGAACGCTTTTACAAAGATTTTGCATTGTTAACTGCTCTGGAAAATTAGATTACATGGGTTTGAGGAAGAGCCAACTAGCTAGATACAATATTGGCTCCATGGTTGGAAGCAAAAGAGCATGGCAGAAGATTGTGCTTCAGACTGGAGGTCTGTGAGTAGAGGTGTGCCTCATTTGTTAACATTGATCCAGCGCTGTTTGTCATCTCCATCAATGATGTGCATGAGAATATACAAGGCATGGTAATAACTTTAAAGATGACAAGTGGGCAGAAGAAGGTTATTCAGAATTACAGCAGGATTTTAATCAGCTGGGTAAGTGGGCAAATGGAATTTTTATTTAAATACATGGTGTGGCATTTTGGGAAGACAAGTCAGGGTACGATGTTCACTGTACGATGGCCCCAAGGAGCCAGTGCATAGTACACTGAAAAGTAGAGTCACAGGTAGACAGTGCGGTATACAAAGTGACCTTCATCAGACAGAAAATTCAGTACAGAATCTAGGAAATTATATTGCAGTTGTATAAGATGCTGGAGAGGCAGCCCTTGGAATATTATGTTCAGTTTTAGTCAGCCTGCTATAGGAAAGCTGTTATTAAGCTGGAAAGAAGACAGTACAGATTTATGATCATGTTGTCAAGTCTCAGAGAGAGAGGATGTGCAAACTAGGACTCTGTTCCTTGGTGTCTTAGGGGTGATCTTGCAGAAGTGCATAAAAACATAAGAGTGAAGGTACACTGTCTTTTTCCCAGGGTTTCTCAGCACTTGCTCTAAGATTACATACAAGCTCTGTTTCAGCAAAGTACAACCATGACAATATTGACAAACTTTTTGGATTCAACAATTTTGGTCTTGGTCACTTATAATGGGGACAGTGCTACCTGGTGGCAATTAAAGGTTACTACAGCATTATTTGACTGATGACTGGAAAACAACCTGCATTCTCAATGTAAGAAAATGTCACAAGGGACTTCACAGAATCATGATTTTTTAAAAAGTTAAATCTGAGTCACTTCTGGGATATCAAGGTAGATACTAAAAAAAAGGTTTAAGGAATGTCAAGCCAGATAAAAAGGCAGAGTTGTCATGAGGGAATTTCACAACCTTGCACAAGACACAGCAGTTATAAGCAAGCACGCATTAGAGGCCAGAATTAGTAAAGGGGAAGAGATGAGAAATGTGGAGGGATAGAACATTTGAAAAATGAAAGTGAGTATTTTAAAAGAGGTTTAAGTCAATGTAATGGGTTTATGTTGTCAACTGCTGGCAATGGGTTAGTGGATCATAACAATATAAACTCTTAAATGGTATTAAATATTTTGATCTACAATACAAAATTTACCAACACTAATGTTTATTTGAAGCATCAGAGTTCAGCAGCCTATTCAGAAGGCACTGTAATTGCTACTGCCAAGATATTGTTGTTGTTATAGCCAAGGAGATACCTGTCCCCTCTGTCTTACAAGCTTTCTGTATGAACTCTGCCAGCTAATACACACTGATTTATCAGGGAATATGCCATCTAAAAAAGTTCACATATGCAAGTACTTATAGAAAGAAAAACTTTTTTTTAATCTAATGGCTGGTCCTCAGACTGGCATTATTTCTAAGGCTCATCACTGAAATCAGACATATCACTCTTGTAACAACTGATCCCCAATTCATCATTTCTCAAGTGGCTTCAAGATCAATTAAGCTGTCAGCAAAGTAGTCTGAAATGATACAGAATTTGAAAGCAATTGAAATTTATGTAATCTTTCCAACAATTAGGAACAATCAGCTACTTCACATAAGTTCTTCCTAACTCCGGAAATTTAACAAAGTAAGATAACATCTTCAGAAAGCACTTTTAAATACAAATTTATCAAAGGGCAGGGCACAAATTCTTAACCTTCCTTGCTTATCTACCTGCCTGTTCATTGCTGGCTTCTCCTTCATATGCTTCTACTTGGAAGTATATTTTAATCACATCCCAAACCTGACCCATTTCTCCAAAAATTCATCTCCTTCACTGATCTTCTGCTCTGCGCTGAAGACTGCCACAAGCAGAATTATAAATGACATCCTCTGTAGTTTTCGTGTGTATTTCTCCTTATCAACCTTGCATTGCCAGCTCAAGACAAGCTGAATCAGGCCAGAGACAACCTGATCATTCTACTTGACCCAGAATTTCAAATCTTAAATGAACGACAACTTTTCCAGAATGCAATCAGGGATGCTATCTACAGTCACTCCATTTCCAGTATATTGAAATTACATCCATCACAATCTAGCACCATATATCCACAAATTCACTCAATTGTACATCTTTCCCTTTTCTACGTCTAGAAGTACTTGCAGTATCTTCCCTCAGCACCCTATCCCATAATCCTCACTCACCCAATATTCACATGTGACACTTTCCTCCCATTCTAGATCTTGAGTACTGTATTTCTCTGTTAAGTGTTGCTACATAAATACAAAACATCTCTTAATGCAGACCTTCCATTAATATACAAGAATAATGCCCAAGGTTGTGAAAGTATTATTCTTGTTTACTGATGCAAGAATGCCATGCATAAACCACAGCTCAAACTGAATTCTAAATCATTGAACCAGGAAATTGGAAAGAGTTGTTTTCATGTAACTGACCAAAAGCCTTCAACTAGTTCCTTTTTCATATTAACTTCTGTTTTTCTCAATATATACAATATTTATAATTTTCAATTCATCAGACTTGCTACTGAACCTCTTTACTCAAAATTCCATTAAAGCTCAGCGCTCTGTCAACAATATTACAGTTTTCATAAAGAACTGCAAAGGTATTTAGCTCCATCCAGCAGCAGGATTAGGTACTGCAACAATATATTAGATAACCAAGCTTCAGTGGTAAAGATTTTTTTGGGGAGGGTTTGGAAGAAATGCAGCTGAAGTACCAATGTGAATCAATTCAGAATGTTACTCATATGAAAATATTGCTTTAACCATATACAACCAGGCATTAAGATGCCACAGTGACTTGGCCACTTGGATTCAGAATTGACTTGCCCACAAAAAACAAAATATAAATAAGTAGAATGAAATTTGGATGGGTGGGTTGATATATTCTCAGACAATATGCAGATTAGTGGTATTGTGCAGTATAGAAGATTGTCAAAGGATATAGCAGGTTTTAAATCAATTGCAGATATAGATGGAGAACCAGCAGATAAAGCCAAGTCCAGGCAAGGGTGTAGTGCTGCACTTTGGAAGGTTGAATACAAAGGACAGTATACTGTTAATGGCAAGACCCTTACCAAGTGATCTTGGGTGCATGTCCATAGCTTGCTGTAAGTGGCTACACAAATGATGATATAAAATACTTGATTTTATTAATCAAGGCACTGAATTCAAGTCAGAAAGTTGTAATGCAGCTTTATAAAACTGGTCAGGCCTCACCTGGAACACTACATTCAATCCTGGTCAGCCCTTTAGAGGAAGGATTAGATAGAGGGCAAAAGAGGTTTGCTACGTTGCTGTCTAGATTAAAGGGCATATGTATAAGGAGAGGTTGAACAAACTTGTGTTGTTTTCTCTGGCATAGTGCAGGCTGAGGGGAGATCTGTTAGAGGTTTATTTGGTTATGAGAAGAAAAGACAGAATAGAGAACAGGGTCTTCTTCCCAGAATTGAAATATCCAATACCAGCGGGGATAAATTTAAGGTGAGGGGGCGTTCAAAGGAGATGGGTGACAAATTTTTAAATAAAACACAGAAAATGGTAGGTCCCTGGAATGCACTACCAGAGGGGGTAGAGGAGGCAAATAGAACAGGCACTTCAGATTCTCTAAGATAGGCACATGAATGTGCAGAGAATAGAGGAGTATGGATATTTCATAGGCAGAAGTGATTTAATAACTAGTTTAATTAGTTCAGCACAACATCATGGGCTGAAAGGTCTGCTCATCTACTGTACTGTTCCACATTCTGCTGTTTGACACAGAAAAGAATGTTAATGCTAGAATTTAAGAGCCTACCTTCCATTCAGACCATTGCAAAATAAAGATTCCTGATTGGTCAAAGCATCAAGGGATATGGTGAGAGGGGTTGAATGGGATCTGGGATCAGCCATAATGGAATGATGGAGTGAATTTAATGGGCTGAATGGCCTAATTATGTCTTATGGTCTATTATCATAACAAGACATTTAGTATATCCATAAAGAGGAAAACCTATTTAAAATGCTGGGAATTACAACTTGAAGTTTTGTGTCTTTGACAGCCTCATTTGATTAAAATTATTTTTAGCATTTATAGAGCTGAAGCTTAAAAAAAACACAGTACAGCCCTTCAGCCCACAATGTGGTGCTAAACTAATCAAGGTATTGACAGCTAATCCATTTTGCCCAAACATGATCTATATCCCTCCATTCCCTATACAATATGTCTAACAGCATGTTAAAACAGCTCAATTATATCTGCCTCCACCACCCACCCCAGCAGCGTATTCCAGACATCCACTGTGAAAATCAAAACCTGTCCACACATCATCTTTGAAGTTTCCTCCTCTCACCTTAAGTGCATATGTGTATATATATAGATATATATAGACCACTCCGTACATTGATGCTGTTAAAAGGTCCTGCCATTAATTGTGTATTTTTCCTTCTCATTTGATCTCCCAAAGTGCAACACCTCAATTGCCCAGATTAAACTTCATCTGTCATTTCTCCACCATATCAGCAAATGAGCAAAATCCCACAGTATCCTTTAGAAACCTTCTACACTATTTACCACACTAGTCTGTCGTTTGCATACTTATTAACCTATCCATCTACAATTTCATACAAGTCATTCATGCGAGTTCCTGCAGAACACTTTCAATGGAAGTCTGGGTTTCCATTCAAATAGCATGTCATCACCAATTTTAAATAACTTTCTGCTTCACAATCTAAATTAAAGCTTAGTTATTAGAACAAGCTTTGCATCTCCATAATGCTCACCTATTTTACACGACACTAACAGCCCATTCAATTCTCTAGACACAAGACAACCACCTTTGAGAGTTTCTAAATTAAACTTATGACATCTGAATTTCCAGAAGCTTTGTTTACACTACACTTCAACCCACTACTGCCACCTCATCTCATTCCTGTCAAGATTCTAAACCAGTTTAGTAGGGTTTTTTTCCCAGTTTTTTTTTCCAAACCTAGTTGAGTTTACAAAAATATTGATAGAAAAGTTAGGATTACCAGATATACCCAGTGTTACCACTGAACTAACTAAAAATCAAACATCTTATTCCAGAAGAATATTCGTAAAACTTGCAAGTTTAGAAGAACAATTTAGACTTTTTTTTAAACTGATGGGGTTCCTTTCCAAAGAAACAAATGGGGAATTCCCTACCTCCTTCACCTAGATGCAATATTTCTGCAGACAATGCAGCAACCACATAGGAGAACCCTGCACCCTAGCTCACCCCATCAATGTCATTGGCTCCAATGCAGCGCAAGAGACAATGCCCTCTCAATATTCCCAGACAACCTAAATAATTGCTTTGGAAAATGAGAAGGAAAATTAGAGGAAAACAATTATTGCTTTACATCTCCTCACATTTGCAATTTTACATCAGCCTTTTTATATGCCAAGGTTTCAACCAACATCTGCACATCTCTGATATACAGGCCACTTCCACACTCAAAAATTGCTCTGACTAGCCTACAATGTTTCACACAAACATAAGTAATAGAAGCAAGAATGGACTAATTCAATGTGCTCAACCATTTAATAAGATTATGACTGATCTGATTGTAACCTCAATTCTCCATTCTAATCCAACCCACAGTAGTCTTTCACAACTAACTTATCAAGAAGCTTTGAAAACTTCATAGACACTGCTTCCCTTTCTGACTACTGAGTAGTTCCTATTAGCCAGCTTCTATTCATCTTATCTCCACCAGCATGAGATTCTCCACAATAACTTTTGATCTGGCACCTTATCAAACGCAACCTTGGAATTCTTACATTGTATATTGACTCCTTTACTCACAGCATATGCTACTCCCTTAGAGCTCCAAATTATTGAGCAAACATGATTTCCCCTTCAAAAAGACATGTTCTTTTTCCTCGATCTCATATTTTAAGTATTTTAACACTTAAAACATTTTAGCAATGACCTCTAGTATTTTCCCCAAAACAATATATTAAGTGATACACACAAAATGCTGGAGGAACTCAGCAGGCCAGGCATCATCTATGGAAAAGAGTAAATAGTCAGTGTTTTGGGCTGAGACCTTTTATCTGCCTGGCCTGCGGAGTTCCTCCAGCATTTTGTGTGTATTACTTTCATTTCCAGCATCTTCCCTCTCTATGAGTAATATTTACACCTGTAATTTTCTAATTTAATAAAGCCTTTCCTGTATCTAGGGAATTTTAATAAATTAAAGCCAGCACATCAACTATCTCACTAGCCACACTTTTTAGAATCTAGGATGAAGTATATATCAGGACATGAGATTTGACATTCCATAGATTCAAAATACCAACACCCCTGTAATTGGAATTTTCCTGGAGTTCCTCTCCCCCCTTCAATTCCCAATTTATGCAATCCCTGGAATATTAAAAGTAGACTCTCCAATTATGACTAAAGCAAAGTACCCATTTAATTCATCTACCTTCTCCTTGTTTTCCATTACTAATTTCCAAGGCTTTTTTTTCCTACCAAAAGTGATCAGCTCAAGAAAAGCCTAACTGATTTTTCCTAAGGAAAGGTCTATTGAGTAAGCTCTTGCATACAAAAGGGAGAAAGGCAGGATTTAACAGGGTGGCCATACTAGAGCAGCCATTTTGAGAAGGGCTGCTTTAGGTCTAGGTGCAGAGGCTTTGGCAAAGAGGCTAAGCAGTGACAAGGTATGACAAGTCAAAGAAAGGCCTTTCCTTTGTCTTGAAAGGGCTTTCTTTTTTCTGTACCTTTCTCTTACTCAATATTAACTTCAGAGGTCGAAATAACAGTCAGCAGAGGAGTATGCTCCTCCTACGAGCTGTGGAAGATCAGGGAAAAGTCAGGTGTTGTTGATGACTACATTTTCAGGAAGTGTGTTCAACTACAGCTCCTCTCAGACCACATGGATCAACTGGAGCAGAAGCTGGATTCACTGACGAGCTTGCAAGAGGCAGAGCATGTTATTGACAGAAACTTTGGGAATATGGTCAGACCTCAGGTTCACCCAGAAAGATAGGTGACCACCAGGAATGCTGGAATCCCTTGAGGTTATTTCCTTCTCTAACAAGTATACTGTTTTGGATACTTTTTTGCTGGGGGAGGGCAGTTGGCTTCCAAGCAAGCAACAGCAGAACATCAGCAGCCAGAGCAGTGACTGTTGTACAGCAGAATAGGTCAAAGTCTAGGCAAGCAGTAATGATGGACGACATGTTAGTCAAGAGCTTACAAAGATGATTCTGTGACCACGAGCAAGGCTCCAATTTGAAGTGTTGCCTCCTTAGTGCCAGAGTCAAGGATATCTTTGACACAGGACTTACTCAAAGGGAAGGGTGTGCAGCCTGAGGTCATGGTCTACACTGGTACCAATGATTCAGGCAACCTGAAAGATAAAATGCTCCAAAGCAAATGCAGAGGGTTTGCAGAAGATTAAAGAGCAGGACTTCCAGGGTTGTTATCACAGAATTACTTCCTGTGTCATGTGCTAATGAGATTAGGAGTACGTGTAGCGGCCAATTCTAACAAACCAATTGCCACTGCTGGCAACCTGTCATAGGCTGTTATCCTTGTATGACACACCCTCCAATCAATCCAATACTAATGTTTCAAAAATTCAAAGAACTGCATTCAATCCTTTCTTAGCAACTAAGTGTAATTAGGTGGTGTAATTATGCATACTTCAGAATAGTTAAGTAAAATTTAGCGGTCAACAAAAGATATGATATCTGGCAGTCTCCAGAACCAAATTCCCTAAAGTTACAACAGGATAATGATCAAATGGGAAAGTGGAGGAAAGAATGGCTAATGGAATTTAAATCATACAAGAAATCATGCATTTTGAGAAGATAAGCCAAGAAGGACATACAATGAATGTCAAGGCCCTGGGGAATATTGTTGAATAGAGAAATCTAGAGATTCAAGTTCCCTGAAAGTGGCAACACGGGTAGACAAGGTAGTAAGAGTACTCCATCAGCTGAGGCACCGAGTACAAGAGTTCAGACATCATTTTGCTTCTGTACATGATATTGGTTAGACCTCACTCTGAGAACTGTCTGCCATTCTAGTCTCCATACTACAAGAAGGATATAATAAAGCTACAGAGGATGCAGAAAATATTGACAAAGCTGTTGCTTGGCTTGGATAAGGAGAGATTGGAGAGGCTGGGTCTGTGTTCTCTGGTGCAAAGATGGCCAAGAGGTGACATGCTAGAGGTATACAATACTGTGCAAAAGTCTTAGGCATTCTAGAGTTTTTTTTATATAAATTTTGTTTTAGTTTATTTTTTGCCTTCTGCATTGCTGTGTCAGTACAAAAGAGTAAATTTTAGATTTCTAAACATTCAATTTCCAAAAAATCGTATGCTAACAGAATTTTTTATATTTTGTTAAAGAAAGTAACATATTAAGCAACTGATGTTTCAAAAATTACTTTGTGATTTTTGTTTAATCATGCACTAGGCTAAATACCTACAAAAAGGTGTTAATGATCAAAGATGTCATGAGTTGAATGAACAAAACTGATCAACTGAAACATAAACGAGTATAAAAGGAATCAAATTGAGTGAAAGACACACAAAATAAAAGGTGTGTGGTAGATGTGACAGTTTACTCTTCAAATCATTCATTCTTACACCATGACAAGAGTGAGCATTGCAGCAAGACACAAGATGGTCACCCTGCATCGGCAAGGTCTCTCCCAAGCTGAAATTTCACAGCAGACCAAAATTTCAAGATGTGCTGTCCAAGCTCTGTTAAAGTAGCACAAAGAAACAATCGAGGATGAGGGCCAGAAATACAGTGCTCGTCCACAGAAACAGGAGAGAGAAACATTAAACTGACATCCCTCCTAAATCAGAAGTCATCCAGCACTGCTATTAGCTCTGAACTCACAGAAACCACTGGAACCCAAGTACATCCCTTCACAGTCCAGAGAAGCCTTGTCAGAAGTGACCTTCATGGAAGAGTTCCTGGCAAAAAGCCATTCCTCTGAAGTGGAAACAAGGCCACCTACCCACAAAAACTGGGGTGCAGAACAATGGCAGGAAGTGCTTGGGACTGACTGGTCAACATTTGAAATTTTTGGCTCAAACAGGAGGCAGTTTGTTCATAGAAGAGCTGGACAGTGTTAGATAGATGAGTGTTTGCAGCCAATTGTGAAGTACGGCGGAGGTTTCCTGCAGGTTTGGGGCTGCATTTCTGCAAATAGAGTTGGTGATCTGGTCAGAATTAATGGATTCCTCAATGCTGAGAAGAACATGCAGATTCTCATCCTCCACACAATACCATCAGAGGTGTCCGATCAGTCTCAACTTCATTCTGCAGCAGGACAATAACTCCAAACAGACAGCCAAGGTCATAAAGAATTCTCTTCAGAAAAATGAAGAACAAGAAGTTCTGCAACAGGTGTATGGCCGCTTCAGAGCCCTGATCTCAACATCAACGAGACTGCCTGGGATTACCTGAAGAGACAAAAGCAAGCAGGACATCCAGGTCTACAAAAAAAATTGTGCATGTTTTCCAAGATGCTTGGAACAAACTACCAGCCAATTTTCTTAAAACTGCATGACAGTGTACCTAAGAGAATTGATGCAGTGTTAAAGGTACAGGGTGGTCACACCAAAAATTGATTTGATTTTGTTTTTTTTACTGTACACTGCTCTTTATGGTAAACACTTTGATATTTAGCAACTATTCATTTCATTATTTTTGAAAGCATCTTTACTTTACAGATTTTTTTTACATGTGCCTAGGGCTTTTGCACAGTACTGTGTAACATTACAAGAAGCAGAGATAAGGTGGATACCAAAAGTCTTTTTACAATGGTAAGTGTGTCTAAAACTAGAGGGTTTAAGTTTAAGGCAAGCAAGAGAGAAGAGGTTTAAAAGAGGATTCAAGGGGATATTTTTTCCCAAGCAAAGAGGAGTTGCTATCTGAAATGAGCTGTCATAGATGATGGTAGTGGCAAAAACATTAACAACATTTAAGAGGCATCCAGAAAAATTATTAAGCCAGGCAAGGAGCATTGGAATTAATGGAAGCAAGTGGGATTAGTAAAACTTTGTGGCCTATTTCTCTGCTGTACAACACTATAACTCTCCATAGGACCAACATTCATCTTATTAAGTTAACTGTCTTTTCAGAAACTCAGTATAATTTCTGGATATCCTTGTGCTCTAATTTTTCATAATTATATTTGTCTTCTTTTTTGCAGAACTTAAACATAAAACAGAGGAGCAGAATTAGACCATTCAGCTCATCAAGTTTGCTCCATTATTCAATCATGGCTGATTTATTTTCCCTCTCAACCTCATTATCCTGCCTTCTCCCAGTAACCTTTGATGTCTTTGTTGAACAAGAACCTATCCATATCTGGTTTAAATATACCCAATGACATGGCCTCCACAGCCATCTGTGGCAATGAATTCTAGGCCTTTCAATATTTGGTAGGTTTTAATGAGATTCCTTTATTCCTCAAACTCCAACGAGTATAGACAAGGAGCCATCAAACACTCCTTGTACCCTTTCATTCCAGGGATCATTCTCATAAATCTCCTCCAGGCACTTTCCAATGACAGCACATCCGTTCTTAGATATGAAGCTCTGAATACTCCAAATGCTGTCTGACCAACGTCTTAAAGCCTCAGCATTACGTCCTTGTTTTTAATATTCTACTCTTCCAAACATGAACGCTAACATTGCAATTGCCTTCCTTACTATTAACTTTGTGCACTAGGACTCCTAAGACCCTTTACAACACCGATGTCTGAATCTGCTCCTTGTTTAGAAAATAATCTATGCCTTTATTCCTTTCATCAAAGTGCATAACCATACTTTCTTACTGTATTTATCTGCCACTTGTTTGCCCATTCTACTAATCTGCTCAAGTCCTTTTGCAGACTCCCTGCTTCCTCAGCACTACCTGCCCCTCCAACTATCTTTGTATCATCCACAAACTTGGCAACACAAAGCCATTAATCCCATCATTCAGATAACTGACATAATACATGAAAAATAGTGGACCCAACAACAGCCCCTGCAGAACACTACTAGTTACCAGTAGCCAACAAGAACCCATTTATTCCCACTCTTTGCCTTCTGCCACTTAGCCAATCTTCTTGGCCATGCTAGTATTTTTCCTGTAAAGACATGGAAAGTTTGATTATGCTCTGTCCAATCTTTTGACCTGCCCCGTATTTGGACAAATCTTATGCACTTGATACTATTTTGAATGTTTTTCAGTGAAATACAAACGGCCTGTCCTCTCTTAGAATCTTCTGTCTTTGTAAAGTTTTTTTTTCGCAACCCATTCCTTAGCCAGTCTTAAGCAATATGGGCATCGAGGGAGAGAGGAAGAGGAGAGCCACCCGCAGTACCACTGATGAGGCACAGAGGGCCTCAAGATGGCTGTGGCTCAAGAGAGGGGAGCCATAGAGTCATATGTAGCCAGCCATCTGGGCACAAGCTGGGGTCTGATCAACCCTGGCTGGGTCACCTGGAGGAGGATGTATGATGTTGAAAGACCCAAAACACCCGATGATTCCAGGAACATCACTGAAGGTGTACCCAGAGACATCAGTAGATGTATGTACACTGAATTATTCTGACCCTGAATACATACACATGTACTTGTATACACCCACACAAAAAAACATCTTTTCTACCATTTGTGCAATTTCAAAGTCCAAGATAATGTAACTTCTCCAGATAGGTTCCTACTCACCCTTTGCACTGTAGTTTAACATATTTAATTCCTTCTTTCTCTATTTCAGCCTTTTCATAAAACCTGCTTGTGTTTGTTAAATCAACCAGGAGTCCCATTTTCACCTAAAAAGAACATCAGAAACATAAAAAGTGTAATTAGGTTAATCAGGCATTCCACAATTACTTGTAAATTGTAAATGTTCCATAGAAATAACTGAACTTCTACCCAATGTTAATAAAAATAATGATTAAGTGTACATCACTGTACTCTGGGAGAAAATTGTTTAAATGCAAGGCACGAAAAAGCTTCAGACAAACAAATGGACCCTCCTACAAATCCCTCCCTTCACCTTCTCATATTCCCTGTCAGCTGGCCTCCAGCCATACTGAATATCTGCCCACACTCCCAGATGCTTTCCAACCACAGCACACATTAATCCATTTCCCTAAGGCACACCATCCACATATTTGGTCACACTCCCACCACATTGCTTCCTCAGACATGGCTCCTGAGCCTTGCAATTAAGAACACAATCAGAATCAGGTATAACATCACTGGCATATGTGGTGAAATTTGTTAACTTTGCAGCAGTGCAATGCAATACGTAATAATAGATACAAAAACTAAAACACAGTAAGTACATAATATATATTAAATAGCTAAATTAAATAAATAGTGCAAAAAAATGAAATCAAAAAGTAGTGAGGTAGCGTTCATGGATTCAATGTCCATTTGCAGGATGGAGCTACAACGGCGCTTACGACTCCTTCAGCTCAGCTGCAGAAACAGCTTAATTTCTACCTTTGATGTCTCTCTTTGTCCTCTTCAGAGTGGATGGGGTTGTGTTGGAGACCTTGACCTGGAGTTACACTCAGATTTCAGTTCTTTGCGGTGGTGGGACCCGCTCCCAAGAGCTCATGACCAGCTCTTCTTTGAAATCTCAAGGACATGGCCCAGAAAACGAGCGCACCTTTGGTGTTCCGAGGCTTCACAACCCTGTGGACGAGCCGACTCAAAGCCAGTGCTACCGACTGAAGCATCACAAGAGGAAACAGAACATCAGGAGCAGCGGATCAGCTGTTTAAGGCTCAGCACTCAGCGAATCACTCTCTCTCTCTCTCTCCCCCTCTCGTTGGTGGAGTAGAGTTTGTTGCCGATTCAGACTTTATCATCACAAATCAGTAAGTTGTTTCATTATGTCTCCTCTCTCACTGTGAAAGGGGGACACTTCTCTTTCCCTTTATTCTGTGGTTTGTCGAATTGTGAGATGAACAATTAGTTTTTGTTGTACTGCAGATCATGGTCTCTCCTAGGGGCTTTGCTATTGCTGACTTTGTGGGTGCAGGGTGCTGAAGCTTTTTTTGTGGATGTGGGTGGGGGTAAGGGTGACGGAGAGTCGTTGCTTTGCTACTGCTTGTGCGTGGGAGGGGCGAGTAGGGGGCTTTGGCATTCTAACATTTTGGGATACTTCTGTTTTCATGGATGTCTGTGAAGATCAAGAATTTCAGGATGTATGTCGCATACATTTCTCTGATATTAAATGGAACTACTGAGGGGAAGAAGCTCTTCCTGAATCGCTGAGTGTGTGCCTTCAGGCTTCCGTCCCTCCTTCCTGATGGTAACAATGAGAAGAGGGTATGTCCTGGGTGGTGGGGGTCTTTGATGACGGAAGCTGCTTTCCTGAGTCATAGCTCCTTGAAGATACCTTGGATATTACGGAGGCTGACACCCACGATGAAGCTAAGTAATTTTACAACTCTCTGCAGCTTGCTACAATCCTATGCAATAGCCTCCCTATTCCAGATAGTGAAGTAGTGCTCTCAACCTGTATCTTACCATATACACAATAAACTTGATGACATACTGTATACTTAAGTTACTTGCCTTCAAACTCTTTAAATAATTTGACAGCATACTTGGATGGAATCGATTCTCTTCAGGAACGTAATCATCATATCTGGATCCCAACATAGTTTTCAAAGGTAAAAATTTTCCTGAAAAACAATTATAGAAAACCAAACAAAGTCATTTGGTCTATCAAGTTGACACATTGAATCACATATTTGATCAGAGAGAGGACAGATTATTTTATGGCCATTTCTTTTCTCCTGAAATTTTGTTTATGATTGGAAACCTCAGAATACCAACATTTTAGCTATATCCAACCTACTATTATTTTCTTTTACCAATTGTCAATGACCTTTACTAGTCTCTGATCACACAACCTCTACCAACCAATGCTCTCAATTATTATTCCAACAAAACACACACCATCTTCTAGTCCTGCATCTATTCCTGCTTTTCTCAGATGTTTTAGTAAAAAAGATCAGTTGTATTTGTCACATGTACATTAAAACATCAGTGAAACAACAGGCAAAAATCAAAGGTGGTGACAAATCAGCATATGGAAGGGAGATTGAAAATCTGGCTGAGTGGTGCCATAACAACAACCTTTCACTCAATGTCAGCAAGACCAAAGAGCTGATTGTTGACTCCAGAAGGAAACAGAGGTCCATAAGTCATTCCTCATTGGAGGATCAGAGGTGGAGAAGGTCAGCAACTTTAAATTCCTCAGGTTTATTACTTCAGTAAATGAAATGTTGTCACAAGAAAGCAGCATCCATGATCAGGTAACCCCACCACCCAGGAAACGCTCCCTTCTCACCGCTGCCATCAAGAAGAAAGTACAAGAGCCTCAGCACTCACACCACTAGGATCAGGAACAGTTATTAACCTTTAACCATCAGGCTCTTGAACCAAACAGGGCAACTTCACTCAACTTCACTTGCCCCAGCATTAAAATGTTCCCACAACCTATGGACTCACTTTCAAGGACTTTTCATCTCATGTTCTCAATGCTTATTGCTTATTCATTTATTAATATTTCTTTCTTTTTGTATTTGCACAGTTTGTTGTCTTTTGCGCACTGGTTGAACACCCAAATTGGTGCCGTCTTTAAATGATTCTATTATGGTTATTATTCTAGTATGGATTTATTGAATATGCCCGGATCATCTACTCCACAGGTCTAGTGAACATGTTATAAATGTCATCCGTTCACACAGCACAGAAGCAGGCGCTTTGACCCAATGTGCCATCAATTACCTTTCAATATTTTCATTTTACAGAATTGAGCCAGCTTTTTATGCTTAGTGTTTCAAATAGTTAGCTAAAAAGTTATTTCCACCATCACTCAGCAGAGCATTCCAGATTTCATACACCCCCAATTGGAGAAAGTTCATCCTCAAATCCTTTCTAACTCTCCTATCCCTTACCTTAAAGCCAAAGCTTTCTGGTCAAAGACACTTAAGGGGTAAAGTTAGTCTCAGTATCTAGCCTTATAATTCCCCAGTATCCTTAATCACCATAATCCCCAATCAGATTCACCTTAAACTTCTCTACGTGAACAAAAACAAACCCATTCTATACAATCTGTCCTCATTTCTGGAACACACCAGCCCAAGTAGCATTCTAGTCAATCTCCTCTGCACCCTCTAAAGTGCAGTCAAATCCTTCCAATAGATTGATGACCATAACGAGGCTTTATGGGCACAACTGAGGAATAAGAAAGGTATAACCATGTTAATGGTATTATAGACCATCCAACAGTCCACGGGATTTAGAGGAGCAAATTTACAGAGAGATTGCAGGCTGTTGCAAGAAACACCAGTAGTGATAATTGATCATTTTAACTTTCCACATATTGACTGAGATTCCCATACTGTAAAAGGGCTAGATGGGAAAGAATTTGTCAAATGTGTTCTGGAAAGTTTCCTTAATCAGTATATATAAAGTCCCAACTAGAGAGAATACAATATTAGATTTCCTATCAGGAATGAGACAAGGCAGGTGACAGAAGTTTGCGTAGGGTGACACATTGTATTGAGTGATCCTAATGCCATTAACTTCAAGATAATTATGGAAAAAGATAGGTCTGGTCCACAGGTTAACATTCTGAATTGGAGAAAGGCCAATTTGGATGATATCAGAAAGGACCTGGCAACTGTGGATTGGGATAGGTTGTTCTCTGGCAAAGGTGTACTTGGTAAATTGGAGGCCTTCAAAAGTGAAATTTTGAGAGTACAGAGTTTGTATGTTCCTGCCAGAATAAAAGGCAAGGATTACAGATTATGCAGGGATTCCCAACATTTTTTGTGCCATAGACCACTACCATTAACCAAGGGGTTCGTGGATCCCAGGTTGGGAACCCCCGGATTAATGGAATTTGGTTTTCAAAGTCCTGGTTAAGAAAAAGGAGATGCATAGTAGGAACAGACAGGCAGGAACAAATGAGATACTTGAAGAGTATAAGAAATGCAAGAGAACACTTAAGAAGGAAATCAGGAGGGCTAAATAAAGACACAAGGTTATTCTAGCAGACAATTACAGAGTAGGTGGTGTTTTCTGTCTTGAAGCAAATTAGGGTGGATAAATCACCAGGGTCTGACAAAGTGTTCCCTTGGACCTTGTGAGAGGCTGATGCAGGAATTGCGGGGGGCACTAGCAGAGATATTTAAAACATCGTTAGCCACAGGTGAAGAGCCGGAGGATTAAACAATAGCTAATGTTCGATTGTTTAAGAAACGCTCTAAAAATAAGCCAGGGAATTATTGACAGTGAGCCTTACATCAGTAGTGAGAAAGTTATTGAAAGGTTTTCGAAGGAACCAGGTATATACTTATTTGGATGAAAAGGGACAGATCAGAGATAGTCAATATGACTTTGTGTGTGGCAAGTCATGTCTAATCAATCTTATAGTTGTTCATGAAAGTTACCAGGAAAGTTGAAGAAGGAAAGCAATGAATGTTGTGATAATCCCATGTGGAAGGCTGGTCAAGAAGGTTCAGTTGTTTGGCATTCAAGATGTAGCAGTATATTGGTTTAGGCACTGACTTTGTAGAAGAAGCCAGAGAGTGGTTGTAGATGGTTGCCTCTCTGACTGGAGGCCTGTGACTAGTAGTGCACTGTAGGGATCAGTGCTGGATCCATTGTTTACTATTTGCATGATAATGTGATAATCTGGATCAGTAAATTTGGGGATGACACCAATATTGGGGTGTACTGAATAGTGAGTAAGACCAAAGCTTGTAGCAGGATCTGGAAAATTGAGCTGATAAGTGGCAAATGGAATTTAATGCAGACAAATGTGAGGTGTTGCACTTTGGGTAGAACAATCAGGATAGGTCTCACACAGTGAGCAGTAGGGCACTAAAGAGTACACAATAGGACAGAGGGGTCCGGGAATACAGATCCATAATTCATTGAAAACGGCATCACAGGTAGATAAAGGAAGTTTTTGGCACATTGGCCTTCATAAGTCAATGTATTGAGGACCAGAGTTGGGATGTTACCGGGTATGTTGAAATTGTATAAGAGATTGTTGAGGCTTGATTTGCAGAATTGTGTGCAATTTTGGTTATCTACCAACAGGAAAGATGTAAACAAGGTTGAAAGAGTGCAGAGAACATTTACAAGAACGTTGCCAGGACTTGAGAATCTAAGTTACAGGGTAAGGTTGACTAAGTTATGACTTTATTCCTTAAAATGTAGATGATTAAGGGGAGATATGATCGCGGGGTATAGATAGCGTAAATGCAAGTAGGCTTTTTCCATTGAGGTTGGGTGAAACTACAACTAGAGGTCATGGGCTAAGGGTGAAATGCTTAAGGGGAACATAAGGGGGAACTACTTCACTCAGAGGGTGGCAAGAGTGTGGAACGAGTTGATAACACAAGTGGAGGATGACAGAGCAGATTTCAACATTTAAGAGAAATTCGGATAGGTACATGTTCAAGAAGAAGTTTGGAGGGCTGTGGTCCAGGTGCAGGCTGATGGGACTAGGCACATGAATGGTTCAGCACTGAATTGATGGCTCAAGGCCATCTGTAGTGTTCTACAACTCTATGACAGCAACTACTATTCCAGCTAGAGTCTAACAAAAATTACCTTGCTTACTACAGCCACCTTGCTTTCATATTCTATGTCTTGGCTAATGAAGTATCCTTCATAACCACCTTGTCTGCCTGTCCTTCTGCCGCCACAGATCCTTGGACAAAGGTCTCTCTGTTCCTCAGTACTTCTGGTGGTTTTCCCAAAATACCTGTTATTTCTCTGCTCATCCTATGAGTTCATCAATATTGTTCTATAAAAAAATGACAATCCTTACTCTCAACAGTACCACCAATCCATGTGTATTTTGGGAACTTTCTATGTTCACATCAAGATCATTATTACTGTACATAAAACAGCAAAGGCTTCAACTGTCTAATTGTCCACTAACATTCACAAATCTTCAATCTGATCCATTTTCTTTTCGTCTTGGGTAGTTCCTCTAAATTGAGGATTATTTGATTCTCTACAAATTCTGAACTGGCTGTTGAGGTGAATCCAGGATTGAGACTGTGCTGCAGATGGGGAAGGAAATACTTGAATGGGTAAGGTACATTGGAGGTATTGTACAGCTTCTACCATTAATGTTAGTACTCTGCATGTCCCCACAGATGAGTTGCTTCATGTTCTTTCTCCATTTTGCATTAGGGTCTGTATAGAAATATGCTTTTTCGCATCAGGTCCACACCAATATCAAACACCCATTTATATTAACTCTACACTAAAAACATTTTTACTTCTCATGTTCCCAAAACCTCTCCCTAAAATGCAACAATTTATAGTGTTCAACTAACCTATAATTTACATATTTTGGTTGGTGGGGCTCATCACCAACAACGATGAGATGACCTACAGAGAGGAGGTGGAAGAGCTGAAGACCTGGTGCCAGACAAATAACCTCTTTCTCAATGTCAGCAAGACAAAGGAGATGGTTATCAACTTCAGAACTCGCACTCACACCCCTCATTACATCGGTGGCACAGTAATGGAAACTGCAAACAGTTTCAAACTCCCAGAGTGCACATTTCGTATAACCTCTCATGCTCGTAGAATAGATTCCCACACAATTAAGAAAACTCACCAACACATCTATTTTCTGAGGAGGTTGAAGAAAGCTGGACTACGTACATCAGTATTAACAATCTTCTGTAGATGCACAGTAGAGAGCGTCCTAACATGTTGCATCACTGCATGGTACAGAAACTACACTACTGTGGGCAGGAAGGCTCTACAATAGGTAGTCAAAACTGCCCAAAGCAAAACCAGCATCAGCCTACCTACCATCAAGGTCACAGATACAGAAAGCAGCCAGAAAAGAGCCCAGCAATATCATGAAGTATTTCACCCAACCTGCTCAAGGACTGAGGAGGCAACGTAGCATCCACACCAGGGCCACTTGACTCAAAAACAGTTAATTTCCCAAGCACTAACACTAATCAGCACCTCCACCAACTAACCCACCCACCACCACTACTTTATCATTCCCCTTTCAGAGTCACCTATGTACAGATACTCATGTACTTAGCATCAAATTATGTACATACAATAAGTGTACAAGCTATCTTATATATTTATGTTTATTTTTTATCACTGTATTCTTTATCTTACTGTTTATTTGTGTTGCATTGGATCCGGAATAACAATTATTCCATTCCCCTTTACACTTGTGCACTGGAAATGACATGGGACAGTTCAAATTTTGAAATGGAAGTACCTAAAGGGATGAAACCCACCTGGTCACAAGGGGAACAGGCACAGGACTACAATTAAATTACCGAAACTTGCGAGGCACCAACTCTACTACCAGTGCAAATGTGCCACGCAGTAATCAAAGGGGTAAAATACCCGTTATAGAACAGAAGAATAAAAACACTTAAAACAACATTTGGGGGTTACCAGCTACAAAAGTACGGTTAATAATTCAGAAGGTTTTCTAAGAATGCTAAGAAAATATCAGCAAGACTTACAATGACTTCAAAAGGTGTGAATCTTCAGTATTAGTTAATCACAGAATAAACTAAACCACAAGAGATAAACAACAATAAAGACACTGGCTATCTGGTTCAACACACACATAGTGCTGGGGGAACTCAGCCAGCATCCCTGGAGGAGAATAAACAGTCAACATTTTGGGCCAAGACCAAGGATTGAAAAAGGTGGTGGTAGAAACCAGAATAAGATGGGGAGGAGGGAAAGCAGTATAAACTGGCAGGTGACAGGTAAAATCAAGTGAGGGGGAGGGTGGGTGGAGGAGACGGGGGGTAGGTGAAGTAAGAAACTAGGAGGTTGTAAGAAGCTATCTGGTTGTAGTGAGATCAGGAATAATGGACCCAATTTAAAATGTTTCTGAGGGAATCCAAGGTTACAACAGCCAGCTGTTAATTATAATAAAAGATAAACAGAAAGCCTAGATTAAGACAGACATGAGACTGTGTCCTGAGTCCCCTCCTCTAATTCCATGCTGCCACACAGCTCCAATCTGCTGATCAAATTCACAGATGACACAACATTGATCAGCCTTATTTCTAGTGGTGATGAGACAGCTTACAGAGGAGAGGTTGACACCCTAACACAGTGATGCCAAGATAACAACCTCTCCCTCAATGTCCAAAAAACAGAAGAGCTGATTGTGGATTGCAGGAGGAATGAAGACAGGCTCGGCCCAATCAACATCAATGGGTCTGCAGTCGAGAGAGTGAGTAGTTTCAAATTCCTCGGTATACACATCACCGAAGATCTCACCTGGACTGTACACACTGGCAAAAAAAGCACAACATCTTCTCTTCCACCTCAGGCAACTGAGCTCCCAAATCCTCAAGACCTTCTACAGGGGCACCATTGAGAGCATCCTCACTGGTTGTATCATCAGTAAACACGAAGTATACTGCAGATGTTGTGGTCAAATCAACACATACAAACAAGCTGGATGAACTCAGCAGGTCGGGCAGCATCCGTTGAATGGAGCAGTCAACATTTCGGGCCGAGACCCTTCATCAGGACTGAAGGAGGAGGGGGCAGGGACCCCATAAAGAAGGTGGGGGGAGGGTGGAAAACCAATCAGAGGAAAGATCAAGGGGTGGGGGAGGGGAAGCAGGGAGGGGATAGGCAGGAGAGGTGAAGAAGGAATCTAGGGGGAAAGCACTATGGGTAGTAGAAGAAGGCAGAATCATGAGAGAGGTGATAGGCAGCTAGAAGAGGAGACAGAGTGAAAGTGGGATGGGGGAAGGGAGAGGGAGGGAATTACTGGAAGTTGGAGAATTCAATGTTCATACCAAGGGGCTGGAGACTACCCAGACAGTATATGAGGTGTTGCTCCTCCAACCTGTGTTTGGCCTCATCATGGCAATAGAGGAGGCCATGTATGTACATATCCGAATGGGAATGTGAAGCAGAGTTGAAGTGAGTGGCAACCGGGAGATCCTGTCTGTTATTGCGGACAGAGCGGAGGTGCTCGACGAAGCGGTTCCCCAATCTGCATCAGGTCTCGCCGATGTAGAGGTGGACGCACTGGGAGCACCAGATGCAATAGAAGTGAAGTGTTGCCTCACCTGAGAGGACTGTTTGGGGCCCTGAATGATGGTAAGAGAGGAGGTGTAGGTTGCCACCCACTTCAACTCTGCTTCACATTCCCATTCAGATATGCCCATACATGGCCTCCTCTACTGCCATGATGAGGTCAAACTCAGGTTGGAGGAGCAACACCTCATATACCGTCTGGGTAGACTCCAGCCCCTTGGTATGAACATCGAATTCTTCAACTTCCGATAATTCCCTCCCTCTCCCTTCCCCCATCCCACTTTCACTCTGTCTCCTCTTCTAGCTGCCTATCACCTCTCTCATGATTCTGCCTTCTTCTACTACCCATAGTGCTTTCCCTTAGATTCCTTCTTCACCTCTCCTGCCTATCCCCTCCCTGCTTCCCCTTCCCCACCCCTTGATCTTTCCTCTGATTGGTTTTCCACCCTCCCCCCACCTTCTTTATGGGGACCCTGCCCCCCCCCCCCTTCTTCAGTCCTGACGAAGGGTCTCGGCCCGAAACGTTGACTGCTCCTTTCAACGGATGCTGCCCGACCTGCTGAGTTCGTCCAGCTTGTTTGATTGTGTTGGTTGTATCATTGCCTGGTACGGGAAATGCACCAACCTTGATCACTGGGCACTGTAGTGAGTGGTTCACAACAGCCCAGCGCATCTGTGGACATGAACTTCCCTCCATGGAGGACACTTACAACAGCAGGTGTGGAAAGAAGGCCTGGAAGATCATCAGACTCACCAGTCACCCCAACCATAAACTTTTTCAGCTGCTTCCATTTGGCAAACTGTACCACAGCATCAAAGTCAGGACCAACAGGCTACGGGACAGCTCCTTTCTACAAGCCATTAGACTTATAAATTCACATGTCTGTACATTGCAACAGAGTCGTAATGCAAAGTTGTTTACTCCCTCACATTATGGAATGGATGTAAGATTTAAATAAGTACAAATTCAAATTAAAACCCCAGGGGAGATGTGAGGTTCTTGTTTGAATCATCAGGAGAATTCCCTGTAATATCATGAGAACCTGGAAGCACTGTGAAAAACTGCTGTCAACTCAAAGTAGGAAGCCAGAGTCTAGGACGTGAAACAAAAGGGATATCACAAATTTGAGACCGATAACCTTATGTCTTGACAGGTAGTATATGGCACAGGTTATGAAAGTTTGTTCTTGGTCTCTGAAAATAATCATTTGAATAACACTAAGTATCGCTTTCAACAAATGAAATGTTCCTAATATTTAATAGGTACAACACCCATTCCAGTCAGCAGAGATGTAATGACCCTAACCCATCCTCCCCACAACAAGATTTTAGTAATATCTTCTAATCATTTCCTTTATCCACCTCAACCTCTTCTCATGATGGCCATTGCAGACAATATAGCCTACCCATCTGAGCCCCAATGCTGGAAAAATTACCTGAGAGATGACATTGACACTTATCCTGCCAGCAGATTTGGAGGATTCTGTGGCAAAAATATTGGCTGTACTGATCGTTCAGGAGGTGAGGCAGGTATAAATGGCACCTTAGTAAATCGTGACCTGTTTGCAATCTTGATCTTCATACATGCATTGCTCCACCCTCAGATGGCCGAAAGCTATGCTATAGCACTGAATGCATGACAAATTTCATGTGATGTCTATCTTCATTGAGAAATGGCTGCAGAGAAAAAAACATCCAAATCCTTTCAAGGTCAGAAGCAGTGCAGTACAGGGGCGTTGTAGATATTTTGTGCAAGATCTATTCTCTCATTAAACAAGCTGACAATAAACTGGAGTTCAGCCACCAAACATGCACAAACCCAAACACTGCTTGTGTGTGTATTGTACCTTGACAACTAATATTAGAGAGCAAGTTAAACAGTTTCCTATTTTCCCCATAAATTAGTTTCACTCCAGCAAAAATCTTTTAAGGAGCGGTGCATGAGTATGTCTCCCCAAGATTGAGAAGTGTTGGGACAATGATAATAGTTTTGCTTGATATCAAACTACAATGAGAATGGATCTATTGGGAAACTGTTAATTTCTGAAGGTTGGCAAATGTAAGCAGGATGTTCTTAACTGACAGAATCAAAAGCCCTTTGTCAGGCCAAAAATAAATACCATGTACAACAGTTTGAGCAACTCCTTGCATTTCTTTTGGGAGGTGACACATGATAGTACATCCAGCGTGTCTCTGTAAGGACAGAAGCCACACTACAATTCAGGAAAGCAGAGAGAAGCAGTTGGAACACTTTCCCCAGAGCAAACATCCAAAAACCACAAAGGTTACCACAACTGGATTTATCTCCTTTCTTGCAGATTATCACAATTAAGGGTACCTGAGGTCTACAGTTTTCACCTCTTCTTGGTTACGGAAGATAAGACTGGGTACAAGACAGAAACTAGTCACCGCCATATTTAGAACTGCAGCAGGAGTAAGGTCTACTCCCATGACTTCTGACTTTCAGTTGACATATGGCCTCATTGACTTCTTGTCAGTTTGAAGTGCTGCTGAAGTTAGTTTGCTATAAGGAAACATCAAGAGACATTGCTGTGAAGTTTGAAAAATATTTAACTATCCTTTCTGAACTCTTCTGGTCTTGGCTAGTATGGAACTTCGGAGGGATAGAATGGATATTCTTGACAGCACTGAAGAAATCAAACATCAGAATCATCAGCAACTTGTACAATTTCCTATGTTTTTCCCACCCATTCTTTCTTCTTCAAGTCACAATTTTTCACTGTCTTCAAGAGATGTTTGTTTTCCCAAAGGCAGGGATTGTATTTCCTGGTTATTCTCAAAGTAATCTTGGCATTTTCTAGTAGTTAAGCAGCAATTTTCCCCTCACAGGTGCTGATCATTGTGGACCTCAAGGCAGTTAAGAAATTCCTATTATCTAAAGGTTAACAGTAACAACATGAGGTATGGTCTGTGAAGAACTATCTATCATGGAACCTTGCAGAAAAATCTGTAATTCGTGGAGCAGCTCTTAAGCGACTGGAAAACCTTCACCGTAGATACAGCAAATAGCTGCACAAAGAATAATTCTGAGAATATGACATCAGGCTTACTCATGTTGTTTAGCTTGCATAGTGTCGAGTGCTGTAGCTTTATCATTTGGCAACTCTCTTTTAGGAATGGAAGGCACTGTTCCAGTGTGCTCGTCTGCATTCCTCATCGAACTGTCATTGGCTTGATGGCAATGAATTAGAGCAGAGGCATCAAACTCAATTGCACATGGGGCCAAAACTCAAAGCACACTTTAGGTCACGGGCCGAACAGGATAAACATTTATTGAACACCCTAAAACTAAACATTTTTTGAACATAAATATGAATAAAAACAGACAGGAATATTATTCCAGAAAAAATAAACTAAAACTTTAAATAACTTAAATATTTTGCTCTCCATAAAAATATCTCCTGTCAGTATTATACAAGTTAGAAATATGAGCATGCTGCAAAAAAACCCTGAAAATATAAATAAAATTTGTGCTTTTCAGCAAAAGTTAAAACAACAACAAATCAAAACACTCAATTTTCTTTGCTCTTATGCCGTTTTGTCAGAGCTGGATGCTTGGCATCTTTTCTTGGCAATAAGTTCGTTTAGGTTTGGTGTAAGGTTCTGTGTTGTGGAGATTCTCAGGATGGATTGCAGGTGTTCATCAGTGAGACGACTCCTGTGTGATGTTTTGTTAATCTTCATCACTGAGAAAAGCTTCTCACACAGATATGTGCTACCAAACATGCACAAGGTTCAAGCCGCATGTAGACGGAGCTGAGGCATTGCTTCAGGAATGGAGCGAATAAACTGTACGGGCCCTGCAGTGTCGTACCTTGCCTTTAGTGTCCCATTACACTGCAGCTTTGACTTCAGAGTAGCGTTGTATACAGCAACAGACGCTTGACGCGGGAATGTTCCCGGATAGCCTATCGGCAGCTGTTGCGCTGCATTATGGGATCTGTAGTTAGTGTGTTATCAGCGCTTCATATCGCCGGGCCATTAATAATTAAAATAATAGATCTATCTAAAATGATCTCGCGGGCCGGATATAATTGTACGCCGGGCCGGATATGGCCCGCGGGCCTTGTGTTTGACACCTATGAATTAGAGTAACAGAAGCTGCCAAACATTGTTATTGATTGTGACTGAATGCAATTCTTCCTCTGCTAATGGCCCACGGTGCCTCATTGATGCCCAGATCTGTTCTGTGACAATTTCTTTAACACTAATGTACTACACATGAAAAAGGTATCCTTCATATTAAAAAGGAGCATCTCTCATAAACTGTGGTCACACTTAATGTCAACATAAACAAATGCATAATCAACAAGTAACAGCTAAGGGTGTTTTCAGACCAAGTCTGACAGTTATGTCCTTCAGGACTCAGTCATTGCCAGTACTGATGAACCACTCTTGGTGAAGGGATTAAAGTCCCATCAAAAACTTACTGTGGTTTGCTACTCCCAGTATTTCTTCCAAATGCTGTTCAATAGATTCATCACCCAAGGGAGGACACTAGGTGGCAATCAGGAAATTTCCTTGTTTATGTATTACCCGCTGCCAGACAACTTGGAATGGGTGTGTGTGAGACCAAGGGCCACAACTACCCACCTAAGTACCATTTAACAACCACACCTTGTCTACCTTTCTTCACGCAATGGGAAATATCCTGGAATTATGATAATGAGGTCTGGCACATCAGCTATACAAGGTATAATTCTGTTCATTTAATCACAGAACATTATAGCACAGCACAGGTCCTTAAGTGTGCCAACCTCTTAACCTGCTCCAAGATCAATCAAACCTTGAAGATTGAAGAAGAATATTTGCAATCTTTGCATTACTGACCTTGGCTTTTCGACTATACCACCTCACCTCTAGAGATACGATAGATACTTTACTGATCCCAAATAAATTACAGTGTCACAGTAGCATTACAAGTGCACAGATGTACTAAGGAATAAGGAAGAAATAATCCCATTTCAACCCTCATTGAAGACTGCATAGATTCCAGGAGGAGTTGGAAATGGCAAGGTGGATTACTAGAAGGATCAGGTCAACCCATGTCTACATTTGGACCAATTACTGCTAAACTTATCCTGGCTTCTTTCATCTTCATTCATATATTAAAATGAGATCATAAGATTGTGAACCTATGGAATTTTCCACTGCAGAAAGCAGTAGATACTGAATCATTAAGTACATCCAAGATTGAGATTTTTCAACTACAGGCAGCCAATGATTGTGAACATACAAAATAATAAACAGGAATAAGAATGAGAGTTAGGGCCACTCAAGCATGATCTTTTAATAACCTGACCCCTCCACCACCTTCTACCTGATTTCTATTAATGACTTTCAGTTTCCCTATAGTCTAACCTCTCTTGCAAAATTCAGTATCCATAACCCTCTGGGGACAGAATCTCAAAGATTGACATTTATCAGAAGGAATATCTCCTCATCTCCTCATCTCAGGCAGTGGCCAACCCCTTCTTCCTCATTATCACGAGCATCATCCTTAGACATTCTGTTGCATCAATAATTTTTAACATTTCAATGAAACTACCTCTCATTTTTCTTAAACTCCAGAGACCATTCTGCTCAACCTTGCCTTACAGGTCAAATCAGTCAAGCAAGAGATCAATATTTTGAACTTACTCTTAAAATGCCAATTCAAGTAAATAAAGAGACTGAAATTGTATGAAATACTTCCTTATCCTTGCAGTTCATTTCCTTGGCAACTAAACAGAAGTCCCACTCTGGAAGGGACAAATATTAACTTTTATATTCAACCCATTGCCAATGCTCTGCTGCTAAAAGCATGTCTGTTCATGTCCAATCTTTTAAATAAATTCCAATTTTCTACATTTACTCCATACTACGTAATTCTCTACAATATAGTAAAATCTCCAATAATCCATCATCCAATTATTCGGAAATCCTGATGATTTGGCGTCTGGCTAATTCTAGGCTTGGATGTGAGCTGGGTCTCTAGATTTTAAGCAGGGTGAAACAGCAGAGGTAGGGATGCAGAATGAACCAATAGCCAGACTTAGGGTGCAGAACAATTGAAATCAAAGAATGGGTAGCTTTGCAACCAGAATCTAAAATTTAAGTCCTGCTCCTTTAAACTCAACAAAGTCACTGGAAATTTTATTGTGCTATCATGTAACATGTTAAAATATGAACGAAAAATATATTTAAGATATTATCTGGAGTAACAACCAGTAGAACAACATGCAAATCTCATAAAGTACCAGATTATCAGATCATTACAATATCTACCAATCTCCATTTTAGATAAACACACTGAGTGAGCCTCTGAAATTCAGGTGGATAGAGTTAAAGAGTGACTACCCAGGTAAGAAGAAATTTCTTCTCACCTGAGTCTTGTAAGAGTGACACTTCTTTTTCTGAGATTATAACTGCTAGTTCTAACATGCTAGCCAGAGAAAACATCATACCTGAAGCCATCCTGTCAACTTCCATCATAATTTTACATGTATCAATGAGATCAACATTCACTTATTTAGAAGAAAACACTGGTTTGTTCTGATTAATCACTCCCAATTACAATTCAAGTCAAGTCAAGTCAAGTCAAGTCACTTTTTATTCGAAACAACTTTTTTCAGGACCATGGTGCTACATAAAATAATACAAAAACTACACTGAACTATGTAAAAACAACACAGAAAGAACTACACTAGACTACAGCCCTATCCAGGACTGCATAAAGTGCACAAAACAGTGCAGGCAATACAATAAATAATAAACAAGACAATAGGGCAGTAAGCTGGTGTCAGTCCAGGCTCTGGGTATTGAGGAGTCTGATGGCTTGCAGGAAGAAACTGTTACATAGTCTGGTCGTGAGAGCCCGAATGCTTTGGTGCCTTTTCCCAGATGGCAGGAGGGAGAAGAGTTTGTATGAGGGGTGCATGGGGTCCTTCATAATGCTGTTTGCTTTGCAGATGCAGCGTGTAGTGTAAATGTCTGTAATGGCGGGAAGAGAGAGTCTGATGATCTTCTCAGCTGACCTCACTATCCGCTGCAGGGTCTCGCGATCCGAGATGGTGCAATTTCCGAACCAGGCAGTGATGCAGCTGCTCAGAATGCTCTCAATACAATCGCTGTGGACGTGATGAGGATGGGGGGGGGGGGGGGGTGGTGGAAGATGTACTTTCCTCAGCCTTTGCAGAAAGTAGAGACACTGCTGAGCTTTCTTTGCTATGGAGCTGGTGTTGAGGGACCAAGCCCCATCTCAGGAATTAATCTGACAAACACTCACTGCACTCCATTCACATTTAGCCAGGGAGACAAGGCCAGTGCATTTTCTCAAACATTCTCATTGAGGGCTGTACTGTTGATGCAGTGAGATTTTTTATTGCAAGAGAACTTGAGTACAAGTATAATGACCAGCATATACTTTGCCTTCCTCATGACCTAGTGTATCTGCACATTAACTTTCAGTGACCAGCCAACCAGGGACCAATGAATTAATTTCCAGCTCTCACCATGTTAAAAAATCCCATTTTTAAATTTTATGATCAAATTCTCAAACCCTGACCCTAACCATAATCTCATGTTCCAACTGCTATGCTCTCACCCACTTACTTACAGGGAACTACCATTTGACCTACGGCCCATGCCAGCCCCTAGCAAAACAATCCATCAGTCCCATTCCCATTAGTTCCCCACAATTAATTCTCTATCCCTATCAATTAGTTTTTAATTCCTTCATTATTTACACCAACAGGCAATTTACAATAGCTAGTTAATCTACAAACATATCTTTTGAAGGGAATCAAATCAATCTAGCACAGACTCTGAAATCACAAGAATGTGCAAACTCTGACACGAGCTTCCAAAGTCAAGATCAAACTTGGATGTGTGGATGTTTATTAGCAGCACTGTAGTGCCCTTAATCAATCTATATTATCAGAAACCTTTCCATATTCCCTGTACAGCTCAAATTGAAACAAGAAAATGCTATAAGGACTACAAGATAATTAACTACTTCCTTTTTCATTGCACAATTCTAATAAAGTCCATTCTGTGGTTGATTACTCATCAAAAATGCTGTGAAATTACCCTCCATACTATTGCTGCTAATTTGGTTTACCCAGTCTGTGTCAAGTACATACATCTCACATTTTCCTGAATGATGCTTTGTTCAACATTACTACTTTTTGTCTGCGAGTAAACAGTGAATTCACACCAGTACTATCCATCCCTTGCTATTTCTTAGCTTTGCCCAAATTGATTCTACTTAGTTTTCCAAGTTGAGATTCTTTCTCCCATCTTTTATTATAAGGGTTATTTGCTCTCCTTTACATAAGTATTTAATTCCCAAACTTGGTTACTTGAAACAATGGCTCTATAACAGCTTTTGGATGGAACCAACTTTAACAGGTAAATTGGTTTATTATTGTCAATGTCCCAAGGTACAGTGAAAACACGTCTTGTATGCCATTCATACAGATCATTTCATCACAAAGGTGCATTTAGGTAGTAGATGGTAAAGTAATAACAGTGCAGAATAAAGTGTTACAGTTAGAGAAGTGCAACGCAGTTTAACAAGGTCACAATGAGTAAACTATGTCAAAAGTCCATCTCAAGACCATTTAATGGTCTTACAACAGTTGTCCTTCTATGTACTTTCGCCCTTTTATATCTTCAGCCCGATGGGTGGGGGGTGGGGGGGAGTAGACAGAGTTTTTGATAATGTTGAGGCAGTGAGAAGTGTAGATGGAGTACATGGAGGGGAGAGACTGGTTTCTGTGATATATCCAAAACTCTGTACAGTTTCTTGCGGTCACAAGCAGAGCATGAAACACATGGATAGGATGCTTTGTACTGTGCATCAATAAAAGTTGGTGAGGGTTAAAAGGGACAAATCTCTTTAGTCTAAGGAAGTAGGAGATGCTGGGCTTTCTTGATCATGTTGTCAAGCTGGTTAGACCAGTATAGGCTGTTGTGATGTCCAATCCTAGGAACCTGAAGCTCCCAACTTTCTCAACCTCAGCACTGTTGATGTAGACAGGAGCACGTGCACTGCCCCTTTCCTGAAGTCTATGACCAGATCTTTCGTTTTGCTGACACGATCAGAGTTTGTTGTCATGACACCATGACAGCAGGCTCTCTTTCTCCTTTCTATACTCTGACTCATTTGAAACATCACCTGCAAATTTCTCAAATCTGCCCATGTTGCTGTGAGTGTACAGCATGTAGAGTAGAGGCTGAAGATGCAGCTTCATGGGGCACCAGTGTTGATAACCATTGTGAAGGTGTTGCTGTCTATCCTTACTAATTGCAGGAAGTCAGGAGTCTGCACGGCAGGAAGTCAAGGATCTAATTGCAAAGGGAGGTGTTGAGTCCCTGGTCTAGCACTTTAGAGATGAGTTTACTTGGAATTACAGTAGTGAAGCCAGAGCTGTAGTCAATAAGCAATAGTCCAATATAGGTGTCTTTACTGTCCAGATGGTTCACAGATGAGTGTAAGGGTAAGGAAGAGGCACCTTCACTTCCTGTTTTGACAGGTGAATTGCAGTGGGTCAAGGCTGTCTTGGCAGTTGGAGTTAATGCGTTCCATATCCAGACTTTTATTTGGGCCATTAATTTGCCTTTCTTGTCTCTAATGCTTCATACACTCAACTGAGATGCCTTCAACTTTACCCTTTTTCCCATTTTCTTCCCAATCCATTCTATTTTAAGATATCTTATTTTTATATTTCTTCTCAACACTCTCATTATCCATTTTGCTGTGCCCTGCAATATTGCCTTGTCCTTTCTCTAATTTCTATTTAAAGTCCAAGTGTCTAGGTCACCAGCTAACAGAACCACAGTCATAAATCAGCACTTCAACAGTCTGGTGAATGGTATCATGGTAATGTGATTGTTGTTTTCTGTATTACTTAATGTGACAACACTTCCCTCTCCAATTCAACTGGTTTGGTAAATTTCTTCAAGTCTTTATGGACCCCAGGACTGACAGGAATATATGAATCACACAATATAGTAAAAAAACTGATCATCTTCATTTTACCTGGCATCCACTCATGCTTACAGTTCTCTGCTGAAGCAACACAACTATCTGACCCCAAAAATTTCAAGCACTAGAAGGCGTCACAAATTGTTTGATACTCATGTGTTGATAAACTACGGTTAAATAAATGCATAAATATTCTGTTATCGATCTCCCTTAAAATAAATCGATTAAAATGACGTTTAATTACTGTGCAAGACAATAATGTATGGGCATCTTACTAACAGCGAAGAGGAGAGAAATGATACACCAGTTCCACTCAGAATTAGGATCACTTCCGCAATATTTAAAAACTTTCCGCCTTTGATAGCTTCCCAATAAAGTTTCCTATTGATGCTAAACTACCAGGGTAATTTCGATTTCGCTTTATTAGGGACCGAGGAGACAGCCACAAGTTTTGCATCTCAAGAAATCCACAAGTGTACGCATCGCAACTGCGTGGATTACTCGGAAGTGCAAGCATGGAAACTTTTCGTTCCTGAAACTCACCTGCAACGGGTTGCCCTCTCCTCGGGCAGTGCAGCCACCGGGGTGGCACTGCACTGTTGTACATGTTGATGTTGCACACCTATACTAATAATACACCGACTCCAAAAGATCTTCAGTCTTCAGGAACTGGCCCGCACCGCAAGAACAAAATGTTTACTTGTGACCGGCGGCCCTCAGCCACCAGTGATGCAAGGAACTGGTTTGCCTCTCTCCTGACATCAGACCCGAGGCCCAGGCTTTGCGGCCTCCACCCGGCCACTTCCCGGCTCTCGCAGTTACACTTTTTATTTTCTTAAATATCAACCAGCTGAAGAAAGGTATAAGAATTCGAGTTGGCAACTCGGGCGGATCCGTGCGAGCGCGGAAAAGCCGCTTTTCAGCAGATCAGAGTCACCGCGGGGACCTGGCAACCTCTCCGGCGGCCTGCAGCCAGGGATCGCGCACGCCCCGACATTGCGCATGCATCACGTGTGCTCGCCGCCAATGCGCGCTCCCGCCAGCCGCTGGCCTGAGGCAGCGTTCCCGTGACAGAGAGTCCTGATCCTGAAGTCTCAACTGTCTGTGAGAAACTGTTCCTTCTCAAACAGAAGAAAGAAATAAACGCACAATGCAACTATAGTTCAAAAATACAGGTAAAGTAGGCCAAAGAACGTTGGCGCTTGCGGTTTGCATTTTTACATCAATGCTATTTTCATTCACAAATTTCTGGATATGAAGGGATACAATGTGGTTAGGCAATCTCTATAGAAAACGGTGTATATCCAGTGATATTTTCTTCATATTTCAATTATATTGAACACCCAACCTGATCCAAACCCACAGACGTGTGATATGATTTTAAAGTTGTAATATACAACCATGTATTGACTGTAACATATGAAATGTTGGCTGCACACAAAAACTGTGTTAAAGTTTCTGTGAAATATACTATTTAACGCTGTAAAAAGATGCTGATGCTGGCAATAAGATTGGAGAAGCCCAAACGGTTCTGTTGCATTTGAGGACTATTTCAAACCAGATCGCTGGCTTCCCAGAAGTACTGTCCCAAAGATACTTATTTCCTTTGAATGCCCTATGTGCTCCCATCCAATGAAAGAAACCTCTTCAGAAAGTATGTTGAAGGCTTGTACTAGCCAGGTGTCATAAGGGTGGTGCTGGGTCCAATGTTGTTGGTCCTCTACAGTAACAATTTCATTGAGAATATAGTTAGTAAGTTTGCAGACAATGACAAAATTGGTAGTGTAGTAAACAGTGAAGATGTTATTTAAGATTATAACAGGATCTAGATCAACTGGGAAATTGGGCCAAGGAATGGTAGACTGAATTTAACTTGGACAATTGTGAAGTTTTTCATCTTTAGTTAAATCAGGGCATGACTTACAGAGTAAACAGCAGGCCCTGGGAAAGTATTGCAGAGACCTAAGGGTACAAGTACGTAGTTCTGTGAAAGTTGTGACACAAGTAGATCCATGCTCAAGAGGGCACTTGGCATGCTTGTCATCATTAGTTAGGGCATTGAATGTAAGAGTTGAGATCAATGTTCCCTCTAATTTCTAATGATCAATATGCGCCAAAATATTGTGCTGTGCAATTTTTTCCCAACGACAATGTGTGCACATTGAATTTTATATATAGAGGTATTCATTTTAACAGCTCACAAAACATTGTCATTAACAACTTTTGATCTCAACTGGATTTGATCGTTTTGATTCACATTCATCTACACTAGCAGCCCTATAGCAGGTAATGAAGGATTTTCTTGCTGAAGCTTTTGCACATCCATTTATGATTTGCTTGCTAAATGATGCTTTAAAAAATCAAGTTTCCAAATATCACTCCACTTCTTCCCACTTCCCAGTTGCAAATTCTCCAGCAACTTTTGCATCGTGACAATACATGCAGGTAACACCAATTTCTGTATTATACAACAGTTCCTATATTTCTTGTAGCTGCACGATCCTGACCTCATGAGTTTTCAGTGTAGCAGTTTCTACTGTTTCATTAAGCCATTCCACTTTAAATGAACTAGCAGTTATTTTGTGCTACATGCCTTTTACTTCTTAGGAATTCGACATAGTGAATAATTTCTTCAATAAAAACAGTATAAATAAGCCAGTTCTAAAATCTGCAGACAAATCATTGCAAGCTTCACATTATCAACACCCTCCACATCAGAAGCCAAAAAAGGAAATGTGAATATACCTAACATGCCAATGAGGTAGAGGGTTACAACCTTTTGTGCACAGTTTAAATTCCTTTGTGTGCTAGTAGCAAAAGACGAGTGCACATGCACACCATTCAGATGTCATGTTACAACTGCACAAGATGTTCATGAGACCACACCTGGAGTATTGTGTGCAGTTCTGGCTGCCTAATGGTAGGAATAATGGGGAACATTTGATGGCTCTGGGTCTGTGCTCGCTGGAATTCAAAAGGACGAGTGGGGATCTCTTTGAAACCTTTCGAATGTTGAAAGGCATAGACAGAGTAAATGTGGAAAGGATGACTCACATGGTGGGAGAGTCTAGGACATGAGGGCATAGCCTCAGGATAGAGGGGTGTCCATTTAAAATAGAGATGCGGAGAAATTTTTTTAGCCAAAGGGTTGTGAATTTGTGGAATTTGTTGCCACATGCAGCTGTGGAGGTCAGGTCATTGGGTGCACAGGCAGAGATTGATAGATTCTTGATTGCACAAGGCATCAAAGGTCACAGGGAGAAGGCCATGAACTGGGGGTGAGGATGAGATAGAAAAAAAGGATCAGCCATGATTGAATGGTGGAGCAAACTCGATAGGCCAGATGGCCTCATTCTCTTCCTGTGTCTTATGGTCTTATAATGCCATTAAGCTAGTTACCAGACTGGAGGGATTGTGATATCAGCGGAGACTGGTTAGGCTGGGTCTTTGTTTCTTCCTGTTTCTTTGAATAGTCACCGTCTTTTCCCCAGCTTAAGGAAGTCTAAATTTAGAGAGCGTAGATTTAAGGTGAGAGGAGTGAGATTTGAAAGGCACCTGGGACAACCTTTCCACACAGAGGGTGTTGTGTTGAAATGAGTTACCAGAGCAAGTGGTAGGTGCATATACAATTGCATTTAAAAGACGTTTACATAGACCAAACACTGTCAATCTGAGTTGGTATGGACTCGTTGGACTGAAGGGTCATTTTCATTGCTGTATAACAATGAATCTAGGGAAATGGGACTGACTCGTAGGCAACTTGGTCAACATGGAAAGGCTAGGCTGTAGGGTCTGTTTTCATGCTATATAACTCTCTAACTCTATATTGCTCATGGATTCCCAGAGTTTGTCAGTTGGGTTAAAGTAAAGCCGGATCTGAATTGGGTGACTGACACCGAAGATTCCAAACAGAATAATAACATCTGGTTTCTCAGTAACATAAGGAAAACCAAAGGTTTATGAACACATAAAAAAGCATTCTGTATCTGCATTATCTCTCTCTAGAATATAAGACATTTGCAAAGCAAATATAAAAATATTAGTTTCATTCACAAAATTCAATTAGTAACCTAAACAAAAATTGCCAAAGCTGGAAATCAGTAACACAACAGATTGAATGGAATAGGCATTGCCTGTAACTACATCATGGACAGTCCCAAAAGGAGGAGGGTTGAGCATGGGGCTTAGTGACCCCATCCTGTAAAAATCCAGTTCCACTAAAATGCCAACAACAGCTCCAAACCCTCATCCCTCATCACCAAGAAGATGGGCTATACCCGGGAGATGATATGAAAGACTGGCCCAGGACAGACGACTCTGGCAAGATACTGTTGGTGGCCTATGCCCCGGTAGAAGGGTTTAAATAAGTAAGGCAATGCCTGTGGAGAGAAAAATAAATTATCTCAAATATAAATTTACCACTAAACTGATGGATAAGGTAGTGAAAAGGTATTTATTATGTTTGCCTTCATAAGCTGAGGCTTTGGGAATAAGAGTTGGGAGGTCATGTTGCAGTTATACAGACGATTGGCTAGACTGCACTTGAGTATTTTTTGTGTATGGTTCTGATCAACACTCTGCAGAAGGATGGGGTACAAAAGAGTGAATAAGAGATTCACCAGAATATTGCCTGGAATGGAGGGCTGTAGGTAAAAGGATACATTGGATAGTCTGGGTTTATTTTGTTTGACTTTAAAATGTTTATAAAATAATGAGAGGTTAGATGGGATCATTTTCTATGGGCAGGGAACTCTAGAATTTAGAGGGCACTGGATTAGGGTGAGAGCGGAGACATTTAAAGCAGATCTGAGAGTTAGGTGTTTCTCAAGAGAGTGCAGAATACCTAGAGTGAATTATCAGAGGAGGTTGTAGAGGGAGGTGCAATTATAATTGGGGTGGGGCTTGGTAACGTAGTCATTAGCACGATGCAACCTGGGTTCATTTCCAAAGTCTTGCCGAAGGGTTTCAGCCCAAAACGTCGACTGTGGGACTTCCGGTAAGATGGCGATTGCTTAGCTGCTCCGAACCTTTGTTCCGTTACGGTCGCTATCTTTGCACTAAATGTCTCCATTTTTTAAACCTTAATTAGGAACTTTTTCGGTATCTCTTACTTGCCTGTGAACACATCTAACTTACAATGTCTAGCAAGAGTTCTAAATCCGGGAGAAAGGAAGCTACGGCTCTCTCAGACGAGACCCTGGCTGCGCTCGGACAGCTCTGAGACGAAATTTTAAAGGAATTCAAAACCGCTTTCAAACAGTTGGAAGACAAACTGGATCGGATCAACGATAAAGTGGACAAACATGCTGAACACTTATCTCGCATCGATTCGACTTCTGAAGATTTAGAAAGTCGTGTTCGATACTTGGAGACTCTCTGTTCCAGCTTAGAGGAAAAATGTAACAAACTCCTTTCCAAAATGGTGGATCTCGAAAATCGCAGCAGACGCTGCAATCTTAGAATTCTTGGATTACCAGAGGCCACCGAACAGGGATCAACAGTGAAGTTTTTCGTCGAGTTTCTCTGTGAGATATTCAGGAAAGATTTGCTTCCGAACCCACCCGAGCTTGAACGGGCACACAGAGTTTACGTCCCCCCGGAATTCTGGGCTCCTGCCCGTGACCAGTAATCTTGTGCTTCCATCAATACCAGGTAAAACACAGTCTGATTGTGGAGGCACGTCGCAGAGGTTCTTTTACTTTCCAGGATATAACCATTCGCTTTGTGGAAGATTTTGCACCCCAGACCTTAAAGATGCGCGCCGAGTTTAAAGGCGCAATGAAAGTGCTTTTTGATCATGGTTTTAAACCCTCTCTTCGTACTCCTGCTAATCTACGAATCAAGCTTAATACTGGAAAATACAAGTGGTTTATTCAGAGAAGGAAGCTGAAGCATTTGTGGCAAGTCTTCCGGATATCCAGTCATCTTCGGAACCCGATCGGACCTCCTAAAACGGTGGATAAGTACTTCTCGTAGTGAAATTACTTTTTCTGGACTCAGACTTTACGTGAATCACTCAGACATTATTCATTGAAACTCTAAGGGCTGTTGACAATCTCTCCCTGGATTTGGTATGTGTGTAATCTATTTTATTCTTGAATAACTTTATCCACAGAGTTCTACAACTGACTCTAACTTGTTTTGGAGGTTTGAAGTCTTTAGTGAAGGCCTCCCTGTTTGTTGGTTCACAGTTTAATTGCTGATTTATTTTTCCTTTTTTTTGTATTTATTTTTTTTTTCTTTTCTTCACTTTTTTTTCTAATCTCTGAATTTTTTTCTCTCCTCTCTGTAAATGGTTGATAAATACTCGTCTTGAATTTATAATTTTCCCTTTCTTCTTTTTTTTACCTTATTTTTTCCCTTTCTCTTACTTTATTCTTCTATAATTTTTCGCAGGTAGGTTAGTTTTGGTTTTCTCCCGATTTTCTCTGTATTAAGTTTTATATTTATGCAGAAGGTGTTCTAATCTGTAGTTATGTTTTCTAGTGCATAAACTAGTTACTATTTGCTACAGTATTTATACGGAACTGCTGTTAATGACACAGATCTGGAAGTTGTATTTGGGTTAATTTTTTTGGTAGAGCTAGCTACTTGTTTTGGTAGCCGTCTAGTTTTGGGTTGTGTGGATGGGGTGAGTTTTCCAGTTCCAATATCACTTACTGTATTTATTGTTTCTCTTTATTGCTCAGGACATGCATATGTTTTGATTTTACGAATCCATGTTTACATCTTTGCTCCCAGACTGCTACTGTACTGCTTGACTTTTTATATGCCTGCTGCCTTTTATGCATTAGTAATTGATAATGGCTAGTGCACTTTGTTACGAAAACCCCGTAACCAGGTAACTTACCAGCAAAGATAGATGGATCAGCTGAGTCTGATGCTACTATTTTCAAACGTTTTATTCAAAAAGGGGCACAAACGTAAGGTTAATACAAACATTCAGATCATATACGTCGTCAATACTCAATCTAAAACACCGGTGTAATAATAATTAATCAGAAATAAGCTCTATAGTTGTCTAGGGGTAATACTGAGTCCAATTGAATATTAAAGTCACTTAGAAATCTGCAGTCTTTTCCGTTTGGGAACTGCTGGCATTTCACGTGTTGGAGAGAGAGAGGACTGGTGAGAGAAAGAACACTTGCCCGTTGTCTTTGCGAAACAATTCCCTGGAATCAGTTGTTAGCTAAAAGCGATTTTCCTTTGGCTTCAGCCACAGATTCCCGATCCGGAATCTGACGCACGTGGCTTCCTAAAAAAAATGGCTTCCTGCTCCCACGGGAATCGGTATCATGCTTCCTTGGTGTCTCCTTGGTGCGTCTGAGGGTCCTCCCCTCAGACCCGCCTTTATACTTCTTCACGGGATCGCAGGTGTCAATCAAGTTGCAGGTAATGCGATCTCTCTCTCAACCAGCCCACTTTGCCCGAGGGCTTTTCAGGTGGTCTCCATGAGACAATAGTCAAAGTCACTTTTATTCTGCTTCTTGGGAGAACGTGGTCTTTCGCACGTCTCTCTCTCTTGGGTCAGTTGACCCCCCTTAACTAGAGTTCTTGCGATTTTCACAAAGGAGGGGGCCAACGGCATAACAACTTAAATTCGTGAGCTGGAATGTAAAGGGATTGAATCACCCTGTTAAAAGGAGGAAGGTATTCTCACATATCAAACAACTCAAAGCTGACATTGCTTTCCTTCAAGAAACTCATATTCATTGTGTTGATAACTCACGGCTTCTGTCAAAGTGGGCGGGTCAGCATTTTCATTCATCCTTTGCCGCTAAAGCTAGGGGAGTCTCCATTCTTATTATCTCAAATATTCCTTTTGAACTCCATAATAAAATTCCTGATACAAATGGCCATTTTATTATTGTTTCTGGTAAACTATATAACACTAAAGTTCCACTAGCAAACCTGTATGCCCCCAACTTTGATGATGTTAACTTTTTTGAACGGTTTTTTTCCTCACTACCAGACTTAAACTCATACTCTCTTATACTGGGTGGTGACTTCAACTGTTGGTTGGATCCTAATCTGGATCGATCGTCCTCTGTTACCAGATCACCTACTAAATCTGCCTTAGCTATCCAATCGTTTCTCTCTAATTTTGGTATCTCTGATATATGGCGTTTCCTTCATCCTATGGAGAGAGATTATTCTTTTTTCTCACGTGTTCACCATACCTTCACTAGAATTGACTATTTCTTACTCGATAACCAACTTATTCCATTTGCCCACTCTTGTGACTATCAGAGTATACTGATTTCTGACCATGCCCCAATTACTCTCTCTCTGAACTTTCCTGGTCTCCCTCAGAGGAATAAACACTGGCGGTTTGATTCAACTTTATTATCGGATGATGATTTTTTAAAATTAATTAAGGATCAGATAACCTTTTATTTTAACACTAATACATCACCTGAAGTGCCATCCCAGATTGTCTGGGATGCCATGAAAGCATATCTGAGGGGTCAAATAATCTCTTACACAGCAAATCTCAACAGAAGATCCCGTGCAGATCGATTAGACCTCATTAACCAGATTAAAGAATTGGATCAAATATATGCCCAAACTAAGAACCCTGAATTATACAAGAAGCGCGTTGAACTCCAAACTCAATTTAACCTTCTGTCCACTCAACCTATCGAACGCCAACTTCTCAAAAGCAAGAGTCGCTTTTACATTCATGGGGATAGTCTGGTAAACTCCTAGCCAATCAGCTGAGGCGTTCCAAAGCCAAACAACATATTACAAAGATCCGGAAGGAGAACGGAGACTTTACATCGGATCATTTAGAAATTAATGACGCATTTAAAATTTTTTATTCTCGGCTTTATTCCTCTGAATCTCTGAATGACAATATCTCTGTTGATCAATTTTTACAGAATCTGAATATCCCCTCACTTTCACCTGATTTCAAAGCCAAACTCAATGTGCCTATATCACCAGAAGAAATATCTTTTGCAATTTCTGCACTGTCCTCAGGGAAATCTCCTGGACCTGATGGGTTCCCTGTGGAATTTTATAAATCATTCTCCTCACTTCTTTCTCCTCAGCTACTTTCAGTATTATCTGACTCGTTTAATTACGGCAAATTGCCACCATCTTTCAATGAGGGATCTATTATTCTTCTTTTAAAAAAGGGCAAAGACCCAACAGAGTGTTCCTCGTATAGGCCGATCTCTCTGCTCAATGTTGATGTAAAGATCTTAGCTAAAGTTTTGGCTCATAGACTAGAAACCGTTATTCCCTCCATTATCTCTGATGACCAAATAGGCTTTATTAAAAACCGTCTCCCTTTTTTTAACATTCGGTGTTTATTTAATATCTTATACTTAGCTCCAACTGAGACTCCTGAATGTGTTATTTCCCTCGATGCGGAGAAAGCATTTGATCGTATAGAGTGGAACTACCTTTTTGCAGTCTTAGAAAAATTTGACCTCGGCCAAAGTTTCATCTCCTGGATCCAATTGCTGTACCTGTGTCCTATTGCTTCGGTTTTAACTAATTTTTAGAAATCCCAAGTATTTAATCTCAAACGTGGCACCCGTCAGGGATGCCCCTTAAGTCCCTTTCTCTTTGATTTGGCTATAGAACCTCTGGCAATAACATTTCGAAACTGTCCTGAATTGACCGGGATTTGGAGAGGGGGTGTTGAGCATAAAGTTTCTCTCTATGCTGATGACTTATTACTCTTTCTCTCAAATCCGTCTACGTCCTTACCTCTAATGTTTTCACTTTTTGACCAGTTTAGCCAGATCTCTGGCTATAAACTTAATTTACATAAGAGTGAACTTTTCCCAATTAATAAAGAAGCACAAGAACTAACATTTCGTGATCTCCCTTTTAAAGTAGTCCATAATCAATTTACTTATCTTGGAATTACAGTCACAAGGAAGTTTAAAGATCTCTTTCGTGAAAACTTTGCCAATCTTTCATATGCTATAAAACAGAATCTGGTACAATGGTCACCTCTATCTATGTCTTTGGTAGGTCGTATTAATGTTGTTAAAATGTATGTTCTCCCCAAATTTTTATACTTATTTCAATCTATCCCAATTTTTATTTCTAAATCTTTTTTTGATTCCTTAGACTCTATTATTTTGTCATATTTGTGGCAGAATAAGCGCGCTAGAATTAATAAAATACATCTCCAAAAATCTAAAAAAGAGGGTGGCATGACTTTACCTAACTTTCGCTTATATTATTGGGCAGCTAATATACGTTGTGCTACCTTTTGGTCTTTCTTCCACGGCCAACCCGAGTGCCCTAACTGGGTGGCAATGGAGTTGAGCTCCACTAAAGAATTATCTATCTCTGCAATTCTTGGCTCTACACTCCCTAGTAGTCTGCCCAGATCAATAGCTAATCCTCTTGTTAGACACACTTTGCATATTTGGGCTCAGTTTAGGAAATGCTATGGCTTCCAGGGGTTTTCCATTTCCAGCCCTGTTGCACATAATCACCTTTTTTTACCTACTACGTATGATTCAGCATTCCATGTTTAGTATAGGAAGGGCATTAGACATTTTGAAGATCTTTTCATTGATAATCGCTTCGCCTCTTTTCATCAGCTCTCTGTTAAGTTCAATCTGCCTAACGCTCATTTTTTCAGATATCTCCAAATCTGACACTTTATTGCTCCTTTAATTCCTAACTTTCCTGAAATGCCTGCGAAAAATGCTAAGGACCTATTTCTTTCCATCAATCCACTAGGTAAAGGTTTAATATCAATTATCCGAGATAAACTAGCAGCCTTACGACGGGCCCTTGTGGATAAAATTAAAATGGCCTGGGAGCAGGATTTAAATATCTCCTTATCCAAGGAGAGCTGGGACTCAGTTCTCAAATCGGTTAACTCAACCTCTTTTTGTGCTCGCCATTGCCTTTTACAGTTTAAGATTGTTCATAGAGCCCATATGTCTAAATCTAAACTATCTCAATTCTACCCTAGCATTAGTCTGCTCTGTGATAAATGCAAGAGGGGCGTGGCCTCTCTCATCCATATGTACTGGTTCTGTCCTAGCTTGGAGAAATTCTGGAAAGATGTCTTCACTACGTTATCGTGTATTCTGAATCATCACCTAGAACCAAACCCCTTAATTGCTCTGTTCGGTTTTTGGGGAGAGACAGATTTATGTCTGGGTCTGACCAAATGCCGAATACTATCCTTTGCCTCTCTCCTGGCGAGACGCTTGATCCTCCTTAGATGGAGAGATGTTGCCCCGCCCACTCATGCGCAATGGCTTAACGACATTATGGCCTGCTTGGACCTCGGAAAAATTCATTATTCAGTTCTGAATTCGGATCTAAAGTTCCATAAGGTCTGGGGACCTTTTATCGAGTACTTTCATAACCTTCCTCCTGACTAGGGTTTTTTTTCTCTTTTTTTCTTCTTTTCGGTCCCTTGCTTTCAGCTCCCTTTTTTTTCTGGTAATAGGCATTATTATCCTCTGTTGCTAAGTGTATTCACAGTCTGGGAGTTTGACTGTTCTGACTTATACTCTCTATATTGTGTTGTGGTTGGTCTGGAGTTGTTGTTGTTTTTTCTTGTGTTGTGGGGCTTGGGGAGGATACTAAGCTTACTTGTCTTTAATTTAGGTGCTTTTTTGTTAATTCTCTTCCTTTGTAGCATATTGTTATTGTATGCTTAATTTTGCACTGTATTAATGTTCCTCATTGGGATTTGGGGTTTTTAATTTGTAAAATGTTTTGAAAAACTAATAAAAAAAAAAGTCGACTGTACTTTTTTCCATAGATGCTGCCTGGCCTCCAGTATTTTGTGTGTGTTGCTCGGATTTCCAGCATCTGCAGATGTTCTCTAGTTTGTGGGTTCATTTCCCACCGCTGCCTCCAAGGAGTTTGTACGTTCTCCCAATGACCACGTGCAGTTCCTCCAGGTGTTTTGGATCCCTCCCACATTCCAAAGATGTAGTGGTTGCTAGGTTAATTGATCATTGTAAATTGTCCCATTATTAGGCTAGTATTAAATTGGGGGATTGCTGGGCGGCAAGGCTCTAAGGACCAGAGGGACTTATTAAATTGAATTGAATTGATTTGACTTCAGTATTTACATCCTTCATATACACGAGGAGTAAAAATCTTTGTTTTGTGTCTATCTAAATGTGCAATGTCCATATAGTAATTTATAATAAATAGTATGTACAACAGGACAGTCAATATAACATAGAAATACAATTGTGTCAGCATGAATTAATCAGTCTGGTGGCCCGGTGGAAGAAGCTGTCCCGGAGCCTGCTGGTCCTGGCTTTTATGCTGTGGTATCGTTTCCCAGATGGTAGCAGCTGGAACAGTTTGAGGATGGGCGACTCGGGTCCCCAATGATCCTTTGGCCCATTTTTACTCACCTGTCTTTGTAAATGTCCTGAATAGTGGGAAGTTCACATCTACAGATGCGCTGGGGTGTCCACACCACTCTCTGCAGAGTCCTGCGATTGAGGTAATTACAATTCCCATACCAGGCATTGATGCAGCCAGTCAGGATGCTCGCAATTGTGCCCCTGTATGAAGTTCTTAGGATATGGGGGGGTTTATGCCAATAAATAAAAAGAAACAATGTTTAAAAGGTGGTTGAATGGGTACTTGGAGTAACATAGATGGGTCTCACATCGTCATGGACAAGTTTCCTTATATGCAGTGTGTTTCTGTAAAATAATACAGTATGTATAGAATAATAGTAAGAATAAAATCAGCGCTAAGGGTTCCGCAATTTATTCCGTTAAATCGAAAAAAAAATGGATTTGCTGAATCTCGAACAGGCCTATATTGAAGTAACTATTTCTTCTCTAAAATGATAACTAAATTTCCAATATTTCTAATTTCGAAAAAATTAGAATTGCCTGGGATTTCAGTCTTGGTTTTGGTGGCTAAAAGCAAAACTGAAAGGTTATTTTCGAATTTCAGTGACTAGAGTGTTTCGAAATCAGTACAGGAAATGATCACGAATATTCTGGGATATTCCTTATTTAAAAATAAACGGGCAGGGAATGAATTTGGCCGGGTTTTGAGATGACTGAATTCAAACTTTCAGGAAGTTCGCCCTATTGACATCACCACGGCTGTTGTTCGGAAAGTCCCGTCGCCGCAATTTGGGCATTTCAATCGTCAGCTTTAAAGGCGTCGACAAATGAATATTAAGAGATACTACTCAGTAACTCAAGGACCATTGCTGTAGTTAGATAAACTCACGCCACGTAGCATGAAAAGAATGAGCAAACTTAAGCCAGTGATACTGTTGTCCTGGGTAGTCTCAGTCTCTTGCCCCATCCCCCCCATTCCATCAGGACTCAGCCCTGTGCCTGCGGGCTAATGATGTCATAGGGCTGCCTAAAATCACGTGGGCTGGACGAAGGGCGGCTATTGGTCGAAGCGGTGAGCGAGGAGCGTGAGTTATAAACGTACTGCGGACGCCCTTCAGCTGTTGTCGGAGACGAAGGGAAGCGGAGTTGTTTTTGTTGATGCTGCGTGCCTCTGTGTGTACATAAGCTCGTCGCCGCTCGGCGGTATTTGTAAATACCACCAGGGCTTTTCGCTCGCTCGGGCGGGTTGGTTTTGGGTAGACGGTGGGTTCAGAAGCGATCCGGAGTGTCGAGAGTCAGCGGTGAGCGAACAATCGCAGGAAGTAGGTCGCTTCAGCGCGGCCGCCATTTGTTGCCCGGGTAAGCCGCGTATAAGGAGCTTTTTCTTCCGCCGCCGGAGAAAGGCGTCGACGCCAGCTCGCCATCTTCCCACAGCGCCTTCGTGAAGTTCAGCATCGTTGCATGGTGACTGCGGATGTCCGTCACCCCTCACGTCCTTTCCTCGGGGTTTTAGCCCGACGTCGCAAGCGGTGGAGGTGGTGTGGGGCCGCGATGCACCCGCTGCTTTTGCCCTGTCCGCCATCAGTCCCCTTCCCCGTCAGTACCTACAACAGCGCCAAGACCGCCGCCGGTAACTGCCACCGTCCGCAGCAGCAGAGCAAGTCGGCGGCCAGCCGGACTCGGAAGTTACGGTCGGCTACGTCCACCATTACGCTGCTCCAGAAACACACGCATCAGCAGCACCTGAGGACGCCACAGCCAGGCTGCCGGAGCGCAACCGGCGCCACGTCGACGGGCCCGAGGACCCCCCTGGTCGCCGCCGCCGCCGCCGCTTCGTCCGCATCGGTGGACGAGCGCACGAAGGAAGAAAAGGTGAGAGACCTGTTTACCGCTGTGAACCCCCGGGGTCCGGAGCTGGCCCGCAATGCGTGCCGGCGGGGGGTGGACGGTTGGGGAGTTTGAATTTGGAACCCCTCGCCGATCGGCTTCGCGCCCTTTATGACTCCGGGGCGTTCGGGGTCCGGTCCTGGCACCCGACCCGCTCTTGGCCTCGAAGGCTACCCGAGTAAGGACGAACCGTTGGTCGGCAGCTTGACCGAAACTTCGGTAGTTCGGTGTAAACTAGACCTTTGCGTTTGATATTTAACTTGTGTATTCTCGCGCATATGACTAAAGGGGGGGGGGTAGGAAAAATAGTTATAAATTGAACAACCTTGCGATCTTTTGGGGATGGAGAGTTTGACATTTGACTACCCCTGAATGAATCAGAAATCTAGGAACCAAGCAGTGACAAGTTAGAACTAAAATTTCTTCTGTAGCAAAAGCTAAAATTGAAAGGCTGTTTTCAGTGGATTTCCAAAGGACTTAGTGATAGTTTTCTTGGTCTGTTGTCTATTAATTTATTTGAAGAAGCTTTGATTTTAAGGTTTCCAGCTGGCGGTGTAGTTGATACGAATTAGATGCCGCAGGAAAATCCCAAAGGAGAAGTACTTCAGTCTAGCAGAGTAAGGAATGGGGGTGGGGGGCAGATTAAAATTTGATGCGGAAGTTCAGGGGGCAGATTTTTGGGATTACACCTGCATTGATCCTTTCGTGTAGCAGAACAACTGGCAATGGTCGGTTAATGGCATAGAATTAGCAGGAAAGTTGTTTTCCTGTAAAGGAAAAAACATCATGGGACTGGGAGAGACATGATAGGTCAAAATGCATCTGTAGAGAAACTTGGGAGTTAGCATTTTGGGTGTTTCATCAGAGCTAGGCTTATTTTCCTGAAATCATTAGCTGTTTGTCTTTCAACACACAATCTGTCGCTAGTACTGTTGTGTTTTTACTATCTAAAGTTCAGTTGGTCCACAGCTGAAGTGCAGCATATGGTCAATACACTACTTACGATGTGACGATGCTAAGGGTTATTTTGGATTTTCTTGGAGGTGGAGTTATGAGGAGACATTAGTTCACTTTAGAACAGATGGTCATGGAGGAATGCAGCATGAGAAAAGGCATTTCAGCCCAACTTTTCCAAGTTGACTGAAATATCCACCGCAGTGCTTGTACATTGAGCAAATGTTTCCTGCACCAATGTTTAAAATTTGAGAATTTTATGTTGATATTTCCAGATATCTCTACATGTCCTCGGGTTTTGTTGATTCTATTAATAGAATTGTGGAAGTTACTCAGACTAAAAGTGACAGTGGCTGGATCTTGTCCCTTGAAGACTAGAAGCAGATTTTTGTTTTTCACTTGTCCTTTTTTATGTATTCTGTTTTGTGACACTTTTAAGAGAATTTTGTACAAGTCCTCTTTTTCATGCTGGCATTGTGCTAATAAATTGGATAGCCTTGCATGCTAAATTTTCCCAATTCAAAATGGGTTTGGATTTGACTTGTTGTTAATCTTGTATTCAGCAATATCTAGCATATTCTTGGAGGAAATAATACCTGACAGTGAGAACGAAAGGACTTCCTCCAATATAAGAAACATGACACAATAATTGCAAGTATTTCAGTTTGAACTATGTAAGTTCAAATGAACATTTGTAGCCCTGTTGAGGTACAGTATACATTGTAGCCTAATCATTTGTTTTTCTTTCAGGTGATTAATTCAAACATGGAAAGATACAAAGAAACAATATCTCCTCATTCACAGTTTGTATATTCTGTAAATAAAACAGAAGAATGCTTTCAAGCCTTAAATGCAACTAAGAAAAGAAATAAGCGTAACCTACTGCCGAAAAAAGCATCAGTAAAAAGAAATGAAAACAGCCATAGCCAGAATGTGTTTCCTCCTGAAGGCTGCAACATTCTCAAAAAAGAAGGGGGAAAGCCTATTACTCCTGGAAACAACTACAGAAGTCTAAAAATACAGAAAGTTGGTCTGAGGTCGATGACAACTCTTCAGGGAGATCAGAACTATGCTGGGCCAAAGTTTAGTGAGCCGCCATCTCCCAGTGTTCTACCTAAACCACCAAGCCATTGGGTAGGGGTACATACTGATTATTCTGAAGATGGGAATAAGGAAATAATGACTGTCCATTTAAAAACTTTACTGAAAGTTAATGCATAATTCAAGAACATTTAAAGTTTGTGTAATTGAGTTAAAGGCTGTCATTCGAGATTCAACGTCGTGGCAGCAGTAGGTGCAGCATTTTAAACTATTGTAAATTTGATTGTTTTTGGTATAAGCATATACATACAAGTGGTGCTAGTGATAAAGTGGGATTGTGTATATTAATGTAAACCATGTAATTATTTGTATATTTTCATATACTCAATTTCAAAGGAATTATAGTTTCATATGAGAATTTGTCTTGGTGAGCTGAGTAAAATTTTATATTTTATACATGAGAGGAAAACTCGAGTTGAAAGCTAGAGCGAAGTTTTATCCTCTGCAAATGCAAGAAGTGGTGTTGTAAAATATTTGACAATCTGAAATGTTTTTGAGAAAACCTATGGTTTAAGAAGTAATTGATTCAAGCACTGCTTTTATCTGCACTACTGAATATTACCATGAACAAGATGCACTTTCATCTTAACGGGTGTTAAGTATATGATGTGAATTTTAATCTTGTCACCAAATTAAAGCTCTTGCTCAAGGAAAAGGGTTCATTTCCCACAGTTGGTCTGTTGGTAAACAGAACTCTGCACACATTTTGTTGGGCATGTAGATTATGTAATCTTGAATGGTGTTGATAAATTTTCTTTGAAAATTCCCTTCACCAGTTTGCCCCAAGTCTGTGCCTACAAAGTAACTAGTAACAAGAACAATGATATATCTGCTCTGTTTACTGCATTTCCAGTTTCTGAGAACAGTGTCACATTCTTTTTGATAGTATTGTGGCCCTTAATGGAAATGCCTATTCTTTCAAGATTGTCCGACACTTCAGTCCTGACTTACCATGTCATGAGCCAAGATATACATTGTACCAGTAACCTTTTTAAAAAAAAAAAGAGAGAAATATTTGCTTACCTTTTTAAAAAGAATCAGACAAGTAACATTCTGGTCTTTATTGAGAATTTAAGTCTTGAATTTTTGGTTCACTTTTAAAGTGAACTTCAATTAACAACAATATCTGCATATTTTAAGAGCTGTTTCAAACTTTCTTTAAAAGTTTAACCTACATAACATCAGTAAGTCTGCTTCATGATTAAATGCTCTATTGGCAGACATGAGTTCATCTGAAGGAGAATAAGTTGTTTCAACAATAATTTTGCTGAGCACAAATTTGGTAACTATCTGAAGTAGTTCCTTCTATAGTTTCCAACAGTTTCCCTGCAGCCACATTGTTTATTAAAATTCTGGTTTGGGTTTAAAACAAACTATTCATGCTGGAAATGTTTGTTTATTCATTTTGGATCACATCGTGTGGACTGCACCAAAACTGAATCAGAATCTCGTTATCTTATGCTATATTGGGATGGGGGGGGGGGGGGAATAAGACACTGGAAAGTGTTCTGTGTAATTTGACGCCAATTTGAGTCCAATTTTATGGTAAGACTTGAATTAGTACATAGATGTATAAATCCAAAAGCTGGAATAGTTGATTAATGTTTTATTCCTATTCAAGTCATTTACTTACCATTTTAAAGGATAATGCATTAAGGATTAAGATGTATGTTGCCATTTAAAATTGGTATTTTCCAAAGAAAGCTGGCATGCTTATTGCTACAAGTTTTTAATTGTACTATTCCTACAAATTGGCAGATTTCAAAAACAAATAAAATTCAATTTGTCTCCCTAATGATTGTCATCTTTATTTTCACCATATTCATTTATTAGTTATGTAATAACATTGTGTACAGTCATTGTGCCTCCCTGCCTGTTGTCACATTTGGGTATCAAGTTTATAAAGTTCCAAAATACTTAATTGTGCGATGTCATTCAGTGGCAGAAAAACACATGAAACTAAATTGTTTTCATTTCAAAGTCAGCATAAGATGGATGAAGTTAGCTATTCCTGATGAATTTGGCATTTAAGAGGTATAGAAGCATATTTAATGCCCATCACTGTTGGCCCTTTATAATGTATATAGTGATAATAAGTAGTCTATTGAATAACAGGTGAAAAGATTTGTATTTGTGGTTTTTGACCCTAGCAATGACATAATTGCAATGACTTTCTAATTCAAAGGTAATATCTGACATGATCTGGATTTAAGACTTGTTATCAAGAAACAATTGACCTTGTAGTTGTGAGGGCTAAACTGTTTTGTCTATCATGGCAATACTTCTGTGGTGACATTTTAGAGCAGGGAAAGGAATGTAGTAGCAAAGACCATGTACAGAGGGGCAGCAGCCCAATTCAACTGTAGTTTGCAAAGCCTCAAGCAGAAGTAAACCCTGCATTAGACCTTGCATTTTGCTTGTAACTAGCAATTTCTAGTTCAATGTATATCTCTTGTGATCACAGCTGCAAATACCTTCATTGGCCTTCTGATGAACCAAATTCAAGCACAAATCAAAAAAAAACTTTATACTCGTACTGGATAGAATTTTTCTTCAAATAATCAGGTAGCTCAAAGGCCTTCTTTGGTTCTTGCTACAAATTCAATTACGGTACCTCCCTACTAATCTGCTTCCCTCTAAGAAGAAACCAAGCCATTCACTTTTTTTGAATTGACCTTTGAGTACATTACTATATTAAAATCTATCCCTTGCAGTATGATGACTTGTTCTGTTGCCTAATGCTTGAATTATACCTGATGTCAGATACTTGTTTAGATCTGTAATGGCACATTAATGGGGTGAGTGTGGGCTGGCAAGAATTACCACAGAGTGCTCTGTTTTTTTGGTATTTGAAGTTCTAAAGGTTTACATGGCATAATAGTGTAGTTGGTAGTGTCTCCCTCACAACCCTAGCAATCTGGATTAAATTTTCACCATTTTTGTTTCTGTGGATTGTGCAGTCACTCTATGACCACTTGAATTCTGTCTGGAGCTTCAGTTTTCTGACCCATTAATTACTTCCATTGCAGGTGCTGTCTGAGTAGCCAAGTATCTGCATTTTTTAATTACCACAATATTTAATTACTGTTTACACTAGATATTGGACTGCTTCCATTACAACGGTGGAACATTAATAATGGCATATTTAACTGTTGCTTCCTTGCAACCTGGGTTGAATTCTGATTTCCAGTGCTGTTTGTGTGCAGTCTGTATGTTTCTGCATTGACTTCCTCCAGGTGGTCTGTTTTCCTCCCATATTTTGAAGACAAATGGATTGGTAGACTGGCCACTATAAATCATTCCTAGTATGTTGGTTAGTGATCGGAATCATGGGTGTAGTTATTGAGATTGTGGAGAGAATTAAATGCATTATTAGTATAAACAGGTCCTTGAACAGACTCCGTGGGCCAAAAGTCTTATGTTGTCCAAAGCAAAGCAAATGCTACCAGTGTCCTGAATGAGCAAAAATGAATTGCTGGCTCCTCAGCAGAAACAAAGGCCCTAACACTATTGCAGTAGATCTCCAGAGTTCCATGAGAATCCACACAATCTAACTGCCAACCTTCTAATTATTACAGCTATAGTTGACCACTCACTGATTGCACTTTTAATTGGCACTATCCAATACCCAAGCAGGCCTTTAACTAATAAGGACAAGCTGTGTTTACAGAATCTCTGATGCTAATGATCTTCCAATGAAAGTTTCCTATGCATGCTGTCCAATGTAGCCTGACCCCCAAACCATTGAATGCCCTTTCTAGGTCTACGTTTTGAAGGTTATTTTGGTGCCAATGCCTTTAATTCTATTTGGATTGAATTGAATTTGTTGCTGGTTTATTTTGCTGAAATGATAATGTTAAGGTTTCAACTCCCAAGTAAAATAAGGTAGACTAAATTTCAGGTAATAATTCATGCAGGACAGGACTTGCATTTTATTATGCAGGATATGGCTCAAGGAGTTGGGGCAATAATAACAAGTATATTGACATGAGTCTACTTGTAAAAGCTTTTATGTAAACAGATATTTGGTATGTTGGGAGATTCATGCATTGGATCACAAATAATTTTCCAACAGGAAACAACTGGAATAGGTTCAATTGTCCCTAGCTTCAATGGATTTTAAATAGATGATTTTGTGGAGTAGCTGTGCTTTGATAATGGGAATATCTCATTTTGTGGTTAATTGCCATTGATATAATGTAACTTACTCTGCTTCAGTTATAATTGAAGAGGTCTGTCATTATGTACCTGAAATTATTTTATTTAATTATTATTATAATTAATTGGGTGTAAGGATGGCAATTCATCAAAATATTTGATTTTTAGCTAAAATAACAATGATTTAATATGGTAAGCATAATATCAAAGAATATTTTAGAAGAAAATGACAAAAATTGGCTGATCAAAGTTAAATCAGGCAAAGAAGTACCCACTTAATGTGACTAAGATAGAACTGTATAATCATATCCTGACAAAGTCGCATGGGTGTTTAGCACTATTATGTGGACATGAGACAATGGATAAGACAGGGCAAATACAGTGGCGCTACAAAGTTTGTGAACCCTGTAGAATTTTCTCTATTTTTCCAGAAACATGACGTAAAATGTGATCAGATCATCATGCAGGTCCTAAAACTACATAGAGAACCCAATTAAATAACACAAAAAACATTATGCTTGTTCATTTATTGAGGAAAAATTATCCAATATTACGTGTATTTGTTGGAAAAAGTATGTGAACCTTTGCCTTCAGTAACTGGTGTGGAAACCCCGCCCCCTTGTACAGCAATAACTTCAACCAAACTTTTCTAGTAACTTGATCAGTCCTACACATCGTCTGAGGAAATCTAAGCCACTACTCCTTACAAAACTACTTCAACTCTGTTGTTGGGCTTCCTTTCATGAACTGCCTGTTTCAGGTTGTTCCACAACATTTCTATAGGATTAAGCTCAGGACTTTGACTCAGCTATTCTAAAACTAAAATTTTCTTTTTAAACCATTGTGTTGTTGATTTACTCTTGTCTTTTGGATCATTGTTGCATTATCCAACTTCTACTGAGCTTCAGGTGATGGACTGCTACCCTGACATTCTCCTGTAAATTGTCTTCATACAATTTTGAATTTGTTTCCTCACCAATTGCAAGTGGCCCAGGCCCTGGGGCAGCAAAACAGCCTAAACCATGATGCTCCTTCCACCATGCTTCATGGTTAGGATGATTTGATGTTGCTATGCCCTCCCTTTTCCTTCTAAATGTAGCAATGTGCATTTCTGCTAAAAAGTTCAATTTTTGTCTCATTTATAAACAGAACATTGTCTCAGAAGCATTGTAGAACATCCAGGGTGTCTTTTGCAAACTTGAGATGTGCATTAATTTTTTTTGGAGAGCAATTTCCTTCAATGAACACCATTCTTGTTCAGTGTTTTTCTTATAGTAGACACATGCACAGAGATTTTAGCAAGTTCTAGAGATTACCATTGCATTCTTTTTCACCTTCTTTAGCATTGTATATTGTTGTCTTGGTGTCATCTTTGCAGGACATCCACTCCTAGGGAGAGTAGCAACAATACTGAATTTCTTCGTTGGTAGACATTTTCTCTTACTGTGGACTGATGAACACTCAGGTCTTTAGAGATGCTTTTCTGACCTTTTCCAGCTTGATGCATCTCTACAATTCTTCTAAGGTCCCCCGAAAGTTGTTTTGATGATGGCGTGGTGCACATAAACAGATCTTTCTTGAGGAGGGCAGGCTCTGCCAGTCCTAACAATGTGTCTATTTTAAAAGGCAGGACACCTCTACAACCCACACCTCCAATCTCATCTCATTGATTGGAACACCTGACTCCAAATAGCTTTTGGAGAAGCGATCACCCCAGAGGTTCACATGCATTTGTTGGAAAAAGTATGTAATATTAGATCATTTTTCTCAATAATTAAATGAACAAGTATAATGTTTTTGTGTAACTTATTTAATTGGGTTCTCTTTATTTAGTTTTAGGACTTGCATGATGATCTGATCACATTTTAGGTCCTATTTATGCAGAAATAGAAAATTCTAAAGGCTTCACAAATTTCTAGCACCACTCACTATCTTGCACGGGTATTCAACAGAATGGGTCTAATTATTTCCTATGTAATGCCAATGAGAATTAGCTGGGTTTTTATTGTACAGGCTACCACATTTGATTTAAATGTAATGCTTTGGTTTTTATTTATGACCCATGTTTATAGGCTTATTGGACCACTGAGAGGCACAGTAAAATGACCATTAGTTACACTGGTTCTTTTTTACTTTCTTTGCTTGTCACGAACAAGTTAATATTTCAATAACAAAAGCAAATCTATTAAGCTACAGTAGTATTAGACATCTGCTTGTCATTAATTAATTATATCTATACCTGTGAAAGTTAGGCATTTTATAGATATTCCCCTGAATTTGATTACAATGAATATACCATTCTTTTTCCCATTTGAGTTACATCTGATCATATAGATTGACTACTTCATGTTTATGGAAGTAACTTGGGTTTTTTATGTTGTAGCTCAAAAAAATAAAGTTCTGTACATTGGTAATCTAGTTTGAAGTGTGAGTGGTTGCAGGCAAACTATTGTAAAATGGCTAACAAGCATTTTCTTCTATCTTGTTAAGGCATGTAGGAAAGGTCTCCTGAAATTACAGCACTATGCAAATTGATTTCAGCATCATGGAGAGTTAAATGGAAGGAAAATAAAAGTGTTTGACACTAACAAGGAAAGGAACATCTTGGTTACAGCTTGAAGAATGGTGGAAGTTTCATTAGAAATTTGAAGGTCATAATAAAGCCATGAATATCAACAGATGTAGTAAGATGAAGATCAAGCTTATCAAAGGTAAGAGATTTTATATTTTAAACTATATGCATTTTTTTTCTTTGCCCAATGTTGGGAAATGAAAATAGAGTTTTACCCAAAGGCATGAATAATTGTAATAAGTTTGATACAACTTGCAACTCAGGGTTTACGTAGATAGCATACAGTCTGAATCTGATATAAATTGAACAAATTACTCAACAAAAAGTTGAATGATGAGTGGAAAGGGTGATTGAAACAGTGCAGTGGTTCTGGCTAATGGGGGCACATCGAGCCCAGTACATTATGGCCCAATTAAGCAGTTGCCTCAATTAGCTAGTTTCTTGGAACTAGTTTAAAAAAGGCAAACTATGTATTTAAAGGAAATTCGGAACACATTAGAACTCTACACTACTGTAAAACTGTTTTAGTTCCTAATAGTTATATGATGGAGGAATTCATACAGTATATGCTGCCATGTTCTTTTGATTGTAAATGAACAAATCAGCGCAGATGCCTAGTGCAAATAATGGATTGCTTTCATTGCTTTTCTGGATAAAGTAGTCTCAAAGATCACTGCTTTTTAAATCAGCATTGGTTGGTCCAAATGAATATCATAACATAAGCATATGCAACTGATACCATTTAAAAACCATTCAGCAACAGTCTCCTGTCCCAATTAAGTGGCATTGTGTCCCATATAAACGAAAAGAATCTCACTATTTGTTTTTGTAATCTAAGTCTGTCTAGGTACCATATCCAATGCGGACAGTGGTGACCACAGTTTTCCATACAGATCTATTCCTTGTTTTTTGGATGACTTCCATTTCCTTGATGTGTAGCCACCTGTCTAGGTTTTTGATGTACAGAAGCCGAGGTCTTCCTCTAGGTTTGCTCCCCTCGATCTTTCCAGAGAGTATGAGTTTTTCTAGTTCAACTTTCCACATGATGTTTCCTAGGAATCTGAGTTGTCTTTCTTTTATTGTTCTGTGATTTAACTGCTTGGGCTCTTCTGAGAACTTCATTTGATGTGTGTGTTGTCCATGTCTGTTAGTATGGTCTTCATTTTCTGGAAAGCTTCTTTTGCCATTGCTATTCTGTATTTGATATCTGTGTCACACCTGCCATCACTTGTTATTTGGCTGCCAAAAGATATCTGAATTTGTTGACTTGTTTGATGTTTGTATTTCCAATCTTGATCACAGATTGTGGGATGTTTGTCTTTCTGGAGATGACCATGCTTTTTGTCTTCTTGATGTTGACTGAGAGTCCTCTGCGATTACTTTCTGCAGCCACTATAGTGAGTAGTTCTTGAAGTTTTGTTTGTGAGTCGGCTATTAGTACAATATCATCAGCATATCTGATGTTATTTATATTATGGCCAATTGTGAGTTCTTTAATGTCTTTGATACTTGTCAAGATATTTTCACTATACAGGTTGAATAAGTCAGGTGAAAAGACACAACCTTGCCTGACTCCTCTCATGATATTCACATACTCATTACTTTACTTCTCTTTCTATTCTGATGGATGCTGTCTGGTCCCAGTATAAGTTTCTTAAGAAATGTATATCTTTCCCACCTATGTCAAGATCTTAAAGCATTTCCAGGAGATCTTGGTGTCTGATAGTGTCAAAAGCTTTTATATAGTTGATGAAACACAGATGTCTTTTAGTACCTGGATGGCTCGTTCAAAGATCATCCGTAGCATGAAAATTGCATTTCTGGTTCTAGTGTTTTCCACAAAGCTGCATTGTTCTTTACTGATGTCTGGTTTTATACAGCGTCTTGTTCTCATCATGATTACTGTGGGAATAATTCTTGCCATGTGGCTCATCAGGCTTATTGTACGATGAAATTCACATTCTGTTGCTCCCTTTTTCTTTGGAAGTGTGATGAACACTGATGTACTTAAATCATCAGCAGACATCCCACCCTGAAAAAACTCATTTCAGGGAGATAACACCCCCACAACCCCATACCACCCCCCCCCCCCAGTCAACCTCCAAGGGCATATGTAATACTTCATTTAGTGATTTTGTCTAATCTGTAAACCAAGTTGGGTATATGCAGAAAATGTGACATTAAAATATGTACTTATAATATATTATCATGGAGTGTTTTTTATTCCATTACAACTTAAGCAAGTCTACAGGGAGTTTGGCCTCATCACATTGGACACCAACAGAGTAGCTCCTTAGCAGCTAGCCAGCTAGTTTAAATAATGTTAGTTATGCTAATGAACAAATGACACCTGTTAAACTCATCTCAACATGTCTTTTACATTTTAACTCACCATGGGCAATAGAAAAGTCACTGTTGCAAACAGTGCAGCAACCAACACTGTTGTTATTTTTTAGGTCGACTGTAAAGCCCGCCCACAGAAAAAACTGATAGGTCTACTTAACATGAAGAGAGACCAATCAGGATGCTCCCTCTTGCTCTTCCTCTTCCTTTCCCCCTCCCCCTACCTCTCAAAAAAGATTGATTTCCGGGATATTGTATATAATTTGCGGGCATCAGGGAGCCACTATCAATATGCAGGAGACTCCCGGAACTTCCGGGAGAGGTGGGATGTCTGCATCAGGTATCTCCCTGTGATCATAGATTTCATTTGCTATTTCTGTTATTTACTCTATTCCAAAATCTTCTAAGGCCAGTATCATTTCAACAGCAATGTTGTCTGGACCAGTTGCTCTATTTTTTGTTTATGGCTGTTCGAATTTCTGATTTGTGATAAACATGAAAAGAGTGTTGCAATCATCTTAGACAAAGAAACATCCAAGAACCTGTTAGGATATTGGCATATTTCAGACAGAATGATGCTAATCAAACTAAAAGGACAACAAAACAACATCTCTATCATTCAAGTATATGCACCCACAACGGCAAGCTCAGAGGAAGAAATCGATGCCTTCTACTACTCCCTAGACAAAGCACTAGAACAATGCAAATCACAAGAAGTCATCATAGTCATGGGCAACTTCAAATGCAAAAGTTGGTGAGGGAAGAGAAGACCATATTGTTGGAGACCAGGGATTGGGAGAACGAAACGAAAGCTTATATCATAGTGTAAAACAAACAATCAGATAATCACCAACACTTAGTTCAAACAACATCCAAGAAGGAAATGAACATGGAGAAGCCCGGATGGGAACAACAAAAATCAAATTGATTACATAACAATCAATAACAGATTCAAAAATTCAATAACTCAATCCAAAAGCTACCCTGGAGCAGACTGTGGGAGCAACCACGTACCAGTCATTTGCAAAATGAAAATAATGATGAGAAAATTAAAGAAACCAAAAAGATCAGAGCTACTGGATTATCAACAACTACAAAACAATCCTCATCTGAAAACAGAATACACAATCAAGGTGAAAAACAATTTTCAATTGCTGCAGGATGAAGGAGGCATATCTTCCTGGGACACACTGAAAGAATCCATGGGTGAAGCTGCAAAATAAACCATCCCACAAAAAGAGTGGAAAAGTAAGAAGAAATGGATAACTGAAGATATAATACAATTGATGCAACTAAAACAGAACATCAAACCAAGGGACAGTGAAGAATGCAAACAACTTGATAAGACAATAAGAAGAAAGTGCAGAGAAGCTAAAGACAGATGGCTAAATGAGAAATGCTCAGAGATAGAAATGCTACAAACCCATAACTCTGGAACAAAGATGATGCACAGTAAGATTAAAGAACTAATGGGGAAATTACCTTGCTCAGCAAGTGGATGCATCAAGGCAAAAGACGACAACTTAATTATGAGCAAAGAGGAAATCCTAACCAGATGGACAGAATATATAAAAAAAACTTTTAGACCGAAGAGGAGAAAAACCAAACATAAAGAAGAATCTTGAAGGATCAAACATTCTAAAATCAGAAATTTGAATGGCCATAAATGAAACAAAACATAAGAGCAACTGGTCCAGACAACATCGCTGTAATCTAAGAGTTGTCCCAAATAAGCAGCAGTCTTGCCACAGTCTTGATTAACTGATGGTCCAATTAGCTGGAATCCACTGTTCATAGAAACAATGTTCACAAGAAGTAAAGTACTGGGAAAAAAAAATTCTTTTGAGTTTATCTTTAATTATGCATGTCCGCTAGATACTGATAGACAGTCAGTGGTGTAGTGGCATCTTCACCAGATTTCAAGGCGAGTGGTCCCAGTTCGAATCCAGCTGGCTCCTTGCATGCTTTCCATCTGTGTTGGGTTGAGCATCAAGCTAGCAACTCAGTCTCTTTAAAAACAGGCAAATGCTAAAGAAATGGCAATGTTGCTGCCCGATGTGCCACAAGGTGCAAAGAGAAACAACAACTAAATACAGACACATATCTAAAAAAAATTGTTCTTGAAGTGGTACACCATTCAGATTTCTGGGCTAAAAAATGAGAAATATAACAATTCTGTGTACAGATTAACCATTTGGAACTTAGCCTGTTTTAGAAGTGAAAAAAAAGATGATGAAGTATTGAATTCCACACAGGAAGTATCGTTACCACACTTGATAGAGGAGGCCTCATTATGTATGTAATACCTTGTTTAAGACAAAAATGACTATCAAAATGATAACAATTGTTTGTCAACTTAAATATCAAAGAAATTGATACAACTTGATTTTTCAGTTCACAACTCAGATGGGATGCTCATTAACTTGAAGCTGATGTTACTGATTCATGTTATTAACACAAGTGTAATTTGTAGTAGAAAGTCATTTATAAAATGGTCAGGCATTTTGTCAGAAGATCACCCATCTTGATTTAATTCTTGCAAGGAAACCACTATCAAAACTTTAGCTTAATTATATATGTCCTATAATATGACCAAAGACTAATGGATGTATAAGACCCCAAGACAGGGAAGCAGAAATAGGCCATTCAGCCCATTAAGACTGCTCCACCATTCCATCATGGCTGATTTATTATTCCGCTAAACCCCATTCTCCTGCCTTCTCCCTGTAACATTTGACATCTTAATCAAAAACCACTCAACTTCCACTTTAATTATACCAAATGACTTGGCCTCCACAGTAACCTGCAGCAATGAATTTCACATATTCATTAACCTCTGGCTAAAGAAATTCCTCTACATCTCTTTTTTAAATGGATGTCCCTCCAGTTTTTAGGCTGTGCCCTCTGGTTCTCAACTTACTCCTTATAGGGAACATCCTCTCTACATCCACTCTGTCTAGGCCTTTAAATAATTGATATGTTTCAATGATATCCCCCCCCCCCCCCCCCATTCTTCCAGACTCCAGCGAGTACTGGCCCAGAGCTAGCAAATGTTAACCCTTTCATGCCTGGAATAATTCTCATGAACCCCCTTTGAACCCTCTCCAAAATCAGCACATCTTTTCTGACATAAGGGGCCAAAAGCTGCTCTCAATACCCCAGGTGCGGTCTGACCAACACCTTATAAAGCCTCAGCATTAGATCTTTGCTTTTTTTAAAAACATTTTTAAATTAGTTTTTCAAAACATTTTACAAATTAAAAACCCCAAATCCCAATGAGGAGCATTAATACAGTGCAAAATTAAGCGTACAATAACAATATGCTACAAAGGAAGAGAATTTAACAAAAAAGCACCTAAATTAAAGACAAGTAACCTTAGCCACAAAACACAAGATAAAAAACAACAACTCCAGACCGACCACAACACAGTATAAAGAGTATAGGTCAGGACAGTCAAACTCCCAGACTGTGAATACACTTAGCAGCAGAGGATAATAATGCCTACTACCAGAAAAGAAAAGGGAGCTGAAAGCAAGGGACCGAAAAGAAGAAAAAAAGAGAAAAAAAACCCTAGTCAGGAGGAAGGTTATGAAAGTACTCGATAAAAGGTCCCCAGACCTTATGGAACTTTAGATCCGAATTAAGAACTGAATAATGAATTTTTTCGAGGTCCAAGCTGGCCATAATGTCGTTAAGCCATTGCGCATGAGTGGGCGGGGCAACATCTCTCCATCTAAGGAGGATCAAGCGTCTCGCCAGGAGAGAGGCAAAGGATAGTATTCGGCATTTGGTCGGACCCAGACAAAAATCTGTCTCGCCCCAAAAACCGAACAGAGCAATTAAGGGGTTTGGTTCTAGGTGCTGATTCAGAATACCCGATAATGTAGTGAAGACATCTTTCCAGAATTTCTCCAAGCTAGGACAGAGCCAGTACATATGGATGAGAGAGGCAATGCCCCTCTTGCATTTATCACAGAGTGGGCTAATGCCAGGATAGAATCGAGATAGTTTAGATTTAGACATATGGGCTCTGTGAACAATCTTAAACTGTAAAAGGCAATGGCGAGCACAAAGAGAGGTTGAGTTAACCGATTTGAGAACTGAGTCCCAGCTCTCCTCGGATAAGGAGATATTTAAATCCTGCTCCCAGGCCATTTTAATTTTATCCACAGGGGCCCGTCGTAAGGCTGCTAGTTTATCTCGGATAATTGATATTAAACCTTTACCTAGTGGATTAATGGAAAGAAATAGGTCCATAGTATTTTTCGCAGGCATTTCAGGAAAGTTAGGAATTAAAGGAGCAATAAAGTGTCGGATTTGGAGATATCTGAAAAAGTGAGCGTTAGGCAGGTTGAACTTAACAGAGAGCTGCTGAAAAGAAGCGAAGCAATTATCAATGAAAAGATCTTCAAAATGTCTAATGCCCTTTCTATACCAAACATGGAATGCTGAATCGTACGTAGAAGGTAAAAAAAGGTGATTGTGTGCGACAGGGCTAGAAACGGAAAACCCCTGGAAACCATAGCATTTCCTAAACTGAGCCCATATACGCAAAGTGTGTCTAACAAGAGGATTAGCTATTGATCTGGGCAGACTGCTAGGAAGTGCAGAGCCAAGAAGTGCAGATATAGATAATTCTTTAGTGGAGCTCAACTCCATTGCCACCCAGTTAGGGCACTCGGGTTGGCCGTGGAAGAAAGACCAGAAGGTAGCACTACGTATATTAGCTGCCCAATAATATAAGCAAAAGTTAGGTAAAGCCATGCCACCCTCTTTTTTATATTTTTGGAGGTGGATTTTATTAATTCTAGAGCGCTTATTCTGCCACAGATATGACAAAATAATAGAGTCTAAGGAATCAAAAAAAGATTTAGGAATAAAAATTGGGATAGATTGAAATAGGTATAAAAATTTGGGGAGAACATACATTTTAACAACATTAATACGACCTACCAAAGACATAGATAGAGGTGACCATTGTACCAGACTCTGTTTTATAGCATATGAAAGGTTGACAAAGTTTTCACGAAAGAGATCTTTAAACTTCCTTGTGACTGTAATTCCAAGATAAGTAAGTTGATTATGGACTACCTTAAAAGGGAGATCACGAAATATTAGTTCTTGTGCTTCTTTATTTATTGGGAAAAGTTCACTCTTATGTAAATTAAGTTTATAGCCAGAGATCTGGCTAAACTGGTCAAGAAGTGAAAACATTAGAGGTAAGGATGTAGACGGATTTGAGAGAAAGAGTAATAAGTCATCAGCATAGAGAGAAACTTTATGCTCAACACCCCCTCTCCAAATCCCGGTCAATTCAGGACAGTTTTGAAATGCTATCGCCAGAGGTTCTATAGCCAAATCAAAGAGAAAGGGACTTAAGGGGCATCCCTGACGGGTGCCACGTTTGAGATTAAATACTTGGGATTTCTGAAAATTAGTTAAAACAGAAGCAGTAGGACACAGGTACAGCAATTGGATCCAAGAGATGAAACTTTGGCCGAGGTCAAATTTTTCTAAGACTGCAAAAAGGTAGTTCCACTCTATACGATCAAATGCTTTCTCCGCATCGAGGGAAATAACACATTCAGGAGTCCCAGTTGGAGCTAAGTATAAAATATTAAATAGATGCCGAATGTTAAAAAAAGGGAGACGGTTTTTAATAAAGCCTGTTTGGTCATCAGAGATAATGGAGGGAATAACAGTTTCTAATCTATGAGCCAACACTTTAGCTAAGATCTTTACCTCAACATTGAGCAGAGAGATCGGCCTGTACGAGGAACACTCTGTTGGGTCTTTGCCCTTTTTTAAAAGAAGAATAATAGATGCCTCATTGAAAGAGGGTGGCAATTTGCCATAGTTAAACGAGTCAGATAATACTGAAAGTAACTGAGGAGAAAGAAGTGAGGAAAATGATTTATAAAATTCTACAGGGAACCCATCAGGTCCAGGAAATTTCCCTGAGGACAGTGCAGAAATTGCAAAAGATATTTCTTCTGATGATATAGGCACATTGAGTTTGGCTTTGAAATCAGATGAGAGTGAGGGGATATTCAGATTATGTAAAAATTGATCAACAGAGATATTGTCATTCAGAGATTCAGAGGAAAAAAGCCGAGAATAAAAATTTTTAAATGCGTCATTAATTTCTAAATGATCCGATGTAAAGTCTCCGTTCTCCTTCCGGATCTTTGTAATATGTTGTTTGGCTTTGGAGCGCCTCAGCTGATTGGCTAAGAATTTACCAGACTTATCCCCATGAATGTAAAAGCGACTCTTGCTTTCGAGAAGTTGGCGTTCGACAGGTTGAGTGGACAGAAGGTTAAATTTAGTTTGGAGTTCAACGCGCTTCTTGTATAATTCAGGGTTCTTAGTTTGGGCATATATTTGATCCAAATCTTTAATCTGGTTAATGAGGTCTGATCAATCTGCACAGGATCTTTTGTTGAGATTTGCTGTGTAAGAGATTATTTGACCCCTCAGATATGCTTTCATGGCATCCCAGACAATCTGGGATGGCACTTCAGGTGATGTATTAGTGTTAAAATAAAAGGTTATCTGATCCTTAATAAATTTTACAAAATCATCATCCGATAATAAAGTTGAATCAAACCGCCAGTGTTTATTCTTCTGAGGGAGACCAGGAAAGTTCAGAGAGAGGGTAATTGGGGCATGGTCAGAAATCAGTATACTCTGATAGTCACAAGAGTGGGCAAATGGGATAAGTTGGTTATCGAGTAAGAAATAGTCAATTCTAGTGAAGGTATGGTGAACATGTGAGAAAAAAAGAATAATCTCTCTCCATAGGATGGAGGAAATGCCATATATCAGAGATACCAAAATTAGAGAGAAACGATTGGATAGCTAAGGCAGATTTAGTAGGTGATCTGGTAACAGAGGACAATCGATCCAGATTAGGATCCAACCAACAGTTGAAGTCACCACCCAGTATAAGAGAGTATGAGTTTAAGTCTGGTAGTGAGGAAAAAACCCGTTCAAAAAAGTTAACATCGTCAAAGTTGGGAGCATACAGGTTTGCTAGTGCAACTTTAGTGTTATATAGTTTACCAGAAACAATAATAAAACGGCCATTTGTATCAGATATTTTATTATGGAGTTCGAAAGGAATATTTGAGTTAATAAGAATGGAGACTCCCCTAGCTTTAGCGGCAAAGGATGAATGAAAATGCTGACCCGCCCACTTTGACAGAAGCTGGGAGTTATCAAAACAACGAATATGAGTTTCTTGAAGGAAAGCAATGTCAGCTTTGAGTTGTTTGATATGTGAGAATACCTTCCTCCTTTTAACAGGGTGATTCAATCCCTTTACATCCCAGCTCACGAATTTAAGTGCACTAGCCATTATCAATTACTAATGCATAAAAGGCAGCAGGCATATAAAAAGTCAAGCAGTACACTAGCAGTCTGGGAGCAGAAATGTAAACATAGATTCGTAAAATCAAAACATATGCATGTCCTGAGCAATAAAGAGAAACAATAAATACAGTGAGTGATGTTGGAACTGGAAAACCCACCCCACTCACACAACCCAAAACTAGATGGCTACCAAAACGAGTAGCTAGCTCTACCAAAAAAATTAACCCAAATACAACTTCCAGATCTGTGTCATTGACAACAGTTCCGTATAAATACTATAGCAAATAGTAACCAGTTTATGCACTGGAAAACATAACTACAGATTAGAACACCTTCTACAGAAATATAAAACTTAATACAGAGAAAATCAGAAGAAAACCAAAACTAACCTACCCGCGAAAAATTATAGAAGAATAAAGTAAGAGAAAGGGAAAAAAAAGAAGGAAGGGAAAATTATAAATTCAAGACGAGTATTTATCAACCATTTACAGAGAGGAGAGAAAAAAATTCAGAGATTAGAAAAAAAGGGGTGAAGAAAGGGAAAAAAAAGATAAAATAAGTAAATATTTAAAAAAGGGGAAAAATAAATCAGCAATTAAACTGTGAACCAACAAACAGGGAGGTCTTCACTAAAGACTTCGAACCTCCAAAACAAGTTAGAGTCAGTTGTAAAACTCTGTAGATAAGGTTATACAAGAGTAAAAATAGATTACACACACACCAAATCCCGGGAGAGATTGTCAACAGCCCTTAGAGTTTCAATGAATAGTGTCTGAGTGATTCAAGTGAAGTCTGAGTCCAGAAAAAGTAATTTTACTACGAGGAGTACTTATCCACCATTTTAGGAGGTCCGATCAGATTCCGAAGATGACTGGATAGCCGGAAGACTTGCCACAAATGCTTCAGCTTCCTTCACCGACCTGAGCCATTTGTATTTTCCAGTATTAAGCTTGATTCGTAGATCAGCAAGGTTGCGAAGGGAAGGTTTAAAACCACGATCAAACAGTACTTTCATTATGCCTTTAAACTCAGCGCGCATCTTTAAGGTCTGGGGTACAAAATCTTCCACAAAGCGAATGGTTGTATCCTGGAAAGGAAGAGACCCCCTGCGACGCGCCTCTACAATCAGACTGTGTTTTACCTGGTATTGATGGAAACACAAGATTACTGGTCGTGGACGGGAGCCCAGAATTCCGGGGGAACGTAAACTCTGTGTGCCCGTTCGAGCTTGGGCGGGTTCGGAAGTAAATCTTTCCCGAATATCTCACAGAGAAACTCGGCGAAAAACTTCACGGTTGATCCCTGTTCAGTCGCCTCTGGCAATCCAAGAATTCTAAGATTGCAGCGTCTGCTGCGATTTTCGAGATCCACCATTTTGAAAAGGAGTTTGTTAGATTTTTCCTCTAAGCTGGAACAAAGAGTCTCCAAGTATCGAACACGACTTTCTAAATCTTCAGAAGTCGAATCGATGCGAGATAAGTGTTCAGCATGCTTGTCCACTTTATCGTTGATCCGATCCAGTTTGTCTTCCAACTGTTTGAAAGCGGTTTTAAATTCCTTTAAAATTTCGTCTCGGAGCTTTCCGAGCGCAGCCAAAGTCTCGTCCGAGGGAGCGAAAGCCTCCTTTCTCCCGGATTTAGAACTCTTGCTAGACATTGTAAGTTAGATATGTTCACAGGCAAGTAAGAGATACCGAAAAAATTCCTAACTAAGGTTTAAAAAATGGAGACATTTAGTGCAAAGATAGCGACATTAACGGAACAAAAGTTCGGAGCAGCTAAACAATCGCCATCTTACCGGAAGTTAGATCTTTGCTTTTATATTGTAGTCCTCTTGAAATGAATGCTGACATTGCAATTGCCTTCATTACTACTGGCTCAAGCTGAAAGTTAACTTTTAGGGATTCTGCATGAGGACTTCTAAGTCCTTTGCACCTCTAATTTTTGAATTTTCTCTTCTTGTACAAAATAGTCTATGCTTTTATTCCTTCTACCACAATCAAGAAGTAGAATGGATGAGTATACGTTCAAAGTCCCTTGAAATTGAGGATGACTTGCTCTGTATGATAGTAATTAACAGACAATAGAAGAAGAAATAACTTAGAATGACCATTAGAATGAACTTAGAATGAAATAAAAATGAACATGAAAGTCTACTAATGTAATTAAATTCTAGTGGGATCCTGTGTAGAATATGACAGAGGATAAGAAGTTAAGATTGAAAGTTGAAATCAGCAAGTCATCATGAGGTTAGACTAGCCTAATGCAACTTCAATGACTAGAATATCTCTGCCACAGAGCTGCGGAGGCTAGCTCATTGGTACTATTTAAGGTGGAGTTAACTTTTTGAAAGACTGGGGGATATTTGTGGGGATCAAAGGGAGGGTCTGTGGTAGATCATATTGAAAGGCAGGGCAGGCTTGAGAGGATAAGAGGTCTACATCTGCTCCTATTTTCTTTTCTTCACGGCCATAATCTCTATCATTTAAAGACCTAGGTTCTGATCACCTGTGAGCATTATTTGTAGGATGAACATGTGCTACTATTGTAACGGCAAAGTGTTGCAGCTTGTAATATGAAATAGCTCAGTGCAGATTCCATCTTAAAATCCAGCAAGCTTGCACTATTAGAGCCACTGAAATAAGGGGTCATTCACATGCATATGAGACATGGGAGCAGAATTAGGCCATACAGCTCATTAAGTCTGCTCCTCCAGTCCATCATGGCTGATTTATTATCCCCATTATGTAGATTATTGAATCTGTGTACTCTGGTATATAATGGATTTTTAAGATGATTTCTAGCTACGAGCTTTCTGTTTGTTTATGCTTATTACCTTTGACGTTAAAATCGCTGGTTCCCATATGTAATGAATATCAAAAAGAATTGGGTCAGCAGCCACAAACAACCTATTAGAAGAGGCTGAGGTAGTCACAGCAAAATGTACTGACCTAGAATTACTTTCTTGGCCCCCTTCCATCCTGGCTGCTGTAATCAGCATTTAGTTTGCTGGAGGAGATAAAGCGCAGTGGTGTTTACCACACTGTTTCAGTCAACTGCAGAACATAAATATCAACTGAACAAAGGTTGCTTACATAAGTTATCAACTTCCTGTTAGGCATAGAATAACAACACAGAAAAGCCCAACTGGTACGTGCCTTATATTCTGTCTGGGTAGCTTCCAACCTGACAGCATGAACGTCAATTTCTTGAACTTCTGGTAATGTCCCAAACCCTTCATTCCCCAATCCCTCTTCCCTCTCACCTTATTTCCTTACCTCCTCTCCTATCAGATTCCCTCTTCTCCAGCCCCTGTGTCTCTTTCGCCAATCAACATCCCAACTCTACTTCACCCCTCCCCCTCTGTTTCACTTACCTCCTTGTGTTTCTTTCTCCCCTCCCCCCACCTTCTAACTCTGGCTCCTCATCTTTTTTTTCTCCATCCTAATGAGGGATCTCTGCCCGAAACGTCGGCTATACCCTGGCCTGATGCTGCCTTGCCTGCTGAGTTCCTCCAGCATTTTGTGTGTGTTCCTTGGAGTTCCAGCATCTGCATATTTTCTCTTGCTTGTGATTGGTTCATGCCAATGAAGATTCCCATCTAACCTAGTCCCATTTTCCCCTGTTTGTCCCATATTCCTATTAACCTAAAATTATAAGGGGAATATACAGGTTTAATGCCCACAGTCTCTCCTGGGTTTGAGGAATCAAGAACCAGGGATATACAAATACTTTATTGTCACCAAACAATTGATACTAGAGCGTACAATCATCACAGTGATATTTGTTTCTGCGCTTCGCACTCCCTGAAGTACAAATCAAAGTAAATATAATAAAAATTTAAATTATAAATCATAATTAGAAAATAGAAAAGGGGAAGTATGGTAGTGCAAGTCGGGTCCAGATATTTGGAAGGTACGGCCCAGATCCAGGTCAGGATCTGTTCAGCAGTCTTATCACAGTTGGAAAGAAGCGGTTCCCAAATCTGGCCGTACGTATCTTCATGCTCCTGAACCTTCTCCCGAAGGGAAGTGGGACAAAAAGTGTGTTGGCTGGGTGGGACTTATTCTTGATTATCCTGGCAGCACTGCTCTGACAGTATGTGGTGTAAAGTGAGTCCAAGGATGGAAGATTGGTTTGTGTGATGTGCTGGGCTAGGTTCACAATCTTCTGCAGCTTCTTCCGGTCTTGGACAGGACAACTTCCATACCAGGTTGTGATGCACCCTAGAAGAATGCTTTCTACGTGCACCTATAAAAAATTAGTGAGGGTTTTAGGGGACAGGCCAAATTTCTTCAGCTTTCTCAGGAAGTAAAGGCGCTGGTGGGCCTTCTTGGCAGTGGACTCTGCTTGGTTAGACCAAGTTAGGTCATTTGTGATATTCACCCCAAGGAACTTGAAGCTTTTGACCTGTTCCACCTGTGCACCACCAATGTAGCTGGGGTCATGCAGTCCACTACTCCTTCTGAAGTCAACAACCAATTCCTTTGTCTTGCTGATGTTGAGGGATAAGTTATTGTCTTCGCACCATGCCACCAGGTTCTTAATTTCCTCTCTGTACTCAGACTTATCATTACCCAAGATGCGGCCTACAATTGTGGTGTCATCAGCAAACTTATATATTGAGTTCGATGGAAACTTGGCTACACAATCATGGGTGTACAGTGAGTACAGCAGGGGGCTGAGTACCCAGCCTTGTGGGGCACCGGTGCTCAGAGTGATTGTAGAGGAGAGCTTGTCCCCTATCTTTACAGCCTGGGTCCTGTCTGTGAGGAAGTTGAAGATCCAGCTGCAGATCTGAGTGCTAAGCCCCAGGTTCCAGAGCTTAGAAATCAGTTTATTTGGAATGATGGTATTACAGGAAGAGCTGTAGTCGATGAAAAGGAGCCTTACATATGCGTCTTTATTCTCCAGGTGTTCTAAGGAGGAATGTAGTGCCAGAGAGATGGCATCTGCCATTGACCTGTTGCTCCGGTAGGCAAATTGCAAAGCGTCGAGGTTGACCGGTAGGTTATGGTTGATGTGTGCCATAACCAATCGCTCGAAGCACTTCATAGCAATTGATGTCAGAGCCACAGGTCGGTAGTCATTCAGGCATGCCACCTTGCTTTTCTTCGGCACCGGGATTATCATTGCCTTCTTAAAACACGAGGGGATCTTAAACTGAAGCAGGCAGCAGTTGAAGATGTCAGCAAATACTCCAGCTAGCTCGCTTGCACAGGCCCAGAGAACCCGTCCTGGGACGCCATCTGGGCCCGTCGCCTTCCTTGGATTTATCTTCAGGAAGGCTCTTCTAACGTCTTCCTCAATGACGATGAATCTTGATGCCACCAGGTCCGGTTCATCTCTTCTGTTCAAATCTTGCGTAGAATACGTTAAGTTCATCAGGAAGAGAGGCGCTACAGTTATTGATATTCCCAGCCTTTTCTTTGCGTCCAGTGATCTCATTTAGACCCTGCCAGAGTCTACTGGCATCCCTCTGGTTAGCCTGGGCTTCCAACTTGGCTCGATATTGCCTCTTGGTGCACTTAATGGCTTTCCAGAGTTCACGCCTGGATTCCATGTAGCGACTGGTATCTCCAGACCTAAAAGCCGCAGCTCTAGCCTTCAAAAGGGACTGGACCTCATAATTCATCCAAGGCTTCCGGTTAGGGAATACCCGGATTGTCTTGCGAGACACGCAGTCCTCTGTGCATTTCCGGGTAAAGTCCATGACAGCTGAGGCATACTGATCAAGGTTAGCTGCTGAGTCCTTGAATACTAACCAGTCCACCGATTCAAAGCAGTCACGGAGGACCTCATCTGTTTTCTCTGTCCAACGCGACACCACTTTTGACACCGTGACCTTCCGCTTCAGTTTCTGTTTGTAAGCCGGGAGGAGGAGTACGGCCTGATGGTCCGATTTCCCAAAGTGAGGTCGTTGGACAGAACGGTAGGCATCTTTGACTGCTGTGTAGCAGTAATCAAGTATATTCGGGCCTCTAGTGGAGCAGGAGACATGTTGGTATAACTTTGGCAGCGCATTTCTGTGGTTGGCCTGGTTAAAGTCCCCGGCTGTAATGAGCAAAGCCTCCAGATACCTGGTCTCAAGTTCACTGATGTTGGCATACAGTGTATTCACAGCACACTCTACATCCGCCTGGGGGGGAATGTAGACCGCTGTCAGTATTACCTAGGTGAATTCCCATGGCAGATAATAAGGACGACACTTCACGGACAGATGTTCCAGGTCCGGACTGCAGGAGCTTGTCAGTGCCACTGTGTCCGAGCACCACACAGTGTTGATCAGTAGGCAGACTCCACCTCCCTTCGTCTTGCCTGAAGACGCTGTGCGGTCCATCCGATGGATCAAAAATCCCTCTGGTCGGATGGCACAGTCGGGGGTGGCAGGGGAGAGCCAGGTCTCTGTGAAACAGAATACACAGCAGTTCTGCATCTTCCTGCAGTATGTGAGTTTCCCTTTAAGATCATCCACCTTGTTCTCTATAGCTTGCACATTAGCTAGTAGGATGGTGGGCAGAGGGATCCTAAAGCCCCTCCACTTCAATCTGACCAGCAGCCCAGCTCTTTTCCCACACTTCCTCAGTAATTTGTGCATCTTTCCAGATTTCCATCGGTGATACGGTGAGGGAGGAGAGATTTTATAGGAACCTGATGGGCAATGTTTTCACCTAGAGGGTGGTCAGTCTATGGAATGATTTTCTACTTAAGCCTTGTAAATTTTAAAGATGCAGAACAGAAGGTAGCTGGAGCAGAAGCATTCCTCATGATAAAGACAGTAGATGTTCTGACAGAAAATACTGTAAGTGTATGGCACTTCACTCTCAAAAGATTTTAAGTTCCTAGCACACCATTCTTCATTTTAGCATTCTGCCAAAGGCAATAGAAACACAGAAAACCTACAGCACAAATCATATCCTCCTCCACCACTGTCACCGGCAGCCCATTCCACTCTCTCCCCACTCTCTGCTTAAAAAAACTTGCCCCTGACATCTCTGTACCTACTTCCAAGCACCTTAAAACTGTGCCCTCTTGTGCTAGGCATTTCAGCCTGGGAAAAAGCCTCTGACTATCCACACAATCAATACCTCTCATCATCTTATACACCTCTATCAGGTCACCTCTCATCGCCCGTCACTCCAAGGAAAAAAGGCCAAGTTCACTCAACCTACTCTCATAAGGCATGCTCCCCAATCCAGGCAACATCCTTGTAAATCTCCTCTGCACCCTTTCTATGGTTTCCACATCCTTCCTGTAGTGAGGTGACCAGAATTGAGCACAGTACTCCGTGGGGTCTGACCAGGGTTCTATATAGCATTAACATTACCTCTCAGCTGCTAAACTGAATCCCACGATTGATGAAGGCTAATGCACCGTATGCTTTCTTAACCTTAAAGTCAACCTGTGCAGCAGCATTGGACTCGGACCCCGAGATCCCTTTGATCCTCCATACTGCCAAGAGTCTTACCATTAATACTATATTCTGCCATCATATTTGACCTACTGAAATGAACCACTGCACACTTATCTGGGTTGAACTCCATCTGCCAATTCTCAGCCTAGTTTTGCATTCTATAAATGTCCTGCTGTAATCTCTGACAGCCCTCCACACTATCCACAACACACCCAACCCTTGTGTCATCAGCAAATTTACTAACCCATCCCTCCACTTCCTCATCCAGGTCATTTATAAAAATCATGAAGGGTAAGGGTCCCAGAACTGATCCCTGAGTCACAGACCTCCATGCAGAATATGACCCATCTACAACCACTCTTTGCCTTCTTGTGGACAAGCCAGTTCTGGATCCACAAAGCAAGGTCCCCTTGGATCCCATGCATCCTGGACCAGTCTCTGCCTCGGCAGGTCGACCAGTAGGCTGTGAGACCGCAAAAAATCCGCACCCAGAAGCGGTTGGGCTACGGCGGCCAGAGTGAAGTCCCACGTGAACCGGCTGGAGCCGAACTGTAGCTGCACCATACGGGTGCCGTAGGTCCTTACTGTGCTGCCGTTCACGGCCCTCAGGGTGGGACCCGGTGCCCTGTTGCGGGTGTCGTAACTCGTCGGAGGTAAGACGCTGATCTCGGCACTGGTGTCGACCAAAAAACGGCATCCCGACTGCTTGTCCCACACATACAGGAGGCTATCCCGATGGCCAGCCGCCGTAGCCATCAGCGGCGGCTGGCCCTGGCGTTTCCCGGGAGCTTCTGTGCCCCACCGCTGGTGGTAGAAGCACCATTGTTCGTTGGGCTCCTCACCCCTGCCTCTGGGGTTAGCGGGCTCTGTGGCCGGGCCTGGTCTGGTTCGCTGCTGGGAGCGTGGCCTGGTGATCTGTGCGACGGTCGCCCCACTCACCTTCTTGGCATTCCACAGCAAGTCCGCCCGGGCTGCCACCTTCCGGGGGTCGCTGAAATCCGCGTCGGACAGCAGCAGGCGTATGTCCTCGGGCAGCTGCTCCAGGAATGCCTGCTCAAACATGAGGCAGGGCTTGTGTCCTCCGGCCAGAGACAACATCTCATTCATTAAAGCCGATGGAGGTCTGTCTCCCAAACCATCCAGGTGCAGTAAACGGGCAGCCCGCTCGCGCCGTGAGAGTCCGAAAGTCCTTATGAGCAAGGCTTTGAATTCCATGTATTTGCCGTCCACTGGGGGAGACTGTATGAACTCCTCAACCTGGGCCGCTGTGTCCTGGTCAAGGGAGCTCACCACGTAGTAGTAACGTGTGTCCTCCAAGGTTATCTGCCGAACGTGGAATTGGGCTTCTGCTTGCTGGAACCATAGGTGAGGTCGCAGCGTCCAGAAGCTTGGCAGTTTCAACGAAACTGCATGAACAGATGCGGCGTCGGTCATCTTCGGCCCAAATATCGTTTGGGCCGTCGGGGTCACCAATTGTAGCAGTGTGCTACATGCAGCGCTGAAATAACGACACGGAGTCGGTAAACTGCAGTTAAAAAAAGATTTTATTCGAACTTCGCGGCCTCGCTTTAAAGCCTCACTGATCCCGCCCTCCCCGGGCGCGGATGCTGTAGGGGGCACGTGTTCACAGTCCCGCGCGGGCTTTTCCCTTTGTTGGTGAAGCAGACCTGGCGCCCTTTTGGGACTGGCCTTTGTGCCGGCGCGCTGGCTATTTGTGAGCCGGTTCGAGTGCGCTAGGAAGTGGGTCGCCACAATACAGTATTTAAAAAATGTTTTGCTATTTATACTTTGTCATTATGCTAGAACACAGGAAAATCAATTCAATTCCTAAAAATTTTCAGTATTCTGTTTTCCGATCTTTCTATTGGTAATGTGCATCAGGATGCTTAATTAGAAAGATAAAAGCATACACTTTAGCAGCAGTGATAACAGCTCCATGCTTTGCTCAACTTTATAATATCAGAAACTATTAATCTATGTAAATATTTGCTGTACTATAGATGTGCAGTGGAAAGTTTATTGACTGGCTACATTAACTGCTTGGTATGAGACAACCAATGCCTTTGAACAGAAAATCCTACAAAACGTTGCGGATTTAGCCCCATAAAGCCCTCCTAACCATTGAGCACATCTACATGAAACACTGTCGTAGGAAAGCATGATCCATCATCAAAGATCCCCACCACCCAGGTCATGCTCTTTTCTCGCTGCTGCCATCCAGAGCTGATTATCTGTTATTTGTGAAGCGGGGTGCCGTGCACAATCGTAGTCGGTTGAAAACGGACGTGGGAGCACGGAGGAACATCTGGAAATCTCCACGAAGACCTTCTTCGTTGCTGCTGCTGCTATGAGGTCCGGGTCTCTGCTGGGAAGAACAGGCCCCCAGTCCTCGGGGTCGCGTTGCTGATGGTCGTTGGCGGGGGCATCTTAATACGCTCGGCAGAGGATGGTGCTTGGAGAAGCTGTGCCGGAGGGGATGGTCGGAGGTTCGACGAACTCGGAATCCGCTGCGGTCAGGTCGCTTTTACTGTGTGCTGCATCTGCGAGACTGATTCGGGCAGCGCCGTGGAAGTCCATAGCGGGGGTATTCCCTTCTGCCACCTGTGTGGGATCGAGTCAATCGGGACCCTGAGGACTTGTGGAAACTGTGTGGTGGTTTCTTTCAAACTTATAGTCTTTTAATATCTTTGGACTATTTTTATTGTGCCCATGGTCTGTTTTTTTTAATCAATTATGCTATTGTTTGCACTATTATAACTATATGTTGTAACTATGTGGTTTTGTGCAGGTCTTGTAGCTTTAGTTTTTGGTCTTGTTTTGTCTGGTGGCTTTGGAGCTCCTTTCCGGGGAACGTGCTAAGATGGTAGCGCGATATTAATACGCAGCAGCCTCTCCGGACTGTGGATTGGGGATTGCCAAACGTTATGTGGATTTTCTGGTGTAGTCTGTTTTGTCATATGCTTTTGTGAGATCATTCTGGAGGAACGTTGTCTCATTTTTTAAACTGCATTGCATTTGTGGTTTCTAAATGACAATAATCTGAATCTGAAGCTAGAAGGCTACCTTCTAGCCTGAGGACCAGCAGCACATGGTTCGAAAACAGTTACTACCCCTCAACCATAAGGCTTTTGAACATAAGAGGATAATTACACTCTTCTATTTAGATGTTCCCACAACCAATGATTTTGCTTTAAGGGCTCCTCATCTTGTTATTCCATGCTATTGCTATTTATTTATATTCACACTTGCACAGTTTGTCTTCTATGCTCTTGCTCTTTCGTTGATCATGTTACAGTTAGAATTTCATAGATTTGCTAAGTACACTCACAGGAAAAAGAATCAGTTCTATGTGGTGACATATGTACTCTGATAATAAATGTTACTTTGAACTGAAGGGCTTTGAGAATTAGCTAGATTAGTAAACCTATTATATGAAATAAAGGAACAGCTGTGAATATGATCTAAGGATCTAGTGTATTAGAATGTGTAAATGGGACACATTTACTGCACACTAAGGCCTTCTCACATACACGATTAAACATCAAGGTTACATCTCTTCAGTAAATATACCAGCTTCTTTCTGTGGTGAAACCTGTTTGCAATAATAACCCAGCAATTAAGATGAATAAATCATGTTTGCTGCGAGGTTGCAGAGTGAGAGCTAGGATGTAGGAATAATTTAAATAGTTTTGGCTAGGACGAGTAAATGATGATTACTCATGGTGTAAATGTTTCTGTTTCTTATTTGTATAATGAGGACTTTCAGCCTTTATGAATTGCAAGTTAGAGGTGTAATTTGTAACATGGCTTTGTCAACATTTCGTCTCAGTGGAGGATGGCTTTTCAACACATTTTGTTTTAATTAGATTATAGCTTGAAATGCAAATGGTGATTATGTCTATATAATTCAAATTAAAATTATGGTCTTGTTTGGAAACAGTTTAGAAGTTTGCTGAAGTATATTGTTTTCATGATAAATTTTGAAAGTTTTAGATCAGCTATCGTGACTGGCATGTCCTGGTTTTGACATAAGAAGTAATCACAACTTGTAAATTCAGTGGAAAGAAAAAGCATTAGGTTAATCCATGGTGGATTAAGAGATGGAAAACCAGATTTTTTTTCAGTCCCTGGTTGCTAAACTGAGACATCAGAAATCAGAATTTTTTTGATTACATCCTATGTTGCTTTACAAGATAGAAAGATCTTGTAAAGGTAGAAAGATCTGGTCTTTACTTTTTTCTATATGAGTGATAAAATTCTGTTCTGATTGAAAGCAATTTTTCTTATGCTTTTTTTCTGGTATTTTGAAGTCATTTTGAAAGGTGTCAGAAAATAAAATGACAATTTATTATCAGAATCAGGTTTATTATCACAACATACGTTGTGAAATTGGCTATTTTTGTGGTAGCAAGACATAAAATTTACTATAAGTTACAACAAAAAATAAAATAAATACTTAGAGCAAAAAAGGAATAGTGAGATAGAGTTCGTGGGTTCATGGACTGTTCAAAAAGCTGATGGCAGAGGAGAAGAAACTGTTCCTAAAATGTTGAGTGTGCATGTATCTTCAGGCTCCTGGTGTCAAGAAAAAACGTCTCCCTCAAGGTCACAAAATCAAAGGAGCTGGTTGAGGATTATAGGAGGAAAGGAGATGGGCTAACCCCTATTGACATTAATGGATCCGGGGTTGAGGGGCTAAATAGCTTTAAGTTCCTCAGCATCCATATCACCGAGGGCCTCATGTGGTCTGTTCATATTGGCTGTGTGGTGAAAAAGGCACAACAGCAGCTCTTTCACCTCAGACAGTTGAGGAAGTTTGGTATGGGCCCCCAGATCCTAAGAACTTTCTACAGGGGCCCAACTGAGAGCATCCTGACTGGCTGCATCACTGCCTGGTATGGGAACTGTACCTCCCTTAATTGCAGGACTCTGCAGAGAGTGGTGCAGACAGCCCAGCACATCTGTAGATGTGAACTTCCCATGATTCAGGACATTTACAAAGATAGGTGTGAAAAAAGGGCCAAAAAGATCATTGGGGACCCGAGTCACCCCATCCACAATCAATTCCAGCTGCTACCATCCAGAAAATGGGACCGCAGCATAAAAGCCAGGACCAACACACTCCGGGACAGCCTCTTCCACCAGGCCATCACACTGATTAACTCATGCTGATTTGAGTGTATTTCTATGTTACATTGACTGTTCTATTTATTATAAATTATTATAGATTACTATGACTGCACATCGCACATTTAGACAGAGACATAACGTAAAGATTTGTATTCCTCGTGTATGTGATGGATGTAAGAAATAAAGTGAATTCAATTCAGCCACTTCTTTGATGGAAGTAATGAGAAGAGGGTACGTTCTGATGGTGATGGTCCTTGATGATGGTTGCTAATTTCCTGAGGATGTTCCTGTGTTGGAGCTGACTGAGACAACATTTATTTTGATAATGTTTTTTCTAGGTTTCATAAATATTGATGATATAGCAAATGATTCAGTACTGTAAATAGTTTATTGAAAAATATAGTAGAGACAGGCTTCAGTTAAGACTAAATTTAGAAAGAAAGTTAAGAAGGAACAAAGTGTTCATTTGGAGTTTGTGTATGATTAATGATAAGTAGACTGGAACTCGAATATAAAAACAAGGATAAAAACTATGCCATCACATTTTCCTAGAACGAATCCTTGTGGACCTAACTATAGGCTATTATAGATCTGATTGACCCGACATTGATTGGGAGACCGTTTTGTCGAGTACCTTCACTCAGTCCACCACAATATGCAGGATCTCCCAATCACTACCCATTTCAATTTGACTTCCATTCTCATTCTGATATTCCCGTCCATGGCTGTCTCTACTTGCCAGGATGAGGCCAAACTGAGATTGGAGGAGTAACACCTCATATTCTGTCTGGGTAGCAACCAACCTGATAGTATGAACTTCAATTTCTCAAACTTTCTGTAATTTCTCCTCCCTCTTCCTTCTCTCTTTTTCCATTCCTCATTCTGGTTACTCTCTTGCCCCTTCTCAAGATGCGTGAGTTTCTCAAGATTTTCAGCATAATCTCTTGTGTTTATTATAGATCTGTTATGTGCAATAGGATAGGATAAGTTAGTGAAGAATATTTATGAAAATATTGATTAACATAAACCTCAGGTGTGATGGACAGTTACTGTGGTGTACAGCTCTATGATTCTGTAATTAAACTTGAAAGAATTTCAAATACAATTTGTCAGTGACATTTAAGTCCAAAACAGCTGCCTTAAACTTAAATAATCCATCAACAATGAGAAAAGATGTATGCTGTTATGAGCTGGCTAAAGAATTTTCTTTTAATTTTTCTTTTTGGCTTCTTATAGGCTCCACAGATTTTGGTAATAATTCTTTTATTATTCTTGGATTTTGTACTTGCATTTTCATTAGATCTTTGGCCTTGAGTCATACAAAGGAATATACCAAGGCAACCAGTGAGTGTTTTGAAATAAGACAGACATGTCCAGACATTTCTTGTAATTCATTGCTGAACACAAGTTCAATAGCAAAAGAACAATGTTAATAGTTTTCCTGTTCAAGACTATTATAGAGGTTTTAATCAACTGACCCAAGCCAATAACTCTCATGGCTCCTCGCTCTCCATCAAGGCATGCAGTTTTATTGTTTCCAAGTCTTGTCAAAATTGATATTTGATTTAGTAATAAGACCATTAGCAAGGCTACCTAGATATGATGTGCACTAGATATGAACAGTCTAGATAAGAGTTTGCTAAAAAGGGATTATTGGGAATTATCATTTCTTGGAAAATGAAAAGACACAATTTATTTGCTTGCTAGGCTACCTCCAAGAACAGTTAATACATTACTGTAATGTAAAAATTTCATCCAGATTGATGCATGAAAATAATTCTGGTTCCTTTCTATGGCTCCTTGCACTCCTTCTGTTAACTTTGGACTTGTGTTGAGTATTTTTCTTCCAATTTTTGTTACACTTGCCAGTTGTTCAATTTCTTATCTCTTTTAGCATAATTAAAAGAGATTCAATAATATAAACTCTTTGTATTCCTCTTGAAATCAGCTGAAAAGTTGATGAACTTGCAATAGGTCTTAATGTAAATTGGCGAAATGAGTCCATGTGGTGAACGAGATGAATGAGCTCATCCTTCAAGTTGGGCATGACACCTCTGAAATTCAACTTCTCCAACACTAGTCTGATGTGATCATCCTAAAAAGAACTGTGGTTAATTCAGGAAGGCCTGTCACTATTATATCCCTGACTGATCAATAAATGTTAAAATTTCATAGATCCAGCAAACACACAGATAAAAGCAGATTCTCTGATGGATTCTGTGCTTTGGATTAATATGATATTCTGTTTTTGACTTCTGTTGACTTTCTTTATATGTCTATAGCAGGAGAAACAATCAATTTATTTATTAAATTCATTAGAGCCTAATGTTTAATGCCCAGAATATATATGTAAGTATTTTATTTGTGATATGTTATTCTTGCAGGATCTAAAGAAGCATGGTATTATCTATTTTACAAAGCACAATAATAAAAAAACAACAAATATAAATACATAAGATAGTTTATTTATATAGATTGATTATATGCCCATAAAGTGACATCAGGTTCAGGAGTGCATGTACATAAGGTGGCTGACAGGAAATGGTAGAGTAGAAGGGGTAGGCAGTGTAAAGGGGTGAGTTAGTGGGTGGAGGTGTTGGTCAGCCTTACTGCTTTGGGAAAGTAACTGTCTTTGAGTCTGGTGGTCCTGGTGTGGATGCTATGTTGCCTCCTTCCTGATGGGAGTGTGACAGTGCAGTCCATGGGCAAGGTGTGTGGGATCCTTCATGATATTACTGGCCTTATTCTGGCACCTACAGTATATCCTTGATGGAAGATAGGCAGTTTTGACTACCTGTTGTAGAGAATTTCCTGCCTGCTGTAGTGCAGTTTATGCATCATGCAGTGATGGAGCACTTTAGGATGCTCTACACTGCACATCTGCAGAACGATGGAAGTACAGCTGTGCATACTCCAGCTCTCTTCAGCCTCATAAAGTAGAGGCATTGGTGAGTTTTCCAGAATTTGCAAGTTGGAAGATAATTCATAAGTACTGTAACATTAAGAGAATGCTAATTGCCGAAGGGGGTAAATTGGTTCAACAATGTGCACAGTTCATGTTCAAGCCCACGAACACCTGACCTGTTTTGGTGGACTGACCTTGCAGCAGCTTTCATGTCACTGTTGCCCAAGGAAGAACGTGACCAGTCTCTGCATATGATGATGATATGTTTCTTTCACCAGAGCCAGGAATTATGTTTCACTTTGCTGCTGTCTGACCTGCTGAGTGTTTCTTGCACATTCTGTTGTTATTTCGTATTTTCAAAATCTGCAGGTGTTTGATGTTCAGTGTATTGCCGCCTTCATTCTAGAAGTAAGTGACATGCAAGTAGGGTTGACATTGCTTTTGGCTGTCTCCTTTTTCAATGTGGGAGGTGGCCTCAAATCCAAACTTCATCTCCAGAAATGACACAACTGAGAAACATCACTGAGGGAGCAGAAATGTAAAAAAATTAAAAATTGGGAAAATTAGAAAGAAGGGCCAAATTCTACATTCATTTAATTACTTCCCCCAAATACCTTTGACTTGTTAGGTATTTTATGTGTAATGTCCTGGTTAAGATTTCCACTGCTATGTTGTAAAGTACTTTTCTGTAAAAGCAGTGTGCCATGCCGGGAAGTGTGTTTTGGCTTTGGCTAAGATAAGAACCCCTGTTGTCCAACTTAGGAATGTGTGTCAGTCAATCAGGATTGTGGGATGTGAGAGAAGGTTCTAGAGAGCTGTGGGGAAGAGTTTTCTGATGAACAGGAATTGCGGAGCAAGACACGAGAAGATACTGCAGAAAGCCTTTGGAAAGAGATTCGACGTTAGAACGGCAAACACGAGGAAATCTGCAGATGCTGGAAATTCAAACAACAACACAAAGGGTCTCGGCCCGAAATGTCGACAGCACTTCTCCCTATAGATGCTGCCTGGCCTGCTGTGTTCTACCAGCATTTTGTGTGTGTTGTTGTTCGACGTTAGAAGGAATGCTTTGTGCAGATGAATGGCTTCAAGGAGGAATGGCTAATACAAGGAGGAATGGAGAGAGAGAGGGCCAGTGTGTTTGAGATGGCTTTCGAGGGGAGTTTGAAAATGTGGCAGGTGCTTTCAACCTAATCGTGGGTCCAGTGTGTGAGTAAGAGATATATCCCCTGAATACTCCAGTATGAGCTCCAACAGTCACCTGCACATTTAGACTGGTCTAACTGTAATGGGCCCTTTTATTTTCTCCTCTTCACTTCTGTTAATAACTGTTAGATAAAGCTGAAATTAGTAAATATACCTCCTTTATAATTTTATGCAGTGTAGAATTTGTTATTTCTTGCCGACTGACAATTGAGTATGAGTAGTATTTACGCAGCATTCACTCAAATTGAGCTTTCCATAATCAGAATTCACGATGTTCCTGTTTGGTTGAACCCCAAACCATACCAACCCCAGATGTATATTGTTTATGAAAGATGGCCTTCTCGCCTCTGGGTCACATGGCTGTTAGCAGAGCTGGGTAACGAGCCACGTTTGTACAAAGACAAAGGAAAATCTGCAGATGCTGGAAATCCAAGAAACACACACAATACTGGAGGAACTCAGCAGGTCAGGCAGCACCTATGGAAAAAAGTACAGTCAACATTTCGGGCCGAAACCTTTCGGCAGGACTCAAGTTTATATACAAGTCCGGTGACAGGATTTACATGTATTGTATGAACTAGTACATGGGTGATGTCCACTAAATCTACTCCCCTGTATGCAACCTACCGTATGAAAAGTTCTTCTTATCTCAGTTCTGAATGAGGTCTTTATTTAGAACTGAGACCTCAGTCATTGGAAACAAGAGCTTTGTGTCTATCCTATCAAGTCCCTGAAAAATTGAGGTCACCTCTCATTCTTTAACAGTCAAGAGATTACAGTCCAAGTCTATTTGATTGCTGCTTTGACAAATTAGAGTCAGTCTGTCGAAACTTTGCTGAGCAGTATTGGAGGTGAATCGTAAAAGAGCTAGTAATGATCTGAGCAAATGGTTAGGATCCAGAGCACACTGTTTTTGGAGTAGTGCAAATGGTTCATTAGCGGGCTTCTGAAGAGACATAGAACTATTTGAAAGAGAAAAAAATTGCGGAAATGATGAAAAGAGAGCACTTTTTGATCATTTATCGTGCTCTGTGGTTCAGCTCCATTCAAGGAAGAGACTAAATATCATTTACTGGAACCCATGATATTGATGAAGCTGATACTGATATTGCTGCATGAACTCAAACTTCTGTCACTCAGTGCTATATAGTCATGGTACAAATTTTGCAAATGTGGTTGTTTGGAAAGATCTATTTGCATAGCCATTTAATAGATATCTGAAGTGACAGGGGTGGCAAACCAATGGTATTTGTACCAAAGATGACACATGAAAACATTTTGTTGGCACATCCCTTTGATTCTTTAAACCCCACCCATGATACAAGATACATAATGATTATCTTTACTGCTAAGTGAAGCAGCAAATAGTTTTTTACAACCAAAGAACAGTGAGATGTTTTCACAGAAAATGTCTCATGGGAAGTTGGTGCCAGCTGGGTGGTTGTGAGAACACCTGATATTGGATGATATGTTTTGACATCTTCACGGACCTGGTATACACATCAATATTTGGATACTAAATGTGCCAATTAGCTTTGGCTTCACTATCTTATATTTTTTTCTTCTGTCATTTGTGAGTGAACACTGGATATTCAGTAAATTGTGATTTAATGATAATAACAGTAAATTGTGTATGTGATTTAGCAACTTCATGAATATTTCAATTATTTTAAGACTAATATTAATTTTTTAACAGTTTTTCTAAAATGCTTCATTTATTTCAATCTGTCTGTTATGCTTTTATTGATAGTAAAATAATATATACAAGTAAATAATCAACTGGAGTCATCATTTTTCCTTAAAAACATTAGTAATCTAAGACATAATTCATTAATCAATGATAATCTTTGTTCAAAGTTACCATTCATGTGAGAAAAGTCTTAGGAGGTTATCACTAACTTGGACATGCTTTCAAAAGGGTCTGTCACCCTGGTATATTGTGAATCTTTTCATGAAATACAAATTGCTTGCAATTAATCCTTAGATAAATGGTACTGTTATATCTCAGAATCTGTGGAAATAGTAACAAAAGCGATGATATTCCTAATATGCATGAACTGGGCAATTAAGTGAGATTCCTGGAACGTAGACATTTTGTCCAAGTTTCTCAAATTGAGTCCACATTTATTTGCTTCTTATGAATGTGGCTTCTTCAACTGAGTGTATAAAAATTCAGAAAGAATTTTAATCCTGGTCACTTTGTTAAGAAGTTAAGATGCGGGAGCAAATAGCAAATGGCAAAGGAAAAGAATTGCATATTCACACAATTGAAAAGTCAAATGCAAGAAGTTACCAATGTTGCAACATCAAAATATGTAATCTCCTACAATCAAACTTCAGCAACCTAAAACAATCGTCTGTGAAGGCCGAGAACATATAGGCCTTTTCAGATATAGGGAACCTAGTAGTGAGATCACACTCGACCAGCAATATTTTTAACTCGGAGCAAGACTTGTACTTGCTGGCAACAAAGTGACTGGAAAGGACCAAGTTACTTTGTTATAAAATGCAGCACACTGTATTTTCAGTGCCCCTTGCATTCAGTGCCTTCAAAAATTCACAGTTGCAGCTTTATTAGGTTAGGTAAAATCAGAATGTATGATGGTCTGAAGCTTCTATAAAACATATTGTACCACACTTTGCTTATAAGCTTAGGTAACATGATTAATCTGTAATCTTTTTCAATATTAAACAAATATGTTTCTTGGGATGCTGTGGTATAAATAACATTGGACAACAATTTTTTTCGGAAGTGTTGCTTCCTCTGAATTTTTTTTTTGTTTATAATAGACTGCTTGAAGCTGAATGCAAGTATAATTTCAGACTACTTGTATCACCTAAGAATTTGGAGACACAAAAAATTAACTTTTATTGAATATAAAAAGGAGAGGTAAGGGGGTTAAGAAGTCAGCGCAGTGTTCCCCTCAGCAGTAAGTTTACCTGTTTGGATACTGCTGGGGGTGGGCGGGAGGATGACCCATCAGATCACGGCTACAGCAGTCAGGCTGGTGGCACTGTGGCCAGCTCTGAGGCTCGACTGGGAGGGGTAACGTCAGGCTATGCAAAAGTGATAGGGGACTCAATAATCAGGGGGACAGAAAGGAGATTCTGTGGCTACAAAAGAGACATCAAGACGGTGTGTTGCTTCCCGGGTCCATGATGCATTGGAGTGGCTGCAAGGGGAGGGGGACCAGCCAGAGGTCATGGTGCATATTGACACCAATGACATAGGCAGAAAAGGGGAAGAGGTCCTATGCAGTGAGTATATAGAGTTAGGAAGGAAGCAGAAGAGATGGACTTCCAAGGTCGTAATTACACCCTGTGCCATGGTAGGAATGGAGTGATAGCACGGATGAATGACTGGCTGCAGAGATGGTGCTGGGGACAGGGTTTCAAGTTCTTGGATGATTGGAATCTTTTCCGGGGAAGGGGTGACCTGTACAAGATGGGTTGGATAGTTTGGGGTGTGTATATTTTAATGCTTGGAGTGTTATGGGTAAAGATGATGAACTTAGAGCACAGATCAGTGCATAGAACTACATGTTGTAGCCATTACTGAAATTTGGTTGAGAGAGGGGCAGGAATGGGTGATAATTGTACCAGGTTTTCAAAATGTTAGAAAAGATAGAGGAGGTAAAAGAGGGGATGGAGTTGCACTACTAATCAGGGACATATTATAGCTGTACTCAGAGGAGACATAAGGGAGGTGTCAGAAACTGAGTCCATTTGAGTGGAACTTAGGAATAGGAAGGGTGCAATCACACTGATAGGATTGGACTACAGACCCCAAATAACCACTGGGACATCGAGGAACAGATATGTAATCAAATTAAGGAAATGTGTAAAAATAATGGGGTCAGTGTCATGAAGCAGCACAACTTCCCAAAAACTGGGACTTTCTTAGTGTAAGGGATTAGAGGGGGCAGAATTTGTTAAGTGTATACTGGAAGGTTTCTTAAATCAATATGCTGGCAATCCAACAAGAGGAGAGCCGTACTGGGTAATGATCCTGGGCAGGTGACTGACCTGTCAGTGGATGAACAGTTCGGGACCAGTGTCCACAACTCCTTAACATTCAGGATAGCTGTAGTTAAGGATAGGTATTGCCCTTCAGGGAAAGTTTTAAATTGTAGTCGGGCAAATTACGAAGGCATTCAGCAGGAGTTAAGGAAAGTTAATTGGGAACACCTTTTCTCTGGCAAGTCTGCATCAGACATGTGGATGGTGTTTAAAGATCAGTTACAGAGTACTGGAAAGGTAAAAGAACCTTGGATATCCAGAGAGGTAATGAATATAATCAAGAAGAAAAAAGTAAAGTATGAAAAACTTTGGAAGTTGGGATCAAACGAAGCAACTGAAGAGCATAAAAAAGCCAGAAAGGAATTAGGAAAGCCAGGAGGGGCCATGAAAGTCCTTGGCAAGTAGGATTAAGGTGAATCCCAAGGCTCTATACATACATCAAGAGCAAGAGGATAACTAGGAAGAGGGTGAGACCACTCAAGGATAAAGGGGAGAATATTTGCTTGGATGCTGAAAATGTAAGTGAGGTACTTAATGAGTACCTGCTTCAGTATTTACCAAGGAAAAGGATATGGAGGACAGGAGATCAGTGAGTGTATAAATATGTTAGGGAATTTAAAGGTCAAGGAGAAGGAAGTGTTAAGTTGGATAAGTCTCCAGGGTCTGATGTGTTCGACCCCAGATTATTGATGGCAAGAGATGAGATTGCTGGGCCTTGACCAGTATCTTTGTGTCCTCTCTATGTCCTCTTCTTAGGGATAGGATATATGAACATTCGGAAACCCATGGTCAGCATGGCTTTGTGCAGGGCAGGTCGTTCCTTACCAACTTGACTGACAAGGTGGTGAGAGAGACTGATGAGGATAGGGCAGTGGGATGGTGTCTACATGGACTTTAGTAAGGCATTTGACAAAGTCCTTCGTGGGAGCTAATACAGAAGATTAAGATGCCTGGGGTATGTGGCAAATCATCTGTTTGGATTCAGAACTGGCATGCACATAGAGTAGTGGTTGAAGGGACTGACTTGAGCTGGAGGTCTGTAATTAGTGGAGTTCCATGGGGATCTCTGCTGTTTGTGATGTATATAAGTGACCTGGATGAAAATGTAGATGAGTGGATTAGTAAATTTGCAGGTGATACGAAAATTAGTGGAGTTGTGGATAATGCAGACGACTGATGGAGAATACAATGCAATATAAATCAGTTGCAGATATGGGCTGAGAAATGACAGATGGCATTCAACCCAGGTAAATGTGAGGTGTGCACCTCAATAAGGCAAATGCAAGGAGTGAGTACACGGTTAAAGGCAAGATCCTTAACAGTGTGGCTGAGCAGAGAGATTTTGGGATCCAAGTTCATAGCTCCTTGAAAGTGGCTACACAGGTCAATAAGGTGGTTAAGAAGGCTTATGGAATGCTTGCTTTTATTAATCGATGCCTTGGGTTCAAAAGTCAGGAGGTTATGTTTGCAACTTTATAAAACTCTGGTTAGGTCACATCTGGAGTATTGTGTACAGTGCTGGTTGCCCCCACTATAGGGAGGATGTTGAGGCTTTGGAGAGGGTGCAGAAGAGGTTTACCGGGATGCTGCCTGGTTTAGAGGGCATGAGAGGCTGCATAAACTTGGGTTGTTTTTTCTGGAGTGCCAGGGGAGATCTGATGGAGATTTACAAGACTATGAGAGGCATAGATGGAGTGGACAAGAGAGTATCTGCTTCCCAGGATTGAAATATCTAATACCAGAGTACATGCATTGAAGGTGAGAGGGGGAAGGTTAAAGGAGGATGTGAGGATTAAGTTTTTACTCAGAGTCATGGATGCCAGGAACATACTGCCTGGTATGGTGGTTGAAGCAAATACATTGGAGGCTTTTAAGAGAAGTTTGGATAGGCACATGGATGTAAGGAAGATGAAGGGATATGGATTTGGTGCAGGTAGGAGGGATTAATATTTGGCTGTTTTAATTTGTTTTTAGCTAGTTCAGCACAACATTGTGGTTGAATGGCCTGTTTCAGTGCTGTACTGTTTTATGTTCTATGGAATTGTGTAACTGTGCTGATACCTTGTAATAGTTCAACTAAGCTAAGATTGATGATTTTAATTTGAACTGATTGTCTGAGGCTTCTCACGTAAGTGTCCAACAATAATCAGCCATCATCAATGGGTTCCAGTCACCCAGATACTGTTTCTCCATGACCGCAATGTTCTGGCAAAACCTTTCACCATGCTCATCACTTCAACGGCGCCAGGTTTTGCAGGGAAGGAGTCTAAATTGTAATGTAGAAATTAATCTTAAGTGACATGTTGCACTTCATGGTTTTGTATGCTTGAAGCATGTTGTCAACCAGCTGCACGTAGTTTGTTGCTCCGTTGCAAACAATTTTCAACAACATCCATGATTTTCCCTGGTCCACTAGAAGTCCCATCATTGATGATCTGTTTGATTTGTGGACCAACAAAAATGCCTTCCTTACTCTTAGCATCAGTTATTCTGATGGATTGTAAATTGAAATAACAAATATGGGTGGTTTCAAAAACTGGTGCATGATAGGGAAATTTCATGGTGATTTTCACGATCAGCAGCCCAAAATCCATAAGATATACCCAAAAGTATTCAGGAAGCAAAACTTTGTTGTCCATTGTAATTACCCAGTTCTGTGGATGCATGACGTATAATTAGCTGCATTTAATTTATTAAAGCCTTCTCCATGGTTTACACTAAGAGCTCCCATTGAATATCCTTTAGCCAGTACTTAACCCACTTCCAGAGTATGTTAATTTTAAAGAAACAAGTTCTTAATACAACTATGGATTTTGAGAATTAGAAGATCAATATGACAAGAACAAAGCCTTATCTATAACAGAAAATTTTTGTGAACTATAATTTTACTAAGAATGCATTGAAAATTTCTACGTACCAATGGAAAAAGCAGAATAATTTACTCAAAGTGCATCTAAAACAGTTACCATCAAACAATGTACCAATTTCTCATAATCAAACAGTTCACTCTGAATAGTAGATTATAAGCCATCTACTGTCACTGCCCATCAGCCAACGCAGCTTACTGTATTTCAAACTAGAGTTTCACTATTCATTGAGATTGGCTCAGTTCCATAATTGAAATCATTGCTTTTCCTGTCTGATGAGAGAAGATAAGGCCTTTGCACCTTCTACATGTACAAATTTCTATGAGTAAATAGACCAATATATCATGTTAAAAAGAGTGTAAGCAACTGGAAATATCAGTCTGGAATATTTATCAATAATGTGCGTATCAATCCAGATGTATCCCCGCAAGTTTTTGTCCTTGGTTGTAGTTGTCTCATTTCCATTTGGTGGATGTACCAGGCCTCGATTCTGCTTTTCTCCATTTGGTGGCACATAACCTGGTCCAGCGAATTCTGCCAAGTTGCTGACTTCCTCATCACTGTATGTTCGTTCTACAATTAAAGGTCTTGGCTCAGGTATTCCACATGTGCAAGGTAACTGCAAGAGAAGAGGCCTACTTCAAGATCAAAGTAGAAGAACACTTGAAGGGGAGAACTTTATAGTACTGGGGAAAGAGGGATCTTTATAGGACTGGGGAAGGAGGGATCTTTATAGGACTGGGGAAGGAGGGAACTTTATAGGACTGGGGAAGGAGGGATCTTTATAGCACTGGGGAAGGAGGGATCTTTATAGGATTGGGGAAGGAGGGAACTTTATAGGATTGGGGAAGGAGGGATCTTTATAGGACTGGGGAAGGAGGGAATTTTATAGGACTGGGGAAGGAGGGATCTTTATAGCACTGGGAAAGGAGGGAACTTTATAGGATTGGGGAAGGAGTGGCTGTAAGCCACTTGAGAATTTTCCACACATTTCTTAATATCCTTATTTGTAAGTTTTATATTGATTCATTTAATAGGGAATTGGGTTGAGCAGTTGTAAAACATCTGCAATCTATTTAATTTTGACCCTGCAAGAGTACAATAACATAAGCATTTATCCACTGTGCAGGAAGAAAGCTGGAAGTGAGGAAAGTGTTTTTTTTTATGGTATTGATTTAATGGATGTAGCTGATAGGGCACAAATTATTATTCATTGATAACTAACCCTGTTAAGGCAATGATAAGATAAGCAGCCTTTCTGTTAATCATAGAGTCAAAGAGTTACTACAGTTCAGAAGGTGAACATTCAGCCTATTTGTGCTGGATCTGCTACTGCAACTTAATGGTTCTGCTTCCATGCCCACTTCTCCATAGCTTTGCAGATCTTTTTTCACTAGACAGTTATACAAAGAGTTGTACAATTTCCTCTTGAAGACCACAGTGGAACCTGCCTCCACAATGCCTCCTCAGAAGGCATCCAAAATTTCAGCCATACACTGCATGAAAAGGTTTTCTCGTATATCACTAATCTCTTCCTTCTCATTTTATATTTGTGATCTTTCGGTGATGGGAACAGCCTCACACTATCCCCTTTGCTGACACACACCTCATCATTTTCTATACTTCTATCATATCTCCCTACAAAGGAAACAGCCCTTGTCCATTTGTCCCTCCATAATAATTTGTCTCCCAGCATTTCTCCCTGCCTAAGTGCTACACCTGCCCATACACCTCCTCCCTCACCTCCATTCAGGGCCCCAAATAATCCTTCCAGGTGAGGCAACATTTTACCTTCGAATCTGCTGGGTTCGTCCTATTGTATCCAGTGCTGCCAATGCAGTTTCGTCATAGACCTATGGGAAGTTGAGGAACACTTTGTTGAATGCTTCTGCTCCATCTGCCAAAAGCAGAACTTCCCTTTGGCCAACTGGTTTAATTCCAATTCCCATTCCCATTCTGACATGTTGGTCCACAGCCTCCTCTTGTGCCATGATGAACCCACTTTCAGGGTGGAGAACCAACATTTTATATTCTGTCCAGTTAGTCTCCAAGCTGATTGCATGAATGTCGATTTCTCCTTCCAGTAAAAATAATTCTCTCCCCTTCCTCTTCTTCTATTTCCTACACTGGCCTCCTATCTCTTCTCAATTGCCTATCACCTTTTCCTGAATACCCTCCTTCCTTTTCTCCTATGGTCCACTCTCCTCTCCAATCAGATATCTTCCTCTGTAGCCCTTGACCTTCCCACCCACCTGGCTTCAACTATTACCTTTTAGCTATCCTCCTTTCCCTCAACCCACCTTTTTATTCTGGTGACTTCCCCCTTCCTTTCCAGTCCTGAAGAAAGTCTTGGTCTGAAATGTCAACTGTTTATTCATTTCCATAGATACTGCCTGACTTGCATTTTGTGTGTGTTGTTTTGGCTTTCCAGCATCTGTAGAATTTTCTGCATCAAGAATTTCAGTCCCAGCTTTCTTTATAACTTTTGCCCTTATCTCACTCCCCTAAACACACACACACACACACACACACACACACACACACACTCACTCTTTCTCGTGCCTCTAACTCCACATTTTGTGGAGATGAGAAGTGAAGGGCAGACCAGTGTTGCATTAAGGTTCTGAATGAATTCCCATCTTTATACTCCATACCTCTAGATAATGCTCAAATTTGTACATTCCCTATTATTTGGTTTTTAATCCAGACTTAAGAACAGTAACTTTCCTCTAGTAACACTAATCTACACCTCCAACCGTTAACCCAGCCCCCCTCACCCTCCAACAACCACTCCTGTCAGTCACCTTATGTATAGACACTGCTGTCTCACTTTATGGGCATACAATCAATCTATGTACCTAAGCGATATTATGTATTTATATTTATTGTGTTTTTAAATTATTATTGTGTTCTTTTTCTTATTGATTTTCTGTATTGCATTGGATTCAGAGTAACAATTATGTATTTCCCTTTTACACTTCTGTACTGGAAATGACATTAAAGAATCTTGAATCTTGAACCTATTCTGTCACTTAGCAATGATTAGTGCACACATACCTCCAATCCCCCTGTTCCTGTACAACATTTATTCTATTATTGCCTCTCTTCGAACTTTCAAACAAAAATTTTCACTTTAAGCTTAATCTGCCACCTGTCTGCCCAGTCTATCAATCTATCAACTAGTTTATATCCTTCAGCAATTTATCACAGTTAATTATATTGCCACATTTTGTGCCATCTGCAAATTTAGAAATGGTGACTAGCACCCCAAGTCTTGGTCATCAGTAGAGATAAAAAGAAAATAATAGCCCTTAACTCCAGTCCATGTGGAATACATCTTTTGCCATTTCCCTCTGTTGTCTGTGACTTAGTTAACCTTGTATCAATGCCATCAACCTCCCTTTTATTATATATATATATATATATATATATATTTCCATTCTGCTGAGAAGCCTGTTATGTAGCATTCAAAAACTTTCTGGAAGTCCACATATACTCATTCAAAGTATTATCATCGTGCTGCTGTGTAGCAAAATTCCACAACTTAGACCCAGGAATGATTCAAAGTATATTTATTATCAAATTTTGTATATAGAATACAACTCTGCGATTCGTCCTCCTGTAGACAGCCACGAAATAAAGGAACACCATGGAACCCCAAAGGGATCATCAAACACCCAATGTGCAAAAAAAAGAACAAACTGCACAAATGGGGAAAAAAAACGAGCGAACAGCATGTAGAACATCAAACGCGAGTCCAGTAGTATTCAGTTTAGTTTAGATCAGTTCCACGCCATGCTGTACTGTAGGCTGCAAGGCCATTCTTCAAAATCAAATCACACGAAAACAGCAAAAGAAAAGAGTAAGTAGTATCCAGGAACACGTGCAACATGAACCTCAAAGTCCCCCAGAACAAGCCCACAGACTTCCTAGCAACGTTGATCCCAAGGTTCCTGCACTTTTCTCCAACGGCAGCTAGTGAGAGGGAGAGCAAGACTGGCCAAATGCAGGCAAACGGCGCTGAAGACCTGCCTGTCAACTACTGTCATCCTCGTCGATTTCAGTCTTGCTTGACGCCTCATTCGGAGCGAAGCAATGGAGTTGATCGCGGGCTCGTGCCCCGTCTCCAGGCTGCATACTTTATTCCAAACCTCACCAAACTCCCTCGGAGGCAGCAGAGCACCAAATCACTCAATCAGCCCAAAAAAAACCATCAAAATGTAAATCACAGGTTCCATTTGCACATAGATTAGTAGTAGAATGACATTTGTAAGAAGTAGTAAAAAAAGTAGTTTCGTAAACTGTCTTGCAGGACGTCCCCGTTGGTCATGTTGCTCACTAGCGCCATCTTGAGGCTATACAGTATATGACAAAAGAATGCCGCGTTAGAATCGTGCATGGAAGGAAATCTGCAAGTAATTGTGTACCATGCACCTACAGTCCTTATTCATCTTGGGGCAGAGATTGAAGAAATGCTGTAGAGTAGCCAAGCTGAATGCATTTTGTAGGTGGTACAGAGTTACCCGTAATAGTGGTTCAAAGCCCTTGGAGGGTATTATCTTCTGCAGGATACACAGCCTCTGACCTGTTCTGTATCCACAATATTTATATGGCCAGGTTCAGTTAAGATTCTGTTCAATAGGGAACCACACACACCCAACCCACAAGGGTCTTGAGGGCACTACCTCTGAATATCATTAAACTCTACCGCGCCCCCCCCCCCCATTAGAGCTATTTCCTGACATTTCTATGACATGAATATTATCTTCCCCCTTTCAGCCCATAACAGACTTGAGCTAATCATTCTGCATGTGAGCGTGGGTCTCATCATTTTCTGGCAAGCGCTATTAAATATTGTGCTGTTACAGCAAGCATCCTCATTCCTGACCACATGATGCAAGGAACCTCATTGATAAAGTAGCCGAAAATGTTTGGCTTGAGACACTCCTCTGAGGGAACTTCTGCAGTGATATCCTAGGCCTGAGATGGTTGGTCTTCAACGTGTTACTGGCCTGGGATATCTCTGCAGATGTTCTTCAGATGGTTCTACAGCTACAACCATCTTTCTTTGTTCAAAGTATGTCTCCAGATATTTCCCTTGATTCTATGGCCTCTACTATGACCATAGTTTTTTTACAAGCCATAGTTGAGGTAGACAGTAGACAATAGGTGTGGGAGTAGGCCATTCGGCCCTTCAGGCCAGCACCACCATTCAATGTGATCATGGCTGATCATCCACAATCAGTATCCCAGTCTGGCAATCACTTTCACCATTTTTTTTTCTCAGCTCTTCTAACCTTATGTTGGCTAAGTTTTAAATTAAAGCTGGTACCAAATGTTCGTAGCAAAGTCCAATCTGAGGACTGGTGAACAGGTAAATGAGGAGCAAATGCCAGTCGATAATACTTGCCTTCATTAGCCAAGACATAGAAAATAAGGGCAGGGAGGTAGCACAAATTGATAAAACTTTGCTTTATTCTCAGCTGGAGTAGTGTATGCAGTTCTGGTCTCCACTCTAAGAAGTATATAGTTGCACCAGAAAAAGTGCAGCAGCACATAGTTCAGGATGGAGCATTTCGGTTATAAGGAGTGACAAATAGGTTATATTGGTTTTCCTTGGAGTGGAGGAGGCTGAGTGGAAATATGATTGGTGTATACAAAATAAGGTGCATAGATAGGATAGCTGGGAACTTTTCTCCAGAGGCATCTAATACTCACAGACAAGCTTAAGGTAAGGGGTAAGAAGTTTAGAGGGGATATGACACAGGGTTAGCATTTGGAATCTGGAACACACTGCTTAAATATGTGTTGGGGACAGATACTCACAAAATTTAATAAGAGTCGCAATGGTCATTTGAATTGGCGAAATATGTGGACCAGTTCTGTTAAATGGGATGTATAGAGATGGGTAATTTATGATTGGTGTGGATAATGTAGGCAGACTGAAGGGTGTTTTTCTCTCCTGCAGCATTCATTAAATGTTGGTGGAACTCAGCAAGTCAGGATGAATAAACAGTCGATGTTTAGGGCCAAACCCTTCATCATGACTGGAAAATAAGGGAGCAGAAGTCAGAATAGAAGAGTGAGTGGAGGTGGAGGAGCACATGCTGACAGGTAATAGGTGAGTCCAGGTGAGGGGAAACGTGGGTGGGCAGGGGAGGGGAAATGATCATATGATTGTGACTCTCAGAAAAAAATAACTTCTGCATAAAATATGAAGAGGAGATCAATTGGAGTGCCAATGACTGAAATCTTAATTTTGTTTCACTCTCAACTGTTGTTGCCTGACCGGCTATTGATTTTAGTTACGTTGAGAGTCCAGAGTGCCAACAAAAATAAAGAATTGCAAGCAGAAGTAGTATTCTCTGCTGACAAAAAAATAGGATGATTCATTCTGATCAACCACACCATCAGTCTATCCTTAATCAACAATGTTATGGAAGAAAATGTTAAGGAGCATTTGCACCCCAGGTAGCTGCTGAACTTCATTTTATTAAAACCACTTGTCTTCGGCCTTCATTTAAATCTTGTTCAAAAATTGTCAGAAGAGTTAAAATTTTAGGTTACATGAGAAATCATTAACTCTGATTATCTCTTTGCTGTTGCTGCCTGGCCTTCTGAGCTTTTCTATCATTTTCTATATTTAGTTTACATTTTCTGAGATCTTGTTTTGCTGATCATTGTCAGTGATACCATTATTCAAATCTTTGGCATGAAGCAGAAGAAGTGCATGTTATTCTCGTGCACTGGACAATATCGAGTCAATTCCACTATGATTATTTATCTCATTACCATTTTTGGGATCACACTGTATTCAAAAGTTTTCTGCATATGTTTACATTATAAAAGTATACATTATAAATATTAAAAATTATTATATGTTGGAAATTTTTGTGAAGAATTTTAAGGCCTTCCCAAGAGAATATGCACAACTTGTTTTTTATTATCTTCTTCAAAGTAAGCCCTTAAAGATGAGGTAGCACTTATAATAGTATTAATGTTCTCACCTTTTCCCGAAGTTTTCTTTCTTTCCTCTCCTGTATTGTGGTCAAATAATTCACAGCAGCGTACTCCAGCACTGAGAGAAAGACGAACACAAAACTAACCCACAAGTAGATGTCCACAGCTTTAATATACGACACTCTCGGCATGGAAGCATTTACACCCGTGATAATGGTTGACATGGTCAGAACTGTCGTTATACCTGGAATTGCAGAGTGAGGATATGTTTTATATATGTCACCCAACTTCATAATAAATTTAACATGAAAAACTTACAGTGAGAAGTGCACTTAATAAAGTATTAAACCAGCCACATCACTTCCAGTAAAATGGCAGAGTGCTCAGACACAGCAGCATCTACGGGGCCAACCAAAGATGTCATTGGATTGTAAGACCCTGATGGACATTAAGAACTTAAAATACTGCAAGTCTACCCCATCAGTGAATTGCTTGTCAGTGGAGAAGCTGAAGGAGCTGGACTTGGTACTGCCTGCATAGTATTCAGACTAACAGAGAGTGATCACCTTAGTCACTTTTCCTGTGATCCCAAGGCCCTGCTGGGCATTGTTAATGTGGAGTATTGCAAGTCTGATTCACTGGTTTATTAGCAGATGGGGGGAGGAGGGGAACCTCGTTCATATTGAAGACTAGATCTTAAGCCTCGAGTCACCTGTTTGCAGCCGCCCAGGAGTCTATGGCACCATCAGTGCTGCCCCCAGTGTTTGCTTGGCAAAAGACAAGCTGTATTGTGTTCATTTGCAGACTGCTGCAACATTCACGTACTCGGGGATGGAATATAGTTTTTTGTGTGTCTATATTTTACTGCTATCTGATACGTGCTTGCTCTTTCATATGTGTTATGTGTGCTTTGCTCTGTGTATGACTTGGTAATGTTTCTTTGCACCTTGGCCACAGAGTAATGCTGTTTAATTTGGCTGTGTTCATGTTGAATGATAATTAAATTCGAACTTAAAGCTAAGTGAATGGGTTCAAATGAAACCTGTTTTTATTTAGTTCCCAGGCCTACTTTTAAAGAAGCTGATGGAGAAATTTAAGAATAATATCTGGATTTAAAACATTAGAAAGTGAAAGAATTATCTTAGAAAAACTTTTCTAAAAGAAGGATGTCCATGTTACCTTTATTCAGGAACAAGGCTCTACAGTAGTTTCTGAACATAATCTTATGGTGCAGACCCATAGAAATATACTGAACACTTTGAGCAAAAATGTTCATTGTTCCCCATCTTCCCTTTGCTTTTTTGTTTGTGTTTGGTGCTAGAGAGGGGTGAATTCTTCAAAGTGGAAGGATTCCCCTCTCAGATCTTTCAGGTAACTTCACTGCTTGAGTTTCTCAACTTTCATTGTCAATCTCAAATTTCTACTGAAGTATTCTGATGATGTCCTTACAAAGATGTTTCGAAGTCTGCCAGTTCCTCATCCTCTGTTGAGCTAGCGACAGAACATTTTGGGAGCAAGTTTATCTGTCTTCGGCACGCAGTAGCCAGCACTGTACAACTAATATTTAATAGTCATGTTCTCAGTGCTCCAGAGTACATCACTTCAACCATTCTTCCAATTCCCACACCAACCTTCTCCACAGACAGTGAGGCCAACTGCCCATCTGCCCATCATCTCCACCTCATCTAGTCCACCGCCTACCATTTTCCAGCCCATGCTTCATCCCCTCCCTGTCACCTTGTCCTACTGGCCATCTCACCTCAACTCTAAGTCCTGATTCAAGGTTTTGACCCAAAACATTGACCAGCCTTTGCCCTGACAGATGCTACTTGCCCCTCTGAGCTCCTCCAGCTGTTCTTTTTCTCCCTGGATTTCATCATCTGCAGTCTCACTTCAGTCACCATGATCTCAGTGATGATGGACTTCATTTTGGACAAGACACTTGTGCATTAATCTCCCTATATGATTCAGAGAATTTATTGAAGAAAATGGTAACTTCTTATTTATTTTTGTTTTTTAATTGCTGCCTACAACCCCCAATTTAATCCAGGCCTAATCATAGGACAATATACCATGACCAATTAACCTACTAACCTGTACGTCTTTGGACTGTGGGAGAAAACCAGAGCACCTGGAGAAAGCCCACATATTCCATGGGAAGGACGTACAAACTCTTCACAGAGGATGCCGGGATTGAACTCCGAACTCTGACAGCCCAAGCTGTAATAGCATCACGCTAACCACTACACAATTATGATGCTGGGAATCTACCATTCTAATGTCCTTCACTGTTCTGGGTAGGTTTTCCAGATTTAATAACTGTAAAGAGGTTGGGTTATGGTCTAGAAGTCTGAATTATGTGCATGTTCTACCTTCCAGCAGATAGAACTGGAGAATTTGATCCTGTGTGCAATAGCATTATCAGTGTTTGCTTCTTGGGAAAGAAAACTACCCAGGTAAGCAAAATCATCTCTTTTTTGTTTTGCTTATCATTGATAAATCTTGATCTATAACGGTAGTGAAGGGCTTTCCAAAACCTTGTTCATGCAACACATTTTCTTAATAATAATGATGAGTGTTGAACCTTTGTTTGCAGCCAAGATGGTCAAATCTAAAATCTACATTAATATTGCTGCTGCGAGAATGCAATACTGTCAAAAATAATGCAGTCTGGATGGAACTTAAAGAAATATTCAGTCAAGTGCACACAAAGTGCATTATGTTGAGAAGAGCAGTGAGTCATGTCTGATGTGTCAGCCAACATTTTTTTCATCAGTCAGCATCTGAAACGGATTGTTGTTGTTCATGGGACTTGGTTACATACAGTGTGATTACTCTACTTTCTGTCTCGCAACTGTGATTCCATTGGAAATGAATCTTACTGCATGCAAGGTCTATAAGACATCCTGAGGTTGCCAAAATTGCCAGTTAAGTGCAGTTCCCTTTCTGCCCGTTGTGTTTACCAGTACACTTGCAGAGCTTTCAGACCAACTTTTTCATCTCTGGCTCTAATGGATCACAAATGATGGAACACGTGGACCAAATTAACAACATGTAGTCTTGAAAAAGAAAACGTTACACAGGCCGACAATGCACGTATCCCTTCTGAACACTGCCATTAAAAATGCAGGATTTGCCTACAGTCATGTTGGAAAAGGCTACTCTTTCTGAAACTCATGATGAGCAGTTGTATGTAAGTTTCAAGTTTAATGCTACTTTGTCACTTAACCTTAAACCTTGCATGATGTCTGCATCTTTACCTCCTTTTCACATGATTTTGCCTGGTATTTCTTTGCTATTCACTCCTACATCATTCATAAATGCCTACCATCCCTTGCCTAATTAAGCATAAATGCATAGATGAGATGAGAGGTAGGAAAAGATTTCTTTATTCCTTTACGAGAATGATGCATATCCTATAAATTCCATCCATGACTTTGCAGTCCCCTCATTGTACCCAAGACAAAATCTGCATCTGTGGGTGAAAAGGGAAATGATTTGATCCATAAGCATGTTGGAACTTACAAACTTGGTATAATGTGAAATAAGCAACAGTAAAGTTTGAGCTGTCTCCCATAGTCGCAGTTAACTTTGACAAGACCTTAGCCGGTCCGGGCTGGATGTTGCTCATCACAAGCGGCCAGCTGCTATGGTTTTACATTTCTCACCTAATGGGACTCGGGCTGGCACAGCCCGCCGGTCGATCCAGAACGACACCCAGGACAACATGACCATCAGAGTCGCTGGGAAGTAGGTTTGCAGCAGAAAGAAGAATATGTGACGATGCAGAGTAAAGTTGATATACAGGCGATTGTACCAACCTGAGGATTGATGTTCAAGATAACTGGTTATTATTATATCCAAAGAGTGCAGAAAGATAATGAAGAGAAAATGCACAAACAGATTATTTTAAGTTTAAATGAGGGAAAAAGGCATTGATAGACATCACTTTTTTTAAAGGACACTTATCTTCTGAAGTATAATTTTGGTGCCCTCTGTCTTTCAAGCATCAAGGCAGCACTTCATTGGACCTCTGAAGGGCGGAAGAAACACAGGAGACCAAAGACAACTTGGGCCATACTGTAGAGGCAGAAATGAGGACCCTGAACCACACAATAGAGAAGATGGCTAAGGACAGACTGCGATGGAGGACCGTCATTGCTGCCCTAAGCACTAGCAGTGTAACAGGCTTTTGATGATGATGATATCTTTTGAAGGGCATAATAGTTCCAGAGAAAGTGGGGAACAGGGAAAAATCCACGTCCACTGAATCATAAATATTAGCATGAGGTTAGTGCAGGACATGTCACTGTCAGGTTGCATTGTGAGCAGAGACAGGCAATGTGATGACTATTTACATATGGACAGTCAGAGGCTGTTTGACGGTTCATGTAAAGATACTAGTGGTTTGATTCTTTACATACATCCACCTTAAAATCAGAATGACAGTAGGGAAAAGAGAAATGATGGACAACAGCCCTTTTTGCAGCCGGAGTGGAATTTCCCCTCTTTCTGCTGGACACTGCTTTTCATCCACTTCGTGCATGTTCCTCATCCTACTGTATGCTTCTGAGATCTGGACAACTTACAGCATGCACCTTAAGGCACTGGAAAAGTATCATCATCAACATTGGTATACACTCCCAGACTAACATCCTCAGTATCGAGGCCTTAATTGCACCTAATTAGCTCTATTTTCTTTCATGAGTCTCCTGAAACAGATGTACATTCTATTCTGGGCTTTGCCATGAGACAACATGACTGGGAGAACGGGGGAAAAGATTTAAGGATATATTTGAAGATTATTAGAAGAAATGCAATATTCCCACTGACTTTTGAGAATCGCTGGTGTGGAGAAGAAGCATTCAGGATCTTACTAATATCCATGTCATGCATTAAGAGCACTGACAGACCTTGTATTACAGAGGAGGAAGATCACCACTTCACAATCTGCCCACCAGCCCTCCTTGACAATGAATCTGCCCCATCTATTGAAGAACCTTGATTCCTACATTGGCATTACTAACCACATCATAACCTACTAAACTAAGTTAGCAGTGTCATCCTCAGTCCAGAGGGAATGCCTAAGAAGATGACATGCATGGGTGGTCAGAAGTGAGGCTTGTGTTTCTAGCTGATTTTTGACTGCTTCCTAGACACCCTGAGTGAGGTAAAGACCTCACTAATGCAAGGTGAGAAATGGTCCAGTAGAAGTCAGCATTATTCCATTCAGATCCCCTAGTTACTATTTTGTTTTCTATTCAGGACATTAGGAAGGGAAGTGTGCAGTTGATATGCATTAAACTGACACCTAATATAAGAGTTTATAGTTGGGGCTTTATAAATTGTTGCTTCCAACACTAAGTTTGGCTATGTAACTAGTAGGCACATTGGTGAGAAATGCTGGATCTTGGTAGAGGAGGCTACATAAATTTTATGTAAAATCTGCCATTGACAATTGTGACAATCCCTCACTTTCAGATACACGTTGCACAGAGTACTACAGCACAGAAACAAGCTCTTTAACACATCCAGGCTGTACCAAACTGTTATTCTGCCTAGTCACATTAACCGGCACATTAACCGTAGCACTCCATATGCCTCTAGCCCATGTAGCTAACCAAACTTCTCTTAAGTGTTACAATTGAACTTGGATCTACTACTTCCCTAGGCAACTCGTTCCACATTCACACTACCCTTTCAGTGAAGAAGTTCTCTCCTCGGATTCCCCTTAAATTTTTCACCTTTTACCTTAAAACTATGACTCCGAAAACTAGTCTAACCAATCTGAGGGAGAAAAGCCTGCGTGCTTCCACTCTATCCATACCCCTCTAAGTTTTGCACACCTCTTTAACAGGGGTTCCCAACCTTTTTTACGCCATGGACCAATAGCATTAAGCAAGGGATCCGTGGAATCTGTAAGATCTCCCCTCATTTTCCTCTGGTCCAAGGAAAAAATTCCTAACCTAGTCAACCTTTCCCTGTGACTCAGGTCCTCAGATCTCAGCAACATCCTTGTAATTTTTTCTTCTGCACTTTTCCAAGCTCACTGATATCTTTCCTGTAGGCAGACGACCAGAACTTCATTCAGGACAGTCAGTCAGTGCAGCTTAGATTTCCTTTACACTGCCACACACCAGCCCTCACTCCCGTCCCTACCATCGGTAGTCAGAATAGTCAGAAAGCACCAAAATGATAACCCAGAAAGAGTACAAAGTAATTATTACATTGATGTAATTAAGACTAACAAAATCAAATCTGAAAAGGAAAATATTCTTGTTTTAAACAGAAAGGTAAATGTATCTGACCTGTGCTACTGTAAAACGCCAGCTTTGTGGATGTGTGGAATTCTTTTATCATGAACTGAGAGAGAGAAATCTTTTCATCTATCGTTAGTGAGTCATTGCCGCTCTTCCAGTACAGCATGAGGTCATCATCAGTGTAAGCATCTGGACACAGCATGGATCAAATACAATGTCTTTAGTAATGGAGCAATTAATGTGGAGCACAATTCAGTCATCTTTGCAACTTCTGATATAATTCCATATTTTAAGAAATGTATTACCAAAACTTGATAATACAGTATTATCATATACTACCCCAAGGTTCATTTTCTCTCAGGCATTCACAGCAGATACAAAGAAACACAATAGAATCAATTAAAAACTACATACAAAGATAGACAAATAATCAATATGCAAAAGACAAACTGCAAGTACAAAAATAAATTAAATAAATAATATTGAGAATATGACGTGTCGAGTCCTTCAAAATGAAACCATAGTCCATTACGTAAGGTACTTGGTGTTGTACTTCACAGTTTAGTTAACTGGTAGAATGGCAGAATTTTGGTGCAACAGGAATGAAATCTGTATTTGTACAGTGCATTTTAAATTAATGGTTAATGTTTCCCCTAAACTTTCTCTTTTGTTGCAATAAATGAATCTATGGCAATATACTGCAAAATAGCAACATTTTAATCTAAAACATATGAAAGCATAATCTTTAAATTGCTCAATATAGATTGGAATGTGACATCGGTCTTTCAAAGGGAAATGCAGAAACTTGAGTCTTGACATCCAAGAAAACTGATTGGTTCTAATGTAGCCAATTGAATTTGGTGGGAACGCCTAGGCTGATGAAGGCCAAGCAGTACGGAGCCCGTTTGTTTGTACCACAACTATAGTGAGTCTGTGGAAAGTTGTCCAGTGCAGTGGCAGCCTGGAAATTGTTCCTGCAGTTTGGATGAACACATATCTGCTTCTCCCAGTTCTTTCTCTTGCCATCTGTGGCCCAGTTGGTTACATCCACTGTAGGTACTTTCTCAAAGTTTGTTTCAAGAGCCATTAGGATCATATGTACATTATGGAGCATTGATTTGTACTGCTTAACTTGTCTGCTCTTTGAGAATACAACAGGACCCTCACATTATCTCTCCAGGATGTGTTTGTATAATATAGAAACATAGAAAACCTACGTCACAATACAGGCCCTTCGGCCCACAAAGCTGTGCCGGACATGTCCCTACCTTAGAACTACCTATGCTTTACCCATAGCTCTCTCTTTTTCTAAGCTCCATGTAGCCATCCCGGAGTCTCTTAAAAGACCCTATCGTTTCCGCCTCCATCACCGTCACCAGATTTACATCCTTGTAAATCTCCTCTGCACCCTTTCTATGGTTTCCACATCTTTCCTGTAGTGAGGTGACCAGAACTGAGCACAGTACTCCAAGTGGGGTCTGACCAGGGTCCTATATTACCTCTCGGCTCTTAAACTCAATCCTACGATTGATGAAGGCCAATGCACCGTATGCCTTCTTAACCACAGAATCAACCTGCATAGCAGCTTTGAGTGTCCTATGGACTCGGACCCCAAGATCCCTCTCATCCTCCACACCGTCAAGAGTCTTGCCATCATATTTGACCTACCAAAATGAACCACCTCACATTTATCTGAGTTGAACTCCATCTGCCACTTCTCAGCCCAGTTTTGCATCCTATCAATATCCCATTGTAACCTCTGACAGCCCTCCACACTATCCACAACACACCCAACATTTGTGTCATTAGCAAATTTACTAACCCATCCCTCCACTTCCTCATCCAGGTCATTTATAAAAATCACAGAGTAGGGGTCCCAGAACAGATCCCTGAGGCACATCACTGGTCACCGGCCTCCATACAGAATATGACCCGTCTACAACCACTCTTTGCCTTCTGTGGGCAAGCCAGTTCTGGATCCACAAAGCAATGTCCCCTTGGATCCCATGCCTCCTTACTTTCTCAATAAGCCACAGTGTTACAGTGTGATCAGCAGAAACCATATGGAAATTCAACAACTAATGATTATGAACTGTCTAATTCTAATCCTCCTATTAATATTACACAGAGCTCAAAACATAGAGAACTATTTTATAATTAGAAGAGAATAGCAAACTAAACTGGGGAACATCATGTTGATGTGTTGAGAGAGTGGAACACATTTGCATCAAGTGACTAGACCTCGATGTGACACAATGCCTGACTTACAGCTCTCAATTTCTAACGAACAGCTCTGAGTATCAAGAGGGAAGCGGCTGAAGTCCATGTAGCACATTGACGTTACTGTAACCCTGCAGACAACATAATCAGAAGCTGTGACTATTGCTTTAGATTAAACACAAATATAGGAACAGTAAGCAATCAGATAGTTTATACATTTAGCAGTTATAGACATGTCTGAGATTATGTCATGAATATCCTTAAAAGCTGTCAGCATGTAAAACACTGTAGGGAAGTAATCCACATACTTAAATATAAGTTTGCAAAAAAAGTTTCAGGAGAGTAGCAGATGATGTAGAAAAGGAACTCTTACAACATGTTCATAGGAAATTAAACAGATACAGGCATGTTAAAAAAAATGCAGATACTGAAAATCTAAACTATAAACTATATGTTTAAGTCAACTAATCCTTTGTGTATCCTATTAGGGAGATTAGGGAAAAGTGTCTCCATTAATTCCATAAATAACTATAAATCTTAACTATATATGTGTTGTTTGCATATAAGCACAAAATGCTAGCAACACTCTACAGATCAGGTAGCATCTCTGAATGGAGAGGGAGCTAACAGTTGGGGTGATAACCTTTCAGTAAGCATAATTTTAAAGTGAAAGATAATGAAGGGAGAAACTTCAAATCACAGGGAAATGCTGATCAAGCAGATGTTTAACCCTGACACTACCTTTCAATATTTTAAGGTTGAAAAGGTACAAAATGAAGGAAAATGAAGTGGAGAGATCGTCTGGTGCATCCTCACCTGGCAGTGGCTGAAAAGTTTTAAATTTTCAAACTGCAGATGGAGGAAGGGTTTGAATTGAGGCAGGGGAAGACTTTAATGTATTTCAATCAACCACAAGGGAGCAAGGAAGCAATTCAAATAGAATATCTCCTCTCTGCACTCCATATGCACCTATATGTAATGCTTATACTCTTGCTTTGGGCTGAGGATAAAGCTTGCAGGTAAGCCTTCTTAAAAATTACCAGTCACTTCCCCATATCTCTCCACCAGCTGTCTCCTGGAGTCTTCTTCTGACTTTGGCAGGTGTTCTCTAACTATCTGACTTTGTCCGTTCATACCATCTACATGATCAATCACTGTACACTCCACACATATATTCAAGAGGCAGTCGTGGCATCAGTCATGGAGGCACTTTCAATCTCCTTCCCTGGTGAGGAGCCACGGAAGTCAACCATTAACTGATGTGCCTTGTTTGGGGAAATTAGCAGAAAGTGGCTCCACTAATTCCATGCATAAACAGGTTATCTGTTGAACTTCAGTTAGTGCTTCGATGCAGCATGAAGTGGCATATTTTCCTGTTATAAAGCATTCAAAGAATTGTTCTCATTTCTAGTCATGCTATTAATTGTTCAATGTTGCAATTATGTGCAGCACATGCAGAGTTAAAGTATTGTCTAATGTGCTTATAAAGTATATTTTCCTGATTTTTACAGAGTCTCTTCTTTGCTGCTTGCAAGGGACCGGTGTGCATCAGGGAGAACATGACTTGGTAACTTAATTGTTTTTTTTAAATATTTTACAAACAAGCTGATATTACTGTAGCATTCCATCTACTTAATTAAATAAAGTTAAAATTTAATTAAATTATCTTCTCCTCAGAAGACAAGTGCAACAAATCAGGACCCTGTGCTATTTTATAGGCTCTACTATTAACCGTAGACATTCTCCTTTCATTTAATCCCACAAAATACCACAGCTCACAGTTACCCATATCAATAAACACAGACATGAATAACATGGATAATTATTTCCCTTACTATGTATGTTGCTACTGCATTCATCATGCATCATCTTCTTGTTCATTTACCTCAGACTGTACAGAACCTTCCCATCTGGATAGACACGCAGCATGATATTATCAGTGGTTGTATCATGGATGAAGGACCTTTTTGAATGAACAAAGAACATATCAGGGACCCAGATCTTTTTGACCAGTCTCCCATCAAAGGTCATGCTCAAGTTGTTAGTACTTGGGAATGAAAGGCGCTCATCTTTCCAGTAATGCCTTAGATATAAGGTCATTGTAAAGTCCTGTGAGAAAGCATCACACAAAAACAAATCCTGATCAGACTAAGCTTCTGGCAACCTCATTTTATTATTTTCCATTCTCTGAAGCAGTACCAAGAGAATTAGGTCAACATATTGATTCAAAAGCCCATTTATATTTAAACATATAGTCAATGGATAGTGAAATGTTTTGTAAATTTAAGAAATTACCATATCCACTTCAGATATGCTATCCAGGCTTTCTACCTGCACATCAACACCAACAGGTATTGATGGACCTGTGGGTGATAAAAAGTGAAAAAAATTACTTTTTTATTCTCTAGCTGAGTTTTATAATTCTGAGTTTGTTCTAAAATCAAATTAAATTTCTATCTTTCAGATCGAATTGAAGATTTTTATATTCCAAACCATAAGGCTGTTAACATACATTATCAGGAATTACACTAATCAATTGTTTAATAAAAAGGGTTTTTATTTATTTGAAATATAACTTTCTCAGGAACACTTTTCTCCTTACTCAAGGATTCCTAACATAAAGGAACAGAAAAGCATTAGTGCAACATGCAAAAATGGTGCTAAAAAACACAAATCACTTTTACATAATGCGACTGGTGAAAAAGGCTTAAATTAATCGTGTGAAAACATTTGCTGTGACAATCCAGCCTAAAATTCTGAGCTACTATTATCTGACATGAACTTTCCAGTGCTTGTGCAGGGCTTCCAATAGGATGAGCTACAATCTTAGACAAAGATGATGATTGATACCAACCTCCAAATCCAGGTCTCATTGTGAAGTCATGATCATCCACTCTGAGAAGTTGCTCAGATTTTGTTAAATAAGATTTTGTTACATCAGCACTCCTCTTTAGAATAGGGCTGTAAGACAAGATATAATTTGATGAAGAAATTCAGCAATGAAGAAAATTCTGTCAGCCTATCCATGTCTCTTCCTCTCCAGCACATTTAGGCAACTTGGTGAGCATTGATGGGTTAGGCCAAAGCGTTAGCATTTGTGCTGTACAGGTCTATGATTGTACAACTATCTCCATTGAGCCAGCTACTCACCAAATATCAGATCACATTTCTATTTGCAGGGATTGCTATGGACACTAGATTTGGAAATAGGAGGTATCAGAAACTTGACTCAGAAACAGGCAGGACTGACTATTAAGCATTCCTGGATATAGAGTATGCAGTGTGTACAAGGAAGGAAAAAGGGCGGAATGACAGCAGTGCTGATGAAGAGAATATTACAATGTTGAGAGAAAGGGTGGCACAGAAGGAAGTCGAAGGCGTCATCTGGTTAGAACTAAAGGCAATGGCAAATCGACTGATGTTGTGTACTTGGATTTTCAGAAGGCTTTTGACAAGGTGTCACACACAAGGCTGCTTACCAAGATATGAGCCCATGGTATTACAGGAAAGGTTCTAGCATGGATAAAGCAATGGCTGATTGGCAGGAAGCAAAGAGTGGGAATAAAGCGAGCCTTTTCTTGTTGGCTGCTGGTGACTAGTGGTGTTCCACAGGGGTCTGTGTCGAGACTGATTCTATTTATGTTATATGTCAACGATTTGGATGATGGAATTGACAGTTCTGTTGCAAAGCTTGCAGACAATATGAAGACAGGTGGAGGGGCAGGTAGTTTTGAGGAAGTAGGGAGACCACAGAAGGACTAAAAACAAATTAGCAGAGTGGGCAAATAAATGGCAGATGGAATACAGTGTTAGGAAGTGTATGATCATGCAATTTGTTAGAAGAAATGAAAGGGTTGACTACTTTCTAAATGGAGAAAAAAGACAAAAAGCTGAGGTGCAGGGACTTGGGAGTCCTTGTGCAGGATTCCCTAAAGGTTAACTTTCAGGCTGACTCTGTGGTGAGGAAGGCAAATGTGATGTTAGCATTCATTTCAAGAGGACTAAAATATAAAAGCAAGGATGTACTGTTGAAACTTTATAAAGCACTGGTGAGGCCTCACTTGGAGTATTGTGAGCAGGTTTGAGCCCCTTTTCTTAGAAAGGTTGTGCTGAAACTGGAAAGGGTTCAAAGGAGATTCTCAAAAATAATTCCAAGATTGAATGCCTATTCATATGGGCCTCTTCACTAGACTTCAGCAGAATGAGGGGTGACCTCTTTGAAACCTATCAAATGGTGAAAGGCCTAGATTGAGTGGATGTGGAGAGGATGTTTCCTATATTGGGAGAGTCTAAGACTACAGGACACAGCTATAGAAGAGAGGGTCATCCTTTTAGAACAGAGATGAAGAGGAATTTCTTTAGTGAATCTGTGGAATTCTTTGCCCCAGGCACCTGTGGAGGCCATCTTTATAATATTTAAGGCAGAGATTGATAAATTCTTGATTGGTCGGGGCATGATGGGATATGGGTAGAAGGCAGGAGATTGGGGCTGAGAGAAAAATTGGATCAGCCATGATGAAATGGAGCAGACTTGATGGGCCAAATGTCCTAATTCTGCTCCTTTATCTTATGGTCTTATTAGGTACAGAAGGTAACTAATAGCAGGAATTTGTAGGGCATAGTAGATGTATGAAGGAATAGAAATAATCAGATATCTCTTTCAAAGGGCTGGCACGTGTATGCTGGGATGAACAAGCTCTCCTATGCTGAATAAGTCTGCACTGGATAAAATAATTTAATTTCTTTCTCATTTCTCTGGATCACTCCATCATATTATTCTAAGGCTGCTTCAGTTCTCTCTCCACATCTCTAAGAGTCAGAGCAAATTACAGTGTAAAAAAACCCTCCTCTGTTCTGCATGAATATATCTGGATCTAGTTAAGGATACTCACCTGCTCATTCCAAGTATTCCAGCCTTGTACTCATCCTTTTTATGGGAACTGGATTTTGATGGATCATCTTTTCACTTCATTCACCCTAACACTGAGCTGATTCCACATCCTATGTACCCACTTTGAAGGAGTCTACAACTTGTGTTTTCAGTATTTATTGCTTGCTTGTTTGTTGGTTTCATTTATTTATTTATTTGCACAGTTTGTTTTCTTTAGTACATTACTTGTTTCCCTTTGTTGTGAGTGTTTTTCATTGATTCTACCGTGTTTCATAGTATGTACTCTGAATGCTCGCAAGAAAATGAATCTTAGGGTAGTATATGCTGACATATATGTACAGGGTGATTGATAAGTTTGTGGCCTAAGGTAGAAGGAGTCAATGTTAGAAAACCTGGCGCATTTATTTTTCAACATAGTCCCTCCTACATGTACACACTTAGTCTAGTGGTGGTGGAGCATACGGATGCAGGGATGATTGATAAGTTCATGGCCTAAGGTAGAAGGAGATGATTTATTAACTTGAAACTTTCTGCATTATACTCAAAGAGTTGAACTGCACGTGCATGTAAAGAGAGCATCTTGGACCTCCAGGTGGTCCACAGAATGGATGATTGATAAGCTCATGGCCTAAGGTAGAAGGAGATGAGTTATACAGCTCTCGTTACATGCACGTGCAGTTCAACTCTTTGAGTGATAATGCAGAAAGATTGAAGTAGACAGACAGACATACTTTATTGATCCCGAGGGAAATTGGGTCCCTCTAAGGCCACAAACTTATCAATCACCCAATGCTGTGGATCACTTCTGGAGGTCCAAGACACTGACTTCTACAAGGAAGGGATCCTTATGTTCCACGACCGCTGGACTAAGTGTGTAAATGTAGGAAAAATAAATGTGCTAGGTTTTCTAAAATTGACTCCTTCTACTTTAGGCCACAAACTTATCAATCACCCCTCGTACTTATATAATAAATTTGCTTTGAACTTTGAACAATCACGAATCATTGCAGTTTATACAGTAAAGCCACTTACAAAATATTTGGTAGGTAGTTCCAGGATTTAGAGCCCATGAAAAAGTAAAAAGGAAGACTTGAATTTTCCAAAGGGTGATGGTGGAAGCTGGCAGCATCCAGTCATTTAAATGGGAATTAGACATATTTTGTTCAGAAGATGCTATTTTGAAGTACAATATATCCATAAAATGTCAGCTAAAACATGGAAAGTGGAGCCTACTTGGAAGAAAATCATAAAACTGAAACAATTGTTTCCAAATTATTCCATCACTATGATTTTTCCCCTTTTTTTTGCTAGATTTGATGTAAATAATTGTTAGAGATTGAATGCAAGGTCATTCATACAGGGCTTGATCTTCATCATTAAGCAATACACATTCATTTAGTTGCTCTTCACCTTGGTTGGTGGTTCAATTCCAGGTCCTTGCAAAACAGTTCTATCAAGCGAAAGATTTTTCACCTGTGCTCAAGATTAACACCATTCAAGATAGGCAATTTGATTTGATTAAAAACACAAAATGCTGGCAGAACTCAGCAGGCTAGACAGCATCTATGGGAGGAGGTAGTGACGACGTTTCGGGCCGAAACCCTTCATCAGGAGTGAAGTAACATGAGATGGTCGAGGCGGAATAAGAAGTGGGGGGAGGGATAAAGTAGAGAGCTGGGAAGTGATAGGCTGGAGGGAAATGGCCTAGGGGGAAGGTGGAGCACCGGATACAGTATATCACCCCAGTTGACTCGTAGGTGAAATAGTGCCTCACCTTCTCCTCCCCTCCCCCACTCTCGGCTTTCCGCAGGGATCGCTCCCTACCCGACTCCCTTGTCCAATCATCCCCCCCATCCCTCCCCACCCACCTCCCTCCGGGCACTCATCCCTGCAAACGGAAGAAGTGCTACACCTGCCCCCACACTTCTTCCCTCACCACCATCCTAGGCCCCAGACAGTCCTTTCAGGTGAGGCACCATTTCACCTGCGAGTCATCTGGGGATTGATATACTGTATCCGGTGCTCCCGATGTGGCCATTTATACATTGGGGAGACCCGCTGCAGACTGGGAGACCGTTTCGCCGAACACCGGCGCTCAGTCCTCCAGCAGTGGCGGGATATCCCCGTGACCACACACTTTAATTCGACAGACCACTCCCACTCCGACATGTCTGTCCATGGCCTCCTCTACCGTCAAGATGAGGCCACATGCAGGTCAATGGAGCAATACCTTATCTCCCGCCTAGGTAGCCTCCTACCTGCCGGCATGAACATCCAACTCACAGACCTCCGTTGATACCCCTGCCCCCCCCCTTACCCCCATCCCTATCTATTATTTTAGTCTGGTTCTCTTTCTCTTTTTTCCCCCTCACTATAATCTCCCCCCAGCCCTACCTTTCTTTCTCTTTTATTTCCCATAATTCTCCACCTTCCCCCTAGTCCATTTCCCTCCAGCCAATTACTTCCTAGCTCTCTACTTTATCCCTCCCCCTACTTCTTATCCCCCCTCGACCATCCCATGTTACTTCACTCCTGATGAAGGGTTTTGGCCCGAAACGTCGTCACTACTTCCTCCCATAGATGCTGTCTGGCCTGCTGAGTTCTGCCAGCATTTTGTGTTTTTATTTATTTCCAGCATCTGCAGATTCACTCGTGTTGAATTTGATTTGATTGTTTTCTTTGCCTTTGGATTCAGTATTAAAAAACACAGTTGCACTATATCCAGCTGAGAGCAATCTACCCAGTAGGAACACAATGAAATTTGTCTATTTGCTTGTTTTATACATTTTCTGATTTTGTTTTTCAATACAGTCAACAAAAAGCAAAATTGGTGCATTAAACTGTGGTCATCAAGATGAATTATCAGATTAGCAATTCAATTCTCTAGGGCATCCAAGATATGTATCTCTTACCTGCCTTGTTTCTTTGGTTCCTCAGTATCCCTTCCAAGCCTCTGGAATCTGCTGACCATAAACCAGAGAGAATTAGTTAAAAATAACATTAAAATTATAGAGTCATAGAGACATAGAACACTACAGCACAGAAACAGGCCATTTAGCCCATCTAAACTGTGACAAACCATTAATCTGCCTCGCTCCATCAACCTCCAACAGACCATAACCCTCCATATCCATCCCATCTATGCACCTATCCAAATTTCCTAAATGTTGAAATCAAACCCGCATCTACCACTTGCACTGGCAGCTCATTCCACATTCTCCACCCTCTGAGTGTAGAAGATCTCCCTCATATACCACTTAAGCCTTTCACCCTTAACCTATGACCTCTAGTTCTAGTGTCAACCAACCTCAATGAAAAAAGCCTGCTTGCAATTACCCTATCTATACCTCTCATAATTTTGTCTCTATTAAATCGCCCCTCAATTTACATCCTAGGGAATAAAGTCCTAACCTATTCAACTTTTCCATATAACTCAGGCCCTCAAGTCCCAGCAACATTCTTGTAACTTTTCTCTGCACTCTTTCTTGAATCTTTACTGTGGGTAGGTGACCAAAATTGCTCCCAATACTCCAAATTAGGCCTCACCAATATCTTATACAATTTCAATATAACATCCCAACTCCTGTACTCAATACTTTGATTTATAAAGACAAGTGTGCCAAAAGCTTTCTTTATGACCCTATTTACCTGTGACACCACCTTCAAGGAATTTTGGATCTGTATTCCCAGATCCCTCCACTCCTACCACACTCCTCAGTACCCTACTGCTCACTCTGTATGACCTACCCTGGTTGGTCTTCCCAAAGTACAACACCTCACACTTGCCTGCATTAAATTCAATCTGCCATTTTGCAGCCCATTTTTCCAGCTGGTCCAGATCCCACTGCAAGCTTTGATAGTTTTCCTCACTGTCCACTATACCCCCAATCTTGGCGTCATCTGCAAATTTGCTGATCCAGTTCACCACATTATCATCCAGATTGTTGATACAGATAACAAACAAATAATAGTCTGCCCGTTTATTTCTTTCACCAAAGTGCATGACCATACACTTTCCAACATTGCATTTCATTTGCCCATTCCCCTGAACTATCTAAGTCTCTCTGCAGGCTCTCTGTTTCCTCAACACTATCCACTCCTCCACCTATCTTTATGTCATCAGCAAATTTAGCCACAAATACATTAATACCATAATCCAAATCATTGACATACATTGTAAAAAGCAGTGGTCCCACACTGACCCCGGAACTCCACTGGTAACCGGCGGCCAGCCAGAATAGGATGTCTATATGAAATAGAACCAGAAAGTCAGCCACCAGATGGCTCAGGCCCATTTGTCATGGCTGTTCGGTGTGGAACCTGACCTGCACATGCCAGACTCCTGAGGTAATCTTCATCCCCTTATTTATCACCTGTCTTCCCACCTCTGCCTTGAAACCGTTCAGAGACTTTGCTTATACTAGAGTCTTTAGGAACAGAATTCCAGAAGCTCACAAAACCCTGAGAGAAATAGACATGTAAGACAATAAGTCAGAGGAACAGAATTAGGCCATTTGGTCCATTGTGTCTGTCCTACCATTTCATTACGGCTGCTCCATTTCCCCCTCAGCTGCATTTTCCTGCCTTCTCCCCAAAACGTTTCACATCCTGACTAATCAAGAACCTATCAACCTCTGCCTTAAATGCACCCAGTGATCTGGCTTCCACAGCTGCCTGTGGCAATGAATTCCACACTCAGGCTAAAGAAATTCCTCCTCATCTCTGCTCTAAATAGACATTGCTCTATTTTGAGGCTATGCCCTCTGGTACTAGACTCCCCCACCAAAGGAAACTACCTCTTTGTTGCATATTTAATGTTTCAGTAATATTTGAGTAATCTTGTATACTATATTTATATAAGTTGATTAAGCATTTTTGGTCATTTAACTCATTCATTACAGGTTATTTGCATAAATACATGGATTGCATACATCATCGTGCTACCATATGATATGCTCATGCCTTGCTTAAAGTAAGCACAAAGTAGCCTCACATTTCGAACTCCCATGCCTTCCTTTGAATTAGTTTAATGATTTGAGGTTACAAATCATAACAATGGCGATGAGGTATTTTTAAAATGAACCCAGGTCAGTTATCGACCTAATGAAGCACAGCGAGGCATTCAAACTAAAAAAAAGTGTAGCAAATAAAATCTCAGCACAACACACGCAGAGACAGGTTTAAAAAAAGCAGGGCAGCATACGTTCTTCTGAAGGAAAGACATGATCGAGTTTTTACAAAGTTCAGAAAATGGAAGAATTCATGGGTTCATAAACAGCAAGTATGGGGTGATAATAATCATAAAAAAAGAGAGCAGAAATGGCTGGCTACGTCAAACAGATTGGTGCATTTGATTACACAAAAGATAACAGGCACATATATACTGAGCAAATTGAACAATATTTTGAAGCAAATTAAATAGCCAATGAGAAACATGTTTCAATTTTGCTCAGTGTATTAGGTTTAAAGGCATGTTGACTGCTCCAACCAAATCAACAGAGGTGACCTTTGCTAATATTGACAAAGTAATGCAAAAACATAGAGATCCGAAACCATTTTTGGTTGCAAAATGCAAACATGAGGAAATCTGCAGATGTTGGAAATTGAAGCAACACACACAAAATGCTGGTGGAACGCAGCAGGCCAGGCAGCATCTATAGGAAGAAGCACTGTCAACGTTTCGGGCTGAAACCCTTCGTCAGGGCTCAGGACTTCGACTGGAGTCCTGACAAAGGGTCTCGGTCCGAAACATTGACAGTGCTTCTTCCTATAGATGCTGCCTGGCCTGCTGCATTCCACCAGCATTTTATGTGTGTTGGTTGAAAAATGCTTTAGATTTCATAAGTGGAATTTGAAACGAGAGATCATTTCAGATTAAATGACTGAATTGAAGAAGTTGTCTTTCTGGTAATTTCTGATCATTGTCAGTCTGGTAATGGTCTTAATGATACACTAAGAGATTGTTTAGTTTGTGAAATTTTACAAGAAATCATTCAAAAGCAGTTCTTAAAGGAAGCACGACTTACAATTAAATAAGCATTTGAATTAGCTGTATCAATGGAATCAGCAGAAGAGACACAAGAGTTGGAGTCAAGAGTGAAAGAGTGTGTGAACTAAATGCAAATGTCTAAACAGAAAACGGCCTAGACAAACAAATTGTGTTATCTTTGTAGCAGGGGCTCACATTCACCAAAAAGTATATAGTTTTAAAGGTGAACCTTTGAGAAAATGCTACAAAGTAGAACACATACAAAGAGCACGTCCGGCAGACAAAATTAAATGGACTACTCAGGGAAGAGAATAAGCTAAAAATCAAGTTGCAGTTTCAAAAAGAGCACAAATCTGCATGCTGTTGATGAAAAATTTGGTGATCATAATAGTGACACAGGACTGTATAGCCTCAAGATTCATAGGCTAAAAATTAACAATAGACAAACTTATACCGGAAGTGAACAGCAAATTAATTAAAATGGAATTAGACACTGGTTCAGCTGTTTCAGTCATTCTACAAAGTGAGTTTGAATGGCATTTCAAAGATACTGAACCAAAGCCTGCAGATATACAACTAAGAACTTGCGCTGTAGAAAAGATAACTCCTGAGAAAATCACATTTGTAACTGTGAAATATAACAAACAAGAAGTCATACTGGGTATGGATATAGAAAAAAGAAAAGGATCGGCATTGTGGGTGTGATTGGCTGAGACAATAACAATTTGATTGAAGATTCAGCCACCAATTGCATGCCACATCCCCTGCAATGAAGCCAACTGAAAGCAAATTAAGAAAGGTACTGGATGGTGCCACAGCAGTATTCAAGGATAACATTGGAAAACTCAGACATAACAAGGGTAAAATAGTGTTAAATGAAAATGCTGCATCCAAGTTTTGCAAAACCCATCCAGATCCCTATATCAACAGTGATAAAGTAGCCAGTGAGTTAGATTGCATGGAAGCAGAGGAAGTTCTTTCCAAGGCTGAGTGGAGCCCATGGGCAATGCTAATGGTCCCAGTAGCCAAGAAGAATGGGTCTGTCAGGATCTCTGGTGATCAACCCAGTACTAAAAGTAGATCAATACCCTCTTCCCGAATAGAGAATATCTTTGTAAATTTTTCTGGAGGAAAACACTTCTGCAAAGTGGACTTAGCTGAGGCCTACTTGCAGATGGATATGGAAGAAAAGTAGGAAGAGTTTCTCACCATAAACACTCACAAAGGGGTCTGTCGCTACAGTAGACTTATTTTAGGCTTATTTTTGGAGTAGCATCTGCACCTGCACTCTGGCAGAAAGCTATGGACTAGGTGCTATCCAGGCCATCAGTGTTACCTGGATGACATCATTGTTACCGGTGAGGAGGACAAGGAACATCTCCAAAACCTCAAGGCAGTGTTGAAAAGATTAGAAGATTATGGGCTCAGAGCACAACATGATAAGTGTGAATTATTTAAACTAAGCATCACTTACTGTGGTCACACTATTAATGCAGAAGGATTACACAAGTATGCTGAGAAAATTCAAGCAGTGTTGGATGCCCCAAGGCCCAAGTATGTGTCACATTTGCAGTTCTTTTTAGGATTTGTCAACAGCTATAATCCTCTTTGCTGACAATCAACACTGGTGCACCTCAGGGGTGTGTGCTTAGCCCACTGCTCTACTCTTTGTATACACATGACTGTGTGGCTAGGCATAGCTCAAATACCACCTACAAATTTGCTGACGATACAACCATTGTTGGTAGAATCTCAGGTGGTGACGAGAGGGCATACAGGAGTGAGATATGCCAACTAGTAGAGTGGTGCCGCAGTAACAACCTGGCACTCAACGTCAGTAAGACGAAAGAGCTGATTGTGGACTTCAGGAAGGGTAAGACAAAGGAGCACATACCAATCCTCATTGAGGGATCAGAAGTGGAGAGAGTGAGCAGCTTCAAGTTCCTGGGTGTCAAAATCTCTGAGGATCCAACCTAGTCCCAACATATCAATGTATTCATAAAGAAGGCAAGACAGCTGCTACACTTTATTAGGAGTTTGAAGAGATTTGGCATGTCAAAAAATACACTCAAAAACTTCTATAGTTGTACCATGAAGAGCATTCTGACAGGTTGCATCACTGTCTGGTGTGGAGGGCCTACTGCACAGGACCGAAAGAAGCTGCAGAAGGTTGTAAATCTAGTCAGCTCCATCTTGGACACTAGCCTACTAAGTACCCAGGACATCTTTAGGGAGTGGTGTCTTAGAAAGGCAACGTCCATTATTAAGGACCTCCAGTACCCAGGGCATGCCCTTTTCTCACTGTTACCATCAGGTAGGAGATACAGAAGCCTGAACGCACACACTCAGTGATTCAGGAACAGCTTCTTCCCCTCTGCTATCCGATTCCTAAAAGGACATTGAACCCTTGGACACTACCTCACTTTTAAAAATATATACAGTATTTGGGTTTTTGCACATTTTAAAAAATCTATTCAATATACGTAATTGATTTACTTGTTTGTTTATTATTATGTTTTATTTATTATTATTATTATTTTTCTCTCTCTGCTGGATTATGTATTGCATTGAACTGCTGCTGCTAAGTTAACAAATTTCACGTCACATGCCGGTGATAATAAACATGATTCTGATTCTGAAACACAACTAAATACTTCATTAATAACTCTTCCCCTGTGGTAAATGTGGTAAACTATCACAGCAAACAATGAAGAGGTGAGCGAAGGAGAGGCTGACTCGACGTTTGAGGGTGTGGCTGCAATGCAAAGTCAGAGCGAGGTCAGGGCATGTTTGAAACAGAGTCAGAATCAGACACAGAGTTGGAATAGGCAGAACAGAGGAAGGTCAGAGCAGAGGAGTATCGGAGGTCAGCCACCTAAACCGAGAGTGAGGTTGGATCAATCTAAGTACCAGGCTGATTTGGAAAGGTCAGGTACAGGCCCAATGTGTATCAATGCAGCGGGTCCCAGCTCCAAATGTGGGGGATGACTCGGTGGCTGGAGAATTTAAATGCTGGGCCAGCTGGACCAAAAAGGCAGGGTGTGGGGACCAGAGGCAAGGGTCAGGCTGGTTCTGCTCACTGCTTTGTGACATTTCTTCCGCTCTCTGCGGCACTGACTCTGATGATTTGTCCCACTGTGTGATGAAGTGAGGCTGAGTCTACAGGCCTTCTCTGGCTGCCCTGGGCATTGTGTTTATGGACTCATTTTCATTCTGAATGTTGTTGCTTGTTTTTATTGTTTGCATGATGTGTGCTTTCTTCTTCTCTCTGCACGTTGGGTATTGGTCTTTTTTTAATTGAGTTATTTCAGGATTCTTATTTTGTGGCTGCCTGTAAGCAGACAAATCTCAAGGTTGTACAGTTTATACATACTTTGAACATAAGAACATAAGAGATAGGAGCAGGAGTAGGCCAATCGGCCCCTCAAGCCTCCTCCGCCATTCAACAAGATCATGGCTGATCCAATCTTAACTCTAGTTTTCACCGAATCCCACAAGGCAACAGTGCCAACCAACAGGGCACCATGCCGCCCATTTTATTTTATTATTCATCCCGCCCAAACCCATGTGATCACCCGGGGGAAAAAAACCGAGTTGCCAATTGAGGAGAAAAAATCTGGAAAATTCCTCTCCAACCCATCCAGGCTATCGAAAACTGTTCCAGGAGATCACATGGCTGATCTAAACCTAGCCTCATGTCCACTTACCTGCTCGCTCACCGTATCCCCTAATGCCATTTTTATCCAGGAAAATGTCTATCTCCGTTTTGAATTTATTGAGTGTAGTAGCTTCCACAGCTCTCTGGGGCAGTAAATTCCACAGCCCCACTACCCTCTGAGTGAAGAAATTTCTCTGCATCTCAGTCCTGGAACGGCATCCCCTTATTTTAAGATTATGCCCCCTAGTCCTAGTTTCACCCATCATTGGGAACATTCTCCCCGCATCCACCCAATCAAGCCCCTTCACAATCTTATATGTTTCAATAAGATCGCCTGATAATAAATGTACTTTGAACTTTGAACAGGTCCTTCTGCTGCAGAGAAGAATTATGTACAGATTTAGAGAGGCCTTGAGTCTGGATAGGCATGTAGAACATTTTAACAAGTACTTTTGTGGGAGAGGGTTAACCCTCGTCATTGATCATCAACTACTAGTGTCCATTTTCAATCCATAGAAGAGTATTCCACTAACAGCAGCAACATGAAAGCAGGCTTTGTTTCTGAAAGGACACAACTACAAGATCAAATTCTAGAGGGTGAGTATTCATGGAAATGCTGATGGATTGTCCCACTCACTCTTGGAAAAGAAAACACTGGAAAAATTTACAAAAAAGACACTCCCTTATATATTCTCCCTAATGCAAATCGAAAGTATGCCTATTACAGCAGAGATGATCCAAAGGGAACCCAGAAAAGACCCCAAACTGTCTCAGGTCTACACGGCCACCTAAAATGACTAGAATGTGCAGCAGAAAACTCCAGTTCCCCCATTTTTACCAGTGCCAAGATGAACTTGCCCTTGACAGAGGTTGCCTTTGTGGGGATTGAGAGTTGTTGTACCATCCAAGCTGAGAGCTAAAGTGTTGCAGGAGATACATTGTCAACGTTTCAGACCGAGACCCTTCATCGAGTCCTGACGAAGGGTCTCGGCCCGAAATGTCGACAGTGCTTCTCCCTATAGATGCTGCCTGGCCTACTGCGTTCCACCAGCATTTTGTGTGTGTTGCTTGAATTTCCAGCATCTGCAGATTTCCTCATGTTTGCAGAAGATACGTGCTAGTCAGTTAGATGTCGTTAAAGTGGAAGCATTGGCTCAAAGCTTTGTCTGGTGGCCTGGGATAGATTAGCAGATCAAGCAGCTTGCCATGCACTGGCCGGATGCCAACATGTCCAGAAGAGGCCAAGACCAACGCCTCTCTTCCCCTGGGAATGGCCTGCAATGCCCTAGCAGAGGATTCATGTGAGTTTTATAGAAACGTTCATGGGCACACATTTCTTTGTAGCAGTTGACACAGCTACAAAGTGGCCAGAAATGTTCCTCATAGCCACCACTACAGCCTTACACACTGTTGATGTATTGAAAGGTTCTTCGCAAGGACCAGTGCTCCAAACGTTTAGTCAGTGACGATAGACCAGTTTATTGCAGAACAATTTCAGTCATTTCTGAAAATGAATCGAGTAAGGTATATTACATCTGCACTGTACCACCTAGCTATAAACAGCTTGGCAGAAACATCTGTCCATGGTATAAAGTATGCACTGCAATCAATGTCAGCAGCCGTAAGTTTCACCTGCCAAGCAAACTGTGGCCTCTTGTATATCGATGAGACCTGATGTAAATTGGGAGACCACATCGAGCATCTACCAGAACAAGCAGGATGGCTCAGTGGCCACCCAGTTTAATTCCACTTCCCATTCCCATTCCAATATGTCCATCCATGGTCTCCTCCACTGTTGGGATAAGGCCACATTTAGGTTGGAGGAACAACACCTTATATTCCATTTGGATAGCCTCAACCCTGATGGCATGAACATCAACTTCTCAAACTTCCAGTAATACAGTATTAATGGCAAGTCTCTTGGCAGTGTGGAGGATCAGAGGCTAACACAAGAGGACACAGTTTTAAGGTGCTTGGAAGTAGGCACAGAGGGGATGTCGGGTAAGTTTTTTTTACGCAGAGAGTGGTGAATGCATGGAATGGGCTGCCGGCGACGGTGGTGGAGGCAGATACGATAAGGTCTTTTAAGAAACTCCTGGATAGGTACTTGGAGCTCAGAAAAGTAGAGGGCTGTGGGTAACCCTAGGTAATTTCTAAGATAAGGACATGTACGGCACAGTTTTGTGGGCTGAAGGGCCTGTACTGTGCTGTAGGTTGTCTACGTTCTTGAAAAGGAATTATTGATGCTTCAGTTTGAAATTCTGCATCAGAACCTGTGTGTGGTTTCTTTTTTGGAGAAAGTCTGCAGACCGCTGGTTATCACACAGACTTGAAGTTGAAGGACTAGGTCCAATAGTAAGGAGATCTTAGTTGACTGAGGCCATCATACACATGCACATGTGAGCGTGCTCACACACTCACACACAAACACACACGTGAGCGCACGCATATATACACACACACACATGTGAGTGCATGCATACAAACTCCCACACACGCAAACTCAACTCGTGAGCGCATGCACACGCACTCACATTCACACTCAAACTCACACACATGAAGTGCGCACATGCACACACATACACAATCAGTAAGTGCACACAATTTTGCTCACATTCTTTGGTTCACCATATTATTGCCCCACCCTGAACCTCTCTGTCAGTCTTCCTCCCTCTGTCTATACTCTGCTAACTGCATCACACATTCTTCCACTCCCTTCAGCATCTCCCTCTTCATTCACTCCTCTTTCAGACAGAGTGTGATTACTTTTGATTTAACCCTGTTCCTGGAATAAGGCTTAGATCTCAGGGTGGACTGGAATTACCATTGCCTTGTTGCAATTCACAATATTGTATCTGAAGAATTATGTGAATGAAAGGACTACAGAAAATGGACATTGTTTGCTCTCAGCTGATGGAATCTTCTTCAGAATCAAATGCAAATATTCCTGAAATCATCATGTATAACATATCATATACAATTTTGATTACTGTTACTATGTTATATTGAAAATTGTAATCTTATTAGTCAGCAGAGGTATCTGGTATACCTGCTCCTCAAATACTGTAGTACTTCTGTACACATTTAATCTGCACTGAGAGCTTCTATATCCAGCACATAAGAAATTGTAATTGGAATCTCTGAGAGTTGTGTTGGAGGATGAAGGGTGGGTGGTGTAGAAGGCATCGTACTGATGTGGGGTGGGCAAGAACAGGTGGATCCAGAAGGATTGAGTTCCTAGTGTGCCCATTTATGTCAAAGTAATTCCTGGGAGTAGTACTAATTAGTTTCATTATTGCTCTATTCATTTCTAAGATCTCTCCTTATTTGAGTCATCTCAAGGCTGAACAGTGCACATTTCCCAGAGTTTGTTTAACAGATCATTAAGGGTTTTCATCTGTCTTGAGAACACTCTCTAGCTATTTGCAAATAGGTATGGAAGAATTTATGGCACCCTCTGTTGGCACTAAATGATTTTCAGTGCATTAGAAGACATAAAAAGGTGCAATGGTTCTTCAATAGATCAAGGATGTTTATGCTGTCTGTCATTAAGGGATTTCATAAAGAATGTACCCCAGACAGAAATCAACTAAACATGAATCTATCCTTTTCAGAGTATATACATTCAGTGGCCGCTTAATTAGGAACTTCCTGTATGTTTGCAGTCTTCTGCTGCTGTAGCCCATCCACTTTAAAGGTCGACATGTGCATTCATAAATGCTCTTCTGCACACCACTGTTGTAATGCGTGGCTATTTGAGTTACTGTCTCCTTCCTATCAGCTGGAACCAATCTGGTCATTCAGTTTTGACCTCTCTCGTTTTCAACCACAGAACTGCCACTCACTGGTTGTTTCTTTTTGCTTTTCGCAACATTCTCTGTAAACTATAGGGATCGTTGTGCATGAAAATCCCAGAGATCAGCCGTTTCTGAGATACTCAGACCACTGGGTTGTATTTGATGCTGCTGAAGGTCTTCTGGGTATGATCACCAAGATCAGAGCAGAAATGGCTGAAGATCTTCTTCTTCAGCGTATCTCCAGATATGGCCAGTCAAGATTGAGAAAAGTGTCGTACCCTTCTATCAACGTCATACATCGCTCTCAACTACAAACTCCTGCCTAATGTTTGGAGACAAAACAGTGATTCCATGTACACTTCAACCAAAAGTATTTAAACAATTTCACCATGGTTACCCAAGTATCATTTGAACGAAAGCCCTGGCAAGAAGCTTTGTGTACTGGTCAGACATAGACAAAGGTATCACTTTTATATGCAAGCAGTGTACTCAGTGCTTGAAGCGTGCGAAGAATTCAAGTAGATAAGAACCATAACCATGGCTTCAGACTACTAGACCTTAGAGTTGAGTTCTTATTAACTTTGGGTTTACCTATCTTGTCCTGATTGACTCCCATTCCAAATGGCCAGAAGTATTACCAATGAAGTCAATGACAGAGGTTACCATCCAACAGCCACTGCAGATCTTCAGACACTTTGGGATGCCAGAAATGCTCATTGCTAATAAGTTCACAGCAGTTTGCTGTATTCTGTCAGAACAGTGGAATCATCCACATACACTTACACCCACATTGTCCACAGTCCAACAGCCAAGCAGAGAGGTTTGTGGATCATCTTCAACCTTCACCTTCAAGCAGTCTCTTCTAAAATCAAGACTGGAAGGAGCATCGGCTGAGGCTCTCAATACATTTCAGCTGACACATCAAATCACCCCACATCCAGGCCCTGAGGAAAAAGCATGTTTGGAAAGAAAGCTGCACACATTGTTGGATACAATGCTGCCACAGCATCCAACATCCAAGACAGCAGATTGTCATTGCACAAGGCAACCACACAGACCTTGGTCGACGGCTGAAGTCACTCAAGCCCAGAGCTACAGTGTAGATCATTCAGTATCAAAATAGGCAAGGCCCCCTGAGTACCAGATCAGACTGGAAAATGAATGGGGAAAGTGCTCTACGAAGACAGACATCACTGACATCACCACATCAACCAGTGGTGGCTATATGCTCTCAAAAGCACAAGTTCATTAGGCAGATAGTCAATTACAGAGATGGACCTTCATCTCCTCCTGGAAGAGTTTGATTTACCCCAACTGAACCAACCACCAGCACAGCTACAAGCAGCAAACTGACAGCCTGAAACCACTAAGAAAGACCAATCACTAATATAGGCTGGTTGTTCCAACTCAAATCAACTCTCAGATCAAATCCTACATTTAATCATCTTCAAGACAGAGGTATCACTGTGAGCCAACACAACCAATGCCTATTGGCTTGTCGACAACCAAGCCCAGGATGACTGTCACTAATTGATCATTGTTCCAATCAATGTCTTGAATCTTCTTAGGGTAAACCATTTAAATAGTCATGCTTTGGGATGTACAGTTGAGTTTTGAGGCTTGTAGTTGCATGGCTTTACTGAATAAAGGAATATTTTGTGTTCTGGCTTTGTCTAACCCTTGTCTATAGGTCTCATCAGTTGTCCTCTGCGAGCAAACACACTTTCAAAAATGTGAATTTGGTTTCAAAAGTTCAGTAGTTTTGCTTTCTAAATAAGCTCTTATCCATTTTTTTTAACCATTGAGGAAAATAGGTACAATTAAGTTCACTTTCACAAAGGGTGATCGACCCTTGCAAAGGACCATAGGAAACAGGATCAGGAATCAGCTCTTGAGGCTGCCCTATCACTTATCAACATTATGGCTCTCTCATTACCATTCCCTGTATAATACCTTGACTTTCTCAACACCCTCACTTCCTCAGGATACTAACGAAACTTGGCATGTGTCCATCCCATTGTCCCTTACCAATTTCTATCAACATACCACAGAAAGCATCCTATCAGGAGCTATAAAAGCTCTGACAACCATATGGCAACTGCAATAAACTAGAGAGCTGTAGACACAACCCAGCACATCACAGGACTAGTCTCCCCTCTATGGATTCTGTCTATGCTTCTCACTGCCTCAGTAAAGCAACCAGCTTAATTAAAGACCTCACACACCTCACACATTCTCTCTTCTCTTCTCCTCCATTGGGTACCACCAGGCTAAAGGACAGCTTCAACTCTGTTGTTTTAAGACTACTGAATGATAAGATGGACTCTTGACCTCATAATCTACCTTGTTATGATCTTGCACTTTATTGTTTACCTACACCGTATCATCTTTGTAGCTGTTAGACTTTTCTTCATTGTTATTTTTTTAACTTGGTTCTTCTCAGTGCACTGCACTGTATAATGATTTGATTTGCAAGAACAACACTAAACAAGCTTTTCACCGTTTCTCAGTTCATTCATTCATTTTGTGCCATGTTGTATGGCATGGGCAATCATGATATTTCCATGACCATGATCGTTCCTGGCAAATTTTTCTGCAAAAGTGGTTTGCCATTGCTTTCTTCTGGGCAGTGACTTTCTCAATATATGTGACAATAATAAACCAAACCAATACCAATATCTAGATATCAGATAATCCCTGTTAGGAATGAATTCAATAACAGAATTCCCAACTCCCTCCGCATTGAGAGATCCAAACATTCACCACCTTTTCATGTGAAGAAGTTTCTCCTCAGTACTTTTCAAAATGGCATTCTGAGATTTTGACTCCAGGTTCTCTTTCCAGAGATGCTGTCTGACCTGCTGACATTTCCCAGCATTTGCTGTATTTGTTTTAGATTTCCGGTACCTGCAGTTTTATTTTCAATTTTAAGAGGAAGTATCCTCCCTGCATCCAATCAATAACAATTTTGTAAATTTCAGGATCAATTTCTTTCTGCTAAATTGAGAATCCAGACATAGCCTACTCACTCTGTCCTTATATGACAAATACACCATGCCTGGAATCAGTCTAGTAAATACTGGCTGCCCCCTCTCAGTGACACGTATATCCTTTATGGGTAATGATCTTCCAGGGACCAGAGCTAGAGCTACCCTTTGAAAAAACTATTGGTTAGTGCAGTGGGAAAATTAAACAATAACAACAGCAAAACTACCAAAAGTAAGCATTCTAAGCTGCTTCACAGATACTTTATCAATAACTATTGTCATCTCATTAGAACAGGTGTCACAACACTAGTAAAAGCATTATTTTAATAATTTTAAAAAATAAAGAGAATTCAGAGTTTAGACTCAGCGACATGAATCCATGGCTGTCAGTGAGAGAGCAGTTAACTTCAAGGACAATTAAGAGACCAGAATTGAAAAGTCAGAAATTTAGGCCTGGAGGAGATTACAGCAATCAAGAGGGAAGAGGGCATAGAAGGATTTGAAAAAGGATGAGAACTCTTAAATTGTACTTCTACTTAACTGGGGCTAAAGTGAACTCTACAAGTTGGAGTATGCTCCAACAGAGCTACGAAAGATTAGCATGAAAGATGATTGAAGGATTGAGGGAGGGCAGGTCAAAAAATAAAATAGAATTAGAAGCAATAGAACAGACAGCACATGTGGAAAGAGGAACAGTCAGCTGAAGCTGAACTAAAAAAAAGTTTAAATAAGTTATTCTAAGCAGCAGGAAAGGTAGGATGGAGCAATCGGTGGAACAGAGAGAATTTCTATGATGGAGGAAATAATGTAGCCATTAAGGGACAAGCCCAAAAGGCCCAGAATATACAAATGAAAGGAAGAAGGAATGGTAGGTATAAATGACAAAGTATAAAAGCAAGTTAGCTAAAGTTTGAGAATTCAACAATCTCTACTGCAGGCTCTCATGTGCCTGGATAATAACCAAAGCAAAGTTCATTAGCTTGACTTGGGCTTCTTTGGAACAACTGAGGAGGCAACAGGATAGTGTGGGAGTGGGATGGGCAATGAAAATCCAAATGAATTCAACCAACAGAAAGCTCAGGCACAGGATGAGAGTAAATTTGCAGAAATAAAGAGGACAAGTATATAAAAAGGAAGATAGAACCATAGAACATTACAGCACAGAAACAGGCCTTTAGGCCCTTATTGGCTGTGCCAAACCATTTTTCTGCCTAATCCCGCTGACCTGCACCTGGACCATATCCCTCCATACACCTCTCATCCATGTACATTTTATAGGTGTAATAATGGTCCCTTTGAGGTTGAAGCAAGGGAATTAATGATGGAAAATAAGGAGTGGCAAGGATATTAGTCAAATACTTTATATTTCCCTTGATGATAGAAAGCACTAAAAGTGTCCCAAAATAGTAGAAGATTGGTGGATGAAAGGGATTAAGAGGTTGTCTTATGATTGAGAATTTAGGGCCTACACTTTATCGGTGTTAAGAAGAACCAGAGACAGTCTTATTGGTTTCTGAGAAAGCTTGGTCAGGGAATTGCTGAAAACATTCCTCCTTAAGGGAGAATCTAGAACTAGGGGGCAGGGTTTCAGAAAAAAACAAGATTTCCCATTTAAGGCAGGGATGAGGAGGGATTTATTCTCTCTGGCAGTCATGAATCTTTGGAATTCTCAGCCTTAGAGTGGTGTTGAGAAATTTATGGTCAGTGTCCTCTTTGACTGTGTTCTATGATGCCTCAGTCATTGAACATTTTCAAGGAGGACTCTGACTACAGATAACTGAGCCACAGCAAAATCAAAGCCTATGGGGAATAGGCAGGAAAGTGGAATTAATACTACAATCTTATTGAACGATGGAGCAGAATGAGGGGCCACGTAGCAACCACTGGTGTTCTTTTTGATATAATGGTACAGATGACGCATTTCCTCTCAGCTAAACGCAGAGGAAGAGACATTTGAACTGTACGGTGAGGTCAAATGTATTAGTGGATGAGACAGTTTTAAAAAAGATGGGAAAGGATTCATGACTGTCACAATTAGACCTGGGCACCATTGGTGACTTTGAAAAGTACTGGATGAATATTGTGGAAGGGTCTGATTGTTTTAGCGTACATATTAAATTTCTCTGAATATTTTTCAAGTATGGTGTAAATTAATTAAAATACAAATGAAATTTTAATTGAATAAGAAAATTTGCTTGTTAATATATTATCAAACAGTTTCACTCCATACACCCTTTGAAAATTAATATTATTTATTCCTTTGCTTTTTTCTGTACATCATTTCCCTTTACAGAGATAATAATTCTTTCCAGAAACCAGATAGCATTAACCTAGATTTCTGCAAGCTTCTAGTTTCATTCTTTTATTCATAATCTAAATAATATTTACCAAGAAATTAAGCACATGACCATGACAGTAAGAGACATAATGAAACACTATGTAAACGTAATTATTCACTTACATTTCTTGTTAAAATTGATTCAATTGCTGCTACTTTCTGTAAATATTTGTGGTTCTACTTACCTTAGTAACTTCAATATATGCTTGAACGTAATAAAAATATTATGAACCTGGAAAACTGATAGCTTATTTCATGGCTCATGGTTTACGAGGCAGCCCATTTCTCGAACTTTACATACAGCAAATCATGCTTATGGAATTTGCGGAAATGCAATTGTTTACCTGGCTGCTCATTCACCCGACTGTGGAGAGCAGCTTGATGGAAGGGATATTAAATGGGTGTCACCACTTCTCTTGAGTATGGGTACCTTAATATCAAAGGCCCAGAAGGAATGTATGATGGAGGAGAGTGGGGGTGCAAATCTCATCTCAACAAGTAATCCACTAGATGCCAATTTATTATTCAGAACCCATAATTCAGAGGTGGGAAAACTATCACTGATCGAGTACTCATTGGATCAATTACACTCACTGGCCACTTTTAGCTACATCCGCTCATTAATGCAAGCATCTAATCAGCCAATCATGTGGCTGCAACTCAACACATAAAAGCATGCAGAAGAGGTTTAGTTGTTGTTCAGACCAAATGTTAGAATGGGGGAAGAAATGTGATCTAAGTGACTTTGACGTTGAATAACTATTGGTACCAGGCAAGGTGATTTGAGTATCTCAGAAACAACAGATCATTTGGGATTTTCACACAAAACAATCTCAGGAGTTTACAGAGAATTTTGTGAAAACAACAAAAAAAACAAGTGAAGGGCAGTTTTGTGGGTGAAAATATCCTGTTAATGACAGAGGTCAGAGGTGAATGGCCAGACTGGTATAAGCTGACAGGAAGGCGACAGTAACTCAAATAAACACTTGTTACAACATTATTGTGCAGGAGAGCATCTCCAAATGCACAACAGGTCGAACTCTGATTTGGATGGGCTACAGCAGCAAAAGACCACAAAGATACAGTCAGGGGCCACTTTATTAAGTACAGGAGGTAAAGTGGCCACTGAGGATATGTTTCTGTGCTAAATTCATTTTAGTACTGTACCACATAACAAACATTTATAGATGTAGTTACTATAAAACCATAAAATATATATCTCAGGTATTTTATGAACAGATGATATCTGGTAATTTTAAGAGGCTGAAATATCTGTGCACATAAAATAAAAATAATTAATAGAGCATATCACCTGTATGATCAGAATCTATTAAGGTAGTAAAAACAAAATAAAATTATTAGAAAACACTTATTATTCCTCACCCAGGTTCTCTTAACACCTCTGTTTGTCTTCGGTTCACTTACCTGCTGTGGTGGTGTTCCTTCCACTGTTCTTTTCCCCTCTGCATTTCCGATCTGCTCTCCACAGCCCAAAAAACACAGCAAAAGGACAAGAAATAAATACATTTCATTGTGAAATTGGATGCCCTGATGTTCAATGCAAGGAAGATGAAAAAAATTCCACACCAGCCGAATTTCTTTGCAGGACCTGAAATTATCTTTCAATTCGCACTGACTGATGGCTCAAATGTCGCAAAAACATCACAAAACATTTAATCTAGTCCGTGGTCATAGCAATTTGAATTAAACCACTAAATCCCACTGAGTCGTATGAGAGGATTTTCAGTCAGCTAAAATCTAATTCTGCACATGTGAGATTAACAGATAACTCTTTTAGCTGATGTATCATTGCCAAACATACATGTTACCAATCCAGACCACTGTCACAGAACAAAAAATCTGACAAGAAATCCAATAAGCAGAGCTATTTTTAGCAGCATACTGGTATTTTGAGGATTCTTCAATATGGAGAGGGCAGTAGTTGGATTGTGAGTATATTTATTGATCACTTAAAGCCAAATGAAAATTAAACAGAGAGGATCTTTATGGCAATGTTGGTCTATGAAAATCACAAACAACTATCACCAAACCAGGATAATTAGTTTCTGAGTATTACGTGTGAATAACAATAACATCAGATACTGTAACACACACAAAATGCAGGAGGAACTCAGCAGGCCAGGCAGCATCTAAGGAAAAGAGTAAACAGTCGAAGTTTCGAGCCGAGACCCTTCATCGATATTGTAAAATGTTTCGTTATTATTTCTGCAAGTCTTGTGTTAGAACAAAACAAGTTCAGTTTTGTATCAATCAGAACTGGAAGTGCCATCAGAAATCAGAGTTTGATCTGAGAGGTGAGACTCTTAAATTAATGTCCCACTGTCATGTCTTTGGGTTACCGTATTTACTGACATGGTAACTGAAGGAGTGGGGTGGTGGGTTGGGAAGGATGGCTGAGAAAACCTCCAGGAAACTGTAAGCAAAGTTATTAACCGAAGTTGAAACCTTATTGCTAAATGTACTAGTAAGTGTTTTAGAGTCCTTGGACAACATACACTTAACATGACTTTGGGTATTTAGACAGCAAAAATTACCAAAATTTTCTTTCCTTGGTTGATAAGCAGTGAAATTTCTGTATACCGCATGTATTCAACTATAATACCTTCAGTCCTGTATTCGTCACCCTTTTTGATTTTGTCCCCATGTTACACTGCAACTCATCTCATTGACTGCAATTTTACTCTATCATCTGCCTGTCCACTCTCACAGTCTCACTACACAATGCATCTACTTGTATACCAACTGCTCTATCCTCAGCCCTATCAGTCTGCTTCTCACCCCCCTGCCTAATTAGTTTAAACCCTCCACAATAGTTCTAGCAAACCTTCCACAAGGATATTGGTTCCCCTCAGGTTTCGACGTAACCTGTTCCTTTTGTACTAGTCATACCTAACCCAAAAGAGATCCCAGTGATCCAGAAATCTGAAACCCTGCCCCCTCCACCAGTTTCTCAGCCACTCATTCATCTGCCAAATCATCCTATTCTTACTCTCACTGATGCATCCAGAGATTGCTACCTGGAGGTCTGCTTTTCAGCTTTCTATCGAGCTCCCGAAATTCTCACTTCAGGACTTACTTGCTTTTCCTACCTATGTTAGTGCCAATATGTACCAAGACTTCTGGCTGTTTACCCTCCCACTTTACAATGTCATGGACCCGAAGCAAGACATCCCAGACCTTGGTACCCGGGAGGCAACATACCATTTGGGTGTCTCTAATGCGTCCACAGAATCTTATGTCTACTCCTCTATCTATGGAATCCTGCTATCCCTACTGCAATCCTCTTCATTTCTGAGCCGCAGTGCCAGAAATCCAGTTGTTGCAGTTCCCCGCAACCGAATACGTTAGCCCCTAAACTAGTGGTTGCCAACCCGTCGATCGCGATCGACTAGTCGATCTTTGAGAATTTCCCAATAGATCCCAAAAAAAAAGAAAAATAAATACACAAGTACTGTTGAGAGATTGTTTCCAGGTTGTGGGGTTTTAGTTCCGTTCTTTCTGCCCAGTGCGCATGCGTGTAGCTCCCCCACCATGCACTACAGTGTACTTCAGTGGTCCCCAACCACCGGGCCACGAGGAAACGATATGAGTCAGCTGCACCTTTCCTCATTTCCTGTCAGCCCACTGTTGAACTTGAACCCACGCGAGGTCATCAGTCGCCCAAACGCAGTGATACCCTCTCACCAGGGATCACTGGTTCGCCTCGGGCGGTCGGCCAGAAGTGCCGTCGCTACTGCCCTGGAGCGCTGATCTAAACCTGTTTAGCACATCGAATGTTTGTGGGGAACCCGGTGCTAAAATATTCGCAGATGACCTTATTCGGGCTCAGCGTTTCATAAGTAGCAGAGCAGCTACCGCGCTGCGATCTACTGAAACAAACTTTTGTCGGCCAATAGATCTCGGTCGCTCGATTGCTCTCTTTGGACTGCGACCGCCGCCCCCCTCCCCCCCCCCCCCCCCCCCCCCCCGGTACGGGGACTTCTGGCCCTGACCTTGTCCTTTCACCTGACCCACAATCAACCGCACCTGGCCAAGGCATCTGGCGGCGGGCGGGCGAGAGGCTGGAGTTCAGGCCAGGAGGCTGTCCGAGGCAATGAACCCCTCAAAACTGCTTCAATACCTTGAGTCCAAGCACCCCACACTTAAAGACAAACCCATTGAGTTTTGTGAGCAGCGCGGGACAGAAGCTAAGTGCTGAGAGCCGTGAAAGCTGCGGTATAGACTGGACATAGGGAACCTGCTTCGAGTATCGCTGTATTTCCGTCGTGTTTAACACCCGCACCCCCCCGTCGGCCGGTCGGCAAGAATATTGTCAATATTAAACCAGTCCACAGTGCATAAAAGTATGGGTACCCCTAATGTTCATACATTATTTCTACTTCCGGGTTGTGGGGTTTTACTTCCGGTCTTTTCTGCCCTGGTGCATATGCGTGTAACTAATTGCTCTGGGGTTGATCTCGCCTTGAACTAAGGCCAAGGTAGGGGATCTTGGGCTTAAAAAGGCTGGTGACCACTACCTTAAACGGTATCCAAAATGGTATACAGTACTTATTATTGAGGGGAACAGCACAGTACTGGCTGGCCTTTTCCGTCCCCTTTCCTGACAATCACCTACTTTCCTGCCTCCTGCAGCTTAGGGGTGACTACCTCGCTGTATAGCTGCAGCATCATCTCCTCAGTCTCCTGTATGAGCCGAAGATCATCCAGCTGCAGCTCCAGTTCCTTAACACGTTCTCTCAGCAGCTGCAGCTCGGTGCACCTGGTGCAGATGTAGTTATCTGAGAGGCTGGAGGTCTCGCATATTTCCCACATCTCACACAATGAACACAACACAGCTCCTGGAGCCACCCTCTCTGCACCAACTATGAACTAACAGAGGAAGAAAGAAGAAAAAAAACCTTACCAGATACGTACCTTGCCCAAGCTTGTTCTTACCGAAGACTGATGAGCTAAAGCCTTCCCACTCTAACACTGGTCCACTCTCACAATGGCCATTCCACTTGTCCCAGCCTTATTTTTATTTGCTCTTGCTAATGTGTGAGGCCTCCTGCATCAATTTTTGGGGCTGATTATTAATGACATATTAACAAAATGTATAAATGGTAAGCAAATGTAACCATCTGCTTGCTATAGCAAATCTCTACAATGAAATGTCCTGTATTCAAAATTTTTAAGTAAAGTATATTTTGGAAATATAACTTAGAGATTAAAGACTACATTATTTAAGATGTGCAGTATGAAATGTAGTGTGATGCGTGGTGAGCTTGCCAAGGTGAAGGCTGATCTGATATTTCTGCTAGAGTGTACCATGTAGCACCAAACAATTATTGGTAGTGGTTATGTTAATGATTGCAAAGGGCTAATAATCGACTACTTTTCACTGCCTCAGTAATGCAGCCAGCATAATCAAGAACCACACCTAAACCAGACATCCTCTTTTTGCCCTCCCAAACCCTGCTCTCCACTATCAGTTTACTCCCAGTTAAGTTCAAAGCCTTTTATGCATGCTTTGAAAGGGAGAGCAAAACTACACCCGTGCAAATCCTGTCTCAGAGGCCAACATCAGAATTCCTTTCAAGAGGGTGCCCCCTTGCAAGACTTTAGGCCTCAATGGTGCATCTGTTAGGGCACTGAAAACTTGCGCCAACCACTTAGCAGCAGTGTTCAAGGACATCTTCAATCTCTCAGAGCTGCACTCAATGGTTCCCATCTGCTTCAAAAAGGCTTCAATCATCCCAGGAAGAGCAGAGTGAGATGCCTTAATGATTATCAAGCAGATGCACTCATATCTACAGTGATGAGAGGTTGGTCATAACTAGAACTGACTCTTGCTAAGCAAGGACCTGGTCCCACTGTATTTTCCTACCACGACAATAGGTCTACAGCGGATGCAGTCTCACTGGCTCTCCATTTGGCCTGGAGCACCTGAACAGCATGTCGAGCTTGTACTGTATGTTCAACTGTGGGACTGTGAGCGATCACGTGGTAAATTGAATGGGTCTCCTATGTGCAGGAGGCACTCTCCTTTCAGCATGGACTTTTGAGTGCACACATTTTCTCATCTCGGCGGGCTCAGTTCCTAGCTCTTGCGCAGTAAGTTGCTCAAGTGTACCACTACTAACATGCCTCAGTAAAAACATGTAATCATACTGCATTGATGGTCTTGCTCCATACATATGTAACATCTGGTGACGAGGATCAAAACAAGAATGATCTCTCTGCTGCAGGCAACCAATCCACTTCAGGTCACAGCTATGGCAAAGCTGAGCCCTGGAAACAGCCTGGAATTGAAGAAAACCTTCCTGGACTGCACTGAATTCTTACCAACGTTAACACCAGCTGCAAAGCTGGATCAAGCATTGAAACTCAAACTGCTCCACATGTACTTGGGAGAACTCGGGCAAAAGTACTTTGATGCTCTGCATCTACAGATCAAATCTGAGCTAACAGATGTATCTGAGGCTTTGGGGGATGCAGGGCCATATCTTTATGGCACACACACCTCACAGCTATGACAGGCTCCCAAGAATGTAGATGATTTCAATACAAGACTGACCCTGGTGGTGCAGGAATGCAAGTACAAAAATATTCTCCAGAGCAAATTTGAAGAAGCAATGCTTATTCAAGTATTGATTGGAGTCCAAGGTGGGAGGACACATAAGAGCCTCCTGTTCGAAAAACATGGGAAAAAGCATGCTCCACAGCTTGTCACAGGGAGACAGTCCAGAGAGGCCTTAACGCAGAGTCAGCCCCATCCGAAAAATGTCGATGTTTGCCAGCAGATACTGACCTATAGCCTACAGTCTCCGTAGAGACCATGAAAGCCTCTGCAGAGATGCCATCGCTATGACGAAAGTCATGCCCAATGGTCCGACTGCAAGCCAGTTCTGTCAAAAAGCAGGGCACCTCAAGAAGGTGGCTTCACTAAGCAATGTGTCATGAGAAAAATGGGGGAATTCAAGCATCAACTTCATGAGGGAGACAGCCAGAGTGAAGAAGTGAGAGAAAACCCATGACATGGGCCACCGAAACCAGCTTCCTTACCTGATTGCACTCAGTGGACAGACAACCAGCCTGTGAAACTTGAGCTGGATACAGGGTCAGCCACCACGCTGGTAAGCAAATTATCCTTAAGTCAGATTCCAAAATTGCAGCTGCTGGACTCAAGTGTTCTGCAGCTACACTGGAGACAGTGTGGTCGCGAGTGGTGCCTTTACAGCAGAAATGGTTCACTGAGGACCTGTTTCTCTTACCCGTGCATGTGATCAGAGGCAGCCAACTTGCTGGGCAGAAAGTGGATTAAAAAGATGTCATCAGCGCTGTCCTATATCAACCATGTTGCGAGGAGCCCCGCATTGAATTCTCTCTTACAAAAGCATCAGCAGATTTAACAAGCTGACCCTTCAGGTCAATACTGTAGTCCAGCAATGAAGTTCAAGTTTAAGGACAACTGCCAGCCAAGGTTTTACCAGGCCCTCCCAGTGCCATATACAGTCATCCCAAAGGTTTTCCAGGCACACCTAGTACCATATTCAGTCGTCCCAAAGGTTTTACCAGACCCTCCCAGTGCCATATGCAGTCGTCCCAAAGGTAGAAGACAAACTTGCTCATCTACAGAGAGCAGATCTCCTACAGCTAGCTATCTAGGAGCAAATTTGTGGTAAGCAAGATTCCATGAAACAAAAATATGACATGCACACCCAGCTGTGAATGTTCAGTCCCAGAGACAAAGTCTGCATGCACAGGAAGAAAACTGGGCACCAGCTGTCGTCAGGCATTGCCACAGTCAAGTAGCAGAACTTGAGCTGACAGATGGTCGAATTGTTAGGTGACATTTGGATCCTGTATGCCAGCAAACTGACAGGAGACCCAATGAAGTTACAGTAGCCTTCTCTGACGTCCCGGCAGATGAACCAATGGATAGCTCATCAAGAGAGGAGGTGATTCACAGCTCATTACCCTCAACGTCAGCAGACCAAGAAGCCACAGAGAGGGAGGCTTCCCCACCCCCCCTGCAGTGGTCCACGAGAGTGTACCAGCCAGTTAACTGGTACCAAGCAGGATAGCCAAGACAAGTCAGTGGTGAACAGAAACTTTAATAAGAGACCGCAAAATAACAAACCAAGAGGGGCCACAAATCAGGAGAGAACAGAAACTAAACCCAACAGCTAACGAGGTAAACTGTAGGCAGGGAGAGTGAACGCTGGTAGGAGCTGGTTCGATGAATCAACAAAGACTTTGGATGAGGACTGGGTTTAAATAGGCTGCTGGTAATGAGGTTTGGACGAGTGGCAGGTGAATCCTACTAACTGGGTGGAGACTGGGAGTAGTTAGCAAGACGTGCCAGTCTCCAACAGCCCAGGACAATCTGGATGGGTCTGGTGGAAGTCATCAATGGGTGATGTAACTGGACAGCACCCAAGACCTCTCCTCTGGGCCGTACCCTTCCCAGTTGACCAGGTACTGCACACCCCTTCCACAGCAACATTAATCCAGCAGCTGACAAGCCATGTACCCTGGATCACCAGCCTTGGTTCTGGGGATTGGGTGGTCCATAGACAATAGGCTTGAGGCAGGACACATGGAAGGTAAGTGTGATCCTGAGGGATGGTGCAGCTGGAGATGGTATGTGACTGGATTGACGAGATGACTGATCTTGAAGGGACCAATGACTCAGGGTAAAAGCTTGCAGGAGTTGGTGGGCAGCTGGACAGATAATGTGGATTGGTAGCCATGAGCACTTCCAAGGGTGACATACCCGTGGCTGAAGGGGTGTTTAGATTGTAGGATGGCTCGGTCTAGAGCAGATGCTTCTTCCATTCGGAAGGGTTAGAGGTGGCAAAGTATCGCAGAAACTTCTCCAGTTGCTGATTGGCTCTTTCTGAAGACCTTGGAGAACCAGTGCATCACTGTCATGATCGCCATGGCGCGATCAGAAAGTGGCAATCCAGTGATGAAATCCATGGCAATATGGGACCTCAGGCATTGAGAAACCAGTGGGGGCCACAGAACCTACGAGGCCCGCTGATTGGAGGTATTGCACTGGGCACACTGAAGGCAGGCAGCAAAGAACTGCGATCATGGCGGGCCACCAGAACTGACATCGCAGAAAATCCGGAATCCAGGTCCCAGATGATTGGGGTCCAAGAGGGTGGAATGATAGGCTGAGGGTCATTCTTCGTTTCAGCTGGGTCGAACTGTCGTGACAGGGAATCCGCTTTTGTGTTATTGGAACCAGGCTGGTAGGAGATGAAGTTGAATTGTTTGAAGATGAGGGCCCAGTGAGCCTAATGTGGGTTGAGTTGGCAGTTCTGTTGTATGAATGTGAGGTTCTGGTGGTTAGTTGAGATCTGGAAAGATTTAGTGTTTCTCGTCAGTTAATGCCTCCATTCCTCCAAGGCCATGGAGTGCTCTATAATGACACTGTGTAGGGTTGAACTTGCATGAGAAGATGTGTCTTCCCATCCATTCCTTGCTGGGAGAAGATGGTCCTGGCCCCCACAACAGAAGTGTTCACCTCTACCACAGAAGTGGTTTGAATTATGGAGAATGGGACAGGTAGTGAAGCATCTCTTGAGCTCCTTGAAAGCATGCTCTGCAGCAGCAAACCAGGTTATCTGGTGAGGGAAGTGAGGGAAGTGAGAGGAACACTATTTAGCTGTAGTTACTGATGCAACAGTGATAGAAGTTGGAGATGCCCAAGAAACACTGTAGATGTTTGAGGACACATGGTCAGGGACATTCAATGACACTAAGCACTTTCTCTGGGTCCATGGTTATGCCTTAGGGTAAAAAGACATAACCCACGAAGGAAATGACTGGGGTGTGGAACTGGCATTTCCCTAACTTGCAATACAGTTGGTTTTCGAGGAGATGATGAAGGACTGAATGGACATGACAAATGTTGTTTTAGAGTTCTTGGAGAAGATGAGGATATTGTCGAGGTAAATGTAAATGTACCTGTGTAATATGCCTCAGAGGTTCTCATTAATTAAGGCTTGGAAAATGGCTGGACTATTGGAAAGTCCAAAAGGCATCACCATGTATTCATAGTGGTTTTAGAGTTATAGAGTCATAGAGAAGTACAGCACAGACACAGGCCATTCAACCCATCTCGTCAAAGCCAAAACCATTAAGCTGCCTCCTCCCATTGACCTGCACTAAGACCATAACCCTCCATACCCCTCCCATCCATGTACCTATCCAAACTTTTCTTAAATGTTGAAATCAAGCTTGCATGTACCACTTGTGCTGGCAAATCATTCCACACTCTCATGAACTTCTGAGTGAAGAAGTTTCCTCTCATGTTCCCCTTAAACTTCTCACCTTTCACCCTTAACCCATGACCTCTGGTTCTAGTCCCACCCAGCCTCAATGGAAAAAGCCTGCTTGCATAATTTGTTCAATCTTTCCTTATAACTCAGGTCCTCCAGACCTGGCGACATCCTTGTAAATTTTCTCCGTACTGTTTCAATCTTATTTACATCTTTCCTATAGGTAGGTAACCAAAACAGGGCACAATACTCCAAATTAGGCCTCACCAATGTTTTATACAACTTCAGCATAACATCCTATCTCCTGTACTCAATACCTTGATTTATGAAGACCAATCTACCAAAGGCTTTTACAACCCTATCTACCTGTGACACCACGTTCGATGACTATATTCCCAGATCCCCTGTTCTACCACATTCCTCAAAACCTAACTGTTCACTGTGTAAGACCTACCCTGGCTGGTTCTACTGAAGTGGAAAAGCTCACACTTCTTGGCATTAAATTCCATCTGCCATTTTTCAGCCCATTTTTCCAGCTGATGCAGATCTCTCTGCAAGCCACGATAGCCTTAGTTGCTGTCCACTACACCCCCAGTCTTTGTGTCATCCACAAATTTGATCATTGATATAGATGATAAACAACAAAAGACCCAGCACCAATCCCTGTGGCACACCACTAGGCACAGGATTCCAGTCAGAGAGGCAGCCCTTACTACCACTCTCTGGCTTCTCCCACAAAGCCAATGTCTAATCCAATTTACTGCTTCATCCTGAATGTCGAGCGACTGAATCTTCTTGACCAACCTCTATACAGGACCTCATCAAATGCCTTACCAAACTCCATGTAGACTACAGCCACTGCCTTGTTTTCACCCACTTTCCTGGTAACTTCCCCAAAAAACTCTGTAAGATTAGTTAGACATGACCTACCATGCACAAACCATGCTGACTATTCTTAATTAGTCCATGTCTAGCCAAATACTTATATATCCAGTTCCTAAGAATACCTTCAAACGCTTTCCCACAACTGATGTCAGACTCACTGCCCTATAGTTTTCTGATTTATATTAGCCATTTTTAAACAGCAGAGCAACATTGGCTATTCTCCAATCATCAAGGACCTCTTCTAAGGATGTTTCAAATATCTCTGTTAGGGCCCCAGCAATTTCTGCACTTGCTTCCCATGGGGTTGGAGGGAAAACTTTGCAGGTCTTGGGGATTTATCAACCCTGACTTGCCTCAGGGTAGCAAACACCTCCTCCTCTGTAATCTGGACAGGGTCCATGAAGTTGATGCTGCTTTGCCTCACTTCTATAGACTCTGTAGCTGTCTCCTGAGCAAATACAGAAACAAAGGATGCATTTAAGATCTCTCCCATCTGTTTTGGATCCACCCATGGAATATCATTCTAATCTTCCAGAGGACCAGTTTTATTCCTAGCGATCCCTTGGGTTGGCCAGTGGTGTTATGAATGCCATCTTCCACACATCACCCTGGCAGATGCAGATCAAATTGTATGCACTCCTTGGGGCCAGTTTGGTGAAGATCTGCAACTTGCAGAGTGTCCTCAATGTGCAGTCTGTCAAGGGGAGAGGGCAGCAGTTATTGAGTCTGCAGTGTTCAATGCAGGTTCAAAGAGCCCCATCTTTCTTTATGACAAAGATGGATCCTGCACCAGCTGGAGGCTGGGATGGCCGACTGAAGCCATGCTGTAGTGCTTCGGCAATGTAGTCACTCATGGCTTGGGTCTCAGTAGGAGAGAGGGAGAATGGACAACCTCGGGAAGGGTCCCGGTGAAGTGTGGGTCACGATTGAAAAGACAGCGGTAACCCAGGATGAGATCAGCAGGAATTGAATGGACTCATGGAGCTGTCCAACACTCGTGTGCACAGGCTACATGCATGTTCTGGCCTTCACAGGCCCCGAGGGACATCCATCAATGGCTGTGATGTTGAAGGGGTGAGAGATAGACTTGGTAGGGAGTCCAAGCTGCACAGAGTCCGATCTGGTAAATTGTCTGCTGCGCCAGAACCCATCGGAGTCTCCTGTGCATGTAGAGCCAAGAGAGCGTGGAGGAGGACGGAAAGAGTGATGCAGGCTATGGTGCTGGAACAAGGGGCCAGATAGAAAGCCCCTCATGTCTACCTTGAGGCGCTGTTTCCCAGGTGCAGTAGGGAGAAGACAGCAGGGAAGATGTCTGAGAATACTGAAGCACAGGGTGCTTTGTGCAGATGAATGGCTTCAAGGAGGAAGGACCAGTACTTCAGTGAGGGAGCCTGTTTGTTTGAGATGGATTTCAAGCGATATTTGGAACGTGGTGTGTGCTTTCACACAGACTGAGGGTCCAGCGTGTGAGTTACAGACAGCTTCAAGATGAGCTCCAACTTATCTGCACATTTGGACTGGGTTATTTTCTTTTCTTTTTCCTATTAAATATTTGATAAAGTTGACATTTGTAATTATACTTTCTTTATAATTGTACGCTATGTACAGCCTGTTATTTCTTTCCAACATGTAATTGCGTGGGGGCACTAGTTACACAGTACTCACGCAGATCGGGATTTGGGTGGATGAGATATCCCAATTTCCCAGGTTTAATGGGACCCAAGTCATGTCGACCTTAGACATACGGAGTCCGAGAAAAGGTGGTTTTCTCACTGCTGAGTCCAGTGGCTGTTAGCGAGGGGCTAATAAGCTGCATCTCTGGAGACACTCTGTAAAAAAAATGGGTTTCACTTGATAATATATTGAGCCAGAGTGATGAAGCTTTCAACGTCGGTGGGCATCTCCCGGGTAGACAGCTTGTTTCTCAAGTGCTCCAAGAGGCTGTGATGGTAATGGGCCAGCAGAGCTTCCACATTCCAGCTGCACTCCACCATGAGGGTCCTGAATTCCATAGCACAGCCTTGACACAAGCAAAGAAACAGATCCGCTGTCGGACTTCCATTTCACGGATGGTCAAAAACCCGGTGCATCTCAGCTATGAAATCCTCATATGTGTTGCAAGTTGTGGCTCTGTTGTTTCAGTTAGCAGTGGGCCAGGTCAGAGCTCATCCAGTCAAGAGAGAGATGAGGAAGACGATCTTGGCCCAGTCCGTAGTATAGAGAGATGACTGAGCTCAAAGTGTAAGATGCTCTGGGACAAGAAGTTGCAGCAATGAGTTGGAGATCTGCTGAAGCATTCGGGCATGGGAATCCGTGCTCAAAAGTGTGTTTATTATCAAAGTATTTACAGCCTTGAGGTTCATCTTCTACAGCAACCCATGAAACAAAGAAACCCCAAAGAACCCATATGTGCACAGAGAAAAAAAACACAAACAACTAGCGTTCTGAACTGAAGTCTGCAAGAGAGTCCCACAGGTCAGCATAGTTCCGTGCAGAGCCAAGTAAACCTTGAGGAGCGCAGTGATCTGAGCGGGCCCATCCCTCGACACCCTGACCTTTTCAATCTGGGCTGAAGCCTAAATTGATGTCTGAACGTTGGGTTCAATTGCGTTGATATGGTCTGGGGCCTGGACCTCTCCGCCTCGATTCAGCCTGTAACTGACCTTTCCAACTCGGCACAATATTTAATTCTCCATCCAAACACTGAGTTCAGTTGAGTCCATACACTCTGGTGCCTGAACCTCGCTGCCTCAGTTTGGTCTTCAGCACTGTGCTTTAGTCGATCAAACCTCGGGTCCTCCTCACCTTGCCTCGGTTCTACCGCATCGAATTACCTTCAAGTCCAAAGGGAAGTTACAGGTTTTTACTTGCGATGTTCGTTTGCTAGAAGAAGATGGACCTCAGGAAGGGGAAACTGAGGGAACACACACTAGTCCTCATCGAGGGATCAGCAGTGAAAAATGTAAGCAGCTTCAAGTTTCTGGGTGTCAAGATCGATCCTGGGCGCAACATACTGTGGCAGTTATGAAGAAGGCACATCAGCAGCAACTATACTTCATTATGAGTTTGAGGAGAGAGACTCCAGCAAGTTTCTACAGATATGCTGTGGGGAGCATTCTAACGGGTTGCAACAACATCTGGTACGGAGGGGCCACTGCACAGGATCAGGAAAAGCTGTGGAGGGTTGCAAACTCAGCCAGCTCCATTGTGGGCACTAGCCTCCCCTGCACGTCAAAAGGCAATGCCTCAGAAGGGCGGCAAGCATCACCCAGGACATGCTCGCTTACTACTAGCATCAAAGAGGTCAGGAGCCTGAAGACGCACACTTGGTGCTTTAGGAACAACTCTCCCTCTGCCATCAGATTTCTGAATGCACAATGAACCAAACTATGCAAACTACCTACCTCACTAGTTTTATCTTTTGCACTACTTAATTCAATTTTTTAACATTGTAATTTATGGTGTTTTTTATGTATTACACTATACTGCTGCCTCAAAACAACAAATTTCATAACATTATGTATATTGGTGATATTAAACTTGATTCTGTTTCTCCTAAGCTCATAATCACCATTATGGCTGTTCACCATACAACACACAAAATTCAGGCAATTTCTACGGAGGGAAATGAACAACTGACACTGCAGGCGGAGGCTCTTCGTCAGGACTGGAAACAGAGAAGGCAGCAGACAGAAGAAAAAATTGGGATGAGGAAAAGGAGCACAAGCTGGCAGGTGATAGATGAGTCCAGGCTTGGGGCAAAGTAGGTGGGCTGGTTGAAGAATGAAAGGGAGTGATGTGAAAAGCAAGAAAGTGATGGGTGGAAGAGGTAAAGGGCTGAAGAATATGAAAATTTGATTGGAGAGAACGTAAGAACATGGAATAAAACAGGGGAGGTTAAATCACAAACAATAGAAAAGCTGCAGATGCTGGAAATCCGAACAAAACATACTGTTACGTACCGCGTAACTGGGTCACTTACAAGCAAAGATAGAGAGGTCCGTTGAAGTCTGATGGTACTATTTTTAAAAGTTTTTATTTATAAAGGGGCACAAAAATAAGGTTAATACAAACATTCAGATAATATATGTCGTCAATACTCAATCTAAAGCACGGGTATAGTAATAATCATCAATAAGAAGTAGCTCTATCGTTTGCCTAGGGGGTAATATATTGTCCATTGAAAATATAAGAGTCACTCAGTTCAGGCTCAGTTCACGCAGGCTTCAGCCTTTGGGGACCGCTGGGTTTTCACTGGTTGGAGAGAGAGATTTGTGATAAAAGAAACTTGCCCGAGTCTTTTGATGAGATCAATCCGTTGAGTCGGGGGAGTTGGTTCCCCGTTGTTAGTTCAAGAAAATCGTTTCTGCGGTACTCGCCACCGGCTCCCATGCACGGGAACCGAACACACGTGGCTTCCTTCAAATGGCTGCCCGCTATTACGGGATCGCTAGCGTCTCTTCTGGTGCGTCTGAGGGGCCGTCTCTACAGCCCCTCTTTTATCTGGACTCACAGGGTCTCAGATGTCAATCAGGTTGGGATGATGCAATCTCTCCCCGTCACCCAGCCCACGTTGCCCTGAGAGCTGGCACGGAGTATAGGATCGCAATCCACAAAGGTGTCTCCAAGAAACACTGGCCAAATCCGTGGCTTTGTCTTGCTGAGGGGCCAGGACACATTCCAAAACCTTGAGGATTCTCTCTCATTTCCTGGGTCCAAGACCCGAATTAATAGCGATCTTGCGATTCTCAAGAAGGAGGGGGCTGCGATCATAACAATACAAAGTGCTGGACATCGACTGTATTTTTTCCCATTGATGCTGCTTGACCTGGAGTTCCTCCAGCATTTTGTGTGTGTTGAACACAGGGAGGTGATGGGAAGGTCATGAGCACAGGGGAAAGGAAGGTGTGATGGGGGGGGGGCACCAAAATGAAGAAAAAGGGAAGTTTGAAGGGGGTTGGGTTGGAAGAGAGAAAGAGGTGAGATTACCAGAAAATAAAGAAATCATTCATGCCTTCTGGTTGGAAACTACCAGACCTATGGGCCATGATTGGTGACACTCTACTTCAGTGGGACTTTGTCCTGATTAAAGTGGCTAGACCTCTGTTCAGTGCAGATCTCCTGTTTGCCCAGGGTTGGTCAGTCAATCTTAAGAACTGCCAGCTTGTGCATGTCAAAGACTTTAGGTCGTTAACCTGATCCCCCTGTAAGTTCCCCACAGCAACTTTGTCAAGCGCATGCACCACCGCATGTGAGTTTACTCAACTGCTGAGTGCATTCCCAAACCTCACCAAGTCCACATTCTTTACTACAGTCACAAAACATGGGGTGAAGCACCACATTTCCACAACTGGCCTGCCAGTCCATGCCCATGTGCATAGATTGGACCCAGAAAAGCTGGCAACTGTGAAGGCTGAGTTTGCCAACATGGATAGATTTGACATTTTACGCCAGTCAAATAGCCCCTGGGCTTCAACCCTCCATATGGTCCCCAAGCCCATGTGGCAATTATCAATGCCTCAACAAGGTCACTACCCCCAATTGTTACCGCCCTACACATCCAAAACTTTTCAGCATGCTTAGCCGTACATTTTTTATAAATTCGATTTGATTAGGGGTTACCATCATGTGCCTGTGAGCTCAGAGGACATTCCCAAAATGGCTATGATAACCTTATTTGGCCTCTGAGTTTCTGCACATTCGCTTGGGCTGAAAATGCAACACAGACTTTTCAAGACTGATGGACTCTGTGCTAAAAGACCTAGACTTTCTTTTTGTTTACCTGGATGACATACTTGTCACCAGTGCATCCAAATCTGACAGGAATCTCATCTCCACACACTTTTTGAGCACTTAAATCAACGCCGGTTGATCATTAACCCTGCTAAATGCCAGTTTGGGTTGTCAACCACTGACTTTCTTGGCCTTCGCGTCTCTGCAGAAGGTATGAAACCCCTCCCATCAAAAGTAACTCGCTATTATGGATTTCCCACAGCCCCGCACTACTAAAAAACAACAGGAGCTTTTAGGTATGGTAAACTTCTATCACCAATTCATTCTGATGAGCTTGTGCTTCCCCTTTATAGTGCACTTAAAGGCAATACCACTAATCAAGTGCCTGACTGTTCAGCGGACATCAGCAGGGGACTTGATGATAGCAAACAAGCTCTTTCCAATGTGACCCTACTGGTGCACCCACTCACCAATACACCTATAACCATTACTACCGATGTTTCTGACAATGCACACGGCCAAAATATCAGACTCTTGGTCTGCACAGCACTGATGCCACCTGGGCTACATTTCAGACTTCACAACTTTTATACAACATGTCAAGGGGGAAAGTAATGCTGTGGCTGATTGCATCTCATGGCCATCCGATGAGGTCATACACATAGGGGTTGAATCTGCTGGCACGACAACCAACCAGGCTACTGACCCAGAGTCCAGGCTTATCGAACAGTCATGGGCCCATGGTTGGCTGACATAAAGTTTGGGGACGCTGGGGTTTCTCTCCTGCACGATGTCTCAACCGGTCACCCTTGCCCCATAGTGCCCGCAAACTAGAGGCAGAATGCTTTTAACTCAATACATGGCCTTTGGCATCTGGACCGGAAGGCCTCACAGAAACTGGTTTCACTAAAGTTTGTGTGGCATAGCCTTAAAGAATATGTGTGATCAGACTGCACACTGTGTGGAATGCCAGCAGACAAAAATTAACCATCCTATCTAGGCACCATTCGCACCTTTTGAGGTCCCTGAGCAATGGTTTGGCCACACCAATGTGAACCTTGTTGGTCCTCTTCCTCCCACCTCCTTACCATTGTGGATCATACCACCAGGTTGTCCCTGTCGCATCGACGACAGCCACAGATGTGCCTTGGGTGTTCATTAGCACCTGGGTTGCTTGGTTTGGCACAGTGTCTGATATTGCCTCTGACCGCAGGTCCTCAATTCATATTAGACTTCTGGGCTGTGATGGCCCAGAACCTCTGTGTTGGGCTATATCACACCACGGCGTATCACTCGTAGTCCAATGGCCTGTGCAAATGGGTTCACTGCTCCTTAAATGCAGCTCTGAGGGCTTCTCTGATCAATGAGGGTTAACATGATAGTCTCCCATATGAATTCTGGGGAACTGTTGTTGGCAGAAATGTACATAATTCACAACCACCAACATTGAATTGGGGTTCATTTTAAGAGGCCAATCTGATGTGATGATATAATTACATGCGTGTCTGTTATTGTATCTTGTGTTCAGTGCTTTGGAGTACAAGAAATGAGTTGTTACAGTTTTTCTTAAACATAAAATGCCGCACACCATTTTATTTGTGGAAACCTACAGCACCACCACCACTTTAATAATATACAAATTTCAAAGTTACTATTTTAGTTATTACATATTTTCATATTATTCAGTATTGAAATTACATCACAGGATTTCAGTGGTTAAAATATATTGTTATATTGTGTTTGCGTTTTCATAGACTTTGAACTGCTGCACAAGTAGCAGTTGCCTCTACTGGAACAATATTAAATGCACACTAGTATCTACTCTAATTCCAAAATGGCTCTCACTCCTCCCTGTATTGCTGCAGATGTCTGACATTTTTACCATTTTCTCCAGCAATCATCTTGAAGTGTCCCAGACATGCCAAATTAGGGATGCTTTATGCTGCCCAAATCCACGTAGAACAGGATTACCCAAGAGGGAACAGCATAGTATTGTAGCAGTTAGTATAACACTTAGTGCCAGCTGTAAGGAAAGGGTTCAATTCCCACTGTTGTCTGTATGTTCTCCCTGTGGGGTTCCTCTGGTTTCCTTCCACGTTCCAAAAATGTCTGGGTTAGGGTTAGTAATTTGTGGGCATGCTATGTTGTTGTTGGAATCATAGGGACATATGCGGCTGCCCCCAGCATCTCCTCAGGATGTGTTGGTTCTTGACGCGAACAACACTTTTCACTTTGTATTTTGATGTTTCAATATACCTGTGACAAATAAAGCTAATCTCTCTCAAGATCACTTCATATAGGATCACGACCACCAAGCAGACAAAAGAAAATTTCATCAGATGATTCTGGGCTAATTTGATTGCAGGTTCCAAAGCTGAAAGGTCAGCGAGCAAACCAATACCCCTTAACATTAGATCCGAACAGACTTTATTGTGCCGAAAAATAAATGTTAATGTTCAGGCTGTCGGATGTATGTTGGACATCAAGGCAGAAGTTCAAAAGCAAGGAAAAAGCCACACCGAATTCTTTAATAAATGCATTACTATTCCACACATTCATCTTTGTTTTCTTTACGTTTATATTCTGTATACTGTACAGACGCTGAATCGTTCTTGTTTTGGTTTTAACAGAGGAATAAGCTCATTCAAAATACTATCTATAGATATACAGACCAATACACCAAGTTGAAAAATATATATGATGCTGGAAATACCATTCTGGAATATTTATCAATTGAGTGGGTATTATTGATGATTCGCTTGCCAACAAAATCCCTGAGGCGCCTCTTCTTTCGTAGCTTGGATGCTCCATCAATGGATAAGTGAACAACCAACCTGTCCTGCTCGCCTCTATTCTGAGTTATTATCGGAGTTCCAGTAAATCCAGCCAGACTGTTGACATCAACATCGCCATAGGTACCATCTAAAAGCATGGCCTTAGTGCCGGTAATTCCACACGTGCAGGGGAACTGGAGAAAGAGAGAAAAAAGATTCCAGAACCTAAAAGTTGAAACATTCTGAAATTATATTAATAACCTGAACTGCTCTCAGGATTGCTCCAAAAACCCACACTTTGCTCACAATTGCCTTATGCTTCTTTTAGCAACATAGTATTTAGCTCAAGCCTGTGGTCAGCTCATTTATGGATTCTTTGCAGTTCTTGAATAGCCTCCATAATGCACTGCCATAGCATCGTCTAGCTGACTGCAGTGAAAGGAGTTATAACAATCTTTGCCAACTGTTTTTTCCCTCAGTCCTTCCATAGCAACACTCCAAGGATGACTTTGTGGCAAAATTTGTGGATAATATGAAGATAGCTGAGGGGCTTAGGAGTCCTCGTACAAGACTCCCAGAAGGCTGAGTCCTTGGTAAAGAAGGCAAATGCAATGTTGGCATTTATTTCAAGGGGAATAGAATATAAAAGCAAAGAGATAATACTGAGCCTTTATAAGACACAGTGGAGGCCAGGTCCATGCGTATATTTAAGACGGAAGTTGATTGCTTCTTGATCAGTCAGGGCATCAAAGGATATGGTGAGAAGGCAGGTGTATGGGGTTGAGTGGGATCTGGGATCAGCCATGATGGAATGGCAGAGCAGACTCAATGGGCTGAATGGCCTAATTCTGCTCTTATGAACCAGCTATCTCATATTTTTCCAACTTCTGAATTAAATCCAGACTGGAATTCAACACAGGCCAAGAAAAGCGACAGAAAAATCTGCTCCTCATTGTAACTTGACACTGTCCTTCAGATTTTTAGCACAGAAATCATACATCTATCCACAGACCATGACAATGATGGAAATAAACTTGGACAAGCCACAGAAGGAGAGTTGTAAGCATTGACATGGATTTTGAATTCAGTTAACCGAAGGGTAAAGAGCTGGTGATAATCGGCAGTAATCGGTAGGAGGAAAACACATAGGTTAACAAACTGACATTGAAAATAACAAAAATCTCTGATCAGTGAAGGTGAACAATACCAACTGATGTTGATATTGATACACTGGGGTCGTTGGCCTCCTATAATGTAAATCCCCGCGAATGGAGAATTGCGTTGCTTGGCCTCACCTTTTGGTGCAGCTTTCTCTCTTTTCTCTCTTGCACTGTAGTCAGGTAATTCACAGCAGCGTACTCCAGCACTGAGAGAAAGACGAACACAAAACTAACCCACAGGTAGATGTCCACGGCTTTAATATAGGACACTCTCGGCATGGACGCATTCACGCCCGTTATAATTGTAGACATGGTCAGAACTGTTGTTATACCTGGAAACAGAGAAAATGTGAAAAATGTTGTTTCATTCTGTTTAAAGCAAACTTCAAACCATTTTTAACTTAATTTTTAAAAAGACTTTTAAAAGGATATAAGCTATAGATGCCCTCTCTATCAATAACACATCACCAATAGCCTGCCCTGGTCCAATCACATTGATTTTACGATCAAGAAAGCTCACCAATGCCTCTACTTCCTCAGGAGGCTAAAGTAATGCAACATGCCCCCATTGACTCTTATCGATTTTTATTGATGCGCCATAGTGTGCATTCTGCCTGGATGCATTACAGCTTGGTATAGCAACTCATCTGCACGTGACCACAAGAAACCAGAGGGATTTGTGGACACAGCTCAGCATATCATAGGAACCAGTCCCCCTCTATTGACTCTGTCTATACTTTTTACTGCCTCAGTAAAGCAGCCAGCAGAAATTAAAGATCCCACCCACCATGGACACACTCCCTTATCAGGCAGAAGATGCAAAACCCTGAAAGCACATACCAGTGGGATGAAGAACGGCTCCTTTTACATTCACTGATGAGGATAGATATTATAACTGAGCCCACAAGTTTGCTGCAGTCTGATATTAATGAGTGATATCTTTATAAAAAATGCCATACTTGCTTACCTAATGAAACCCGGGCTGGCACAGCCCGCCGGTCGATCCAGAATGACACCCAGGACAACATGACCATCAGAGTCGCTGGGAAGTAGGTTTGCAGCAGAAAGAAGAATATGTGCCTGCGCAAGGTGAAGTTAATGTACAGACGATTGTACCAACCTGTTTGCAAAAACAGATGCTCATCAGTTTGTAATCATACACTCTTAATTTCATTGTGGGGCTTGGAAAGAATATTATTAAACTTATATTATTAAAGAATCTATGCTGGTCCAATCATATCCAACCATTTTAAACCAACCTACAATGCTACTCCTGTGTCACAATGCCATGTAAATCTATTCTAAGCAGCACACTGGAATGGCATAATATACAGTACTGTGGCACCCTAGAATTTTTTTTATCTGGTTTCAGATGGTATGACCTCTTTAGAGCCCTGATCTCATCATCATCAGTCTGCCTGGAGAGAAAGAAGGAAGCAAGACGGCCCAAAGTCTGCAGAAGAGCAGTGGCAAGTTCTCAAAGATCCTTGGAACAACCTACCAGCCGATTTTCTTATAAAAGAGGGCGACAGTGTCATTGGGGGCATGTTGAGAACTGCTTTCTTGTGGTCACGTGCAGATGAGTTGCTATACCAAGGTGTAATGCATCCAGGCAGAATGCACACTATGGCGCATCAATAAAAATTAGTAAGCGTCATTGGGGGCATGTTGAGAACTGATGCAGTTTCAAAGGTCACACCAAATATTCAGTTGATTTAGTTTTTACAGCTTACTGCTCTTTAGAGTATTTTTTTGATACTTAGAAACTTTTTATTATTTTTGAAAGCATCTTCACTTTACAGATTTTTTTTTTAATGTGCTCTATTAAGAAAATAAAATTTTAAGAAAACAGTGCCTGACCTCCTGACAAGTTTACATTTGGTATGAAAGTGAAAAATAATTTTGGCTCTGAAGGACATCCAGTTTTCTCTTCATGAATGCTCATTCTCCCCTCACTACCACATCTGAATGTGCAACTTTTGAAATGAACGTTTCAATTACACTGGACAACAAAGGTTTCGCTTCCTGAATACCTTTGGGTATATCTTATGGATTTTGGGCTGCTGATCCTGGGAATCACCATGAAATTTCCCTATCACGCACCAGTTTTTAAAAATCGCCTGTATTTGTTATTTCAATTTATAATTCAAGTCAGAATAATTGATGCCAAGATTAAGGAAGACATTTTTGTTGGTCCACAAACAACCTGTCAAAATCACTCTTACATTATTTATTACTTTAAGCTATAGGGTTGTAATAGATAAGGCATAAGAGAGTCACTATTGATTAGAAGCACTCTTCAAAATACTCCAGTGTAAATCAACCCAGAGTATATATAATTTACACATGATTTTATAGATATTCATACCAAAGAGGTAACATCCACATAGTACCTATAAGATATTTTCAATAATTGACAAAGTGTACATTTTACCATTACATACAATGTACCGATTTAATAACTGAACAAGTTAAATTATTTTGCGATCTGTATCATACAGTATGTATGATTGATACTACGAGTTGTCAATACTTAGGGTGATAAAATATTTTTGTGATGTTATGAATGTACCACAGCTCTGAGGGGCCGAAGGGTGCGGGGGTAGCCCCCTCCTTTGTGAGAATCGCAAGATCACTATTGAGTCAATTCAGGAGACACAGGAAATGAGAGAAAGACATGCAGAATCCACAAAAGGGTTAGAATGTCTCCTGGCCTCCGAAAGGCAGACCCATTGATACCGGCTATTGTCTCTTGGAGACGGACTTGTGTATTGCATCCTGGACGATGCAATCAAAGCCCCAGGCAATGAACCAAGGAGGAGGTTGGTGGAGGGATTGCATCATCCCCAACCTGATTGACACCTGAGACCCTGTGAGTCAGGATAAAAAGAGGGTCTGTGGGAACAGCACCTCAGACACACCAGAACAAACGCTAGCGATCCCGTAATAATGAAAGCCGGTGGATGGCCACGTGCATCCGCTTCCATTTGCCTGGAATCGGTGACCTTTGCTACGGAAAAACGGTTTTTAGCTAACAACGGGGAACTCAACTCTCAACGACACTCGAAGGATTGACATCATAAACAGAATGGGCAGGTTTTAACCCGTCTCTCTCTCTCTCTCCAACAATTGCCACACAGGGTCCCCAACGGCTGCAGCCTGTATGAACTGAATGAACTATATATTTCCATCGGACAATTCATTATCCCCTAGACAACGATACAGCTTATTTCTTATTGATTATTATTATACCCGCGCTTTTAGATTTAGTATTGACGACGTATATTATCTGTGTGTTTGCATTGATATTATTTTTGTGTATTTCTATCAATAAATACTGTTAAAAATAGTACCATCAGACTTCAACAGACCTCTCTATCTTTGCTGGTAAGTGACCCAGTTATGGGGTACGTAACAGTGGAAACCCATAATATCATAAGTTATTATTCAGATGGTTTTTCTCTTGATGCTTGTCATGAATTGATCCTTTTTTTTCATTCTACTTCATCTCTATCTTGCAAACAGGGTTCACGTTCAGCATGTTTTGGCTATATCCTGTGTGAACAGTATTTCTTTTACTGAAATGATCTCCAGCAGAGTACTCTGCCTCTGTCAGATGCACTCTGTCATGACAAGTTAAGATTTAGGTTTTTATCCATTTTTCCCTAGTGCGTTTCAGATCTCAGTGGTTCATCAAGGAGAGATATGAGACCTATAAATAATACCTATAAGGTTTTTTCCAATAATTTGCAAGGAGAATATTTTGCTATTATGTGCAATGTACCAATTTAATAATGGAACAAGTTAAATTATATTGCAAAATATATCGTATGTATGATTGCTACTGTGAGCTGTTGATACTTAGGTGATAAAGTATTTCTGCGGAAATCCCTAATAGCATCGTAAGTTATTATTCAGTTGGATACTCTCTTGATGGAGTATTCATGGAATGGAGAATGAGTATACCAGGGCTGGTCAATTGCTCAGCAACATGCAAATCTCTCTGCACAAACATCAAATAAACTAGATGAAATTTAGTTTATGTCTCAGACGAGATACACACCTGTACTACTATAGAAAGCCAGCCTGGAGGTAGTGTGAAATTTCTGTATGAGAAATTGAGACAAGGACACTTTTTCATCTGTTTTCAATGCTTCTTCTCCATTCTTCCAATACAGCATAAGGTCATCTTCAGTGTAAGCATCTATCAGGAGAGAAAAGACTTCATGGTGTTTCTTTGTGACAGAATGAAACTTGAGAGTTAAAGCAGACAAAGCTCTGCTAACACAGTAAGTCATCGCACAGCTTTGTACTCACTGGGCCCTCAATGTACAGTCCACAATAAAGCTGTGGAATAAGACCAGAGAGAATAAGACCAAAGACCAGAGACATAGGAGCAGAATTGGGCCATTCAGTCCATCTAGTCTGCTCCACCATTCCATCATGGCTGATCCCGGATCCCACTCAACCCCATACACCGGCCTTCTTGCCATATCCTTTGATGCCCCGATCAATCAAGAAACAATCAACTTATGTCTTAAATATACCCACGGACTTGGCCTCCACCGCAGTCTGTGCAGAGAATTCCACAGATACATTACTCTCTGGCTAAAAAATTCCTCCTAACTGCTTTTCTAAAACTGAGGTCCCCCTCAATTTTGAGGCTGTGCCCTCTAGTTCTGGATACCCCCACCATAGGAAACATCCTCTCCACATCCACCCTATCCAGTCCTTTCAACATTTGTTAGGTTTCAATGAGATTCACCCCCACCTCCCCGCATTCTTTTAAATTCTAGTGAGCACAGGCCCAAAGCTGCTAAACACTCATGTGTTAACCCCTTCATTCCCAGAATCACCCTCGTGAATCTCCTCTGGACTCTCTCCAATTACAACACATCCTTTCTGAGATAAGGGGCCCAAAACTGTTGACAATACTCCCAAGTGCAGCCTGACTAGTGTCTTATAAAGGCTCAGCATTATCTCCTTGCTTTTATATTCTATTCCCCTTGAAATAAATGCCAACATTGTATTTCCCTTCTTTACCACAGACTCAACCTGTAAATTAACTTTCTGGGAGTCTTGCACGAGGATTCCTAACCCCCTCTGCATCTTTGATGGTTGAACCTTCACCCCATTTGAATAATAGTCTGCACTATTACTCCTTTTATCAAAATGCATAATCATGCATTTTCCAACACTGTATTCCATCTGCCATATTTTTGCCTGTTCTTCCAATTTGTCTAAGTCCTCTTGCAATCGCATGGCTTCCTCAACACTACCTACTCCTCCACCTATCTTCATATCATCTGCAAACTTTACCACAAAGACATCAATTCCATTAACTAAATCATTGACAAACAATGTGAAAAGTAGTGGTCCCAATACCGACCCGAAGAACACTAGTCACTGGCAGCCAATCGGAAAAGCCCCTTTTATTCCCACTCACTGCGTCCTGCCTGTCAGCTATTCCTCTATCCATGCCAGTATCTTTCCTGTAACGCCAGAAGATTTTACCTTGTTAAGCAGCCTCATGTGTGGCACCTTATCAAACGCCTTTTGAAAATCCAAATAAATGACATCCACTGCCTCTCCTTTGTCCATCCTGCTTGTTACTTCCACAAAAAAACCCAACAGATTTCTCAGGCAAGATTTCCCTTTACAGAAACCATGCTGACTTTGACTTATTTTATCATTGGTCTCCAAATACCCTGAAACCTCATGCTTAATAATAGACTCCCACAGTTTTCCAGCCACTGAGGTTAGGCTAACTGACCTAACATTTTCTCTCCTTTCCCTTCCTCCCTTCTTAAAGATTGGAGTGACATTTGCAATTTTCTAGTCCTCTGGGACCATGCCAGAATCAAGTGATTTTTGAAAGATCATGACCAATATATCCGTTACCTCTTCAAGAACCTCTCTCAGGATTCTGGGATGTAGTCCATTTGGTGCAGATGACTTACCCACCTTAAGACCTTTCAGTTTGCCTAGCACTTTTTTCTTTGTAATAACAATGGCACTCACTCCTGCTCCCTGACACTCTCAGATCTCTGGCACACTGCTAGTGTCTTCCACAGTGAAGACAGATGCAAAGTATCCATTAAATTCTTCTGCCATTTCTTTGACCCCCATTACTACCTCACCAGCATCATTTTCCAGTGGTTCAGTATCAACTCTTACTTCCTTTTTATTCTTGAAATAACTGAAATAACTTTGGTATCCTGCTTTATATTATTGGCTAGTTTGGCCTCATATTTCATCTTTTTCCTTCTTATAGCTTTTTTTAGTTACCTTTTGTTGGATTTTAAAAGCTTCCCAATCATCCATCTTCCCACTCACTTTTGCTATCTTATACGTCCTTTCCTCAGCTTTTATGCAGTCCTTAACTTCCTTTGTCAGCTGTGGTTGCCTGCTCCTGTCATTTGAGAATTTCTTCCTCCGTGTGACATATCTACCCTGCACCGAGTGAACTATTTCCAGAAACTTCAGCCATCTCTGTTCTGTCATCATCCCCACCAGTATCCCCCTCCAGTGCATCTGAGTAAGCTGCTCTTATGCCTCTGTAATTTCCTCTATTCCACTGTGATACAGATACATGTGACTTATGCTTCTCCCAGACACAGAAGAGGAAGCAACTTTTAAATACTGTACAGGTCTAATGAAATCTGAACATCTGAACCTTTAGCTTCTTTCTTAAACCAACCCATACCTTGACCCCTCTGTTGCCTGTATATTTATGCCTGGCTCACACTCTTACAACTGTGGAACAGCTAACTGACCTGTAATTGCAACCCAGGATCAGTATGGATACAGTCCATAGAGCAAGAAACGCACTCTGAACAATCAGCACAGTAAGCAACCAGCAAATCTTTTGATACAATGAGCCAGTTAGATGGTAAATTTATGGGTGTCAATATTTTTCTTGCTGCAAGAAGAAAATTGGACTTCTAATGGAAAGATTTGTTTTGATTTATTCAGTACAAGATCCATTTCTTTTTTTCTCTATTTAAAGCTGTCAATGATATGATATTGAACAACATTAAGACATTTTCTAGGAGCATACAGGTTTTCTGCACATAGTTCACCTGTAACCTGCACTCTGGAATCAGGAAGGTTTTAAGTAATTCTTCAGAGAAGCCCAGATAAGAACAAAACAATAGGTAGCCGGGAAAGTGCAAAGTGAATATAACTTACAGCTCTCTATCTCCAGGGAGCAGGTCTGTGTGTCGAGAGGGAAGCGGCTGAAATCCATGCCACACATCGCCGTCACTGTAACCCTACAAATCAGATAGATTGCTTATAACATGCTTAATATCTGCAGCATGACAATGTTGCACAGTGAATACTAAGTGTATCTAGTAATTCCGCAATTCAATGCAGTTTTGTTTCTTTCTGATAAAAAGGGGCCCATTCATCCAAACAAAAATTTGTGGTGGCAGAGGAGAAATTTGAAAGCTAGAGTCAAGAAGCAGGGATATCAATTACAGGGTAATTAAAAGCAAATCATAAAATGCTCTTTTAAAAAAATTGGTCCGAATGGAAAGAAGCTGCCAGGCACTCTGCACTATGGCAGTCACACGTGCTCCTTCACAATCATTAGTCATCACTCTCCCACAGGTGAGCTCACCTGAATGATACAGTGACCAGTCGTAGATGCACCAAAGGTCTCAAGGTGCACCTGCGGCCAGTGAAACTCGTTCTGAATAGAGTTACGCAAAATCAAATCATTAGAGTTCAGAGAGAAATCTTTATAAACAGAACAAGCAAAATAAACCAGGAGGTATTTTGGTTGGGAAATGTGAAGTGCATGAGGCAATGCTTTTCCTCATCAGATCTAACCGATACAAAGCCTTGTACTGAAACTCTCCCGTGCTCACCGCAAGACAGCTAAAGTTTTTTTTTTAAATTTAGCTGCAGTATAAAGCTGTTTACAACTGAGAAAGCATTGCCAATCCCACTCAAAGAAGCTGAGAGCATGAGTGATACTGCAAACGCAGTAGGCCCTAATGCATAGAAGCTGTTGTTGTATGGTGGGCACCCCAGTAAGGTTCCGAAGCACTCCTTACCTTAAGCTGTACAGCACATTTCCATCGGGAAAGATGCGCAGCATCACATTATCCGTGGTTGTGTCATGGATGAATGACCGTTTAGAGTGAACAAAGAACATGTCGGGGGCCCAGATCCGTTTGACAAGCCTGCCATCGAACGTCATGCTTTTGTTGGTGCTGCTGCGAAATGAGAGTCGCTCATCTTTCCAGTAGTTGCGCAGGTACAAGGTCATCGTGAAGTCCTGCAGACAGCAATACCATTCATCAAGAACTTATAACCACGAGCTGGCAGTGGGTGTGGGGAGGATGTTCCCAATAGTGGGCACAGCCTCAGAATAGAAAGATGTCCCTTTAGAACACAGATGAGGAGGCATTTCTTTAGCCAGAAGATGGTGAATCTGTGGAATTCATTACCACGGATGGGTGTGGAGGATGTCATTGGGTATATTTAGAACGGAAGTTCATAGGCTCTTGATTAGTAAGGGTGTCAAAGGTTACAGAGAGAAATCAAGAAAATGGGGTTGAGAGAGAAAATAAATCAGCAATAATCGAACGGCAGAGCAGACATGATGGGGTAAATGGCCTAAATTTTGCTCCAGTGGTTAATGGGAGGGTAGTGCAGACAATGTAGAATATACAGTTGTGCGCATTACAAGGGTGAAAACCCCTCAGAAGGCATTGCCCTTTGCATTACAATATTGAGCTGAATCTATTGCCACAGCCTACAGGCATTTACAAACTAAGATTAGCATCCTGACCAGTCTTTGTACTTTTCCACTTGGGCTTGTTCAGTTTGATCTTTGTGCTCTTCTACCATGATGGTTTTAACAGTTCATCTGGATTTCTCACTTTGAAACAAACACTTGATTCTTTTGTTATTAAAATAATTTTGAAAACTACAGAGCTCCAGATATGTTGCACAAGAAATAAAAATGACAAAAATGAGAAAAGACTGTGTAACCATTTCATAACATTCCATTCTATCCATGTATCATGAACCACACTCACTCCCTTTAGCATCCTACCTCCTGTGAAGAAAATCAAAACTACCTATTGCCCTCTCCATACCACTTTGTCCTGTGTATCTATATAATTCAGTATTCTAAATTAATTGCACTTTGTAATTTCCTTTATAAATCTAATTGTTTATTGTTTGGCAGTCACATGTGTCGTTAACCATTTCTCAAAAATTTGAACTCTGTATCCAAACTCTAAAATATGGTTCAAGGAGGGAATGTCAGTAGGAATGAAAATTAATACCCTTAGATTCTTGAATTTTAATTGGTGCCTCGAGCCCCTCAATGCTGTACTTTATTTGTTGGAAATATGAAGCAAAATTATGAGTTGACTTGTACCTTTCAGATGTTAGAACTTAATAGATTTCATCTTTCTGACTGAAGGACTCTTCCCCTTTTGGTCATATGGGTGTGCAGTCTTGGGTTGGTTTCAGATGACGCAAGACATTCTGGAGAATCAAGCAGTGGTAGATGCAGCTTGCATCTAGTCTGTGTTTAGTTGTTTTAGAGAACTTTAAAGAAACCACTTGGTATATCTGCATTAATATTTCATAGAACATTATTGAATGGAAGCCCAATATACAGTACAACTAAAAACAATCACAGTGACATTGCTTTAATCATGACAATGACTTTACCCTCCTGTCCACAGAGGAAAATATGCCTGTAGCTCTGAGATTTTCTATTTAACGACTGAAGAACATTTGCTGGACCTGGATTCCTGCTTTTCACTCTTTGGAATATATTAGTGATGACGTGTTATACAGAAGCAGTGTCTTAGAAAAACAATCTCTTAAAAGAGTAAATAGAACACCTGCAAGTACAAGTTTGTTGAGCAGTTTATTTCCCTGACTAACTCTGTCCTCAGTCAGAACTAAAGAATTAACTACAAGGGAATTATACTTACTTTAGAAAAGACCATTCAGTATATATGTTTACATTTTTCAGACTAACTCTTCATATGGGAAGATTCAAGACTTGAAAAGTGACTTGGTTGGGAGTTCAAGCCTATTCTAGAACATGGGCTTCTATTCTAGAGCCAAGTGCACTACAGAGGGTTTTATGTTTCAGCACAAAAAGTGCTGGCCAAAAGGCTTACGTGTATAAATGGTAACAATATTCAAGAATGTTTAATGTACACTAGCGTAAGGAGAACAAAATTGTTTTTTCTTCGGAAATGTTTGTTTCTGACCTATTGATAGCCAAATGAATCTCACTCTTTGCTAAATTCATATGGGGTTATAACTCAGTATGCCCCCTTACCATATCCACCTCAGAGATACTGTCCAGGCTTTCCACCACCACATCAACGCCAACAGGTATTGCTGGGCCTGATAGAACAAAACGGAGTCAATTTCTGCATGTGGACATGGCATGTAATGCAATAAATCTCTTGTGAAATGACAGTATTCACCGCTGCAAGTGTGCATATCAAACACCCACCCGCTCACTTTCTCCATGCATTGATGGAGTATATTTACTATTAACATGACCCAGATTCTTCAGCCTATCCACAGAGAATCTGCCCACTCTCTGTCTACTGCTGACCATGGCACTAACACTAACATTGGAGAAGGATAGTTCTTGAAGAATCTGACATGAAAATCTTTGATTCCAACACACAGAACTCACAGATTCCACTATTCGCAGAAAATAGAGGCATAATGGGCCATTTCTGCTCAGCAACTCTGCAAAGTAATTCTTCAATATGGCTCTAAAGAAAATGAAAATGTGATAGTGCAAATACACCAGGGCAGGTTTTAATACTTTTGATGCAGATATTGGAAACAAGAGTGACACTCATTTTCGTGTTGCTGGACTTCATATGGAAGCTGCCAACACTGAGATACATGGGTGGGGAATCAGGATGCTTCAGTGTTAAGCATCAAGCAACAGAGTAAGATAAAAGTAGCACATTCTCAGGGCAGGGAAGTGAGGAACCAAATAAGTTGGAAAACAAGCCAAACTTTGTTTGAGTACGAACATGGGAGCCCTGCTCCTTGTGGACTCACTGACAGGATCTCTGCACAGCTGATCCAAGGAGGTGATAATTAGAGCACTATTAAGAAGATGGTAACTAACCCAGATGCAGGTACCTAAAACTGGCCTCATTGTGTCCTAAGGAACAGAACCATTCTGACCATAGTGTTCACAGGATTAATCTTGAGTCTGCAACGACTGCACACCAGATCAACTAGAGACAACTATAGCTAAACTGTTGGATCTAGCATCACACATCTAATCTTCCCAAGAATTGGGGATTTCAAGAAATATTTCCCAGACCTTTAAAAAATGGACATGCATACAAGGAAAAGCAATGTTCCCATTGACCTTGATCAAGATGAGATGTTTGTGCTGGGAAACCAGAGTCTCTGTCATGGGTTTTGCATGATTCTGCCTCTCTGCCAAATGATTTGGCTTATTTCCCCACAGCAGAGAGACATAAAGAGATATAAAGTTAGATATATATGGGAGAGACAGAAAGCCGAAACAAGCCAAGTCCATGCCAACTCATTTTCACAAAATTACTTGTTCTTCTCCTCACATTTCCATCATTCCATTTACCTACATACCAGTGCAGGGGTTGTGAACCTCTGCCATGCATGCCCAAGATGGCATACACAAACATGTTGTTGGCTGCCTCCCAGTTCTTTAAACCCCATCTGTTACACATGCATGGAGCAACAATGACAATGGAATAGTAGGATTAAACAATTTTATTGAGTCATGTTAGCCACGATACACACTGGGCAATTACAGTGCAGGAGTGAAAAACTGGACCCACTGAGACAAAAAAAAAGCGCACTTAAAAAGCCATGGGAAAAGGAGTGGGCCTTCCGAGTGCAGGAGGCCCAGTTGATTGCACGTGCACTTACCACATTCTCACAATTGATCCAATAAGGTTCACCACCCATAATAAAACCGATGAAACTCGTGCTACATGCAGAGCTCTCAAAACAAGCAAGTACAAGTTGGATATAAAATATTCGTTAGTGCAGCATCAAATGTCTCACTGAGACTAAGATGTTTTTATTTTATTTTCCTTGATCTCTTATGAATATGCACCAAAGTTTATAATTTCACATTGCTTATGTTTCTATGATGTACATTAACAATGTATTTAGAAATTTTAATTTAAAATTTTCTTTTAAAAGATTAATATTAATAAGTTTTGAACAGGTTTTCAGGATGTTTCATCTATTTCAGTCTGCTGCTGTTACTTTACTTTTTTATTTCTTATTTAGTGATGCAGCACGTTAACAGTCCCTTTCAGCCCAATGAGCCGACGCCACCCAGTTACACCCATGTGTCCTACTAACCAGTATGTCTTCACAATGTGGGAGGAAACCCACAGAGTCACAGAGAGGACATACAAGCTCTTTACAGATAGGAGCAGAATTGAATCTGGAATGCTGGCGCTGAATTAACACCATAAATCAGCAAGTTGTTTGTTATGTCTCCCCTCTCGCTGTGAAACAGGGACACCTCTTTTTCCTTATTAGGGAGAGAGAGAGCCTGTGGTATGTCGAATTACCAGGTGAACGAGTAGTCTTTGGGGGTACTGCAAGTCTGTGTCTTTATTGATGCTTTGCTGCACATTTGAGTGCTCAGTGGGGGGGGGGGTGCTGATGCTTTTACACTGGTGGGGGGGGTTGTTGCTTTGCTGCTGCTTATGCATGGGAGGGGGGAGCTGGGGGGCTCTGAGGTTCTAACATTTAACTGTCATTCATCCTTTGGGGACATTCTTCTGTTCTCATGGATGTTTGCGAAGAAGAAGAATTTCAGGATGTATATTGCATACATTTCTCTGACATTAAGTGTACCTATTGATCCTATTGAATCAGCATTACACTAACTGCTGAACTTCAGTACCACCCAAACTTTTATTAATATTGTTATACATTCATTAAGTGAAGTAACAAATACACATAAATAACAGGACTCATAATTTTTACTTTAAAAATCAATAATTATTGTTACTAATTTATTAATCAATGATAATCTCTGCTCAAAGTTACCACAGCATGCAAGAAAATCTTTTAGAAGATTATCAACAACTTGAGCACACACTCTTAAAAAGGTTCACTGCCCCTGTACTAGCATGAATTTGTAGTCATTTCTTTCCATGCCTTGTGGGGCATCAGGCAGCAAATTTGCTGTTTCTTTAGCATTTCTGTATGTTTTTTATAAGGCCAAGTTGCTAGCTTAAAGCTCAACCCAGCACAGGTGGAAAGGGGGCAAGAGCTGGCCGGATTCGAACCCAGGAGCACTTGCCTCAAAGTCCGGTGCGGATGCCACTACACCCCCGACCAGCTTAGCATGAATTCACACTGGGCTGAAAATTCATCAGCCTGCATGTTTCTGGGACACAGAAACAAACCACAGAAACTGAAGGAAACCCACGTGGTCACAGAAAGAACACGGAAACTCCACATAGACAGTGTAGTAGGTCAGGACAGAAGCTGATTATCTACGCAGCTCCACTAGCCACATCACTGTGCTGCCTGTATCCCAGGACCAGCACTTTAATAGCATTTGGTGCTGACAATAAGCCTAAGCCCAACAGGAACTGGGCCGAGGTAGTTCATCATTAATTCAGGTTGAGAAGACATAATCGGTCACCCCTGGGCTCCCGGGCAATGTGCCATCGTTTCTGACTGATCCCTCCTATCTATACAGTAGAAATGAGGCTGAGCCCATCAGCAAGTTAAATCTCTTTCCACAGAGCAATAAAGCAAACATGGTTTGTAGTGTGTTATGTAATATGTGGATAATTCGTGGGCTGGAGACAATATAATCAGTTTACAGCTCACAGGCTGAAAAGAAAATGACCGCAGGAACAAAAATTATCACAATATTTGTTGGTAAGCAGGCTTTTTGCAAGTAGAGGGAGTATTTGAAAAAGGAAAGATTATTTAGTGTAGAGAAGGCTAAAGTGAGATTTAACAGAGGTGTATAATATAACAAGGATATTAAAAAATTGGATGGATATATTCTATTAGCACTATAGCACAGAACAGACCCTTTGGCCCATCTTGTCCATGCTAGCCTGCTTTTCTGCCTAGTCCCATCTACCTGCACCTGGTCCATAGCCTGCCATAACCTTCTCATCCACGTACCTATCTAAACTTCTCTTAAATGTTACAATTCAGTCTGCCTGCACGCCTTCTGCTGGCAGCTTTCCCACACTCATACCACACTGAGTAGTTTCTCCTCAGATTCCTCTTTCACTATAAACCTATGACTTCTAGTTCTAGTCTCACCCAGCCAGAGAGGAAAAAGCCTGCATGCATTCACCCTAACTATACCCCACATAATTTTGCATATTCTATAAGATGTCCCCTCATTCTCCTATGCTCCAGGTGAGTTATTCAACCTTTCCCCCTCAGCCCTCAAGTCCTGGGAACATCCACTTAAATTTTCTATGTATTCTTTCAAGCTTAATATCTTTTCTGTAGGTGCTTGACCAGAATTGTACACAATACTCCAAATTCAGCCTCACCATTGTGTTATACAACTTCAACATAACAGCTTAACTCCTGTACGCAACATTTTGATTTATTAAGGCCGATGTGCCAAAAGCCCTTTTTACGATTCTATGCCAGTTTAAAGGAATTATGGATCTGTATTCCCCGATCCCTCTGTTCTAGCACACACTTAAGTGCCCTATCATATTAAACTGTCCTTTCAGTCAAGATGGCGCCAGCAAACACCGATTCCGGATAGCTAATCTCTTCAAGTATTTCACATTTTCTACACCTTCTGCTTGTTCTTTTAGTCTTGTTTGTGTCTTGGAGTCTGTTGGAGCCTGTGACATACAGTTTGGAGTGACCTGGCATTCTGCTGTCCCCGGAGAGGACTGAGAGCACAAGCACAAGCACAAGCTACCTCGTGGAGAAGACCAGAGACAGGGCACAGGGCTATGATCAACTCCATTTCAAAACGTCGAGGAAGACTGAAGCATTGCGGCGAATATAGAGGTCAGTGGTTGTTCTGCATGGGGGCCGTGGGCTGACAGCGGTTTATAGCCGGGTCAGAATCAGTCGGAAAGCTGCAGGGCAGCGGAGCGGTGGTCACTCTTTGCGGAAGGACTGAATTCAAGTGCCATTCTTCTCAGTTCTGGCGGGAGGATATTTTTGAAATTCTGAGATTTATGTGATTATTGGACTGTTGTTTATATTGCTCTCCTTCAGCTTGCTGTGATTTCTTTCCTATTGCTGATTGGCAGTTGGGGTTCTGGGTGGGCAATGTATTGGTTTTTGTGCGATAGGAAGGGTTGGGGTCTGATGTTTTATTTAGTTTTTCTGTATGGGCAATCTGTTGCTTTTTGTGTGTGGGAGAGGGGACTGGGGGTTTGATGTTGTTGTTGCGAGGGAGGCTGTTGGGGGTTTGTTCCAGCTGCCATTTTCTGTGTGGGTGATCTTAGTTTTTTTGTGAGGATGGGGGTGGTGGATCTGGGGTTTGCGAGTTTTGTTTTGTTTTCTTTTTCATGAAGGGGGGGTTGATGTCTTTCCTTTCAATCACTTCGTGGTTTTTTTGTATTTCATGGCTATCTGGAGAAGATGAATATCAGAGTTGTATTGTACGTGCATACTTTGCCAATAAAATGAACCTTTGATTCACTGTACAAGTCTTACCCTGGTTTGTCCACCCAAAGTGCAACACCTCACATCTGCTTGCATTAAATTCATCTTCCATTTTTCGGCTTGGTCCCGATCACTTGGCATGCTTTGATAACTTTTCCCGCCATCCATTACACCCACCAATCCTGGTATCATTCACAAATTTGCTTATCCAGTTTACCACATCATCATTTTATTCACTAATATTGATGACAACAACGGACCCAGCGCCAATCCCTGTGGCACATGACACGTCACAGACCTCTAATCAGAAAGACAAACATCTACTACCACTCTCTGGCTTCTCCCACTAAGCCAATGTTGAATCCAATTGATTATTTCATCCTTCCCAGATGTATGATATGGTCAAAGCTTCCCAGAACTCTTTCATAAACATTATTGTTAAAAGGGAGTGCTGAGCATCAGGGACAAGTATTGAGAGGACTTCTGTTTTGCAGATTTTGAGTGCCCTACTAGCTCCCTTATATGCCTCAATGAAGGAGCTGGGTCTGCAAATCTGTTCAAGTGTCCTCAGCTTTTTGTGACTTGATGGCCGAAGTCAAGTGCTCTTGGTTCTGGTCTAGAAAATGTGTGTCAATGGTTATGCATTTGTCTGGTACATTAGCTCCACTCCAGGTGCTAAAGGCATTGCTAAAGACAGACTGAGAAGATAATTGGGGTAACAGCAAGCCTTGTTTGACACCACCTTTCCACCAAGGTTGGATTTCTCATGGACCCATTGGCCAAGATCACAATGCATGCCATGAATTTGCAAACATAAGGAGGAGGCCATTGCATTCCACAAAGAAGGCATAAGACTCCTTCCAGAGCTTGCTGGGAATCAGTTCCGCACCTCAACGCCCTGAGCTGTAATAGTGTTGTGTTAACTGCTACACTACCACGGTAGTAACCGGCCCTCGTCAATGGGGCCTACTATTGTCTGGGGATCGCTGGTCGTCTCAGCACCAGCTCCTGCTTCTGACCCTTCATTTACTGCCCCTGACCCCTAACTCCACATATCACTGTTCCTAAACCCTAACCTGTCCACTATCTCCCTACACGGCCCATAAACCATTACCCCAGACCTAAAAACACCGAGCAACGACCTCACAACAGACATCTCAGCTCAGCACCATCTTGACCTGATCTTCAACACCAAGAACGTTCCCTCTTGACATCTCGCTGATCACCTAGCAAGAGGGAAAGCGCTGGGAGTCCTCCTCTTGGCAAACTTCACAAGGCACAGTCACCATAACTGCCCCCTTACTTTTCCAAGGAGACAAGCATTAGGTCTCATGGCTAAAGCTCCAATCCAGGCACTGGCACTTGCTAAATTAGATCTTTGGCTGAACGAGAAGCTGCAAGGATATGCACATTATCTGCAGGGGAGCAGACAAGGATGGCCTTTGGACTAACCACCACCTCAAACTCTCCGTTATCCATTGGCCTAGCCCCAAAGCAGAAATAATGCTGCAAGGGAATCGAGTCTGAAGTCTCATACCCCACAAAGACTAATCTTCTCAGATAGTACCTCACAGCTTGACCTCCCCCAGTAATTGCAGCCATGAAGTATCCTTAGTTTCTGGACTGCCCTGAAACAGCCGTAATTAGCACCTGTGATGAGACTTTGATATCTCTATCAGAAAACACCAGGCTGGCTTGAAGAGATTTATGTCCTTGTGAACTTTTTAACTTGGCCAGGCATCGCAGCAGGATGCCCTCGGCATTCTTATCAGACGGCTTCAACCAAAACAACTAATGTACACTAGACTTCCATGCCAATGCACCCACATCATCACCATCAGTATAATTATCAGTAAGTAGTTTAATGACAGTGAACAACTCCAGGACAACTCAAGCTCATGAAACAGCCTTTATTAATGTGTTCTTCTGCATTGAGAAGGGATTATAGAATCACACTGTTAGGACAACTAAGATATAAATAATTGAACATAAGGAACTCCCTTCTGATGTAGGGAGAAGAATAATGAATAATTCATTTAAAGAAACCTTTAATTAAGAAAATTCAAAATGTTGTGTTGCTATAGAATCACAAGGGTAAATTTGCTCTCCCTCCATGTAACTGTCCTCATTTACTTAAACTTACATGCAAACAAGCCTGCTGACAAGTTTTCTTTTGACCACTTCCATACGAACTAATGAGTTTATTCTCTACAATAATATTGATCACATCCTCTCCCAATGGATGAATGAGCCCATCAGATATGAGGCAACTCACACAGAATGCTGAAGGAACTCAGCAGGCCAGGCAGCATCTATGGAAAAGAATACACAGTTGATATTTTGGGCTGAGACCCTTCACCCTGCCCAAAACGTCGATTGCTTACTCTTTTCCATAGACACTGCCCGGACTGCTCAGTTCCTCCAGCATTTTGTTTGTGTTACTTCGGATTTCCAGCATCTTCAGATTTTCTCTTGTTTGTGAAATACCACCAGATATGACATCATTTGTTTAAAAAATAATTCACAAATACATTGAGTTATTGGTTCTGTATGCCACCATGAAATCACAAAACTGTAAAATAATCATATAATTGTAAATTATAAGTTTTGTTTTAGTTACGCATTGTACTTTCAGAATTTGAGCAGTTTGTATTTCCTGAAGAAAGAGGAATTGTTTTTTAGCTAGATAATCACATTTATGGTGATCATTTCTGAATGCCTATACTTATGTCCCTTTCTTTTCAATGTAGGTCGGTACAGAGTTGTTATAGAGACAGCACACACACACGTACAGCATAAATTGCTGCTTCCTCTAATCCACATGGTCATCAGTGAGATAGTTAATCCTCACTTGTACATTCACTGAGCTTCCAGATGTTAGTCAAATTCCACAGCCAATGGGGTTTGCACTAAGCAGGAAAGATGCAAAATCCAAAAAAGCGATTTGCAGTGTTAATTCCACATTCATGCATCTGCACACTGTGTGGGTGGAATAGTGAGCTTTAAAGCTACAGTAACCTCAAGGAGAAATTAATCTACATTTCAGGATAATAAGCTACTGTTCCTACCCTAAAAAAGAATGTTTTCAATGATTCTATTCCCAAGAGCTAGTATTATAGTCAAAAGTTCCAGGGGATGGTAATGATCTTTAGCTTTCTAATTTAAAATATATTTCCATTTATTATATTTTGTGGTAACAGAATCAATATGCTTCAAAATTCTGGCTTTAATCTTTTGCAATAATAATATTTTCAAAAGAACTTTTGCAACTTTTTCTAGCCTGTAATCAACTCTCATGCAAAGATCAATATGAAAGGCATTTTTAAAGGCACTGAACATTGTGGTGGAGTGTACAATAACCAAAATTTTAAAAACACTTTCAAAATTGGGACTTAGAGTAATTATGATATGAATCAATCCAAATCCACAGCTGAACAGATTTTGCAGGATATGCCCTGCATGCAATTTTATGTGAGTTACAGTCACAGGCAGGTCAAAGATCATGTGGCTTGCTGCTCATTTAGATATCAAGTGCAAGATATTGTACAGCAATTTTACACATTTTCATGGCAAAGTGTCTTGTAGGCAGCAGAGGGCCAATGCTACCTCTATGTTAAGCCGAAGTGTAGACACTGGGGCAGTGACATGTGTGACTAGAGCTCAACCATTTATCCAGTCATACAGCACAGAATCAAGCCCTCTGTCCATTTGCCCATGCTAACATCAACCACCCATCTTTATTAATCAGTTTTGGACATGCACATTCTATGCTTTGGTGATTCAAGAACCTGTCAAGATACTTCTGAAATGTTATGGAAGTATTAGCCTCTAGCACCCCACCAGGCAGCGTGGTCCAGACTCAACCATTCTCTGAGTGATAAAATTCTTCTTCAGATGCCTTTTTAACATCCCTTAACTTAAACCTACGCCCTTTGGTTTGGACACTTCTGCTTTGGAAAGAAGTTTCTTGCTATATAGCCTATATGCAGTATGACCTTATTTCTTGTATACCTCAATCAGCTCCTCAAAAGCTGCCTGATTTGAGTGAAAACAAACCCAGCTTATCCACATTCTTCATATAATCAAAATGTCCCATCCCAGACAAGATACTGGCGAAGCTCCTCTGCGCCCTCTACACTGCAATCATGTCCTTCCTAACGTGCACGGCCAGAACCAGACTTCAGATCTAACTTAACCACTGTGTTATCTAGTACACTGCTATTATATTCAATGTCCTGGCTTTTGGAGGCAAGCCTTCTTCACTATCACATCTGGCTGAGCTGCTGTCTTCACTTAGACACAAAGCTCCTGTTATTCCACACTCTTCAAGGTCCTACCAATCATTATGTATATCCTAGCCATGTTTGTCCTCCCAAAATGCATCAAATTACATTTGTAAGGATTAAATTCAACATGCCATTGCTTTGTCCATCATATCAAATCATCAGTATTTTCCATGATCCTATTATGACTCTCCTTGCTATCAACTTCACTATCTAGTTTTCATGTCATATGCAAACTGACTAATATTCATATCCAAACCATTTAAGTATATAATAAAAAAAGTGGCCCAGCACTGATCTCAGCTATATACTACCAGCTATTAGTTTCCCATCATAAAAACAACCATTCACCATCACCCTCTGCTTCATATTACCAAACCAATTTTGGATCCAATTTGGACTTGTTCTGAATCCCAAATACTCTAACCTAGTGAAAACCAACGGGGGTGGTTACTTGTCCCAAAGAGACATTAGGGGAAGTAGAAGTCGTTGCGGGACGTTCAAGATTCTGGGGGGGGGGGGGGGTGGTAAGCGGCAGCCTAAGTTGACGTATGAGACCTCACCAACCCATGGTAGAGCATGCTGAGGCACTGGAACACAGGGAGAACCATCGCTCTGCAGGCTGTGAGCACTCATCGTCACCCCGCGTCTGAAACTCGGCAATCTCATCCGACCTTACCAACTAAACAGACACAATTGGGGCTGCATAAATTAGCAACTAGGATGCCCAAAAGTTCCCCATGACTCGCGGCACAGAACAAGTTCATGCAATTTAACTGTTGGTAAGTCAAGTACACCCTCTCCACTTTCTCTACAGACCTATGGAAAACACGTAGAGCGATACAGCGCTGGGCAGAACCAAACGGTGAAATCAGTGAACCTACCAACTCTAACTGCGGTTGTATAAAGGTAGCTTGATGAACAACAGCTCTATCATGACTAATGTTCAGATTCCAATCTGAATCCTGGTCAGCTGAATTTTAGTAGTTATGATCATCTTCATCTTCGCCTCGACCTTCCTTTGCGCGCCGTTACCATCGTTCCATCTGTGCCAACTCAATGCCGTCTTCAACTTCCAATAGGCATTCCAGTTTGTATTTTTTTAATTTTAATTTAGCCCCATTAATGATGGATAAATATGTACAGCACGATCTCTATGAGACTGAAGGCAGTGAAGCCTTTAATTCTAATCCTGCTACGAAACAGAAACTACAAAAGTGCATCAAGATAATGTTACATACCTGGAGTATGGTTTTATTACATTCCCATCAGATTTCATTGCTTCTTATGATACTTCCAAAATGTTAGCGAAGTGTGAGTAATCTTATACAATTGGTGAAAGATTAATAATGCCAGCTATATCAGAAGTACTCACCACTGTTCTCAAAATGGGTATCAGTATTTTAAAATCACTTCCTCTGAGTAATAACTCTGTAGCTCATCGTTTTGATGAACTAAGTGAAGACATTGAGTATCAACTACACACAGAGCAACAAAATGCAGAATTTGGGTTTAAAGTAGATGAGTCAACTGTATGAGCAACGAGGCATTGCTAATGGCATATGTACGGTTTATTAAAATGGTAAAGTTTATGAAGAGATTTTCCTTTGTAAAAAGTTAAAAACAAATATCAATGGAGAATCAATCTACAATGAGCTTAAAATGTATATTGAGGATAAAAGTATTCTGATTAGGAACATGATTTCTTGTACAACAGATGTAACACCATATACGACAGGTCACCATGCCAGTTCAGTGGCGTTCAGAATCAATTCAAGGATTTGAACGATCTGGAAATCCGGACTGGCTAACTAACCCATTTCTTTGCAAGATGGAAGAACAGGAAAGAGCTTGCAAGAATAAATGAAATGATGAATTAGTAAAAATGCTTTTCAAAAATGCCAACTTTTGTGGTATGTGGCTACACTGTCATACAAAATTTCCTGATCTTTGAAGAAGAGCCAAACTGCTCTTCTTTGCATTTCCAGCTTCCTACCTTATTGAAAGGGGCTTCAGTGCAGTGAAACACAAAGAACAGAAACCGCTTGGACATTGTTATGCATGCCAACTTAAGACTTTTGCTGTCACAACTTCAAACAGATATTTTAACTCTTGCTAAAAACCCCATTGATATTGAAGCTGCTGTGCAGCGCACAAGTACTGTATAAACTAGGTTTAAAGGCAAATAAAAAATTAAAGCAGCATAATTTTTCTCATGGTAGACATGTTTTTACACGATGGGGGCACCGGAAAGTTTATTGTGCCTAGGAGGGGCATTGGCAAGAATGAAGATGCTTTAGAGGGGCATTGGTAAGTATGAAGGTGCTTTAGAGGGGCATTGGATTAAAAAAGGTTGGGAAACACTGGTCTAACCTTTTGGACCAGTCTCCCATGGTAGACTTGTCAAAGGCTTTACTGAAGTTCATGTTGATGACAACAACTACAATATATTTATCAATACAGTTAGTAACTTTTTAATTTATTTACCTCCATTTTTGGAGTATAATCAGAACTACAAAATATTTACAAAACTATTTTTGAGAGACCACCATGAAAACAATAAAAGTTATTAAAAGTTTAATGACTGAATAAATAAAACAAGTTCCTACCACCAAATGCGGGTCTCATTGTGAAATCATGATCATCCACTTTGAGAAGATGTTCTGCCTTTGATGGTCGAATTTTGGTTGAATCTGGAATTCTCTTTATTATGGGACTGCAAGGAGTAAAACATCCAGTTATTTCCTCTGGCAGAAATGCATCATTACCTGTACAAGAAGGAGACTGAAGCATGACAATCAGCTTGCAATGTCTTTGAACCCAGAATGCCCCCTGTGGTCCAACTGTATTCACTTTTTTTTCCCTGCTCATCCCTGGCTACATTTCAATCTTGGACAAGAGAACAGATGAGCCTTGCCATTTCAAAGGAGATATCAATAAAAAGTCTGATGATGATCCTGTTACTGACCTCTTCTACGAGACAGGGATCACCAATATATACCCAAAGCCCTTAGCTATGTCCTGGGATTAGTGGTTACAGAATTAGCAATGATGTGTCAGAGACCTCCCATTCTGTGATTCTTCATGGCTTTAACTATCCCATATCATGGCATGTCACTGCCTGCTTTTTGCTTTCCATTTTTGAACAATGATGTGTTAATTAATGATAAGGACAACAAGAAAAGAAATTGGAATACAGTAACATTTACAATGTTTGACCAATGCCGTTTATTCTAGAGTGCAGTAAGATTAAAGAACCATGAGTCACTTGAAACAGTACAATAAAGTTCAGAGTAAATTTATAATCCAAGTACATACATATCACAATATACAACCCTGATATTCTAACCAATATAGATTAGAGAGAATTATTTCTTAACACTGTGGCTTTTAAGATCAATGATTCCTATCAAATGAATATTTTCAATTCTATGTTAAAACATTTGCTTTATGATGTTATGAGACATTATCATTTTTGCTTAAATGCAATTATCTTTCATTTTACCTGTACATTGCTCCCAACCTGTACAATGAGACAGTATGCAAAGATTCTTTAAACCTTCTACAAAAGGAAATATGCTGAAAATATCCTGAGAGCTCAGAGCATTAATTTAGATGGAATTCCAGTCAATAAACTACTGGCCAAAGTTTCTGTGTGATCCCTGCTAGAAGAACTCAAGAATATGATAATTGGACTTCCGCTTTCCTGATCCAGATGATCGTGCTGCTGTTCTTTTTGTTCTTGGTTTCGTGGCTATCTGGAGAAGTATTTCAGAGTTGTATACTTGATAATAAATGAACCTTTGAGGTAACGATTTCAATCTGAATTTCCAAACAGAAGTTGGTGCCACACACACCGATGTGGGGAGTTGAATAAGTGCTTTTCAAAAACCTCGCTTGATGATAACATTGATAAAGCTCATTCACTGGAAGTCAACAGGGGACTGAATTTTGAGGCCAGAATTTGACGTGCAACTGATACATTTATTTTTGTTAATTTATTGAGATACAGTGCGGACTAGGCCCTTCCAGCCCTTTGAGCCACGTTGCCCAGCAACCACTGATTAACCCTAGCCTAATCACAGGACAATTTACAATGACCAATTAACCCTCCAACCGATATGTCTTTGGAATGTGGCTGGAATTTGGTGCACGCGGAGGATACCCACGCGGTCACGGGGAGAACGTACAAACTCCTTACAGGATGCAGTGGGAATTGAACCTGGTTCGCAGATACTATAAAGCATTATGCTAACCACTAGACTACCGTGCTGCCCCTGGTATTTAGTAACTCTGACTGGGGAGAGTTTCTAAATAGTGAATTGTTTAAGGACCATCCTGACTGGCTGCATCACTGCCTGGTATGGGAACTGTACCTCCCTTAATCGCAGGATTCTGCAGAGAGTGGTCCAGACAGCCCAGCGCATTTGTAGTTGTGAACTTCCCATGATTCAGGACATGTACAAGGCCAGGTGTGTAAAAAGGGCCCATAGGATCACTGGGGATCCGAGTCATCCCAACCACAACCTATTCTAGCTGCTACCATCTGGGAAGTGGTACCACAGCATAAAAGCCAGGACCAACAGGCTCCAGGACAGCCTCTTCCACCAGGTCATCAGACTGATAAACTCACGCTGACTTGAGTGTACTCTACATTACATTGACTGTTCTATTTATTATAAATTATCATAAATTACTATGATTGCACATTGCACATCTAGATGGAGATGTAATGTAAAGTTTTTTACTCCTCATGTATGTGAAGGATGTAAGAAATAAAGTCAATTCAATTCAAACAGAGATTTAAATTTTTGGACAAAAGTTACAGGGAGATGCAAGGAAAATGTTGTTTACCTGGAGAGTGATCTGGAGGCTGTGACCCAGAACCCATTGCCTGAAGATAATCAGGATTCTCAAAAGTTAATTGAATGTGCAGTTGAGAGAGAAAGAAATTTAAAGAGGTGTAAGTGAAGAGTGGGGCAATGACTTTGTTGGGTTTGTTCTTCGAGCAGCTAACACAGACCCATGTGAGTGAGTGGTCTCTCCCTGTGCCATAATAATTCCATCTTTCTACTCTGGGATTAATTTCTAGCAGACACTTTTGACTGAGATGCTGAACTGGGATTCTCTCCAATTGGATATGAAGTCTTCCATAATACCATTTAAAACAAACAACTGGCAAAAGTACCTGGCCAAAGTTTATCCCTCAACCAAAACCCCTGATTAAACTAAAGTTATGAAAATAATTAATTTGAACTTTGCTGTGTGCAACATGCCAGTTGATTTGATACACAGCACAACAGATAGACTTCAGAAATGACAGTAGCAAATAATCATTCTGAAGTATCCTGTAGATACTTCAATACACAATATGGTCAATTTTCTTACCTTCCTGCTTGAATATTTGAAATATATTTCAAACTGGGTTAACTATTTCTGGAGGATTGATTATTATTATTGTCATAACAATGCTAAATAAAGGACATAAGATGCTCATTTGAAGTATTGCTGTATCATAGAAGAAAAATAATTCAGATGCATGCAGGAAAAACAATTATAAAAGAGGAATCTTTGGGATTTCCAAAATGGGTTTCTTTTCTAAATCTGCTGCAGGTGGAAATACAAATTAAAGAATTTTGTACTCTTATTACTAACTTCCTTTAAATATTGGGCATCTTTCTTAAATAAATCAAAATGAATCTAGAAATGCTTGTGAAATTTAAGAATTTTGATCTCATGATAAAATCTTTAAATGTCTTTCTTAAAATAAAAAAGTTATCAAGAATTTATTTATCTAAAAACACCAGTGAAGTTGCTTCATATTTTAATCACATCAAGGAATAACTAGGGTAGAAACTTTAGAAAAGAATGGTGTGCTTCATGAATATCCGAATCAGAATCCTTTATTATCGCCAAGTATGAGGACACACACATACAGGGAATTTGATGCCGGTTTCCCTGAGCTCTCTCTGTACAGAATTAAAAGCAAACAAAAACAATAGTGCAAATAATCATAAACTATATACAATGAGGTCTCCCTCATTGAATGTACAGGTGAACTTGATTTATAATAGACTAAAATTCAAGTGTTCATAAGACTGATGGCATACGGAGAGAAACTATTCTTGTACCTATTTGTCCTGGCATACAGTGATCTAAAGCGCCTACCAGAAGGAAGGAGTTGGAACAGGTGATGTCCAGGGTGTGATGGGTCTACAATAATGCTGCTTGCTCGCTTCCTGACTCTAGATGCATCTAAGTCCTGGATTAAGGGCAGCTTCACACCAATAATCTTTTCCGCAGCCCTGATGGTTCTTTGGAGTCTATTCTTGTCTTGTTTGGTAGCTGATCCAAACCAGACAGTGATGGATGAACAGAGAACAGACTGGATTATTCCTGAATAGAATTAAATCAGCAGCCCCTGAGGCAGGTTGTATTTCCTGAGTTGACGTAGGAAATACAACCTGTGCTGAGCCTTTTTAATAACAGTGTCCGTGTTGGGTGTCCACTTCAGGTCCTGGGAGATTGTGACACCCAGAAATCTGAAGGTCTCCGCAGCAAAAAAAGTTGAATTTCCCCATGGGGATGAATAAAGTATCTATCTATCTATCTTCTATCTATCAGACACAATACTGTTGAGCAATTCAAATCAAATCCTGTAAAATGCTTTATTCACAAAAATTCAATAGAAACTTCGTATTCCTCTGCACTAGAGATTAACCAATACTGTTCCAGGCTTGCTGGTTTTAAGACTTTGTAAAGTAATTTATGATATTCTCACAAGTGTTTAAGATTATTGCTACTTCATGTTATTAGAGGACTTGAAATCTCGGCACAGAAATTGACATTAATTTTGAGCAATAGACTATCTTTTCAATTTTTTTTCAAGAAGTCAGAAATTTAGCAATAATTAAGTCTGGTATTTTCCAACTAGAGTAAAGTTTCCTGTGATCAATAAATTAACCATATCTCTGGCATTTCTTTTCCATAACAATCTATCCCAATTCCAAAGTCCTAATTCACAAATTAACTAACAGTCCGTTTAAAAGACAATACTTAGTATACAAAGTAACATTCTTGAGCTTTAATTTTCATATACAGTACTGCAGATTGTGTTGTCCAACTTGGACATTACAAAGCTTCTTTTTGAAGACCCATGGGTACTCTGATACTTCAGTACTTTGAATACCTTTGGTTCTTTTTCTACCATTCTTGGTTATGACTGCATGCATTTTGGCTATAGGAAGACTTCTTCTCTATATAAAGCACCCTTTTCTGTCTCATCCAGCCACAGAAGTAATACAAAGACATGCTAATCTTAGTCCTATTTGAACGTGCTTTCTGTTGTACTAATTCAGTTTCCAGTTATATGCTTGTTTATGTATAGTTTTTCATAAATTCTATTGTATTTCGTTATTTTCATGTAAATGCCTGCAAGAAAAAGTATTTCAAGGTAGTATATGGTGATATTTTGGTAGTTTGATAATAAATTGACTATGACCTTGAATGCCGGAGTAAACAGCCTAATTTTACTCCTATGCCTGATGGTCTTAAACTAGAAATAACATTGAAAAATCAACGTTCTTTAAAGTTGATTTGCTCATTCGTTGCACTAACTATTCCCAACTAGGGTATCGGCCTCAATCCCTCAGGGAAAAACCTGAAACTGCCTTTTGTGTATATTTTGCGTTGACTGACAGCTACTTACGGAACCAGAAAACAAGTTTTAAAATGGGCGCAATAATCATTCATAAAGTATTATTTTCCCACAATGAATAGGCTTCAAGCAGACTTTTTACAGAGTTGGGATCAACCTTTTCCTCCAAAACGAACGAACCTATCTCTATACAATTAAATCGACATTTAGGTTTTACTGTGCTGTAGAAACACGACGACTTCGGAGCCAGATCTGAGGTGCTCCTCAGAAAACCTAAGGCGTTAATTACCTCATTTTTAAAAAATCAAAAGTTTCCAGCTTCCAGTCCCTAGCAGTGAAGAATTTATTCAATATTTTTTATCTTGTTCAGAAGGAACTGATTTTAATTGATCTTATTAACCCTTTACATTGACAGCACTGATCGTCCGGCGTTTCCACACGGCTACTACCAGCCCCTTCTAGACTCCTTACCTTCCCTTTTTGGGGTGTTCAACTTGAGATGTCCATCTTTTCTTCCTGTGTTTTCTGCTCTCAGCAGCTATTGTCAGGCAGCAGATTATTAAAATTGTCTTTAAAAAATAATGCATACTTTGCAAAATTGAAACAGTCCCAGCAATAGTCCTGTGCAACCCTACAGTGGGATTCACTTCTGATTTTAACATTGAATCGATTTTTATTCTAGCTCCACACGCCGGTTGATGCTGCGGCTGTTTCTCCTCCAAGGTCAGTGTTTGGAGTGATCCCGGCCTGTCACAATTCCAACTTACTTGTTCTCCAACCCGCTGGAGCAACTTCAGTTTCTGAGCGGCTTTTTGATTGCCATCTAATCCTCCAGCACGCAGCCAGAAATCCCAGGCAGGCGCGTCATCGGGAGAGCAAAAAGCACCTTCGGTGGAGATCAAATCACAAAACAAATGACAGAAAACCTTCCTCACCACACATACACGTTGGTCATATTATATTGTATAATGATGTGAGAGAAAACTTTGAATATCTTACGAAAAACAACGCGAATATTTACAGAACTGATGTACAGTCCATTTCATCTTCACTAATAAATGCTAAATAAACAGTAATTTATGCTAGAAGAACGTTTGAGTTTTAGATTTTCGGTACTAGCTTAAACCCAACTTGAATTTGCTGTCTGGAATTTGTACCTACTTTATCATTGCAAACATTTTTCAGGTGTAGGATATACAAGCTGTTATGGTTTGCATTTTTTTTCTGGATGGTATTTCACCTGCACCTGGCCCGACTGGAAAATTTGACTGTGAGAGATTAAAATTGGATTTAATACGGATTCCACTTGATCCTTAACTGACGGGCTTCTGAGTAAAGGCGGATGTTATTAACCATAGAGGAGACTTTCCAAACACACGGAAAGAGACCCTTTGTCCCAAGTCGTCCACTCCCATCAGGTAGTCTTATCAAAACTAGTCCCATTTGACCATAACTTTGAAAACCTTTCTATCATGTGCACATCCAAATGACTTATTATTGATTAAGAATGATCATTTAAAAGATATGATCACATCATGGATTTCTTATCCATCTATAAACATTGAATTTGTTGCTCCTATGTAGTTCTAGAAATATTCTCATAGAGATAATGGTTAATCTACTGGTAAAATGCACCATCATCAAACACATTGCCAGCTATTCAACTCTCTCAAGGTATGTTCAACCTTTAGAATAAATCATTTGTGTCTTGAAACATAAATCATTTATCATCCTTGGGCATCAGAAAATTTGAAATTTGGATCACACTTCTGATTTTTTTTAAACTACAAAAACTAGCACTGTAAGAAAGCTCTTTCTGGTGCGCCTCTGATTGGAATCAAAGGTCTTGCCATATTTTGATATGCAGCTTAACCTTATGTTATCCCATTAGAGGTGTATGGGGTGTTCAGAGAGGGTAGTACCTCTGTTGAAGGGGCTGGTCGTGTCCATTCCAGTGCTACTCACTCACCTTTGGTCCCCACCAGACACACAGTTCTCAGTTGTGGTACCAAGTGGTACTGTTTACATGTTACATCCGTGTACACTGCTTTGACAGGTGGGCTAAACTTGGTGAGCGTAGCTGATGGCCTCATAACCAGTGAGATAGGAATCGGGACATGACTGTCCTACCATGCAAAATCATCTCCAGCTGACTGGGAAGATGAGATCTACAGTGAGATGCAATGGCCAGGAAGGTGGCTTTGCAACCCTCTGTGGGGAGTGAACGGCATGAGGAGGCACAGAAGTCATGGTCATCCACAGCAACCAAGGAAGATCCCAGCTGTAAAGCACTAGATTCAGATTTCTGAGGTTGGGAGAGTAGAACTGCCCCAAGTGTAACTGTCTTTCCACTTTAAAAACTCTTCTGCACAGGTTTCCTGCCATTGTCAGACATGATGGACAACCACTGTTATTAGCCATTTATTTAAAAAAGCATTATTATGGTGCATAGAGCTAACAACACAGACAAATGCCAACATATCTGGAACTTTATAAAATTATTTATTTTAATCCTATATGATGTACTATATTTATTCTGGTAATGAAAACTAAGCCTGCTTAATTAAAAACACAAGCACAAATCCAGATGCTGTAGACATCATTGAAGGACTCAAACAGTTCTGAATGACATCTGCCCTCTGCCACTTCCTCTGACAGCTTATTTTGTTGAGTTTATTGAAGGTTCAGAGGCAGGTAGTTACAATGCTTGAAAGACTTTTGGACTGGTCCAAGGATAGAAAAGGTTTAGGGGGATATGGGTCAAAAGCAGGTAAATGGGACTAGCTCACTTAGACTTACTTCCATGCTGAACAGCTCTATGACAATCCATTTAATGTCTGCTTGCAGGTCAAGATTACATTGATTTAATTGATTATAGAGTCTGATGAAGAATGTAATCCAGGGTGACAAAGAGGCTTAATCACGATTCAAAAAAAGGAATGCTAGGAGTAAAGTACAAAAAGCCAGTTTTTACAGGCATGTTTGAACAAAAGACATGTAACTTCAGATATTACAGCTCCTGTAGATGTATTTAGACATGAACATGCACATTTTTTCACTAAGTTGCTAAATCCATTTATTTAATGAGGGCAAAGGGTTTGCACGTATGATCAACATTTGCTGCCATCCCTAGTGGAACATCGTACCCAATGGATTTTTAGCTAGGCCATTACAAAGGGCATAAAGAATGAACCTTCGCACTGCAGGAAAAAGAAACATGCGCAAAGCAGGACTTGGTACAAATAAAATGAGGGGTGTGGATTCTTGGAGGAAATAAAATATACCGAAAATGCTGTAAACATGGGATTTTGTTCATATTTCCAACATCTGCAGTATTTAATTTTCTGTGAGCTCACTCTGGGGATTGATCAATGCAAGACTAGAATGTGAAAAGTGATAAAGCAGTATGGCAGAAGAACATTTTGACAATGACTATTCAGTAGAGGATACAAAAGTAAAAGTATGTGGCTCCTGAAACTCCTGGAAACTAGTCTGGTTCAATCCAAGAATCTGGTCAGGTGGAAAGAAAGAAATCTATGGAAGCTGCAGAAAACTGATCTTCAAGAGTTCCGCTGGTGTCTGCACACCAATTGTTTCACTTACAATGGGGTGATGCTAGAAATGTAGGAATGTTTTCCAACCTCACCTATTATTGACATTCTAGCAGATGGCTTTTCAACTTCCTCTTCGATCTGGTCCAGTAATAATAAAGATTTCAGCCCAAAAGCAATCAAGAAATTGGCTTCCAAACTTGGATAACAACTCTAGCTTTCATTGATAAAAAGTCTCAGAAAATTATGAAAATAACTTCCACAAATGATCACTGCATAAAATTACTTTTTCACTTATAAAAAAGCACCCATTACATTCTATTACACACATTAACTGTTAACTATAATTTAAGAATAAATACAATTTTATTACTAAAATATATATTTTTTGCCTTTTGGAAAGTAGATAAACAGACCCCTATAAAGTAAAAATGTACATAGTAAAAAAGTAATAAAATACCAGAAATATACAGGCATATTAACCAGATTGGATATAATAGGACTTATGCTTAATGCAATTATTCCTAACATGTTATCTTCTAGTTGTAGACATAAAATAATCAAAAACAACTGAATATAATTGAAATTAAATCTACAGGAGGAAGAACTGTACAGGATTAGATCATTTAGTCCACTATCTATGATTATGCCTATTGCAGTGAAGTTGTATATATCATGTACAAAATAACTTTCAGGGGGGTTACATAAATATTGTTTAATATCTCTATTAAAAGATTCCTGGTTGTGCCACTCAAATTTATATTACACATTTCCAGCTGTTTCTTTTCATCTATATAAGCCATGACTGAAAGCAGTTTTAACATTTAAAGTGCTAATCACCAGATGAATGCAAGAAAAAAAAACTGAAGGAGAAAAAGCTCAAACAATAAATCTGGAATTATATTTATTCAATATAATTAACTGTTGTACCAGCATTGCTTTAGTGAACTTCAGAATTGTGCTTGCAACAAAAGTCTTATCACACTAAATGAACTTTGATACAAAACTCTCCAAAGAAACTTTTGGAATGGATGATAGGCAAAGCTACCAAACATGCATGGGCATTTTTTCTTCCAAACTCACAAAACATTATTTAAAAAAACTTTTGCCTCAAACATCTACCTTGAGCCTGGTTACAATAATGCATAAGAAAGTCGGAGTAAACATGTTGTTCCCTTCAACTGTAAAGTGCTGTGATGACGGTTTCATGAAGTATTCAGGTCCCACAAAAATGAATTCCTTAGTTAGAAATACAGCGTTAAAACACTTACATTGTTTTAAAATAGAAAACTTAACAAGAGCAAAAATAATTGTTCTAAAGATTTTCAGCAATTGAAAATCAAGCTCTCATTATTACAATATTTACTAAGAATGTCAAATCAAAAATTAAAAACCTGTATAGCATCACATTCAAGAAAATGGTGTTTTAACTTTCAACAGAAAATTCAATATACATACAATTTCCAATTCTGACCACCACTGCATTCATACCTCAAGGAAAGACACTGCCATAATTGAGAAAGGATATCCTTTTAAATTGCTTGCTGGAATATGCAATATTTTATTGCTTTCGTTGGTTATCTTGGGGTGAGGGAAGAGGTTTCTGCAAATAACTTGCCAAACAATATTCCCAAATCCGATATATGTCTATTGGTAATTACAAGTATTTTTATGTGCTGCAAAGATAATCATAATTACTGTAACATTCCTTCACGTATCTCCACATTAGACTAGGCTACTCAAAAATAAAAGGCAAGCCAGAATTGCTTCTTGGGTAAGGGCTAAATAGTTTTCCTTTCAACTACCTATTCTGTGCTATCTTGTATCATTAGAAAGCTTTTTAAATCTAAATGATCTGTTGCTCCTGAAAAATAATTTCTGTTAAAGTACTAGATCCCAAAAGGAGAAGATATTATACATATGATGCCCACTAATTTTAGATTTAGTTTTTAGGTTTAATATCATGCTTCTGATAAATCCTTTTTATAAGATGTATTAACATTTAGTTTCTTTGTTAAGCTGTGCCAATAACTACATCACTGAGCAGTGTAAAGAATTCAAAAAGAATTTTAAATTTGCTAAGTACTTAAACTCTTGATAAGGTGCTTAAATTAACTTAAGAGCTGGAAATTTGCACTCTAATTGACAGGGTTGAAACAGGATTCACTTCAAAGAGAGAAAATTGATTTGTACCAGGTTAACATCCAAAGAACTTCTCAGCTAAAAAAGTTCAGTAAAACATTCAGAACAAAACATATTGAAAAGCATAGCCTTCATGAAAGAAACTTAATTCTATTAACATTAAAATAATTTGAACAAGATATGACCCAAAATTAGTTTTAATGAGCTTCCCTGCAGTGTAAAATTTTGGAAAACGCCTTTTTATTATCGTCAAGGATAATTATGCATTATTTTTGCATACTATAACTTTTTATATCCTCTTTGCATAGGTCATACAATGCCCCACATATTTTGTTTAATATGGTGACCGAGCATGCTAGAATATACAAGATCAGCAATTTACCCAGTCTATGGTGATATGAAAACAACTGTTCATTACAATTCATAGTCAAGTCGGTATTCATTAGCCATGTAAATCCTTCGAAAAATAAGAGCAGCTAATGCTAATGTCAGAAGAACAATTAGGATAGTGGATCCTATTTGGTTAGTATTAGGTGGCTGACGAACTTGAGAGTATGATGAAGTTGTTCGTCTTGCCTGCTGCTGCTGCTGAGTACGCCGCTGTCGAGGGCTCAGAGACGTTGTATTAGGCACACTTTGTGTACTTTCCTGATTCTCAGCATGAGCGTCATCTCCAGTAAGCTGAATGAAAGAAAAGAAAGAAAGACATCTTTAAAGTTTTGTGACCTCTATCAAAAAGAATCAGGTCAACCATTGAAAAGATAATAAGCCAACCCTTGTCTTTTGGAAACTGCTTCTTCCTTCACTTCCGCAAAATTTTCAAGTGGATGCACCATTGTAGTAGATACATCTCAGTATCTTAAATGGTGACAGTAAGGAAGATGGCATTTCGTCAATCAAGTTTCATGCTTGGTCTGGGAAAGAACATTCTAGCTTTTCCTATTTCCTTACCTTCTTCCTATAAATTTCTTCCTTATCCAGCTCACATTTAAATATCATAATTATACCTGCCTCACCACTATTCCTAACAGGATGCTTGTTACCCTAATTATTGACCAAGTATAAATATTTTGCTCCATGATACTTATTGCTTTGCCAATCCCATTCATTTAGGAAGGCAAGTAGTATATTGGCTATCATTACTATTATTATTAGAGGATTTAAAAACAGGAATAAAGACATCCCTAATTACGTAAGGCCTTGGACATATTACACCTGGAGTATTGTGTATGGCTTTTGGTCACCTTACATAAAGACATCTTTGAGGGCGTTTAATGAAAAATTGCCAGACTGGTTCTTGGCACAACAAGATGGTTATATGAGAAATTCAGTTAATGTACACTCAGGCCTTCTGTACCTAATAAAGTGGCCAGAGCGTATGTTCGTGGTCATCTGATACTGTAACCCATTCAGCTTCAAGGCTCAATGCACTGTGCATTCACAAATGCTCTTCTGAACACCACTGTGGTAACATGTGTTTACTTGATAAACAAAACAAACATCCAGTGAGCGGCAGTACTATCACTTTCCTGTCAACTTGAACCACTCTGGTCATTCTCTTCTGACCCTTCTCATTAACAAGGTGTTTTTGCCCACAGAACTGCCTCTCACTGGATGCGCCTTGCTTTTCACAGTTTACAGAGACTGTTGTGCAAGAAAATACCAGGAGATCAGCAGTTTCTGAGATACTCAAACCACTCTCTCGGGTATCAACATCCATTCAATGGTCAAAGTCACTTAGATCACATTTCTTCCCTATTCTAGTGTTTGGTCTGAACAACAACAACTGCAAATAATGATAGAATGAATCCATCACACACAGTTTCAATAGACTCTCAAACAACACAAATACAGTGGGATAGCGAACACAATGCATTTCAAAGACACTGACTATTAGAACTATTACTAAACTGCATCTTTTAGGAATAATATATTCTCCATAAGCTTTAATTACAATTACTTTTGACTGAAGCCTTCCATGCAACATCATGAAATAATGCTTTTTGTTAGTGGAGGTGACCCGATTGTAAACACAAACTAGATCAAACTAATTAATCAGATACTAAATAAAATATGCAGACAGAATTTCCTGACTTAAGATGTTGATGCATTTTAGCTTTTCTTTCACTGAACATGAGCAGATGGATCCATGTCATTAGATTTGCTTTTACTAAAACAATCTCCAGTCTTCGTCATTCCTGAACTACAGCTTATCCTGGATTTTGACTACAATTTATCTGCAAATTCAAGCTGAAGCTCCCTACCACCCAGATCATTTTGGCTGTATTCCAAGCTACAGCATTTCATATCAGAAGAGTGTTACATAAACATTCAATCCAAGCAAAATAATTACAGCAGAGCATCTTAATAGCTAGGAAATTTGTATATTCGCAAACTAATTTGAATGCGTTTCTGTTGTTAAATCCCAAAGAGCATTCAAATTCTTTCAAGGATTTAAAATGATCAAATCAGAACAATAAATGACAAAAGTTTACTGGGATCTCTCTTGGCAGTTAAGATCCAGGATTTCATTTAAATTACAGTTGCTCTTGATGTCAGTTTTACTAACTGAACAGCAAACAAGCCTGCGGTAATTTCAAACTAATGGATATACAGTGGATGCCGGCGAATTGGGACACATAGGGACAAGAACATTTTGGCCCAATTAAACAGTTGCTCCAATTAGCCTAAGTTTCATGAAAACACAATGAATAAACTCTTCTTGGGCTTCAAGCTGGGTACAGGTGTCGATTATAACCTATGTTTCGATGACAAACTCTGGCAGAACTTGTCATCGAAACATCGGTTATAATCAATACCTGTACCCAGCATGAAGCCCAAGAAGAGTTTATTCGTCATATAAGTGGGAAAGATCTAGGTGCTTTTCCATGAGGTGCAAGTTTCAAAATACACGATGTAGATCTATGTCATTGGGCGCTGAAGGCAAAAGTAGCGCAGACGTAGATCTACGTTGTTTGGCGCTCAAAGTGTTAGTGAATCTAGGCCCGGCCTCACTCACGTCATGTACATTAACGCAGTGTAACACAGGATGCTGAATTGTGCAGACCTAGTTGGTACACTGTGGATACAAGTTTTGTTTACAAGTGTCTGTGAAAATTTAGTGAAGGAAGATGGAGTCATCAAATTGTAAGAAACGAAAATATGAAGATGAAAACAGACATTTTAAGACACAGTGGGAGGAAGATTTTGCATTCACAGTTAAAGGAGGTAAACCTTTGTGTCTTATCTGCAATGTGTCACTCAGTCATTACAAAGCCAGTAATTTGAAACGCCACTATGAAACAAATCACAAAAACTTTTCGGCTGATTATCCATGTAAATCCGAATTATGGAAAAACAAATTAACTGTGTTAAAATCATCTCTAAATAGCCAGCAGACACTGTTGACAACGTTCAGTAAGGAAGCCGATACAACGACTGAAGCTAGTTTCGTTATGTCATGGAATATTGCTCGTGCTAAATGCCCATATTCTGATGGCAAATTTGTTAAGAAGAATATAGTTGAAGTTGTTGCAGTGTTAGATCCAAATAACACAAAACTTCAGCGACTAATAGCACAAACACCAGTTTCATGCCACGCTACAGAGAGGCATATCTCCCAGATCAGAGCTGATGTTGCAGGCAAAATGCAAAATGATGTAAAGAATTCCCTTGCTTTCAGCTTAGCTCTTGATGAATCTACAGACATACAAGACAACCCACAACTGGCGATATTTATTCATTGTGTTTCCTCTGATGTAACTGTGAAAGAAGAGATGTTGGACCTGGTGGCATTAAACAAATGCGCTTGACTGAGCCTTAACAAATGGTGATGTTCCACCACTGAATAAACTCATCAGTGTTGCAACAGATGGAGCATCTGCAATGGTGGAGAAAATGCAAGATTAATTGCACTTATGAAAAGTGATCCCAGCTTTCCAGAGTTTCTCCGTTCATTGCATTATTCATTGTGTGTAAATTTTGTTCCTGTCTTGTGGCTCTCAAACATCTTAAGTTAATCGTATATGGCTCTTACATTAAGTAAGTTTGGCCACCCCTGCTATAAATGAACAAAATCAACGCAGACAAGTGCAGATAGTGGACTTACTTCAAACAGTTCGTATGACAATTGCATCCTCCAAATCTTCATTTACAATGTAACATTCAGGATGATTGTCAATACCTTCAAATTCTTCATAGTTTCTAACTTGTTGAAGTAATAAAATTATTTCATTTTCACTCCCAGCCATTTCTGGCATCTCCCAGCCTGAATGTTTGAAACTGCCGTGAGCAAATTTCTGAATGGTCTTACCTGTTTATTACTCGCCAATTTTTTTAAAAAAAAAATTTAAATCACTACTTTTTGAACACAAACATGCAAGTAACGCTATTTAAAACTTGTTCGCTCTAAGCATGGTATGGTATCTCTTACAGCCACATGACTTCTGTTAGTTAGAAAATATTCAGCAACAGTCTCCTACCCCAATTAAGCAGCATAGTGCACCAAACAAAGGGGATCCTGACTATTTTCTAAATTTGCTTTGTTCTGTTAGAATTATCCCCGATTAATAATAAGCGACTGCCCAAATTAACTAAAGGACCAATTAACCGGACGCCACTGTATTAAGGATGCTTCCAGATCAAACAGTTCAAAAGGTCAACAAGTCAAGCTGTCATCAAGGTTTTATTGAGAAGCTTTGTTGTCGAATTTAGGAGTGATAGCTAAAAATTACTTAATAAAAGGTAACTTTGCAACTGCAGAAATCAGCATGGGTTAACTTGTAAAGAACAAAATGTTTAGATTCTGATAAATAACATTGGCACCAATAAGACAGTTAATGCAGCAAAAATATGATGCTGATTAGTATTAGAACAAAAGTGCCACATAAAATAAAAGAGACACAGGGACAATCCTTATCTTGACAATATTATTCTCCCCAATAAGTGCAAAATTGATAACAATAACCAAAGTATGAACACCACAACTAGTGAAAACAGTCAAATTTACAGACAATAATGGAGTTTTTGTTTAATTATGAAACTCATTGCACACATTTTGAAATATTTAATATCTGTGGACCAGGTTAATACAAAAAAATTCTGTTTGCCCTTTCCCACAGATCACTTAAATAAAAACAATATTATAAGATTTACTGGACCCCATGGATACATATCTGCAGCAAACTTGTACAGTAGAGACCAAAAAGATGGAACAAATTGGTTGACATACCTCTGGTGTATCTTCTGTTTCCAGACTGGTGCCAGTGGATGGATGTTGCAGGGAAACTTGACTATCTTGGGTTTCATTTATTATTGGTGCAGGAGCAGATTCTGTATTGGAGGAGATATTTGTCTCAGCCTATTGAAAGATAAGTAACACATTTACAAACTTCAAACAGTTAGCTTAGCTTGGCATAGCCATATATTGTTATGAATGTACCACAGCTCTGAGGGGCCGAAGGGTCCGGGACCAGCCCACTCCTTCCAGAGAATCGCAAGATCGCTATTAATTCGGGTCTTGGACCCAGGAAATGAGAGACAATGCAACGGATTTGACCATTGTTCTTAGAGGCACCTGTGTGAATTGCAACTCTATAGTACGTGCCAGCTATCAGGGACATGGACACCCTCGGGATTGTATTGATTGACATTTTCAAATCTGCCAGTCATGATAAAAAGGAGACTGCAGGAGGCGGTACTCCAGCAACGCCCCAGACGGAGACACCATCGCTCATTGCTCCCATAAGGACGGGAAGCTGTTCGGGAGCCACGTGTGATTCGGTTTCCCCTAGCTTGGGACACGCGTGGCTGATAACCCCGAAAAGGATTCCGAACTGACAACTGGGAACTCACGTTCCCGATTCAACGCTTTGAGTCCAAAAGGCTGGCAAGTTTATTTTCTCTCTCCAACCCGTGAACATCCAGCGGTCCCTCAAATGGCTAAAAGCCTTCATGAACTGGCGAGACTTTTATATTTCCATCAGACAATAGTCTTACCCTTAGACAAACGATAGAGCTACTTCTTATTGTTGATTACTACTATACCCGCGCTTTAGATTGAGTATTGACGACGTATATTATCTGAATGTTTGTATTAACCTTACTTTTGTGCCCCTTTATAAATAAAAATGTTTAAAAATAGTACCATCAGACTTCAGCGGACCTCTCTATCTTTGCTGGTAAGTGACCCAGTTACGGGGTTCGTAACAACATTGGGGTACTCGTCTCGGGATTTGACACCAAATTGGGAGGTCAATGAATTGGGTTTGTAAGTCAAAAAAAAATTTGGATCTGGTACACGGGTAGCCAGACGGGAAACCAGCAAAGATGGACGTGGATGAATTTATGGAAAACTCGACTCTGGGGGCGCTAGAGGCGGCTACAAAATTAGACGGTAAATCTGGCGAAGGGGTTAAGCCTCACAGAGGTGAGGTCATCAATGAAAAAGCGGGAAGTGCGAAGGGTCATAACTCAGTATTACATTGGGAAGAAGGTGTTTGCAGCTGAGGATTTGGAAAATATCCCTGAAAAGGTACTAGCGAGTGGGACGGATCAGTTAGAGTTGGAGAAATTAAGGTTGGAACATGAATTTAAAGTAAAGCAGCTGGAAGCGCTGAGAAGGAGAAGGAAAGGGCTGAGAGAGAAAGGGAGCAGGCGTTCCAACTAAAGGAATTAAAGGTGAAACGGGATCATGAGCTCTAGCTAAAGGAGCTGGAAGCAGCTGAAAAAGAGAAAGAAAGAGCTGAGAAGGAGAGGGAGTATGAGGAGGCAGAAAAACAGAGGAAACATGACTGGGAGATGGAGAAGTTAAGGAAAGAGCGAAGAGATCAAGGGTTAGACCGAGAGGAGAGGTTTAATGTTAGTCGGGAGTTAAGGGTAGTACCTCCATTCGAAGAGTCGGATGTTGATAGTTATTTCTTGCTTTTTGAAAAGGTGGCAGTAAATCAGAAGTGGCCCAAAGAGCAGTGGGTGGCGTTGTTACAAAGTGTGTTAAAAGGGAAGGCACAACGAGCATATGCTGCGTTGTCTGTCGAGGAGGGGGAAGCGGAGAATTATGCCAAAGTAAAGGAGGCCATTCTCCGGAGTTACGAGCTAGTACCTGAAGCTTATAGACAAAGGTTCAGAAATTTACGGAAAGGGTGGAATCAAATGTATACCAAGCTAGCCCATGAGAAGGGTGTGCTCTTGGACTGTTGGTGCACTGCAGAACAGGTGGACGGGGATTATGGGCGTATCAGGGAGTTATTTCTGATTGAGGAATTAAAAGGGTGTGTTCCGGAGGAGATCCGGATGTATTTGCATGAGAAGCCGAATAAGTCCATCTCAGAAATTGCTAGGTTCGCAGATGAATATGCCCTAACCCACAAGACAAAGTTTTCCTCGCCAAAAGGTTACCCGAGAGACCGTCGGAACGGTAGGGAAAGCCCGCCGGCTAAGGGAGAAACTCTGCCCGGAGCTAGCAGGAAAAGTGAGGATAGCAGGCCGGAAACCTGGAGATTTCCTGGTTTGACCTGTTTTAATTGTGGGAAGGTGGGACATATTGCATCAAAATGCCCTGCTCCAAGGAAGGAGCCAGAAAAAGGGAAAGCAGCTATCCCTATAGGCTGTATTGCGTCGATCAGAAAATCAACGAGAGGGCCCCAGGTAGATGGAATACAGGAGGGGCGGGAGACGTTTAGTTCCGAAGGAACCGTGTCTTTGAGGGAGGGGGACCCACCAATTCCTGTAAGGATTTGGAGAGACACGGGGGCGGAGCTATCATTCATTAGCAGTAACGTGTTAAAATTCGGACCTCCGACGGGAGAGGTAGCCCTGAGAGGCATAGGAAAACGGACTGAAGTGGTGCCTTTGCATCAGGTCCTTCTAGATTGCGAGTTGGTGTCGGGACCAGTGGAATTGGGAGTCCTGCCGGAGTTGCTGGGGGAAGGCGTGGACGTCCTTCTGGGTAACGACCTGATCCGTGGGAAGATGGGTGCAGCCGTGAAGCTGACAACCCAGCCTGCGAGGGTTGAGGCCACTCCCTCAAATCCTAAGATCTATCCCACATGCGCGATCACTCGCAGCATGTCGAAAAAGGCCGCTGAGAATGAGAGCAGCTTAAATTTAGCCAGTTTTGATTTGGCCGAGACGTTTCTACTGACTCTGTACCAGCGAGGGTCAGAGGAAGGTAAACCGGAGAGTAGGGAGGGAGGAGAGAGAAAAGGGGGAGAGGTAGACCTGCCGTTAGCAAGAAGAGAGTTTGTACGGGAACAGGGAGATGACGAGGAGCTGACAGCCTTGAGGGAGTCGGTTCTTTCTGAGACCGAGATTGAGACAGAACCCGAGGGTTACTACCTGAAGGAGGGGGTGTTGATGAGGAAATGGAGGCCCCCCGTGGTACCGGTCGATGAGGACTGGGCGGTGGTACATCAGATAGTATTTCCGAAAGTATATTGGGACGAAATTTTGAACTTAGCTCATAAGGGACCTTTAGGTGGGCATTTGGGAATAACGAAGACAGTGGATTGGGTTCAGAGAGAGTTCTATTGGCCAAACCTGAGAAAAGATATTACTGAGTATTGTACAAGGTGTCATACATGCCAAGTGGTGGGTAAGCCGAACCAAGTTATCCCTAAGGCACCCCTCCGACCCATCCCCGCATGCGAGGAGCCTTTCTCCCGAATCATTGTGGATTTTGTGGGACCCTTACCTAAAACTGCGAGTGGGCGGCAGTATATCATAACCCTGATGTGTGCCGCTACACGATTTCCAGAGGCCGTGCCTCTGGGTAGTATTAGGACCTCTGTGGTGGTGAAGGCCCTTATTAAATTCTTTACCACAGTGGGGCTGCCTAAGGAGATACAATCAGACCAGGGAAGTACATTCACGTCTAGTGCATTTCGGCAGATGATGACCCAGTTAGGGGTAAAACAGATTCTGGCCTCTGCGTATCACCCGGAGTCCCAAGGAGCGTTGGAAAGGTTCCATGCTACACTAAAGACCATGCTTAAAGCTTATTGTCAGGAGAACGTTCGAGACTGGGATGAGGCTTTACCCCTTTTGTTATTTGCCGTAAAGGATACAGTCCAGTGCTCCCTGGGGTTCAGTCCGTTTGAGCTCGTTTTCGGTCACAGGCCCAGGGGACCTCTAACCCTACTGAAAGAAAAGTGGTCTAGCCCGACCGTCCAAGTCAGTGTGATCGACTATGTTCTGAAATTCCGGGAAAGGCTGCATAAAGTATGCGCCTTGGCAAAAGAAAACCTTAAAGACTCTCAGGAAAAAATGAGTCAGTGGTATAACCCAAAAGCGAGAGCACGAGAGTTTCACGTAGGCGACCAGGTCTTGGTCCTATTCCCGGTAGTTCCCCGCCCCCTGCAGGCGAGGTTTCAAGGACCATATACAGTGCGTAAGAAAATAGACTTGCTGAATTACATGATCGAAACCCCCGACCGGCGAAAGCCGACCCAGTTAGTTCACGTGAACATGATGAAAAGGTACCATGAAACCACCCCCGTGGTGGTCGATGCGGCCATGAAAGCCTATGAGGTAGAGGGGGATGGTAAGGAGGGACCAGAACGGTTTGAAAAGATAGGTATAGTCCCCACCAGATTGAAGAACTCTATCGTATTGGCAAGCCTTGCAGAGAAAGTTAGCCACTTAAAGCCTGAACAGCGGGAGCAGGTAATACAGCCCATTAACCGGCATGCAGACTTATGTCCAGATGTTCCCCGAAGGTGTAGTGGGATGAAACATGATGTGATAGTTACCTCAACCCAACCTATAAAACAGGCCCCTTATCGGATGAATTCTGAAAAGAGCCAGCTAGTCGAAAAGGAGATTGAACATATGCTAGCTGCTGGGATAATCCGCGAATCCTCTTCCACGTGGGCTTCTCCTTGTGTGGTTGTCCCAAAACCGGACGGTACCATAAGATTCTGTACCGATTACCAGAAGGTCAACACGGTCACCCAGACAGATGCTTACCCTATCCCCCGGGTGGATGATTGCATTGATCAAGTGGGGAAGGCAAGGTACATCACAAAAATTGACATGTTAAAGGGGTACTGGTGCGTTCCTTTAACGGACAGGGCTCGAGAGATTTCAGCCTTTGTCACTCCGTCCGGGTTGTACGAGTACAATGTTATGCCGTTTGGGATGAAAAATGCACCAGGGACATTTCAACGGATGATAGACGCTGTGATAAAGGGGTTAACCCACACCAAGGCTTATCTTGACGATGTGGTGGTTTGGAATGACACCTGGGGGGAGCACCTGGAGGCTGTAGAAAATCTGTTTACCCAAATGTCGGCAGCCCACCTTACAGTAAACCTCGCAAAGAGTGAATTTGGTCATGCCACGATCACCTATTTGGGGTATGTGGTGGGAGAAGGGCAGTTGGCCCCTGTGCAGGCGAAGGTCCGGGCTATTTCCGAGGTCCCTGTACCCTACAATAAAAGGGCCCTGAGGAGGTTTTTGGGCATGGTGGGATACTATCGGAAATTCTGTAAAAATTTTGCGGACATTACGCTCCCCCTTACAAAACTCCTACGGAAGGAGGAAAAATTTGAGTGGGGTCATTCTTGTCAGGATGCCTTTGAAAAGTTAAAAGCCATATTGTGCCATGACCCTGTGTTAAAAGCACCCGATTTGTTAGCCCCCTTCTCCTTGGCAACGGACGCCAGTGATGAGGCTGCAGGAGCGGTCCTCTTACAGCAAGCCGGGGATGGAGTGGAGCACCCGGTAGCATATTTCTCTCGGAAGTTCAATGTACACCAGAGGAATTACTCTACCGTGGAAAAGGAATTGTTGGCACTTGTGCTGGCGATACAACATTTCGAAGTGTACATTTGTCCAGCGCAAAAACCCCTAGTGGTCTATACCGTTCACAACCCGTTGGTATTCCTGGCCAATATGAAAAATAAAAACAGGAGGTTATTAAGCTGGAGTCTGATGCTGCAAGAATTCGATATTAAGATACAGCACATTAAGGGGAGTGATAATGTGCTAGCGGATTGTTTATCTAGATGCTGAATTAAATGTATAACTGTATAGCTCTGTAGTGAAACGAAAAGCTTGTGTATTGTGTTAGATTTTAAAATCCAGTAAGACTCTGTATTACTTCGTTTCCACCACTGGTGAAAACGCTTTGAAGAAAGGGGATGTTATGAATGTACCACAGCTCTGAGGGACCGAAGGGTGCGGGACCAGCCCCCTCCTTCCGGAGAATCGCAAGATCGCTATTAATTCGGGTCTTGGACCCAGGAAATGAGAGACAATGCAACGGATTTGACCATTGTTCTTAGAGGCACCTGTGTGAATTGCAACTCTATAGTACGTGCCAGCTATCAGGGACATGGACACCCTCGGGCAATGTGGGGTGGGGATTGTATCACCCTACCTTGATGACATTTTCAAATCTGCCAGTCATGATAAAAAGGAGACTGCAGGAGGCAGTACTCCAGCGACGCCCCAGACGGAGACACCATCGCTCATTGCTCCCATAAGGACGGGAAGCTGTTCGGGAGCCACGTGTGATTCGGTTTCCCCTAGCTTGGGACACGCGTGGCTGATAACCCCGAAAAGGATTCCGAACTGACAGCGGGGAACTCACGTTCCCAATTCAACGCTTTGAGTCCAAAAGGCTAGCAAGTTTATTTTCTCTCTCCAACCCGTGAACACCCAGCGGTCCCTCAAACGGCTAAAAGCCTTCATGAACTGGCAAGACTTTTATATTTCCATTGGACAATAGTCTTACCCCCAAACGATAGAGCTACTTCTTATTGTTGATTACTACTATACCCGCGCTTTAGATTGAGTATTGACGACGTATATTATCTGAATGTTTGTATTAACCTTACTTTTGTGCCCCTTTATAAATAAAAACGTTTAAAAATAGTACCATCAGACTTCAGCAGACCTCTCTATCTTTGCTGGTAAGTGACACAGTTACGGGGTTCGTAACAATATTCAAATATGATTTAGGAACTGGGGTTTCATTTGCATTACAGGCTAACACTTCAGTACCGGCATTGCATAAGGAGGAATTGGTTCCTCAAGTGTACTCTGCCATAAAATCATGCTAATCTAACTGTAATCCCAGGCCTACATTCTCACTTATCCTTAGGAACATTTCATTTCCTTGTTCAACAAGGATCTAACTCTAGCTTTAAAATATTCAGATTCTAGAATGCTCTTCCTTATAAAGAAGGTGGAAGGAAAGGCTCATCGTCCCTGGCTTTATTTCCTGTTACTTGCCACGTCAACAATGTTACAGTGGAAGCTTGGTTCTCATTACTGATACTAAATCTCAGTTTCACTCTTCTGCACTGGGATTTACCTTGTTTTCGACACTTCTCCTTATTTTACCTCATTTCAAGTTCTCTACTGATCTTCTTAACACTATAAAAGGGTTCCCATCAAGATAATGCTGCTGATTGCCTCTGCAACATTTCACTTCTCTTTCAAAGTAGCATAGCAGGTTGTGTTCTCAGTTTCTTTCCATACATGATCCCTGATATTCAAGATCACCCCTTTGACTATGTTACCTCACATGTTACTTCCAATGTGTTACGAACCCCGTAACTGGGTCACTTACCAGCAAAGATAGAGAGGTCCGTTGAAGTCTGATGGTACTATTTTTAACAGTATTTATTAGTAAAAATACACAAAAATATTATCAATGCAAACATACAGATAATATACGTCGTCAACACTAAATCTAAAAGTGCGGGTATAATAATAATCAATAAGAAATAGCTCTATCGTTGTCTAGGGGATAATGTATTGTCTGGTGGAAATATAAAAGTCACTCAGTTCATGCAGGCTGCAGCCTTTGGGGACCGCTGGGTTTGCAATGGTTGGAGAGAGAGAGAGATTTTGAGAAACTTGCCGGCTTTCCTTTTATGATTTCGATCCGTCAGAGTCTCGTTGGTGCGGCCGTTCACTTGTGGCCTCTCCTTTAGCTAAGCCGTTCTTCCGAGGCGAGCCCGCCAATCCCAGGCAAGGGAAGGACGCACACGAGCCCCCCACTGGCTGTCGCTATTAAACGCTGTCACTGGATTTCCAGCGTTTCTCCTGGTGCGTCTAAAGGGGTTGTTCCCCAGACCCTCTTTTATCCTTACTCACGGGGTCTCAGATGTCAATCAGGTTGGGATGATGCAATCCCTCAACCAGCCCACTCTGGTCGTCCCCTGAGGGCTTCAATGAATAGTACAGTACTCAATACACAATTCCGTCTCCAAGAGACAATGGCCGTTATCAGTGGCTTTGTTTCGCTGAGGCCAGGACACATTCCAAACCTTGTGGATTCTCTCTCATTTCCTGGGTCCCAGACCCGAATTAATAGCGATCTTGCGATTCTCAAAAAGGAGGGGGCGACTTTGTACCCTTCGGCCCCTCAGAGTTGCGGCACATTCGTAACAAATGATACAATCTCACATTGGACATGCCACTTATCCCCTTCCCCACAAAATGTACTCCTGTTTCCCAATGCAACTTCTTTGTACATCCACCCCAGAAATTCCCTTGTCCCCATTTGTTTATATTTGTATGATCAAAGTATCACTGTCTTCTGTTTGGCTTTCCTTACCATAAGTGCTTCTACAACAAATGATCTGCCAAACCACACTTGTGATGCCATCCAATACTCCTTCATCCTAAACTTTCTCTCTCCCCTGTAGTCCTCACTTCTATTTCCTACAGGAACTAAAGTGCACATATCGTAGAAAAATTGCTTACAGATTTAATGCAAAATGTGATACATAAATTGCTGACTTCTTATCAAACTACCCATGATATAATTTTAAACCTAAAATGCAAAAGCAGACCTTGTGTGCTTCACTTCAACCTTAAACATTGCTTCCAATGAATTACAAGAACTTATGGATCTTCACTATTCCAGGAGCTGCTTTAACCACTTTCCTCATTTCATTTGGTCCATTAGGCTAAACATTCTGCAAAGCACCCATCAGACAGCTTTACTTCAGGTCGTCTTTGTCTCCCCTCATGACTTTATTCAGAACACCCACCCTTGACAATAGTCACCCAAAATTGTACAATTCCATCTTGCAATGAAGGATATATCTCTAATCCTCTCCCTTTTCTTACATCTCACCTTTTGGCAACCTTTTAAATTAAACAGTCAAGTGCAGTAGGGTATGCCAAAACACACTTTTGCCTGCATCACTGAACTTCTCCGTTCTTCGTAGTTACATATTCAGTACAGAATAAGTAGAAATTTCACACAAATAAATTATAGGAAGCCCAAAGCTGCAATCTTCAGATGTAGCCCCAAACTCCTGATTTTCTCTTTCTCCCTGGTGTTTGGACAGGACTTAAAAAGCTTGTTTTCATTATATGGTATGAAATATAAATCAGCTGTGGTTCACCAACCCTGAAGGCTCACCAAAGTTATTTATTTCCATCTCCAATTCCATTTGCTGCTGAAATTTTCAACTTCACCTTTGTAAGTGCTGGTGTATATTATAGGCAGCCAGTACCATAGTAGTTACCACAAAGCTTTACAAAACTAATTATAAGGCTGAGTTTAATCGCCTCAGGTGTTTGCACGGAGTTTGTACGATGTTCCCATGGCCCTGTGGGCTTCCTCCAGGTGCTTTGTTTTCCACCCATATCCCAAAAAAGATGTACGCTTAAGGGTCAATCACAAACAAGAGATTCTGCAGATGCTGGAAATCCAAGCAACACACACAAACTAGACACAGCCTGCCTGCTATGTTCCTCCAGCATTTTGTGCATGTTGTACGATTAAGGTTGGTGAGTTTTGGGCATGCCATGTTGGTGCCAGAAGCAGGGCAACACTTGCAAGCTGCTCAGCACCATACTCACTGATTTGATTTGACACAGACAATGCATTTCACTGTTTATTTTGATATACACATGTGATAAATAAAGCCAATCTTCAATCTTATTAACTTTTCCAACTTTGGGCTCCTAAAGATTTCCAGCTTTAACAGCTCCGTCACTAGCTATAGAACCTTAAAATAGCAAGGGCTCAAACTCTGGAACTACTTCCTGAATTTCTCCTAATCTCTATGGCCCCCTTGACGCACTACTTAGAAGTTACCTCTGACTTGTGTACCCATGGCTCCATTGGCTTATCTTAATGCATTAAAAAACTGGCACGCGATATACAACACAGTGCAGATGTTAATCAAAGTGATTTTTCTAACTTAATTTTGCTTTATTTGTTTGTGGGATGTACGCATTGTTGGTAGCTTTAACATTCATTGCCCAATTCATAAAATGCAACATACCTTGAAATTAATTTGTTTTGCTAATTCCTTGGCCTCGACATCAGCTGGACTTGGAATGCTACTCTCTGTGGATGCAAGCAGGGCTGACCTCATACGAGAGCCACAAATGTCACAGCTGAAGTCCTGGGACCTAAATAAGTAATATTAAGTATTGTCTTTTAGCAGAACTTTTCTATCAGGAAAACTCATGACTTGCTGCAATTTGTTTATTGTAACAACAGTTATAATTAACCTAAATATTCTTAAACAAGTGGTCCCTTAGTAGATTTCTTTTTTCAGAGCAGGACCTTACACCAGTTAGGCACAGATTACACAATTTAAATATTCCAATTGTTCACATATTTGAGTATAATTTGACACAGTGCTATCACAATATTAAATGCACTGATTTGCAATGAGCACTACAACCCACACTTGCCGATAACAGAACAGTACAGTAATACATTTTAAAAGGCAGTTGGACAGATACATGGATTGGAAAGATTTAGAAGGTTATTGACCTTACACTGACAAATGGTACAAACTTAGATAGAACACTTTGGTTGGCATAGACCAGTTGAGCCTGTTTCCAAGCAGTATGATTCTATAAACTCTATATTAGAAAATTTTGCATTTGGGGAAATGGAAGTAGTTTCTATCTATATTGCATCAATAACAAAGAAATAAAAACCTTTTACAACTGAACCAAAATAAAAATGAGGAAATAATTAAATTTGCAACATTAGACTATGATTCTATACAAAGCAACAAGGATGTGATGTTTGTGGCTGCCAAGACTTTCCAACAAGGGCAGCAGAATTTATATGGGTTGGAGTTGATGCAGGACGGAGAATATGAAGCCACCTAAGAGTGCTTTGGAATAGATAAAAATAGATTTGGAACAAAAAAATAACACTGCATATAAAACTAAGAAACATGGGATGGCTGTGTAAATATGCTGTACTGTATCTGCTCTATGATATGCTGTGCTGCTTTGTAAAATAAGAATAAATAATAATAAAAATTTGAATTACAAAAAAAAAACACTGCAGATGTTAAATATCCAAAATTTAACAACACGAAAGATATTGGAAGATGCCAGAGAACTAAGTACTTGCCACATTTTCAGTTTTATCAGAAAAATTAAATTTTGAAATACAAAAGATGAGAAAGAACAAGCTACAACAGAAATTTATTTAGATGAGAGTTCTGACTTAAAGTGTGAACAAAGCTACAAACTCTGTCCTGGAGACTGCACACAGTCCAGTAGTCTTTTTAAGCCACCCCATAATTTCAACATTAAATGCAATAGGCCATAATCAATGAAAGGACAGGATAACCTGCCATACCCAAGCTATTATATAACAAATGTGACACAGTTCTGAAAAGTTGCCTTAATCAATATGCAGAGGTCCCAACTCAAGAGAGCGTGATACTGGATTTCCTCTTAGGGAATCTGAAAGAAGTACGTGTAGAGGAATACTTTGGATCTTGCGACCCTAATTCCTTTAGCTTCAAGATAACTATTGAGAAGGATAGGACTGTCCTAGGGTTAAGATTCAAAATTGGATAAAGATCTGGATCTGGCAGGTGTCAATTGGGGTGATTTTCAGCAAAGAGAAGCTTGGTAAGTGGGTAACATTCACAAGTGAAATACTGAAAGCACAGAATTAGTATGTACCTGTGAGACCAAAATGAAAGGCTAACAGATTTAGAGAACCTTGGTTATTGAGGGATTCTGAGGTCCTGGTAAAGGTTAAGAAGGAAGTGCAAATTAGGTATAGGCACTTAGAATCAAATGAGATACTTGCAACGTAAAAAAATTGCAAGAGAACATTTAGGAGAGAATTCAGGAGGGCTAAAAAAGAACATGATGTTGCTCTGGCTTACAAGGTGAAAGAGAATCCCAAGGGCTTATATACAGCAGCTCTATTAAGAGCAAAAGTTTAGAAAGGGACAAAATTTATAAATAATCTGTATGGTCATCTACGCATGGAGCCAAAAGAGATGGTGGAAGATCTTAAAAGAAATTTTGGAATCTGTATTTACTTAGGAGTCAGACACAGGCAGAAGAGTAGCGAAGTCATGCCCAGTATCCGGATTACAGAAGAGAAGGTACTTGTTGTCCTGAGACGAATAAGGGATGCATAAATCCCGAGGACCTGACTAGGTGTCTCCTCATACTTTGTGGAAGGCTAAGACAGAAATTGCAGGGACCCTAGCAGAGATATTTAAAGTACCCATAGCCACAGGTGAAGTGGTGGAGGGCTGGAGGATTTCTAATGTTTTTCAGTTGTTTAAGAAAGACCATAAGAACAAACTGGAATTTTATAGGCGGGTAGCCTGACATCAATCATGGGTAAGTTAATAGAAGTTATTCTAAGGGACCTGATATATATGTAAGTATATGGACAAGGCCTAATGGGGGATATTCAACATGGCTTTGTGCATGGCAGGTCATGGCTAACCAATCTTAGACACTTATGAGAAAGTTACCAAAATGGTCAATGAAGGAGTGGACAATGTCAACATGGTTGTTACCAAGGCCTTTTGATAAAGTCCCGCATGGGAGACTGGTCCAGAATGTTAAGTCACTTAGCATTCAGGATGATGTAGTCAACTGGCTTTGACATTGGCTTAGTGGAAGAAGCCAGATGGTTATCACTCTGACTGGAAGCCTCTTACTAGTGGTGTGCCACAGGGATTGGTGTGAGGTCCATTGTTGTTTATCATCTATATTAATCATTTAGATGACAATGTGATAAACTGGATTAACAAATTTATGGTTGCCACCAAGACTGGTGGACAGTGATGCAAAGCGATCTGGACCAATGGAAAAATAGGCTGAAAAATGACAAACAGAAATTAATGCAGATAAATGTGACCTATTGCACTTTGGGTGGGAAAACTAGGGCAAGACTTACACAGTAAGACATTGAGACGTGCAGAAGAACAATGATCTGGAATACAGATCCATAATATTTGAAGGTGACATCACAGATGGATAGGATCATAAACAAAGGTTTTGGCACACTGGCTTTTATAAATCAGGGCAATGAATACAGAAGTTGGGATGTTACGTTGAAGTTGTACAAGACAGTGGAGAGGCCAAATTTGGAATATTGTGTACAGTTCTGTCATCTATCCTCAGGACAGATATCACTAAGCTTAAAAAGAGTGCAGAGAAAATTTACAAGGACGCTACCAAGACTTGAGGGAAAGGTTGAAAAGATTAAAACTTCATTCACTCGTCTGCAGGAGAATGAGGGAGATCATATAGAGGTATATAAAATTCTGAGAGGTATAAATAGGGTGAATGTTTACATTTTTCCCCTCAGAATAGGTGAGACTGGAACGACAGGTGAAACAGGTGAACGACAGAGACAAAGGTGAAATGTTTAAGGGGAATCTGAGTGGGAACTTTTTCACTCAGAGGAATGGTGTGTGTGGCATATAGCACTTCCACGTGCAGCTTATGCGAGTTCAACTGTAACATTTTAGAAACATAGAAAACCAACAGCACATTACAGGCCCTTCGGCCCACAAAGCTGTGCGGAACATGTCCTTACTTTAGAACTACCTAGGCTTACCCACAAGCTCTCTATTTTTCTAAGCTCCATGTAGTCATTCAGGAGTCTCTTAAAAGACCCTATTGTTTCCGCCTCCGCCGCCGCCGCCGGCAGCCCATTCCACGCATTCACCACTTTCTGTGTAAAAAACTTACCCCTGACATCTCCTCTGTACCCACTTCCAAGCACCTTAAAACTATGCCCTCTCATGCTAGCCATTTCAACCCTGGGCAAAAGCCTCTGACTATCCACACGATCAATGCCTCTCATTATCTTGTACACCTCTATCAGGTCACCTCTCATCCTCCATCGCTCCAAGGAGAAAAGGCTGAGTTCACTTAACCTATTCTCATAAGGCATGCTCCCCAATCCAGGCAACATCCTTGTAAGTCTCCTATGCACCCTTTCTATGGTTTCCACATCCTTCCTGTAGTGAGGCAACCAGAACTGAGCACAGTTCTCCAAGTGCAGACTGACCAGGGTCCTATATAGCTGCAACAGTACCTCTCGGCTCTTAAACTCAATCCCATGGTTGATGAAGGCCAATGCACCATATACCTCCTTAACCACAGAGTCAACCTGCGTAGCAGCTTTGAGTGTCCTGTGGACTCTGATCCCAAGATCCCTCTGCTCCTCCACACTGCCAAGAGTCTTGCCATTAATGCTACATTCTGCCATCATATTTGACCTATCAAAACGAACCACCTCACACTTATCTAGGTTGAATTCCATCTGCCACTTCTCAGCCCACTTTTGCACCTATCAATGTCCCGTTGTAACCTCTGACAGCTCTCCACACTATCCACAACACACCCAACCTTCGTGTCATCAGCAAATTTACTAACCCATCCCTCCACTTTCTCATCGAGGTCATTTATAAAAATCAGAAAGAGTAGGGGCCCCAGACCAGATCCCTGAGGCATCTCCATGCAGAATATGACCCATATACAACCACTCTTTGCTTTCTGTAGGCAAGCCAGTTCTGGATCCACAAAGCAATGTCCCCTTGGATCCCATGCCTCCTGACTTTCTCAATAAGCCTTGCATGGGGTACCTTATCAAATGCCTTGCTGAAATCCATATACACAACATCTACTGCTCTTCCTTCATCAATGTGTTTAGTCACATCCTCAAAAAAATTCAATCCGGCTCCTAAGGCACAACTTGCCTTTGACAAAGCCATGCTGACTAATCCTAATCATATTATGCTTCTCCAAATGTTCATAAATCTTGCCTCTCAGGATCTTCTCCATCAACTTATCAACCACTGAAATGAGACTCACTTATCTATAATTTCCTGGGCTATCTCTACTCCCTTTCTCAAATAAGGAAACAACATCCACAACCCTCCAGTCCTCCAGAACCGCTCCCGTCCCCATTGATGATGCAAAGATCATCGCCAGAGGCTCAGCAATCTCCTCCCTTGCTTCCCACAGTAGCCTGGGGGTACATCCCGTCCAGTCCCGGTGACCTATCCAACTTGATGCTTTCCAAAAGCCCCAGCACATCTTCTTCCTTAATATCTACATGCTCAAGTTTTTCAGTCCACTGCAAGTCATCCCTACAATCGCCAAGATCCTTTTCTGTAATAAATACTGAAGCAAAGTATTCATTAAGTACCTCTGCCATCTCCTCTGGTTCCATACACACTTTTCCACTGTCACACTTGATTGATCCTATTCTATTTTAAGAGAAGTTTGGATAGGTACAGGGATGAGGTGTATGGAGAGCTGTGGTTGGGATTCGGCAGAAGACCAGGCTGGAATGAGTCAAAAAGCCTGTTTCTCTGCTGTAGTGTTCTATGACTCTATAGCTCTAAATACTAGTGCCCAAATAGATTTAAATTGTAAATTGATAATAACTAGCCAATTACTTTCACCATTAAGAATGAAAATAACAAGAGCTAATTAATCCAACAGTGTTTGAAACCATCAGCTCTGGGACACAAGTTCTTCAGTTTATTCAATATTCCATTTCTACATTGTAATTCATCAATCTACTTTAGTTTCCTTGATATTCAACTACCTTGATAAAGGATTCTCAAACCCAATACATTTTGCATACTATGTTTTTAGTATTCAATAATAGTTAAAGGCTTTAAAAACAAATATACATTTTGTTCACAGAAAATTATCTTTGGTTAGAAGATAATTGGGGTGACTGGAACAATTTGCTTCAAATAACCAAAACATTCCCTAGAAATTGAATATTTGTTTAATACACATACAGCAAAATCTTACTTTTTGGCTAGTGTTTTTCTCTCATCAGGTGTGTAATCCAGAGAACCAATAGCTCCTTCTCCTTTTGTTGGCATGAAACCAATGATAGCCAATAATGCAGTCCGTACTAAGAAAAAAATACACGTTTAAGGAGTTACTTCATTAAATTTAAATGTAAGTAATTTTTTTTACTCTAAGTCTGTATCATACAACATATTGCTACAAGTTAAACAATTTAGAGATCGACAGGTCTATTAAGATACAGACACTCTCAGGTTTGGATTGGCACATTTCTTGCAGCAAATCATTCGTGAACTCGAAGGGAGAAACACCCAATGCTGTGTGACTGAAACAAAAAAAAATTGGATAAAACAAAAAAAAATCTCGTAATTCAGTGCATAAAGCTTCAATTATATAGCACGAGTATTAACAGTATTAGTGGCTCATGGTACAAAAGTTTTGGAAGTAATGATTTACATGTTGAACCTGGATTTTTAGGTGATACTCACTACTCCAGGATGGTTGCCAGGTTTCCGGATGATGTCCAGAAATGCTCAGACAAATCTTCTTTCCTACTTCAAACCTTCCATTAGGCTAAAACGAAAAAAAAATCTGGTCAAGTTGCAGTAGCAAACAATTAATAATCTATGATGGCTGTTAGTGAAACTTCTGATCATTTCCAGTTGGTCTTAACATTTCTAAGTCAAAGCAAAATATCAAAATACATTGACTGCATTTAGGAATGTTACTAATTCAACTGTTCATTCCAATTTTCCAGAAACCTAGTCAACTACTGTACATCTTTGATAAGGGGGAAAAGAATTTTTGCACTTTCAGCTTAGATTAGGAACCAGTTTTGTGGTTCATGCTCTGATATTGCCAGAAAAAAAACATAAAAGAGCTAGAAAAGACAGATTTCTTTAATTTTTAAATGATAGGGCAAAAAGACAAAAAAAAATTGCATGTGTTAATGAGCATGAGCGTTGATTTACTGTTGCTGAGCTGCCAATAAACCCTCAGCATTAAATGTAAAGCATTGTTTTATAAACAGCAGCATAGAGATCTACAACACTACATGGCTTACAATTACAGGCTAAATCATGGCACACAATACAAATGAATGCCTGCTAACTAAATTCAGTATCAGCTCTCTGTGACATACTAGATCATGAATTATACTGATTATCTTAGAATACACACCATATTGAAAACTAGTAGTTCCAACATCTTCCGATGGGAACAATTCTTCACTATTTAGCAGTTAGGCAACGCAACAATTTTTGCAAATAGGAAAAATTTCACTATTTCTGTTTGTACCCTCCCAAAATAGTTACATTTTGATTTAAAACAATTGGCATCTCAACATCCAGATCAGTGGTAAAGGGAACCAAGTCTAATGTAGGCGACTACGCATACAGTAGAGTTCAACGTTGCATCTTAATTTCAATGTTTCTATAAGGTGGCATATTTTGGATGAGAAATTAATGAAAGCCAATGTCAAAATGAATGCAAAGGATACAACACGATGGTAAGGGAGTTTGTGAAATGTACCAACCAACATCAATCTTACAACCAGCTAAAATCAAAACTGCCATGGTTGATGAAACCAGGCAAGGGTTTAAATATTCAATTGCTTGTAATACAATCCACTGATGGGACATGGATAACATTTTAAAAAACGTAAAATAACCTTACTGTTAGAAGAATAATGCTGGGTGGTTTCATGGGATATTCAGGTGGAAGGACAATTCGGCCATGGTATACACCACCATCAAAGTCAGAATCTGGAGGACCTCTGACAGTGAAATGCCATTCAAATAGATTATCCTAAAAATGAAGAACAAAACAATGAGATTACAAATGGCAACATGAGCATGTTTTTATTCATATTAAGTCATAAGAAGGTACAGGGAAAGTCACGAAAGGTAGAATATGTTTGCAATTAAGTATGCAAGTGTTTATCCACATGGGAAGATAAGCAGCATTCACTTTTTAGTGTCATGACTAAATCATTATGCTGCACTTTTTAAATACACCAAGCGTTTCACAGAGCTATTTGTTCCAAAAGATATAAGCTTCCAACTCTCTAGCCCTTAGATATTCATTGTCCCTCCCCAGCCCCTGAATTAGCCAGAGTGATCCTATATCTGGACTAATTTCACTTACCCAGTATCCAAAATCCATTAATCACTAAAGACCAGAGTCAAAGCCAGAGGCCAGTAATTAGTAGAATTCTTGGCTGCTTATTCCTCTTTTTAACTAGACAAGAACTAAGGCCACTGATGTCCCCGTGGGAGTACGTTGTGCCTGGGAGCACACTGGAAAAAACATTGTAATGATGGGCAACTGTGGGCTAAGATCACCAGTCATTGGAAGAATCTGCTATATCTATGGCTTGAAATTTGTTCTCTGTAGCATAAGACAGCTTCTGATTGCAGCTCATGGTTCACTTCACAAGCCTGTCAGCAGAGACTTCCACTAATTTAATGGTATTTCCCAGTATGATGCACCCAAGTTGAGTATTTGAATTAATTTTGTATTCCATAACAGCTCTAAAATCTCAGCCTATACACTCACTTTTAATGAATTCTACTGTAATATACTGTTCAATCATATTAAAAAAACAAATTGCATGTTGTAAGTGAAATTACAAATCATAACACACTGAATTATGACTACAGATAAAGTGATCTTGTTGAAACAATTGCCTCATGGAACCACAGGAACAAAAAAGTATAGGTAAGCTGCTACTGGGTACTTTTCTTTAAACTACTAGGTACTCGGTTCTATGGGATCTTTAAAACAAAAACCTCATCCATCACTTATGATCCAGCTATTTTTAAAAAACTTCCAGGAAAGACAATGTCTGTAATTCAGCCATTCATTACAATTTACTCAAACCAATCAATCTAAATTTTAAAAATAGTTTTAAAATAACAATATTAAAATTCAGGTGCACTTTCAAAAATGTAGAAAGCAAAAGGATAGACACTTAAAAGCCTGCTCTCTTAGGCAGCACCCAGAAAATGAAAAGCTCCACGTACTGGACAGTGTAGGAATGGTATGTTAGGAAAAGAGTACCATTTCTCCATACCATGAGCAAAAACACACCAGATAATTCTTTCGAGTTTTAAAAGTCTCACCTCCAAAGGCTGAGCATGGTACTGCTCTGTGGGGTCTTTTAGTTCTTGTGCTTCTTTCATTAAACGCTTAACAGCTTTAAAATTTAAAAAAAAGATAATTCAACATCAAATACAAAACCTCCATAATGGTGTAAACAAGCAACTGAGAGTTTTAGATCACTGAACATCATATTTTGATGACTATATTTTACATTATTTTAAAAATGCTAAATCTGGAGCAAGTGTTATAACTTAATCACTTTATTCAAATGTAGAAAACAATTAAAGCAATTAAAATCAACGCACACAAAATGCTGAAAGAACTCAACAGGTCAGGCAGCATTCACGGAAATGAACAAACAGTCAATGTTTCAGGACAAGACCCTACTTCAGGTCCAAGAGGACCTCAACCTTGTCACAGGGTCAAAGGGTAAAGGTCAGAATGAGAGTGGTCCACCGATCCTCCAGGTTCGAGGTTTCAGCTCAGGGGCAACAACCCTGACTGGTCAAAACAAATTGTTACAGAAACAGTAATGAAGAATCCTGTATCTATGTACGATGGTATTCCTTAGTCTCCATAAGGTATTTGCATGACTGATTGTACTGAAAACTGAGGGGTAGCTACTGGCCCAATGAAGGAAACCCTGAACACCACCAAGACCAAGACCAAAATTGTTTTTTGGAATGTACGAACCATGTATAACACTGGCAAGCTAGCACAAATAACTGCAGAAATGCATCTGTTACAACCTACATATACTGGGCATCAGGAAAAGCAGATGGACAGTGTCCGGCAGATTAAAGGCAGCAACTGTTGAAACAGTTTTATACTCAGGAAGGAAAGATGGTCAGCATCATGATAGTGCAGCTGTCATTTTGAAGAGGGGCATTGAGAAGTGCTTGCTGGAGTAGAAACCAATCAACAGTAGGCTGATCAGAGTCAGGCTAAAAGGGAAGCAAATGAACATGACTGCGATCCAGTGCTATGCTCCAACTAACGATTGTGACATTGAAGAAAAGGACATCTTCTACAAACAGCTGCAATCAGAGATAGATTTAAGACTGTGTCATGACATCATCCAAATGCCAAAGTTTGGAAATAACAACTCACACTTCACTAGGGTCATAGGCATGTATGGATGTGGAATGATGGATAACAATATTTGACAAAGTGGTCCTGCAATTTACAACGGGTCCACCAATGTAGAGGCCGGCTGGTGGCATAGTGGCATCAGTGCCAGACTTCGGAGCGAAGGCTCCCGAGTTTGAATCCAACTGGTTCGTTTGCATGCTTTCGATCCGTGCTGGGTTGAGCGTCAAGCTAGCAACTCGGCCTCGTAAAAACAAGAAAGCCTGCTAAAAAAGAAAGCCGTCACGATGGCATCCCGATGACTCCACTGGGAGTTAAGGGCTTTCTTCTTCTTCTACCAATGTAGAGGAGGCTCCAATGGTAGCATGAGACATAATAGGTGACCCCAGCGGATTCACAGCCGAAGTGTTGCCTCACCTAAAGGACTGTTTGGGGCCCTGAATGGAGTTGAGGAAGGATGTAAATAGGCAGGTATAGCACTTTGGCCGCTTACAGGATGGAGATTAATGGGGAGGGACAGATGGGACAAAGGAATCATGGAGAGAGCAATCCCTGTGGAAAGCAGGGTAAGGTAAAGATGTGTATGGTGGTAGGATCCCTTTGGAGAAGGTGGAATGTGTTGGATGCGGAGGCTCATGACGTGGTAGATAAGAACATGAGAAACTCTATCATGTTAGGATAGTGGGAAGATAGGGTGAGGGAGGGTGTCCAGGAAATGGAGGAGCTGCAAGTGAGGGCAGCATCAATAGTAGAGGAAACCCCATTCTTTGAAGAAGCAGGATATCTCCGATGTCCTGGAAAGGAGAACCTCATCCTGTAAACAGAAGTGGTGGAAGACAAAGGAACTGAGAAAAGGGTATAGCACATTGTTACAGGAGACAGGGTGGGAATAAGTATAGTCAAGATAACCATGGGAATTGACAGGCTTATAAAATATGTCAGTAGACTGGCTCCAGATATGGAAACAAGAGATTGAGAAAGATGATAGAGGTGTCAAAAATGGACCAGGTGAATTTAAGGGCGGTAGAAGTTGGAGCCATAGTTGATGAAACTGACGAGCTCGGCACGGGTGCATGAAGCACCACCAATACAGTTGTCAATGTAATGCAGGAAGAGTTGGGGAGCACTGCCGGGGAAGGCTTAGAACATAAGACTGTTCAACGAAAAGGCAGGCATAGCTGGGCCCATGTGAGTTCCATGGCTACCCGTCAAGTCTAGAGAAAGTGGGAAGAGTCGAAGGAAAAATTGTTGAGGGCGAGGACCAGTTCTGCTAGAAGAAGGTGGGTGGGAGTGGAGGAGAACCGGTTGGTTCTTTTATTGACAAAGAAGCGAGGAGCTTTAAGGTCTTCTTTTTGGGGGATAGAAGTATATAGGGACAGGACATCCATGGTGAAAATGAGGCAGTCAGGGCCAGGAAATTGAAACTTAGTGAGGAGGTAGCACGAGAAGTGTTGCAGATGAAGGTGGGAAGGGATTGAAACAAGGGGGATAGAATGGAGTCGAGATATGAAGACACGAGCAGGAAGACACAATGGGCCTACCCAGATAGTCAGGTTTGTAGCAAATAAAATGATAGGATTACAAGGGACTTAACTGAATAGCACATTGCCATTTGCAATGTGACTTTCAATCCAACAAGAGCAGCTCGAGTTAACCAACCTTATTAACATAGGCAAAATTATACCATTTCCCACAATAGCATCAATGTGGATAAAATGATGCCCTGCAAATATTTTCAAAGAACTAGAAATCTCCTTCTTTGCTTGCTTGGCCTGTAACTATCAGCTAATCCACTGCTGAATCCTCTGTTCATGTACGTTTTGTTGTTCCTTTCTGTGGCTTGTGGCACATCAGGTGAAACTTGGCCGTTTATTTAGTATTTCTTTCTGTTTTTTTAAAAATAAGGCCGAGTTGCTAGCTCGGATGACATCCATCCCAACATGGATGGAAAGCATGTAAGGAGCCAGCTGGATTCCAACCCCGGACCATGCACCTCAAAGCCTGGTGCGGATGCTGCTACACTACTAGCCGATGTATGCTTTCCCTCCCAATCATCCTGGTGTCATCCCACCTAACCACTTCTTGAGCTCATCAAAAGTTCTGTAGCCTGCACCTTACCTCACACAAGGTCCCAGCATTCATCTAAGTTGACTTGAGTCAGAAAACATTTGTTTTAAGTTTATTGTCTTTTTTAATTCTAACTACAACCCCCTTCATTCCCAAGAGCTATTTGTACTGTTCTACCTCTGATATTCTGTTTATCCTCAAATTTTACTTCATCTCACATGGTGACTGAAACCTCTCCAGCGCTTTCTTTCCAGATAATCTTTACAGTATCCCTTTAACTAAACTTTCAGTCACATTTTTAAAAAACTCCTTTTGTGGCTTGGCCTCGTAACTACTTTGATAACTCCTGTGAAGCACCTTAAGCTACCCTGCTAGATTAAAGCTGTTGCTGTGGCAGTTTCTACTGCTGATATCAATCAAAATGTTTCTGTCTTAGGTAAAACAGTATATTTACAATGCTTCCAGCTCACCCATCAGATAGTTGTTCAGCCTGCCCAACTTCAGATCCCATAAGTGGACAGCTTAGTCCATGACCTGTGGCCACCATGTATGTCAACTTGTCAAACAAACAAAGCTTAAAAACAACTCAAGCAACTATGTGATACAGGGATAGCAAAACAACAGGAAGAAGATTTATTTGGAGATTTTGACCCAGGAGGTGGCTGCATTCATTAGATTAAGTTGTGCTTTACATTTGATTAATGAACACAGGTACTTGTCACACAAGTACAGGAATCTCAAAGGTGGAGAAGCTTCAGCTCACACAGTGACAAAGGAATTTGCTGTGTGAATTGATGAAAGACTTTAATAATGATAGAGAAACTGATTACAGTGTTTAATAGTAAAGGTGAAAAACTAGAAAGCAAAAGGAATTTGTTAGTTTTATATCCTATACTTGCTAGAACAGACTGAAATCTATGATAACCGAAAAGTGCATGGTACAAATCACAAACTGGCCAATGACACATTTCTGAGAAACTTCCTGAAGGAAGGTCACCTCTTCCAGCAAGTGACATAGGAAGGGACTTTCCACTATGTCAGCCATCTATTGTATTGCTTTCAGCACTGTTGCCCAACAGTATTGTGGGTATAGTAACACCAGACAGAATGGAACAGCTTAATAAAGCAGCTCATTAACATCTTCTCAAAATCAATTATGCATGGTCATTAAATAATAGTGTTCCTGACAGTAGTTAAACACCTGGAATTAATTTTAACAATCCAGAATAGAATTTAGCTGTTTCTGCAAACTACCAAGTTTGAAGCAATTAACCACAGCAAATCCACAATCACAACATCAAAAAACAGGCAAGGACAACCCGAAGATGAAACCAAATTGCTGGTAGAACTCATTGAGTCATGCCTCCATGACAAATATGTCTATACTACCTCTAAATACCATCTTCCCACCATATCAAATGGAACCACACACATTTTCATACCAACCCAGAAGCCTGGCTACAATAAATTAATGTAAGAAAAAAGAACAGGAAATAAATCATTCTAACTAAATAATATATATTAAGAACACATGGCAAAAAAAAATAGTCTGAATTTTTTTTTAACTTATGGAAATATTCAGCAGGTCAGGAGCATCAGGAGGGAAAGTTAATATTTCAGATTGATATGACTTTTTATTGGAATTATGCAAGGTAAGAAAAGGAAACATTTAATGTTGCAAAGGCAAAGTAGGGAACAAAGGATCTACATCCTATCACACATTCCAGGAGAAGATGGATGACAGTTTTATTAGCACAGAGGGATCTGTCCTTTAACACTGATTTGTCTGGAGGTGGTGTAAATAGAGGAAAAGAAATAAAAATTTCAGAGTGTAAGTAACATTATTGAAATAATAAATCCGCACTTCTTGGATCTGCACTCCCTTTTCGTACATCTAAACTAATTGCTAATCCTGTCATCAGGGCCACCCTGAGAGTGTGGTCTCAGTTCAGAAAGCATAGTGGTCTCCATGCCTTCTCTCTTTCAAGTCCTTTTCTACATAATCATCTCTTCCAGCCTTCTATACATGATTCAACATTTCAAGACTGGTACAGAAAGGGCATCAGATGCTTTAAAGATCTTTTTTTAGACAACTGTTTTGCATCATCTGAACAACTGTCTGCAAAGTTTAATCTACCCAACACTCATTTCTTTAGATATTTGCAAATTGGACATTTTATCCACCCTCTGATACCAAACGTCCCTGAGACACCCGACACAAACTTCACTGATTTGTTTCTGTGTATGAATCCATTGCGTAAAGGTCCAATATCTATTATCTGTGACAAGCTGGCGGCTCTGAAGCAAGCCCCTCTTGACAAAATTAAAACTGCCCGGGAGCAAGATTTAAATTTTTCAATGTCAGAGGATGTATGGGATGAAGTCCTCAAATTAGTTAACTCAAACTCTTTCTGTGCCCACCACTGCCTGTTACAATTCAAGGTCATACACAGGGCCCATGTCTAAAACTAAATTATCTCGCATTTACCCAGATGTTAATCCCTGTTGTGACAAATGCAAAAGGGGCTAGGTTTCCCTTATCCATAGGTACTGGATATGCCCTAGTTTGGAAAAATACTGGAAAGATGTCTTCCAAACTCTATCCCAAATACTTAATTACAATCTGGAACCTAACCCTATGATTGCCCTTTTTGGCACCTCCAGAGAGGTGGACAAGCACCTAAGTTTGACTAAATGTCGCTCACTGTCTTTTGTCTCTCTGTTGGCCAGGCACACAGTTTTGGTCAAGTGGAGGGATGCTGCCCCACCCACCCACGCTCAGTGGCTCAGGGACATCATGTCCAGTCCACACCTTGAGAAGATCCACTACTCAATCCTCAATTCAGAAATAAAGTTCCAAAAGGTGTGGGGACCATTTCTTGAATATTTTCAAAATTCCCAGCTAAACTAAAGGTCCATTCTTTCTCCCTTTCCATCTAATTTCACATAGATTACACACTCTCAACTTCCTCCTAAATCTTTCTTCTTTCACCTTACGTCCTCTAGTTCTGGATTCCCCACATGATTTTACACACCTCTATAAAAATAACCTCTCAGTCTTTCTACACTCTAAGGAATAAAGTCTTAGCTTGTCCAACCTCTCCCCTATATCTTTTGCAGGTAAGCAAAATTGAACACAGTACCCCAAGTGTAGCCTCATCAGCATTCTGTACAACTGCACCATAACCTCTTCATTTTTACATTCAATGCCTTGGCAAACAGTCTTCTTCACCACACCATCTACCCATGACAATACTGCCCAGGGCCATGCCATTCATTGTCACAGTCCTATCAAGAACTGACACTCCAAAGTCCAACCCCTCACACATATCCAAATTAAATGCTATCTGCCATTCTCAGCTGATCAACAGCCCCCTGTAATTTCTGATAACCTTCTTCATTGTCCACTATACTACCTATTTAAGGTGTCATCTGCAAGCTCAGTAACTTGTACATTCTTATCCAAATCATTGACATAGATGACAAAGACCAATGAGCCACTCACCAATCCCTGAGGCACACCACTATTCTTAGAAACAACCTTCTACCATCATGCTCTGCCATGTACAGGTGTCCCCCATTTTTCGAACATTCGCTTTATGACACCTCGCTGCTACGAAAGACCTACATTAGTTACCTGTTTTTGCTAACAGGTGTTTTCACTGTAACGAATAAAGGCAGCACGCGTGCCAAGCAGCCAAGTTCCTCCCCCGGAACTGCATTCAAGCTGGCATTGCTTAAACACATGCCTGTGAGCATCTGTGCTTTATGTCGATTTATTTTGTGCATCCGTTAGCAAGATGAGTTCTAAGGTATCGGAAAAGCCTAAAAGAGCGCGTAAGGGTGTTACACTTAGCATAAAACTAGACATAATAAAGCATTTCGATCGTGGTGAATGAAGTGAGTTTGGCTAAGGAGGCTGGGTTTGTGGAAGTTGACGAAGATGATGTTGAAGGGGTTTTGGCATCCCATGACCAAGAACTCACAGATGAAGAGCTGATGAAGAGGAAAGGATAACAATTGAAACCGAACACAGTAGTGAACAGCCCAAAAGTGAAGTCGTCCAGGAACTGAACGGGAAGCAATTGCGTGAGATTTTCACTGCGATTGACAACGTTGCAATGATTGCAGAAAAGTATGACTTTAATTTTGAAAGGGTACGTAGGTTTAGAGCATATTTGCAGGATGGTTTGAGTGCTTACAAAGAACTGTATGATAGAAAAATGCGCGAGGCTAAGCAGTCACGCATACTGTCGTTTTTCAAGCCTTCCATATCAGCCACAGCAGATGATGAACCTCGACCTTTCAACATCAAGGCAGGCAGACATAGAAGATGACCTGCCTGCCCTGATGGAAACAGACGACGTTGAGATAACACCCCATTCTCCCACCATCCCAACCTCCAATGACTCAGCCTAACACAATGCGGTCACTGTCTTCCCGATTTCGGTAAGTGAAACTACACTGTACATACATTATTTCTACTTTATATAGGCTGTGTATTTTTATGTGTTATTTGATATGATTTGGTAGCTTCATAGCTTAAAGGTTACTGGAAAGAGTGCTTCTGCCGAGAGCGCTTGCGTGAGATTTTCGCTGCGGTGGACAGTACTGAAATGATTGCAGAAAAGTATTCTTACTTTAGATAGTCTGTGTATTTATCAGATCATTCCTGCTTTTACTATATATTACTATTATTTTAGGTTTTACGTGTTATTTGGCATGATTTGGTAGGTTATCTGTTGGGTCTGCAAACGCTCACAATTTTTTCCCCATATATAAATAAATGGTAATTGCTTCTTCACTTTACGACATTCTGGCTTACGAACCATTTCATAGGAACTATCTACCTTCAGATAGCGGGGGAAACCTGTATCCGATTAGCCAGCTCACCCAAGATCCCATGTGATCAGGACAGCCAATCATGTGGAACCTTCTCAAAGGCCTCTCTGAGGAGTTTTGACTAATACTATAAAATTAAAACAAAAATTCACATCTGCAATTTGTCATAAAATATTTTACCACATAATTTGCTTTAGCATTAAGTACAATTTTCTTTTAACATACTCCATCTTCTATTACATTTTTATTAATTAGATAACATTAACTCCTGTGGATCCAGATCTGCTTTAAGCAAAACAGCAGAAAATAGATACTTAGCAAGTTGCACAGTGAGGATCTACAAGTGCGGTTCATCTAATTTTCCTCCTTATCAGTGGAGTACACAGAGACTGCTTTGTAAAACTGTGAAATCGTTACCCATAACCACTATCAACAAAATGTGAATGTTGACCAGTAGTAACCAGAAATCACAAACTGGCTGTTCAGAAATAAAGCAGTGCTGAGAAGCCACATGACTTGTGAGTTACAAAGAAACACTTCAACACATTTTGAGAGAAACATTCTCCCAGATCTCCCACAGAAATTCCAGCAATTTTGTAAAGCTATTGGCCAGACATTTACATTTGCAAGTGTGGACATTTGGAACATTTGGGTTAAACTGAAAGTGCAACTTCCTCAAAGTTGATTGCTGGGAATTACCAAATGCCTTCTTTTGAGAGTGAATGGAATACTTTTGTAGGCACAAACTTCAAGTTATCCTTAATAGCTATTGAATTTGCACTAGTTTAGATCTGGTACACATTTACCAATCCTATCCATATGAAGAATGTGAAGGAGACAGGCATATTGAATTTACTCTCAATGGCTACTTTATTGGGTACACCTGCTCGTTAATGCAAATACCCAATCAGCCAATCATGTGGCAACAACTCAGTGCATAAAAGCATGCATACATAATCAATATGCTCAGTTGCTCAGACCAAACGTCAGAAGGGGAAGAAATATGATCTAAGTGACTTTGATCATGGAATGATAGTTGTCGCCAGACAGGATGATTTCAGTATCTCAGAAACAGCTGATCTAGGATTTTCATGTACAGTGTTGATAGTTTACAGAGAATGGTGTGAAAAACAAAAGATATCCATTGAACAGCAATGCTGTGGGTGAAAATGCCTTGTTAATGTGAGATCAGGGGAGAATGGCCAGACTGGTTCAAGTTGACAGGAAGGTGACAAGAATTCAAACAACCAAGTGTTACAGCAGTGGTATGCATAACAGCATCTCTGAATGCACAACACATCAAACCTTGAAGTGGATGGGCTGCAGCAGCAGAAGATCACAAACATACACCGAGGCCCCTTTTTACTAGGTACAAGAGGTACCTACTAAAGTAGTGGTTGCCAACCCATTGATCGCGATCGACTGGTCAATCTTTGAGACTTTCCCAGCAGATCCCGAAAAAAAAAGAGAAAAATAAATACACAAATACTGTTGAGAGATTGTTTCCGGGTTGTGGGGTTTTAGTTCCGTTCTTTCTGCCCAGTGCGCATGCGTGTAGCTCCCCCACCATGCACTGGTCCCCAACCACTGGGCCGCTAGGAAACAACGAGTCAGCTGCACCTTTCCTCACTCCCTGTCACACTCACTGTTGAACTTGAACGCACGCAAGGTCATTACCCAAGTGCGTCAGGGATCACTGGTTGGCCTTGGATAACCGGCTGCTTCGTGCGGCCGGCGAGAAGTGCCATTGCTACCGGCCTGGAGCGCGGACAGCTGGGTGCCGCCTCTGAACCTGTTTAGCACACCGAATGTTCATGGGGAACCTGGTGCTAAAATATTTGCAGATGACCTAATTCAGGCTCAGGGTTCTGTAAGTAGCAGAGCAGCTACTGCACTGCGATCTACTGAAACAAACTTTTGTCAGCCGATAGATCCTACGAGGGGGGCGGGCGCGGGCCTGTCACACTCCTCGCTCGCTCTCTCCGGACTGCAACCTCCATGGCCCCGGTACGGGAACAGACGCACTAGACCAAGGCAGCGGGCGGGCAGGAGGCTGTCTAATGAGGCAATGAAGCCCTCAAAACTGCTTCGGTACCGAGTCCAAGCACCCTGTATTTAAATACAAACACGCTGAGTTTTTTTCCAGCATTAAAAACGTGAGCAAGTGGGACAGCAGGGAAGTGCTGAGAGCCACGTAAACTAAATTGCAGAATAGACTGGACATAAGGAACCTGCTTCGAGTATCGCTGTATTCTGGTCATGTTTAACAGCACCCCCCCCCCAACCCCCGTCGGCCGGTCCACAAGAATATTGTTAATATTAAACCGGTCCGCAGTGGAAAAAATAGGATGGAGACCCCTGGTGCTCATACATTATTTCTACTTCCAGGTTGCAGGGTTTTACTTCCGATCTTTTCTGCCCCAGTGCGCATGCGTGTAACTAATCAATTTGGAGTCGATCTTGCCTTTCACTAAGGCCGAGGTAGGGGATCTTGGGCTTCAAAAGGTTGGTGACCACTATACTAACTAAAGTGTCTACTAGAGTGTATGAGTGTTTAAGTATATTTCAATGTTTAATAGATTTTGGATATATCTGTGGCATTCACAAACATTCATCTCTTAAAGTTTCTGAAAAGTGGGATAATTGTGAACATGGTACTTGAGGCAATTTTGAAGACTTGTAACTTGCAAATAGCAAAGCTGTGCTCTGTTAAAGAGGTAATCCAGCAATTGAAATTCAGCTGCAGGTAGAAACTACTTTAAAGGGGATGTGAAATGCAAACCTGGACAGCATGCTTGCTCACTACAGGATCAATGGAACACTGAAGCTTCATAATGGATATTGACAAAATACAATTTGTCTTCCAGTGGATGAACAGAATTTGCATTTCTTTGTATTCATATTACAATCAAATGTGGTGGTGTAACTTCAATGCAAAATTATTTATAATTTTCTTTAAAATGTTCAATAACAATGAAACTAGCAAAAAACTTTACAAAAATAAAGCCATTTCTTAGACAAAAATAGCCTTGGTTGGTTATCGATTTCATATTAAGTTGCTTAGCCCCAGCTGTAACTGACCACAGACTTCACAAACTAGTCAACACACCTGGGACTCTATCAGAAACAGTACATATCACTATATTTAAGCTTTTATTTGCCTTAAGTAGCTGGCAAATGCAGAGAATTGTTGTGTGTAATACTATATATCTATTACTATATATATCTATATATCTTAAAATAAACAGTTCAGTTATCCCATCAGCAGCCCTTGTAATGATAAGTGTATGACAAATCATACGAGCTGCTGTCAAATACACAAGGTTTCTTCTTTAAAACTTTGATGAACGATTCCAAATGATCATAATTGCTAAGGAGTGCCAATGTTCAGCAGGAGTACACACAAAAATTCTATGATGTTTGGATGATGTATTCTAATGACTTCCAGTGTTTTTAGTTTCTTTGCAAAGGGAGTCAATTCGATTCAATGTTCCCTTAGAGCATATATGTCAAACTCAAGGCCCGCGGGCCAAATCCGGCCCGTGGTGGAATTATCTTTGGCCCGCGAGATAATATCTAATTACTATTACAGCTGGCCCCAGTAATCGAAGCGCCTATGGCGTATGATATGGCTAATGCTGAGTTTATTCAGGTACCAGGTTTTCAGGGTTTTTAGTGTTTATTCGGCAGTCTTCTTCATAAGAAACGGAATTTGTAAAGTGAAACACTTTGTAGTTATAGCAGAGACTGAGACACATGAGAGCAGGCTGAAAAAACGGAGGCAACGAAAGCTGCGTTCGCATGCGTCCGACTGATCTGGCCCGCATGAAGCTGCATTTTGCTCAATCCAGCCTGTGACCTAAAATGAGTTTGACACCCCTGCCTTAGAGTGGCAGCAGATGGTCGTCTCTCTGACTGAAGGCCTGTGTACTGGTATGCTACAGGGATTAGTGCTGGGTCTATTGATGTTTATCATCTATATTAATGCTTTAAATGATATCATTAACTGAATCAACAAATCTGTGGATGAGGACATAGTGGACAGCAAGGAAGGCTTTCTAAGCTTGCTGTGGGATATGGACCAGCTGGGAAAATGGCACATGGAATTTAATGGACACAACTGTGAAGTGAAGGACAAACCAGTGAATGGCCGGGCACTGTGAAGTATGGTAGAACAAAGGGACCTGGGAATACAGATGCATGATTCCTTGAAAGTGGCATCGCAGATAGATAGGTTCATAAAGAGAGTCACTGACACATGGGCTTTCATAAATCAGGGCATTGAATACTTGGAACTTGAATTGTGAACAGAATTTGGGATGTTATATTTAAGTTGTATAAGACATGGGCGAGACTTGAAAGAGTACAGAGAAAATTTACAAGGATGAGATATAGGAACAGGCTGAATAGTTCGTACTTTATTCACTGGAGCACAAGAGAATGAGGGGAGATCATAAATAGATATACAAAATTATGAGGTGTGTAGATAGGGTGAATGATTCCAGGCCTTTTCCCCTCAGGTTGGATAAAACTAGCACTAGTTCATAGTTTCAGAATGAAAGGTAAAATATTTATGGGAAGCTGAGGGGAAAGTTCTTCACTAAGATCGTGGTGCGAATGTAGAATGAGCTGCCAGGGGAAGGCAGATGTTTGTTTGGATAGGTACATGGATGAGAGAAGCTGTGGTCCTGATGTAGGTAGATGGGACTAGGCAGAAGACCAGGCTAGTATGGACTAGATGAGCTGAAGGGACTGTAATACTCTATGACTTGATGTATGTGTTAAGAATCCATTTCCCAGATTCCTACACACTTTAATTCAAGTTCCACCTGAGAAGTTTTATACAACATTTTACACAATAGGAACTAATTTTATTTGGACATGTCACCATTTCTGTTGTGTTTTAAGTTATTTATTAATTTAATTTCATAAATTAGCTGTAATCAACTGAAAAGGAATAAATGAACATGATGCATTCGATACCATACACAGATCTCCAATGTCTCCTAGATAATACAAGCTATAACATTTCCCATTATCACATTTATTCTAATGCAGGAATATTTACACAAGTAACTATAGCTTGCATTTCATCAGTATCTATAATTATTGAAAGTTGAATCTAAAATTAAAACCTATGCAGAAACACAGTAAAGTTTATCTTAAACAACATTTTTAATATATCCTTTCACTGCTGCGTTAATAAGTTACTTTAGAAATGCAAAGGAACAGCCAGTTAGTGGAAATATCATTACCTAGGGTTGAATTTTGGATAGGCAATTGGTACAGTTCAAGAGGGAATTATGAAAATAGAAGGAAAGGTACGGTGTGATTCTGAAACAGGATACAGATTGAGTGACAGGGTGAGAACCTAGTAAACAAGAGTTTAACATGAGAAAGCACGAGGTAATGCACTTTGGTAAAAGGAAGCAAAAGGTGGATTATCATCAAGAAGGAGAAAGAATACCGATGACTGATGTTCAGAGAGAATTCGTTATTCTAAATCTAACGATAAAAAAGTCATCAGGTCAAGAAGTCAAACAATATGTTTGCCTTTATAAAGAAGTATTTGGAATTTAAGAACAAGGTGGTTTTGTTACTGCTGTACAGTGAAAGCAAGGTCACTGTCCAAAGGATTTCACCATCACTGAGATGACAGGATTGTCCTATCAAAAAAGGCTAGACAGTTTTTTTGGCTCTGTATTCTTTGGAGTTTATAAAAGATGAAGGATAACCTTACTCAAACATACAGAATCACAGGAGGTCTCAACAGTCTAGATGTTGGTATATTTTCACAAATAAGAGAGTCAAGAACAAGGGGGAGATAACTACAGTGAAGTGTTAATTCATTAAACTCCAGATGCGTGGACATTTCCGCTCTAACAGAATGGTGAATCTCTGGAGCTCTCTGTCTCCTGTGGGTGCTGGAGACCAGATCATTGGCAAGACTCAATGGTGGAGATGGCTAAATATTTTAAAGATTGACTAATAGCGGGGCAAGCTCGAAGGACCTGGTGGCTCGTCTTCTTGTGCTCTTGGAAGAAAGATAATAAGATTGTTTAAACTGTAACACATGCAACATTTGTGGGAGGACCTCATGTCTTGTATCTCCTGACCAGTTTTCCAAGCCTCCGTTGGTCAGGGTGAACGATGGATGTTGCGAGCTAGCTGTCTAGATTTGCAAGCCTGGGAGGTACAATGTGGAGAGCAAGCTGTTGCCCGTGTAAGCAGTTCCCCCTTTCCTCGCAGCTGATGAACCCAAAGGAACAGCAGAGACCAATACAGCTTTCACCAGCAACGTCGCAGGAGATGCCAGTCAGCGTTAAACTCAACCTAAGACTGCCTTAAGGACTCCAGCTCTGGATTTCCCCCTCGGGGTTTACTCCCCGGAGGTTTAAGATCAGAGTTTTCCTTCTCCTCAATGAGCTGCCAACCACGACTGACGAGTCCCATCTGCCCGAAGCGACTGTAACCCGCCACTACGCCGTGTCCTGTAGGTAGAAATGGTCCCGCCGGACTTAGTTGCTAAACCACACGTACGTGAAGGCCAGGAACTGGTCTTGGTTGTCAGAGGCTATTTGAGTTTCTTAGGGTTGTTATAGTCAGGGATAAGCTCCCCCTATGTATTAAATTTCCCAAATGGCATGTGCCTCAAATAACCTCAGACCAATTATAAAGATGTACAAATAGGTGATTACAGTATTCTGATCCAGAATTTTACCATGCAGTTCACTAGCCCGTGAACAGTTTACTCCAGTGCGATGAGATCAAGCAGCCGTATCTTTGCAGACATTTGACACTCCTCCCTCACTGATTGACCTCATCGACGTTTAACTGAATGAAACCAGGGCTCAATGACAGCGCTAAGATAGAGCCAGAGCCCGTGTGCGGAAATGGACCCCGATGCCTTCCTTGAACGGAATTTCCCTGAGCCGGCCTGGGGAAGGAGTGGCCGTACTTCGCTCGGTGCCAATCGGAACCTGACCGGCTTTTTACACTGAGCTACCTCAATGGCAGGAGTAAAGGAGGACAGAACCCCAGAGGTTGAGTAGCCTCTGCCCGGAATCTACTCTTTTGGGAAACGGGGACATTGCAGTCAATGTTTTTTTTTAAAACGATGTCACTCACCCGGGTTCCTCAGGTTGTACTGACCCTCCATGTTGATGCTGCTGACGTCGCACCTCGCCCGCGAGCTCTCGCGAGATGCACAGCCACACAGCCTAACCCCGCCCTCGGCCCGGCGCGACCAATCCGGTGGCACCTCACCCCACCTGACCCATCCAAATGGAGCTGGCGGGCACCACAACAACCGAGCTGACGCTGTCTTCTAAAGACACCGCCCCGGGAGGTGGGGTGCTTGGCCTACTAGGACGTGGCTGACGAGGAGCTGGCTTTGAACCGAGGCCGCACCCCCTTCCTGCCGCTCTCCTCCAATAACGTCCGGGCTGTCAGCAGGTTCCATAGTGGTACGGCTTGGCTACGTCCTCATCCTCTGGCATCTTGTCAACCCAGTAACAGACTACAGTACTGTCAGTCACAATGAGTGATGCCCCTTTTCAAAAAGATACACAGCATACCTGCTGAGTTCCTCCAGCATTCTGTGTGTGTTGCTTGGCATCCAGCATCTATTACTCTAAAAAACACAAAATGCTGGCAGAACTCAGCAGGCCAGACAGCATCTATGGGAGGAGGTTTCGAAACCCTGGTTTCGGCCCGAAACGTCGTTATTACCTCCTCCCACAGATGCTGTCTGGCCTGCTGAGTTCTGCCAGCATTTTGTGTTTCTTATTTATTTCCAGCATCTGCAGATTCACTCGTGTTATCTATTACTCTACTTCGTTTACCCACACAAGATTTTCAGATGACGAGAAATAGACGATTGCCGTTACTTAAATTTGCCTAAAAGACGCGTTGGTACCATCCAACCCAAAAGATCGTTGGTCACTTTAGAACTAATTTTAGTATTAAACTGGCAAGGAACAACACGCGTAATAAGCTTATGAATATATTTTTAAAACATTTTATCGGGTTATGCTACTCCAGCATAAAGGCTTAACCTAACGTGTTTAACATAAGGATAATCTTGAGTTTATCATATTTTGTGAGCCTTCTTATCAGGAGAAATTTGTTTTCCTTTAACGAGGGGGAGGTAAAATAAACAAAAAAAGAATCCAATGTGATTTTGTTTATTTAGTGTTTCGTGTACTTGCAATTATGACCAATCAAACTTTACAATTTCACATCGAAGGAGGTTGATGTCTTTAACCTAATTAACGATCTGGTACATGGAATTTGTATGAGTTCCACGGCTGTATATTTAAAAAATTTTCAACATATAATGTTTCTCAGAATAGTATTGATAAATTGAAACCATTAGAATTTTAGTATACTCTATCATGACATTTTATCTACATCTATTTTTCAAACAATATAAAACAGTATTTTCCTTACTAATATTCTCAATGTTAGCCTTTGTGAAATATAGTACTGCAATTTCAAATAATCTGCCCAATCTATCGGCAGCAATGTAGTCAGGAAATATCACCATTTTAATTGAATCAAATGTCTCTGTTCTACTTACAGTTCAAAGACTAGCATGTTTAAAATCAGCAAATGTCTGTGGAGCACGGGAAGTTGAAACAAGAGGAAAAATGCAAAGTGCAAGAATGTGAGAGAAATCAGGAATACAAATGAAATTCAGCAAGGAAAACAGGAGGTGCTCAAGTACCTGCTCTGCCATTCAACAACAACTTGGCTGGTTTGTGATCTTATTTCATACATCCAACTTTGTTTTTTTATTCCCTTAATGGCTTTGATTAAAGTAAATCTCACAGTATCAGATTTAAAATGAATACTTAGTGTTTTGTCAGAGAGAAGTGACAAAATAATATAAATGACATTTTGACATATAAATGACAAAATGAAGCAAGAGAGAGAAGCTTTCTCAGTACTCTGCAAAGTAGGATTTCAGGAGAGAAACATTAGGCCTTGTTAGAATGTAAGCCACTGAAGGGAGAGAGGAAGCAAACATGAAAGCCTGAAAAGTGGGACTAAAACACAACAGGAAATCTTATCTACAAGAGCCATGTGTGTGAAGCCAACACTGATGAAGAAAGCAAGTAAAATTTGAAAAAAGTAAAAGGGGAGTGAATGGAAATGTTAGAGGAAGAAAAGTGGTGAGAAGGAGACATCAGATGAAGGGAAATAAAGAACAAAGCATCAAAAACACAAAATATTTTCACATTTTTCCAACAACAAAATTCAGAGGAAAGAGCAAGATAGGCTGAGAATTTTGAAGATGATTAAGTCAATTTAAATTGTTTAACTTCTCTGGCAAGTGTGAAGCTACACATGAACATGCATTTAGAAAAGGAATATGGAAGAGAAATGTGATTCCAATTATTCTATGTATAGGAGATACATATTGGCAGACCACTTTCCTTATTGTTTTATGAGTTGATGCATTAATACAAAATACCATACAAAATACTTTTCTTCTATCCAACAAACAATACTACTCTGTTATGTGTACATATAGTAATATTGATTGAGATGTTGTGTCTTCTATGATGGCATCCTATAATGGTTGACGACAGAGTTAAACTTTGGGACGTTCATAAAAATGTTTTATTGCTAGAGTTTTGTAAACCTGATGTACCATAGAGTTACTTAGGGAAAGAAACGGAAAAGATGAGAAGGAAATGAAGAACTGACAATCTAAGAGAAGAAGACTTATGAGTAATATGTCATTTTATGTGAAATTATCATCCCAAGTCGGTTAACAAAGAAAGCTATAATATATTTAATTATATTAAATTATTTTTCTAATAAGTTGCTACAATTTCAGCAGCTCAGCATAAAATAGCCATTCCATTTGTTTGCTATTAGAAATGTATTTGTAATATATATGGTTAAATATGATAAATACTGATTTTAGCATGTGCTAAAGAAAAATATACCTTTTACAAAGTGCTTGCATTCTCTATTGGAGTTAATGTCCTGAGCATCATTTTCATTCATGTCAGTGCATTGGCATCACAGTTTAGCTACTTAGAATCACTGAACGTGCTACTAGAAACAGTGTAGATGGCAGACATTATGACAAATGCCTGGGTGTGCCACTGGGGGTTACCAGTTTGTTTCTCTGCAGTCCTCTATGCTGCTTGCGGCACCTCAGCATGGTCGTGCGTACCTCAAAAATCTCATGAATAGCTTTGCGGAAACAATGAAAATTGTAGTCAATCAAACCTGCAGTGTAAAAAAAAGAAAACAAAAGGTAATCTAGTAAATGCCAAAAAGGCGTTATTCACAAACCTTCAAACTGTTTAACAGCAAGACTTTGTCAGCAGCACAATGGGTTCAGCAATGTTAACTCTGTTTTTCTCTCCATTAATGATGAATGATGGACCAAAGTATTTCCTACACTCTGTTTTTAGTAAATTATTTCTGGCTCATTCGAACTGTGCCAAGTGATGTGATTTATTATTGGAATTCACCCACTGGCTTCAAAGATAAAGTTGATATTTAAAGATCTGCACAACATAACTACAGAATCAGTGAGCAGAAAATCCCAAGTCCTGGCAGCTCATTGCTCTTAAAAGATTCGGAGTCTGCTTTTCCCTCCAGAAAGTCTGCCTGAGCTGCTGAATATTAACAGCATTTCATGTTGATATCCCTGACTTCCAGCATTCACAGTATTTTCCTTTAGTTAAAGAGTCAGCATGGTTTAGGTTTAAATGATTACCTTAAACTAAGAATTGCATGACCGTGGTACTACAGAAATGGTAATGCCCATGCTAAACGTGTCATTAAGAAAATATAGCAAAACTTGTATTTTTCCCAATTATAATGCAAAGGAAATCAAAGATTAAGTTGCACAGTAATAACAGTAATATCCCATATTACAGGAACAGCGGTTAACAAATATGAAAACCTGTCTATGTGTTGTTCATTGAAAGGGATTCTTTTATAGTAAGTTTTTGTAAGTATTTTATCAGGTAAGCATTTATGATGATGAGTGATTATTGTGATGAAAATACACAATAATTACCTTTGCGTTCAAAACTTTCTTCCCTAAGAAAACAAACTAGACCAAGAAATTTTGTTACTTCTTTGAGATACAAAACAGTCGTGTTGTTCAGCTTTATGATTGCCACAGATTCTTTGTCATACGTACTTCCTCCACCAAATCCTCGAAGCCTGGAAAATAAGAACATAAAGAATGATTTCCTAGGAATGACTAGCAGATTCTGCTACCTTGCATAAATGCTTTCTCCTTAATTGAATTCAGATTTCTGGTATCAACGAGCTTTTGCCTGATAAACTGCAAGGGAAGTGGATGTGGTCACAACACAATCAAGTTATAAATAAACCTGTGGATCCTCAAGCCAATGTATCTGGACTTCAAATTGTCATCAGTAGGATTTTTCACTGAAGGAAGAAGTCAGAAGAGGACTTCCAATCAAAGAATCACTCCAACACAGGGTAGGAATGGACAAAGTGAGAATAGGTTGAAAACAGAATCCAACAATCTTCTCTAGGCAAGTGAATAGAAAGCCAAAAGTAAGAGAGGGAATGGGAGAGTAGGTGATTCAGAAAGCAGGTACAAAGTGAGTCTACACAATGCAGGAAATAAAAAATGATTGCAAAGGCAAAATTCAAAATTTCAAATTAATAATTTTTGGGAGAATTAGCTCCTGTCCTTAATATTAACTAATCCTATTGGTGTGGGACTTTCAGATAACCTTTTGCTGTTTTAATGGTATCCAATTCAACCAAATCAATATTGCCCAAAAATCACCTCCAGTGAAATGTTCAATGCATTGGTCCAAATAACAATTGCTGCTCTCCACTCAAAGAAGAACCAGGATTTACAAACAGACAGACATACTTTATTGATCCCGGGGGAAATTGGGTTTTGTTACATCCGCAACAACCAAGAATAGTGAAGAAATATAGCAATGTAAAACCATAAATAATAATAACTTAATCATGCCAAGTGGAAATAAGTCCAGGACCAGCCTATTGGCTCAGGGTGTCTGACACTCCGAGGGAGGAGTTGTAAAGTTTGATGGCCACAGGCAGGAATGACTTCCTATGACGCTTAGTGTTACATCTCGGTGGAATGAGTCTCTGGCTGAATGTACTCCTTACTTATGCTGAAGATGCTATGGTAGCATCATTGAAATGACCACATGTATTTCTGCTGTGGTGATGGGCAGAGTGTAATATAGTCGTCCCAAAACAAATGCAAAGTAAACCGACCCTAGGTGGGATCCCACTATGCTCCTCTCAAAATTTTGTGCATCCAAAAAATGTCAGAATAAATTCTGCAAACAAAAAGAGGCTCTCAATTAATCAGATGAGTACGAGTTGAAATAGGAATCAGAAATCTGACTAAAACAATTGTCAGCAGAAGCATTGCGGTTAAAGGGCTGTTTCTATGCTATATGTTATATGTAATAGCTCCTTCAGCCTTATCCTCAAAGACTTCACTATGAATATTTATTGCTGCTTAAGATGGTCCTTAAGCACACCTGCCACCTCAGAAAACTTCAAAAGAACTTTTAAGAAAGCATTGAGGTTAAAGGGCTGTTCCTATGCTATATGTTATATGTAGTAGCTCCTTAAGCCTTATCCTCAAAGGGTTCACTATGAATATTTATTGATGGTCCTTAAGCACACCTGCCATCTCAGAAAACTTTAAGTACAAGCTCACATGGGTGTCTGTACTGCTTTCAAATTCAGAGTCATCTTATTTTTAGAAATCTAGCCTGAAGATCCTTTCAGGCTATCTTTCTTGATTTATATAACACACAAAACTACAGTGCTCACTGCTAAATTATAATTTTTTAAAAAAAAATCACTTATCAAGGTAAAGAACTTTAACTTAACTTTAGCATCTATTTTTCAGATGCATTGCAAAGCTCCCAAAATCCCATGGTTTCAGTTAGGGTATTCAAGTCCTTATAAGTTTTTCCTGCCATAATAATCCCCCTTCCTGGATCTACTGTTCCTGAGAAGTCTCTCCAATGGGACACCTCTCCAAACCCTACCCATTAACCTTTACTTGTCCACACTCCCAGTAGCTGGAAGGATGGAGTGTCCTGATGTTAGAGCTTTGGGATATATGCTAGTTATGCCAATATTATTTCTGATTTCCATTATCTGCAGGTGTTTTGCTCTTTAATAAGCATATTCAGCTTGAATATACACAGTGCCAATAAAGTTGGCACATATCCAGCAAATAAACCAATAAACAATTTTCACAGCTAAAATGTTATTGCTTTGATTTTTTAAATCTTTTAGATGTATTATTCTATAAAATACCCAAATTGCACACAGTTGCCATCCAGGTATTGTTCGGCTTGTTGAACATATCTCAGAGATTGGGAAACAATGTACACCTTTTTTTACATTCTTTTTACAACAAGTCCAGCCGTGTACTAACCCATATATGCAGGAAATATCAATAACAACATCTATCATGTCGCAGCAGAGTTCATAAGTTTGCATGTCTACTGGCATACTGTCCGTTGCAATGTAGATTTTGCTGACTACATCAAAGAGGAAGGCCTTTTCAATTCCTGAATTCTGCAAAATACAAAACACAATCAAATGAAAAAAAAACACAAATACTATAAGACAATTATGTAATGGTGGTATTTTATAAATGGTGCACAGCCAAATAATTTTGAAACCAAAAATGTGGATAATCAGTGCACTTAAAGAGTGCACATAAAATTGAAAATGATTCAAGCAAATTAATAATACAGGTTGGGTCCTTAATTAGTTAATTACTTTCACTGTCATTATAGAAGTATCCAGCATAGTTAAAATATTAGATTACTATCCTGGAGACCTACAATATTGGTCTAAGTGCCACTATGCCACCCTCATGAACTTTAAACTGTTGTGCCGACCATGTAACTTACTCTAGAAACTCAAGAATTACCCTACTGCATAGCCCTCTATTTTTCTAAGCTCCACGTACCTATCTAAGGGTCTCTTAAAAGACCCTATTGTATCCGCCCCCACTACCATCACCAGCAGTACATTTCACGCACCCACCACTCTCAAACTTTAAATTGGGCTGACATAAAAAGGTAAAATAAAAATTTAATAACAGTTAATTTCTTTTGTTAAAACATACAGGTTTTGCATTTCCTTTTGGCAAAGAGTGCCTCCCATTCTTACACAGTCTGGGCTATATATGAAGATCCATTATAAGATGATTGACTATTAACTTCCCTATGAAATGCCCTGGCAAACTACTTAACTCTAGGACAATTATGAGTGGTATTAAAGGCTGAACTTAAGAACCATGCTCAGATCACAAAAATGAATTTAAAAAAACAGAAATTCCAAGTGTTCCTTTGATGTAAGGGCTAACCATAACTTTCATTTTGTCAAAAATAAAACATAAAGATGTTGACATAATTTAGTGATAACGAAATAAGTCAGAGGGCACTTTGCAATTTACAGAAGGTTGGTATGAAGCCAAATCCTTTATATTAAATTGACAATATTTATATTGTCAGAGTGGCCATAACCTCCTTACTGATGCTGATTACTTTAACAGTATTTTCTGCCCCCCCTCCAGAGTTTGAGCGCTTGTGCTTTTTCTGTTTGTTCCTGTGAAGCTACCCTTTAACATTTTTGACTGAGCGTAACCCCGTATAGGATGGAATTCTTTTTCTACAATTATGATAATTTTGCAGAGGTTCAGTAGGTAGATATAATTCTGCCAATGAAAGCGATTTTATCTATTTTGTAATCAGCAAGAATTGATACAAGTTGATAACCTGATCTTGGGAAACAAGCACATAATCAAGACAGTGTGACGTGGCTTGCCAAATTCCTTAGAAAGCAAAAAATAACTTGATGCTGAGCTCTGAAGCAAAGTCATTGACTTAAAGCATTTGTTTCTCTTGTTACTGGTACTACAAGAAATTCTGGATTTTTCAAGCATTTTCTATTTTTATTCTATTTATTGTTTTACATAGGCAAGTTCAAATGAAGCACCAGATTCGACAAAAGGCAACCACTACATTCAAATTATGAGTAAAATAGGGAGACTATTATATGAAAAGCTCCTGGCATTTCATTATCGTTTCTGCATACATATTATGTTCTAAAAATTAATCCATGATTATGTGAGCACACAGTGTAATCTTCCTGCATTTAGGGCTATTATTCACTATCCTGAATTGCCCTCTAACTATAAATAGTTTGCTGGTTCATTTTAAAGGGACAATTAAGAATTAACAATGTTTCTAATATCACAAAAAACCTTAGTGAATGAAATGATTGTATTAACAAGCTAATAGTTTCATGGTTTCATTTCTGTTATTAGCTTTTTACTTTAAACAAATTTAAATTTTCCAGCTGCTGTGATAGGATTTGAATTTCGGAAGACCTGTCCTATGCCCAGCAAGTGGCAGTTCCAAAAAATAATCAACAGCAGTGCTTCTACTTGTTTGGCATGGCATCTGAATCTTCAGCAAACTTCTATAGATGTGTACTGGAGAGTATCACACCCTGTTACGGAAACACCAATGCCCTTGAATGGGAAATCCTACAAAAAGTAGTGGATACAGCCCAGCCCATCATGCGTAAAGGCCACCTCACTATTGAGCACATCTACATGAAACCTTGTCATAGGAAAGCAGCATCCATCATCAGTTTTCCCCACCACCCAGGACACGCTTTCTTCTTGCTGCTGCCATCAGGAAGAAGATACAGAAGCCTCAGGATTCACACCACCATGTTTAGAAACAGTTACTACCCCTCAACCATCAGGTTCAACTCTCGAAACAAAGGGGATTGATTCTATAATAGTTATTCTTTTATTTATTGATTTAAGATACAGCATGAAGTAGGCCCTTTCAGCCCTTTGAGCTATTTATCCCCCCGCAATCCCCAATTTAATCCTAGCCTAATCATGGGACAATGTACAATAACCAATTAACCTACCAACCGGTATATCTTTGGATTGGGGGAGGAAACCGGAGTAGTCGGAGGAAACCCACGCAATCATGGGGAGAACGTACAAACTCCTCATAGGCAACTGAACCCAGGTCGCCTGTACAGTAAAGCATTGTGCTAACCACTGTGCTACCGTGACACCCTAATCCTATTGTGGATTTATTGAGTATGCCTGCAAAAAATGAATCTCAGAGTTGTATATGGTGACACAGATGAACTTGCATAATAAATTTACTTTGAGCTTTGATTTGATTTCTGTGGATCATCAAAGCCTTGAATTTACTAGTGCTTTAGCATCACCAATATGCTATCAAATCTTTTTAACTCAAAACAATTTTGTCATATTAGGTCACTATCAAACTATAAGATAAACTGAGATTATAAACTCATTTTATGGTTTGCACAGTTCTTGATTATGCAGTTAGTCCTAGAATCTGGTCAGATATTCACTTTCACTCATTGCAGTTTAGATCCTAGGGACCACATGGAATGTGACCTAAATAATAATCCAGTGAATTTTAATTTAAAATGGCTAGAATTAGATGGTTTATAATGTGAGTGAGGCAGAACTGATATGTTGTTTCTAACAATTAAAACATGATATGACTATAATTAAATATAACAATCTCTTGCACTTTTAAATATGCTGTCTTCCTTTCCAAAAACAACTTTGAACTTAATCTATTTAGATCATTACCTGAATGTCCTTGTTATACAGGACTCAAGGAAAAAACAGATAAGATTAACTTTCCATTATCATCCCCAGAAAATCAACTAGGTGTTACCTGTCTACTAAGAAAAACAGATTTATTTTATGTATTTAATTATTTCAGTAACATATTTAAACTCAGCAGCAGATGTATATCCTAACTTTCAAAAAGAATGCTGCTTTGCAACATATTAGCTAATGACATTCCCTTTTACAGTACTCTGTTACTTTCAGTGGTGCAACAAGTTAGATGGAGTGGAGATGCTTCGTCCGTTCTTTGATATCCTCAGTGTGTCATTGACACTTAATCAAGGAATTATTTGGAGGCAGAGGGGGTAGAGTATATGACTGAACTTGCACTGAATAGATACTTGAACAGCAAACAAAGTGAATGTATCCCAAACACAAACAAGAGGAAATCTGGAGATGCTGGAAATCCAAGTAACACACACAAAATGAAGAGGAACTCAGCACGCCAGGCTTTTTTTAATATAGATGCTGCCTGGCCTGCTGAGTTCCTCCAGCATTTAGTGTGTGTTATTTGAATGTATTCTGAATGCTGAGTCTAGCTCATGGCAATTTCTTCCCATGAGTCTTCAGGATAGATTTGAATGGTGAATAGTTACATAAAAATTATGCGCATTAAATCAATCACATTTACAGTGTAGTTATTTTCCAGATTGGTGATTTCCCAAATAATCATCTTTGGTCTGGTTGTGTGAAGTATAATAACCAAGTAGCTTCCTGTTGCCTTTCACTTTAATTCTCCATCCCATGTCCATTCTGATCCATCGGACTGTGGTCTTCTGCAGTGTTACCATGAGGCCCAACGCAAGCTTGAGGAACTCTTTCATCCTCATCAAGGCATGTTGCAGCTTTCTGAACTCAATAATTCAGGTTACTTGATTCATCTGTATCAGTTGTCCATCTATGATATTGGCTTAGCTTGTTCTTCCCCCCCCCCCCCCCACCCCCTGTGAAAGCGAAGGAGGACATGGCTAGCCTAAATCTGATCTTGCCTTCATGCTCTGTACTTCAACACCTAGGATGTATTTTTCATTTGTTTGCACTTTACACCTACTTCCCACTCATTCATTGGCAAGATAGCCTTGTTGACAATATCACCATGGGAACCTCAGCTTTACCCTAACAGAGACATCTACCCTCTCTTGGTACAATAAATTTCTTTCCACTCCTTCCCAATTCTGACAAAGGGTCTTCAATCTGAACATTAACCCTGCTTCTCTTTGAACGGGTGCAAACACTCTGCAGAGTAAATCCACAATTTTCTGTTTTTACTTTAGATTTCAAGCATCTGTAGTTTGTTTTAATTTTCATATCATTACATGTTGCCATTCTCAAAGTGTGGGAAGTTTTCAACAAGATAATTGTAACTTTCACCATTAATTCAAACTTAAGGGAATGTTCGAAAACAAACTTATTTAAAAATACACCAACGTGATTTTGCTAGCCTAATAGCTATAATAGTTAAGAAATAGAACTTACTGAGATAAAGATGTTTAATAGATTCTCTAAGGTTGGAAGCTGAGGAATCAGTTTCTGCACCACTTTGCTAAATGCTTCAAATATTGAATGGTCATAAATACTTGTCAAATAGAAACTGTGGGAAATAAAAGAACTACTGTTAATAACTAGATATTGTTAATCTCTTTAAAAAGTATAAATTATGGAAAATGCAGAGAAAAAAATCAACTCTATTATGAACAAATCTTATAGTTTATCATGGGAACATCAAGATAATTTCTTCCACTGCACTCAACTCTAAAGCCATTCTTCAGAGCCCACTGTCAATCTGAAGCAGTATCATCATTGATAATCTTAACACCAAAAACCATAATGGGATCAAAGCAAATGGTTTCTTACACAAGGTTGTTTGAGAAATATTCCTTAGATTTTTATATTTCCCTCACATCATTACTCATTGTAATGTTAGACCTGGTAATTGAGGGTTATAGAGAGCATGTTAGTATCTTAATCTTAATTTACAAATCCTTTCCACGGATTTATCATTTAAGACAGCCAGGATAGAGTAGGTATATTACACAGCATCAGGTGGAAATTTCAATTGTCTCATTTCCCCTTCCCAGCTTATAAAATTTCATTGAAATACATCTTCCAGTTTTATTTCACTTATTGCTTTGCATGCATTTTTATATGCCTGCAGGCATATTTGTCAATTTTTTTTGCACTTGTTGTAGGATGGAGTTCTCATTTTACCCCAGCTCTAGTGGATCTTACAGGGTCAGGGGGACAGGAATATGTTTGGTGAGATGGTATTCCCACTGAAAACGAATCATATGCCTCTGCTGGTGAGAGCATAGACCATATAAAATCATGGGGACAGAATTAGGCTATTTGCCATTCAAATTCCACTATTATCCTTCTCAACATCATTTTCTTATTTTCTCCCCGTAATCTTTGATACCCTAATTCATCAGAACCTATCAACCTCTGCTTTAAATATACCCAATGACTTGACTTCCACAGATTTCTGTGGCTAAAAAAGTTTCTCCTCATCTCTGTTCTACATGGACATCCCTCTATTCGGAGGCTGTACCCTCTGGTACTAGAGTCCCCAAATATAGGAAACATCCTCTCCATAGGCCTTTCAATATTTGATAAGTTTCAATGAGATCCCACCCCGATTCTTCTAAACTCCAATGAGTACAGGCCCAGAGCTCCTCATATATTAAACTTTTCATTTTCAGATTCAATCTTGTGAACCTCCTCTAGACCCTCTCCAATGCCAGCACATACTTACTTAGATAAGGGGCCCCAAAATGCTCACAATACTTCAAGTGCAATCTGACCAATGTCTTATAAAATCTCAGCATTACATCCTTGCTCTTATATTCTAGTCCTCATGAAATGAATGCTAACATTGCGTTTACCTTCCTTACCACCAACTCAACCTGCAAGCTAACCTGTAAGGGATCCCGCACAAGGACCTGTTGATTTCTGAATTTTCTCCCTGTTCAGAAAATTGTCTACACCTTTATTTCTTCTACCAAAGTGCATGACCATACACTTCTCTACATGATATTCCATCTGCCGCTTCTTTGTCCATTCTCCTAATCTGTCCAAGTCCTTCTGCATCCTCAACATACATGTCCCTCCACCTATCCAGGTATTGTCCACAAACTTGGCCACAAAGCCATAAGTTGTGTGATCCAAATCACTGACATACAGTATGAAAAGAAGTGGCCCCAACACTGACCCTTGCAGAATGCCACTAGTCACCAGCAGCCAACCAGAAAAGTCCCCCTATATTCACACTCATTCCCTCCTGCTGTCAGCCAATCTTTTATCTTTCCTTTAATACAATGGGCTCTATCTTGTTTAGTAATCTCACGTGTGGCACCTTGTCAAAGGCCTTTTGAAAAACCAAGTAAACAGCATCCAATTACTCTCCTTTGTCTATTGTGTCTGTTATTTGCCTGAGAGGGATAGAAGACAGACATTTTGTTTCCTGTTTTGTTTTGGTACTGCAAGCCAAATGATAAACATTTTTAGCCTGGTTGAACTCTCAAGGAAATCCTCTTATATCCAATGAATTGGTAAAATAACACTTTAGCAATGTTTTCCTTCCATTTGAAACCTTTAGTTCCAGAATGACATTTTATGTATTGTAAGCTTCTGGCATTTCAGCATGACACAAATATAATTCAGAACTAGGAAGTTATGCTCTCCAATCAATAGTTTAGCATTGCCTCCCTTAACATGATTCATCTATGAAAAGACCCATGCTCCAATTCTGTGCAATAATCCTCTGCAACACACACAAAATACTGGAGGAACTCAGCAGGCCAAGCAGCATCCATGGAAAAGAGTAAATAGTTGATGTTTCGTGCTGAGACCCTTCATCAGGACTGGAGAAAAGAAGATGAGGAGTCAGAGGAACAGGGTGGTGGGAGGGGAGGAAGAAACACAAGGTGATGGGTGAAACTGGGAGGGGGAGAGGGATGAAGTAAAGAGCTGGGAAGTCGATTGGTGAAAGAGATACAGGGCAGGAGAAAAAGGGGTCTGATAGGAAAGGACAGAAGGCCATGGAAGAAAGAAAAGGGAGAGGAGCATGAGAGGGAGGTGATGGGCAGGTAAGAAGATAAGGTGAGAGAGACAGAAATTGGAATGGGGAATGGTGAGGGGGGGGGGGGTGTGGGTTGGTCATTACCAGAAGTTCAAGACATCGATGTTCATGCCATCAGGTTGGAGTCTACCCAGATGGAATATAAGGTGTTGTTCCTCCAACCTGAGTGTAGCCTCATTGTGACAGTAGAGACATGTCAGAATGGGAATGGGAAGTAGAATTAAAATGGGTGGGAGGTACCGCTTTTTCTGACAGATGGAGTGTAGGTGCTCGGCAAAGAGGTCTCCCAATCTACTTCAGGTCTCACCAATATACTGGAGGCCATACCAGGAGCACCTGATACAGTAGATGACTCCAACAGACTCACAGGTGAAGTGTCATCTCACCTGGAAGGACTGTTTGGGGCTCTGAATGGTAGTGAGGGAGGAGGGGCAAGTGTAGTACTTGTTCCACATGCAAGGATAAGTGCCAGGAGGGAGATCAGTGGGGAGGGACAAATGGACAAGGCAGCTGCTTAGGGAGTGATCCCTACAGAAAGCAAAAGAGTTGGGGAGGAAAAGATGTGCTTGGTGGTGGGATCCTGTTGGAGATGGGGGAAGTTACAGAGAATTATGTGCTGCACATGGAGGCTGATGGGGTGTTAAGTTAGGACAAGAGGAACCCTACCCTTGGTGGGATGATGGGACGATGGGTTGAGGGCAGATGTGCACGAAATGGAAGAGTTATGGTTGAGGGTGGTGTTGATGGTGGAGGAAGGAAAGCCCCTTTCTTCAAAGAAGAAGGACATCTCCTTAGTTCTGAAATGAAAAGCCTCACCTCAAGAGCAGATGTAATGGAAATGGAGGAACTGAGAGAAGGGGATAGCATTCTTACAAGTGACGGAATGGTGGAGGAAGGGAAGCCCCTTTCTTTGAAGAAGGAGAACATATCCTTAGTGATGATAATGGTAATAATCCTCTGCTTTCTTTGAAGGATCAGAAATGTGCATGTTTTAGTGAGGTAGAGAAAAGTTACAATTTCTTTTAATTTCAAGGAATTCATTCAATTATTCTCAAATGGCTTCTCATATGAAGAATTTCTAGCATTTGAATAATGTTGTTTCCAGAATTTACCAACAAATGCAATAGAGGAGCAATAGGCTCCTCTTATTAGAGTACAGCAAAAGCAACAAAAGTGATTGACCTAAAATACTTACCCTTCTATTTTACACACATTTCAATAAACACCCACATATAATCACTGAAAGTTTTACAATGCAAATCTGATTGAAAACTGATGTAGGATCTGAAATTGCATAATACATACATGATACAGAACTAGATTAAATCAGTACTTACACACAAGATACATTTTGCATTACCAAAGTTTCATTGCCAGAATAGAGGCATTCAGTGCATAGCAGGAATTATACTTTCAAGGGATTCTCACCTGAGATGAATTTTTTCCAAACCAGCATCTGCAAGGTCGTCATTTGCTCGTTGATAGATATCTCTTTGTGTTTCTATCTTATGGTCATCAGATAAACCATCTACTTTATGAATGAAAACTTCAAAATTGATCTCTTTGTTCACTTTGTATGCCCTGGATACAGTAAGATGCAGTCTGGCCAAGGCTTCCATATAATCATCCTGAATTTCATCAAAGAAAAAAATTATATTTCAGAATGTGTATTTAAGGATAAAACAGAATTACTACAGTAGGCCAATTTCCTCCTCATCTGGATGTTTGTATAAAGTTCAAAGTACATTTGTTATCAAAGTACATACATGTCACCATATACAACCCTGAGATTCATTTTCTTGTAGGTATTCACAGTATGTACTAGAAACAAAACAGAATCAATAAAATACAGCACCCAAAAGGATAGACAAACAACCAGTGTGCAAAAGACAACTGTGCAAATATAAAAAAAAAAGAAAACAATAAATATCAAGAACAAGATGAAGGATCCTTGAAAGTGAGTCCATAGGTTGTGGGAAGAGTTCAGCAATGGGGTGTGTCATGTTGAGTGAAGTTATCTCCTCTGGTTCATGAGCCTGATGGTTGAGGGATAGTACTTGTTCCTGAACCTGGTGAGGTGGGTGCTAAGGCTCTTGTACCTTTTTTTCTGGTGACTGCAACGAGAAGAGAGCTTGGTCTGGATGGTGAGGGTCCTAGAGAATGGATGCTGCTTTCCTGTGATAGTGCTGTGTGTAGATATGCTCAATGGTGGGGTGGGCTTTACCCATGATGCACTGGCTGTGTCCACTACCTTTTGTCAGCTTTTCTGTACAAGGGCACTGGTGTTTCCATAACAGGCTGTGATGCAACCAGTCAATATACTCTCCACCACACATCTACAGAGATTTGTCAAAATTTAAGGTGTCATGCCAAATATTCGCAAACTTATGAGTTAAGATCTCCCCCATCTCTTGGCTCCAAGCACAGATTACCACTCAGATCTTTCAGAGGACCATTTTGACCCCTGCTATCCTTTTTCTCTTAGTCTCATATGTCATAGTCACATATATACAGATAGGGTGCCTGACACATTGACACAGTATTGTATATACTAAATGTTTACCAATATTAACAAAAACTGATCTCACAGATATTGCTATTCCAAGGAAAAATAGAGGATGGAGATGGATGTTTTTCCACCATGTGCTTCAAACCAAATCAAAATTAATCCACACAGAAAATTATATTAAAAAAAAAACAGCTTACAGAGCTTACAATACTGTGCAAAAGTCTTAGGCACACACCCATATTTTAAGAGTGTGCAATACTTGATCTCCTATTAGGGAATGAGACAGGGCAGGTGACAGAAGTTTGTGCAAGGATTTTGATGGTATTAGCAAGTGTGGATTGGGACAGATTGTTTTCTGGCTAAGGTGTTCTTGGAAAGTGAGATGTTGAGAGTACAGAGTTTGTATGTTCCTGGAAGATTAAAAGGTGAGAATAATAAGTTTAAGGATCTTGGTTTTTGAGAGATATTGAATCTCTGGTTAAGTAAAGAAGGAGATACATAGCAGGTACAGGCAGGTAGGAACAATGTACATGTACGTCACCATATACAGCCCTGAGATCCATTTTCTTGTGGACATATGCAATAAATAATAATAATGAGACAGCACCAACTTGGGCGTTCAGTCAATGTGCAAAAGCCAACAAACTGTGCAAATACAAAAAGAAAGAAAGAATAATAATTAATAAATAAGCAATAAATATTGAGAACATGAGATGAAGTGAACTTGAAAGTTAGTCCATAAGTTGTGGGAACATTTTGATGGGGCAACTGAACTTGAGAAAAGTTATCCCCTTTCATTCAAGAGCCTAATGGTTGAGGGGTAATAACTGTTTCTGAACCTGCTGGTGAGGCTTACTCACACCAAGTGAGGTACTTGAGGAGTATAAGAAATTGAAGAGAACACTTAAGAAGGAAATCAGGGAGGATAAAAGAAGACATGAGGTTGCAGACAAGGTGAAGGGGAATCCAAAGAGCTTCTGTATTAAGAGCAAAAGGATAGCAAGGGACAAAATGGTCCTCTGAAAGATCAGAGTGGTAATCTACACGTGGAGCCAAGAGATGGAGGAGATCTTAAATGGATTTTTAGCATCTGTATTTACTCAGGAGATGGACAGAGAGTCTATAGAAGTGAGGCAATGCAGCAGTGAGGTCATTGGCCCTATACAGTGAAGGAGGTGCTTGATGTCTTGAGGCAAATTGTGTGTAAAAATCCCCAGGTCTTGACCAGATGTTTCCTTGGATATTGTGGGAGGCTAGTGCAGAAATTGCAGGGATTTTAGTAGAGATAGTTAAAAAAAATTCTGAGCCATGGATGAGGTGCCAGAGGTTTGGAGAATAGCTAATGTACCATTGTTTAAGGCTATAAGAGTAAGCCAGCCTAGTGAGCCTACCATCAGTAGTGGGAAAGTTATTGGAAGGTATTCTAAGGGACCAGATATATAAGTATTTGGATAGACAAGAAATGATTAGGGATAGTCAACATGGCTTTGTGTATGATAGGCCACGTCTAAACAATGTTAGAGAGTTTTTCGAGGAAGTTACCAGGAAAGTTGATGAAAGCAAGACTTCGGATGTTGTCTACATGGAATTTAGCAAGGCCTTTGACAAGGTCCTGAATGAGAAGTTGGTCAATAAGGTTCAGTTGCTTGGAATTCAAGATGAGCTGGTAATTTAGATGAGAAATTGGCTTTGCAGCACAAGCCAGAGAGTGTTAGTAGATGGTTGCCTCTCTGACTAGAGGCCTGTGACTAGTGGTGTGCCACAGGAGTCAGTGCTGGGTCCATTGTTGTTTGCCAAATATATCAATGATCTGTATGATGATTGGGAAAACCAGATCAGCAAATTTATGGATGACACCAAGATTGGGGGGTGTATTGAACAGCGAGAAAGACTATCAAAGCTTGCAGCAGGATGTGGACCACCTAGAAAACTGGGCTGAAAAATATCAGATGGAATTTAATGCAGACAAATGTGAGGTATTGCACTTCAGTAGGACCAACCAGGGTAGGTCTTATCCAGTAAGCGGTAAGGCACTGAGGAGTGCGGTAGAACAAAGTGATCTGGAAATACAGATCCATAATTAAAGTAAATAGGTAGATAGAGTCATAAAGAAAGCTTTTGGCACATTGGCCATTCATAAATCAATGAAGTTGTTATGTTATGTTATGTTCAAGTTGTATGGTGAGGCATAATTTGGAGTATTGTATCTAACTTTGGTCACCTACCTGCAGGAAAGATGTAAATAAGATTGAAAGAATGCAGAGAAATTTTACATGAATGTTGCTGGGTCAAGACAACCTAAGTTATCGGGAAAGGTTGAATAGATTAGGACTTTATTTCCTAGATTGAGGGGAGATTTGATAGAGGTATATAAAATTATGAGGGGTATAGATAGGGTATATGCAAGCAGACTTTTTCCACTGAGTTTGGGTGAGACTACAACAAGAGGTCATGGGTTAAGGGTGAAAGGTGAAACATTTAAGGGGAACCTTTTCACTCTAAGGGTGGTGAACTGTTAACGCTAATGTTGGATGCAGGGTTGATTTCAACATTTAAGGAGAAATTTGGATAGGTACATGGATACCATAGGTATGGAAGGCTATGGTCCGTGTGCAGGTCGATGGGACTAGGCAGATTAATGGTTCTGCCCAGACTAGGTGGGCAAAAAGGGGTCTGTTTCTGTGTTGTAATGTTCTTTGACTCTATGACTCTGTGAAAGACTTTAGCTCTGATGATGATTTGGGTGTTCAATTACACAGACAATATTTTCAGTGAAGGAATATTTTATGAATGTAAAGCAAGTTGATAATTTATTAGAAAGATATAAAACCTAATATCTTAAGCGATTAGCAACAAGATTAGTAGATATCAAAGGTGAAAAAAATAATGAATTGTGACTACAGGTGGAAAACACAGAAAGGAACACGTTTGTCATTTGATCACAGATAGTCAAAAGGAAACTCATGTGAGGTATACTTTTTCATTGTTCCATAGAAATGCCATCATCTCAGCTCAAAATCATCCCCCAAGAATCTAATCTGATTTAGAAACTGGTAACTATGACCAAATCTACTGAAATTCTTTTGAATACGCTTGACCCTCTCCGCTTGCTCTGTACTTATGTCTTTGAGACTAAGCACAGCTCCAATGCCATGTTCAAGTTTGCCGATGACACCACTGTTGCGGGCCGATTCAATGGTGGTGACGAATCAGCATACAGAGGGACAGTGAGATTCTGGCGGAACGGTCCCATAGCAACAACCTCTCACTCAATGTCAGCAAAACCAAACAGCTGGTTATTGACTACAAGAGGAGAAAACCAGAGGTCCATGAGCCAGTGTTCATCAGGGAATCAGCAGCGGAGAGAGTCAGGAACTTTAAATTCCTTGGTGTTATTCGGAGGATCTGTCCTTGATCTAGTATGTAACTACCATTACAAAGAAAGCACAGCAGCACCTCTACTTTCTTAGAAGTATCCACAGATTTGGCATGTCATCTAAAACTTGACAAACTTCTATAGATGCACAGTAGAGAGTATACTGATTGGTTGCATCACAGTCCCGTATAGGAACATCAGTACCCTTGAACCAAAAGAAGCAAAACGTAGTGGTGCAGCCCAATCTATCACAGCTAAAGCCTTCCCCCACCATTAAGCACATTTACAAGGAGTGCTATTGCAGGAAAGCAGCATCAATCATCAAGGACCTCTCTTAAGTCCCACACCACCAGGTTTAGGAACAGTAATTATCCCTCAACCATCAGGCTCTTGAACCAGAGGGGATAACTTCAATCACTCCAACACAGAAGTGATTTAACAATATATGGACTCAATTTTAAAGAATAGTATTTTCGATATGTATTGCTTTTTCCCCCTTTTCTTTTTGTCCTTGCACAGTTTGTTATCTTACATATGGATTGTTTATCTGTCTCTGTCAAGTACAGTGTCTCAAGGATTCTATTGTGTATCTTGGCACTTACTGTGAATGCCCACAAGAAAATATATGTACTTTTATAATAAATTTACTTTGAACATTAGTTAAGGTATTGGAATGTCGAAAAATTGGATGAGCTAATATGTATTTGCACATCTTGTTGATCCGTTTGCAATGAAAAACACAGCCTTAATGAATACTTGGGCCACAGATCGCAATTTATGTTCTGCACCTTACATGTGATTGATCCACTATGCTTCAGTGCCGTCTTTTTGCAGCTGACTCCTCTCCCAGGAGTTCCCATGTGTGCGAATGGTCCATGCAGTTCACAAGCCATTCAAGCAAAAGCAAATTTCCAACGTGCCTGTGAAGTGTGTTTCAAGGAAACTCACCAAAACAATCCCAGGCCAGGACTGAGAAAATGACTCAGGTCTATACATTACTTACCCTCTAAACATCCCCTTGGCCCCACGTGCTACCTAGGCACTAAGGGTTCAGATGATGACGAAACATCCCCTTGCATTTCCCCCAGCAATAGTAGAAAAAAAATACACCACCATTTCCAAGGTTTTGACTCTCAATTCCCTCCACCCCTTAATTTCTTGAACTGACCAGTTACTTTATCCGTTCCAATCTGCAAATCAAACCACAAAATCCCAAACTGCAATCCTAATACCCCAAACCAATTCTGACCACTGATGTTACACTTCCCAACCATCAAATGCAGCACCCATTTTGATTGTTGATGCAGGACTCTCTGTGTTTGACCAACAAACAACCCAACCAAAAGCACTACCGACTGTTACCTCTCTCCTGCAATCCTGGCAGCTGATCTTCATCACAAGCCATCCCTTCCCCATGCCCTCTCCAATTCTAGATATCCTAGGCAGAATCACAAAGAAACACTCATTTGTAATTTCCCAGCATCTGATACATTTGAAGTTTGCTGCACTGTTGCACTGCAATTGCTTAATGTACCTTTTTCCTGACCCCAACAATTCTCAGCAGGAATATGTAAATTAGCTCAAAATCACATATGATATTGGCATCAAGATCAGGGTATTTTACCTGTGAGTCAATCACAAATATCAAGGCCCCTGTTCCTCGGAAGATCATCTCATAATCAAAAGTTGGGTCGAAGAAGTCAATCTGCCCAGGGAAATCCCAGATTTGAAAACTAACAAAAGAGCTATTGGAGATATCATCACGGCAGATTTTGTTGGTACTTTCTAAGAAGAGTGTCTCGTTAGGTGACATTTTGTGAAAGACCACTTTCTGAATGGAAGATTTGCCACTTCTTCTCAATCCCATGAGGAGGATCCTAGGTTTGACCTCCATGCAGCAGTCATCATTGAAGTGCAAAACTGAAAACAGAAAGGGGGAAAAAAATCATCCATGGAGGCAGGGGAGAGTAAGCAAACTATAACACTTTTATCCCTGTGCTCGTTGCACTCACACTTCCTCCTGAACTTACACCACTTTCTGCAAATAATCTGAAACTTTGTGAACATGAAAATCAGATAAAGGCACTCAGTATGTTTCGTGTATCTCATGGTTAAGTGTTGCAGCTTGATGCATTTCCATTCACAGGAATAGGTACTTTCTCACAAGGTTTCTGTCCTACAGAGATTCTGGAAGAACACAGCAAATTGGATTTCAACCTCCTCTTTGCTATTATCTCCAAGAACCAGTAATTTAGAGCATGCCACTCAGTTATAACCCTTAGTATTTCCCAATGAAAAGACGTGGTCATGGGAGAACATTGAATGGGTTCTACAGTGGCCCCATGTTAAAGTATTCTGCTCATACTTATTATTTAGACTCAGCCATTTAATATGGCCACTTGGGAAAGGTTTAAGAAAGCATCTATTGCTTGTGTAATCATACAGCAGGTTATTCTCAGCACCTTTTGAAGATGAAAGGTGAAATATTTGACCAGGAGGGATGAAATGAATAAAAAAAACTTTAGAATATTAATAACCCTCCTCCTAAAATATCAGTCTTTCATAGTGGAAAACAATATATTAGTGGCTTTCGTTACAAATTTTTTCATGAATTATTAACAGTGGATCAAAAATTTGTTTAGTAATCAGACCACTTACAATTCTTAGACATGAAGGGCCGAGTAAATGTACTTCAAGATTCCGATCAATAACTGGGTTTGTTTCTAGCTACTATACATCTCAAAGTTCAAGGTAAATTTATTATCAGAGTATATATATGTCACAATATACAACCCTCAATTTGTTTATCTTGGGGGCATACTCAATAACTCCATAATAGAATCAATGAAAGACCATACCAGTGTGCAAAAGACACCCAAGTTGGTTATTATGAGCTGAAATGATAATAATGATTGGCTTGTCTTGGAAGCTGCATTTTTCTCCTGGAAGTTATAATGGGTCTAGAGATATATTCAGTTAGAAATGGGAGTTTTGTCGGGAGCCTCTCTTCTGACAATGATGTTGATGATGATGATTTTAAAATTAGAAGAGAATTTTCTTTACATGCTGCATGTTATATTGACTGTCCTTTGTACATACTATTTATTATAAATTACAATAAATTGCACATTGCACATTTAGATGAAGATGTAACAAAGATTTTTACTTCTCATGTATATAACCATATAACAATCACAGCATGGAAACAGGCCATTCCGGCCCTCCTAGTCCGTGAAGGATGTAAGTAATAAAGTATGTGAAAAGATAAAGATTAGCTTTATTTGTCACGTGTATATCAAAACGTAGTGAAATAAGTTGTTTTGTATGTCAATACAGTCTGAGGATTGTGTTGGGGGCAGCCCACAAGTGTAACCATGTTTCTGGTGCCAACATAGCATGCCCACAACTTACTAACCTAACCAGATGCCTTTAGAATATGGGAGGAATACAGAGGAAACCCATTCACATAGCAAAGTTCAAGCTCAAAGCAAATTTATTATCAAAATACATATATTGTATGTCAGCATATACTACCCCGAAATTCATTTTCTTAAATAGAAAGAAACTAAACAGAATCAGTGGAAAACTCCACACAACAGAGACCAAACTGTGCAAATACAAGAAGAAAGAGAAAATAAATAAGCAATAAATATCGAGAACATGAGTTGTAGAGTCCTTAAAAATGAGTCCAGAGATTGGACTTCAGTGAAGTTACCTCTCTGGTTCAAGAGCCTGATGGTTGAGCGGTAATAACAGTTTGTGAACCTTGGTAGTGTGGGACTTGAGAGCTCCAGTACCTTCTCTCAGATGGAATGAGTAAAGAAGAGATCATGGTCTGGATGGTGGGGGTCCTTGATGATGGATGCCGATTTCCTTCGACAGCACTCCTTGTAAATGTGCTCAATGCTGTGAAGGGCTTTACCTATGCTGGACTGGACTATATGCACTATTTTTTATAGTTTGTTTTTCTGTTCGAGAGCATTGGTGTTCCCATACCAGGCAGTGGTGCAACCAGTTTGTATACTCTCCACAGTGCATCTATAGAAGTTTGTCCAAAGTTTTAGATAACATGCTGAATCTGTGCAAACTTCTAAGAAAGTAGAAGTGCAGCAGTGCCTTCTTTGTAATGGCAGTAACTTGCTGGACCTAGGACAGATCCTCGGAAATGATAACATCAAGGAATTTGATGTTGCTGTCTCATAGACCTCTTGTTTCTTCCTCCTGTAGTCAATACAGGCAGTCCCCGGGTTACGAACGAGTTCCGTTCCTGAGTCTGTCTTTAAGTCGGATTTGTACGTAAGTCGGAACAGGTACATCCGGTATTATTTAGCGTCAGTTAGTCAAATGGTTGTCTAATATAGTATATATATATATATTTTACCTTTCTATGCATATAAAACACTTAAGAAACTCATGTATTTCAATAATAAAACCATTGCGTTGCTTAGTAATAATTGTAGCTTTCATCGGGTCAGGGCCTTTTACATGCTCCATTATTCTCACTTTACCCTTTACATGTATCCATTAAAATTGTTCCGGTCATTGACCGACTGTAGCCTAACGCTTTTCCAATGACCGATGGCATTTCACCTCTTTCCAATTGCTTTATTATTTCCACTTTATTTTCAATCGCGATCGTTTTCCATCAACGGAACAGAAAACTGCAGATTTTATGTTCTATCGCTGAGCAGCAGTGAACCGTCTGATTGGCTTATTAGAGTTCTCTTTAGGAACTAGTTGACTTGATCAGCATTTCTGATCTGGCTATTGTTCACGATTGCACTTAAGAAAAAGAATACTGCAGCAGCCACAGGCAGTGGTTCTTGTGCTGCTCCGGGTCCTAAAGTCCACCCGCACTGAGACAGGCTAAATGGGACAAGTGAGGGGTGGTGCTGACTGGAAAAGTGGTGTGGGGGGGGGTGAATCCTGCTGAGAAATATTTAAGCCAAATACAAAGTTACACACTCAACACAGTGTTAACGGCAACGACTTAAAATGGCGGACAGCGTCGTGATCCGACTTAAAATGGCAGATGGTGTTCTCTTCCCTCCGTTCGTAAGTACGAGTTGTCTGTAAGTTGGACATTCGTAATTTGGGGACTGCCTGTAATCAGCTCCTTGGTGTTGCTGACATTGACTGAGAAGTTGTTGTTGTGGTACCACTCAGCCAGATTCACAATCTCCCTCCTATATGTTGATATGACACCACCTTTGAATCAGCCTACAACAGTCGTGTCCTCAGCAAACTTCAATATAGCATTGTTCTCCCTCACAATCGTAAGTATAAGGCCAGTAGAGCAGGGAGCTAAGAAGACAGTCCAGTGGTGCACCTATGCCGATGATGATTGTGAAGGAGATATTGTTGCTGATCTGTACAGAATGGAGTCTGTAAATGAGGAAATCACGGATCCAGTTGACAAGGAGGTACTGAGGCCTAGATCTTGCAGTTTTGATATTACTTTTGAGAGGATGATAGTATTGAACACAGAGTTGTAGTCGATAAGGAATATCCTGAAGTGTGTATATTCACTGCCTAGATGTTCCAGAGCTGAGTGGAGAGCCAATAAACTGGCATCTGATGTTAATCTGTTGTGATGTGGGGAAAGTTCAGCAGATCCAATGTGCTCCTCAGACAGGAGTTGATAAGCTTCAACACCAACCTCTCATAGCACTTCATCACACTGGTTCTAAGTGTTACTAGATATCTATTCTGCACTCTGGCCTTTTACCTCTTCTCACCTGCCTATGACTTCCCCGAGTCCCCTCCTCCTTCCTTTTCTCTCATGGTCCACTCTTCTCTCCTATCAGATTCCTTTTTCTTCAGCCTTTATCTTTCCCACCCACCTGGTTTCAGCTATCACCTTCCAGCCATCCTTCCCCTCCCCCTCCCTTTTTATTCTGGTGTCTTCCCTCTTCAATCTCAGTCCTGAAGAAGGGTCTCGGCCTAAAAGGTCAACTGTTTATTTATTTCCATAGATGTTGCCTGACCTGCAGAGTTCCTCCAGCATCTTGTGTGTGTTGCAATAGTCATTGAGACAGGTTACCATGTTCTTCTTGGGCACTGGTGTAGTTGCAGCCTGCTTGAAGCAGGTGGGTCTCTCAGACTGCTGGAATGAGAGATTAAAGATATCAGTGAACACACCAGCCAGTTGAGTAGCACAGGTTTTCAGCACTCCACCAGGTACCCCACCTTGGCTGGATGCTTTCCGTAAATTCACCCTCCTGAAGGATGCTCTCAAATCACCCTCAGAGACTGAAATCACTGGATTATCAGCAGCTTGGAAGTTCATGAAGGCGCGTCCATGTTTTGACAGTCAAAGTGAGCAAAAATGGCATTGAACTCATCTGGGTGTGAAAACATGTTGTCATATACGTTGCTTGGCTTCACTTTGTAGGAGTTGATAGCATTCAAGCCCTGCCACAGCTGTCAAGCATCCTTCAGTGATTCACGATTTGTTCCGAACTGCCACTTCACATGTGAGATTAGCTTTCCAGAGATCATACCTGGATTTTACTTGGTCGCCTGACCTGAACACCACAGATCTGGCCCTTAGCAGACTGCGAATCTCTTAGTTCATCAAGGGAAGACTCTGAATGATTTTTGTTGGGGGACACTTGTCTACAACTGTCTTTATGAAGACAGTCTGTGACAACTGTAACATATTTGTTCAGATCCTCTGGTGAGTCATTGAACACGGCCCAGCCCATTGACTCAAAGCAAGCCTGTAGCCACTCCTCTGCCTCCCATGGCCACATTTGTGTAAAACATCTGACTCTCCATCAGAATTTGCAAAGTTCCACACGCTGGTTGAGATTTCTCTACTCAGGAGTATGTGATAACCTGTTGATTTCTGCTGTTCAGCTGTGTACATAAATATACACAAGACACAACAGTGCAAACAAGGAGTTTCTTCTTTATTCAGTGGACCCATGGACTAACTTTCTGAAACTTTCTAAAGTCATAGAGCAGTTAATCACATGACACAATACTGAAGTAAGTAACAACCTTAAAGCAACATAACTAATCCAAAACGTTCCAGAGCTTAACAATATTGAGCCTGATTCTAGTTCTCAATGTTCACCTAGGCAATGACTAATTAGCCAAGTAGAAAAACCCTTATTTTACTGTTCCTGAAATGTTCTCTCTTGCACAAAAAAAATGACATGACACAAGAGTCCCTCCCTCCCCTACTCCCCTCAATTGCAGGGCTCTGCAGAGAGTGGTGCCGACAGCCAGCACATCTGTAGATGTGAACTTCCCACTATTCAGGACATATACAGAGACAGGATACTGAATACCGCAGTGCGATGGTTATTCTATCCTGACTTATGGAAGTGAATGCTGGACCATTTCCCCAGCAATGGAAAAAAGACTAGAAGCAGCTGAATTATAGTTCTACAGGAGAATGTTAAAAATATCATGGACGACACACACATCAAATGAAGAAGTTCTCAGAAGAGCCCAAGCAGTTAGATCACTCAATAAGATCACTCAATAAGTTAGATCACACAACAATAAGAGAAAGACAACTCAGATTCCTAGGACATGTCATGCAGAAAGATGAACTAGAAAAACTCATACTCTCTGGAAAGATCGAGGGGAGCAAACCTAGAGGAAGACCTCAGCTTATGTACATCAAAAACCTAGACAGGTGGCTACACATCTATTCCATTTGAATGGAAGTCATTCAAATAACGAGGGATAGATCTGTATGGAAAACCATGGTCACCAACGTCCGCATCGGATATGGTATCTAGATAGACAGACAGACAGAGACAGGTGTGTAAAAGGGGCCCGAAGGATCACTGAGTCACCCCAACCACAATCTGTTCCAGCTGCTACCATCTGGGAAATGGTACCACAGTATAAAAACCAGGATCAACAGGCTGTGGGGCAGTATCTTCCACCAGGCCATCAGACTGATTAATTCACACAGACACAATTGTATTTCTATGCTATATTGACTGTCCTGTTGTACATATTATTTATTACAAATGATTATAAATTGCACTTTACACATTCAGACAGAGACATAACGTAAAGATTTTTACTCCTCATGTACGTGAAGGATGTAAGAGATAAAGTCAATTCAATATTGACTATTTACTCTTCTCAACTATTTACCATCTACATTAATGACTTAAAAGAGATGACCCAATCAACCCACAAGTAAATTAATGTCACATTACAAAGTTCCTAGCACATGAAATATAAAGGGCTAGAATACAACAATATTGACTAATTAGGGCACTAATGGAATAGTGGCCTTTACTGAAAGTATAGAATACAAAAACATTGTTCCAGCTTCACATGCCACTAATGAGATCACAACTAAAGTATGATGTTCATTTTTGGTCTAAGCATTTAATGAAGGCATCTTTTCTCTTAAACAGTCCATTGGAATTAAGGACAACACGCTTCCACTTTGGTTTGTTGGTTCTCAGATGACCAATGCAGTCAACGTGGAAAATACTGACTCATTCAGGGATAGGGCAGAAAGGGGTTGTTTCTGAGGTGTACCTTAATTCTATTGCTTCTGTGTGTTCTTGATGCATTGCTACAAGGTTCAGAATAGCAGCAGAGGCGGTGGTAGGGGCAAATATATTAGGCACATTTTTAAAACTCTTAGGTAAGCACATGGATGATAGAAAAATGGAGGGCTATGTAAGAGGGAAGGGTTAGATTGATAATACGTTATAAGGTTGGCACAACATCGTGCTATAATGTTCTACAAAAGGGATCACTACTGTTTGATACACAAGGAGATTCCTGTCAAATCTGCACTCTTGGTCTTCAATCATCCTTTTTCTCAATTAACCAAAAGTTCATGCTGGTAATGTTGAAGATCTTGACTGAACAATGGCTCCCAAGATAAGGGAACTGCTTCACATTTTCCAGGGTCTCACTATGAACCTTTATCATCAGCAAGCAGCATCGAGTAACAAAGGTAAATTAGTGGAAGATTTTTGCTTTACACTGAGGGTAAGGCTCATCCTCTAGTTTGCTTCAGTAGCTTTGAGCTTAACCTGTCCCTCACCTTTTGGGTTTAGGTAAACTAGGCTCTAACTAGGATGAACCATTTCCCATTAGTTCTGCAGATTAGCTGATCCTACAGGAAGTTTGTTCAAGGAAAGACATAAAACTATGATGATAAAGATTGGAAACAAGCAATATTTTGGACATTGGTCATTTGGATCATGGCATTTGGAAGCAAATGTAAAATGTGAACAAATTTCTGTGGGCTGCCAAACTTGAGGAGAGTTCTCCAAAACCAGGTGATGTTGAAGAAGCAACAGAGAGTGGCTGGTGCTGTTCTCAGTAATTTTCTAGGAGCTGTCATGAAGTAAGACCATATCAATGGTTCTTCTAAATAGATGGAATCAAAACAGCAAATTGTGGAAAATCTGTTCAGGTATTGAGAGGAAGCTGTTCAGAAAGATCCTGTGATGACTTCTCCCCATGGCAGACATTCCTCTGTAGTTGCCAAAAATGGAGTTTTCGTTCTTGATAATGGTCACTATTACTGTATCTCTGAGATGACCCGGTATATCTTTCTCTTAACATGGAGTAACTATGGCTCACCAGCAATCACACAACTTCCAAGACCCTGCTACAATGAGATCCAAAAGAGGATGTGAATGTATCAAGAACAAAAAAGTCAATACAGCAAGAAGCAGCACTTTGAGACCTCCTTATAACTTTGTCTTGCCATAACAACATTTTATACGAGATCTATTTTCATTAGAGTCAGTGCAGACAAGTTTCTGTGGGCTGATGAAGAAGTTGACATATGAAGAAAGATTAAGCTGGCAGGGTCTATAGCCTTTGGAGTTTAGTAAAATGAGTAGGAACGTAAGGTTTTGAGGGAGATTGAAAGGGATTATGAGGGGAAGTTTCCCCTAGTTGGGGGCTCTGAACAAGGGGTTACACATTGAAAGGGGCTAAGAGGGCAAGTTTCCCCTAATGGGGGATCTGAACGAGGGGTTACAGATTGAAAGGGACAATGAGGGGGAGTTCCCCCTAATGGGGTGATCTGAATGAGTGGTTACAGATTGAAACCATGATGAGGGGAAGTTTCCCCTAATGGGGGGAGGGAATCCGAACAAGGGGTTGCAGATTCAGAACAAGGCATAGCCCATTTAAGACAAAGATGAAGAGGAACTTCTCTCAGAGAAGTGTGAATCTTTGGAATTTTCTACCCTGGTGAGTAAAAACTCAAGGCATACTCATACTCAAGGCATAGAGTGACAAAATTTAAACTACAGGGGGGTCAAAGGGTAGGGGTGAGAGCTGAAATGTGTTTTGAGGCTAAGATTAGACTAGTCATAAACTAATTGAACGGCAGAGGAAAGAGATCAATTGTCCTACTCCTGCTCCTAAAGCTTTTATATTCCTTGTTTCCAAAGGAGAAACCAACAGCATATAAACTTTGTCTCAAGTCCCTGTGAGTTTATTTAATTTTAGCTCCAAACTCTACAACTGGATCCAAATTTCCATGGTCGGGAATATTTTTATTTGGGGAGGGGAAGTTTTCATTCGCACGCTGCTTAAAAGTAGACGGGAGTGTGAATCCTTATCATATTTGGTCATAGCTACCGTCATGATCAGTCAAATCTCACCACACCATACCCTGGCTCAGGCATAAACAAAGGTAGCTCGAGAGAAAAGGATTCAGTGACTGGAACCAGTTTATAGAATGAGAGGGGGAAATGCATCAGCGAGACAGTCACAAAATGTACTCGTGACAACCATGAAGAAGGGAGCGAGTGCATTAAATGCGTAACTGTCCTGCATGGATTCCACACAGCCGGTCAGCTGCTTTCTTCGTACCTTCATCAGGCGAAGTTCCGTTCTCCAGAGCTCCTTCCTCGCCACCGCACTCGGCGTCTCCTCCGTAGGCGAACTCGAGTCCGATGGAGCCGCATTCGCTGTCCTCCGCCTCCCCGGCACACTCGCTCATCTTACCGCAGCCCTGGCAGCGGCGGCTGGGTCACCAGACTGCCTCGACGGTTTTCACCGTCACCTGATAGTGAGAAACCATGACGAACTTTCAACTCGCCCCCAGAAGACATCCGGTGACAGACGAGGAGACGGAGAGTAACTTCGGAGCGGACAATTGCGGGCGGGTTGATAGCTTGTAGTGCGGCTACTAGATTTAAAATCCAGTCTTTTACACTGCTTGTAGAAACTACTTTGGGATTCATTCTATGTTAAAGAGGAATTGCACAACTTCAGAACACCGACACGCTTTCCCCCACCAACTTTTCTTTGTGCTGATGAAAGTGACCTATCTTTTGCATTAGTGATGTTGCTGTTGTCTGGGGGTTTTGGGCGGCTGAGGTTACCGTTTTATTTTATTTTTGTGCTGTTGAGGTGAGTGACGCTGACCTGTAATGTACTTATTTTTAGGACGGTTAAATAAATAAGAAAATAGGGGGCAGACGGAGGCCATTCTGCCCTTCAAGTCTGTCCCGTCTTCAAATATGATCGTGGTTGATGAAGTTAACATACACTCCGGTGCAATGAAATCCTCGCTCGCATGAAACACAGAGTAAACAGTAACCATGGCAATAATAAATGAGTGCAAACCAGAAGAGTGGTGCAAAGATTGTAGCGCAAACCCAAGTCGTGCAAAAAGGAACGCTGACGTAATGTGAGCGAAATAAACAAGCAAGGTAAAGTTAAGACTACAGGAACCTGGCACGGGGTGTGAAGGAGCTGGCTGGTTCAGACCCCAGGCCTTCTCTCCTGTGCCACGACTCCATTGCCGTCGACTCTCAGATCTTTCCAAAAACATATCTACTGTTTTACATACCCCAGTGATCAGGCCTCTACACACCTCTGGGATGGACAATTCCAGATCTTCACCGTCCTATGCTACTGTTACAGGTACTAACTGATAGAGTATTTCTTCCTGGTGCATTTAGGCTTCTTGAGAATTGGTTGCTGCCTTTCTGACCTCAAGAGTTGCTAAATGCTCAGGCTGCACCCAGGCTGAGGCTGACAGGTGGGGTAACGTATTCACCCCACAAATTCTTCTTTCAGTCATGGGTGGAGATGCTACTCTCAAAATGTTGCAGACCCCACAATGATACTAGGTTAAAAAAAAATCCAGGACTTTTGTTGTGGTTATGAAATAAAGGATTATTGAATGTTATTCTTCTGAGCTACAAATGCTGAGAGGAGAATTGTAGAGATCTGATTTAGAGTATTCATTGTAGTTATGTAGAGATGCAGTGCAGAACAGGCCCTTCTGGCCTAACGAGCCACACCATCCAGCAACCCACCTACTAAGCAGTAGCCCAATCACAGGATCACTTACAATGACCAATTAACCTTCTAACTGGTTTGTGTTTGGACTGTGGGAGGAAACCCAGAAAGTTATGGGCAGAATGTACACATTCTTTACAGACAGTGCCGGAGAATTCTGAGTTGAGTAGATGGAGAGGAGCTGGAGATGGTTCACGTAGAAGAGGACACAGATTTAAAACTTGGGGCGAAAATGTAAAGGGGATGTAAAGAAATGTTTTACATTCAAAGAGCTATTATAATCTGGCATTCACTATCTAGAAATGTGGTGGAAAAGGAATCAATCAGTGCCTTCATATGCATGTTCAAAGACTGGGCTCCAAGCCAACATGGATGCTTTCGCCAAACCATGCAAGGGCCTAACACTCGACACACATAGACAAACATCCTCCAGAAACCAACCATTGCTGCTCTCCAACAATACAGGTTCACAGTGAGATCCTGGAGCCTGAAACTCAGGAGCCATCTCTCAGCAAAGGCAGGCTCAAAGAACTGCCTCAATACACAAACACAGCCTTTTCTGATTAAAGAAAAGATTTGAAAATCAAGACTACAAACCTGGGTAGACCTCCTGGCCCACTGGCCGCAGTGATCCTCTCCCTAGATGTTACTGAGACTTGGCCTACATACAACAGGTATCTTCTTTCACTGGAAATGATCACCAATTATGTATCCACGAAAATCTTTCAAGAATAGGTGAACCAAAATTGGTATCCTCTCCCAGCCCAAATCCCCAGCACTGAGACCATAGTTATGATTAGTGGGCTAGGCTTGGCACATTTTCTATATGCCCAAAATCAGATTCTTGAAATGGACACTCCATTTTAAACGCAGTATTGAGAAGCAATTACCAAGTGGGTAGAGGGAAAGATGCAAGAGTGTGTGTCAAGTCTCCTCTTAGAAATTGGGAACATCCCCACTGACTCTTCAGAATCTCTGACCTGTAACCACTCAAAATGATGACAGGTAATACCGAAAATCTCATGGACATGCACTAAGCACACTACCTCACCAACTACCCACCCACCCACCATGTTGGTCATCATCCACACCAGTTCACATATTAATCTCATTACCCACTAATGAAACCATGAAAACAAAGAGGAAGCAAGTCATGCTCAATCGCATGAGATTGCCTAAGAAAGATTCATCACATTATGCAGAAAGAGCGGTGGAACGGTGATTACTCCATTAGAAACCAGCATGCCTCCTGTGGGCACCATTGCCTCCTTCTGGAGTGTGAGGATACTGTTGAGTAGAAACTGAAGTCTATGCTGGAATAGCATAAATATGGTGGAAAATTGACCGTTTCAGATGCTGACCACTCGATTAGAATTATTTCCAATCTGGGCATGAAGGCAAGGCAAGACATAAGTACCCTCAGTGTACTTATGTATGGAATGATCTGTCAGGATGCATGCAAGTAAAACTTTTCTTGTATCACAGTACATATGACAATTTTAAAAAAGTTACTAAGCTTTAGTCACAAGTACTGAGAAGCATGATACTTATACTTGTTTGACTGAAAATGTCCCCTCCTCATCATCTTCACCATCTCACCCCCACCCTCTGGTCATATGTTCCTGATGTAAAATGGGCAAACTAATCTATCACTCAGTTGGGTGGGTGAGGTAGTGTTGGTGTGTGAGTCCTTGGGCTCAGTGGCGTATCTAAGGTATGGCAGGTATGGCATGTGCCCTGGGCGCTACTTAAAGTGGGGCACCACTGAGCAGTTTCTATTAAAGTCAGACAAGCCATCCTCGGATAGTGAAAAACGAATTTTCTTCAGATGTATGATCTGTCTTTGATTATCATGGGTGAGAAGCACTAGGATGGCCTTATTTCAGAGCATTGAGTGAGAAGACCATGAAACATTTCTTCAGGAAGTAGAAGGAAAGTGGAGTTGAAGGATGGAAGAGACGAAAGTTGGAGGCAGAGGAAGCCAAGAAGTTGAGCAAGTTCTTCATGCCCTTCTTTGGAAAGCCCAGAACAAGTAGTTTGACACGTTCCATGGAGTCGCCTGCACCTGCTACGAGTTTATTAGAATCTGAAGGTGGATCAAGTCAAATGCGTCACAAGCCAAGGAGGAAGTCAAGTCAGATAAATCCGAGTATGATGAGATTAAGAGTGAGGCTGCCACAGAGAACATGGACATGACAGGAGGGGAAGACGATGGTGTTGTTGAGTTTATTGACGAGATTTTACTTGACGAGATTGAACCTGATGACACTGAACCTAGTGAACTGGATGGTGTCAAAGAGCCTCAAACTGTCATACCAGAAGTAATTGAACAGCATGACATTGGACTTCTGAAGTTCGACAAGGATTCTGGAAAAGCAATTCTGACTGACGCGTTGAGAACAGAAATAATAAAGCTGGGTTTGAAGTATTTCCAGAACAATGAGGGGCCTTTCCTACCAACAAATAACCAATCAATGAACAAAACTTGGTTCAAGAGGAAATTGGGAAATGGTCGTGATGAGGAAGTGACTCGTTCATGGCTGGTCTATTCCCCTTCTAAAAAGTCTGCATTCTGTATCTGTTGTCTTCTCTATTCCAAGTCAGACCATCAATCCTCATTGGAGCAGGAAAGTGGATTCAACCAGTGGAAAGCACCTGAAAGGATTAGTGTTCATGAAAATGCCAAGGATCATTGAGGATGCTTCACACAGTGGAAAGAAATGGAAAGAAATTTAGCTGGAAACAGAGGAGTTATTGACGCGGTATTTCAGTCACAGATTGAGAAGGAAAAGCAGAAGTGGCATGATATCTTGACAAGAATCCTTCACTGCATAAAATTCCTTGTGACTCAGAACATGGCTTTGCAAGGACACGGGAGTCACTTCAACTAGACGATGACACCAATGTGGGAAATTTCCTTGGCTTAGTGAAACTACTGGCCATCTTTGACCCTGTGATAAAAGAACACCTCACTCATTTGGAAAGTCATCCTGGATCCACATCTTATCTTTCACTGGGTGTCAAGAATAAATTCATCCACATGATGGCATCCACTGTTTGCCAGAGTTTACTGAGCAGCATTCGTAAAACCAAGTATTATGGTCTCATGTTCGACTTGACTCCTGATCAGGCACACCGTGAGCAGATGTCAGGCGTAATGAGGTATGTGGAAGTTGCTTCTGAGAGGAAAACAGTCTGTGTTAGAGAGTCCTTCCTTGGTTTTATCCAGATAAGCCAGAAGGAAGCTAAGAGCTTGGTTGAAGACATCTTGAAACGACTAGAGAAGGACAAAATGAAGCTACAAGATTGTCAGTCACAGTACTATGACAACACTGCTGTGATGGCTGGACACAGAAGTGGTGTTCATCAAAGAATGTGAGAAAAACAACCTGGCAGTGTTTGTGATTTGCAAAAATCACTCACTCAACTTGGTGGGTGTACATGCAGCCAAGCAGGATACAATGATGGTCACATATTTTGGAACCATCGAATCTCTCTACATGTTTTTCTTTCATTCAACACGGCGCTGGGAAAAACTCGAAAACGCCGTGCCTATGGTTGAAGGATGTGTCCAAAACCAGATGGAGTGCAAGGACAGAAGCAGTGAAGCCCATCAACAAGTACCTTGAGGTGATACCTCAAGTTCTCCAGGACATGATAGATAATGAAAACAAGACCAGTGAAACAAGAAGTGACGCAAAGCAGCTGTACAACCACATGTTGAGTTACGATTTTCTGATTTTGCTAGGAATTTGGAGCAAAGTACTCATTCACATTGACCGTATTCAAAAGAGGCTGCAGGATCCTAGCATGAACTTCCATGATGCTGCCCTACAAGCTCATTTTTATGATGAAAGAGAAGTGTTGGTCTCTGTTGAGATTGGAATATTGAAGTTGAAAGACGTGTTACGAACCCTGTAACTGGGTCACTTACCAGCAAAGATAGAGAGGTCCGTTGAAGTCTGATGGTACTATTTTTAAACGTTTTTATTTATAAAGGGGCACAAAAGTAAGGTTAATACAAACATTCAGATAATATACGTCATCAATACTCAATCTAAAGCGCGGGTATAGTAATAATCATCAATAAGAAGTAGCTCTATTGTTTTGTCTAGGGGTAAAAATATTGTCCGATGGAAATATAAAAGTCTCTCAAGTTCATGCAGGCTTTAGCCTTTCGGGGACCGCTGGGTTTCACGTGTTGGAGAGAGAGAGAGATTTTTGGTGAGAAAAGAAACTTGCCCAGTATTTTAGGACGCAAACTGTTGAATCGGGAACGTGGGTTCCCCGTTGTTAGTTCAAAGTCCTTTTCAGTGTTATCAGCCACCCGTTCCCCAGGCCACGGAAACGGACCACATGTGGCTTCCGAATAGCTTCCCGTTATCACGGGAGCGATGAGCGATGGTGTCTCCTTCTGGTACGTTGCTAGGGGACTGCCCCCTGTAGCCCCTCTTTTATCTTGACTTGCAGGGTTGTAGATGTCAGTCAGGGTGGGGTGATGCAATCCCCAGCCCACATTGCCTGAGGGTGTACACGTAGCCCTGAGAGCTGGCACGTAGTATAGGATCGCAATCCACAAAGGTGTCTCCAAGAAACAATGGCCAAATCCGTTGCTTTGTCCTGCTGAGGATTCTCTCTCATTTCCTGGGTCCAAGACCCAAATTAATAGCGATCTTGCGATTCTCAAGAAGGAGGGGGCTGGGATCATAACAGGCGTCAGAGACGAAAGAAACGAATGACTGATAAGAACTCAAGAGACGCTGGATTAACAGCTAAGGAGGAAATGGAAAGAGCCGTGAAGGGAACATTTGACCGTCTTCACAGAGAAATGGATGGAAGGTTCACTCGTTTGCATGATACCGATGCCAAGTTTGGATTCCTTCTCGATGTCGAGGGACTGTGTTACGGTACTGGCAGTAATGACCTAAAGAAGAAGTGCAAAAATTTGGGTGAATTTTGGGTACATCTCTGATGTTGATGAACAGCAGCTATATGAAGAAATTTTGGATTGCAGAATGTTGCTATCAAGGTGGGTTAACATGAAAATATCAAGACCTGAAGAGCTTCTTGTATTTATTGTTCAGTATGGAGATGAGAGCGTCTTCCCCAATCTTCGCATTACTATTCAGATAATGCTAAGCATTGCAGTTTCCATTGCCAGCTGTGAGAGATCATTCAGCAAGTTAAAATTAATACTTTCATATTTGAGAGCCTCCGTGGGTCAAGGCAGACTCTGTGATCTTGCTCTGCTGAGTGTAGAAAGAGAAGAAACAGAAAAAACTGACTTTGATCACATCATAGACCAATTTGCATCAGTGAAAGCAAGAAAGGTGCAGTTATGATTTTCATGTAGTGCCATAATTTGTTAATTAAAAGATTAATGAGCTTGACTTGTATTTTTGAGCTGATATTATGGTAAAGTTATCTAAAAGATGGGTGTCAGATGTTTGGACAGGGGCGCAATTTCAGTGCTTGCCATAGGCACTATTTTCCGTAGATACACCCCTGCTCGGGCTGCCTGCTTACTGGATTTAGTGATTCTCAGTCCCATCTTCCTGCATTTGGGGACAGAAAGGAGTGCAGGGGCAGTTCTGTTGTTGGACAAAGGAGAGGAGATTGGAGATGGTCCAGGTGTTTGGGGAAGAAAAGGGAGGAGACGGGCACAAGACACTGTTGAAGCAAAGGGGCTGGTATAGAGGGAAGGGATCAGATTGCTACCTTGGAATGAGGTTTGGCAGTCAGGCTGGATTTTGGGAGCTGTTTGGAGAGGGAAAGTGAATGCAGATCAAACCTGCCTATTTTGACAGGAGAATATTCAAAGTACATCTTATCGAAGTATGTATGCAGTATACAACCCTGAGATTTGTCTTCCCACTGAGAGTCACGAAATGAAGAAAACTGTGAAACCTGTTCAAAGAAAAGAATCAAATCCTCAATGCACAAATAAAAGAACAAATCACATAAACAGCAAAAAAAAGCATAAAACGCCAAACTGCGAAGTTATCAAAAGAGTCCAGCTCAATTCAGCTTAACCTAGCACTGTGTCTTCATTATTCTGCAGGCGACAGAACCAGTTAGCCCTGAGCAAAATTGCACAACAATAGCAACAAGAAAGGAGTGACCGAAACCAGAAACACATCATAATGTGAACTAGTGTTCAATCCTCAAACTGCATCAAGTAAACCTTGCCCAGGATGCCAGCAGCATCGAGCAAGAGGGAGAGAGAGAATGCTGATCCAGATAAAGAGTAGGAATAGTGACACTACAGATGAGAGATAGGATTGGAAATTACTGGGTCACAGTTGACCACAGCTTAGGGGTTCAGGGATGGACTAGAGAAACTAGAGTGATAGTGTTTTTCAGAGTGTCATTTTAGTACCAGGGATAGGTGGCCTGAAGAATTTGATGAATGTTGTACCCACCATATTCTCCTGAGGGTTCCAAGTGACAGGCAACTTTGGAAAATGTGGTCCCAGTGCCCCAAAAATGGCATTGTTTGATGTCATTTTGTCACAAAATTAGGATCAAGTTTATTATCTCTGATTTATATGACTTAAAATTTGTTGTCTTGCAGCAGCAGTACAGCTTAAAACATAAAATTATGATAAATTACAAAATGAATAAATAGTGCAAATAATGAGTAAGAAGGTAATGTTAATTGGTTCATCAAAACTCTGATGGTGGAGGAAAAGAAGCTGTTCCTAAATTATTGAGTATGGGTCTTCAGGCTCCTACAACCTTTCCTGGATGGCAGTAATGAAAAGAGATCATGACCCAGATGGTGAAGATCTTAGTAATGGATGTTGACTTCTTGCAGCACCGCCTCTTGAAGATGTCGACGATGGTTGGGGAGGCTTGTACCTGTAGTGAAGCTGGCTGAGTTTATACCCCCTGTAGCCTCTTGCAATCCAGTGCATTGGAGTCTCCATAGCCGCTGTGATGCAATCGATCAGAATGTTCTCTCTCATACATCTGTAAAATTTTGCAAGTTTCTTTGATGACATACCAAATCTCCTCAAACTCCAAAACAATTAGAGCCAATGGTGTGGGATAAATCCTCCAAGAGGCTGACACCCAGGAATTTAAAGCTGCTCACCATTTCCAAAATGAGGACAGGTGTGTGTCCTCTGATACAATCCCTAATACTGAAATCATATTGGGGTTACAAGGGTGACATGAACTCTGAAATGATCGAGTCCAATTTCATGAGGGGCATGATTTGATCCAAGTTTGATTTACACTAACTTGCCACCGTAATGTAGAGGCTAGGGCAAGTTACAGCTGGGGGGGGGGGGGGGGGAGGTTGGAGTTCAGTGTTCAATTAGGAGTTAGGAGTGAGTACATTCTCCCTGTTACCACATGGGTTTCTTCCGGGCACTCTGGTTTCCTTCCACAGTCCAAAGACATACCAATTAGAAGGTGAATTGGTCATCGGAAATTGTTCTGTGATTGGGCTAGGGTTAACTAGGTGGGTCGCTGGGCAGTGTGGTTCGTTGGGCCAGAAGGGCCTGTTCCACACTGTATCTCTAAATTAATAAAATTAAATAAATCAATCTTCAGTCACAGAGATCTGAAAAGAAAGCACCATGCAAAAGAATTTCTAGGCACGTGTGTGATGGTATTTTCATCATGACCTCACTGCTCGGGTATGCCTTGAAAATTATGAAGACTATATATGGCCTAAACACCCAAGAGCTTATTAATGCTAGAGAGGGAGGCAGTGTACACTGAAAATACTTCAGAATCCTGCAACTGAAACTCTGTCTTTATTGACAATAAACTGGTTTTCATCTCAAAGCCAACTATCTTCAATGCTTTTAATGGTATCTTGGACTAGCAGGAGTTTAAAATCTAGCCAAAATTAGACAGAATTCCCGCTGAAGTATTAAAACATATCAGGAAAATATTTCTCCAGGGAATTCATGATTTTGTCTCACTCATCTGGGAAATGAAGAAAATGCCAGGAATTCCCAGAATCAGTTTAGTTGAGGCCACCTTTAAAACAAAGGATAGATTTGAACACAGGATATGCAGTGGGGTCTCTCTGCATGATTTAGCCTTATAGAAAGGAGACAATGATATTATTTCTTCCTAGTTGAATGCAAATGTTCAGCATAATTACAGTCAAAGCTCTCATTTTACAGGATTACTTTTGCTCTGCCCAATTTACTAGTACCATACCACCAATTTTCATGTCAGTTGTGAATCATCCTCCTATACTTACATACATATTGTTCATATGCATATCAGACAACAGGGATGGTCCCAGCACCAATCCCTGTGGTACTCCAGTGGTTACAGACTAACATTTGCAAAAAGCAATCCTCCCATCACTGAGATAATTCAAGATCCAATTTGCCAAATAGATCTAGCTCCAACACAATCTTAACTTTTCGATAAGTTTCTCTTGCAGGTTGTCTCCAAGATCTGACTGAAGTGACATACAGTAGAACTAATCCTACAACTCTACCTTCATTTACACACTTAAGTCAACTCCTTGAATAAGTCAGTCATTAGTCAGAGGCAACCTCTCCTTAAGAAAGCCATGCTTATTATTTCTAATCAATCTGGCCTCACCAGCTGCAGATTAACCCTCAGTTTTTCTTCCAATATTTACTTCTGATGTTAGACCAACCAGCCTATAATTCCTTCACCCTCCTTCTTACTTACTGCCTGATATGCTGCTGGAGTTTAGGGCTGAAATAAAGGTCCTCCTTCTCTGGTGGTGTTCAGGTCTTCTTTCAGTTTTCACTACTGTCAGTTATGCAAGACCCAGGTGGAGATTCAAGAACACCGTCTCACTCAGATGTACAAGGATTCTTCACTACTGTTTCCATAACATACAAACCCCATTTCCAGAAAAGTTAGGGTATTTTCCAAAATGCAATAAGAACAAAAATCTGTGATATGTTTATTCACATTAACCTTTATTTAACTGACAAAAGTACAAAGAAAAGATTTTCAATAGTTTTACTGACCAACTTAATTGTATTTTGTAAATATACACAAATTTAGAATTTGATGGCTGCAACACACTCAACAAAAGTTGGGACAGAGGCATGTTTACCATTGTGTTACATCACCTTTCCTTTTAATAACACTTTTTAATCGTTTTGGAACTGAGGATACTAATTGTAGTAGATTTGCAATTGGAAGTTTTGTCCATTCATGCTTGATATAAGACTTCAGCTGCTCAACAGTCTGTGGTCTCCGTTGTCTGATTCTCCTCTTCATGATGCGCCATACATTTTCAATAGGAGATAGATCTGGACTGGCAGCAGGCCAGTCAAGCACATGCACTCTGTGTCTACAAAGCCACGCTGTTGTAGCCCGTGCAGAATGTGGTCTGGCATTGTCCTGCTGAAATAAGCATGGACATCCCGGGAAGAGACATCGCCTTGATGGCAACATATGTCTCTCTAAAATCCTAATATACACCTCAGAGTCAATGGTACCTTCACATGCATGCAACTCACCCATGCCGTGGGCACTGATGCACCCCCATACCATCACAAATGCTGGCTTTTGCACCTTTCGCTGATAACAATCAGGATGGTTGTTTTCATCTTTGGCACGGAGAACTCGATGCCCGTTTTTTTCCGAAAACTAGCTGAGATGTGGACTCATCTGACCACAGCACATGGTTCCACAGTCTTTCGGTCCATCTGTGATGAGCTCGGGCCCAGAGAACTCGCCGGCGTTTCTACATAGAGTTGATGTATGGATTCCTCCTTGCATAGTACAGTTTCAAGTTGCATTTCTGGATGCAGCGACGGACTGTGTTAAGTGACAATGATTTTCCGAAGTACTCCTGAGCCCAGGTGGCTATAATTGTCACAGTAGCATGACGGTTTCTTAGGCAGTGCTGCCTGAGGGCTCGAAGATCACGTGCATTCAACAGTGGTTTCCGACCTTGCCCTTTACGCACTGAGATGTCTCTGAATTCTCTGAATCTTTTCACAATATTATGTACTGTAGATGTTGAAAGACCTAAATTCTTTGCAATCTTGCGTTGGGAAATGTTCCTTTTGAACTGACGAACAATTCCCTCATGAATTTTGGCACAAAGGGGTGAGCCACAACCCATCCTTGCTTGCAAAGACTGAGCCTTTGATGGACGCTACTTTTATACCCAGTCATGATACCTCACCTGCTACCAATTAGCCTGCTTAATGTGGAGTCTTCCAAACCAGTGTTACTTGAATATTCTGTGCACTTTTCAATCTTATTTTAACTCTGTCCCAACTTTTGTTGAGTGTGTCGCAGCCATCAAATTCTAAATTTATGTATATTTACAAAATACAATTAAGTTGGTCAGTAAAACTATTGAAAATCTTTTCTTTGTACTTTTGTCAGTTAAATAAGGGTTCACGTGAATTAACATATCACAGATTTTTGTTTTTATTGCACTTTGGAAAATATCCCAACTTTTCTGGAAATGGGATTTGTAGAAACATAGAAAGCCTATAGCACAATACAGGCCCTTCAGCCACAAAGTTGTGCCAAACATGTCCTTACCTTAGAAATGACAAGATAGCCCTCAAATTTTCTAAGCTCCATGTACCTATCTAAAAGACCAGTTTTGTTTTGCCAGTCAGGGTTGTTAGCCCTGAGCTGAACCCCCAAACCTGGAGGACATGTGGACCACTCTTAGTTTGGCCTCTACCCTTTGACCTCTTTGGCATGGATGACCCAACCAAGAGCCAAAGCGTAAAGCCCAACTCCAACCAATATAGCTTTCCGGGTCATTGGGGCAAGCCTCCGAATACAGCAAGACTGGGGCCCTCCTGGAGGTCACTCTCCTTCAGACATATGGAATTTTCTTTCCCTTTTTGTTCCCTATGATCTTTTTCCGAGAAAGGGACACGGTTATGCAGTGTCTGCATGTGTTCATCATGGGTTATTCTGGATAAGTGGTACTGTGTTGTAGCATATGACTCTGTTCCCCAGGAGTTGCTCTAAGACACGTACTGTGGTGCAGTGTATGGCTTTGTTCCCCCCAGGTGCTCCTCTGGGTCAATAGCACCATGTTGCACTACGTGCTTGTGCCCTAGGGTTATTCTGGGACAGTGCACTGTATGCCTCTGTTCCCCAGTGGTCTCTCTGGGACAGTGTACTGTGTTGCAATGCATTTCCCATGGTGGTTGTCCTAGGTCAATGGCACTGTGGTGCAGTGTATGCTTCTGTCCCCAGAGGTTACTCTGGGACGGTGCACTGTTACAATGTATGCCCTTTACCCCCCCTAACGGCTGCTCTCCAACAGTGACACACACAAAATGCTGGAGGAACTCGGGACTGCTGAAGGGTTTCGGCCTGAAACGTCGACTGTACTTTCTTCCATAGGTGCTGCCTGGCCCGCTGAGTTCCTCCAGCATTTTGTGTGTGTTATTCGGATTTCTCTTCTTGTGACCCGAACTATGTTTAAGTGCACTCTATGTACTTTCAGGGACTCCAGTTTTCTTTGAGACAGTGGCCCCACGTTGCAGCATCTGCCTGTATCCCCCAGGAGTCGCTACGGGGCAGCGGCGCCAGGCTGCAGTGGTAGGCAGCGACCCCCAGGGGTCGCGTCGGGCAGGTACTGTACTGCGAGGGGGTGGGGTGGTAAAGTGTGCGGAGTTTAATCTGCGTAGTTGCAGCGAGAGTTGAAACCAGGAGTTTCTTACAAATCTGTGAGGACTTATTTAACGTGCCCCAAAATAAAGAACACCCGTTATGAAGGTAAATTGTATTTGCTTATTTTAACAGAACCTTTTCTCAGCGGGTTGCGTGAAGTCGTCGTTTTCCAGGTGTGTTCGTGTTTGTGCTTCGCATCGGTTGATTGGCCCGTGCTGTTTTCTTGTTGTCGAGAACTTCTGTTCCTTTAAGTTTAGTGTGTCGAGAAACGGGGTGGGGGAACCGAGACCGGTTCGGCGACGAGGTCCTGAACAATTCTGGTCAAAAGAAGCGACTCGGCTCAGCCTGGTTTGGCTGCGCAGCAGGTAGAGAGTTCGTGTTCGCTAGTCCTATGGGGATTGTCCACTGATCTCCTGGACACGACCCAGATAGACAGTGATGACTTGGAGAGTGCAGTTAGTGGTGATGTTATTAGGAGATTTGTGCTCTCAGCTGCAAGACTTGGGATTTGCTAAAAGTTCTATGGGCTCTTGATTTATGGCATCCTCGAAATTCATTAAGTTTGTATTCTTCAGCTGGTGGTGGTTCAAAGAAAAAGAGAATGCTTTCTTGCAACTGTGGCAACTTCAACAATAAAGTAGCATTGGTAGGTAAAGACAAAATTAAAGTAACATTTTGTTACTATGATTTTGTAACAAGTAACAAAAGTAAGACTTTGGTACAATTATCTGTATGGATTTAAATGTTACACAGTTACTTGACATCATATATCTAAAGATTATACAGCAGTACACCTCAGATCCAGGCCCTTCTGCCAACCACATTTCTATGCATCTAGTTCTAATCTCCTGCATTAGGTCCATATCCCTCTAAGCCCCACCTCTCTATCTGACTACTTAAGTACTTAATTGATAGTATTGTATTTGTCTCAACTATGTGACTAATCAGCCTCCCCTCCCCATCTGTAAGTTCACCACCTGTAAGTGAAAAAGTAGATCTTAAATCTTTCCCCTCTCACCCTAAGCCCACATCCCCTAGTTTTGGACTCTCCTACCTGGGGAATGAACCATTACCACCTATGCCTCTCATAATTTTAAATATTTCTAGATTGTTGCCCACGTTCTCCTAAATTCCACAGAATAAAGAAGTGATTGGCTAACCTCTTTGAACCCTTTCCACTTTCACAACTTCTTTCTTATATCAGGATGAATAAAACTGTACACAGTACACCAAGTGGCATCACCAATGACTTACACACAATATACTGAGGCTACCAAAAGTAATTTAGAATTGTTTAACAGTATAAGTTGGGTTTGGAAAGTCCTTTAATATTTAATTAAAGCTTCTCGAAAGTAATCACTTTATTTATGTACACCAGTACCATACTTCTGTTCACAACAGACTCACATTTAAATTTTGGCATCAGTTTCATATGGGTTAAATACAATAAATATTGGATGTAAAAGTGGTGTTGAGTAAGTCTTATTAAGTCACGGTAGCATGGCAGTCAGCTGAATGCTGTTAAAGCTCAGGGTGTTGGAATCTGAGTTCTACTCTGCCATCCTCTATAAGGAGTTTGTACATCCTTCCCACAGGATGTGTAGATTTCCTCTGTGTGCTCCGGTTTCCTCCCACATTCCAAAGATGTGCCATTAAGTACCGTAGGTTAATTGCTCACTGTAAGTTGTCCTGTCATTAGACTAAGGTGAAACTAGGGGCAGCATGGCTCAAAGGGCTGATTCTGGACTGTACTAACAAATAGATATAATAACCATAAGGTGACTTGAACCATCAGCAGGTATATGGAGCAGATTCACATGAAATTTAATTCTCTGTTGAAGATGAAATTGGAAAGTGTATGTGCTTGTGTATGCCTTTTTAAATGAATGCTTAAAGGAAGTGAGAGAGAATTCCAGGAACTTGGAGTGGTCTCTGCTGAATTAGTGCAGATATGGTAGAACTATTCAGAGGTAGCTGCAAGCTGGAAAACAATCTACGATGAATCGATGCGCAAGTTTCAGCAACAAAGTTGTCACAGTGTCCTTTGTTTTCCTGCTGAAGTTATGCTAGATGATCTAGTGAAGCCCTGTGTGAGTTCTGTAACTGTTAATAGAGTTTCTCTGCATCAGATCGGCTTTGAGTTTTCAGGAAATGGGGAGGTGTGTGAAGTGCTGATCTGTGCTTGGCATGGGAACAATGGTTTTGAGTATCTGAATTGAATATTTTTGGGAGAAAGAGGCATGTCTTGGATTTTCTTTATTAAACTTCTTTTGGGCTTTCTGATGAAATAATGCAGCCCTTGTCTTGGCCTTAGATGGAGAATCCCAGATTCCCACCCAGAATGGGTGATGTAATTTCAAGTCAAATGCATGAGAGAATGTGTAGAAAAAAACATGACAAGGGCATTCTCATGAGTGCTGTTAATCCACAGTGAAAGGAAGACCTGACAACCTATTGAGAAGAGTGCTGTAGTAAAAGAGGGAAACTTTGATGCTAAGGATATTATTTGGTATCTATGATTTAAATTTCATAAAACTGTATTCATAAAACATAAGAAATAAAAATTGTATAGCTTTCATTACATTCAGAGTCATCTGTTCTAGTATTAGACTTGGGCACTTTGCTCCAAGATCAATGTTCCCTGTGCACAGACCACTATTGCTACTTGTAGCCTGCTGGGATGTTATAGACTTCAAGTGTTTTGAGAGGCTTAGGCCTAGGGGTAGAAGGCCCTTCGACTGCAGTCACTGTGTTTTGATTAGGGTTGTAAGACAAGGGAAAGGCATTGGACAGAGAAAGCATGTAAAGAGTTTACAATAATATTCATATTTCTAAAGAGCGCATTTTATCGCAGGTGATTTTCACCAGGGAAAGTTCTTAAGCACACTATTATTAAATTCCTTTCTATTACAAGCTGTATTTTGAAGTGAAATTTGATTTTGATTATAATTTGGGTCATGTGACAATATTCATTATTTTGATGTTTGTTGTGATACAGACAGCCCCCACATTTTCTGCAGTTTGGGTAAAAAAAAATTCTGAAAAACAGAATCAAAATTTGCTCTCACAGAAATTATGTGTTGGTTTTTATTTTTATTTTCAGCTCATATTTTTTGAATGCGCAGATGATGTGGCTTTGTACCACAGAAAACTGCAAAGCAGATGGTTTTCCAGGTGTACCCAGCCGCCTATTTTAATGCAGCAGTCACCTGTACTGGTTTAACACACAGTAGTCTACTCAGTCTGTATTTGTAGCCTTGATATGTCTCTGGATGTCCTATACTACCTCAAAATAATACTTCATAAAGAATGAGCTGATGGGCTTAACTACATTCTTCTTTATGCTCATTTTTTAAAATTTAATTTGAGACAAGAAACTCTTTATCTACTATATCAGCACTTTACCTTATGAATTAATTGACACTTAATTAATGCATTTTCTCCATTCACAGACGCAGAATGGAGAGTTTTAAGATAGAGAGGAAAAAATGTTCATATGAAGGATGTTTGGTACACTGTATCAGTGGGAGTTCTATCCTGCAATATTTCAAAATCCCGTTAATCTCCACAGCCTTATACCATGTCGTTCAAATGTTTATCCAGTTATAATCCTTTAAAGATAGAGTAACTTCATGCTCAATTCCTCTCACAAATCCTTCCATACTTTAGTAGTATAAAGACAATTTTGATAATCTCCATTTTCTTTGTGAAGGATTACATGGTATTGTAGCAATGTGCTACACACAGAGCTAGAAATAACAACATGCAGTCTGTAAGTTGCACTCCAGACTAGTTTATTCAAACTTCGCGGCACTGGCTTTTACGCAGTTCCGTTCCTGCCCTCTCTGGGCGGAAATGACGTCAGAGGTGCATTACAAAAGTCTCTTCCCGCGCGCGGGCTTTCTCCCCTTGCTGGTGAAGAAGGCAGCCCACCGCCATTTTGGGGCTGGCCTCTCTGCGGACGCGCGCGCCGTTTTGTGAGCCGGTTCGCCTGCGTAGAAAGTGGGTCGCCACATAACCCCCCCCCCCCCCCACAGAACCGGCGATACAACCCCCAATGTCCACAGTCTGGATCAGTCTCTGTTTGAGCGGTTTGCCTCTGCGCCACGGTGCCTGAACCTTGACCAGCTGCACCAAGTCCACATGAGCCGGTTTGAGTCAGTCCACCATGAAAACCTCCTCTTTCCCCCAATGTCCAGAATGTACGTCGACCCGTTGTTCCTGATCACCCTGAACAGCCCCTCATACGACCACTGTGGTGGTGCCTGGTGTGCTCCCCTTCGTACAAATACAAACTTACAGTTCTGCAGGCCGAGATCTGTCCATGCTGTGAAGTTGGTACGGGGGCCAGGTTGCCAAGCCTTTTGTGTAGTCTGTCCAGGACTGCTGCAGGTTCTTCCTCTTGCCCCCTTGGTGCTTGTATGAACTCTCCTGGGACAACCAGGGGCGTGTCGTACACCAGCTCAGCCGATGAGGCGTGCAGATCCTCTTTGGGTGCCGTGCGGATTCCGAGCAGGACCCAGGGAAGCTCGTCTACCCAGTTAGGCCCTTTCAGGCGGGCCATGAGAGCCGACTTCAAGTGACAGTGGAAGCATTCCACTTGTCCATTCGACTGTAGGTAATAGGCAGTTGTGTGGTGTAGCTGTGTTCCCAACAGGCTGGCCACTGCCGACCACAGGCTAGAGGTGAACTGGGCTGAATATCTGCCGAATCTGGAACTGGGTTTCTGCTCGGTCAAACCACATGCCTGGTCGCAGCGTCCAGAAAGTTGGCAGTTTTAGTGAAACTGTATGAACAGATGAAGAGTCGATCATCTTTGGTCCAAATCCCGTTTGGACCGTCGGGGTCACCAATGTAGCGATGTGCTACACACACAGCTAGAAATAACGACATGCAGTCTGTAAGTTGCACTCCAGACTAGTTCATTCAAACTTCGCAGCACTGGCTTTTACGCAGTTCTGTTCCCACCCTCTCTGAGGTGCATTACAAAAGTCTCTTCCCGCACGCGGACACTCTCTCCTTGCTGGTGAAGAAGAAGGCCCAGTGCCATTTTGGGGCTGGCCTCTCTGCCAATGCGCGCACCATTTTGTGAGCTGGTTCGCCTGTGTAGAAAGTGGGTCGCCACAGTATGAAACCAGCACATTTGAGAAGGATTGCAGATATAGGCAATTCTTTGCAATAAAAAATTGCGCTAGGTTAGAGGCAGATTCTTTTCTGAAATTAAAGAGGGTATTGAAAGTGTGTTCTCTCCCTCTGGCTATATCTTACTTGATGTCGGACCACCTGGTGCTGATAATGGACGCTGGAAACTGGAGTTTCTTTGTTCTCAGCTTTGACAGCCTTTATAAGACCATAAGACATAGCAGAATTAGTACATTTGGGCCAGCAAGTCTATACCAATCCATCATTACTGATATACTATCCCTCCCAACTCCATTCTCTTGCCTTCTCCCCATAACCCTCGACACCCTCACCTGTCAACCTCCACTTTAAATGCACCCGGTGACTCCACAACCACCTGTGGCAGTGAATTCCACAGATCCATTACCAACTGGCTAAAGAAATTCCTTCACATCTCTGATCAATAAGGCTGTGCCCTCTGGTCCTGGACTCCCCTACAATAGGAAACATCCTCTGTATCTCGGCCTTTCAATATTTGATAGGTTTCAGTGAGAGAGGCGGATTTGTTTCTGGAATTGGAGTGGGTATTCAAAGCATGTTCTTTCCCTCTGGCTGCATGTTATCTGATGTAGGAATGGTTGTGCTGATGCTGGATACTTAAAACCCGACGGTCTCTCTTCTCAGCATTGACGACTTTGATCCTGATGAGCACAAACAATTAAGACTAATACATTAACTGCAGCAAATTATTTAATTCACGAAATTGTGAAACCATTATATTGCTTTCATAATAATCATATTAAGCAGTTTATACACCAGACAGCTTCTGCCCCTCTCTCATCGCCAAATTCCATGACCATGTTGTGGTCTTGCGAATTCATGATCACCTGGCCCAAAGCTCTGTGCCTCCTCCACCTCACAGTATTGTGTAAAAACAGCTCTGACAAAGTTCATGAACAACAATCTTATTGTAACTCTTTTGCAACCTTTGTTGTGGAAGACTGCTCCAGCCCCTCAGGTGCGTCCCCATCAGTTTCCAGCCAAAGGTCACTGCACTCACCTGGTTCTATTCCTGACTGTCTCTAGTCATGAGAAGGAAATCACCAGTAAAGGCTTCTCTTTAGCTCTGTCATTACTTGTAAAATCTCCGTTGAATTTACTCCATTGTCCTGCTCTTCAACAAAATCTGAAAACATAGATTCCGTGTTTTGGAAATAAAGTGATGACACTCAGCTTTTCCTCACCATCACCTTTGATTACTGACTCTAAACCATCAGCCAGTTCACCTAAGGTCCTGCCCTAAATGAACAAAACTCTCTTTTAATTGAACGCTGGCAAGATTATCGGAGAGCGCAGTAGTGTACCAGTTTGCGCAATCATTTTACCAAGCCAATGATCATCGATTGGGTTTTAATTCCCACCGCTCTCTCTAAGCATTTTGTACGTTCTCCCCGAGACTGCACGGGTTTCCTCCCACGTTCCCGAGCTGTCCAGTTAGGTTGGGGAGTTGTGGGCATGTTATTATTGTTGGTGCTGGAAGCCTGGCAGCCCCTGCCATTTTCAGTGTACATGTCACAAGTAATAAAACTATTCTTAATGAAAGCCATCATTGTCATTCTCTATCCCAAGCTCTATTCTTTAACATGTGACTCTATCTTCATTAAGGTAACTGTCTGAGTCAGACAGTTGGTAAACTAAGCATCACATTGACTCTTGAGTTGATCTTTTGACCACGGAAGACCTTCTAAGCTTAACAGCCACCCTGTCGTCCCTCCATCTGTGCCATGAATCACCCCAGGAGGAGGCAATTTCACCCATCAAGTGTGTAATGGCTCTTTTTAGGGCAACCCAATCAGTCCCTTTTCCCCTGTGGTCATGCAAAATTATTTTCTGCTCGTTGCCAATCCAGTGTTTTTACTGTGCTTCCAGACTGGTGCTCTGGATCTCCATTCTCTTCCACAGCCATTGTGTTGGAGCCATCTATCTATTTTCTGTCTTTGTTGTATTTGTTGGTCCATTTATTATGGGAATCTCATGGGAGTGGGGATGTGGTGGAAGCAAGCAAGTAGAGTTGCATGTTCACTCTTAGTCAGTTACTCTAGTTGAGTGGGAGCAAGTCCGGGGGATATGATTTTTTTTGATAGCTGTTAATTGGGATGTTATTGGAACGTTAGCTAGATGGCTAACTTTGCAATTTCACTAACTTTGCTTAGCTACACTAATATCACTATTAGGTCACTAATTAGACTGTTATACTGCTAATTTAGTTTTGTTCATTTTTTTATTGCTATAAAATCATTCATCTTATCTGGTTTTGCAATAAAGGATTGAGCGTAATTTTCTCAATGTGGAGATTTGTTATTTGGAAGTGCATCATGGAGTGTCGAGTGCCCTGGCTTGGTCTCTCAGTGGTTTCAGTTTATTTTCAAGTAACTGCTACAGTTTGTCAATAAAAAAAATAATCATACCAATTGACGACCAATCTACTGCAAAGGTTTGCATCGGGCCTGAAACAGACACAGGAGCAGCATGCAGAAGGATTATCTGCAAACTTTTGTTGATTGATGTTGGTGTTTTGTGTTTTGAACACAGTTTTGAATGGCCAACATTGCCCGTCCATTGTAGACTGTTGTACGATCATATAGTGTTTACCTAAAGGTTCATCACTTTGTTTTATCGAGGTGCTGAAATATTATGGTTGCCGACGTTTGAATTGAAGGCTTTTTTTTCGGTCTGGTTTAACCGCTGTGGATGCGTGCACAGTTTGTTTGTTGACTACGTTTATTGAATCGAATATCGCTGGTGCTGTGGGTGAACAAAGAATTAATTACAAGTTGCACAACTAGAGAAAGTAACATGAGTGTATCGAACTATGAAATTGGCGGCAATGACTGTGCAGTTGGGGCTTGCAAAAGAGAAATTAAAGCTTAAGTTAACCACTGCACATTGCATGATTATTGCTTTTGAATCTGTTGTCCTGATCCTTGGAACAGCTTATCTTTTACACCTTCTAAACCTGTGATTTATCTTTTGCATTCCTGCGCATTCTGATTTTACATGGGTTCTTGCTGCCACATGAGATATTCACTGCATTGGATTAGACACAATGCAAGGTTTTTTGAAGTGAAAGAATAGTGGGATATCCATCCTCTCTGCTATGTTTTAAACAGTTAACAAGTTTCAACTACCAGGGCTGGTTCACAGTTTGGAGATTTTTATGTCTAGCATGTTTTGTATTTAGGGTTGTTAAACTGACCCTTAGCCTTCATTGAAATCTGTGAGATGGGGCCTCGTTTTCCAGTTTCATTTTTACCTGCTTTCTTTGTTCATGTTAATTGGAGAAAAGTCAAGATTCTGGTGATTCAGAACAACTGAAGGGAGTATCTTGTGTATCAAGGCAACAGTACTGTAGTCCTTTGAAGGGTTGAGTGGTAGACCTGGCTTTGCCAGAGATGTCCTCAGTTCACTTGAAACGATTGCACAGAGCTGGAGTAGTTCGCAGAGGAGTTGTTGAGCAGAGTTTACTTCAGTAGTTTAGTATTAGAAAACAAGTTGGAATTTTTAAAAAAGACTAATTTTCTGACATAGAATGGGATGTATTTTCCTTTTCTGTCATTCATCTTTTACCTACATGGCCATTTCTTTACCTGCTCTGTGAGGAGAAGACTGATGTTTCCTTGCTGGAAATTCTGTTTTTTTTCCCCTCACAAAACAGTTGCAGGTCTCTAGGCTGGATAAGTTATGGTTAATTTCTGCTGATACCATGATAACAGCATGAAAATTAAGAATTGATGAATATTAAGAATTGAGCTTCCCCTTATCAACCAACCTGTTTGTTACCTCTTAAGATGTGAAGTTAACCTTCTGCTGGTGCAGAGTGCTGGTAATGTCTCCTATATGGTCCCTGCCAGATATAACTGTATCTGTAAAGAGTGTGTTGTTGCCCCGTTAATGTGTGCTTCGTAATGTGTGTTTAAAATGTGGAGCATTCATTTGGCTCCAATTAACATAACTAACTTGTTTTTGTTCAAACAGCTGAACCTATATTTGTAGCCTAGGATAATGTGCATCACTACGTAATATCAGTATCATATGTCATGTTATCCTTTTCAGACATCAGCTTTATGTTGTATTTTAATTTTTTTTATTATATTTGAATAAACAAGGAAGGGTAACCATTTAATTACAAGAAACAAAAACAATCCTGTATTAATTATTTTCCTCCTGCATGATTGTAGTATTGTCAGCAGAGAAGACAGATGATTTGGTTGTGCATTGTTCACCACCAATACGATATGTATCATTTTGCTTCAAATAGAACTTACTTGATTCATCCAAAATGGTAGCTAAATTACTTCATATTAAACAGCCTTTTCTCTTCAAACTTTCAGTTATCTCTTGGGTAGTGCCAAGTTTAATCCTGAACTTGAGTGCTGTCTATGTTGAGTTTGCACACTCCCACTGTGACAATGTGGGTTTCACCCAGGTACCACAGTTTCCTCCCACATCGCAAAGACATGCAGGTTGGGAAGTTAATTGCTCAGTGTAAGAATGTAGAGTTGAGTGGTAAAATGTGGGTGCAGTTGATAAGAATGTGGGGGAGAATGAAAACCGCACTATAATATGACTTTAATTTTCCACTTTAATGCTCATTCTCACTCCTTTCCTATCTGTGGCCTCCTCCAGTGAGGGCCAATGCAAATGAGAAATCAGCATGTTATCTTCTGCCTAAACGCTTTGCAGCTAACTGGGCTGAACACACTGAATTTCTCAACACAAGCCTTCCTGCAGATGCTGGAAATCCAGAGTAACACACACACAAAAAGGTGGAGGAACTCAGCAGGTCAGAAGCATCTATATAGGAGAATAAACAGTCAATGTTTCAGGCTGAGGCCTTTCATCAGAACCCTTTATCAATGACTTTATCAACTTTGGGTAAGGCATCAAGCTTATGACCCTTTCTCAACTCAAGCTCTTTCAAATACATTGCTAATGCTCATTTGTCATGCTCCATTTCACTTGATTTGCCTTAGTCAAATCTCCATTTTGTTTTACATTTTGCTCCTCCCTCAAAAGGTCCACTTTGAAAACTGTAAACCCTCCACACCATCCCCAGATCTGAGGAAGGGTGATTGGGCTGTTTCCATGAATGCTGCTTGACAGGCTGAGTTCTTGTAGCATTTTGTTGTTCAGATTCCTACATCAACAGTTTCATTTGTTTTCCATTGGGATTAGCATAGTGGTTAGCACAATACAGTACAGGTGACCCGGGTTCAATTTCCGCTACTGCCTGTAAGGAGTTTGTATGTTCTCCCCGTGACCGTGTGCATTTTGGCTGGGTGCTCCTGTTTGCTCCCACAGTCCAAAGATAGGTTAATTGGTCGTTATAAATTATCCCATGATTAGGCTAGGATAAAATCAGGGGATTGCTGGGCAGTGTGGCTTGAATGGCCAGAAGGGCCTGTTCCATACTGTATATCATTAGGTAAATGAATGAATGTAAAATTTGTGTCAACGGTTGGTTGGTACAGACGGAGTGGGCTGAATTGCCTGATTCCATGCTGCGTCTTTCTATGACTTGACCTTATGACTGTGTATAGCGGCTGTGCAGTGATGCAGAAGCGACCATGTTTTGGGATCCTTACACTTGTATAGCACTTTACATTAAATTTCAAACTACCCCAGAAGGTCGTTTATAGTCAATGGCATAGACCTGTGGTGTAATATCTTTTGTTGGGCAATGTTTCACTACTTAACCATCACATTTGGAGAGGTAACAATTCAGGATGCAAGAATAAAGTGAAAGAAGACTATTAGATGTAGGAGCAGAATTAGGCCATTTTGCCCATCGAGTCAGCTCTGCTGTTTCATCATGGCTGATCCACTTTTCCTCCCATCTCCAATCTCCTGCCTTCTCCCCATAACCTTTCATGCCCTGACTGATCGTGAATCTACCAACCTCTGCCTTAATATGCATAAAGACTTGGCCTTCACAGCTGCCTGTGGCAAAGAATTCCATAGATTTGCCACTCTCTGGCTAATGAAATTCCTCATCTCTGTTCTCAAAGGATGCTCATCTATTCTGAGGCTGTGGCCTCTGTTCTTAGATGCTCCTACCATAGGAAACATCTTCTCCTCATCCACTCTATCAAGGCCTTTCACCATTCGATAGGCTTCAATGAGGTCACCCCTTGTTCTTCTGAATTCTAGTGAATACAGGCCCAGAACCATCAAACATGCTTCATATGACAAGCCATTCAATCCTGGAATCATTTTCATGAATCTCCTTTGAACCCTCTCCAGTTTCAGCACATCCTTTCTAAGGTAAGGGGCACAGAACTGCTCACAATACTCCAAGTGAGGCCCCACCAGTGCTTTATAAAGTCTCACCATTACATCCTCAACATGTATGGTACTTTGTCAAAGGTCTTCTGAAAATCCAAGTACACAACATCAACTGATTCTGCTTTGTCCATCCTGCTTGTCACTCCTTCAAAGAATTCCAACAGGTTTGTCAAGCAAGATGTTCCCTTGAGGAAACCTATTTTATCGTATAAGCACAAGAGATTCTGTAGATGCTGGAAATCCAGAGCAACACACACAAAATACTGGAGAAACTCAGCAGGTCAGGCACCATCAATGGAAATGAATAAACAATCGAAGTTTTGGGCCAGGACCCTTTTCGGAAGGAAGAATGTAGTTTGATGACAGTCTGATCTTCAATAACCACCTATTTTTTGGGGGGGGAAGTCTAGCAGAATGAGTCCTTCCCTCCTGTGTATTACCACCACCATACTAAGTAATTAAGTGGCAGCTTAGGCCTAGATATCATTGGACTGTGTTTCTTAGCAATCTGTAACCATGTTGTCCCTTGGGGTAGGGCACAGTGGCACATGGAAGAATAGACCAGGTGGGTACAAACACTGGTGGCCAGAGCAAGTGGAGACAGCCTTGCTAATCTCAGTGACATATTTGTAAGGGTGTGAATGTCCAGGAAGGGGAAGGGAAAGTTTATTCCCATATGGTCTGCTTCCTGACAAAGTGTTCTGTGAGCACGTGCAGAACTTTTTGACAATGCTTTTGATTCAGTCGCGGGTACTACTCAACTCTGTCATCACCCAGTATGAGACAATGAGGATTTCCACTCTGACGAGAGCAGGCGATTGATTGCCAGACCGACTGCTGCTCCACTGGTCCAGGACAACCAATGATGTTGCGACCTAGCAGTCTACTTTGTTGGTGCTGTGCCATCTGTGGCTGATGAGACCAATGCGAGAGTGGAAATCTCTGTTGCAAAGGTCGCATCTATAGTTGGTGTCAGCTCTGCTTTCTATGGGCCTGCTGTCACTTCCTGGAACTTTTCCTTGCCTGACTTAAGGTGTTGTTTCTAGGTGCTCCTCCACCTGGTGCAGATGACTGCAAGTTCCTCCCAGGGCTCAATGTTGACATCCAGTGCATTCATGTCCTGCTTGCAGGCACCCTTGGAGCGCAGTTGCAGGCAGTCAGTGGGTCTCTTGCTTGAAGCCAGCTCACTGTAGAGGATGTCTTTTGGGATGTGGCGGACGTGGCCCAGCCAGTCCAGCCTGCGCTAGGGAGGCCGACAGCAGAGTGAACCTCAGTGTTCAGTACTCTTTCTCTCCAGAAAATGCCCAAACGGAAGGTGTTGAGACTTCTCTCCTGCTTAGGTTATGTTGTCCAGGTCTTGCTGCCATGCAGCAGTGTGCTGGTGTCTTGGAGGTTATCAGAGAGGCCAGTCATCATTGTCTGAACATTCCGTCATCCCAGTTTTAGAGCTGGTCTCCTTCGTTTTGTTGTCTTGCCTGGTGCAGTGTTTTCGGCCTGCGGTTTGTATAGTGCCTAGGCCTAGCCCCATGCACACAATGAGGAAAGCAAACCTTGGCGGGACAGCAGCTTTTTGTCTGGGGCATGCCTAACTGTCTAGTGAAATCTTAGAATCTCTCCCACCGTCGGAAGCAAACCCTGGTGCCACGCTCTATGTCAGATGAGCATAGTGGCTTACAACCAGTAACTCTGCTTCCTGTGTTGTGTTAATGCCATGAGGCGAAGCAGGAATGTCCTCTCCCGAATTGTGCTGATGCCGCAAGGCACTCAAACCAGACCAGGATAATATGGAGAGCAGGCTGTGACTGTGCAGCAGGCTCCTTCTCTCCACAAAGGAACAGCAGAGACAGATACAGTTTGGCAACAGTGGCGTTGCAGGAGTTGCCGGTCAGACTCCGAATCAGGTTTATTATCACCGGCACGTGACGTGAAATTTGTTAACTTAGCAGCAGCAGCAGTTCAATGCAATACATAATCTAGCAGACAGAGAAAAATAAATATAATAATAATAAATAAAATAAAAATAATAAATAAGTAAATCAATTACAATATATTGAATAGATTAAAAAATTGTGCAAAAAACAGAAATGCTGTATATTTTTTTTAAAGTGAGGTAGCGTCCAAAGCTTCAAAGTCCATTTAGGAATCGGATGGCGGAGGGGAAGAAGCTGTTCCTGAATCGCTGAGTGTGTGCCTTCAGGGTTCTGTACCTCCTACCTGATGGTAACAGTGAGAAAAGGGCATGCCCTGGGTGCTGGAGGTCCTTAATAATGGATGCTGCCTTTCTGAGACACCACTCCCTAAAGATGTCTTGGATACTTTGTAGGCTGGTACCCAAGATGGAGCTGACTAAAATTACAACCCTCTGCAGCTTCTTTTGGTCTTGTGCAGTAGCCCCTCCATACCAGACAGTGATGCAGCCTGTCAGAATGCTGTCCACGGTACAACGATAGAAGTTTTTGATTGTATTTGTTGACATGCCAAATCGCTTCAAACTCCTAATGAAGTATAGCTGCTGTCTTGCCTTCTTTGTAACTACATCGAAATGTTGGGACCAGGTTAGAGCCTCAGAGATCTTGACACCCAGGAACTTGAAACTGCTCACTCTCTCCACTTCAGATCCCTCTATGAGGATTAGTACGTGTTCCTTTGTCTTATCCTTCCCGAAGTCCACAATCAGCTCTTTCATCTTACTGACGAATGCCAGGTTGTTGCTGCGGCACCACTCCACTAATTGGCATATCTCACTCCTGTACACCTTCTCGTCACCACCTGAGATTCTAACAACAATAGTTGTATCGTCAGCAAATTTAAATATGGTATTTGAGCTATGCCTAGCCACGGAGTCATGTGTATATAGAGAGTAGAGCAGTGCGCTAAGCACACACCCCTGAGGTGCGCCAGTGTTGATCATCAGTGAGGTGGATATGGTGTCACCAATCCACACAGATTGTGGTCTTCCAGATAAGAAGTCAGCTTAGGACTGAACTCAGCATAGGACTGCTTTAGGAACTCCAGCTGATTCTGATTCTGGAGATCCTTCATCACCTAACGTTGCATGCATTCTTCATGGCCATATCATGGACCCTAACGCCTTTAGCTCAGGGGTTCCCAGCCTGAGGTCCACATACCTCTCGGTTAATGGTAGGGCTCCATGGCATAAAAATGATCGGGAGACCCCACTTTAGATACTTTATCAATGACCTTCCTTCCATCACTCCTTTGGAAATGAAGTTGATGATTGTACAGCATTTAATTTCATTAGCAACTACGCAGACGACCAAACAAGAATTAAACGATTTTCAGGATTGGAATGACAAGTGGCAAAAATAATTTGCATCATACAAGGGCCAGGCAGTGGCTAACTCAACAAAATGGAGAGGAGCCACCACTCCTTCATATAGTGTTATATTTGTTGTTGAATGACTACCCCTTGGGAGAAGTCTCTGTTGATCTGAATCTGGACTGAACCAGACATTTTTTTAAAAACTGTGGCTGTGAGGTTAGATCAGAGGTTTAGCTTTCTGAGATGATTGACTCTCCTCTGATGTTGTAGAGGCCCTTTTATCAAGTACATGGCATGGTTAAATCAATGATATACCGTAGATTCCGGACTACAGAGCGCACCTGATTAAAAGCCGCTGGCTCTAATTTTAGAAAGAAAATCAATTTTTTACTTGTACAGGCCGCACCGGATTTTCGGCCGCAGGTGTCCCACGTTGTAATATGAGATATTTACACAGAAAGATATTACACGTGAGGATTTTTAAACTTTTAATTAAATCCATATGGTAACATAAACAAATACATATTGCAAATGCTCTTTTTCGAACCGTGCCTGTAACGCGGCTACTTTTAAATATACGTTGCGTATACTTTTTTACTGAACAACATTCCAATATCTCCTAACGACTGGTAAAAAATATATATACTGCAGCCTACCAGGAAAAGTTATTGATCGCCTTTAACTTAAAAGCAGCGTTTTGGCTCCGCCGCTCCGCTGCTCGCCCCCGCCTTCCCGTTTATCGCAAACTGGCATTTTTCCCACAAGACGCGGCGAAACCGGGTGTGACGTCATAGCATCCCGCGATGTAGTACAGAAAACAAATATAGTTAAAACTCTTCTAACTTTAACTAGAAAATGAATTACTAAGCGAAAATATTATAAACTAAATAACTGCCATAAAGGCAGCACAATGCTTTTCTTCGAGTGTTTTCCATGTTGATGAGGGTGAGTACAAATGACTGATTTACAATAATTTAATTGTGAAAGTGCGCTTCATTGGACCTCTGTGAACTACTCATCAATTTTATTGGTCTACTGTTACGAGGCAAAATGTTTTTGGCGGCATGAAAAAAATCATGCATTAGCTGCACCGTATTAAAGGCCGCAGAGTTCAAAGCTGTTCAAAATGTGGGAAAAAAGTAGCGGCTTAAAATCCAGAATCTACGGTACTCAGATAATTGCAGCTCCAGTAACACTGGAGCTTGATGCTACCTGAACTAAGCAGCCAACTTGAACACACCACCATTCCATCCTCTCTCTCACGCTCTTTTCACGACTAACATGTAGATGCAGTGTACTGCATCTGGAAAATGTAGTGCAGCAGTCCATCAAGATCTTTTCAACATTATTTCCCAAACAAATTGTTACTGTCATAGGAGAAGCAGGACAGAAGAGACATGAGGACACAGCCTCCCTCAAGTTTTTTGCTGCATGGCACGTAGCTATATGGGTTATATTGGGTTAAAGCACAGGCCAAATACTTCCTCCCAGGGTCAAAATCCTGTATATTTTAACCTAAAGCAGCCATTGGAGTATTTTCACCATATAAACAGCAGTGATTCATAAACAATGTCAGACCATGGGCCCTGGGGTTAACTGAGATGGCTGAGAGGAATGTGAGACAGAGGGGCAGGAGGGGGTTAGTGAGAAGTTTTACATTGTCAGGGCTTTTCTTGCTGTCCAAACCACTCAGTGCCCCAGTTCATTGATGACCTGAACTCTGTCTGATGCATCATTATTAATGTATTAAACCATTGTTTGCTGAAAGCACGTAGCTATATGGTTATATATATATATATTGGGCTAAGGGACTCGTCAGATCACAGTTGGAGAAGTGTCCCAATTTTGTTCACCCGCTCCACTAAATGTATCAAATGGGTGAGGCGTGTGAAAAGAATACTGTAATGACTCCTATTTTTATTTTCTAGGGAAGAAAGAGGGAACTCATGGCAGGCAGAATATTTTGCATGTCACAAACCCAAGTGAGAAAGCAAACAAATGGGAATGTGAATGAATGTTTAAAACTAATAATTGCAGTTTTTTGAGATTCCATTTTGATAATTTGATAAGGAGGAGACACAGAAATGTGAGCAACATGTGGGGCACAGACACGGTGGGCTGACTGTACAACAATATTATGTTGCTTTGAATTTTTTTTGGACCTGAGGGTTTCTCCTGATAGAAGAGAAAGGCAAAACCTGTTGATAGACATCTTATTTGAAGCCTTGCTGTCATAACTAAGGTGAAGTTTAGTTCAGTCAAGTCAACTGCTTTTCTTCTCCTGAAGTCCATTCACATATTGAATAATGTCTTAAGCAATATTCAATTGCTTAAGACAACATTCAGTATAGGAAACCAAAGTATTGTAAATGCTGAAGTTCATAAAGTAATCTGTGGAAAGTGAAACGGAAGAGATGAAAATCCCTTTAGAGTTGTGTGTTTGTCAGCTGCCAGCTGTACCACCACTTCATGCTCTATTCTAACACTTGAAATTTAAAGTAAGTTTATTATCGAAGTGCATTATGTCACCCTGAGATTCACTTTCTTGCAGGCATACTTAATAAATCTATAATAGAATAACTACTTTAATCGTTGCAGCTGCTGTGTCTGAATGGACATAGTCAGAGGGGGGATCTTAAGGTTTTACCTCTTTGAGGCTTCAACGGAGAGACCACTCAGAGGAAGCAAGGGAAAGAAAAGCTCAAGTTTTTCCCCTTTCTCTTCTTTAAATCTGCTCAGCTATATCTACCTCCAGTATCCCTGACCACTACAACTGGGAGAAGTGCTTATTAAAAACCACGTTGAGGAGTTGGAGCTGGAACTGGATGAACTCCAGATTATTTGTGAGGCTGAGGGGTGATAGATGGGACATATAGAGAGGTAGTTACACTCAAGGTGCAGGACACAGGAAACCGGGTGACAGTCAGGAAGGGGAAAGGTGTTAAGGAGACAGTGCAGACTACCCTGTGGTCATTCCCGTCAACAACATATATATCTTACTTTGGATACTTTTGGGGGGAAGGGGAGTAGAATTGATCTAACAGAGGAAAGTCACTGTGGTCGGATCTCTGGCACTGGGTCTGCCTCTGTGACTCAGAAGAGAAGGGGGGAGAAGAGGCACACTGTGCTAATAGGGGATTCATTGGTTAGGGGACCGGGCAGGAGGTTCTGTGGGTGAGAACAAGATTCCCAAATGGTATGTTGCCTCCCGGATGCCAGGATCTGGGACATATTGAATCAAGTCCTCAGCATTCTTAAGTGGGAGGATGAACAGCCAGATGTTGTGATCCATGTAGGTACCAATGACATGAGTCAAACAAGTGTTGGGGTTCTGCATTGTGAGTTTAGGGAGTTAGGTGCTAAATTAAAGGGCAGGACCTCCAGGGTTGTGATCTCAGGATTGCTACCCATGCCACTTGCAAATGAGGCCTGAACTAGGAAGATCTTGCAGTTTTAATTCGTTGCTAAAGAGTTGGTGTAGGAGGAAGGGCATAGAATTTTTGGATCATTGGATCATTTGGGCTCTCTTCCAGGGAAGGTGAGATCTGTACAGAAGGGATCTGAACTGGAGGGGAACTAATATCCTAGAGGGAAGGTTTGTTACTACTCCACGGTGGGGTTAAAACTGGGGTTACGGGGGGATGGGAGCCAGAAGCCAGAACAGATAGTAGAGAGGTTGTGGAGGCAAATGTTGGGAAGACCTCAGACAAAGTTAAGCATCAAAAGGTTGAGCATGGTGCAACAAAGGGTGAATACAGGACTGAAGGTCTTGTATCTGAATGCACGCAGTACACGGAATAAGAGAGATTAACTTGCAGCACAGTTGCAGATTGGCAGGTAAGATGTTGTAGGCGTCAGAGAATCATGGCTGAAAGACTCTTTCAAGAATCAAGGATACACACTGTATTGAAAGGATGGACAGGAAGGCAGAAGGGGTGGAGTTGGTCTGTTGGTTAAAAAATGAAATCAGATCGTTAGAAGTAGGTGGAAGCTGTTAACTCATTGGGATTGGAGCTAAGGGTAAAAAGACCTTGTTGGGAGTAAAAAGACCCCAAACAGTAGTAAGGATGTGGCCTTCAAATTACAACGTGAGGTAGAAAATGCATCTGAAAGGGCAATGCTGAAATCGTCATGGGGAACTTCAATATGCAGGTAGATCTGGTTGTTGCTGGATCCCAGGAGGGAGAATTTCTAGAGTGCCTACAAGTTGGCTTTTTAGTGTAGCTTGTGGTTGAGCCCAGTAGAGGATCAGCTGTTGTGCAACGAACCAGAATTGATTAGAGACCTTAAGGTAAAAGAACCCTTGGGGGCAAGTGATCATAATATGATCAAATTCACCCTGAAATTTGAGAAGGAGAAGCTAAAGTCAGATGTATAAGTATTATGTTGGAGTAAAGGGAATTATAGAGGCATGAGAGAGGAGCAGGGCAGATGTGATTGGAAAAGAACACTGGCAGGGATGACGGCAGAGCAGCAATAGCTGGAATTTCTGGAAGCAATTCAGAAGACACAGGATAGATACATTCCAACTGGATGAAGTACTTTACAGGAAAGATGATACAACCATGGTTAACAAGAGAAGTAAAAGTCAACATAAAAGCCAGACTGAGGGCATATAATAGAGCAAAGATTAGTAGGAAGTTAGAGATTTAAGAAGGTTTTAAAAACCATCAGACGGCAACTATAAAAGTTATTAAGAAGGTAAAGATGCAATATGAAAGTAAGCTGGCCAGTAGTATTAAAGAGGATACCAAAAGTTTCTTCAGATATATAAAGCGTAAAAGAGAGATGAGAGTGGATATTAGACCCCTGGAAAATGATGCTGGAGAAATATTAATGCGGGACAACAAAATTATGGATGAACTGAATAAATATTTTGCATCAGTCTACGTTGTGGAAGACATTAGCAGTGTGGTGTAAGTTCCAGGTGTCAGGGGAATGAAGTGTGTGAAGCTACCATGTCTAGAGAGAAGGTTCTTGGGAAACAAAGGTCTGAAGGTAGATAAGTCATCTGGGCCAGATGGTGTACACCCCAGAGTTCTGAAAGAGGTGCCTGAAGAGATTGTGGAGGCACTAGTAATGACCTTTCAAGAATCACTTGAAGGCTGGAAAAGGTTCTGGAAGGCTGGAAAATTGCAAATGTCACTCCACTCCTCAAGAAGAGAGAGATGCAGAAGAAAGGAAACTATAGGCCAATTATTCTGACCTTGGTGGTTACAGAGATGTTGGAGTTGATTTATAAGGATGAGGCCTCAGGGTACTTGGAGACGCATGATAAAATAGGCCGTAGTCAGCATGGTTCCTCAAGGGAAACTCTTGCTTGACAAGTCTAATGAAATTCTTTGAAGAAGTGACAAGCAAGATAGACAAAGGAGAATTGGTTGATGTGGTATACTTTGATTTTCAGAAGGCCTTTAAGTTAAGTGCCGCACATGAGGCTGCTTAACAAGTTGTAGCCCATGGTATTACAGGAAGGATTCTGGTATGGATAAATCAGTGGCTGATTGGCAGGAGGAAAACACTGGGAATAAAGGGAGTCTTTTCTGACTGGCTGCTAGTGACTAGTGGTGTTGCACAGGGGTCTGTGTTGGGACCGATTCTTTTTATGTTATATGTCAATGATTTGGATGATGAAATTGATGGCTTTGTTGCAAAGTTTGCAGATGATATAAAGAAAGGTGGAGGGGCATGTATTTTTGAGGAATTAGAGTGGCTACAGAAGGACAGATTAAGAGAATGGGCAAAGAAGTGGCAGATGGAATACAGTGTCAGGAAGTCTATGGTCATGCACTTTGGTAGAAGAAATAAAAGGGTTGACTATGTTCTAAATGGAGAGAAAATAGAAAAAAACTGAGATGAAGGGGACTTGGGACTTGTGCAGGATTCCCTAAAGGTTAATTTGCAGGTGGTGAGGAAGACAAATGCAGTATTAGCATTAATTTCAAGAAGACCAAAATAGAAAAGCAAGGATGTAATTTTGAGACTTTATATAGGCCTCACTTCGAGTATTGTGAGCAGGTTTGTGCCCCTTATCTTAGAAAGGATGTGCTGAAACTGGAGAGGGTCCAAAGGACCTTCATGAAAATGATTCCAGGATTGAATGGCTTGTCATATGAAGAGCATCTGATGGCTCTGGTCTTGTATTCATTAGAATTCAGAAGAATGAGGGGTGACCTCTTTGAAACCTGTTGAATGTTGAAAGACCTAGCTTGAGTGGATGTGGAGAGGGTGATTCCTATGGTGGGAGAAGGGTGCTGAATCTAAGGAATTCTTTGCCAAAAGCAGCTGTGGAGGCCAATTCTTTATGTATATTTAAGGCAGAAGTTGATTGTTTCCTGTTTGGTCAAGGCATAAAGGGATACGGGGAGAAGGCAGGAGATTGGGACTGAGAGGAAAATTGGATAAGTCAGGATGAAATAGCAGAGCAGACTCGATGGGTCAAATGGCCTAATTCTGCTCCTATATCTTATGGTCTTATGTTCTTATGATAGAATCAATGAAAGGTTTCACCAACTTGGGCGTTCAGCCAGAATGCAAAAGACAAGATACTCTGCAAGTTCAGAAAGAAGGAAATAATAAATAAAAGCAATAAATATCAAGAACATGAGATGAAGAGTTCTTGAAAGTGAGTCCAATGATGGGTCACTGTAAGTTGAGATAAGTTAGCACTTTGGTTCCAGAGCCTGACGGTTGAGGGGTAATAGTTGTTCCTCAGCCTGGTGGTGAGTACTGAGGCTCCTGTACCACCTTCCAGATGGCAGCAGTGAGAAGAGAACATGGTTTGGTAGTAGCAGTCCTTATTGGTGGATGCTGCTTTCCTGCGACATTTTGTGTAGATGTGCTCAATGGTGTAGAGGGCTTTATCCACTATTTTTCATAGGTTTTTCAGTTTAAGGGCATTGGTGTTTCCATACCAGGCTGTGATGCAGTGAGTCAGTGTACTCTCCACAACACACTTAAAGAAGTTTGTCAAAGTTTTAGATGTCATGCCAAATCTTCACAAACTCCTAAGGAAGCAGAGGTGCTGCCTCTACTTGTTTCTAATATGCAAATGTATCATCATGGCTTCCATTCTAGATTAGGTTGGCTTTATTTTTCACAAAACCTACAAGCTTCATTTGTGTCAACAACCAACACAATCTCCAGAAGTGTTGCCATGCTTTCGGCACTAAAGTAATGTGCCCACAGCTTACTATCCATTACATAACCCGTAATTTGCCTTTGGAATGTGGGCGGAAACCCACACAATCACCGGGAGAACGCACAAACCTCTTACAGAGAGCAGCGGGAATTGAACACATGCCTGACTTTCTGACAAAGTTGTCACCTAGTTGACATCATTGACTGAGAGGAATTACACCTGATCCATTGCATTGCTGGGTTTTGCTCATAGTATGGTCTCAGCTGGACAAGCTACAGAAAAACACCCACATTCTGTAATAATAAGTAGTGTAATTTTGCAAATAAAGCCTGTGGTACCCCTGAATTTCCATTGGTTCATCTGTTAAATGTGCAGCATGATGGTGAATAAATGCCATATTCTGCTCCTGAATTTAATTTCCATTGACTTCAACTTGGCCTGAGTAGCATCCACTTAGCAGTCTGTGCAAAAAGTAAATATATGTGGATAGCAAGAGCAGAAAGAAATTAGCCAAAAATGTTTAAGATTGTTCCGTGGAACAGCTTTTGTTCCTTTACTGGAAATGTTCACTTGTCTTTAGTCAGTTTAAAGCATTTTAAAATTCCTGGAAACCTTCCACAAAAATAAGTTATTAACTGGATTAACAGGATCCCACAACAATGCAAAGCTTGTCAGCTTGCTGCCTGAAGCAATATTCATCTCTTAGTAAACCACAGAAACATTTGGTATAATGTTATAATTATCTATGCCACTACAGAGAAAGTATAATCACATCTGTTGACACTAAATATCATTTTCAAATATGCCAGTTTTTGTTGAATGATAAAATGTTTGACCAGGTCTCATGCATGCTAATGAAAATTACTTCCTTTGCTTCGACGTCTCTTGGTTGTGTCCTCTTTTGAGGTGGAGGAATAGCCTCATTCTCAGCGTCATGTGAACAAAAGATACAATGGAGAAACATCACTAGGATTTCCTGTCGGCTATCTGAGAGGAAGCCAGAGTATTAAAAAATCTGCAAAATATATGTTTTTAAATACAGGAACCAGCTAATGCCTTCAATTAACTGTTGGTTGGTATTTTATGGAAACAAGTATAGGAATGGCCGGTGGTGTAGTGGGATCCGCATCGGACTTTGAGGCGAGTTCTGGGTTCGAATCTGGTCAGTTCCTTGCACGCTTTCCATCTGCTGGGTTGAGTGTTGAGCTGGTAACCCATAAGAGCAGACAAAAATGCTAAAGGAACGGCAAGGCCCTGTGACCCGATGTGCCTCAATTCGTGGAAAGGAACAACCACAACAGGTATAGGTACAGCCACCAAATTCACTCCCCCTTGGCCATCCCAGCAGACCTCGAATTTTCTGGAATCTTGACACCAGTGCTCTTTCATTGTAGATATCTCTGCTAAGGTGAAACGGTGCTCAATATCTATCCTTTATTATTATTATTAATCATCTTCTTAGGCAGCATATTCCAGATTCATCTTCCCTCTGGGTGGAAAGATTCCATCTTGTATCTCCACTAAGTTTCCTAAACTCTCCTTTACCTGTTGGTCTTTCATCGTAGGTACCTCTACTGAGGTGAAAGGGTGCTCGATATCTATCCCCTGTTTTTATTTATTGAGATACAGTTTGGAGTTGGCCCCTCTGGCCTTTCGAACCACGTCATCCAGCGACCCCTGATTTAATCCTGGCCTAATCACCGGACAATTCACAATGACCAATTAACCTACCAACCAGCACGTCTTTGGACTGTGGGAGGAAACTGGCACACCAGGAGAAAACCCACGCGGTCACGGGGGGAACGTCCAAGCTCCTTACAGACAGGTTGCTGGAACTGTAAAGTGTTGTGCTGACCAATGCGCTGTCGTGCCACCACACGCGCTTCACATAATTTTGTTTCCCACATTCAGACACCCCTCAGCTTTTCCTCTCTTAGGGAGGCAAACCAACCTTTCCAGTATCTCCTCCATCTGAAGTGTTCAGTTCTAGGCAACATCTTGGTAAATCTCTGTATCCCTCCAGTCCAATCACATGATTCCTATAAAATGATTATAAGAAGTTGAACCATACTCTCCACGTTATCTAATGGCCTAGTATTTAAGTATCTTGAACAGGAGAAAATCTGCAGATGCTAGAAATCTGAGCAACACACGCAAAATACTGGAGGAACTCAGCAGGCCTGGCAGCATCTATGGAAAAAAAAGTACAGTCGATGCTTCAGGCCGAAACCCTTTGGTGCTTTTTAATCTCCTTATCCACCAGTGCTGCTGCCTTCATGGATCCTTGGACTTGGAATACCGATAGACCTGTTTCTCAATATTTCCCAGGATCCAATAATTCCTGCATATATGCTAGTCTTATTTTGTTCTTTTAAATTGCATTACCTTGTATTTTTCATGATTAAATTCTATCTGCTATTGCCCCAGCTACAGTACTATACACTTTATAAGAACATAAGAACTAGAAGCAGGAGTGGGCCATCTGACCCGTCAAGCCTGCCCCGCTATTCAATAAGATCATGGCTGATCTGGCCATGGACTTGTCTCCACCTGTCTTCCTTTTCCCCATAACCTCTAATTCCCCTACGATGCAAAAATCTACACACACTTGTCTTAAATATATTTACTGAGGTAGCCTCCACTGCTTCATGGGGCAGAGAAGTCCACAGATTCACCACCCTCTGGAAAAAGCAGTTCCTCCTCACCTCTATCCTATATCTACTCCCCTGAATCTTGGGGCTGTGTCTGAGGGACATTGTGCAAATACACCAGTCATGGTTTGATATGTTTCAGAGTTTTGCTTTGGAACTATTATTTAAAATTATGCTCAGATAACATAAGCAACTATATTCAATCTCCCACATGAAAAACAGTAAATCCTCAGCGGATCAGGCAACACCTGTGGAAGGGAAATGCTCTGTACTGTTTCAGAACAAGACATTTTCATCAGACCAGGATTAGTTATAGAGAGTACAGATAAGGGGGGCAACGGAGCAGTATAGGAGGAAGCTAGAACAAAAGCTGCAGAAAAAAAGCATGAAGGAGGTGTGGGATGGGATGAAGATCATCACCGGATGCGGTGCAAAGCGGGGGGCAAACATAAGTGGAGATGTGGAGAAAGCGAACCAGCTGAACAACTTCTTCAATAGGTTCGACAGCACAATCTCATCCTCACTGCAGAACTCCACACCAGGCTTGTCTTTCTACTCGTCCTCCCTCTTACTTCCCTCACAGGAAAATAGCCACTCACAGGAGACCTTGCCCATGCCCAGGATTACGGCTGCACAGGTGGAAGGTCAACTGAGGAAGATCTGTACCAGCAAGACGGCTGGACCGGATGGAGTATCCCCACGATTACTGAGGGCCTGTGCGACTGAGCTGGGAGAACCACTACAGCGCATCTTCAACATGACCCTGGAGCAGAGAAGAGTACCCAGACAGTGGAAAACATCCTGTATTGTCCCGGTACCGAAGAAACCACAACCAAAGGAGTTGAATGACTTCAGACCTGTTGCCTTGACATCGCACGTGATGAAGACCATGGAGCGGCTGATAATACAGAATCTGAGGCCACAAACCAGGCACGCCCGGGATCCTCTTCAGTTTGCGTATAAGGAGAAGGTGGGAGTGGAGGATGCTATCACGTATTTGCTACACAAATCCCTCTCTCACCTGGATGGGGTCAGTGGTGCTGTGAGGATTACATTCCTGGACTTCTCTAGTGCCTTTAACACCATCCAGCCCAAGATCTTAAGGCACAAACTAACGGAGATGGGAGTAGACTCTCACATGGTGGATTGGATAGTGGACTACTTGACAGATAGACCTCAGTATGTGCAGTTGGGAGACTGTAGGTCTGACACGGTGGTCAGCAGCACAGGAGCGCCGCAGGGGACCGTGCTCTCTCCGGTCCTGTTCACCCTGTACACATCAGACTTCCAATATAACTCGGAGTCCTGCCATGTGCAGAAGTTCGCTGATGACACGGCCATAGTGGGGTGTGTCAGGAATGGACAGGAGGAAGAGTATAGGAAACTGATACAGGACTTTGTGATATGGTGCAACTCAAACTACCTGTGTCTCAATACCAAGGAGATGGTGGTGGACTTTAGGAGATCCAGGCCTCATATGGAGCCAGTGATCATTAATGGAGAATGTGTGGAGCAGGTTAAGACCTACAAGTATCTGGGAGTACAGTTAGACGAGAAGCTAGACTGGACTGCCAACACAGATGCCTTGTGCAGGAAGGCACAGAGTCGACTGTACTTCCTTAGAAGGTTGGCGTCATTCAATGTTTGTAGGGAGATGCTGAAGATGTTCTATAGGTCAGTTGTGGAGAGCGCCCTCTTCTTTGTGGTGGCGTGTTGGGGAGGCAGCATTAAGAAGAGGGACGCCTCACGTCTTAATAAGCTGGTAAGGAAGGCGGGCTCTGTCGTGGGCAAAGTACTGGAGAGTATAACATCGGTAGCAGAGCGAAGGGCGCTGAGTAGGCTACGGTCAATTATGGAAAACCCTGAATATCCTCTACATAGCACCATCCAGAGACAGAGAAGCAGTTTCAGCGACAGGTTGCTATCGATGCAATGCTCCTCAGACAGGATGAAGAGATCAATACTCCCCAATGCCATTCGGCTTTACAATTCAACCGCCAGGAGTAAGATATGTTAAAGTGCCGGGGTTAGGACTCAATGTATTTAAGTAAACTACTTAAGAACTTTTTAAAAGCTATTATTAATGCTTTTTGAGAGAGTGATTTTAGATGCATATCATATTTTTACTGAGTTAAGTATTGTATGTAATTAGTTTTGCTACAATAAGTGTATGGGACATTGGAAAAAATGTTGAATTTCCCCATGGGGATGAATAAAATATCTATCTATCTATCTATCTATAGAAAACATAAACAGAATATTTTCTGCAGATACTGGAAATCCAGAGTAGCACATGGAAATTGCTGGAGGAACTCAACAAGGCAGGCAGCATCAATGGAGAGGAATAAAGAGCTGATGTTTTTGGGCAAAGACTCTTCATCAGATGGTCTCGGCCAGAAACATTGGCTCAGCATTTTGTGTGTACTATAGAAAACAACCTTTAAGCTGTAAATATTCCCTTTCCTATTTTGAAAATGCATAGTTCTTTATTTATTAGCTGTCCTGCTAAGGAGAGTTGGGTCACAGAATGCTGAGGTCTGAACTTAATTGCTCTGTTACGTTCCAGTTGGAATTTTGGCACCAGTATACTGGGCCACAGTTTTTCAACCAGACCACCATAGGAAAGTGTATTTAAGAGGTGGTGTTAGGTTAACAATCACTCCAAGGTATTTGTAAAGGGCTGGTCAAGGTAAATTCAGTTTTATAGAAATTTTAAAGATGAATTATCGTACATTAATTGTTCTGAATTGTTTTCAGTATGCAACACTATTGCTATGGTATCAGATTCAACAAGATAGATGATACCTGCCTGCAATTTTCCATTCAGTGGAATACATCCTTCCTCTTATTGATACTATTCTCTGCCAATAAAAATACCTGATTCTATTCCGAAAAGTCAGCTCAGATTGAGAGTTACTGCATGTCAAATCTTGGCAAAAAAAAAAATAACGTCCGTTTTCTATGCTCCATTTTAAAGCTCTGTCCATGAAAAACACTCTTTATCTACTTTATGTGCAGACAAAATGTGCATAGGATCCCCAGGAGATTATACCCAATGATCTCAAAAATTAGCTGAACATTTGTTTCTACTGGAATATTTATGCTTGGGAGTGTGGGGGGGGGGGGGGGGGGGGGAAGGAGGTTCAGTGAGTTTGGAGTGGTGAGTGAGAGAGTGGTGGAAATGTTCAAGGAAAAGTTCAATAGAACTTTTAACTTAAAGCCAATCTCTGCAGGTTTACAATCAGTCTTAAAAATGTGAGACAACTTGCATACCAGGTGTTGTGTTGTTAGTCAGTTTGGGCGTTGGGCATCCCTGACAAGCCAGCTGTTGTGTGTTCCTAATTTCCCCCGAACAGCTGGCATTGAGCTACTGTCATTATACTGTGTTGTTGGCTGGGGAGTCGCAGGCTTTAGATGTCACGTTGAAGAAGGAACAATAATCTGTTTGTAAGGGAGCCTGCAGGTGGTGTCGGTGTCCATGTCCATTTGCTGGCCTTACTCAGCTCGGTACTGGAGGTCACTCTTTATGGACGGCCTTGGGCAGTAACTGAAGGGCTTTTTATATTTAAACCATCAGCAGCAGGAAGATTCTTTGTGCTGCCTATACCCTTATCGATAGCCAAATTCCCCAGTCCAGTATTACTCTCGAGCCAGTGGACCAAATATGGTTCAGATATATAAATATGAGAATTTAGAGTTGCGTATAACTAATATAATAAATATGAGGGACATAATCCACACACAAGCTGGACAAATCTAGTTAGTATAACAGCATGGAGGATGAATCTTTGGAACATAATCATGATTGGTTTATGGATCAGTATGACTGGGGAGCAGGCTTTTTTTTACATCTGTAACTTGGAAAATTTGAATTTACCTATTGGTTAGAAAATAGCACGTTGTGAGACTAGGAAATTTTGATGTTCAAAGGGGCCTGGATATCCTTGTGCATAAGCCATTTAAAGCCTATGTGCTGCTGGAGCTGACAGTTAGGAAGATGAATGATATTTGGCCTTCAGAGCAAGAGGATTTGAATACAAAAGTGAAGATGTCTTAACAACTATAAAGGGACTTAGTGAGACCACACCTGGACTGTTATGTAGAATTTTAATTTCTTGGCCTAAAAAAAGGAAAGATTTGCTCGGTTTTTGCTACTATTTCTTATGTTCTTGGAGTGCAATAACAATTTACTAAGTCACATCCTGATGTAGCTGGCCTTTGCTCTCTAATATGTAGAAGACTGAGCGGTGACCTCTCTAAAACATACTAAATCCATAGAGAGGTAGATGGATAGACAAGGTAGGATATCCATTTCAGTCAGTTTAGGACTGGAATGAGGAGAAACCAATGAACGAATAAAATTTTGCCTTTTACATCACTTTGATATGACTCTACATTAGTTTTTTTCCCATTTGTTACATTGTCTGATATGGAGATAGACTTGTACTTCAACATTACTTTAAATATCTTACCACTTTTATATAATGTCTAACATTGAAGCATAGAACACTTCTGTGTGTCTGGCAAAATATTAGAGACCAATCAGCCTGTATGTTTGGTAGTGTATTTTGCAGGAGGAATTTTGTCCACACTATTAGGAAAGCACTTTACTCTCTTTATGTTCAGTGCTTATCAGAATGAGCAGATAGATTTTTTTTTTAATTCTTTGTCCAGAAGTTCAGTGAAGGCTTGGTTATGGGTTGCACTCAAAACTAAAGTAGATAAGATCCTTAGCTTGAAGGAATCCAGAGAAATGTGAATAGGACATAAAAAATGGCATTGATGTAGTGGTTCAGCCACAATGGAATAGTCTGAAGGGGTGGCTGAATGGCCTATTACTGCTCCTGTTTTTTTATATTTTCATATCTAGCACAAACCAGCCAGGTTGTAGTTATCGGCCCATTATTCTTTCCTCAAGTCAGAACATTTGTGAACCAATTATTATTGGAGTTAACTTGTCACAAGGATTCAAGGTATGTTGGCAAGCTGGATCCAAAATTGGCTTGGTGATAGGAGACAGAGGTGGAGAGTTGTTTTTCTGACTGATGGTCTGTAACCAGCGGTTTACTGCAGGGACCAGAGCTGGGACATGTTGTTTGTTGTATATATAAAGGACTTGGTTGAGTATGTCTATGGTCCGTAAGCAGGTTTGCTGATAATACAATGATTGGCTGAGCTACAGATGGTGAGGATGATTGCCCAGGGATACAGAAGAACATTGATCAGCTGGAAATTTGAGTGGAGCAGTGGCCAGTGGAATTTAATACAGGCAAGTGTGAGACAATGAAATTTGTATTGCCTAATATTGGCCAGATACATAGGGTAAACAGCAGGGACCAGCAAAATATTGATGTACAGAGAGATGTTGCTGTGTAACTTTTCAGATCCCTGAAAATGGTGATGCAAATAGTGAAGATGATGTTTAGCTTGTTTGCCTTCATAGGCAGAGGAATTGAGAAAAAACATTGTGTTTCAGCTGTACAAGAAATGGATCTGGCCTGATTGGAATATTTTATGTACCGGTAGTTCTAGTCACTATACCATAGAAGGGATATGGTAGCACCACAACCGATTTACCAGGATATAGCTTGGAATGAAGTGCGTTAGTTGTAATGAGAAACTGGATAGGCTGGGGTTGTTCTCACTGGAGCGCAGGAGGTAAAGGGTGACCTTATAGAGGATGGTCATTTTCCTAGGCAAGGGACTCTGCAAGCCCGACTTGCAAAGATTGACCAACATTTTGTATGTGTTTCTCAAGATTTCCAGCATCTGCAGAACCCCTTGTGTTTAAATGTAGGTTTAAGATGAGAAGGAAAATATTTTAAAAAGATCTGAAGGACAAGATTTTCCATACATAGGGTGGCGAGTTTACAGAACAAGCTGCTGGAAGAGATGGTAGATGCAAGTACAATCACAACATTTAAGAAAGCGTTTGGATAGAAACACAGTTTCGAAAGCATTAGAGGGATACAGACCAAACTGCATGTTGTTCTTTCCGGTCACTTTCCGGCAGGAAAGATATCAACAAGCTTGAAGGAGTGCAGGGAAAATTTACAAATATCTTGCTGGGACTTGAGGACCTGAGTTACACCAAAAGGTTGAAAAGGTTTGGACTTAATTCATTGGAGCACAGGAGAATGAGGGGGGATGTTATAGAGGTGTACAAGATTGAGGGGTATTGATAGGGTGAATGCATGCAGACTTTTTCCCTTCTCAAGTTGGGTGCGAGTTGTGGTCCTGGGTTTAGGGTGAAAGGTGAAATATTTAAGGGGTATCTGAGGGGGGAACAACTTCACTCAGGTTGGTGCGAGTGTGAATGAGCTGCCAGAAGGTGTAGTAGATGCTGATTGAATTGTAACATTTAAGAGAAGTACATGAGTGAGAGAGGTGTAGAGGGCTAAGTACCAAGTACAGATAGATAGGAATAGGGAGAAGACCAGGCTGGCATGGGCTCGATAGGCCAAAGGGCCTGTTTCTAGGTTTAGTGCTGTTTGACTCTAAATGCAGGTAAATGTGGTTAGGCATCTTGGCCAGTTTGGATATGTTGGGCTGAAGGGCCTGTTTCTGTGCTGTACAACTCTATGATTCTATCTGAAATGTAATGGCTCCAGATTTGAAGATGAAATGGTTCCAAGGGTATAGTGAGACAGCAAATGGCATGCTACAAACTGCAGCTGTATTGATTCCTGTAAAGGGCACAGATTCTGATCTTCATATTTTCTGACATTAATGTTCCAAGCTAAGTTATACTTGCCTCTCTCTGTCTTGTTTTCCACATTTCTATTCTCTATTTCTGTCTCTATCACAAAGCAATCCCAAAGCAATTCTTGCTGAACTGGATTTTTTTTTTAAAAAAGCTGTTGTTCAATATTAATATTACACATTAATTAGGAAGTCTCAAACTTGGTAAAGCAGCTGGGAATGTAGAAATCGCTTCTTCCTGAATTATGGCACGAGGCAACGCTTTATTTGTATTTTGTGCAGTGTTCTTGTGTTCCGAGGTATATAGTAATTCAGTACTCAGTTAATGGGGCCCCATGTGCCATGCCACCTAGGCACTAAGGGTTCAGACGACGATGACAGTTAATAACAAGACTTTTGAAACTATTAACAAATTGTTTCAATTGTGTGTCACATGTTTATAAAGTTTTCAAAGTAAATGCTAAGTATTTACATTGTATTCCAATATTACGTAGTTATAATTTATGAGAATAGTAAGAAATTACCCATTCTAGACACTTCATTCATTGATTGTCTGCTTCTGTTAAGTCACTCCTTGCACACATTTTGTGTGTTGCTCGATAAGTTCCTTCAGCATTTTGTGTGTGTTGTTGATGTCATTGTTCTGTGCACATGTTTGTCCTCTTTTAATGATTGTGTCCGCTGCTGCATTTGTCACTTGGTATAGGTAATTCTTTAAATACTCTTCTTGGTATGCATATTGTTGAATAAAAGGTACTAATTGAGCAAGGAAATGCCAAGACAGTCTATGCTGCGTCTTAACGATTTATCTGCTTTTCAACAGTTTGGTTTTACAGTAGAATGGGAGACTCAGATGGTGCTTGGCTGCAGGTGGGGGAGGGGGAGTGTATTTTTAATTTGCATTCATCTCTACAGTGAAGTTGCTGTTTGTCTAAGATAGGAAGGCATTCCTTCCTTCCTAAGTGGATTAGTCTGGTATTGAGCTGGGTAAAACACGATCCTGAGTGGCTTGTGAAGTGATGCATACAACAATATAGCATTAAATTCCCCAAGTTAATGGACGAAAACGTTAATCAAAGATACTTTTGCTTTTGCTGAATGGTGAAACCTGTGGCCTGTGTAATATCCAGAATATTTTTAGTCTTTCAATGAACATTTTGAAAAGATTTTTAATTTTTTTCTTGAATGGCAGAGCAAAATGTACATTTTAAAAATAAAACCACTTTGTTGTGAACAAGATTATTGTGATTTCTGAAGCTAAATTTTATGCCTTGCTACATATTTTTGGATGCTCTTTGCCAATCCTGCTTTTACTGAGAGTAATTTGAGTCTAGTTCTTGTTAGCAACTCGAGTATTTTTCATAGATTTTGACATTGGCAGGGTTCATAAGATTAAAATAACAAATTCCTTTTTTAAAAAATAGACTAACATTAAATCTAAAACATTAACGGTGTTTCTTTTTACACAGATGGTGCTTGACCCACTGAGTGTTATCAACATTTCCTGTTTTTATTTGAGGCTTTACCTTTTTGGATGAAAAGTTACTTGAGTTTGGTAGATAAAAGTAACCAGCCAGGTAATATACAAAAATATGGAGAGATGAGAAAGTTAGAAATAAACTTGCAATTACTTTATGATCCCAGACAAAAGTGAAGGAGACCAGTGTCCAACCATGCTAGCAAGGGCTTATGTGGCCAGAACATAATCTAATTTGAATTTTAACAATGTAAATAGACTCATTTAACATCTTTAGATATAGTTATTGAAATTTTTAAGACATGGAATCTGTGAATTTCAGTAATACCCTTGATTCAGTCAGTATGAGGTTATATTATTCCTTTCGCAAACAAGGGAAAATCAGCAGATGCTGGAAATCCGAGCAGCACACACAAAATGCTAGAGGAACTCAGCAGGCCAGACAGCATCTGTGGAAATGAGTAAACAGTCGATGTTTCGGACAGAGACCCTTCATCAGTTCTGTTACTCCTTGTTTTGACTTAGAGAGTTTCATAGATTACAGATGTTGCTTTGTGTAAGGCACTTGACCCAGCTGCTTAAATTTCTTAATGATACACACAGCGCTGATACATTAAGCACCTCAGTCCAGATGCTCACAATGTTTTTAATACAAATTTTTATTTGATTTTTTTAAGATAATTACATGAAATAGAACAGTGAAATAATATCAGCCCTCCCCCCCTCCCCTTAACATCCCTATCTAAAAAGAGAAAAGAAAGAAAGAAAGAAGAAAGAAAGAATGCCTGGATATCGGAAGATCCCCACATGCTCCATGGAATTCAAAATAACTTTAATATATATATTTATTTTTCCCCAAATGACTAATAACTTTATCTTTGGAGCACCTATATATTTAATCCTATCTTTTGTAAATAAGGGTGCCAAATTTTCAGAAATATGTCATATTTATTTCTTAAATTATAAGTAATTTTTTCAAGTGGAATGCAGCTAAAAATTTCATTATTCCAACGGTCCATAGTTAAGTATGAATCTGATTTCCAAGTAACTGCAATAGTCTTTTTGGCTACTGCCAATGCAATTTTTATAAATTCTTTCTGATATTTGTTCAATTTGAGTTTTGGTTTTATCTCTTAAATATCACCTAATAAAAATAATGGGTTATGTGGAAGTTATATTCCGATAATTTGTTCCAATAAAACTCCTAAATTTATCCAAAAAGGTTGAATTTTGGCACAGGACCAAGTAGAATGTAAAAAAGTACCAATATCTTGATTACATCAAAAACATCGATCAGATAAATATGGAGTTAATCTATTTATTTTTTGTGGTGTAATATATAGTTGATGTAAATAATTATATTGTACTAATCTAAGTCGGACATTTATTGTATTTGTCATACTATCAAGACATAGTCTTGACCAATTTATTTCATCAATTTTAATATTCAAATCAGTTTCCCATTTTTGTCTTGACTTATGGATTCCTGGTTTAATTGTCTGTTTTTGAATCAAATTATACATACAAGACGTAAATTTTTTAATTTTTCCTTTTTGAATTAAAGTTTCTATTTCATTAGGTTTTGGCATTAACATTGTATGACCCAGTTTATCTCTTAAATAGCTCTTTAATTGAAAATAACAGAAAAGAGTGTTATTTGATATTTTATATTTATTCTTTACTTGATCAAATGACATCAATATACCTCCTTCAAAACAATCTCCTATATATCTAATCCCCTTTTGAAACCAGTTATATAAAAGTTGGTTATCCATTGTAAAAGGATTGAGTCTATTTTGAATTAAAGGTCTCTTTGCTAATAAAGATTTCTTTATCTCATCATCAACATTTATCATTCCATAAATCAATCAAATGTTTTAATATAAGGGATTCTTTCTTTTCCCGTATCCATTTAGATTCCCATTTATATATAAAATCTTATGGTATATTTTCTCCTATCTTATCTAACTCTATTCTAATCCATGCTGGTTTATCTTGATCAAAAAAAGATGTAATAAATCTAAGTTGATTTTCTTTATAATAATTCTTAAAATTTGGGAGTTGTAACCCTCCTAGGTCAAATTTCCATGTCAGTTTTTCCAATGATATTCTTGACATCTTACCTTTCCAAAGAAACTTCCTCATACCTTTGTTCAACTCTTGAAAAAACTTCTGGGGCAGTTGTATTGGTAGTGTTTGGAATAAATACTGTAATCTAGGAAATATATTCATTTTTACAGCATTGACTCTACCTACTAATGTTATTGGTAACATCATCCATTTATCAAGATCTTCTTGAATTTTTTTCAATAATGGCAAATAATTTATATAAATTCTTTATATCGTTATCAACTCTTATACCTAAATATTTTATACCATTTATCGGCCATCTAAATTGAGTTACTAGTCGACATTGACTGTAATCTCCTTTAGTAAGGGGTAAAATTTCACTTTTATCCCAATTTATTTTATACCCTGATATTTTCCCATATTCTTCCAACCTAAAAGATAATTTATGCAATGAATGTAATGGGTTTGTTAAATAAATCAGAACATCATCAGCAAATAGATTAATCTTATATTCCTCCTGATTAACTTTAAAACCCATAATATCTGAATCAGTTCTAATTAATTCAGCTGAAGGTTCTATCGCTAGTACAAATAGAGCAGGTGATAATGGGCAACCTTGTCTAGTTGACCTTGTTAATTGAAATGGTGTTGAAATTTGGCCATTTGTCACTACTTTAGCTTTAGGACTGGTATTTAAGGTTTTAATCCAGTTTATAAAACATTCTCCTAACCCATATTTTTCCAATACTTTAAATAAAAAATCCCATTCCAAAGATGCTCACAATGTTACGGCAGAAATTTTTAGAATTGCGGTTTGTCAAATTTAGACAGAAGAAAACAGTCCAACATTAATTCAGTTACAATTAAACAATGACATTTCTAAGTGGGCTTCCGCATCATTCTAATCAACTAGCTGTGCTGCACAGTAATAGAAATCCTAACTTTAAGTATTCAATGTGCTCTTTTGTAGTTTTGCCAATAAAGCAAATGTTTAAAAGCCGAAGTAATAAATGCCTGACCTGCTGAGTCCAGTTTTTTTTCCGGCTTGTTTCAGGTTTCCAACGTTCGTTAGTTAGATCTCCCAGTGGCCACACATTTTAATTCCACGTCCCATTCCCATTCTGATATGTCTATCCATGGCCTCCTCTACTGTCAAGATGAATCCACACTCAGGTTGGAGGAACAACACCTTATATACCGGCTGCGTAGCCTCCAACCTGATGACATGAACATTGACTTCTCTAACTTCCGTTAATGCCCCTCCTCCCCTTCTTACCACATCCCTGACATATTTAGTTGTTTGTTTTTTTCCTCTCTCTCTGCCCATCACCCTGCCTGTTCTCCATCTCTGTCTGGTGCTCCCCCCCTCCCCCTTTCTTTCTCCTGAGGCCGCCCGTCCCATGATCCTTTCCCTTCTCCAGCTCTGTATCACTTTCACCAATCACCTTTCCAGCTCTTAGCTTCATCCCACCCCCTCCAGTCTTCTCCTATCATTTCGCATTTCCCCCTCCCCCCACTACTTTCAAATCTCTTAGTATCTCTCCTTTCAGTTAGTCCTGACAAAGGGTCTCGGCCTGAAACGTTGACAGTGCTTCTCCCTATAGATGCTGCCTGGCCTGCTGTGTTCCACCAGCATTTTGTGTGTGTTGTTTGAACTTCCAACATCTGCAAATTTCCTCGTGTTTGTTAGTTTTTTTTTATCGTTTCATAATTGCTAAACTTTATTTTACATGGGGTCAACTATTCCACTCCATTCTCTGTTGTACTGTGAATGAGCTTCTCCAATAGTATGAAGCAATTCATCGCTTTTGTGCATGTGCTTATGCAGTTGTGAAAGTTGGGTACTAAAAGGCTGTGTCTCTGCCTGAAGTGCAGAAAACTAGGTCTTTCAGCCTTGTCTGAAACAGGAGATTCGCAGTCTGCTGAAGTTTGATCTGTGGTATTCAGGAACGGTAATCCAGAACTATACAGGAAGTCCAGATACAACCTTCAGAAGGCTTGTTTAAGAGTGAAAAAACAATTCTAATTGAATTTAAAAACCAGATCAAATGCACCTCAGTTCTGGAGGGTTTGCAGGCTATTTCTTCCCACAAGGCAGAACCTAACAACATGAATGGCTGTGATGCTTTACTCCGAGATGAGCTCAACGCCTTTTATGTATGCTTTGAAAGGGAGAATAAAACTATGCCTGTGTGAATCCCTGCAGTATCTAGTGACGCTGGGATTGCTGTCTCGGAGGTCAACGCCAGAACATCTTTCGGGAGTGTGAACCCTGTCAGCCTGATGTAGGGCACTGAAAACCTGTGCCAGCCATCTGGCAGGAGTGTTCAAGGACACCTTCAATCTGTCACTGCCAGAGGTTCATTCCTGCTTCAGAAGGTCAGTTGATCATACCAGTGCCCAAGAAGAGCAGGGTGAGCTGCCCCAATGGCTGTCAGCCAGTTTCATTCCTATCGACTGTGGTGAAGTGCTTTGAGAGGTTGGTCATGGCCAGAATCAACTCCAGCCTAGGTAAGGACACATCGAGACCAGTATACGTTGGCCCAATTAAACGGCTGCCCCAATTAGTTGAAGTTTCATGGAAATAGTTAAAAAGGTATAAAAAAGACAAACTACTGTTTAACTGAGTATTACCATTTATGTATTTAAATGACAAGCAGGGTACATTAGGACATTACCAATTCTAACCTTCAAGATGGCGCCAGTATACATTGTTGTGGTTACTTGAAATGACAAGGAGACGCAGACAATTCTTCGAGAAGTTTAAACCTTTATTTGCAAACAAAGGCTGAGGCAATCAATGAACTTGTCACCGAAAGCCCACCGAGCTCCAGTGTACAGCATTCTTTATAGTAATTTCTTATCTCAGTTACACTTCGGTTTTATTAGCATATCCAATCAATTTTTAGTTGCATATCATCTATACATTAACTAATCAAATGCTCTTGCCTAGCTCTCGATGCGCCACCAGTATTTCTCTCCAGTTCGCATTGGGGCCCCATTCCTGGCCAAGGTTATTTTTTCAGACAACCTCCCTCACATTACATTTCCTGCTCGTACCATCCTGTCCGCCACCGTTATCTCGTACTAAACAAAGGCTGAGTATCATACATGGAGTACATTTCAGCTAATTAGTGCTGCTAGCTAAACAGGTGTTCTTTAACTGCCACAGTATGTAGCTAAGAGAATACAAGGTATCTAGTAAAGCAATACATAGCAAAATGTGTCTAGTAAAATAATACATAGTAATGTTCAGTACATAGGAGTGATTACATAGTGTAGTAAATAGCTAGTATATAGTGGTTATATATCAGGTATATATAGTGATTATGTCAGGTATATTTCTCAATAACATTGGCGACTCTTTGCGGGCTGCAGAAATTGTACAAGTTTTCCTCTTAAATATACTCCTTTTGAGCTACTTTCACTGCAATCTGTAGCAGTAAATCTTGCCAACAGACTACAAAATTACATCAATGATCTTCAGATCTGACATTCGACAGTTAAGAACAGGGCAGTTAAGCATGGAGTCTTTAAGGGTCACCACCAAAGCCAAAAACACAGCAGGAGAGGTGGGATTCAAACCAGGGATGAGGTCTCCTCTGCCTTCCATTTTGTTAGCAAACGTGCAGTCGTATGAAAATAAAATTGACAATCTCAGGGCAAGGCTGCTCTATCAGAGCAGATGAGGCTGATCTCAATTGTTTTCCACATTGAGACTTGCGAACACCTTGGACGCAGCTAATCGACCAGAAGGTTTTACGATTTTCAGAATGGATTGAACCTCAAATTCTGGTAAGGAGGAGGTGGCGGAGTGTGCTTTTTAGTCATTTCTCGTTGGTGCACGGATGTTGGGGTTATGTCAACTTCTTGTTCCTCTGACTTAGAGTAACTAACAATTAAATTTTGACCATTCTTCTTGCCTCGGGAGTTCTCATCTGTGATCCTGAGTGCAGTTTACACACCACCAACGGCCAGCCATAAGCGAAACTGCACATTGCTGTTTGTAAACAAGAAATGGCCCATTCCAACACATTTCAAATTATAGTTGACAACTTTAACCAGGCCTTTCTGAAGAAACCCTGCTAATTATCACTAGCACATACGGATTGTACCAGCTGTTCCAACACACTAGACTACTGCTACACTATGATAAGGAATGCCTACCGTCCCTTCCTGAGACTGCATTTTGGCAGGTGGGATCATATGGTTGTACTCCTACTACCTGCATACAGGCAGAGCCTAAGGAGCAAGGCTCCAAGATCAAGACAATGAAGAGGTGGTCGCGGGAGGCTGAGGAACGGTTACAGGATTGCCTTGAGCCAGTGGACTGGAATTCAAGAACTCAAGGACCTGAATGACTACACCAGGGTCGTAACAGACTTTATTATAACAGCTGTGGATGAGTGTGTCCCATGAAATTGTTCAGGGTTTTCCCCAATAAGAATCTCTGGATGAACAAAGAAAGCCAGAATCTGCTGAGAGCCAGATCAGAGGCATTGAAGTCTGGAGATTAAGAATGCTACAAGAGGTGTAGATATGATCTCGGGAAAGCCTTCTCTCGGAAATGGAGATTCCGGACTAGACTGGAATCAATGGAGGATGTTCGACAGCTGTGGCAGGATTTGAATGCCATAATCTCTTACAAAGCTAAATCTTGCGATGTAGGGGAGGGAACAACAGATTATTGCTTCCAGGTGAGATCAATGCATTCTGTTTTTAGACCATCAGAATGGGGAGGAACCATTGCACACCTCCACGTCTTCTGATCCTTTGTTTCAGTATTTGAAGATGACGTGCAGGCTGCCTTCAAGAGAGTGAATCCAAGGAAAGCATCCAGTCTGGACAGAGTACCTGGCCGAGTACAGAAGACCTGTGCTGACCAGCTGGCTGGTGTATTCATGGATATCTTCAGCCTCACACCCTGGCAATATGTGGTACCCATCTGCTTCAAGCAGGTTACAATCGTACCAGTGACCAAGAAGAGCGTGGTAACCTGTCTAAATGACTGTTCCCCAGTGGCACTTAGATCAACAGTGATGAAGTGTTTTGAGAGGCTGGTGTTGAAGCATATCAGCTCCTGTCTGAATGACGACTTGGATCTGCTTCAATTCAATATCGAAGCAAGAGGTCTACAGCAGATACTATCTCGTTGGCTCTTCACACAACCCTGGAACATCTGGACAGCAAAAATGCATACAGCAGCATGCTCTTTATCAATTACAGCTCGGCATTTAACAACATCATCACCTCAAAACTAATCAGTAAACTCCAAGACCAGGGCCTCAATACGCCCTTGTGCAATTGGATCCTGGATTTCCTCACTTGAAGACCCTAGTCAGTTCAGATTGGCAAAAACATCTCCTCCACAATCTCCATCAGCACAGGGATTTGTGCTTGGCTCCCTGCTCTGCTCACATTACACTTACGACTGTGTGGCTAGTTACAGCTCCAACACCACGTACGAGTTTGCTGACGACACCACTGTTGTGGACCGTGTCAAAGGGGGTGATGAATTGGCATACAGGAGGGAGATTGAAAACTTGGCTGAGTGGTGTAATAACAACATCTCACTCAGTGTCAGTAAGACTAAGGAACTGATTGTAGACTTCAGGAGAGGGAAACTAGAGGCCCGTGACCCAGAGGATCAGAGGTGGAGAGGGTCAGTAATTTTAAATTCCTGGGAGTCACCATCTCAGAGGACCTGTCCTAGAACCATATAAATATTATTGTGAAGAAACGCCTTTACTTCCCGAGGAGTCTGAAGAGGTTTGCATTTCATCGAAAACCTTGGAAAACTTTGTGCTGACTGGCTGCATTACGGCCTGGTATGGGAACACCAATGCCTTTGAGTGGAAAATCCTACAGAAGGTAGTGGATTCTGCCCAGTGCATCAAAGGTAAAGCCCTCCCAATCATTGAGTACATTTACATGAAAAATTGCCATAGAAAAGCCGTATCCATTGTCAAAGATCCTCACCACCCAGACCAGGCTCTTTTCTCTCTGCTGCCATCAAGGTCAAAGATACAAGTGGCTCAGGACTCTCACCACCAGGTTCAAGAACAGTTACTACCTCTCAACCAGCAGGCTCTTGAACAAAGGGGGATAACTACACTCATTTAAGGACTACCATCATTTATTGATGGAGGTTATATTGTTACTTCATGCTCGTTATTTATTGCGATTTACTTATACAGGTTTTCCCCCCCACCGCCCCCGCTATCCGAAGGTAGAGCCTTCCTGTGAAACCACTCGTAAGCCAAAATGGCATAAAGCGAAGAAGCAAGTACCATTAATTTATATGGGAAAAATTTTTGAGCGTTCCCAGACCCAAAAAATAACCTACCAAATCATACCAAATAACACATAAAACCTAAAATAACACTAATGTATAGTAAAAGCAGGAATGATATGATAAATACACAGCTATATAAAGTAGAAATAATGTATGTACAGTGTAGTTTCACTTACCAGAATTGGGAAGATTGAGCCAAAATCGATTTGTACACGCATCCACACACACCTGCCTGCATAAGGCTTCACAGTCATGGCAGTCTTTCTCAGGGTAAACAAGTTTAAAACAGGTTTCTTTTTTCGTAAAAGCAAACATCTTATTTCAGTTAGCAAAGGTGGGTACTTATGTAAGTCTTACATAAAAGTGAAGTTGCGTAAAGCCAACGTTCGGAAAGCGGGGGACACCTGTAACTGCATTTGCACAGTTTGTTCAGTTTACAGTTCCTGATGTTTACAGTTACTGTTCTATAGATTTGCTAATTATGGCTGCAGACAAAGAATCTCAGGGTTGTATGGAATTGATGGTTTTGTGGCAAACTTTATGGATGATATGAAGATAGGTGGAGGGATAGATAGTACAGAGGAAGCAATGTGATTACAGCAGGACTTGGACAAATTGGAATAATGGGCAAAAAAAGTGGCAAATGGAATGCAGTGTTCAGAAATATATGATAATTCATTGTGGTAAAAGGGACAATAGTGCAGACTATTATCTAAATGGGGAGAAGGTTCAAACATCAGAGGTGCAGAGGGACTTAGAAGTCCTCGTGCAAGACTCCAAGAAGGTTAATTTGCAGGTTGAGTATGTGTTAAAGAAGGCAAATGCAATGTTGCCATTTATTTCAAGGGCATTTGAATATAAAAGCAAGCAGATATTGCTGAGCCTTTATAGGACACTAGTCAGGCTGCACTTGGAGTATTGTTAATAGTTTTGGGCCTCTTATCGTAAAAATGATGTCGTTGGAGAAAATCCAGAGGAGGTTTACGATGATGATTCTGGGAATGAAGGAGTTAACATATGAGGAGTGTTTGGCAGCTTTGGGGCATTACTCACTGGAATGTAGAAGAATGTGGGGGGATCTCGTTGAAATCTATCAAATGTTGAAAGGACTAGATAGGGTGGATGTGGAGAGGATGTTTCCAATGGTGGACAGCTTCAAAATTGAGGGGCGATCCTTTAGAGCAGATGTAAGGAGGAATGTTTTTAGCTGGAGAGTAGTGCATCTGTGGAATTCTCAGCCACAGGCTGTGGTGGAGGCCAAGTCCATGGGTATATTTAAGGCAGAAGTTGATAGTTTCCTGATCGGTCAGGGCATCAAAGGATGTGGAGAGAAGGCAGGTGTATGGGGTTGAGTGGTTCTGGGATTAGCCATGATGGAATGACAGTGCAGACTCGATGGGCTGAATGGCCTAATTCTGCTCCTATGTCTTATGGTCTTACGTGGTGACATGTATGTACTCTGATAATAAATTTTACTTTGAACTTTTGAACTTTGTATTACTGGTGGTCCATCATATCCAATGACGACTGGAAACCTGTGCAGGAAAGTTTTTAAAATGTGAAAGTCGTTACGTTGGGATCTTGACTCTGAAAGTCCGGGCCAAGTGGTCCAAGTAGATGTCACAACTGGGGATTTCCTTGGTTGCACCGGATGACCATGACTACTTCTGTGCATTATCATGCCCTTTGCTCTCCATGCAACATTGCAGAACCACCTTCCTGGCCATTGGCTCTCACTGTCAGATCTGACTTTGCTTGCCAGGACAGGCATGTCTCTATCTCACTGGGCTATGAGACCTGCCAGCTGTCTCACCCGGTTTAACCCGCCGGTTGAAGCATTGTACCAGCGTGTGGCCGCTGTCGCATGCAAGCAGCTACTTGGAGCCTCACTGCGAGATGGAGTTTCCGGTGGGGACCAAAGGTAAAACTCAAAATGATTATTGATACCTTCAATTTCTTCATAGCGTCATATGGGTGGCAATGGAGCTGAACTCTTATTAGGAATTTCTCTATTTCCGCACTCCCTCTCCTTATGCCTAAACCAATTGCTAATCCTGTCATCCGGCACACCCTGGGAGTGTGGGTTCAGTTCAGAAAGTATAGTGGTCTCCATGCCTTCCCTCTTTCAAGTCCTATTCTACATAATCACCTCTTCCAGCCTTCTATACATGACTCAACATTTCAAGTCTGGTATAGAAAGGACATCAGGTGCTTTAAGGATCATTTTATAGACAACTGATTTGCATCATTTGAACAATTGTCTGCAAAGTTTAACTTACCCAACACTCATTTCTTCAGATATTTGCAAATTAGACATTTTATCAGCCCTTTGTTATCAAACTTCCCTGAGGCACCGACATAAACGTCATTGATATGTTTTTCTGCATGAATCCATTGCGCAAAGGTCTAATATCTACTATTTGTGAAAAGCTAGTGGTTCTGAGGTGAGCCCCCCCCCCCCCCGACAAAATTAAAACTGCCTGGGAGCAAGATTTAAATTTTTTACTGCCAGACGATGTACGGGATACAGTTCTCAAGTTAGTTAACTCAACCTCTTTATGTGCTCGCCACTGCCTGTTACAGTTCAAGGTCGTACACAGGGCCCACATGTCTAAAACTAAATTATTTTGCATCTACCCAGATGTTAATACTGGCTACGACAAATGCGAAAGGGCAAGGCTTCCCTTATTCACATGTACTGGACATGCCCTAGCTTGGAAAAATACTGGAGAGATGTTTTCCAAACTCTATCCCAAATACTTAATTACAGTCTGGAACCTAACCCTTTGATTGCTCTTTTCGGCACCTCCGGAGAGGGGGACATGCACCTAAGTCCGACCAAACGTGGCATACTGTCTTTTGCCTCTCTTTTGGCCAGGCGCACAGTCTTGCTCAGGTGGAGGGGTGCTGCCCCGCCCACCCATGCTCAGTGGCTCAGGGACATCATGTCCAGTCTATACCTTGAGAAGACCCATTATTCAACTCTCAATTTGGACATAAAATTCCAAAAGGTGTGGGGACCCTTTCTTGAATATTTTCAGAATTCCCAGCCAAACTAAAGGTTCATCCCTTCTTCCTTTCCTCTGCACATGACTCCCTGACTTTCAGCATTCTCCGGTAAAATTCTCCAAACTCAGACGTGTAAACGTACAACAGTTTATGTGTTAGGAAAATACACCTTCTCTATACCATTGCAGTTCTGTGGGGATAAAGGTTCTGTTTAACCCTTTTTTGCTAATGCAATGATGGCTTGGAGATGGGAATTGGGAGGGGTCAGTCGGGGCAGGGAGGCAACCAAAACACGATTGTACTATGGGTGCATCTCTTCCATAGATGTGAATTGTACATTTATTATGTACTGCACAAACCTCCTTTGTACTGTGCTTTCTTGATTTTAAAACACTAAAAATATTGCTGGAAAAAAAATTCTTCAAAGTGCCTAAATTGTTGAAGAAGTGATATCATTTTATTTTCACTTCTGGCTGTTTCTGTCATTTCCAAGCCTGAATGGTTGAAACTGCAGTGAGCAAAACAATTCTGAACTGTCTTACTGCTTATTTCTTTCCAACTATCAGTGACAGAATTCATTGCATTTTAAACACAAGCAGATGCAACTGAGGCGGTTTAAAAACTGATTGCTAAGCACGGTGTAGTGTCTAACCGTAACATGAGCGAATGCAACTGATGCTAGTTAGAAACGTTGCAGCAACCATCTCCTGTGCCAATTGAACAGCACAGTGTCCCAAAATAAACAAATGAAATCCCGGCTACTTTCTCAATTAGCTTTTGATCTTTAAGATTTGTCCCAAAAAAGTGTCTGCCCTGATTAACCAACGGCCCAATTAACCGGAATCCACTCTGTATATTTCTTATTGTGATTTATAATTTTTATTATGTATTGCACTATATTGCTGCCGCAAAACAATAAATTTCACAACTTGTGCCAGTGATTCTGACAAGTTTGCAGGTGCCTGTAATATCAGTGAGCTGTAAATGACTGCACACATAATGGTTGGATACCATTGAATGTCGAGTTGTAAAATTACATAGCACATTTCCACAATAGACTACTTCATAGTCTGCCATGGTACACACTGATCAAAAGGGAGCAGAGCCTTGTGTATTCTTCCCATTGGGACTGCAGTATTGAGGATAGTTACTCAACAGTCAGTGGGAGTGTCTAGAAAGCATATGAATTGGGGATAGAATTTGGATCTGGATCCATTGAATCTCCCAATTATTTCTGTCCATGTTTATAAATTATTGTGGGTTGGGGTAAAAGTACAGGCCATCCCTGGCTAACAATGCCCAATTTCTGGACACACACTACATTTGAATGAGCTTCTATAATATTAAATACAGAGTTTGATGTTTGTACTGTACATGCATTCATTCTTACAAATGGCTGAACTTGCTTTCTCTCTCCCCAACTCTCTCTGTCTACTCCTTTCCCTCTCCCCTTCCCCTTTAGTAATTCTTCTTATGGGTTTTATGTGTTTTTGACACTATTTGGTGCAATATTGTGGAGGTGTGGTTATATTGAGTGTTTTCTTTACTCTTGTTTCCAACTTGGGAACAGTTTTAACCTTATGGATGCCTGTAACAATGGAACCTCATTGAATTGACTTTATTTCTTACATCCTTCAGATACACGAGGAGTAAAAATCTTTACGTTACGTCTCCATCTAAATGTGCAATGAGCAATCATAGTAACTTATAATAAATGGAACAGTCAATGTGATATAGAGTACACTCAAATCAGCGTGAGTTGTTATCAGTCTGATGGCCTGGTATAAGAAGCTGTTCCGGGGCCTGTTGGTCCTGACTTTTATGCTGTGGTACTGTTTCCTGGACGGTAGCAGCTGGAATAGATTGTGGTTGGGATAGCTTGGGTCCCCAATGATCCTACAGGCCCTTTCTACACACCTGTCCTTGTAAATGTCCTGAATCATGGGAACTTCACAACTACAGATGTGCTTGGCTGCCCACACCATTCTCTGTAGAATCCTGCGATTAAGGGAGGTACAGTCCTCATACCAGGCAGTGATTCAGCCAGTCAGGATGCTCTCAATAGTGCCCTTGTAGAAGGTTCTTAGGATTTAGGGGCCCATAGCTAACTTCCTCAACTGTCTGAGGTGAAAGTGATGCTGTTGTGCCTTTTTCATCACACAGCTGGTACAGACCTCAGTGCTGTGGATGCTGAGGAACTTGTTTACCCTCTCAATCCCAGATCCAATTATGTCAATAGAGGTTAGCCCATCTCTATTCCTCCTGTAATCCACAACCAGCTCCTTTGTTTTTGCAACATTGAGGGAGAGGTTGTTTTCTTGACATCATTGTATCAGAGAGATGACGTCTTCCCTGTAGGCCACCTCATTATTGTTTGAGATTAGGCCAATTAATGTAGTGTCGTTAGCAAATCTGATTAACAGAATAGAGCTGTGGGTGGCAACACAGTCGGTCATGAGTATACAAGCAGTAAAGGAGGGGACTCAGTACGCAGCCCTGAGGGGCTCCTGTGTTGAGAGTCAGAGGGGTGGAGGTGAGGGAGCCCACTCTTGCAATCCGACAGGAAGTCCAGGATCCAACTGCAGAAGGCAGGGTGAAGACCGAGGTCTCTGAGCTTCCTGTCAAGTCTGGATGGAATTGTGGTGTTGAATGCTGAACTGTAGTCCAAGGACAGCATTCTCACCTAAGCATCCTTCTTCTCCATAAGGACAGTGTGTAGAGCTGTGGTTATTACATCGTTTGTCGATCGGTTGTGTCAATCGGCGAATTGTAGGGGGTCCAGTGTGGGTGGTAGCATGCTGCAGATGTAGTCCTTGACCAGCCTCTCAAAGCATTTGCTTATTATTGAGGTGAGTGCGACAGGTTGCCAGTCATTCAGGCATGTTACCTTGGTCTTTTTTGGTACAGGGGCAATGGTGGATAATTTGAAGCAGGAGGGCACTGTTCACTGGGAGAGGGAGAGATTAAAAATCTCGTTCCCAGAAAAAGCCTATACTTCCTGTTGTTTCTGTCCTTTCCATGCACTTCATGCCCTTTGACTGAGACACCTTGATGTCCAAAGCAATCCCTCTCCCTTAACCTCTGGAATTCAGCTTGATGGCTCAGGTTTGTACAAGGCTCTGTTGATAGCTAGACCCAAGTGGTCTTGACAAAACACAAACTGGGCACTGGAGTGAAAGCTGCCACTAGACAGCTCTGTCAGTGGTGGCTTCCATCACATTGGTAATTTGGACTGATTGGTTTGGAGTTGGCCTACATTTTGTGGGCAATTGTTCACACTGCCAGGTAGATTCCAGAGGTCTGGAAGAGCTTGGCTGAATGTGTTGGTTCCAGAGCACAGATTTTCAGTGGGATGATGTCTGCTCCCACAGTCTTTGTTATAGCCAGAACTCTTATTAAATGGAGGGTAGGAGTTGATGTTTCTTAATTTCACATGGAATGAATTGGATTAGTTGGAGTCTGGCTTCTATGCTGGTGGGTGGGATCGCAGGAGAAAGCTGAGATAGACCTTTATTTGGCATTTATTAAAAATGGATACAAAGGCATTAGCCTTGCTTTTATCTCTTATCTACTCATATTGAGGGTAGGGTTTCCTTGGAGTTTGATCTTCTGTTAGCTGCTTCATCGTGCATTCACAACTAGGGATGGTAGGACTACAGAGTTTTGATCTAATCCACTGACTGTGAGATAGCTTGCCAATAAATATTTAAGCTAATACAACAGTTTTCATTCCATGGTCTTTTCCATTGTTTCTGACAAATTGCAGTCTCTATTCTGATATATGACAGCAATTTAAGTTCAATACCAAGCTCAAATAACTTGTCAGAACTCTTGATACTCTTTTGCCTCTATAATGTATTTTCTCCTATTTGAACAGAGAATGCCGAGATCATCAACTTAAATTGTGTTTGTTTTTCTCTCTGCAGATGCTGCCTCAGTACTTGCAGCATCTTCTGGTTTTGTTTCAGATTTGCAGCTTCTGTAGTTGTTTGCTTATCAATTACAGGAAAATTCTGTATCAGTTGTTTAAAAAAAAAAATTTAACCCATCAGCGATACACACTAGCAGTAAATTATGCTTTGTGGAAAGTACTATCCAGATGTTTATCCACAAGAATAGCTAGAAGTTGCACATGCAAGACTAATGAGCACTTCTAGGGCATAAATTAATTAGTGTCTGGAAACAGTCTGCAGAATTACCAGCAGGGGAGAAAAAACACCAGTTGACATTTGGTGAATATCAAAACTAAAATATTGCTTAGAGCAAGTAATTTCCTTTAGGAGTTGATGGTCATCGCCATAGAGTTTGTATGCACACAGTAATAATGTCTCTTGATTTGAAATTACATCTGAACAATTTGACAAAATATTCAACGGATACTTCAAGCAGGCCGAAGTAGAGTATTTAGTATATTGATTTGATGAGTAGACTGCATGTGATTGAACTCAAATGCTTGAAGTCCAAAAGTAGTTTAAATCATGAGCCAGGTGCTGTTAAACAGCTAATGAAAAGTTGCACTTTGAATATTTACATGCTGTTCTGTTTTCAGGTGGTTACTCGTCAAGTGTATCATGAAAAATCTTCCTTGTTTAGACTCAAAGTATTCTGTTGTTTGTTTAATTTTTTAACTATCCATTTGAAATAGAAACTTTTTTTTCATTCCAAACATTTGAAAACATAGTTACATTGAAGCTGATACTATATCACATCAAAGAAACGGCATGTCCTTATGGTGCTTCCAAAAGAAACATGAGCAACCAACATAGAAGTTAACAACACAACAGTAGATTAAAGTGTTTCTTTCACTTGTATGTACCCCCCCCCCCCCCCCGCAAGGCAGGACTACTGTCCTGTGTCATATTTAATTCTGGCTTTTGACTAATATTTTTCCATTTAAAGTTTGAACAAAGCTCCTACAACAAAGTGCCTGGCTCTTATTCTGTGAAACTAATTTCCTTATTACCTCTAAGGGAAAGAAATTGAAAACTGTTGCTAATTTTTGGACAAGGAACAGATAGAAAAGACCAACTTTGGGACATAGCATTCCAAACAAAATTAATGCATGTTACTGGAGCCCCGGCATTATCACAGTCTGCTTTGTAGTGTCCACATCCTTGCTCCAAGTGAGTACCATTCATTCTATTCTCAGAAACATTATTTTAACTTCATAGCCGTTCCTTTATTTCTTTCTGGTGCTAAGATGATGATGTTTTGACAACTGATTTGCAGTTCTTTCTCCAGTGTAGCTATCTTCTGAATAAAATTGTTACCAATGGAGCACACATCTAATAGAATTGAAAATTAAGGGTCAAATATCCTCTTTCAGCTTGTGTTCATAGCACTGCTGTGAAAATTCTAGGTTCGAGGCCCAGTGTATCAGACTAGGAGGAATGTGAACGGTGATTCAATATACTTTCACCCTTCCCATGAGCCTTTGATTCTTTTTAACCTATTACCCTGAGAAGATGGCGATGGTCTGTTTTGTTGAACTATGGCCAGTAGTCTGATGTGGGCAATGGAATTGCTGTCAATGGACAGAAAGGTTGATGTGGATGTGGTGGATGGAGGGCTTGTTTATGTGCTGTACAACTCAATGAGTCTATCTGTCTCACTGTGGTTCTGAGTATTGAATTTCCAATGTACACACCACCCCTTCTTTGGATGTTACGAAATATGTATAATCACTTAATTCTATTAGGCTTGCAGGTGATACAGTACCTTATGACTGGAAGTAAAATCAGCAGGTTGTGAAATCAGGTTTGGGTACCATTTGCCGAGATGAGAACAGCCAGTGATTTTAAAGCTGTAAGTCTGACTGGAGGCTTTGCTTTTGATGCTAATGGGCCCTGCAGCACTTTGTCACTTTTGGAAACCGCTGAGTCTCGGGGAAGTCTGTATTATCCAGAACAGGGTGACCTTCCAAACCCACATTGATGACTACTAAACAACATAACATTGTTGGAAGCCTACAGTTCCACAAAGCAGGATAAAATGAGGATGGAAATTTGTTAGGAATGGTCAAGGTATTCTTCTGGGTTATGTGAAGAGGATGCACAGGGTTGAAACACCAGAGAGCTCATAATTGCCTCCAGCTTGCAAGGGTGAAGGGCTTATATGGGAGCGAATGTATGTACAGACAACACACAGCTCGCTCAAAGCCTCATTTTAACTCAATCGGCAGACCCCCAGCTAGGTGAGAAGTCTAACCACCTGAATGAAGCTCAATCCTCAAAGATTTTTAAACCGAGTCCCCCCTTAGTAGACTTATTGCTTTTTGTCTGAGATATAAGAGGGAAGATTTCCTAGCAGCGTGGGCACAGAAGTAAATAATGCCGTAGATTTCTTGCTGTTACGTAAGACCTAGATGGAAACAAAATTTGAAAAGAAAATCTTTTAGCATGGAGTAATTCTGTCTGTAGATCCAAGGTAATAATTGTAACTACGTCATAGCCCAGTCTGTGTATTTAAAACAAGTTTTTGTATTGCTTCCTGATTTTGCATTAGGTGACTTATTTAATCAACCTATTGTTTCTAGTTAGTAAAATGTAAAACTAGGTTGAACTTTCCTTTAACAATTGCACCTCTCCATAAACATAACCGTTCTTACAGTGAATGGATTTCTGTTATAACTACATATTAGTGTGGGCAATTGACAAGCATTGGTGATGCTAAGTTTGTTTTAAATCTCTGAGAAAAGCCTGCTGTTAGGATTGTCAGTCAAAAGGATAGGTAACTGCAATCTTTGGATTTTCTTCAGTCACCTCTGCTATACCATGCTGTGGTGAAGGAGCCGGCTCATTCTTCCATGCCTCCACACCCCAGTGACACTCTGCTTCGTCTGATGGCCTAGGTGAGGGTCATTTCATGTCCTGATGGGTGCTCCATGAAACGCAGTGACAAATGCTGGTGTTGCTGTCTACTCTGTGCACGGTAAGCTGATCTGAGTGAAATGACAGTACAGTTTCTGTTCCCTTGTGTGTGGGGGGGTGGGGGAGATTGAAGCAATGCTTCGTTAGATATATTATCACCATGTGAGAAATTGATTCGATTTGATGCTTGATTGAATACCTTGCAAGTACTTACCATTCAGGCTCTGAGGGTCTGCACCATGTGGGGGAAGTGCCGGAGAGAGTGTAGTCTGCTTTTTCACATTTTACTAAAGATAAAAAGAGAACTGCAAAAGGAGGCAAGCTGCCAGTGATTTCATGGACTATAATTATCGCTGAATGTATGGTTACGGACACAAGAGAAATGCAGAATAAATTTCATTATATTAGGTGAGTTGTCACGTTTTGGGCATGGCAGCTTCACACAAATTAAATGGCTGCTGTGATTAATCAGCTTATCCGTCTGTGTTTGGAAAGCCCGAAGTTTGACTCAGATCAATGAATCGAGTGATTTTTTTGTTTCACAATTTTAATGTTTGTTCTAGCATTTTTGAGCTACTTAATAGGAGAGGATATTTTGTTCCCCTTGTGGGGGATTCCTGAAGTAGAAGCTATGGTTTCATTTTAAAAGAAGGATCAGCTAGTTCAGATTAAGATAAGAAGTTTGTTCTCTGAGAACTGTAAACGTTTGGAATTTGGTTCTCCAGAATGTGTTGGAGGTAGAGTTGCTGACATGTATTCAAAATTTGAGATAGACGTATTTTTGGGCTCTTTAGTAGTTGAGAGTTATGGAGAACAGGCAGGAAAGTGAAGTGAAGTGAACTACGGCTAGATAAACTATGATTTCTTGAACAGGCTTATGGACTCTGTGACTTGTCTAGCTCTTGTGTCTTGTAACCCTAGGCGATTTGCATTGATACAGCACCTCCAGCCTCTCTCTGACCCTAAGTGTGTCGCAGCCATTGAGATTTTAAGTGTATTCGGTGGTCATGTAGGCTTTAGTGCAATAATGTTGCTCTGCCAACAGCTAGTGTAGATTTAACACATCCAGTAAAATATTACTGCATTATTATGAATATAGGAGCACCTTACACATCAGTTATAAAGTTTTGAGACAATGGATAAAAGAATTGGTCATTATTAATTCTGTAAGCAGAAATGAGTATTTTTGTCAGTTTAAGGCTATAACCCAGCAGTTTTCTATTCTCACTTATCTGATGAAATCATAGAATTAATAAGTAGATTGGAAAATTTCAGTGAAGAAGAATTTGTTCTTACTGAACTGGCTATACAGTTGGCCCTCCTTTTCTTTTTAAATCTTTTTATTAATTTTAAGAAAAACATAAGTGAAATATGGATACAAAACGTTTGAGAGTACATAATTAATAGTTTAAATGGACAATCAGATATGTAATAATCAATATATAAAGCCTCCCAAACTCATAGTATTAATGTAAAAGAATCGAAAAAGAGAAAAAAAAAACCCAAAAAAACTAAAAGAAAACTTTAAAAAAAACTAACCAACATGGGCAATTGCATAATGTTAAATACATACAGTAGTGCCGATAACTCCGAACCTCCATCCAAATAATTAAGGATAATAACAGTAAGGTTTAGGATCACACCATTTAACTCATATGAAAATGTTGAATAAATGGTCTCCAAGTTTCCTCAAATTTAACTGAAGAATCAAAAACCACACTTCTAATTTTTTCTAAACTCAAACAAGAAATAGTTTGAGAAAACTACTGAAGTACAGTTGGAGGGTTAATTTCTTTCCAATTCAGTAAAATAGATCTTCTAGCCATTAGTGTAACAAATGCAATCAATCGTTGAGATGAAGCGGATAGACGATTATTATCTATCATTGGTAAACCAAAAATTGCAGTAAAAGGATGTGGTTGGAAATTGATATTTAAAACTCTTGAAATAATATTAAAAATATCTTTCCAATAATTTTGTAAACAAGGACAAGACCAAAACATATGAGTCAATGAAGCAACATCAGAATGACATCTGTCACAGGTTGAATTAACATAAGAATAAAATCGAGCAAGTTTATCTTTAGACATGTGAGCTCTATGTACAACCTTAAATTGTATTAGGGCATGTTTAGCACAAATAGAGGACGAATTTACCAATGACAAAATTTTTTCCCATTGCTCAGTAGATATAGGACAATGCAATTCTTCTTGCCATTCCTTCTTAATTTTTTCTGATACATCTGGCTGTACACTCATAATCATATTATAAATGATAGCTACTAAACCCTTTTGACAAGGATTGAGGGCTAAAATTCTTTCTGTAATGTCCAATGGACATTCTTTCGAAAAAGATTTTAATTCATTATACAGAAAATTTCTGACTTGCAAATATCTAAAAAAATGGGTTTTAGGTAAATTATATTTATTAGATAGCTGTTCAAAGGACATAATGTTATCATCCAAAAACAGATCACGAAAACATGTTATACCTTTTGTTTTCCATAATAGAAAAGCTTGATCTATAGATGGCCGAAAGAAGTAGTTAGATACTATAGGACATGACAGCATAAACTTATTCAAGCCAAAAAATTTACGAAATTGAAACCAAATTCGTAATGTATACTTGACTATGGGATTAGTTATCTGTTTATTCATTTTAAATAACGAAAAAGGAAGTGAAGATCCTAAGATTGAGATCAATGAAAAATCTTGCACAGATTTACATCAGTCTTCTCATCACCGTTTCCTTCTGAATGTCAATCTGTTTCATTTCCTCTGTTACCCTATGTCCTTGGCCCATCCATACATCTGGGAGATTGCTTGTGTCTTCCTTAGTGAAAACAGATCTAAAGTACTCATTAAATTCTTCTGCCATTTCTCTGTTTCCCATAACAATTTCACCCAATTCATTCTTCAAGGGCCCAACATTGTTCTTAACTATCTTCTTTCTCTTCACATACCTAAAAAAGCTTTTGCTATCTTCCTTTATATTCCTGGCTAGCTTGCGTTCGTACCTCATTTTTTCTCCCCATATTGTCTTTTTAGTTAAGTTCTGTTGTTCCTTAAAAACTTCCCAATCATCTGTCCTCCCACTCACCTTGGCTCTGTCATATTTCCTTTTTTTTAATGCTATGCAATCTCTGACTTCCTTTGTCAACCACTGTGGCCCCTTTCCCCCCTTTGAATCCTTCCTTCTCTGGGGGATGAACTGATTTTGCACCTTGTGCATTATTCCCAAGAATACCTGCCATTGCTGTTCCACTGTCTTTTCTGCTAGGCTATCCATCCAGTCAACTTTGGCCAGCTCTCAGCCACGTATTAATCTTTATAATCCTTCTGTTCCTTGCCTCACTCGCACGTGGCACGGGTAGCAATCCTGAGATTGTTACCCTGGATGTCCTGCTCTTCAGCTTCGCACCTAACTCCCTGAACTCCCTACGCAGGACCCCCTCACTCATCCTACCCATGTCATTGGTCCCTACATGGACCACAACATCTGGATTCTTGCCCTCCCTCTCGAGAATAACCTGCACCCGATCTGAGATGTCTCGGACCCCGGCACCAGGGAAGCAACATACCATCCGAGACTCCCGATCTTCCCCACAAAACCTCCTATCCGCCCCCCTGACTATAGAATCTCCTATCAATACCGCTCTGTTCTCTTCCCTCCTCCCCTTCCTAGTCGAGGTTCCAACCTCAGTGCCAGAAACAGGACCACTGCAGCTTGTTCCTGGTAGGTCATCCCCACCAACAATATCCAAAACGGTATACTTATTTTTGATGGGAACGGCCACAGGGGTGCTCTTCTCTCTCTGTCTGTTCCCCCTGCCTCTCTTGACTGTCACCCATTTGCCTACCTCCTGTCTTTTCGGTGTGACTACCTCCCGATAACTCTTATCTATCTCTGCCTCTGCCTCCTGAATGATCCGTAGTTCATCCAGCTCCTGCTCCAATTCCCTAACTCGGTCTGATAGGAGCTGCAGCTGGATGCACCTATTGCAGGTGTGGTCATCAGGGACAACTGTGTTGACCCTGACCTCCCACATACTGCATACGGAGCACACCACTGCTCTAACTGTCTTCCCCATTACCTGATCCTAGATTAGTCAGAATAAATGAAAAACAGGCTTCTTGTCGAAGACCTCTTGTGCCAAAGCCCGCTGAGCCAAAGCCCAGCACTCTGCTCCTGCGCACTCCGCTGCCCGCTCCTGAAAGTGGGTCGCTTTTTAAAGCCCGCGCTCGCCGCTGACGTCACCCATGCTTGCGCAGCTTTACCTTCCTCCTCAGGTATTCTCCAGGTAGGTCCGAGGGTCTTGGCCTACCTACAACGGCTGATCCTCCGATCTCCAGTCGTATGTCGATCACGAGCACTCCTTACTCCCGCTCCACTGCATTGAGACAGGTTAAATAAAGTCTTGGGTTCCGCTGGGTCCTAAGGTCCACTGCATTGATACAGGTTGAATAAGGGACTTGAGCATCTGCGAGGGGTCCCGGAACCAATCCCTCGTGGATAAGGAGGGCCAACTGTATCTCCTCAGGGAGATTCTATTTTTGCAATGCTGACTTTTTTTTGGTGGTTTGATATCTTTTAAGTTATTGTTAAGTCACTGAGTTCAGATGTTTGTATAAATGGTTCTGGAGTAAAACTACACCAATCAGCCTGTGCTCCCCAACAACTAATATCTTCGAAGTGAGCAGAGGGAAGGGGCAGTAAAGGATGAACTATCAACAGGGTTGCTGAAACTGTTGTGAATGAAATTCGATAGCATAAAGCTCTTTCAAAAGATACCACTTCCAGACTTTTTGCAGCTTGAAATAACTATAATTAAAGTAATTATCCTCACCAGTGATGGACTCTTGACAGTTTCTGATAATCAGACGTTTGGAAATTTATGTTTTGAAACTCTAGAAGTTAATTGAAAGAAAAATACGGGAGCCAGGGATGCTTTGTGTGCTTAATTTTCTTTTCTTTTCATGAGATGCACACATATGATACATGCCATTCACCTACGTTTTACATATAATCCATAATGAATTATGCAAACAACAAGGAATGCTTAATCAAACAATATATACAATATTACTTAATATGTACAATATTATTAAATACACTACAGGAAGCAGTTCACAAGCATATAAATAACTGAAAATTATTTTTTAAACAATTTAAAAAGCTAAATAGCAACAGAATAATGTTCTGTTAAACTATCGTGGAGCATTAGAACTAATTAAAAATATAAGCAAATTAAGGAAGTAGCTTACCTTTCCAGTCAAAGTCAGTAATCCCTTTCAAATGAATGGAGGTATGTCAACTTCACTTAATGTGAAGCAATGGAGTGTCTCCAGCCTTGGATTGGAGTGACTTGGATCTACTCCAATTTGCCTACCGTCACAACAGGCCAACAGCAGATGCCATTTCATTCGCCCTTCACTCAACCCTGGAACATCGGGACTGTGAAGGCGGGTACACTAGGAAGCTCTCCAATGACTACAACTTGGCCTTCAATACTATCATCCCTCAGAGCTAATCAATAAACTTCACAACATTGGCCTGAATACCTCCTTGTGTAACTATATCCTCTCTTTCCTCACTTGCTGAACCCAGTCAGTTTGGATTGGCAACAGCATTTCCTCCACAATCTCCATCAGCACAGGTACACCACCAGGCTGTCTGCTGTACTTACATTATGCATATGACTGTGAGGCTAAGCACTGATCCAATACCATATTTAGTTGACTGACACCACCACTGTTTTTGGGCAAATCAGATGTGGTGACAAATCAGCATATGGGAGGGAGACTGATAATCTGGCTGAGCGGTGCCACAGCAACAACCTCTCACTCAATGTCAGCAAGACCAATTGACATCAGGAGGAGGGAACTGGAGACCATGAGCCAGTCCTTATTGGGAGTCCAGAGGTGGAAAGGGTCAGCAGTTTTAAAGTGCTGAGTGTTATTACAGAAGATCTGACCTGGATCCAGCATGCAAGTGTCATAATGAAGAAAGCACGGCAGCGCCTCTACTTACTTCAGAGTTTGTAAAGATATATGGCATGTCATCTAAAACTTTGACAAACCTCTATAGATATGTGGTGGAGAGTATATTAACTGCATTATGGTTGCATTTGTTCTAGTATGAGAATACCAATGTCCTTGGAATGGAAAATCCTTCAAAGAGTAATGGGTATGGCTCAGTCCAACATGGGTAAAGCGTTCTCCACCATTGAGCACATCAACACAGAACTTTGTCGCAGGAACGCAGCATCTGTTGTCAAGGACCCCCACCATCCAGGCCATGCTCTATTCTCACTGCTGCCACCGGGAAAGGGGCACAGGAACCTCAGGATCCCACACCACCAGGTTCAGGAACAGTTAATACCCCTCAACCAACAGGCTCTTGAACCAGTAGGGATAACTTCACTCATTTTCACTCTCCCCCATCACTGAACTGTTCCCAGATCCTGTGCATTCACTTTCAAGGACTCTTTATCTCATGTTCTGATTATTTATTGCTTGCCAGCTCATCCATCCACCCCTCACTCCCCACCATTTTGTATTTTCACATTTTCTTGTCTTTTAGACATTGGTTGTTTGTCAGTCCTGTTGGGTGAGGTCTTTCATTGATTCTATTGTGTTTCTTGTATTTACTGCAAATGCCTGCAAGAAATCTATGGGGACATCTATGTACTTTGTTAATAAATTTACTTTTATCTTTAAACTTCCATTGGGGCTGGTTATGCTCCGGTTATCAGCTAATGGCAAATCCAGTGGAAGAGTAAATTCAGCTGCTGTATGATCCGATTGCTGGCTTGTTTCTGACGTGCACATTGCAATGCACAGGTCTACAGGGAAGAAAATAGAGCTGACCAGGGAAGAGAACCATTATTTTCTACGGAGCCTCCAAGAAAAGACGTGTAGTACGGGCTGAGATTTCTTGCCATTGTTCTTCCCATCAGTACTGGGAAAGGTTATGGATAAAGAGGTTTTAAAATGCAGTGAACACGAAGTAGGGAAGAGAGAAGTAAAGTGAAAGCTTGTGAGAAGGTGGAAAGCAAGTGAGATTACATCTGCAACAATGCTAGAAGATAGTAATGGGGAAAGTAACAACTAGAGACTCATTTAGGGGAAGTACAAATAGGATAAACTGATTTGTTATCTAACATCTCCAAAGGAAAATTACTAAGTATTCATTAATTTTGAACTTATGAGTATTTCCAGTAGATTTTAATTTTAAATTTCATTTTTCTGACATCTAAGTATTTTGATTTGCCATCCATCATCTTGTCTTTGAGGTGATTGTTGAAAAGCCTTTATTTTGTGGTAGGGATAGTTCATTCCTGTTCTATGTGAAGCCATGTGAGTTTGAGAGAGTATTATCTAGACCCCCACCAATGTTCCCTCTAATTTGTAATGATCAGGGTGTGCAAAAATCCTATGCTGTGCAATTTTTTGCCCGGTGATAACAACATGTGCACACTGAATTTTATATATCGAGTTTGATCGTTTTCGCTCTCGTTTTTCTGCACTCTCACAAAACGTACATAGCAGGCCTGTAGCGGGTAATGAAGGATTTTCTTGCTGGAGCTTTTGCACACTGTCCATATGTGATTTGCTTGCTAAATGACACTTTAAAAAGTCAAGCTTCCAAATATCACTCCACTTCTTCCCACTTGCAAATTCTCTGGCAACTTTTGCATCATGACAATACACGCAGGTTATTGTACATAAATATTTCTTGTAGCTGCACGTTGCTGACCTCATGAGCTTTTGGTGTAGCAGATTCTACTGTTTAATTAAGCCATTCCACTTTAAATGAACTAGCAGTTCTTTTGTGCTTCACGCCCTTTGCTTCTTAGGAATTCAACAGTGAATCAATAATTTCTTCAATAAAAGCAGTATAAATAAGCCAGTTCTAAAATCTGCAGACAAATCTTCACAAACTCCACATTGTCAACACTGTCCTCTGATGCACCATCAATAACTCACGCTGAGACTTAGGAAGCGAGATATCGGCTTTTATTGACTGGAAGAATAAACAACACTACATCCTGGGGAAAATGAGCGAGAGCAGCAGCCCACAGTCGCCTTTATACAGGGTTCTGTGGGAGGAGCCACAGGAGCAGTCAGCAGGGTCTGTGGGAGGAGCCACAGGAGCAGTCAGCAGGGTCTGTGGGAGGAGCCACAGGAGCAGTCAGACAGGTATATCTAGTTCACCACATCCTCATCAGAAACCAGAAAAGGAAATGTGATTGTGCACAATCGTGAGACATACTTAACATGACAACGAAGTAGGGGGTGATAACTATTTGTGCGCAGTTTTCATCCCTTTGTGTATGCACACCTTAGTGGGAACATGGGAACATTGCACCCCACCCCCACGATGAAAGTTGTGCTGCACCAGGACAGGAAAACGTAATTGTATACTATGTGATACAATTCCAATTTAATAAAAGATGATGAATTATAAAGAAGAAATTATTGCAAGTTCTGTGATGTCTGTGACTTTCCTTCACATCCTCCATTCCTGCCTTGTTAATCCATGAAGATCCTTGTGAATGTGCTATGGCATGTTTGTAGGCTGCTGAGCCCAGTACTAGGAATGTGGCTGAGATAATTTCTCCTTTAACCTGTTTACCCTTCCACCATTATTTACCCTTAGCAACTACTGCTCTCAACCCTCCACAAACCTCATCCATATCACCAACCTGACAGTTGCCAATCACACTAACCACCTCTCCCCGCAGATGAGCTTGATTCTCCTTCCAGGCAACTATTTCTTTATTTTTCCCCTTGCTTTTACACTTCCCTCTTTCAGCGCACCATATGTACAAAAGGTTCAGCATGAATGGGCAAGGCCTACAGCAGTGCACCTGATATGTTGGGCCTCCAGTGCTCAACAGAAGAGCGGCAGTTGGGCCTTGATGCCAAAGAACTTCTCGGCCAGTGTGCTTCCCTGAATCAGAAGATTCAAGGCTTGAGATTGTGTTTGTCAGTCTTCGGTGCACGAGTGTAAAGGAGAACAAAATGGTTGTTTTTCCGGATCCAATGTAGCATTTAAAAAAGCAATAAGCATAAAATATGATAGGTCCTGTAATGTGGGGGGGGGGGGGGGGGGAGGGAGATGACAGGTGCTGAGGGGCTGATGTGGATGTAGTGGTGGTGGTGGTGGGTAGGTTAATGGGTGGAGGTGTTGATCGGCCTGACATTTTGGGGGAAGTAACCGCTTTTGAGTATAGTGGTCCTGGCGTGGATACTGCACAGCCTCTTCCCTAATGGGAATGGGACAAGCAGTTCATAAGCAGGGTGAGTAGGATCCTTCAAGATATTGCTGCCTGCTTTCCGGCACCTTTTCGTATATAAGTCCTTGATTGTGGATAGATAGGTGCATTGGCCAGTCCCCTGTCCACCACAGAGCATGTTAGGGTGCTCTCTACTGTGCATCTGTCGAAGGTCGTGAGTATTAATGTGCATAATCCAGCTCACTCCAACCTCCTCAGAAAGAGGCAGTGAGGAGCTTTCTTGACAGTGGAGGATGTGTTCTGGGCCTACGAGAGGTTGTGTGAGATGCGCACTCACAGGAGTTTGAAACTGCTGGCAGCTTCCACTGCTGTGCCACCGATGTGAAGGGGGTGTGTGTGTGGATTATCCTGAAGTCTGTAACCATCTCCTTTGTCTTGTTGATATTGAGGAAGAAGTTATTTGCCTGGCACCTGGCCTCAAGCTCTTCCACCGCCTCTCTCTAAGTTGTCCCATCTTTGCTGTTGATCAGCGAACTTGACGATGTGATCAGCCATGCAGTCACATATGAGCAGAGTGTACAGCGGTGGGCCCCATGTTGAGTACAGTGTGGAGGGAGGAGTGTCTGTGCATACTGACTATCTGAGGTCTGTTGGTTGGGAAGTCCAACACCCAGTTGCACGGTGGTGTATTTAGACCGAGGAGTAGGAGTTTGCTCACCATGGTCTGTAGGACAATTGTGGTAAATGCTGAACTGAAGTCCAGAAACAGAATTCGTTCATAAGTGTCCTTGTTTTCTAGGTATGTCAGGGTTAGGTGCGTGACAGATGCTATAGCATCTGTTGTAGAGCAGTTCTGTCAGTGAGCATGTTGGTGAGTGTCCACTGTGGCATGAATGGAAGTTTTGATATGACATAACTTAAAATTTCACAAGTATTTAATTACTTTGGTATCATTCAACTTCCCCATAAGTGGTGGCCATTACATCTGAGTTACAAACTGTGATAGATAACCAGACTGTACACAAGCTCTCAAAGATGCTAGAAATAGCAATCAAAATCAACATTCAGCAGATCGGGTAGCATCGTCTGAGCCCATCTGAGAGAAACCACAAAGAGCTTGAAGGCTAAGATGGTTTTATTATCAGAAATCTGCATTCAAGATGAAAGGAGACTCGGGGGCAATGTTCCCTCTAATTTTTAGTAGTCAGTGTGCGCAAAAATCTTACGTTGTGCAATTTTCTTTCCTGTGACAAAGGTATGTGCGCACTGAATGCCCATGGCACAGTTTATGTAGGTTTACAAAATATTTGACATAAAACTGCACAGGATAACAAAATAACATACATATTTAAGTCACTCAGTTATTTTCTCTCTGTCCTGTCTTTGGCATTTACCCATTCTTTGTAAACTCTTTCTGGACTAAAAACTTACATCCAATTGATAGCTTTTGATTCTCATTAACATATCCAAATGACAGTCACCTAAACGGTTTCGCAGCTTGTTTTTGAGTTGATTCATTAGGCTAAAACCTCGCTCACAGTCCACACTAGACGCAAGAAAGGTTCCCCCAATGTCCATCAACTGTGCAAGGTCGCAAAACTGTTCATTTTGAAGTACAAATGCCACCATTTGAGCAAAAGTTTGAAATCAGTTTGGATTTAATTTTTTCTTGCATGGAAAATTTGAAATCATTAAACTGTCTAACTTAACAGTATTTTCAGCTGGAAAATCATGATGTTTTAGACATTTTAGACTTCGATCTCCTCTGGGGTTGATCGTTTTCGCTCTTGCTCATCAGCACTTAACCATAACATGCGTAGTGCTCCTGCAACAGGTAATGACGGGTTCTGTTGCCTGAGCTTTTGTACACCATCCAGATGTGATTTATTTGCCAAATGACGCATCAGAAAGTCAAGTTTCCAAATATCATCCCACTTCTTTCCACTAGCAAATTCTCTACCACAACTTTCGCATCAGGACAATACAAACAGAAAACTCCAGTTTCCGAATCATACATAAATATTTCTCGTAGCTGAACGTTCATGACCTCATGAGCTTTCGGTGTAGCAGTTTCTAATATTTTGTTAAGCCATTCGACTTTAAACAAATTTGCAGTTCCTTTGCGCTTCATGCCCTTCGCTTCTTTTGAATCCGACATAGTGAATCAATATTTTTTTCAATAAAAACTTAGTAAGCTATCTACAGGATTTGAAACAGATCTTTGTAAACTTTACGATATGAACACTGTCCGCCAAAGATGGCTGCCGCCATGATGCAGCTGTACAAACCGGAACAGGAAAGGTGAGGTGACGTAAATTAGTGACGTGCATTGTGGTATTTGAAAAACTGACTAACTAGTTAACAGAAACATTTAGCTAGAAGATTATTTTCAATAAGTATATTTATTACTACATTATTTTAGGTAGCTAACCTTTTGTGTGCACATTAATTTCCTTTGTGCGCTGGTTGAAAAATGTGTGCGCGCACATGCGCACAGTTTAGAGGGAACATGGCTCAGGCCAAACTGAAGTAATAAAGCCGATGTACAGTGTATCACCTCAGCTGTGGACAGTACTGCAGCACTTGGTTCCAATAGGACAGAATGAACCACACTTTAAGCTCTAACCCAGCCCCTTCCTGCTGAAGGGTTTTGGCCAAAACGTCAACTGTACTGTTTGTTCCATAGATGCGGCCTGGCCTGCTGCGTTCCTCCAGCACTTTGTGTACGTTGCTTGGGTTTCCAGCATCTGCAGATTTTCCGTTTGCGACTGGCCCTTTTAAAGCTTTTCTGACTCAGGTTCGGGCTTCGTTGGATTAACTAATGAGAAGCTCAAAGATTGCAAATGGGTGCTGGCTGGAGTTTCAAATAAACGTCATCACTTTGTGTACACACTCGAGTCGCAGATGCTGGAAAGTTGTCTTGAGTAGACTTAGCTGGCTAAAGCTGTTTTTGCAGCCTTCACTCTTCATTGAGTTGGGCTCTCATGAAGCTGCAATTGATATGTAAATGGATGTGACAGTCGTACCAGTGGGAGTTCTTGGTAAGCAATGCATTGTGGCTGTCCGCTGTGAAAGAGACATGTTAGGTTGAGGTCTTCTGATCGTATGGGTCCCTTCCTTGCGGTCGCTGTGGAATAAGCCTGGATGTTCAGATGTGAATGGCTGTTTGCTATGCTGGAGAAGCTGTGACTGTAAGTACTAGTTGTACTTTACCCTTTCCAGTCATGTTAAATGGATGATAACCAGTGTGTTCAGATCATAGAACGACGACAGGACGGGGCAAGGCTTCCCTCGCAGTCCCTCCTTCTCTGCTGAACAATACTTGACCTCCTGCTTAGGCGGGCTCTTGTTTCAGACTCCACAAACATCTTGAATGTTAACAAATTAAAAATAAATTAGCTGCAGTTCAGAGGCTTATTGTCAAAACAAACCGTGCATGCACGCTGCACACACACGTGCACAGACATGCTGATGCTAGTTATAAGCCATTAGTGCAGTTTTTCTAGGATCTATTGATTGATGGAAGTAGATTCTAGAAAGAGAATTCCATTAATTATATTTACTATTTCTTTCCTGTGTCAAATCTAGGAATTGGAGGTATGTGCCAGGTGGCAGGGAGCAAGTTCAGCACAAAGGCCAGTCGAGAGCAGTGAACAATGCAGTATTATGGGTTCAAACCGCTGCCAGAACACATTTCAGTTAGGTGCTGAAAATCTCCTGCTGTGCACGTTGACCTACAATGTGATTTTTTGTGTATTTTAGTCCAATTTTGTAATGCTGAATGCCAACTTAACCATTGATGCGCTCATAGGAGAAATCAGCAGAGTTCTTGTTGGGGCCTTTTTAAATTGCTTCAGTTTACTCAGTTTTTTTGAAAATCTGTGGTACTGAAATTTTTGTAAGCAAGATCTTTTGCTTTCTTGAGGGTGGGGCGGACAAGCATCTGAAAACAGACCTTTTCATTCCAGTGTGGAAGGGAGGGATGTGAGCCAGTTAATGCACAATGAGATAATGCAGACGGCAGCTTGTGCAGTGGAGCATCATGGAGCACTGATGAATTTATTGCTAATCCAGTGGCAAGTCAGCCGCATCAGAACTAAATAAATCCGTTTTGTTCTGGCTGAAAGCCACCATGTTCTCAAACAAGTGGCGACCGGAGCAAAGTCACAGGTTTACAAAACTCCTGAAGAACTTTACTTTTGTAAGGAGTTATTTCAATGCACTAGTTACCATTGTGAGGACTTTATCTCAATGAAGGGTGTTGTAGTTGTCTCAAACAATTGACTGACCAAACAAGCCACATAGTGTAGTGCTGAGGATTTTGATCTAATAAGAAAGCTTGTTTAGCTACTGGATTTGGATGAGTTCCTGCCAATAATGGTGGTACTGGGCATGTTGGACTGGTGCATTAATGGAAATGTCATCTTTCAGGCTATATGTTATGTTAAACTGAGGCCTCCTTCAAGTGTGTGTGAGAGATCAAGTGACATTTGAAGAAGGCCAGGAAGTTTCCCCAGTATCCAAGTCAATACCTTTCTCTTCAGTCATTATCACAGAAAGTTAGGTTGCCTTTCTGTCGTATGTTGTGCATGTGACTTGTATGCCAGTGGTTTGTAATCTAATCCACCCAATTCAACATCTGAAAATAAAAATTGTGAATCTGAGTAATAGTGAGAAAATACCAAAAATGCTCAGTAACTCTGGTTTCATCTCCAGAAAGAGGAACGTAATATTGATGTGCCATTCTTCGGACAGTTACAGCCAATGACTCTACTTAAAGCCAATTCTGACTGTGTATTTTTTAATGAACAATGAACGAGGTATTTTGATACCTGGGCAGTGCTGTTGCTGACGATCCCCAGATGCACTGCTGGCACGGTAGCATAGCAGTTTGCATAAAGCTGCTACTGTTCCAATGTCCTGCGTTCAATTCCCACCGCTGCCTGTAAGGAGTTTTTACGTACTCCCCGTGATCGTGGGTTTTCACTGGGTGCTGTGGTTTCTCCCACATTCCAGAAGTGCATGGGTTAGGGGGTTAATAGGTCAAATGAGTGTAATTGGGTCATGCGGGCTCTTTGGGCCAGCTGGCCCTGTTACCAGACCATTTAAAAAAAATTAGTAAAGAAATGGGCCTTGAGAATGAAATATTGGCCTTCATGTGTAGAGCAAGTCTTCAACCCTGTTATCTGTTATGCTAAATGAGATTGCTGATGTTAAAACCCGGAGCAACAAAAAATCGGCTGGAATTGTGAGTAGCATTTTATAGGAGGAAGGGATCTGTTGGGGTTTTGGGTTTAATCCCTGCATCAGGACTGAGTCCCTCCACAGGGTATTTGTTGTTCCACATTCCAGCATCTGCATCTCTTGTGTCTCCATTGTGCTACTTCACTCTGAAGTCTCTTCAAGGCATGATGACGTTGAAGAGCTTATTCTCCTCTTCTAGACCTGGTGCAGCACTTCAACTCAAAACATTGACATCTCCTTTCCACCAACAATGCTGCTTGACTTACTGGTTGTATGCTTGTGAATATCGCGGTGTAGAAGCTGCTGATAGCTGGTACGGTTCTGCTGCAGGAGTGTGAGAGTTGTAGAACAACGGTAGAGATTGAGTTGTTGTAGGTTTACATTGGCATCCCTCCATAACAAAATAGTCAGGACTGCTCAGAACATCAGATCTATTTGGGATAAAGAGTACTTGGTCCTTTCAGCACATTTTGGGTATGACACTAACATATATTGCTTCGTACACCCAGTTATTTTGGATATATGTCTTTAAAATGTAATAATAAATCCCTTTCTCTCTGCGCAGACGCTGCCTAGCCTGCTGCATGTTTCTGTTTTCATTTCTAATGTTTACTTACTGACTTTTTAGTTTAAGTGCAACCTTTTCTGTAGCAGATTGATCTGTGTAATTGCACTGTGCTCCAGGGACCTGGGTTCGGTCCTGCCTTGTGTGGAGTATTCATGTTCTTTCCATGGCTGTGCATATGTGCCTCATTGGTGGAGGCCAAGGCTTTGGGTATTTTCAAAGCAGAGGTTGATAGGTTCTTGATTTGTAAGGGTGTCAATGGTTGTAGAGAGAAGATAGGAGAATGAGGTTGGTGGGGGGGAAATAAAATGCCCACGATCAAACGGTGGAGCAAACTCGATGGGTAAAATGGCCTAATTTTGCTACTACATCTTATGGTCTTGTATATGCAGCAAAACAATGGGCAGGGTAGAAATTGAGAAGATTCTGACAAGAGGGTTTCCAATTTCGATCCTCTTCATCTCAGGTCAGCGTGCCAGTGCTTCATGTGGTAAGCAGATGCTGTCTTTCTGTGAGAGTGATGCAAGTACCCATGAAGCATACATAAGTTGCATAATTACTGCTGGGTGCTTCAGAAACCAAGAGAATCAATGTCTGAGCTCACTGGCAGACACAATCTCGCATTATTGCTGGATCACTGTCCCTCACATTTTCAGGTCACATCTTCTGATTGTGTGTACAGAAACATGGCTCTCCAGAATGCATTCTTGGTGTGCATTAGTGCAGTAGAGATTTCTTGATGGAAGAGTCTTTGGGGAAAACATTAGGCCAAATAGCTCACTCTTTTGTTCAATGTTAAATGAACTGCATTGAACCAAGGCTGTTACCCCCTTTTGGCCTGATATGAAGGCAGTAGGAAAAATAATATCCTTGTGCTTAAATCACATTGACAATGTAATCTGGATTTTTTTTTCATTTCACTCTGTCTCTCCCTTCTGTCTCCCTTCTTCCTAACCTTTCCCTTCACTGTATCAATTTTTTTTTATCCTTCTTTTCACATTTTGCCCTTTGTCTCATTCTCTTATTGGATTTTGGGAAGAAGCAGCATTGCTTCAGTTCTGTGGTTGAGTCAGAGGCAAAAGGTCTCTAGAAGCAGCAGGAACAGGGGATACTTAGAGGTTGTCATTACATTGCGATATTCATCAATGTCCTTCATGGGAACTGAGAATCTCTTAATTGAAAGTTGTCATGGGCATTTGGTAAGCTGGTTCTCAGTAACAGTTTTTGTGAACCTGGGCCAGTCAGATATTGAAAGGTGGGGCTTTATGTGGCCGTTAGACGCTACACCATGCTTAAATTGAACAGTTTTTAAATAGTGTCAGTTGTGTGCGCCTGTGTTCAAAAAGCAGTGATTTTTGTCACTGATTATTGGCGAGAAATAAGCAGTAAAACAATTCAGAACTGTGTGCTCACTGCGGTTTCAAGCATTCAGGTTTGGAGATCCCAGAAACAGCTGGGAGTGAAAATGAAATTAATTCACTACTTCAAGTTCGGAACTGTGAAGAATTTGAAGGTATTGGCAATCATCTTGAATATTGCAATGCAAATGAAAATTTGGAGGATCCAGTCGTCAATAGCATTGTATGAAGGCGGTCCATTATCTACTCTAGGTGTCTGTGCTGGTTTTGTTCATTTACAGTCAATCAAATGCATGCGTACACTGTATGAATTTCTCTATCGATAACTATTAAAAACTAATATTCAATTTTATAGTCTGTAGAAAAAATTGAGGTGCTGTTCTAGTATTTGTCTGGTCTCACACTGGCAGTGGAGTGTTGAAATGGCCATTGTGCAAAATGTCACCTAGTCTAAACTAGTTCTCATTGATGTTGAGGAAGCCACATTGATTGCAATGAATGCTGTAAACAAGGATGGAAAAAGTGCATGTGAATCTTTACTTGGTCTGGAAGAGCTATTTTGATCCCTCAGTGGTGCTGAGGAAGGAGGTGAAAGGTCAAGTGTTGCACTTTCTGTGGTTGAAGGGGCAAGTGTTGGGGCAATGAAGGGTTGGAGGAGAGAAATGAACCAGAGAGTCACAGTAGTCCTCCAGAAAGCTGATAGGCATTGTTGGGGAGGGAGCCGTGAGGGAGATGTAGATAGTAACTGAAACCTGTTGCACCTGGCTGAAGTGATTAAGAATTCAAAGTTCAAAGCAAATTTATTATCAGAGTACATATATGTCACTATGTACTACTCTGAGATTCATTTTCTTGCAGGCATCCACAGTAAAATAAAGAAACACAATAAATCACACAGAGGCTGACAACAACCAGTGTGCAAAAGAAGACAAACTGTGCAAAGAATATTAATAATAAACAAGTAAGTAAATAAATAATTCTGAGAAAATGAATTGTAGATTCCTGAAAGTGAGTCCATATGTTGTGGAATCAGTTCCGTGTTGAGGCGAGTGATGGTGTCCACGCTGGTTCAGGAGCCTGATGGTTGAAGGGTAATAACTGTTTCTGAACCTGGTACTGTTGGACCTAATTTCTCTCTTCTCAATGGCAACAGTGAGACTAGAGAATGCCATAGATGGTGGGGTCCTTGATGATTGATGCTGCTTTCTTGTGGCAGCACACCTTCTAGACGTGCTCAATGGTGGGAAGGATTTTCCTGTGACAGACTAGGTTGCATCTGCTACTATTTGTAGGCTTTTTCATTCTTGGGCATTGGTGTTTCATTCCAGGCTGTAATGCAACCAATCAGGATACTCTCTGCTGTGCATCTGTAGAAAATGAGCTCAATGCTGAGGCTGATTGGATGAAAGATGTGGACCAATGGAAAGCTTTTGTCTTGGCGTGAGTGTGGTTGGTGAGAGAAGTAGTCCAGTTAATGGAGGAAATGCAAGTCAGGACCCTATTTTCCACAGTAGTGGGGAGGCCATATTTCAGAAGTCAGACATTCCAGAACGGAGAACTGATGAGATGGAGAAACTGAGAACTGGTAGGCTCCATGCATATATAGTTTCAGTATACTGCTTTACCAGCATTGTTCATGGCTGAGAAAGCTACTGTAGATTACTTAAGTAATGGAAGTTTTGTTGATAGCTTTAACGTTCTGTCATTTGTTAAGGCAAGTTGCAACACAAGAGCCCACAGATGTTGCGGTATTTATAATAACAAATGTTCAAATTACACCTCAACCCAGCTAGAGGCAAAATAATTCCCATAATCCAGATACTTATGTGAGTCTGACTGATGTGACCGTCTCTCGATGGTGCCAAGTTTTCTGGTTGCTTTAAACTAAATTCCAAACCATAGCATGTTTTCTGATTTCTCAGCTATAGCCAGAACAAAACATTTAAAAGATGATATGCATTCCCTGTTATCTGCGCTTCACAAAATACTGAGTTGATGAAAATATGTATTTGGACTGTTCAAGTTCCTGAAATTGCTTCAATCACAGTGCTATTCAAAATGTCAGATGCAGATCATCGTGAATTATATCTTGTGTAGGAATAAAAATGATAGCAAGACTGTTGTGCAGTGACTTCCTTTTAATTGTACTGTAAGTAAATTTGGCTATGCTGTTAAAACAATGAAATGCACAGGTTTTATAATTACTGAGCCAAATGTTGCAATGCACGTCAGCACTCTGTATATAATAGCTTCCATGTTTACCATATTATGAACTGCTCTGCAAAGTTGGATATAATGCCCAAAGTGATGACCTTTCCATAAGACATAGGAGCAGAATTAGGCCATTCGCCCCGTAGAGTCTACTCTGCCATTCCATCATGGCTGATCCCGGATCCCACTCAACCCCATACACCTGCCTTCTCACCATATCCTTTGATGACCTGACCGATCAGAAAACGATCAACTTCCGCCTTAAAGATATGCATGGACTTGGCCTCCATGCAGTGTGTGGCAGAGCATTCCACAGATTTACTATTCTCTGCCTAAAGAAATTCCTCCTTACCTCTGTTCTAAAGGGTCACCCTTCAATTTTGAGGCTGTGCCCTCTAGTTCTGCATACTCCCACCACAGGAAACATCCTCTCTACATCCACCCTATCTAGTTCTTTCAACATTCAGTAGGTTTCAATAAGATCCCCCTGCATTCTTCTAAATTCCAGTGAGTACAGGCCCAAAGCTGCCAAATGCTCCTCATATGTTAACCCCTTCATTCCCAGAATCATCCTGTGAACCACCTCTGGACTCTTTCCAATGATTACAAATCTTTTCTGATATATGGGGCAAAAATTGTTGACAATACTCCGTGTGGCCTGACTAGTGTCTTATAAAACTTCTGCATTATCTCTTTGCTTTTATATTCTATGTTGAGTTATATTGATTTGTCAGGCAAGATTTCCCTTTACAGAAACCATGCTGACTTTGACTTATTTTATCATTAGTCTCCAAGTACCCCGAAACCTCATCCTTGGTAATAGACTCTAACAATTTCCCAACCACTGAGGTTAGGCTAACTCGCATATAAGTTCCTTTCTTTTGCCTTCCTCCCTTCTTAAAGATTGGAGTGACATTTGCAATCTTCCAGTCCTCCAGGACCATGCCAGAATCAAGTGATTCTTGAAAGATCATGACCAATGCATCTGCTATCTCTTCAGCAACCTCACTCAGGACTCTGGGATCTAATTCATCTAGTCCAGGGGACTTATCCACCTTAAGACCTTTGAGTTTGCCTAGCACTTTTTCCATTGTAATAGCAATGACACTTACTCCTGCTCTCTGACATTCACAGATCTCTGGCACACAGTTAGTGTCTTCCACAGAGAAGACAGATGCAAAGTACCCATTAAGTTCATTTCTTTGTCCCCCATTACTACCTCATCAGCATCATTTTCCAGTGGTCCAATATTAACTCTCACCTCCCATCTACTCTTTATATAACTGAAAAATGGTTTTGGTATCCTGCTTTATATTATTGGCTAGTTTGCCCTCGTATTTCATCTTTTCCCTTCTAGATTTTTTTTCATTGCCTTTTGTTGGATTTTAGTAGCAGCCAGCTGTTGATCCCAGCTGCCCAAAGCAACTGGTTTTGAGGCACCAGTTGTCCACCTTTGTCCCTTCTTTTGTCAGTGGAAACAGTTTCCCCAGGCCTAGTAGCTAAGCCACACATGAAGGCCAAGAGTTGGACTTAGTTGTCAGAGGCTGTTAGAGTTGCACACCATTTGGAGCACCTTATAGGTAGTGGGAGCTTATCCCCAGTACCACCCAAGCTATGACAACCTTAGGATCCTGTTGGATTTTAAAGGCTTCCCAATCATCCAACTTCCCACTCACTTTTGCTACCTTATATGCCCTTTCCTTGGCTTTTATGCAATCCCTAACTTCCTTTGTCAGCCGCAGTTGCCTACCCCTGCCATTTGAGAACTTTTTCCTTTGTGGGACATGTCTATCCTTTGCCTTGTGAATTATTCCCAGAAACTCCAGCCATCTCTGCTCTGCCATCATCTCCTCCAATTCACCTGGGCAAGCTCCTCTCTCATGTCTCTGTAATTCCCTTTATTCCATTGTGATACTGACACATGTGAGTTATGCTTCTCCCTCTCAAATTGCAGTATGAATTCAATCGTATTATGATCACTGCCTCCTAAGTGTTCCTTTGCATTAAGCTTCCTGATCAGATCTGAGTTATTACATAACACCCAATCTAAGAGAGCCTTTCCCTGAGTAGGCTCAAGCACAAGCTACTCTAAAAAGCCATCTTGTAGGCATTCAACAAATTTCCTGATTTGCGATCCAACACCAACCTAATTTTCTCAATCCCTTTGCATAGTGAAGTTCCCTATTACAATTGTGTGTGAGTACCCTTATACATGCTTTTTCTAGCTCCATTTGCAAGCTCAATCCCATATGTCAGTTACTATCTGGAGGCTCACAATGTTTCTTTTTACCCTTGCTGTTTCTTAATTCCACCCACAAAGATTCAGCATTCTCTGACCTTGTCACCTCTTTCTAAAGATGTAATTTCATCTCTTACCAGCAGAGTCTCACCACCACCTATGCCTTCCTGCCTAACCTTTCGATACAAAGTATATCCTTTGATGTTAAGCTCTCAACCATGGCCTTCTTTGAGCCATGACTGCCCACAATGTCATACCAACCAATCTCTAATTGTGCCGTAAGTTGGCCCACTTATTCCGAATGCAATGCACATTTAAATACAGCACCTTCAGTACTGCATTCTTCACCCTTTTGAATTTTGTCTCTGTGGTACAATTTAAGTCTTTGCTCTGTCTATATTTGTACCCAATCATTCCTTACATTCATATGTCACCCATCATCTACTTGTAAGCCTACTGGCTCATCCTCAGCTCGATCATCCTGGCTCCTGTCCCCCCTGCCATATTAGTTTAAACCACTCTCAACAGCTCTAGTAAATCTGCCCACAAGGATATTAGTCCCCCTCTGATTCAAGTGCAACCTGTCTCTTTCTCCCCCAGAAGAGGTCCTAATTATCCCACGCACCTGACTTCACCTATCACCTTCCATCTAGCCTCCTTCCCCTCCCCACCTTTCTGTTGTGGCTGCTTCCCCCTTCTTTCTCAGTCCTGAAGAAAGGTCTCTGCCCGAAACGTCAAATGTTCATTCATTTTCACAGATGCTGCATGACCTGCTGAGTTCCTCCAGCATTTTGTGTGTGCTGTCCTGCAGAATTCATCTGCCTGAACAATCTGTAGCTGTTTAGTCCTGTTGTGTGTGTTGCTGCTCCAGGAACATCTTCCCAGAGGTTTCAATATTGGAGAATGATTGTTGGAGTCATAGGTTCTAAGGGAAGTGCTAGAATTTTAAACATTTTAAAATTCATGAGTTTATTTGAAATAATTCATACTTTAAATGTTATTTAAGTTTCCTTGCCGTTTCACAGGGTCGTAGAGCCATAGAGTAAAAGAGCATGGAAATGTGCTGTGGAGACCAGCTTGTCCATGCCAACCACAGCAACCTCCATGTTATTGGTATTGTTTTACCTTGTCCTACCTCAGTGTTCTGCGTAATGAATTCTCCATGTGAACAACACGCAAGACAAGCTTTTCACTATATCTTGGTTCATGTGACAATGGTGAAGAGAGAAGCTAGCCCCAGTTGTCCACATTCGACCCATAACCCACCAAGGCCCTCTGCTACATGTACCAATCCAAATGCTCCTTAAGTGTTGCAGTTGTTCCCATTTCCATCACTTCCCCTGTGTATTCTGTGTAAAGAGCATCTTTTAAATCTCTCGTCTCTTCTGTCTTTTCCCTCTAGTTTTGCCTTCCCCTGTCTAGGAGACTGTCCTCCTGATTCATACCCCTCATGTTTTGTTAAGTTTCTGTGAGGTCACCCATCACTCTGTACACTCCAGGGAGTAAAAATATAGTGGGACCAGCCAGTATCTCCAGCTTGGCGATATCTTTCCTATTACACGGTGAACAGAACTGTACACACTACTCCAAGTGCAGTGTAACAATTTGTATAGCTGCAGCGTGATGTACATGTTCCTAAACCGGGTGTCCTGACTGATGAAAGTCAGCATGCTTCGCCACTCGTTCTATTTGTATGGTCTCTTTCTGTGAACGGTTCACTTGTACTTGGAGGCCTCTGATCCCCAGCACTTGTCATTGCTACGTCATTCTCTGTATAGGTCTTACCCGGATTGGAATGTCCAAAATGCATCTCCTCACATTTAACTAAGTTGAAATCCATTTGCCATTCCTCTGCCCCTCTCTCTAATTGATCGAATTCCCTTTGCAATTCATTGTAACCTGCTTCACTATCAACAAGACCTCTTAATTTTGGTATCATAGGAAACTTGCCAATTGTGCCATGTATTTTCAAATCCAAATCATTTACAACAATAATGAACAACAGAGCTCCCAACACTGACCCCCAGGGCTCCCCACTAGTCACAGGCCTCTATCGGAGTATTGCCGTTGAGCCGTCAATCTTCGCTTCCTACCATGAGCCAATTTTGAATCCACTTCACTAGCTCACCCTGAACCCTGTGGTACCTCATGTTCCAGATCAGCCTGTCATGTGAGGCCATGTCTATATAGACAGCATCCACTGCCCTATCTTCACCTGTCGCTTTAGTTACCTCTTTGAAAGGGTCTTGCAGCTGAGAACTGAGTTGTGTTTCTCAGCTGGTTTCTGCTACAGGAATCAAGCAAAGCATTTACCAAGCTTTTTGTTTGTGAGTCAGCAGATAGCCCAACTAAGTTCAGTGTTACATAATAGTTACAGCAGGGATGGAGGGCATTCAGCCCGTCAAGTATTCATACTAGTTAAATGTAATCTTGGTTTTGTCAATATCCGGTATTCTATCATAACTCAGGGAATTCTTTCCTTTCTGATACTAATCCAAGTTCTCTTTGACATTATCTATCTCCACAGCTACCCGCGTGAAAGTTATTAATGTGATCCCTGTGAATATCAGCACAAAGCTTGGTCATATAGATAGATAGATAGATAGATACTTTATTCATCCCCATGGGGAAATTCAACTTTTTTTCCAATGTCCCATACACTTGTTGTAGCAAAACTAATTACATACAATACTTAACTCAGTGAAAAATGTGATATGCATCTAAATCACTATCTCAAAAAGCATTAATAATAGCTTTTAAAAAGTTCTTAAGTCCTGGCGGTTGAATTGTAAAGCCTAATGGCATTGGGGAGTATTGACCTCTTCATCCTGTCTGAGGAGCATTGCATCGATAGTAACCTGTCGCTGAAACTGCTTCTCTGTCTCTGGATGGTGCTATGTAGAGGATGTTCAGAGTTTTCCATAATTGACCGTAGCCTACTCAGCGCCCTTCGCTCAGCTACCGATGTTAAACTCTCCAGTACTTTGCCCACGACAGAGCCCGCCTTCCTTACCAGCTTATTAAGACATGAGGCGTCCCTCTTCTTAATTGTTCCTCCCCAACACGCCACCACGAAGAAGAGGGCGCTCTCCACAACTGACCTATAGAACATCTTCAGCATCTCACTACAGACATTGAATGACGACAACCTTCTAAGGAAGTACAGTCGACTCTGTGCCTTCCTGCACAAGGCATCTGTGTTGGCAGTCCAGTCTAGCTTCTTGTCTAACTGTACTCCCAGATACTTGTAGGTCTTAACCTGCTCCACACATTCTCCATTAATGATCACTGGCTCCATATGAGGCCTAGATCTCCTAAAGTCCACCACCATCTCCTTGGTCTTGGTGATATTGAGACGCAGGTAGTTTGAGTTGCACCATATCACAAAGTCCTGTATCAGTTTCCTATACTCCTCCTCCTGTCCTCTGAGTTCATTCTGGTGGTCAGTTTTCTCCTGATATATTGTACATACAGTGTCCATTTTGTTAGCTACCATCTGTACCTAATAAAGTTGCAACTGAGTGTACGTTTGTGGCTTTCTGCTGCTGTAGCCCATCTATTTCAACCAACTGCATGTAGTTTGGTGCTCTGTAGATGCCGAGAAAAATTTCAACAGCTTCCTTGAATGCCTTCCATGTGATTTTCTCCGGTCCCAATAGAAATTCTTCAAATTGCCAGTCATTGATGACTTATTTGATTTATGGACCAACAAAAATGCTTTCCTTAATCTTGGCATCAGTTATTCTGGGAAACATCTGTCTCAAATATCAAAATCCTTCATAGAAATTTTTGTGCCTGGTGATAGCAAATTCCATCCTTACAGTCCTGAACCCAATAATTATTACTAAAACCTGTCCTGCCATGCAGCAGCCATGCCCCTAAGCACGCCTGGACAAGATAGGAAACTTTCCGGCTTACGTTGTAGCAACATTTTAATTGACTTGAATTATGAATTGAAATAATAAACATAAGTGTACTTAAAAAATATTGTGTGGTAGGGAAATTTCATGGTAATTTTCATGATCAGTAGCCCAAAATTCATTAAGATACACCTAAAGGTATTCAGGAATTAAAATCTTTGTTGTCCTTTGATATTATTGTGGAACATAGATTCAGGATTGCCTATATGTGCTGTCCAGCAGTTTTTGTAAACTCTTGACATTGTTGATAAGAATTTTGTAGTCTTTTGATGAAAATCTGTTTTAAAAAAGTGTTTTTATTTCCTGTAAATGGCCAGCAGCCAGTTTCACTCATTGTAAAAAGAGTGAATGTAGAATTTGTTTCCTCGTAAAATGGGTCAGCTTTTCTCTTACCTTCTGTTGTTTCTAGGAAGCAAGTGGTGGTTTACGGTAACCACAAGTAATGGTTTTAGAGAATTGCCTAAAGAATTATAAGGCAGTGGTGTAACTGTGGTTATGATTGCACTATGATTTCCTCCACGCAAAACATATTGAGTCTCCAGAAGAGGTTTGTAGATGCAGGGAGATTGGGTTCTGTGCCAGGAATGTAGAATGAAGCTTATCCTTCACTTTGGGCTGTGAATTTGTATCAAATCAGTTTGGCAAAAGAAGTGATATTCCAGTTTCAGAAAGCGCAATTCAGCCACCTGATCTTTGGAAGGTGTTGTCAATGGTTTGGTTGTGATGAATGTCATGATGTGAAATACTGCTCGCCTGAACTGCTCAGAAGGATTTTCTGCAGAAAAGTTGGAATGCAGCAGGAGCGGATTTCTCATCTTGTAAGTGATGTTGCAATTGAGTTTGTCCTGGAATACCTGCAAGAGTCCAGGGCTTTAATTATGGAGCACATTTAGGCATTCACTCCACTTGAATCTCTGACAAGGTTGATTGGTTATTCATGTCATGTATTTTTTTTCTTCCTGCTTTGTTGTGTGAATACTCACATGGATGTCATTGCTATGAATTTACTTCAATCACAGATCACTCAAGCAGAAACAAATGTTCACAACACACACAACCTGCTTCATCATAACATGATGGGTACTTGCCGAATTATTGGTTAGGATGTTGACTTCATAGTGAGCCTCCCACTGAAAGCTCTCAACTTTCCTAGCTGCTGCCTCCCGCAACAGAGATACTCACTCCACCTTGCACCCTCTCCTTTTTCATTGCGCCATGCATTCCTTTCATCAGACCCTTCCCATGACTGTAAGATAAATGTTTTGTAAAGGCCTTTGAATGTATTAATTGTGTAGTTCCGAATATCAGATGCTTTGAGTCTGAAGTGACGAATCCTAGAACGCTACAGGAGGTTCGTTCAGGTTCTGACAGATTTTTAAATCTTCTCCAGCCACAGGTGAGATACCAGATGATGGAGGGCAGCAAATGTGGTACCTTTATTCAGGAAGGGCGTTAGAGTTAAATTGGATAATTACAGGCCAGTGAGTATATTGATTCATTATTGTCATGTGTACTGAGGAACAATTGAAAAGGTAGGAGTTGATTAGGGATGGTCAGCAAGGACTTGTTGGGTGGAGATCCTGTTTGGTATTGGTTTATTATTCTCAAGTATACTAAGATACAGTAAAAAAGTATTTATTTCCAATGCATCCAGAAGATCATTCATTCCATAGTGAGATAGAACCAAGGAAAACAATTCATAACTACAGTGTTAAATTTGCAGGGAAAGTGCTTTGCAGCTAGAGAAGTCAGTACAAGGGCCACAGCAAAGTAAATTGGAAGATCAAGAATTCATCATTTAGTGTGTGTGAGGTCTGTCTGTTGAAGAGTCTGATAATTTCAGGATGAAAGCTGTCCTTCAGCCTGCTGGTATTTCCCTCACAAGCTTTTGTATCTTCTGCCTCTTAGGAAAGGGAAGAAAAGAGAATGAGTTGCGTGGGAGGGGTTCTTGATTATGTGGTCCCTGCTTTCCCAATATAATGTGAAGTGAAGTCTGAGTCAGTGGAGGGGATGCTGGGTTGTGTGATATTCTGGGCCGTGTTCACAACTCTCTGCATCTGGATCGGATGCTTTCTGTGATACATCTGTAAAAATTGGTGTGTGTTTTCAGGGAGATGGCAAATTTCCTTGGGCTTCTGAGGAAATACAGGCAATGTTGTGTTGTTGGCGAAGGGAAACTCAATCTGATAAGTGTGGAGTGAAGCATTTTGTGAGGTCTAATAAGGGCAGGATCCCAATTATGGATGATATTGAAGAACAATGTCCTTGGTGTTTGAGTCCACTGATTCCAAAAGGTGACAGCACAAGTAGATGAGATGGTGAAGAAGGCACGTGGAAAGCTGGTTCTCATGCTCTGGGGCATAGACTGTATGAGATCATGGTAAATATTTATTTAATTCTCACAATGGCCTGAGCAAGCACGTTAAACACTAAAGTACAGTATCAAGTGGTGGTAAATGGAATTAGTGTTGATGTGTACTTCAGAATCAGAATCGGGTTTTGTCAGTAGACATTCATCATAAAACTTGTTGCTTTCTGGCATCAGTATAGTACAAAACATAAAAATCACCACAAGTTACAGTAAAAATAAATGATTAGTGCAAAAGAGGAACAGTAAGCTAGCGTACAGGAGTTCATGGACCATTCAGAAATCTGATGACAGAGGGGATGAAGTTGTTCCTAATACATTGGGTGTGGATCTGCTGTTGAGCTGCTACATTGAGTGTAAAGCTGTTCACCCTCTCAACCCCAGCTCCATTGATGTCAATAGGGGTTAGCCTGTCTCCATTCCTCCTGTAGTCCACAACCAGCTCCTTTGTTTTTGCGACATTGAGGAAGAGGTTGTTTTCTTGACACCAGTGTGTCAGGGTGATGACTTCTTCCCTGTAGGCTGCCTCATTATTATTTGAGATTAGGCCAATCAGTGTAGTATGGTCAGCACACTTAATTAGCAGATTGGAGCTGTGGGATATCCCAGATCATGAGGGCCCTTAATGATGCGTGCCACTTTTTTGAGGTCTGACGTTTTGAAGATGTCCGCAATGGTGGGGAGGCTTGTGCCCGTGATGGAGCTGGCTTGAGTCTACAACCCTTTGAAGCCACTTACAATTCTGTGCATTGATACCTCCATACCAGGCAATGATGCAACCAGTCAAAATGCACTCCACCTGTCATCTGTCTTTTGTGGTATAGCAAATCTCCTCAAACTCCGAATGAAATATAGCCTCTGGCACGCCTTCTTCATGACTGCATCAATATTGTTGTGCCCAGGATAGATCCTCGGCGATGTTGTCATCCAATAACTTTAGGCAGCTCACCCTTTCCTCTGCTGACCCTTCAGTATGGTGGGCTGAAGGGCCTGTGTTTGTGCTCCATCAGTCTATGATCAGTAAAGAATACATGGCCAAATGGCCACCTCAGTTGAAATATCTGCTGACCATCTCTTGTTAATGGTCTTCTCGTTTTAGATTCTTGATTGCTTCTCTCCTCCCACTGTTTATAACTTAGCTTCCCTCCCCTCTTGAGGTCCTAGCAGTGCACAGGCCCATTAGTTAAAATGTCAGGAGGAGTTTTAACCGTTTTTGTTATTTTTGAGGATCTTGTCTGTTATTTTTCTCTCTGAGTCTGTAACTTCAATATTCAATTTGACTGATTTAAATAGTCTTTTAATGACTGATTGCTATGTGATCTCAAAGCTCATGAAGATTATGTGCCACGGCTAGGGCAGGAAGTGTTTCAACAGGAGAGATGCTTGCACATTTTGAATAAAACACAATGCAGATGAGGACTACGGATAATGACCAACCACGTCTTCGGTATGTCCCAAAAAGCTTCAAAACTAATTACCCACGTCTGGATTTCAGTGGCATCCATTTAAAATGTTCCTGTAGTTGGGGCGCCACGATAGTGTGGCATGTCGTACGACACTATTACAGCTTAGGGTCTCGGAGTTTGGAGTTCAATCCCAGACTCCCTGTAGAATGCCTGGTTTTCTCCAGGTGCTCGAGCTTCTTCCCACAGTCCAAAGACATACTGGGAGGTTAATTGCCCTGTGATTAGGTTAGGGTTAAAATAGGGTTGTCGGGAGTTGCTGGACAGTGGCTTGGAGGCCCAGAGGGGGCCTACTCCATGCTGTATCTGTAAATAAAATAAAAATAAATATTCACCTCTAATTTCTTGCCATGCATCTTTGCAGTTTTAATAAATGTTAACGAGTTGATTACCGTGCAGATCAGCAATCCTGTGGCTGTTAAATCAAAATAACCCTCATTACCATTGGAGCAATCCATTGTTAATTCGCCTGTTTCCATGGTTTCATTCTGTGTGTCTCGTTGGCGAATTAAATCAAGCAGCTTTGTGACCTTTAAACCTATCAGACTTGAAGTTCTGAAAGAGACTCTTCCTTTGTGACCCAGAAGTATTGTTTGAAGTCACTATCTTAATTTTGATAAAAGGTCTTACCAAGTTCAATAAAATACCTGAGCATGTTTTCGTTTGTAGTGAATCGGAGAATGTATAGCAGTATGGCACTGGGGAGAAAGAAATTCGAGTGACATTGCTTCCTATGTACATTGTAAACGTCACAGGACTTTACAAGTGTAATTACTTGTAATGAAGTTTCTCCAGGGCAAACTCCGACAAATGGCAATGTTATGATGACCTGTTAACCTGCTTTTTTCTGATATTGTGTAAAAGCTAAATATGGGTCAGATTACAAAGAATACAATAAAACTCCTATAATTGGTACCCTTAGGTGGTGCCAGACTGTTAGATTTTACAGACCATTGGGTATTACTCCTATTAATACAACAAAGTAATCTAGTAAATTGGTTTATTATTGTCACATGCACTGAGGTACAGCGAAAGCTTGTTTAGCGTGCACCACTTAACATGGTAATATAATATATTTTCCAGGTGAGTGTAAAGGGAGCACGGGTGACCAAATCTGGTCACTTTAAAAGAGGCGTGGCAGTGGGGCCCTGGTGAGTTAATAACACACTTGTAGATGGAGCCCCAGTGAGTTTACAAAGAGCATGTGAATGGGATGACCCGGAGAGGGAAACTCTGAGTCAGATTCAGGACTGTTTATTGTTATTCTTCAATGCAAAAGTGTAAAAGTGAATAAAATTATTGTTACTTCAGATCCAGTCCAGCATAAAAAAACACAATAAAACCCAGAATAAATATAAAAATAATCCAACAAACACAATGTACAAGTAATTGTTATTTACATAGACTAATTGTAGGTACATAAAATGATGCTTGATGATGTGTATGTAGTGATGGTGGTGGAGTAAAGTGCATTAATGGGTGGAGGTGTTGATCAGCTTGGGGGTAAGTAAACTGATTTTGAGTCTGGGGAGGATTCTGCATAGCCTGTTCCCTGATGGGAGTAGGATAAACAGCCCATAAGCAAGGCAGGTAGGGTCCTTCATGATGTCATAAACACAAGGGATCCTGCAGAGGCTGGAAATTCAGAGCAACGCACACAAAATGCTGGAGGAATGCAGCAGGTCAGATAGCATTGATGGAATTGAATAAACAGTTGACGTTTCAGGCCGAGGCCATTCACCAGAGCTGGAAAGGAAGGTGGAAGATGGCGGAATATAAAAGTGGGGGAAGGGAAGGAGTCTATTCTAGAACGTGAACGATAAAGCCAGGTAGGTGGCAAAGATAAAGGCTGGAGAATGAGACTAATAGGTGAGGAACATGGACTGTGGGAGAAAGGGAAGAAGGAGAAGCAACAAGGGGAGGTGACATACAGGTGATGAGAAGAGGTAAGAGGCCAGAGTGGGGAGCAGAATAACAGGGGAGGGGAAAGAAACAAAACAGAAGGAGAAATCAATGTTCGTACCATCAGGTTGGAGGCTATCTAGACGGAATATGAGGTGGTATCTTGAGAGTGGTCTCATCATGGCAAAAGAGAAGGCTGTGGACTGATGTCACATCGGGAATGCGGATGGGAATTAAAATGGTTGGATACTGGGAAATTCTGCTTTTGGCGGACCCGATTTATGTCAAGTCTCACCAATGTAGAGGAGGCTGCATTGGGAGTACCAGATACAATAAATGACCCCAACAGATTCGCAGGTGAAGTGTTGCCTTAACTGGAAGGATTGTTTGGGGCCCTGAATGGAGGTGAGTGGGCAAGTGTAGCACTTTGGCCACTTGCAGGGATGAGTGTCAGGAAAAAGCTTAGTGGGGAAGGACAAATAGAAGGTTTAGAAGGTTCAGGAGCTTGAAGATTCGTATTGCCAGATTTGGGAACAGCTTCTTTCCAACTGTGATAAGACTGCTGACCTGGATCTGGGCCGTACCTTCCAAGTATCCAGTCCTGACTTGCACTACCTTACTTGCCCTTTTCTATTTTCTAATTATGATTTATAATTTAAATTTTTATTTACTTCAATTTGTAATTCAGGGAGCGCAAAGCGCAGAATCAAATATCACTGTGATGATTGTACGCTGTAGTATCAATTGTTTGGTGACAATAAAAGTAAAGTAAAATGGACAAGGGACTTGCAGAGGAAGCAATCCCTGTAGAAAGCAGAGGAAAGTAAAGATATGTTTGGTGGTAGAATTCCATTGAAGATGGTGGTAGTTTTGGAGAATAATGTGTTGAATGCAGAGGCTCATTGGGTGATAGTTGAGAATGAGAGGAACTCTATCCCTGTTAGAGCTGCAGGAAGATGGGGTGAGCACGGATGTCCATTGTAGGCCCTTTTCCGACACCCTTTTGCATACACCCTCGGTGGTCACGTCATTAGGTACACCTGCTCATTAATGCAAATATCTAACCAGCATTCCTGTGGCAGCAACTCCATGTATAAAAGCATGCAGACATGGCCAATTCATTCAGTTGTTGATCAGACCAAGCATCAGAAGGGAGAAGAAATGTGATCTAATTGTTTTTGACCATGGAATGATAGTTGGTGCTATACAGAATGGTTTGAGTATCTCAGAGACTGCTGATCTCCTGGGGTTTTCATGTACAACAGTCTCCAGAGTTTACAGAGAATGGTGTGCAAATCGGGAAAAAAAAGTGAGCAGCAGTTCTGTGGGTGAAAATGCCTTGTTAATGAGAGAGGCCAGAGGAGAACGGCCAGATTGGTTGACGGAAAGAGGACAGTAGCACAAATAACGAGAGTGATGTGCAGAAGAGTATCTCTGAATGTACAACACATTTAACCCTGAAGTGGATACATCAGCAAAAGACCACAAACATGCACTCAATGGCCACATTATTATGTACAGTAGTTACCTAGTATGTTTTCTTGACAGTAGAGGATGTGTTCTGGGCCTACGAGAGGTTGTGTGAGATGTGCACTCCCAGGAGTTTGAAATTGTTCACAGTTTCCACTGCTGTAGTGCCGATGTGCAGAGGGTTGTGAATGGTGTGGGTTTTCCTGAATTTGATAACTATCTCCCTTGTCTTTTTGATATTGAGGAAGAGGTTATTTTCCTGGCACCAGGCCTCGAACTCTTCCACCACTTCACTGTAGGCTGTTGCAATGCTGTTGGTGATGTGCCGAACCACTCTGTATCATCAGTGTATTTTACAATGCGGTTGTTTGGAGCCAATGGAATTTGTGAACCACAGGATAGCAGATTATTGGAATTTTACTGTAATAACATGGCAAGTCCAGCATTTCATAAGGAGAGTACACAATGATTCTGATGGCAATTGTTCTGATGGATCACCGTCCTCAGTACTGCATTGAATATTACTCCCAAATCCCTGGTGTGGGTTTCAGAGGTTTCAAAGGTGCATTTAAGGTCAGAGAAACGTATACAATATAAATCCTGAAATGCTTTTTCTTTGCAATCATCCGTGAAAACAGAGGAGTGCCCCCAAGAATGAATGACATTTAAATGTTCGAACCCCAAAGGGCTGCAATGTGCAACTTTCTGATTTGAAGAACGTTCCCCACAGAATCAGTTTGAAAGGCTTTTATAGAGCAACGTCATTCAGTGCTGAGATATTGAAGCAAAGAAGCTCACTTAAGATCAGTGTCTGAGTTTGCAGCATCAACGTGAGGCCCAGTAAGACATTTGCATGGCGGCAGCTTTAAACATGTCATTTTAATAGCATTGATAAGCTATTCTCTCCGTTTTTAAGGCCTCAAAGTGGTCTTGCCTCTAGAGAACCACTGAAAATACCAGCTCTGATTGCCATAGTTACCAATCTGAATTTGAGTTCTCTCATACCTTCATAGTCATGGAAATTGCCAGATCGAAGGCATTAATTTGACTGGTTCTAGTTTGTGTGATTGAGATAGTCAGCTGAAAGAGAAAGAAAAGAAAAAGTAGTCACTTAGTAGGAGTTTAGGGACGTTAAGACACTTCTAAGATGAAGAATGTAAATTTGTCTTTTTTGAGTGCTGTTTGTGGGGATTACATTTACTATTCATAAAAAATGGCATACTAACACAGTTAAATGCTGACCTCCAAACAAACCTAGAAAGTAGAACTTGTGACTATGAATGGAAATTAATAAAGATTTAAAATCATAATCAGAAACACCATTTTAATTGAAAGGCAGTAAGAATATAAATTTTGTCATAAACTCTAATGCAGGATGGTGGAGGCCAGAAAATTATCATCATTCAACAAACCTTCAGACTACCTGGCACTTTGCTAAACTGCTCACTCCAATCACTGGCACTTCAGAGCGATCACCTGGACTGCTGATGGGGAGTAGCTGAGGGAATGCCCAGGTGTTGAGAGAGAGCACTGAGGAAGTGCCCAGGCTAACATCTGGTTAAGTGGTACTGTACATTTGTTCAACCAGCTCTTGTGCCATTTGGGACATGCCAATGACTGAGCAAAGACTGGTGAGGGAGAAGTGGGTCTGAATTTGTGGGACGTTGGCAGCAATACTGGGGAAGGAAGGGGCTGTTCCACCTGAACCATGCTGAGACCAGGATCCCGGTAAATTGTGTAACTAGAGCTGTGGGGGAGGCTTTAAACTAAACAGTAGAGAGGTGGTTCAACAAATTAGAAGAGTGTGGGTAAAGTAAGAAGGAAGGATAAAGCAGATTATGGAAGTCGCTTGATAAAAAGTAAGACAAAGTTTTGAAATGGATAAGAATTGAACTTCAGGCAATGTGGAGACAAATGTAAGAAGAGGGTTGGTGTATCAGGAATGCACACAGTATACAAAACATGGTAGATGAGCTTATAGCACAGTTAGAATTTGGCAGGGATAACTTTGTGGGCATCTTGGATCATGACTGAAAGATCATAGCTGGGAGCTGAACAACCTGTTGAAAAGACAGGTAAGTAGTGGGGGTGGGGTGGCTTGGTTGGTTAAAATGAAATCAAATCCTTAGCAAGACGATGTAGAATCCTTGTAGAATCAAGAATCTACAATGGGTAAAAATACTGTGATGGGAATTATATACAGGCTACCAAATAGTAGCTAGTATGTGGGGTACAAACTACAACTGGAGATAAAAAAGACATGTAAGAAAGACAACAATAGTGTTATAGTAGTCAGGGGGAACTTCATCAGAATCAGGTTGAATATCACCAGCATATGTCATGAAATTTGTTAATTTAGCAGCAGCAGTACAATCCAATGTAATGCATTATGCATGTAGATTGAGGAAAATCATGTTGGCTCTGGATTGCAAGAGAAGGAATTTATGGAATGCCATTAGGTGACGATTTGAAACAAGTTGTAATTACGCACACTAGGATAAAAGCAATTCTGGATTTGGTTTTGTGCAATGAACTGATTTGATTAGGGAATTTGAGATAGAGGAACCCCTAAGAAACAGTGATCATAATATGACAGAATTCCCCTTCCCTGCAGTTTGAAAGGGAAAAGCTAAATTTGGATATATCAAAGTTCAAAGTGCATTTATTATCCATGTACGTATGCAGTTTACAACCCTGAGATTTGTCTTCCCACAGACAGCTACAAAACAAAGAAGATATGGAACCCATTCAAAGAAAAACATCAGATCCCCTCCCCCACAAAAGTCTTCAAAAGAGTCGAGCAGGGGAGAGAGGAGCTGGCCAAAGTGGATTGGAAGGGGACCATATCAGTATGATGTTACAGCAGCAATGGCAGGAGTTTCTGGGAGTCACTTGTAAGATACAGGATTGTTTTATCCCAAAGAAGTAATAGGGATTTATTACTAAAGGGAGGATGAGGCAACTGTGGTTGAGAAGGGAAGTCAGAGACCACATAAAAGCAAAGGACAGCATACAACATTGAAAGAACAAGCAAACGCTAGAGGATTAGGAAGCTTTCATAAACAAAAATGAAGCTAATACAAAGAAAGGTGGAGAGAAAGGTAGTGCTGAGGAACCAGGGAGTCTGCAGAAGTACTTAAGTGTACGTCATGCACTTTGGTAGAAAAAATAAAGCAAAGACTATTTTCCAAATGGGGAGAGAATTCAGAAAGCAGAGGTGCAAAGGGACTTGGGAGTCCTCATGCAGGATTTCCTAAAGGTTAATTTTGCAGGTTGAGTCTGTGGTGAGGAAGGCAAATGCAATGTTAGCATTCATTTCAAGAGGACTAGAATATAAAAGCAAGGATGTAATGCTGAATGTTTATGAGGTATTGATCAGATTACCTGTTATATTGTGCCTCATATCTAAGGAAGATGTACTAATGTTAGAGAAATCCAGAGGAGGTTTACGAGAATGATTAACGAGAAACGGTTAACACATCCGTGTCTGATGGCTCTGACTCTATACTGAAGGGTGAGGAAGGATTTCATTGAAACCTACCAAATATTGAAAGACCTGCAGAGCGTGGATGTGGGGAGGATTTTCCAATAGTGGGAGAGTCTATGGCCAGAAGGCACAGCCTCAGAATAGAAGGATGTCCTTTAGAACAGAGATGAAGAGGAATTTCTATAGCCAGAGGATGGTGAATCTGTGGAATTCAGTGCTACATACAGCTAGCGAAGCTAATTCATTGGCTGTATTTAAAATGGAGGTTGATGGGTTCCTGATAAGTAAGGATGTCAAAGGTTACAGGAGAAGGCAGGAGAATGGTTTGAAAGGAATAATAAATTAGCCACGATGAGCAGACTCTATAAGTATTGTAAGGGCCAATGGAGCCAGTCTCTGCCTCTTTGCTGTTGATGAGGTTAGAGTTCCAGCCTGTACAAAACCAATTGTTCTCCCTTTTCAGATTTCCAGTGAGATTCATGCTTTATGTACACTCAGTGACCACTTTATTAGGTATAGGAGTGGAACCCACTGTTCTCTTCTGCTGCTGTAGGCCACCTGCTTCAAGGTTCGACGCATTGCGTGTTCAGAGATGCCCTTTTACACCTCACTGTTGTAGTGCATGGTTATTTGAGTATCTGGCACCTTTGTATCAGCTTGAAACTGTTTGGCTATTCTCCTCCGACCTCTCTCATTAAAAAGGCATTTTTGCCCATAGAGATGCCACTCACTAGTTTTTCACACTGTGTAAACTCTCGAGACTGTTGTGCATGAAAATCTCACAAGATCAGCAGTCTCTGAAATACTCAAACCACCCTGCCTGGCACAACAATCATTCCACGGTCAAAATAATTTAGATCATATTTCTTCCCCATTCTAATGTTTGGTCTGGACCTCTTGAAGGTAGCTGCATGCCTTTTTTATATTCATTTGCTGCCACATGATAGGCTGATTAGTAGCGAGCAGGTGTACAGATGTATCTTATAAAGTGGCCACTGAGAGTTTTCCTTGTGTATTTAGACCATTGTAAGCATGCAAAACCAAAAACCTGAAGCACATTTCCATGAAGATATAACTCCTCTAATACAAAATACTTTATGTAACTATGACAGTTTTTTTTCAGATATCACAACTGATTTAAAAAAGAACTTGTTTCAAAAAAGAAACATAGCTTAAGGCAAATTAATCTCCTGCTTTAATAATAATTAACAAGCTGCATTGTGCTGTTTTATGTCTTGAGGTAATTCTATCAAGTAATGTGAACATTTGCATTTCTTTTTGCTTCGAGGAATTTTCTGAATGAAAATGTGTTAGACTCACACCACTGTAAACATCACTGGTCTTCAAGAGGGAGCAGTCTATAAAGAAAGAACCACCTCAGTCTGGTTTTTGATGAAGATTATGAGAATATATTTCCAAGATGAACAGTTTGGTGATTTGGTGTGTTTCCAAATTAATGCACATTTGAACTCCCATCTTCTAGCTTTGTGATCTTGATATAGTCACTTGGCAGGCAGCACTGCTAAATTACAGGACTTCTGCTAATAAGATATGTGGAAGTAAATTGTTTTATTATCATCATCACGTAAACCAAGGTGTAGTGAAAAACCATGCATGCCATCGATGCTGATGATTTAGTCATATCAGTTGATTGACGTGGTAGAAGGGAATGCAGACTGTTGTATACATGTGAGATAGAAGGGCTACATGGAAATAGGTGGGTACTTCTGGGAATATTCTGAAACTTGGCATGGATTTGACAGGCCTAATTGCCACCACCAGTGCCATGAAGAAATATAAACTTGTGAAATACCCCTTCAGTGGGTCCAAAACTGACATTTATGTTCAGCTGCAGAACCACAGTATGAGATGATGCTCTTTTCCCAGAGGATGAACGTGCTGATCTAATTCTCTGCATTTTGTAAATCATTTGACTGCCTGCATTATTGAAGAGCAGAGCAGCAATCAAGACAGTTCTTGCATTGAAAGAAAAACTATGCAGCACTTTTCCTGATCGCAGAATGTCCAAGGCTGCATCCACACTAGACCGGATAATTTTTAAAACGCCGGTTTCGCATAAAAACGATTGGCGTCCACACTATGCGTTTTTGAAAAGATCTCTATCCACATTGAAACGGAGATTTCGGCGAATCTCCTGCTGCTGCGCATGCGCAGGACATATCTACTGAAAACAAGTGACATGTTTGGTGTCGAATCTTGCCGTAAAAGTGCGTGTTTGTGTAGTTACAGACTAGAAAAACTTAAAAGACGATGGACAGCTGTTGGCTCTCGCGCAGGAGAACTTAAAACTAAAAAAAAACAAATACTGGAGCGTACTGCAGCAACCGACAGGGAGTTCACGGACAGATTGACCCGGCTGACAACGAACATTGAAAAACTGACTAACTCTGTTGCATTAATAAAGCACCTTGTTAAATGTATAAAATATGTCTGCATCAGTGTTATCTTGTATTTCCACACATTGTTACATTAGGCTGTTACACATCTATTGTCAGAGAAGTACTTGCATAAAGAGGTAAACCACCTTCATACGAGCAAGGACAGAAAACGGCAAAGTGAGTACAGTATACTTATTTATTCAGTAAGTTATGGGTCAAAGTATTTGGTGAGTACATTTCTAACTCTTCTGGCTTCAGTCTCGTTGCCGTCTGTTCTGAAATTGTTAGGTTGCGTTCAGGAAAACAATGAAATAGCGCGCTGCCGTCTGACAGCGTTTTCAAAAGTCTCCGGTTATCCCGTCCACACTGATCTGCCCGAGCAGCGTTTTCAAAAATACCCACCCTGGAAAGTGTTTCTGAAAAGCTCTGGTTTCGGGGGACGAAAACGCCGTTTTAGTGTGGACGGAGGGTAAAAACGAAGAGAAAAAGCTTCGGTTATGGATTTATCCGGCGTAGTGTGGACGTAGCCTAGTGAATGCATTACAGTTAACATAAACGGCTTGGATAAAGGCACTGAAGGTATGGTTGCTGAATTTGTTAATGGCACAGAGGTGGACAGGAAAGCAATTTGTGACGGGGCATCAAGAGGCTACAAAAGGATATCAGTAGCTTGCAAGTGGGAAAGAACTGGCACACTGATTACAAAATTGAGAAATGTGCAATTGTCTTTTTAGCTGGCATATTTTTAAAAAGCATGTTATGCAAGCCATTAAAGATTGTGGATGTTCTATTCCACAATTAACTAAAGTCTATTTTACAGATGCAGCAAATCATTTTGAATGTCATTTATTGAGTGAGGAATCGTATACAAAAGTAGACAGATTATCCTTCAGTTAAATAGGCATTTATGTATAAGACTAGGCTAATTTCAGACATTCGCCACTTGACCAGCTTCACTGTCGTGAAGGTGACATAATTCGGTCACCAGTGATGGTTCATCTTTCGATGGGCCAAATGGTCTAATCCTGCTCCTGTGTCTTATGGAATTCTGAGAGAGCTCTTGCCTTTTTTCCCCTGCATGATGTATATTGTAACATGGTTGCTGGACTAACATCCAAAGGCCTGGGCCCTTTTGAAATCTAGGGACATGAGTGCAAATCCCATTGTGGTAACTGGGGAATTTACATTCAAGTAATTTAATAAATTTGGAATGATAAGCCTAGTATTAGGAATGATGACTATGGGACAACTGGATTATTGTAAATATTCATCAATTTTACTGGAGTATTTCAGGGCAAGAATGCCATCCTTATTTCTGACTCCAGACCTACCAGTGTAATTAATTGCAAACACAAGAATATCTGTAGATGCTGGAAATCAGCAGGTCAGGCAGCATGTCTGGAAAGGACTAAAGAGTTGACATTTTGGGCCGAGACCCTTTGTCTGAATAAGAATTAATTGAACGTAGTTAATTCTTCCCTCTGAAAACTACATAGTTTAGTGGGTGTAAAACTGAATTGAAAATCAATGCTAGCCCTGCTACCAAAGTTTGCATCCGGTGAACAAATTTATTGAAAGTAAAATTACATGCACCACTGTTACTGCACGTGATATGCCCCTTCATTAGACTGCTCAGTAATTCCAGTCTTGTCCAAATACAGGCTTCACATTTCTAGCCATGGGCACTCTAGACAACCACAAGGTCCCATCCTTGGCACTACTGTGTGAATGTTTATGTTTGGTGTTACACTTTGCCAGCATTTGACTTTGCGCTTCCATTACTATTTCTTCGATTTTTGTAATCCTTCTCAGGCTGCCAATGTTGTTTCCTTTATTTGAACATCAGACAGGCTGAAGCTTCTATTGAAAATTCTATAGCCTCTTAATGTTATTATCATTCATAACTGTTGCTGAATCTGACTGCAATTCATGTATTCTCCTGGAGTCCCAGGTGAGCTGCTCACATGCAACCCACAACGCCCATCACTTGCCTGCTTCTTGCCACTGTCACTACTTGTGCACACACCTAAATCTATCCACTCCAAAATAAACCTGCTAGTTCCCAGTCTAGTTCCTACATTCAACCAGCAATCTGACCAAAACTTCAGTCCTCTTCCTGTTTCTATTCTCCTCACTAATCCCTGATACCTCTGTATATCCTTCTGGGTATTTTGCCACCGGAAGTCTTCAACACTGGGCAGCACTGCTGCAGAATAGTAATTCAGTGAGAGGAGAAGGAGAATGTCTGTGTGGTTGCTGTATGCAGGCAGCTTCACTGAGGCAGTGAAGGTATAGACAGAGCCCATTGAGAGAGGCTGGTTCCTGTGATGTGTCGAACTGTGTCCAAAACCCTGCAATTTCTTACAGTCATGTGCAGAATATTTGTCACACTAAGCAATGAACCATGCAGACAGAACGCTCTCTATGGTGTATTGTTAAAAATTGGTAAGAGTCAACTAGGACATGCCAAATTTCTTTAGCCTCCTGAGGAACTAGAGGCATTGAGTAACTTTCTAAGCTGTGAAATCAGCATGGTTGGACAGAACAGGCAATGTTCACAGCTAAGAACATGATACCACCACCTTCAGTATTCTGCGGGTGGGGAGGGGGGATCAATATTGACTCAAAACAAGTCACTTAAATTGAATAAGTTTTCTTCAAAGCAGTCACTTCTATGATCCTGTGAGCTCTGGGAACAGCACCTCATCTATATATGGACCTTGTACCTCTGTATTCAGTACTGCCTTCAGCAGTTTCAAATATGAGGGGGGGTTTTTTGGTGTCAATGGGTAATTCTGATATGAATTGTACTTTAAGAACAGCTCTTGGAGGGGGAAAACCTTCCCTTGAACAATCAAGAGAGGATCCAGTTTTCTTCGGTCCCTTGCTTTTTTTTGGTAGTAGGCATTATTATCTTCTGTTTTCAAGTGTATTTACAGTTTTGGGGATTTGAATGTCCTGATTTATATTCTCTATATTGTGTTGTGGTTGGTCTGGAGTTTTTTTTTTGTTGTGGGGCTTGGGGAGGATACTAACTTTACATAACTTCAATTTGGGTGCTTTCTCAATTATCTTTTTTGTATTATACTATTATTGCATGTTTATTTTTGCACTGTATTAATTTTCTTCATTTTGGTTTGGGTTTTTTAAAATCTGTAGTGATGTAGAAAATGCATTAAAAAAAACAATTAAAAAAAGAGGATCCAGGAGCTATTAGTGATCAGCATCTACCCAACTATTAGCTCCTGTCCTAATTGCTCAAGGGAAGATTTTTTTTCTCTGAAGAGCTTTTCCTAAAATTTGTGTTCATGCTTCTTCCCTTGTAGGAGATGTGCTTAAGTAGTGGTTGAATATTGAACATCATGGCAGCTTAAAAATAGAAAATATGTGACTAATCAGCAACATCTGTGGCATGAGAGAAACAAATGTTATATTTCAAGCTAATCTACTTTTGAATGCAAACACGAGGAAATCTGCAGATGCTGGAAATTCAAGCAGCACACACAAAATGCTGATGGAACGCAGCAGGCCAGGTAGCATCTATAGGGAGAAACACTGTCGATGTTTCTGGCTGAGACCCTTCATCAGTACTAACTGAAAGAAAAGATAGTAAGAGATTTGAAAGTAAGAGGGGCTGGGGGAAATCTAAAATGATAGGAGAAGATAGGAGGGGGTGGCGTGAAGCTAAGAGCTGGAAAGGTGATTGGCAAAAGGGTTACAGAGCTGGAGAAGGGAAAGGATCATGGGATGGGAGGCCTAGGGAGAAAGAAAGGGGTAGTGGAGCACCAGAGGGAGATGGAGAACAGGCAAAGAGTGATGCGTGCCTCCTGCACGCATGCTGAGCTTGTTGACTTCATCAACTTTGCCTCCAACTTTCACCCTGCCCTCAAATTTACCTGGTCCATTTCTGACACCTCCCTCCCCTTTCTTGATCTTTCTGTCTCCATCTCTGGAGACGGCTTATCTACCGATATCTACTATAAGCCTACTGATTCTCACATCTACCTGGACTATTCCTCTTCCCACCCTGTTTCTTGCAAAAATGCTATCCCCTTCTTGCAATTTCTCCGTCTCCGCCGCATCTGCTCTCAGGATGAGGCTTTTCATTCCAGGACGAAGGAGATGTCTTCCTTGTTTAAACAAAGGGGCTTCCCTTCCTCCACCATCAACTCTGCTCTCAAACGCATCTCTCCCATTTCACGCACATCTGCCCTCACCCCATCCGCCCACCACCCCACTTGGGATAGGGTTCCCCTTGTCCTCGCCTACCACCCCACCAGCCTTCAGGTCCAACATATAATTCTCCATAACTTCCACCACCTCCAACGGGATCCCACTACCAAACACATCTTTCCCTCCCCCTCCTTTTGCTTTCCGCAGGGATCGCTCCCTACGCAACTCCCTTGTCCACTCGTCCCCCCCCCCCTCCCCATCCCTTCCCACCGATCTCCTTCCTGGCACTTATCCTTGTAAGCAGAACAAGTGCTACACCTGCCCTTACACTTCCTCACTCACCACCATTCAGGGCCCCAGACAGTCCTTCCAGGTGAGGCGACACTTCACCTGTGAGTCGGCTGGTGTGGTATACTGCGTCACCGCGGTGCTCCCGGTGTGGCCTTTTATATATTGGTGAGACTTGACGCAGACTGGGAGACTGTTTCGCTGAACACCTAGGCTCTGTCCGCCAGAGAAAGCAGAATCTCGCAGTGGCCACACATTTTAATTCCATGTCCCATTCCCATTCTGATATGTCTATCCATGGCCTCCTCTATTGTCAAAATGAATCCAAACTCAGGTTAGAGGAACAACACCTTATATTCCGTCTGGGTAGCTTCCAACCTGATGGCATGAACATTGATTTCTCTAACTTCTGTTAATGCCCCTCCTTCCCTTCTTACCCCATCCCTGATTTAATTATTTTCCCCCCACCCTTTATTTTTCTCTCTCTGCCTTTCATCTGTGGTGTGTCCTCTGAATGCTTGGCCTTTTTATAATTATCAGTCAGCTGATTGGTTGGCATTACAGCTGATTGGTTGCGTGGCGTACTTTGTGTGTTGTGCTCTGAAATTATGCTCATGTTGGCTTAAAAATAGAATTGAGCTCAACATGACCCACACTAATTTAAGAGCGTTTAGAAAACCTGGCTTTCTGTTTCCATCATTGTCTGCCAATGTCACTGATTTAGCCCTGACTTTTTTTAATTCATTTTTTTATAAGTCTCTACAATGCGACAAAAAACCCAGTTAAAAAAAGGTTTATACAGTGCAAAACAAACGTATCAAATGTACAGTTCATAACATTTCAGGAAAGCACCCAGAGTAGAATTGTATAAAGTTAGTTACCACCCCACCCTCCCACTACCCAACTCCAAGCCAACCTTACGATATATGAAAAAGTTAATCAGAACTTTTATCACCACAGAACTGTATTTATAAAAAGAAGGTATATTGCCTACTACCTGAGCTATAATATGTTTACACATTAAAAAAAACGTAAATCTTAACTGAAAGAAGCTGGCAGTAAGGGATTTAAATGTAAAAGAAAAGGGAGGGATGCACATTTAATCTAAACGGGAATTATGAAAATATTCAAGAAAAGGTCCCCAAGCCTTTTGGAACTTTATGTCCAAATTAAGAAGTGAATAATGGATCTTTTCAAGGTCTAAGCAGGACATAATGTCTCTGAGCCATTGAGCATGAGTGGGTGGGGAGCCCTGACTTTTGAAGGAATTGAATGTGTTATGCCAAAGTTGAAGATTGATTTTTGCCCTTGGTGAAGTACGGTCCCACAATCTCTGGATTACTCCCAGTAGCATGTACTTGTCAGGTCAGGACTAGGATGATAGTACAGATGAATGGGTGGCTGAGGAAGTGGTATACGGGGCAGGGTTTCAGATTTCTGGATCATTGGGATCTCTTCTGTGGAAAGTTTGTTCTGTACAAAAAGGATTGATTACACCTGAACCCAAGAGGGATCAATAAACTTGTGGCAGATTTTTTAGCAATATTGGGGAGGGTTTAAATTAATTTGGCAGAACCAGAGTGATAGGGCTGAGGATGGGGCAGTTGGTATACAGTTGGCATACGTTGTGCAGTGAGATTGTGAGGAATGACAGGCAGATGATGGGGAAAATCTGCCATCAGTGGGATGAATTGAATTATATCATGGGGCAAAATGGAAAAAGGTGACAAATACAAGACTGAAGGTGTTATATTTGAATGCACACAGTATACCGAATATGGTAGATGATCTTGTAGCGCAGTTAGAGATTGGCACGTATGACGTGGGCATCACTGATTCGTGGCTGAAAGAAGATCATAGTTGGGAGCTTAATGTCCGAGGATACACATTGTATCAAAAGGACAGGCAGGAGGCCAAATCATTGGGTGAATCTGTTGGTAACGAATGAAAGTAATCCTTAGGAAGAAGTGACATAGGATTGGAAGATGTAAAGTTGTTATGGGTGGAGTTAAGAAACTGCAAGGATAAAAAGACCCTGATGGCCCTGAATAGTAGTCAGGAAATGGAATATAAATTTCAATGAAAGATAGAAAAGGCGTGTAATAAGGGCAAAGTTACGATGGTCATGGAAGATTTTAGCATACATTTGGATTGGGGAAAATCATATTGGTGCTGGATCCCAAGAGAGGGAATTTGTAGGATGCCTACAGGATGGCTTTTTAGTGCAGTTTGTGGTGAGCCCACTGGGGGAAAGGCAATTCTGGATTGGGTGTTGTGTGATGAGCCAGAATTGATTAGCAAGGATGATGGTAGAACAGCAATGTCTGGAATTTCTGGGGGCAATTCAGAAGGGACAGGGTAGATAGGGAGGATGTTGTTATGTAAAGATTTTTAGCTTGCCTTTGATTTTAGGTTTTGGAGTTCAGTATAATGTGTTACAGATTTCATTAAGCATAAAATGCCTTACTTCATTTTATTTGTGCAAACCTACACTATTGCTAAGGAGAAGGTGCTTGGGAAGCTGAAGGTAGATAAGTCACTTGAGCCAGATGGAGTACACCCCAGGATTCTGAAAGAAGTAGCAGAGGAGATTGTGGAGGCATTAGCAATGATCTTAAAAAAAAACCCACTTGATTCTCCAATGTTTCCAGAGGACTGGAAAATTGCAAGTGTCACATTGAAGTTAGTCTAATATGGGGATGTTTCCTATTGTGTCTAGAACCAGAAGGCACAGCGTCACAATGTCCCTTTAGAACAGAGATGAGGAATTTCTTTAGCCAGAGGGTCGTTAATCTGTGTAATTCAATGTCATGGATGGCTATGGAGGCCAAATCATTGGGTATATTTAAAGCCAAGGTTGATAGATTCTTGATTCGTCAGTGTGTCAAAGGTTATGGGGAGAAGGCAGGAGAATGGGGTTGAGAGGGATAATAAATCAGCCGTGATGGAATGGCAAAGCAGACTCGATGGGCCAAGTGGCCTAATTCTGCTGCTGTGTCTTATGGTCATATGGTCTTTAATAAATAGCTTGCATATGTGGAAGAGATAGTAGAAGCACTGATCACAAAACTTTGAAACATCTTTAGATACAGTACACAAATTGTGCCAGAGGGCCAGAGAATTGTCAAATTAGCACAGCTACTTAAAATTGGATAAATGTTTAAGCCTCCTAACACAGCTGGTGAGAAAGTTTCCAGAACCATAGCAGAGAACAGAGTTAACTTTTACAAAGACATGGATTAATTCAGAAAAACTAGCAGGAATTTGAGAAGGCAAGGTGAACAATAAATTTAATAGTCTCCTTGGAGAAAGTAACAAGGAGCATTTTGTGTTTGTAAATGTGCAAACAGATTTTGTTAAGTACTGCTGTTTTTCTAGTCTTCTTCCTCCTGCTATCTCTAAATCCATACCAGGGATTACTGAAGACCCATGATTTAGATAGATAGATAGAATGGGATAGGTAGCTGTCCCATTGGAAAAAAAAAGATTTATCACTAAGAATTAGTTAGTTTGACTTTAGAGATTTGAAATGGGGGAACTCAAACAACTCATAGCTGTTAGGTGTTTTGTACATTCGGAGGTGTTGCAGGTGGCAGGCTTGTGGTCTCCCTTCAGTGTAAATGTTCTTGTATCTCTCATGGATCTACGGACATGCATGATTCTAACCTGGCTGAAAGCTGCTACCTTACTGTCTACATTCCGTTACAATATACCATTTGTTATAATGTGAATTGGATCAGATGAGTTGAAACAACATCCCGGGAACTCACTGGGTGCTTCCATGGTCCCTCTGAACTCTGTCAAGTAAAAAGTGATTATTTTTTAAACAAAATATACTTCATTCAAAACAAAATTATTTACAATAAACCATTCAATGACTCTGAATCCTTTACAGACGTTACCATTGCATTCTATACATTTCCACACTTTCCTCCACTCACGTGGCACTTGGTTGGTTCATCCTAACCCACTATTGTTGTGGGGTAAACTCCCTGCCACCCAACCCCTCCCACTCCCGCGGGAGAAGAACCTTAAACCGTGGTCCTCCCTCACCGGGCCCTTGCGGTGGCTGCACCAAGTTTCAGTGCTTCCCTCAGCACGTACTCCTGCAGCCGAGAACGTGCCAGTCGGCAGCATTCTCCCACGGACACCTCCATTTGCTGGTAGACCATCAAGTTTTGGGCCGACCAAAGAGCGTCTTTCACTGAGTTGATGATCTGCCAGCAGCACTGTGGGAGACCTCCCGCAGAGAGTCCTCTGTTACGCAGCTGCTGGGGATGCAGCACTGTGTGTCCCCGGGAACAGCCCGCAGAGAGTCCTCTGTTACGCAGCTGCTGGGGATGAAATGTGACACTAGCCCTTTGATCTACCTCTACACCTTCTCCGCAAACCCACAGTGTGCAAAGTAAAAAGTGATAGTCATTCAAGTTATTGAATTTATTGTTAAAACAAGTGCAGTCATCAGTGAAATGAGGCATTAAAATGTCTCCTTAACTTCTTCCTTTCAGACTTGTTGGGAGTTTTTGACTATCGCAGCCTACATCCAGCTGCTTAAGCATGTATCATAGAAGACAGAGGTTAGTGTTGGAGGGGTGTTTTAATAATCAAATGTCTATCTCCAGTGGTGTTCTGCAGGGATCAGTGCTCGGATCTATAAACGATATGCATGAAAAATTTAGGTGGTCTAATTGGGAGATTTGAAGACATGAAAATTAGTAACGTTAACAAAGGATATAGCAAAAGACTTATCTTTTGCTATGCCATATTTCGAGTATTGCATGCAGTTCTGGTCACCACACTACAGGAAAGATTCAGCCTTGGATATAGCGCAGAACAGGTTCAGCAGAATTTTGTCTGGATTGGAATGTATTAATTATAAGATGAGGTTGGGCAAACTTATTATTTTCTGTGGAGCTTTGAAGGATGAGGGGTAGAAGTGCATGAAATTATGAGAGCTGTAAAGAGGGTACATGGTCATTCTTTTTCCCAAAATGGAAAGGTCAAATACTAGAGAGCTTAGGTCTAATTATTATTGTGAGCAGTTCATAAGTTTTTAATCAAACAATCTGTTATGGAATCCTAATGACATAGGTCAATGCCATAGCTGAAAGTAAGAGGAAATTTTAATAATAAAGGCTTTCAGTGTTAATTCTGTGCATCAATTTTTTATACATAGGTTACAGAGTCATAAATCAATGTTCCAAATAATGTAAAATAATGTAAATAAATTGGCAAGTGTTATAAATTCATTATTTGAAAAAAACATGAAAAAAGATATTGCAGGATTGAGCAAATTTAATCAATGGAAAGAGTACAGATATTTGTGGTATCTGGATAAATCCATTTCATACAAAAGGTAGGCATGAGACTGCAGATGCCGAATCTGGGGCAGTGACGTGGGTGGAACTCAGCCAGTATCTCTGAGGGGAAATGGACAGTAAAGGCTTTGGGTTGAGAGCAAGTCCAGATGAAGAGTCTCAACCTGGAATGTTAACTGCACATTTCCCTCCGTATGTCGGTATCCCTGCAAGCGCAAATGGTACACCTGTCCCCACACCTCCCCCCTTACCACCATTCCAGGCCCCAGACAGTCCTTCCAGGTGAGGCAACACTTCACCTGTGAGTCTGCTGGAGTCGTCTGTTGCATCCGGTGCTCCCAGTGTCGCCTTCTCTACATCGGCGAGACCCAACGCAGATTGGGGGACCGCTTTGTCGAGCACCTACGCTCCGTCCGTCACCGGACCTTCCGGTTGCCACCCACTTCAACTCTGCCTCTCATTCCCATTTGGATATGTCCATACATGGCCTCCTCTACTGCCATGATGAGGCCAAACTCAGGTTGGAGGAGCAACACCTCACCTACTGTCTGGGTAGCCTCCAGCCTGGTGGTATGAACATTGAATTCTCCAATTTCCAGTAATTCCCTCCCCCTCCCCCTCCCCCTCCCCCTCCCATTCCCCTATCCCAGGTCCCTCTCTGTCTCTCTCCCCTTTCAACTTTCTGCTTCTTTATCTCTACAGTTCTTTCATGCTTATCCCCTCCCCCTCCCCCCTTTATCTTCCCTCTGATTGGTTTTCCACCTGGCGCCTCTAGGCCCTACCCCCTCCCCTATCTCTATTACTGGGCTTCGGTCCTCTCTTCCCTCCTATTCCTGATGAAGGGTCTCAGCCCAAAACGTTGGCTACTCTTTTCTTACGGATGCTGCCTGACCTGCGTTCTTCCAGCATTGTGTACGTATCCCTCCGTACGTGCCTGATCCACGGTGTTCCTCGCACCTTTGGTGCTGATACAGATGGCAACTTTATTTACCAAAATTAATGGTTGAAAACATTCAAATATAAGTTTTGTAAAGTGTGTTTATTTTGTTGCATATTCCTATTAAACTTTGTCAGTGAATATAATTTGCATTTATGCAATTGTTCCATTGTAAGACCTTTACTCATTCATTATGATCATTTGACTTTGTGTCCTATCTGTTAACCCTCCACTCAATCTAGACTTGTGTATTATATACACTGCTGGCCTAGGCACCTTGAACTAAATGCACTTGAACTTCATCAAGCACAATCAGATAGTGTTCCTCTACTCATTATTCGGAGAACAACATGGAACTGCCAAAACCAGTTTCTTTCCTCCACTCCAGCTATCTTTTAAACCCTTCGGTCCCAATTTGAGAAACCACTGTTTTCTTTATACCAGATAGAAATCAAATGACCAAATGCAATTTATCTCTTCTGCACACAAAACCAAAACTCCTTTCAAGAATAGAAAATAAATAAAACTGCAGACGTTGGATATAATTTTTGTTTTGGTCATCACTCCTTCCCTCACTTTTGCTTTGAAAACGGACACGCCTCCACTGTTTTCATCCGGTTCTGAGGAAGTCTCCCTGACTTGAAGAGTTAACCAGTTTTTCTTTCCACGGGTGCTGTTCAGCATTCTCTGTTTCTTTTTCCAATATGTATCATTTTAATGTGGTTTTGTTACCTGCAATTTTGATTATTCCAATACCATTTTAACTGTTCCCATACTGCCCTGCTTATTTGTATCTTGGGGAAAATCATCAACAGATTTGGAATATTACTCAGTTCTGATTCTTACTGGAAACCTATATTCACTGGCCCCTTTGCAGGAAAAGAATAATCCTTCTGGATAACAATCCCCTACCTTTGCAACAAGTCTCCAGCAGACACGGTTTCACTGGCTCTCCAATGTACTTTGGAGCACCTAGACAACAGCAAGGTATACGTCAAGCTGCTAATAATCAATTACAGTATAGCTTGACATTGAATACCAGTAAACCCCCACAAACTTCTAAACTTGGGCCTCTATACCCACCTCTGCACTGGATCCTCAGCTTCCTCATCAGGAAAACCACAATCGAGGCAGTTTGGTGATAACATCTCCTCCTCACTGATAATCAGCACAGATGCAGCCCACTGCTCTACTCTGTTTACCCTCGTGATTGTGTGGCTAAGCATAGCTCAAGCACCATCTATAAATTCAAAGAAAACACCCACTGTTGGTAGAAATCCCAGAAGGTGATGAGGAGGGTCACAGGAATGAGATAGATCGCCTCACACTCATTGTGAGCAAGTTCAAGGGCTTGATGATGAACATCAGGAAGGACGAATTGGGAGATTACACTCCAGTCTTCATTGATGGGTCAGTGGTGGAAAGGGTGAGTAGCTCACAGTTCCTGGGTGTCAGTATCTTAGAGGATCTATTCTGGGTCCTACACATTGATGCATTCTTGAAGAATGCACATCGGCAGCACTGGTTTCATCAGGAGTTTGAGGATATCTGGTATGTCACTAAAAACTCCTGCTAATTTCTGTAGAGCACGACTGGTATTGAGACTTCAGTGCACAGGATGACAGGGGACTGCAGAGGGTTGTATACTCACCCAGCTCCTCCACAGTCACAACCCCATCTACCATCAAGGACATCTTCAAGATGTAGAGCCTCATGAAAATGGCATCTTTCATTAAGGACTTGTGGCATCTGGAACATGTTCTCTTCTCATTACTGCCACCAGGGAAGAGGTGTAGGAGCTTGGAAATGATCAACAATCCAGGAACAGCTTCTTCCCCACCTTCATCAGATTTCTGAATGCTTCATAAACACTGTGACATTATTATTTTAATTGTATTTGTTTTTATTTTATAATTTCAGGTCTTCACACTGTCTAGCTGGTGCAAAACGACGTTTCATGTCATATAAGAAAGTGATAATAACCTGGCTTCTGATTCTTTTTAACATCCAGTGATTCCACCACAAAGCTAAGTCCTATTTAATAGTGGAGTTACCTCTGATGATTAAGGAGATTACTATATCACGTCACTTCCAATGAGTAATGTCTGCGGTTTGTAATCCTTTCATTGGCTAACCACGATCCGTCAATAAATTAAATCACCTTTCCTTCGGAAATACATGAACCATTTCTGTGGTTTAGGTGCACCAATCTTTTTTATTGTTGGCTACCTTTCAAGTAGTACTCAACAGCATGATGCACAAGATGCTTGTCAGCGGCGATGAGTGAAACTTATCTGACAATTTTTGGAACCATGACAAAACATCAATACATTGTATTGCACAAAATAATGTGAAAATTGTTGTTTATTATCATCTCTCCTGAGAAAAGATGACTATTTATGACCTACATGAACCAATGTTTGGGCATTTATCACCCTTAACCTAGAGGAGGTTACATGGTCAGCACAACATTCTGGGCCTAAGGGCCTGTAATGTGCTGTAGATTTCTATGTTCTATGTTCTTATTGGAGGAACCTTTCCTTGGCATGGCCTCATGCAGGGGATGTCATGACTGACAAATGCTTTAGAGTTCTGTGGAAAAACTACCAACCAGAGGGTATAGAAAGGAAGCAGAAGGTCTATTCCATTTGGATTTTCAAAGGCATTTGATAAGGTGTCACACCAAAGATTACTTTTCAAGGTAAAAGTTATCACCGTGGAGAGGGAAGCGACTATCCAGCAGGAAGCAATGAGTAGAGATAAAGGGATTATTTTAGGTTTTGGAACCTGTAATTGGTAGGATGTCACGGGATTAGTGTGGGACTGTAACTGTTAAGGAAAGGAAATACACTGTAATGGAGGAAGGTAAGCAGTGACGAGAATACGGACAGTTTACAGAGTGATGCTAGTAGGTAAAGGGAGTGGGCAAAAAGTTGATATGAACTCTCACTTGGAGAAAGTGTAGTTTATTTCAGGAGGAAGAATAATGAACAACTTATTATTTATGAAGAAAACCTGCAGCACAAATGGCTTTGGTGGCCCTGGTACATGAAACATAAACAGCTGGCAGATACAGCAGGTAATTGGAAAGATTAATGGAATGTTGGTTTGTATGGGAGTATAAAAGTATTACTCCAACAGTACAAGGCGTAAGTGAGATAAGCTATGTACAAAGTTATCTCTGTGGGAGATGTTTGTGCTTGTGGAACACTCTTGGACTAGGAGGCATCTATTTAATATTCAGATGGGGACAACTCTCTGGAATTCCTTGCTCTCCTGTAATTAATAACTAGAGAGGCATGATGTGTGGTTTGATGAAAGGCCCAGTGTGTCATGCACAATACTATAAAAATTGAAAAGTGTGTGGAAAGTGACAAGCTAAATCAAAGAGTATCACTGAAATGATGCCAAACAGATTTCAAAATGCTAGAGATTGAAACAGAAAGGGCAAACAAGAGAGATGAGCAAATCTACAGTTTGTTGAAGTTCTCATAAAGAATGTATTGAAGTAGCAATGGTACTTTGATTTTGGCACAGTGTAAGAGCAGGGTGGAGGAAGATTGTGCAAACTTGCCGATTGGATGTGAGTGATCAACATTGTAATATTAATAATGAAAGAAAGTTGAGGTGGAAAACTTTCTGTCAGGTGGTGAGCTTTCTTCTTTAACAAAGGAAGTGCAGATTACTATGCCTCAGTAGTTCCACTGAATAAATCAATTTTGGACTAAAGGTGGATTTCATTTCCAGATTACCCTCTTTCAGAATTTTTTTTTTGACATTAATTAGATCTATGCATGTTGGTGTAAACTGAAGTCTGGCTGTTACTGGTCTAATCCATGTTTGTATAGTTATGGGAATGATAAATACAAAGCATGGTTCGTACTCTGATCACAAAATTCATGTAAAATTAAGGAACTGGATGGAATCCATATTCATGGGAAGGTACCTGTCAACTACTGACAACAGAAACTACCTTGAATGTTTACCCTGAAGTTTAGTTACTTCGAGAAAGAGCGCCACAGCAGCATAGCAGTTAATGTGACACTATTACAGCTTGGGTGTTCCAGAGTTTGGAGTTCAATTCTGGAGTCACCTGTAAAGAGTTTGTATGTTCTCTCTGTGAACCATGTGGGTTTCCTCCCACAGTCCAACGACGTACTGGTTAGTAGACTAGTGTTAAATAGGTGGGTTGCTGGGCAGTGTGGCTTCTCGGGCAGGAAGTGTCTGTTCTGTGTTGTTTCAATAAATATAACAGATACAATGGGCACATGAAATCATGTCATTTTATACTGAAGACTTTTTGGAACTATCTTTATTTCTTGCTCAGAAACTGAAGGGAGATAGAGAGGTACTGAAATTCTCTGTGACTAAGTCACTAGACGAATTAATTTTATATTGTTTATGTAGTTGACATGGTGCAGTAGGCAGTGAATAGTGTTCTAATTTCCAAATGTTGACATGAAGTTCAAAATAATGCTAGTATAGGCATAGGTCTACAAAGAGTGATCAACATATATTGAATGGTCCTCTTAACAGATAGGGGAGGCAAAATCTCTGGAGTTCATTATGGGAGGATTCCATCTTATAATAATAGAAAGCATGGTAGAGGAGGCTATGAATGTATATTAATATACATATATATCTAATGTATATTAGTTAAATTTGATTTTAATGTATGTTATAATCTTTTTGATTGTCACAAGACAGAGTATTTTCTGCAATGCAGTTCAGTGTACCCAGGAATTCAGTCATTTGCTTTTCAAAATACAGTTTCCCCTGTAAATAAATGAGATCACAGAGCAAAATTAGAACGTCACATGGAATAAATATGTTCTAGTCAGTGTGTTCATGTTATGAAGTTGTGAAATAATCCTGATACATATCAAACACGAGGAAATCTGCAGATGCTGGAAATTCAAGCAACACACACAAAATGCTGGTGGAATGCTTCGTCCGGGTCTCGGCCCGAAACGTCGACAGCGCTTCTCTCTATAGATGCTGCCTGGCCTGCTGTGTTCCACCAGAATTTTGTGTGTGCTAATACATATAATCTCAGTTGATTCATGAACTCTTCCATATTCCATTTCACAGGTTGAAGGGACGATGATCCTGGTGCAGATCCTGTGACATATGGAACAAGTTACATTGAATGTTCGTGAAGATATCGTGTTTGTCCATGTTACAAAACCACCTGCATCAAAGGAGAGCCAATTCGGAGGTTTCGTTACATCCTAAAGAAAATCCCAGGAGTTCAGTGGGCAAGAATTCCATTTTTCTTCACGGACAAAACCTGTGCGTTGGTTGCCCTGAGCACCTTCTTTACTAATTCATGAGCCAGAGGGATGCAGTTGCTCAGCTTTCAGAACGGCTTCTCATAGCTGCACACAAAGGCCAGACGGAGAATGTTGTGCAGCTCATCAACAAGGGGGCCAGAATAGCTGTCACCAAGGTAACAGCATCAAGTGTTTGTGTGCTTGCCTGTGTCTCTATGTCTCCATTGTCTAACTTGGATGCTTCAGATTAGTCACTCATTTCTCCTATACTAAGTGGCATTGTTAACCCCCAGACACAGAGCTTGACTTTTAACAGATTACGCTCAGAAAAAGTATGAACATTCCCGATTTGAAATTGCACTTCACTTGCAGAAATTAGAATTGAAAACTTCTTTATTTTTGATTCACTTTTAAGATACTTCATGGTTTTTATAAATGTTCAGCAAAATGGGTGTACTTGATTATTGACAGAGATGCATTACTTTCAATATATGAAAAAGTATAACTATAATTATGTGAATATGCAGAATGATATTAACTTAGCGTGATTTCCACCAGAATATCACTGTTGCATTCTTCTTGGCACATCTCACAAACAATGTGAATTGTTAGAGACAAGCTTTAATATATCTGTAGCAGAAGACACATTCTTATTTATGGAGTTAAATGGTTTGATTTTCTGTTATTTGTATAATAGCAGAAGAGACTAGCATTAAATCAAAGTCCCTTTCCAATTATCAATTCAACTTCTACGTTGTTTCTATGGACCTTTTTATGTGAACAAGTTGTTAGCCTCACTTTCATTCTCTTTTAGGAAGACTAACTAGGTACAATGCTGTGGCCACCATTTTGCTGCCATTAGATGTGAGTTTCTACCCAGCTAGAATCAGAAAATGCTTGCAATAGCTTCACTGCCCAGTCCTATGCTGTTATCTCTGGTGTGCATTGATATTTATCTCTGACCCATTTCGCCTCTACATTGTGTTCCTTAGCAGCAGCATCAGAAAACACATCTAGACCCATCTCTCTGTATCTCTCCACACTGTTTAAATTGTCAGACTACTAACCCAGCATCCATTTCTGGATTAAGAGATACTTCCTCCAGTCAATGGGAAGTCCAATGGCGTTGCCTTAAATTCAAGACAAAAACTCAATTCCTTCGCTAAGGAGACATTGCTTTGTGGATCCAGAACTGGCTTGCCCACAGAAGGCAAAGAGTGGTTGTAGACGGGTCATATTCTGCATGGAGGTTGGTGACCAGTGGTGTGCCTCAGTGGTCTGTTCTGGGACCCTTGCACTTTGTGATTTTTATAAATGACCTGGATGAGGAAGTGGAGGGATGGGTTAGTAAGTTTGCAGATGACACAAAGGTTGGAGGTGTTGTGGATAGTGTGGAGGGCTGTCAGGTGTTACAGTGGGACATTGATAGGATGCAAAACTGGGCTGAGAAGTGGCAGATGGAGTTCAACCCAGATAAGTGTGAAGTGGTTCATTTTGGTAGGTCAAATATGATGGCAGAATATAGTATTAATGGTAAGACTCTTGGCAGTGTGGAGGATCAGAGGGATCTTGGGGTCTGAGTCCATAGGATGCTCAAAGCAGCTGCGCAGGTTGACTCTGTGGTTAAGAAGGCATACGGTGTATTGGCCTTCATCAATCGTGGAATTGAATTTAGGAACTGAGAGGTAATATTGCAGCTATATAGGACCCTGGTCAGACCCCACTTGGAGTACTGTGCTCAGTTCTGATCGCCTCACTACAGGAAGGATGTGGAAGCCATAGAAAGGGTGCAGAGGAGATTTACAAGGATGTCTGGATTGGGGAGCATGCCTTATGAGAATAGGTTGAGTGAACTCGGCCTTTTCTCCTTGGAGCGACAGAGGATGAGAGGTGACCTGATTGAGGTGTATAAGATTATGAGAGACATTGATCGTATGGATAATCAGAGGCTTTTTCCCAGGGCTGAAATGGTTGCCACAGGAGGACACAGGTTTAAGGTGCTGGGGAGTAGGTACAGAGGAGATGTCAGGGGTAAGTTTTTTACTCAGAGAGTGGTGAGTGTGTAGAATGGGCTGCCGGCAACGGTGGTGGAGGCAAATATGATAGGGTCTTTTAAGAGACCTTTTGGATAGGTACATGGAGCTTAGAAAAATAGAGGGCTATGAGTAAGCCTAGTAATTTCTAAGGTAGGGACATGTTCGGCACAACTTTGTGGGCAGAAGGGCCTGTATTGTGCTGTAGGTTTTCTATGTTTCTATGTTTTTTCTATGCTACTAATGTCATCCCTCACCTGGTGACTAACTGAGGTTGATATATACCCTCACCAGTTATGATCATAAATAACAGAGACTTGAGTTTCCAACCACTTTCATTAAACCAATCTCTTTAGTTCATTTGCCAGTAAAACCCTGATACTTTGCAATTGCAGACTTCAGTCTTGATTATTTCAATGCATCTCTCCTCTCCGTTTGCCTGTTCTCCCCCTCCACCCACCCATCCCACCAACCCCCCTTCACCCATCCCACCAACCCCCCTCCACCCATCCCACCAACCCCCCTCCACCCACCCATCCCACCAACCCCCCTTCACCCATCCCACCAACCACCCCTCCACCCATCCCACCAACCCCCCTCCACCCATCCCACCAACCCCCCTCCACCCACCCATCCCACCAACCCCCCTCCACCCACCCATCCCACCAACCCCCCTTCACCCATCCCACCAACCACCCCTCCACCCATCCCACCAACCCCCCTCCACCCATCCCACCAACCCCCCTCCACCCACCCATCCCACCAACCCCCCTCCACCCACCCATCCCACCAACCCCCCTCCACCCACCCATCCCACCAACCCCCCTTCACCCATCCCACCAACCACCCCTCCACCCATCCCACCAACCCCCCTCCACCCATCCCGCCAACCCCCCTCCACCCATCCCGCCAACCCCCCTCCACCCACCCATCCCACCAACCCCCCTCCACCCATCCCACCAACCCCCCTCCACCCATCCCACCAACCCCCCTCCACCCACCCATCCCACCAACCCCCCTCCACCCATCCCACCAACCCCCCTCCACCCATCCCACCAACCCCCCTCCACCCATCCCACCAACCCCCCTCCACCCATCCCACCAACCCCCCTCCACCCATCCCACCAACCCCCCTCCACCCATCCCACCAACCCCCCTCCACCCATCCCACCAACCCCCCTCCACCCACCCATCCCACCAACCCCCCTCCACCCATCCCACCAACCCCCCTCCACCCATCCCACCAACCCCCCTCCACCCATCCCACCAACCCCCCTCCACCCATCCCACCAACCCCCCTCCACCCATCCCACCAACCCCCCTCCACCCATCCCACCAACCATCCACCCACCCATCCCACCAACCACCCTCCACCCATCCCACCAACCCCCCTCCACCCATCCCACCAACCATCCCCCTTCACCCCCTTCTCCTCCAACCCTCCATCCCCCTTCACCCCCTTCTCCTCCAACCCTCCCTCCCCCTTCACCCCCTTCCCCTCCAACCCTCCATCCCCCTTCACCCCCTTCCCCTCCAACCCTCCATCCCCCTTCACCCCCTTCTCCTCCAACCCTCCATCCCCCTTCACCCCCTTCCCCTCCAACCCTCCATCCCCCTTCACCCCCTTCTCCTCCAACCCTCCATCCCCCTTCACCCCCTTCTCCTCCAACCCTCCATCCCCCTTCACCCCCTTCTCCTCCAACCCTCCATCCCCCTTCACCCCCTTCTCCTCCAACCCTCCATCCCCCTTCACCCCCTTCTCCTCCAACCCTCCATCCCCCTTCACCCCCTTCCCCTCCAACCCTCCCTCACTGATTGTCCAGACTCTGCTACATAGTGATTATTTTATGACCCGGTTTCATTCACTCAACCTCCCTAAACTCGCAGCTAACTAATCCATTCAGCCCTCTCCACTCCTTATCATTGTAATCATATTCAGTCCTACAGTCCTCTAAGATATCCTCCAATGTTGAAGCAGAAATTGTTTCCCACTGGGAGCCTAGTCTTTAGCTGCTAACTCCTCTAAGCTCTGGAATTCTCACTCAAAATCTCCGAGTCTCTCTATTTTTCTTTTCTCTTTTGTGACACTCTATAAAATCTTTCATCCCTGAAAGGATGTCAGGGTTAACGTGTGGCCTAGAGTTTAATTTTGCACAATGGCATTCCCTCAAGGCAACATATCATTGAACTGGATTAATGCTACTGTAATGCTGAAAATAACAATAACCAACAGTATCACAGTCCGGTTTGCCAAGAATAGAATTCTAGTCACTATTCAGTAAAGTATGAATAATGTGTAGTCATTTTAATAAAAAAATCCAATCAAATAAAAAAGAGACTAAATGCAATATTACATTAGTTAACAAGGTCATTGAATCATTAAAGGGAGAAAAGTTTTGGTTGCAGTTGCTGCTTTGAAACTGTGGGCAGCATTTGCTGTGATGAATACCAGGGCTTGGTCTAAAACAGCAGAAGCCTTGAATGCTTCTTAAAAGATCTGAATTCATTCAAAACTTTTCTGTGTTGCCTAGACACCAGAAATTCTTTTAATCAAATACCTGAAGCAGAGCTGCGGCTGGTGTCCAAGTGCTTATGAAAGGGTTTCTGTTCACTGGTGTTGTCACAAACTTTTTCCATATGCTTCAGAGCAGGGTCCTGATTTGGTGTTTCAACAGACATTAATGTAGTTCCCTGGATAGCAATTCATTGTGTGTGCAAAACCGCCAATCATTTTGGCTCATTATTTTTCTAAAATACTTGTGTGTTCTCAAAGATAATGTTTTTAGTACTTTCATTAATGGACTATAGCTGTTAAACAGATCATGACCAGTAAATTTTATATTAAATACTCTTTATATTATTAGTGTAACAAGATATAAATGCAGTTGTCTCCAGAACTCTGATACTCACACCCATTACTCTTGCACTTTCTGACTATTTTGGTGCCTTGTTAGTTCCAGACTCTTACAATTGTTTTTAGTTCCTCTATGGTCTTGTCCCTTTTTATCCCTGTAATCTTCCTTAGCTCTATAAGCTATGGAGATTTTTAAAAATAGTTTCAATACAGGATATGTGTCATCCTGACAGTGCTGGTGTTAAATGCCCAACCCTAATTTTCCTTCAAAATATGGTGGTGTATCACTATCTTGGAGTACTGCAGACTTTGTACTGAAAGCAGGTCTATGCTGCTGTTAGATAGTTAAATCCTGGATCAAGATCCTACAAGGAAAAGGTGTTTGTGTACTTTCAATCCAGAAGTATTGTAGGAAAGGAGATGAGCTCTGGACATGGATCAACACATTGAATTAGGGTATTATACCCATTAGTGAGACATGGTTGCAGAAGGGGCAGGGGGGGCAGGTCAGCTTTCTGAGGTTTCATTGTTTTTGTTGTGACAGAGCGGGAGGGATTAAAGGAGGAGGGGTGGCATTACTAGTCAGGGAAAATGTCACGGCAGTGCTCAGTCAGGACAGACTGGAGAATTCATCTAGTGGGGCTTTACAGGTGAAACTGAGAAATAAGGAAAGTATGACCAAGTTAATGGGGCTACAGTATTGACCACTCAACAGTCCACGAGATTTAGAGGAATACATTTCTGGAGAGATTGCCCGCTGTTGCAACAAACATAAGGTTGTTGTAGGAGGTGATTTTAACTTTCCACGTATCGACTGGGACTGCCATACTGTAAAAGAACTAGATGGGAAAAGAGTTTGTCAAATGCTTTCAGGAAAGTTTCCTTAATCAGTACATTGAAGTTCCAACAAGAGGGTGTGTGTTACTTGATCTGCTATGAGGGAATGAGACAGAGCAGGTGACAGAGGTTTGTGGAGGGAACACTTTGCATCTAGTAATCATAATGTCATTAATTTCAAATTAAATATGGCAAAAGATAGGTCTGGTCTGCGGGTTGAGATTCTAAACTGGAGAAAGGCCAAATTTGATAGTATCAGAAAGGATCTGGCAAGTGTGGATAGGGACAAGGCTGTTTTCTGGCAAAGGTGTACTTAGTAAGTGTGAGCCCTTCAAAAGTGAAAGCTTGTATGTGCCTGTTGGAATAAAATGTAAAGATAACAGGTTTAGAGAGCCTTGGTTTTCAATTAATTTTGAGGCCCTGGTTTAGAAAAAGATGGGGTGCATTGCAGGTAGGTACAAATGAGAGATTTTATGGAATACAAGAAATGCAAGTGACCACCTAAGAAAGAAATCAGGAGGGCTAAAAGAAGGCATGACCGTGCCCTAGTAGATGAGGTGAAGGAAAATCCTAAGGGATTCTACAGATACGTTAAGAGCAAAAGAATTGTAAAGGACAAAATTGGTCCTCGAGCAGATCAGAATAGTCGTAGAAACATTTTGAATTGAAAGGCATGGACAGAGTGGATGTGGCAAAGTTGTTTCCCATGGTGGGGGAGTCTAGTGTGCGAGGACATGACTTGAGGGTTGCAGGGCGCCCATTCAGAACAGAGATGCAAAAAAAAATTTTTAGCCAGAGGGTGGTGAATCTATGGAATTTGTTGCCACGGGCAGCAGTGGAGGCCAAGTCATTGGGTGTATTTAAGGCAGAGATTGATAGGTATCTGAGTAGTCAGGGCATCAAAGGTTATGGTGAGAAGGAGGGGAATGAGGCTAGAGGGGAGATTGGATCAGCTCATGATGAAATGGGGGAGCAGACTCGATGGGCCAAATGGCCGACTTCTGCTCCTTTGTCTTACGGTCTTATGGTCTAGTCATCTGTGCAGGGAGCCCAAAAAAGATGGGGGAGATCTTAAATGGATTTTTTTGCATCTGTATTTTCTGAGAAGATGGACACAGAGTCTCTAGAAATGAGGCAAAGCTGTGGCGGGGTAACGGACCCTATACAGATTACAGAGGAGACAGTGTATGCTGTCATGAGGCAAATTAGGGTGTACAGGAGTTGTATAAGACATTGGTTCGACCTAATATAGAGTATTGTGTACAGTTTTTGCCATGGCCTACAGGAAAGATGTAATAAGGTTGAAAGAGTACAGAGAAAATTTACAAGGATGTTGCTGAGACTGGAGGACCTCTGTTATAATGAAAGATTGAATAGGTTAGGACTTTATTCCTTGGAACATAGAAGATTGAGGGAAGATTTGATAGAAATATCCAAAATTATGAGGGGTAGAGATAGGGTAAGTGCAAGCAGGCTTTTTCCACTGAGGTTCGGTAGGACTACAACCTGAGGTCACGGGTTAAGGGTGAAAGGTGAGAAGTTTAAGGAGAACACGAGGAAATCACAAGCAAGAGAAAATCTGCAGATGCTGAAAATCCAAGGAACACACACAAAATACTGGAGGAACTCAACAGGCCAGGCAGCATCTGTGGAAAGAAGTACAGTTGATTTTTCAGGCTAAAACCATTATCTCCGTCCTGCCGAAGGGTTCTGGCCCGAAACATCAACTGTACTTTTTTCCATAGATGCTTCTTGGCCAGCTGGAATATCATCAAATAAAAACTAACACCACATCATACTACAAAATATTAGGATACATGACCTTAGTCAAAGTAATAGATTTTAAAGTATATTCCTTCAGAGGAGAGAACCTGATGACAAAGCTGTCAATTGATTAAATTCGGAGATGTCCAAGATGCTGGAATTGTAGGGCAGATATCTCTTTGAGGAGCAAAGATATCTTTATATTACAACATTTACTAAATAGTTGTATTCATTAAAACCTTTGTGGATGAGTGTGTCCCTACAAAGACTTACTGTACATTCCCAAGCCAAAAGCCATGGACGAACCAGGAGGTACATTGTCTACTGAAGGCTAGATCTGTGGCATTTAAATCTAGTGACTCAAATCTGTACCAGAAAACCAGGTATGATTTGTGGAGGGCCATTTCAGGGGTGAAGAGCCAATCTTGAATAAGGTTGGAGGTGACATCAGGTGTACAACACTCTGGCAGTGTTTGGAAGACATTATTTCCTACAAAGCGAAATCCAATAGCATGAATAGCAACGATGAGTTCATCTGGTAGTGAAGCAATGCCTTCTATGCCTGCTTTGAAAGGGAGAATATAATTACAGCTGTAAAGATTCCAGCTGCACTTGATGACCCTTGATCTCTGTCTCAGAGGCCAATGTTAGGCTGTCTTTAAAGAGGTGAACCCTCGCAAGGTGGAAGGTCCCAGTGGAGTACCTGGTAAGGCTCTGAAAACCCGTGCCAACCAGCTGGCGGGAGTATTCAAAGACATTTTCAACCTATCACTGCTACGGGCGTAGTTCCCACTTCAAAAAGGCAACAATTATACCAGTGCCTAAGCAGAATAATGTGAGCTGTCTTAATGACTGTCACCCGGTGGCACTCGCATCTACAGTGATGAAATGCTTTGAGAGGTTGGTTGTAACTAGACTGAACTCCTACCACAGCAAGAACCTGGACCCACTGCAATTTGCCTACCGCCACAATAGGTCAACGGCAGAGGCAATCTCAATGGCTCTTCACACAGCCTTAGACCACCTGGACAACACAAACACCTATGTCAGGGTGCTGTTCATCGACCTTAGCTCAGCATTTAATACCATCATTCCCACAATCCTGATTGAGAAGTTGCAGAACCTGGGCCTCTGTACCTTCCTCTGCAATTGGATCCTCGACTTCCTAACCAGAAGACCACAATTTGTGCGGATTGGTGATAACATCTCCTCCTCGCTGATGTATCAAACTGATGCACCTCGAGTGTGTGCTTAGCCCACTGCTCTACTCTCTATATACACATGACTATGTGGCTAAGCATAGCTCAAATACCATCTATAAATCTGCTGATAATACAACCATTGTTGGTAGAATCTCAGGTGGTGACGAGAGGGCATACAGGAGTGAGATATGCCAACGAGTGGAGTGGTGTCACAACAACAACCTGGCACTCAACGTTAGTAAGACGAAAGAGCTGATTGTGAACTTCAGGAAGGGTAAGATGAAGGAGCACATACCAGTCCTCATAGAGGGATCAGAAGTGGAGAGAGTGAGCAGTTTCAAGTTCCTGGGTGTCAAGATCTCTGAGGATCTAACCTGGTCCTAACATATTGATGCAGTTATTAAGAAGGCAAGACAAATGACTATACTTCATTAGGAGTTTGAAGAGATTTGGTATGTCAACAAATACACTCAAAAGCTTCTATAGTTGTACCGTGGAGAACATTCTGACAGGCTGCATCACTGTCTGGTATGGGGGAGGGGGGTGCTACTGCACAGGACCGAAAGAAGCTGCAGAGGGTTGTAAATTTAGTTGACTCCATCTTGGGTACTAGCCTACAAAGTACCCAGGACATCTTCAAGGAGCGGTGTCTCAGAAAGGCAGCGTCCATTATTAAGGACCACCAGCATCCAGGGCATGCCCTTTTCTCGCTGATACTATCAGGTAGGAGGTACAGAAGCCTGAAGGCACACACTCAGTGATTCAGGAACAACTTCTTCCCCTCTACCATCCGATTCCTAAATTGACATTGAACCCATGAACACTACCTCACTTTTTAAGTATATATTATTTCTGTTTTTTGCACGATTTTTAATCTACTCAATATACGTATACTGTAATTAATTTGCTTATTTATTATTATTATTTTCTTTTTCTTCTATATTGCATTGAACTGCTGCTGCTAAGTTAACAGATTTCACAACATATGCTGGTGATAATAAACCTGTTTCTGATTCTGATATTAAATAGTTGTATTTACAGTGTTTCCTTCAATATTTTAATTAAATTTATTATAACACAAAAACTAAAATATAAGGTATTAATTTGACTGTTCCTAACCATTGTTGTGTGGTTTAGTTCCTACCATGGTCTGTGTTTAGTTTAACGGAATCTCATTGCTGGTTTTGGAAAACTAAACCACTGAAGTTCAGTAATCTTTCCCTCAGGGTGCATCGAGGGATTAATCTTCGAATCCTAGAGACCCAAACATTTTTGGAGAACTGACAACTCTAGCCAGAGCATATTCAATAGGAAGTCACAAAATGAATAAAATCAACAAAGGCCATAATCCTCCTCCTTACAAGTTTGTTCCTAATGGAAGCAAAAACCAAACAAAAAACAGTGAAAGATTATCTGTGGGAGGCTTGTTGTGACATATACTCTACTTTTAGTAATGGTATCTATTTACGTATTCTCTCTGCTGTTCAGGTTTCATGCTGCTCTTTTTGCATTGTCTACCTCTTATTTGCTTCCCTCTCATGAACCAAGGAGCATTTATTTCCCTGTACATCAGTGGCAGCTAGTGTCAAGATAAATGAACAAAGTCTTTACCTGAAATATTAAATTTGTATTTCTTTCATTGAAGCTGCCTCAGCTGCTGAATATTTCTGGCAATTTCTGTTTTTTCTGCAAGCGAAGTTTGTATTCCCTAGAACATTGGAAGTGATGTGTTTTGTAAGAATTTTGAAAAACAAGATAGACTTGATCCATGGTGGGGAATTGATGACCAGGGACATTACAAAATGACTACTCAGTAAGGAAGTTAGGAAATACTTTGTTGCACAAAGACTGATTGAAGTCTGAAATTTTCTCCTGGAGAATTTGTTACTTAAGTTGGCAACTTAAAAACTGAAGGAAATTGATTTTTGCTAGACAAGATTACAAAGTGACATGGATCCTCACCAGGTGAGTTGAAGAGCGATTGCCTTATGCTTGTCTCACTGCTGTTGGGCGGCTGGGAACTTAAAAAGTTTCAAATGGACTATTTGAAGTTATGGTTTAGTTGACGCTGTGCCCCAAAAGTTACTATAAAAATAATTAGAATGCAAGAGTAGGATGCTTACACTCATTTGGGGTTTTGTTTGTACAAGAGTATTTACAATGGAAGGATATAGTCTCACTAATGATTTTGAAAAAATATGGAACTCTTTACACAGAGAATGCAAAGGAGTAGTCTTTTCAGGGAGCACTGCTTGTGGGTTTTTGAGGTTATGTTAAGTTTTAATGCACTGTTTTATATTTCAATGCTCAATTGAATTGGAGATGGGGAATGACAAGTCAGGGTTTCTAAGCCCTGTAGTCTTTGCAACTCCTACAGATGCATGATTTGGGTTTACAGTCACTGGCAACTTAACTCACCTTACTGGCAGCTATATAGAGTCATCGCATGCTCTCATGTAATTTTCCACAGATTATCAAATATTATTTGATAGATTGGTACTTCAATTGAGAAATAAAATATTTGAAGAAAGAAACTGCAATATGATGTATAATTTACACAGTAAAATTCCAAACAAACTTTAGAATGAATGCATTCAATGTTCAGACACACATCTTGTGAAATTGGATGCAAGTAAAATATACCGTCCAAATGAACTTCTGAAAGCATTGAATCGAACAGCAAAGAAATATGCTGATTATTTGCATAGCGCCAATTGTGCACATGATGCCAGAAAAACCAGGAGAGCTGCAGAAGGAAGATTGTGAAGATTTGCTAAAATTCTACCAGGAATAATGCATGAATTAAATTAGTACTGTCTAATCCAACAGGATAATTTACACACATAATGATGATAAGATAATTGATTGTGAACCTGCTCTTATCCACCCGAGTTCTACTATTTTTCTTAAATTGATCACTTTTCCTACATTTATATCAAATAATTGTTAGCACTGCCCTTCACTACATTAATTAGTTGCATAAAGAGTTCAGAATAGTTATTGAATGTCTTTATTATCCCTACACAATTATACTTCTTCCACTTAATCCCTTAAAATCTTTTCCTTAGTTTAACTTTTACTTTTTGTGTTAGACTGTACAATTGATTTCATATTCTTAACTAAATCGTCCCATATTCCTTTTTTGTTGTTGTTATAAGAAGATACTCCATAGCGGAATGATGGAAATGGGTGCCGAGCGGGAGAAGGAGATATTAGGAGAAATTATCAATGCTTGGGAATTGGGCTTGTATTGTACAAACAACACACACAAAATGCTAGAGGAACTCAGCAGGCCAGGCAGCATCTATGGGGGAGAAAGGTAACCAGTCGGCGTATCAGGCTGAGACTCTTCATCAGGATTGGTGAATGTGTTGGATACGGAGGCTCCTGGGGTGGCAGCAAAGGTCAACAGGAACTGTATCACTGTTAAGGCGGCGGGACAATGGGGTGAGTGCAGATGTTTGGGAAATGGAAAAGATGCGGGTGAGGGTAGCATCAATGGTGGAGGAAGGGAATCTTCATTCTTTGTAGAAGGAGGACATCTCTGGGGTCTTGGAAGGGAATGCTGCATCCAGGGAACATATGTGGTAGAACCGAAGGAAATAAGAAAAGGGAATAGCACTTTTACAGGAGACAGGGTGGGAAGAAGTATAGTCAAGATAACCATGGGAATCAGAAGGTTTATAAAAGATGTTGGTCAACAGCTTGTCTTCAGAGATGGGGACAGAGAGATCGAGAAAGTGAGGGAGGTGTCAGAAATGGACCAAGTGAGTTTAAGGGTGGGGTGGAAGTTAGAGGCAAAAGTTGATGAAATTGACAAGCTCAGCATGGGTGCAGGAAGCCACACATGTGCTGTGGAGGAAGATTTGGGGAGCATTACCGTGAGAGGCTTGGAATATGGACTGTTCTACACAGCTAGTGAAGAGGCAGGCTGAGCTGGGGCCCATGTACGTGCCCATAGCTACCCCTCAAGTTTGGAGAAAGTGGGGGGAGCTGAAGGAAAAATTCTATGAAACGTTTGTGGGTAAAATCAGGGTACCTTCTAGTTCTGGGTAGCTGTTCATGCCATGCCACATGGGTGCTATGACATTATGAGCTCCATGGAGCTCTGACCTCAGCATGGAGCACAATGGTCTATCTAGGCAAATTTCTGTGGAACAGAAAGAGATACAGCAGGTTGTTCAGCCTGTGTAAAGAGGAGAAAGGTGTAGCTTAACATTCTGTCATGTAGGACACGAACATTTCAGTAGATTGGGAGAAAGGATCAGCAAAGAAAAAAGGGTAAAGCTAGAAAATAATCGACTGTAATCAGAGTAACACACAAAATGCCGGAGGAACTCAGCAAGTCAGGCAGCACCTATGTCATGAAGTACACAGTCAATGTTTGGGCCAATACCCTTCCTAGAAAGGAAAAGGGAAGAGTTTCTTCCTTTCCAATCCTGATGAAGATTCTCAGCCCGAAATGTCGACTGTTTATTCCACTCCTGCTGAGTTTCTCCAGCATTTTGTGAGTGTTGCTCTGGATTTCCAGCATCCACAGAAACTCTTGTGTTTATGATTTACTGCTACGCTGCAATCAGAGAGAGGCACCAAAAGCAGGAAACCATGAGGGATCAGGATTACTTTTAGAGGTGATCGCAAAATGAGGGTGATTGTTCCTTTTTGTCAGTTTTCAGTGACAGCACTGTGTTACATAAATGCCATACAGTATTGGCTAGCGTTTATTATCTCACTCCCATGTTCTAGTTTCCACAAAGTAATGAATCTATGAATGTCTGTAATGTGTGGCAAATACAGAATAAATAAATGTCAGATATTTTTCAGCAAAGACTATTTTACACGATATATCGCATTTGGCGAGCTGAAAGTCAGGATTATGTTAAACATCACACTGTAAGCTAATTACATGTATTCTAAGCCCTGCCTTAAAGTTAGTGATGGAGCTTTTTGACAGCTTTGTTGTTCCAGGAATAATTGGTCAGGCATTCACTGTGGGTGGGGAAATTCCTCATTGCCAAAAACTATTGAATGATCATGATTCCTGACTGGAGCTTTGGGCACTGATTCTGTTCCCAAACCAAAGCAACAGCAGTAGCTAGGTGCAGGGGCACATCCGGTAATCTCTTGAAGTAAATAAGACTTTACAAAGCACTGGTGAGGCCTCATTTGGTGCATTGTGAGCAGTTTTAGGCCCCTTATCTTAGGAAGGATGTGCTGAAACTGGAGAGGGTTCAAAGGAAGTTCACAAAAACGATTCCAGGATTAAATGGCTTGTCATATGAAGAGCGTTTGATGACTTTCGGCCTGTATTCACTGGCATTTAGAAGAATGAGGGTTGACCTAATTGAAACCTATCAAATGGTGAAAAGTCTTGACAGAGTGGATGTGGAGAGGATGTTTCCTATGGTGGGAGTGTGTAAGCCTCAGAATGGAGGGGCGTCCTTTTTGATTGGCGATGACGAGGAGATTGTTCAGCCAGAGAGTGGTGAATCTGTGGAAGTATTTGCCACAGGCAGCTGTGGAGGCCAGGTCTTTGTATATATTTAAGGCAGAGGTTGATAGATTCTTGATTGGTCAGGGCATGAAGGGATACAGGGAGAAGGCAAGAGATTGGGGCTGAGAGGAAAAAATGGATCAGCCATGATGAAATGGTGGAGCAGAATTGATGGGCCGAATGGCCTAATCCTGCTCAAATGTCTTATGGTCTAAGACTGTAACTGACCTAGCATTCACAAAGAGGAAATACAGTACTGTACCTTGGATTTTTAAAATTTAGTTTCAGATGTATGGCTCTAGAGAGCCCTGATTTCAACATCGTTGAAGCTGACTGGGATTACCTGGAGAAACAGAAGCAAGCGAGACAGCCAAAGTTTACGGAACTGTGGCAAATTCTCTAAGATGCTTGGAACAACTTACCGGTCAATTTTCTTATAAAATTGCACAATGGTGTACCTAAGAGAATTGATGCAGTTGTAGGGCAAAGTGTGGTCATACCAAATATTGATTTAGTTTAGGTTTTTTTTACCATTAACTGCTCTTTATAGTTTTTTTGTATTTAAAAGCTTTTCATTATTTTTGAAAGCATTTTGCTTTACAGAATGTTTTACATGTGCCTAAGACAGTACTGTAGATGAACATGTTTGCACTTGCCCAATGTGTTCTCCTTATGATATTCTACAGTGGTGCTGGAGGAAAGACTACTACTTCAAAATAACTACTTATCTGTAGAAAGCACTTAATAATGAAATATCCAAATTTCATTCATGCAAAAATTAACCATATAGATATTCTTCCATTTAAAGAAAAAATCGCATTCCTGAAAAAATATTGCATTAAAGGGAAATTTACAAGTTGAAAAGGCATTTTCTCATGAGTTTTAATGTGAAGCCTTGGTTGCTTTCTACGGTTCAGTATTCTCTGTTAAAGAAAATCCAAATACTTAAAATTCACCGGGAATATAAACTTTTTAAAAACATAGAATATCATAAAGCATACTGGCATTTTTCCCCCAAAAAATCCAAAAATCAAACAATTTTACTTTAAAGAAATGCCTGAATTACCAAACCGTGAAGAGAGAAGAGCTGAAGGTGGTGATTGTCACCTGTGCCTGCAAGCTTGGTTTTGATGATGTAGTTGAAGAAACGCCACGGGCTGGAATGATCTAAGTGAAGTGTACCAATGTTTTTGGACTGAAATGGATAAAGTCCCTGACACTGAGGATAGAACCAGAGAGAAAGGAGGTGTAGGGGAGGCCTGAGCTGGAAGAGTAGAGGGCTAATATATGATGTAAATGTAGAAGAGAAAGGGCCATAGAGAGATTTGTAAATAAAATCAAGAAACAATATTGTAAGTAGTATCATGAAACAAAATCTAAACAATTACATTTATCGAGAAAAGTCAGACTTTTTCTCTACAAATGAGAAGGTTGTGAAATGTACAGATAATGTCTTGTAAGGTTAAAAAAGTATTTGATAGGGTGGAACCTGTCAAGGATCCATGGAGCACCCACATGCAAAGTAAGGGCCCATATTCTTATATTGGTCTGCAATAGATCTAAAGGACTATGCAAGAGAAATGTTTACTCTGCTGGTGGTTAGAATGTGGAATATTGAGGCCAGTATCATAGAGATATTTAAAAGGAGGCTAAATAATGTTGCTATGTTGTTTAAGAAAGGCTATAAGAATAAGCCAGGAAATTATAGGCTTATGAGCGTGTAAATTATTGGAAGGTATTCTGTGGTTCAGGATGTGTAAGTATTTGGATAGACAGGCCAGATTAGGGATAGTCAACATGGCTTCTGTGAATGGTAGATCATGTCTAATAGATCTTAAATAGTTTTTTTTAAGAGGTTGCCAAGACAATTGATGAAGAAAAGACAGTGGATGTTGACCATGTGGACTTTAGAAAGGTCTTTGTCAAAGTCCCACATAGGAGGCTAGTTTGGAAGATCAAGCACAAGAGATTCTGCAGGTGCTCGAAATCCAGAGTAACACACACAAAATACAGGAGGAACTCAGCAGGTCTGGCAGCATCTCTGGAGAGGAGTAATGAGTTGATGTTTCAGGCCAAGATCCTTCATACATTTCTCCAACATTCTGTGTGTGTTATTCCAGAAGAATAATATGCTTGGCATTCAGAAAGAAGTAGCTAATTGGATCCAACTTTGGCTTTGTGGGAGAAGCCAGAGAGTGGTAGTAGAGGGTTGCCTCTCTGACTGGAGGCCTGTGACTAGTGGTGTGCCTCTGGGAATGGTGCTGGGTCCTGTGTTGTTTGGCATCTGTCATTAATGATTTAGATGATAAGGCAGTAAACTAGATCAGCAAATGTGTGGATGATGCCAAAATTGTGAGCATCATGAACAGTGAGGAAGGCATTCAAAGCTTGCAACGTGATCTTCTCCAGGTGGGAAAATGGCAGATGGAGTTTAATGCAGGGAAGTGTGAGGTGCTTCTGCTGAGGTAAGACTTTCATATTGAATGATAGAGCACTGAACAGTGTCGTAGAACAGAGGGATCTGGGAATACAGATCCATTGCAGGTAGACAGGGTTAGAAAAAGGCACATCAGCCATAATAAATCAAGGAACTGAGTACAGGATTAATCCGGGAAATTATAGGCCAGTAAGTTTGACGTTGGTAGTAGGTAAATTATTGGAAGGAGTACTAAGAGATAGGATCTACAAGTATTTGGATAGACAGGGACTTAGTATGGAGAGTCAACACGGCTTTGTGCATGGTAAGTCATGTTTAACAAATCTATTAGAGTTTTTCGAGGAGGTTACAAGGAAAGTGGGTGAAGGGAAGGCAGTGGATGTTGTCTACATGGACTTCAGTAAGGCCTTTGACAAGGTCCCCCATGGGAGGTTAGTTAGGAAGATTCAGTCGCTAGGTATACATGATGAGGTAGTAAATTGGATTAGACATTGGCTCAATGGGAGAAGTCAGAGAGTGGTAGTGGAGGATTGCTTCTCTGAGTGGAGTCCTGTGACTAGTGGTGTGCCACAGGGATCTGTGCTGGGTCCATTGTTATTTGTCATCTATATCAATGATCTGGATGATAATGTGGTAAATTGGATCAGCAAACTTGCTGATGATACAAAGATTGGAGGTGTAGTGGTCAGTGAGGAAGGTTTTCAAAGCTTGCAGAGGGATCTGGACCAGCTGGAAAATGGGCTGAAAAATGGCAGATTGAGTTTAATACATACAAGTGTGAGGTATTGCACTTTGGAAGGAAAAACCAAGGTAGAACATACAAGGTAAATGGTAGGGCACTGAGGAGTGCAGTAGAACAGAGGGATCTAGGAATACAGATACAAAATTCCTTAAAAGTGGTGTCACAAGTAGATAGGGTAGAAAAGAGAGCTTTTGGTGCATTGGCCTTCATAAATCAAAGTATTGAGTATAAGAGTTGGTAAGTTATGGTGAGGTTGTGTAAGGCATTGGTGAGGCCTAATTTGGAGTATTGTGTGCAGTTTTGGTCACCGAATTACAGGAAGGATATTAATAAGGTTGAAAGAATGCAGAGAACATTTACGAGGATGTTGTCGGGACTTGAGAAACTGAGTTACAGAGAAAGGTTGAATAGGTTAGGACTTTATTCCCTGGAGCATAGAAGAATGAGGAGAGACCTGATAGAGGTATATAAAATTATGATGGGTATAGATAGAGTGAATGAAAGCAGGCTTTTTCCACTGAGGCTAGGGGAGAAAAAAACCAGAGGACATGGGTTAAGGGTGAAGGGGGAAAAGTTTAAAGGGAGCATTGGGGGGGGGCTTTATCACACAGAGAGTGGTGGGGGTGTGGAATGAGCTGTCAGATGAAGTGATAAATGTGGGCTCACTTTTAACCTTTAAGAAAAACTTGAACAGGTACATGGATGAGAGGTGTATGGAGGGATATGGTCCAGGTGCAGGTCAGTGGGACTAGGCAGAAAGATGGTTCGGCACAGCCAAGAAGGGCCAAAAGGCCTGTTTCTGTGCTGTCATGTTCTATGGTTGTAGGATTTGGGATGTTATGTTGAAGTTGGTGAAGTGGAATTTAGAGTATTGTGTGCAGATATGGTCACCTACCTACAGGAAAAGTATCAGCAAGCTTGAAAAAGTGCAGGAAAAAATTACACAGATGTTGCAGGGACTTGAGGACTTGCATTACATGGAAAAGTTGAATAGCTTAGGACTTTATCTCCTGGATTGCCAAGGAATGAGAGGAGTACAAAATTATGACGGGAATCAAAAGGGTGAACGTATACAGGATTTATCCCCTCAGGTTGGGTGAACTAGAACTAGTGTTCATAGGTTTTGAGTGAAAGGTGCAATATTAGGCAGAATAATAGCTTGGCTTGGACTGGAAGGGCCAAAGGGCCTACTTCTGTGCTATAGTGTTCTATAACTCCATCAGGAGAACCTGGGAGCAAACTTCTTCAGAGAGTCGTGTGAGTGTGGAACGAACTGCCAACAGAAGTGGTAGGTACGGGTTCAGTTGTAACATTTAAGATAAGTTTGGATAGGTACATGATAAGAATGGTTTGGAGGTCTGTGGTTCAGGTGCAGGCAGATGAGAATAGGCAGAAGGCTAGGTTGGCATAGACTAGATGGGCTGAAGAACCCATCTTTGCTGTAGTGTTCCTTGATTTAATGTCTCTATAAACATTAGAATGAGAAGGGTAGTGGATGGATCTATTGATGGATTTATATGCTAAAGGATCAAAGGAGAATAATGTAGACCATAATTGGCAAAAATCTATTGTGTCCTGGTTCTGATTTTATGTGTTATTTACTGCGTATTAATCAGGATTCTTCAGTAATGCTTTGTGAAAATAAGGTCACAGTAAAGGCTTGTGAAAGGGGATATTTTGTTAAAATTTTGCATTAGTCACAACCTGTAAATGCCAAATATTGAGACCTGTGGAATGCACTCTTGGTCAGAGAAGAAGTCACAAATAAAATAATTGCTGTCTTCATTGCCACAGAGTAGAGTAGATTCAAACTAGGACACTGTCAAAGTTGGTCGAAGTGATCTTGAGTGTCATTCACAAGAGGTTTCAGGAAAACAGTAAGGATTGATAGAGCACCTTCATCACATCCTTGGTGCTGTGATCTGGGTAAAAGAGATTCAAAGTAGGAAAGACGTGAGAAATTCAAAAATTTAGGGAAGTAAGTGGACAGTGTATACAGAAATAGACAGTAGAATTGGAAGGGTATTTCTGATGTTAATGAAAGTAGATGAAGTGTGCCAAGATAGCCTGAGGATGAGCTATTTCAGGAGGGCTGATAATTATTCAATATAAACTAGCATTGGGAAGAGGTTGTAGGGGCTTTTAGGAAATATGAGACAAAATGATCGAGGACAGTGATTTCAGGGGAAGATGCCAGGATTTCTGTTGTGTTGTTAAGAGCATGAAGTACAGGACTACGGTAGTACCAACACACACAAATCACTGGTCGGCTGTCTTCTGAGACCCTTTTGAGAGGAAGTGAAAAGGAGAGACTTATATGATACTATGGGTAAGTGCTGTTAATTATGGATAGGGACTATAATAATTAGTTTGCAGGTAGAATGGAAAAGGTTGAGTAATCAATAGGATTCAAGATTGTTTAATGTCATTTCCAGTACACAAGTGTAAAGGTGCACAAAAGAATTGGATCTGATGCAGCACAAAGAAACACAATAAGATAAAGAACACAATAATAAAAAACAGAATAAATATAAATACGTAAGAAAGCTTATAGATTGATTGTATGTCCATAAAGTGATGCTAGGCACAGGAATTTCTTTACATCAGGTGACTCTGACAGGAAGTGATAAAGTAGAGGTGGTTGGGGAGGTGTTGATCAGCCTCACTGCTTGGGGAAGGTAACTGTCCTTGAATCTGGTGGTTCTGGCATGGCTGCTACGTGGCCTCCTCCCTGATGGGAGTGGGACAAATAGTCCATGAGCACTGTGGGTGGAATCCTTCATGATGTTACTGGCCCTTTTCCAGCACCTTTGTGCATACACATCCTTAATGGCAGGTAGGCTTCTGCCTGCGATGTATGGGCAGTTTTGGCTGCCCGTTGTGGAGCATCCTGCCTGCCACAGTATGGTTTCCATGCCAAACAATGAAGCAGCTTGTTAGGATGCTCTCTACTAATACTCAGAATTGGGCTGGAATTTATAGTGGTGATGTAGAAAAGTTCTCTTCACGATTGTTAAATTGTTTGCTGGAGCAAGTATTTAAGATCATCAGCATGGAATCCTCTACCAGAAACAGAATCTAGAAAGCCTTACAGTGGATATTTGCAAATAAACAGTTGAAATGAGACTTTGCCACAGCAACGCGCACAAAATGCTGAAGGAACTCAGCAGGCCAGGCAGCATCTAGGGAAAGAGTACGGTCAACATTTTGGGAGGAACTGGGGTCCTGCTTGAAGGGTTTCAGCCTGAAACGTTGACTGTACTCTTTTCCATAGATGCTGCCTGGCTTGCTGAGTTCCTCCAGCATTTTGTGTGTGTTGCTGGGATTTCCAGCATCTGCAGATTTTCCCTTCTCTGCCAAAGCAGTTCTCTGAGGAATAGGGCAAAGTGAAGAGCCCTGTGAGAAATCTGGAAAAGACACAGAATGTGCTGTATCCCTCCATTCAGCCTTCTACTGTACGGTAATCCTTAGAATTAGGTTTTAAAGTTACTAATGAAACAAAAGAACATCATGCAGATGAACAAAGAAGTAGACCTGTGATGAGTGTACAAGGAGGGTTTGTATTTGAATGGAGAAGGAGGGTCTTCAGATCATCTGTTCAAAGGAAGCTTCATGTTATTAAGATTTCTCATTGCTACCTGCATGGTTTGTTTCCAGCATGGGCGTACTGCTTTGCATTTGGCTGCTTACAAAGGGCACATTGATGTTGTACGAATTCTCCTGAAAGCAAGTTGTGATCTGGACATTCAGGATGATGTAAGTGACTACACTCTCTGCATTAGACTTTCTCATTTCTCACCTTTACTTTCGCACACTCTTCATGGTCAAGATTGTTTGGGCAGCAATTGCTGCAATCTCAGAAAATAATTAAGTGTTCTTAAATTGTCAAAGCCAGGATATTTTATATTGTAAGCTTCTGTTGTGAATGATTTTTAATGCACCCGCTTTCCCTGTGGGCTTTAATAATTGAATAGACGTTACCTTTGCTCATGTAGCAGCTATATGCGGTGGGGCAGTAGTGAAGAAGCTGGGGTTGCACAAGAATATGTCACAGTTCATTTACAGTAAACCTGTGTACATCGGACTTTGCAACACACTTTACGTTCACTTCAAAAACATGTTACTCATTGGAATAATTTCTTTTTTAATGAACCCACTGAGTTTAAAGGGAGCTCAGGAAACAAGGCCCCGATAAATTTAAAGGGAACATGATAAACAGAGTCGGGTAAGCTTCAAGGGAACAAAACCAGCCAAGTTTAAAGGGAGCATGTGAACCACAATTTTGGTGAGTGGAATGGGGAGTGTGGGAGTTCCAGCAATTGCATCGGAACTGAAGCCTGCACAAGTGGATGGGGAGCATGATAGTCACCACGTCATGAGCCGGATGCCAAACCGTTGGATTTCTGACTAGTCAGATACAGCAGCTTTACTATATTGGATTTAATTTTAGTGTTTGCTGTTGTTTAATTCCTGAGGCCGAGTCCCTGGATGTTGTACCTTGCCTTAACTCTTTGAAAAAATGTATTTGAAATAATAAGTAGCTTGTAATTTGCAGATTGCAGGTTTTCATTGTATCTGAGTTGCAGAGTCCAGAGGCATTCACAGTGTTCAGATTTGACGTTACATTACAGCTATCAAATTGAAAAGACGTCCTCCTCAATCGTATTCACAGACAATAGTCATTCAATTTTGAAAGAAAATCCACTTTTTCTGGATGCCTCTACCAGACAGACTACGATACCTTTTCCAAAGCTGCACTAGGCTTTACAAGCTCGTATGTTTTTAAAAAAATCTGAAATGTGTTTTAATAAAGCATTTGTGTTTAATTTCAAACTAATCATTATATAGCCATGAAGATTAATAATTAAAAACATTTCACCAGATTATGATAGATATATGTTTATCTTTTTGATAAAAATGTATTTTTAAAACCATTCTGCCTGTGCCACACGCCAGTGTGGGTAAGAATAGGATGATTTGGTAGATGAATGTGTGGCTGAGGAACCGGTGCAGGGGGCAAGGGTTCAGATTTATGGATCATTGCAAGCTGTTCTGGGGAAGGTACAATCTGTACCAAAGGGACGGGTTACACCTGAACCAGAGGAGGACCAATATCCATGCGGGCAGATTTGCTCGAGCTGTTCGGGAGGGTTTAAATTAATTTGGCAGGGGGATGGGAACTGGAGTGATATCGCTGAGGTTGAGGTAGTTGATTTACAGACGCAGTGTGTAGTGAGACTACTAGCAAAGAGAAACTGATGATAGGGCAAAATTGCAGTCAATAGGATGAGTTGCAACGTAAAAGGCAGGCAAAATTAAAAAGGCTGAGTACGGGACTGAAGGAGTTATGTTGGAATGCACACAGTATATGGAATAAGGTAGGTGATCTTGTAGCACAGTTACAGAGTGGCATGTATGACGTTGTGGGCATCACTGAATCGTGGCTGAAAGAAGATTATAACCGGGAGCTTAACATCCAAGGATACACATTGTATCAAAAGGACAGTCAGGTAGGCAGAGGGGGTTGGCATGGCTCTGTTGGTAAAAATTGAAATCCAATCGTGAGAAAGAGGTGACATAGGATCAAGGGGTGTTGAATTGTTGTGGATAAAGCTAAGGAACTGCAAGGGTAAAAAGACCCTGATGAGAGATGTATACAGACCCTCAAACAGTAGTAAAGATGTAGTCTACAGATTATAACAGGAGATGGAAAATGCATGTCAAAAGACCAATGTTACAAAATTCATGGGGGATTTTAGTGTGGAGGTAGATTGGGAAAATTAGTTTGGTGCTGGATACAAAGAGGAGAAATTTCTAGAATGGCTCCGAGATGGCTTTTTAGAGCAGCTCATGGTTGAGCCCAGTAGTAGCTATGCTGATTAGGTATTGTGCAATGAGCCAGAATTGATTAGAGAGTTTAATGTAAAGGACCCCTTAGAGGTAAGTGATCATAATATGATAAAATTCACCCTGCAATTTGAGAAGGAGAAGTTAAAGTCAGATATATCAGTATAATAACAGAATAAAGGGAATTACAGAGGCAGCATGAGAGAGAAGCTGGCCAAAACAGATTTGAAGGTTGAATAGGTTAGGACTTTATTCCCTGAAGCGTAGAAGAATGAGGGGAGATTTGATAGTGTATAAAATTATGATGGGTATAGATAGAGTGAATGCAAGCAGGCTTTTTCCACTGAGGCTAGGGGGGAGAAAAAAAAAAGGAGAACATGGGTTAAGGGTGAAGGGGGAAAAGTTTAAAGGGAACATTAGGGGGAGCTTCTTCACACAGAGAGTGGTGGGAGTGTGGAATGAGCTGCCAGTTGAAGTGGTGAATGCAGGCTCACTTTTAACATTTAAGAAAAACTTGGACAGGTACATGGATGAGAGGGGTATGGAGGGATATGGTCTAGGTGTAGGTCAGTGGGACTAGGGAGAAAAATGGTTCAGCACAGCCAAGAAGGGCCAAAAGGCCTGTTTCTGTGCTGTAATGTTCTATGGTGCTATGGAAAGGAACACTAGCAGGGATGATGGCAGAGCAGCAATGGCTGGAATTTCAGGGAGCAATTCAGAAGGTGCAGGATATATACATCCCAAAATGGAAGAAGTATTCCAAAGGCAAGATTTCGCAACCTTGGCTGACAAGGGACGTCAAAGCCAACATAAAAGTGAAAGAGCAAAAATTAGTGGGGTTTGGGCCAACAGAAGGCAACTAAAAAAAAACATGAAGGAAAAGATGGAATATGAAAGTAAGTTGACCAATAATATTAAAGAGGATACTAAAAGTTTCTTCATTTACATAAAGTATAAAAGAGGCGAGAGTGGATCTTGCTTCACTGGAAAAAGGTGCTGGGGAGGTAGTAATAGGGGAAAAGGAAATGGCAAACAAACTGAATTAAGTATTTTGCATCAGTCTTCACTATGGAAGACACTAACAGTACATTGGAAATTCCAGGTGTCGGGTCATGAAGTGTGTGAAGTTACCAGTAGCAGAGAGAAGGTTCTTGGGAAACTGAAAGGTCTGAAAGTAGATAAGTCACCTGGATCAAATGGTATACACCCCAGGGTTCTGTAGCGGCATTAGTAATAATCTTTCAAGAATCAATTGGTTCCTGGGGACTGGAAATTTTGAAATGTTACTCCCCTCTTCAAGAGGAGAGAGAGGCAGAAGTCTAACCTCTGTGGTTGGGAAGATGTTTGAGTAAATTGTTGAAGATGTGGTTTCAGGGTTCTTGGAGGCACATGGTAAAATAGGTCATAGTCAGCATGGTTTCCTTAAGGGATAATCTTTCCTGACAAATTGCTTGAATTCTTTGAGGAAATAACAAGACAAAGGAGAACTGATTGATGTGTACTTGGATTTTCACAAAGCCTTTGACAAGATGCCACACATGAGGCTGCTTAACAAGTTAAGAACCAATGGTATTACAGGAAAGATACTAGCATGGATAGAGCATTAGCTGAAATGGCAGGTGGCAAAGAGTGGGAATAAAGGGAGCCTTTTTTGGTTGGCTCTCAGTGACTAGCGGTGTTCCACAGGGACTGTGTTGGGACTGCTTGTTCTTACGTTAAACATCAGTGATCTGGATGACGGAATTGATGACTTTGTGGCCAAGTTTGTGGACAATATGAAGATAGGTGGAGGGGCAGATAAATTTTGAGGCAAAAGAAGGATTTAGACAGATTAGGAGATGGATAAAGAAGTGGCAGATGGAATACAGTGTTGGGAAGTGAATGGTCATTACTTCCGTAGAAGAAATAAAAGGTTTGGCTATTTTTTCAAATGGAGAGAAAATTCAAAACTGAGTGGAAAGGGACTTGGGAGTCCTTGTGCAGGATTCTCTGAAGGTTAATTTGCAGGTTAACTCTGTGGTGAAGAAGGCAAATGTGATCTTAGCATTCATTTCAAGACAACTAAAATATAAAAGCAAGGAAGTAATATTGAGGCTTTATAAGGCCAAATGGCCTAATTCTGCTCCAATATTTAATGGTCTTATGGTCTTTAAACGATGGTTGCTATAGCACGGTTGGAAATTGCACACAGCAGATTCCATGATGGTAACCCATGATGATGTACACTTGGGATAACTACCTTGTCCTCCTTAGAAGTATTAATGTATGTGCCCTCTGTATGTTTAACAACATGAAGCTTTTTTTTTGCATGGTTGGTTACATTATATGCTTTGACGTGTACAGTTAACTTTGCATTTCTTTAAGGCATTTCATTCCACTTAGTTTTGACGTTGACCTTGCTTGCTTAACTATGTCTATTTAACTTTTAATCTCCCAGCATGCTTCACCAATCAGTTTCTTCAGAATTATAGAATATTACATTCACTATTCTGATCCAGTAGTATTCTACAACTATCAGGTGAATCTATATTTTTAATATGAATGGGATTGGAATTGTGGCTTGGTCATAGAAATAAATGCCATCTGAACAGTCATCTGGGTATTGGTTCACCAATACAACGTTGATGTTTCAGCACTGAGAACCAAGCGTGGAGCTGCAATTTTGACTTGGATCGAAATTATAAAAACTGGGAAACTAAGACAAAAAAATTGAATGAAATAAAAGAGTAATAAATATCCAGAGCATTCTGTGTTTATAAATCAGAATCAACTTTATTATCACTGTCTTATATGATGTGAAATTTGTTGTTTTGTAACAGCAGTACAGTATAGTAATATAAAGATTTTATATAACTATAATTGCAGAACTGTTAACTAGTGCAAACATAGGGCAGTCTTCACGGATTCATGAGCCATCAGAAATCTGAAGGTGAGAGGGGGAAGAAGCTCTTTCTGAATCATATGGTGATCCTTGCTATAGGCCTATTGAGCCACATTCCATTTCCTTTCTATCAGGGGCTAAAGATGCTTGCAAAGGAATTGTTTGGATTTAACATCTTTGCATTGTCTGTTGAAGTGTTACCAGGCAACTAATATTCCAGCAGTGTTAAATTCATCAACTGAATTCCTGCAGTTTTAAAGTGTTTTACTTTTGGTTTAGGAAAAAACAAAGTTTAGCCCAAATCAGACCTCTAGTGGCCTAAAATGGAATTGCCTTGAATTTTAAACCAATTGGATTTTTCTCTGGATAAAACAGATAATAGTTCTCCTCTGTTAACCAATCATCTAAGGTCTTATTTAATCCCCAATGATTTTTGTAATTGGCTAGTAATGATGCACACAGGTTGGTAGTTACATTTTGTTGAAAATATTTTCTTGTACAATCTCTCATAATTGAGGATGACTTGGTTGCATGCCAGTTTTGAGGTGGCTGATGAAGCCACATGCCTCACATGAGCAGAAGCTGCTTGATAGGTTGAATTGGTGGTATGGTAAATAGCATGCTTCTGCTATTTCAGAGTCTCTGGACAAAGAAACTCAATTCCATAATTTCACCACCCTCTGGCTAAAGAAATTTCTCCACATCTGTGTTTTGAATGGACACCCCTCTATCCTGAGGCTGTGCCCTCCAATCCTAGACTCTCCCACCATGGGAAACATTCTTTCCACATCTACTCTGTCTAGGCCTTTCAACTTTTGAAAAGTTTCAATGAGATTCCCCCTCAACCTTCTAAATTCCAGCGAGTACAGACCCAGAGCTATCAAACATTCCTCATATGATAATGCTTTCATTCCTGGAATCATCCTTGTGAACCTCCTCTAGACCCTCTCCAAATTCGGCACATCTTTTCTTTGATGAGGTGCCCAAAACTATTCACAATACTCAAGTTGAGGCCTCACTAGTGCCTTATAAACCCTTAGCATCGCATCCCTGCTCTTGTATTCTAGACCTTTTGAAATGAATGCTAATGTGCTATTTGCCTTCCTCTCCAGCTCAACCTGCAAGCTAACCTTTAGGTTGTTCTGCACAAGGACTGTCAAATCCCTTTGCATCTCAGAGTTTTAGATTTTCTCCCCATTTAGAAAATAATCTGCACTTTTTATTTCTTCTACCAAAGTGCATGACCATGCATTTGCCACTTTCTTGTGTTACGTTCCCCAGTAACCGGGTGACTTATCAGCAAAGATAGATAGGTCCGCTGAAGCCTGGTGCTACTATTTTCAAACGTTTTTTATTTATAAAGGGGCACAAACGTATGGTTAATACAAAACATTCAGATCATATACGTCGTCACAACTCAATCTAAAGCACAGGTATAGTAATAATCTGTGAGAAATAAGCTCTATTGTTGTCTAGGGGTAATGTAGATATATATTGTTTACTGGATATCTAAAAGTCTTTTGCGGTCACTGCAGTTCCACCAGCTGCCGTCGTTGTGGTGTCGCGTTGGTGCACTTTTGTTAGAAAGAGAGAGAGAGATGGGATTAAACAGTTACCCGTGGTTTTCCAACCTGGAGGAGTTCGGTTTGTCGGAGACTCGTTGGGGGGAATGAACGCTCATCTGTGGCCTCCCCTGTAGCTAAGCCGTTCTTCCGTTGTGGGGTCGCCAATCCCAGGCAAGGAAAAGACGCACACGAACCCCACCACCGGCTGTCGCTATCAAAACGCTGTCACAGGATCTCTAGCGTCTCTTCTGGTGCGTCTGGCGCCCCGCCTCGGCAGCCCACCTTTTATCTGGACTGGCAGGGTTGTAGATGTCCATCAGGGTGGGGGGGCGAGGCAATCCTTCCCCCATCACCCATCTCACATTGCCCTGAGATTTTGCACGTAGGCCAGTTCCTTATCCCACAAAGGTGTCTCCCAAGACAATGGCTATGTCCGAGGCTTTTGTCTTGTTGCGCGACCAGCCCACATTCCAAACCGTAAGGCTCTCTCTCTCTCTCTCTCTTGCGATTCTCACAAAGGAGGAGGCTGAGGTCATGACACCTCCCCTCTTAAAAGTTTTTTACCAGCGGTTAAAAACAAGTTGGTACAGGATTTATTTTTTTTCCCCTGGACTCTAACATACTACACAAGCTTTTCTCTTCACAGAGTACTACCGTTATACATTCCAGTCAGTATCTAAACAGGTAACAATTACAGTGCCCCTTTCTTTAATATCTTAACATCACGTACCGTACTAAAGTCTGGTAGCATCAAACTTCAGCTCAATAACCACCTATTTTTATTTATTTTCTTCAGCCACACAACTAAGGAGGTGTGATCTTAGCTTAGGTGCAGCTACAAAATTTTATACAAATAATAATCGTTTCGGTCGTGTTATTTCACCGGCAGGTCTCCAAAGGGGTTGTCTTTATATTTCACAGGCTTTGGCGCAAACCCTGTACAACCGGCGTTGCTGTTTAAAAATGGCATTTTCTATTAACCATCGCCTCTTTTCCGGGGAGTCCCCCCGTGGGGAACTTGAGTAATTTGGCAAGGTACTCTCCCGCCTTTCCTTTCCACGAGGGTTATTCTCTTAACTCCGTGTCCCCAACCTAGTCCATCATGGGAATTTCCACCCAATTCTTTAATGCTACACAGGTAGTTAACCCTTTTGTCAAGACCATGCAGGCTGATGTGTTTCAGTTCGAACCTTTTTCTCCGGCCGCATTTAAATTTTGGCTTCCTCACAGCGCTTTCTTGAATAACAATAGCGTGTGAGGCACCCTTACATTCCAAATCAACCTGTAATCGATGCACAGGCATCAATCTAGACTTTAACTTTTTTTCATTCGATTTGGGAACTACAGATTTACCGTTCTCCTCCACAACAACAGTTATCTCCCCATTCGTAAACTCCACATTAACTCTGAACACCCCCTTCAGCACAACCATCTGGGAACTCACACTTCCCAAGGTTAACCCCTTTTTTCCCGAACCAAGTCTATCTGCTCCAAAAGGACGACCATCTCGTCCAGCTGAGTCAAATACCTCAGACTTTTCCTGAGCTCCGTGACTAGGTTCAGGACCACGTGCAACCCCATCTTGGACACACTCAAACGGGGCATTGGCCTCTTCCAGGCTTTCAATACCCGTACCCTTTTCAAATTCTAAATTCCCCTGATCCTCCCAGTTACTCTCTGGGCAACTCACTTCCGGAGTAAACTCAACCCCGCGGGCTGAAACAACCCCATCTGCCAACCCAGCAGACTTCTTCAAGGTAATGGCATCCTTTTCATCTAGGACTGCCCTCATTTCATTATCGGGAACACCTTTAGAATTTTCAACTTCTTCAAACAGTTCTGCCAAACCAGACAGATCATCCATGTCCAACCCTGGACCTTTTAACAGCTTTATCTGTTTCTCATCTTTATTTCCTACCTCTAGGACCTTTTTCTTCGCTAAGGGCAGATCTACCTTCTCTCCCTTACCCCCTTTTACGTTACTATTTCTCGTTTTACCACTCTCGAAACCCTCGTGGCACAGGGTCGGTAAAGACGTCTGGGCCAAATCAAAACTGGCCAATTTTAAACTGCTCTCGTTCTCAGCTGCCGCTCTCGACAGGCTGCGAGTGTCCGCGCATGCGGGATAGCTCGGGGACTCTATGGGCGGGGCCTCAACACGCACCGGTCGGCGGGTCATAGTCATGGCCGACCAAACTTTTCCTCCTGCTAAATCGTTCCCAAGGAGGACATCCACGTCAGTTCTCGGGAATTCTGATGGCACCCCCATTTCAACTGATCCATACACCAGCTCACAATCCAAAATGACCCTACGCAAAGACACCCTTTCTGTCCCTTTTCCTATTCCTCTCAGGGCTACCTCGCCCATCGGAGGTCCGAATTGTAATACGTTACGGCTAATTAATGATAGCTCTGCCCCCGTGTCTCTCCAAATCCGTACGGGAATTGGCGGGTCCCCCTTCCTCACAGACACGGTTCTGTGTGACATATAAATCTCCGACCTCTCGCGCTCTCTGCTCCCCTGGGACCCTCTTGCCGATTTTCTGATTACCACTGCACACCCGATAGGGATCGCTGCTCTCTCTCTCTCTGGCTCCTTTCTCTGAGCAAAGCATTTAGATGCAATATGACCCACCTTTCCACAATTAAAACAGGTTAAACCAGGAAATCTCCAGGTTTCCTGCCTGTTATCCTCACTTTTCCTGCTAGCTCCCGGCGGGATCTCCGCCTCAGCCGGCGGGCTTTCCCTACCATTCCGACGGTCTCTCGGGTAACTTTTTGGCGAGGAAAACTTTGTCTTGTGGGTTAGGGCATATTCATCGGCAAACCTAGCAATTTCTGAGATGGACTGATTCGTCCTCTCATTTAAATACATTCGGATCTCTTCTGGAACACAACCTTTAAATTCCTCAATCAAAAATAACTCCCTGAGACGCCCATAATTCTCGGCCACTTTTTCCGCGGTGCACCAACGGTCCAAGAGCACACCCTTCTCATGGGCTAGCTCGGTATACGTTTGATTCCATCCTTTTCTTAAATTTCGGAACCTTTGTCTATACGCCTCAGGCACTAACTCGTAACCTCGGAGAATGGCCTCCTTTACTTGATCATAATTCCCTTCCCCTTCTGGGGAAACGCGGCATATGCCCACTGTGCTTTCCCTCGTAACACACTTTGTAACAACGCCACCCACTGCTCTTTGGGCCACTTCTGATTCACTGCCACCTTTTCAAAAAGCAAGAAATAACTATCAACATCCGTCTCCTCGAAGGGGGGGACCAACCTCAACGTCCGACTAACATCAAACCCCTCCTCTCTCTCTTGCCCTTGAGCTCTTCACTCTTGCTTTCGCCTGTCCAGCTCCAATTCATGGCTCCTTTGTTTCTCTTTCTCTTCTGCTTCTGCTTCTAGCTGCTTTAGCTGGAGCTCATGATCCCGTTTCATCTCAAATTCCTTTAGTTTCAACACCTGCTCCCTTTCCTCAGCCTTTTCCTTTTCCTTTGCAGCTCGTTCCTCAGCCTTTTCCTTTGCAGCCCGTTCCTCAGCCTTTTCAGCTGCTTCTAGCTGCTTTACTTTAAGATTATGGTCCAACCTTACTTTCTCCAACTCTACCTGATCTGTCCCACTCGCTAATCTCTTTTCGGGGATATTTTCCAAATCCTCAGCTGCAAACACCTCCTTCCCAATGTAATACTGATTTATGACCCCTCGCACTTCCTGCTTTTTCATTGATGACCTCACCTCTGCGAGGCCTAACCCCTTTCCCAGATTTACCAAGTCTGATTTGGTAGCCGTCCCTAGCGCCTCTACAGTCGGGTTTCTCATAAATTCACCCACATCCATCTTTGCTGGTTTCCTGTCTGGCTACCTGCGTAACCAGATTTAAGTTTGGACTTACAGCCCGATTCACTGACCCTCCCCTTTGGTTTCAAATCCGGGACGAGCAACCCACTTGTTACGTTCCCCAGTAACCGGGTGACTTACCAGCAAAGATAGATAGGTCCGCTGAAGCCTGGTGCTACTATTTTCAAACGTTTTTTATTTATAAAGGGGCACAAACAAATGGTTAATACAAAACATTCAGATCATATACGTCATCACAACTCAATCTAAAGCACAGGTATAGTAATAATCCGTGAGAAATAAGCTCTATCGTTGTCTAGGGGTAATGTAGATATATATTGTTTACTGGATATCTAAAAGTCTTTTGCGGTCACTGCAGTTCCACCAGCTGCCGTCGCTGTGGTGTCGCGTTGGTGCACTTTTGTTAGAGAGAGAGAGATGGCATTAAACAGTTACCCGTGGTTTTCCAACCTGGAGGAGTTCGGTTTGTCGGAGCCTCGTTGGGGGGAATGAACGCTCATCTGTGGCCTCCCCTGTAGCTAAGCCGTTCTTCCGTTGTGGGGTCGCCAATCCCAGGCAAGGAAAAGACGCACACGAACCCCACCACCGGCTGTCGCTATCAAAACGTTGTCACAGGATCTCTAGCGTCTCTTCTGGTGCGTCTGTGGCCCCACCTCGGCAGCCCACCTTTTATCTGGACTGGCAGGGTTGTAGATGTCCATCAGGGTTTGGGGGCGAGGCAATCCTTCCCCCATCACCCATCTCACATTGCCCTGAGATTTTGCACGTAGGCCAGTTCCTTATCCCACAAAGGTGTCTCCCAAGACAATGGCTATGTCCGAGGCTTTTGTCTTGTTGCGCGACCAGCCCACATTCCAAACCGTAAGGCTCTCTCTCTCTCTCTCGTGATTCTCACAAAGGAGGGGGCTGAGGTCATGACACTTGCCCATTCTGCTAATCTGTCCAAGTCCTTCTGCAGCCTACCTGTTTCCTCAACACTACCTGCTCCTCCACCAATCTTTGTATCATCTGCAAACTTGGCAACAAAGCCATCTATTCCATCATCTAAGTCATTAATATACAGCATAAAAAGAAGCAGTCCCAACACCGACCCCTGTGGAACACCACTAGTTACTGGCAGCCAACCAGAAAAGGATCCTTTTATTCCCACTCGCTGCCTTCTACCAATCAGCCAATGCCCTAACCATGCCAGTGACTTCCCTTTAATACCATGGGCTGTTAACTTGGTAAGCAACCTCATGTGTGGCACCTTGTCAAAAGCCTTCTGAAAGTCCAAATATACAACGTCCACTGCATCCCCTTTATCTATCCTACTTTTAATCTCCTCGAAGAATTCCAACAGGTTCTTCAGGCAAGAATTCCCCTTAAGGAAACCATGTTAATCTTGTCCCATCTTGTCCTGTGTCACCAAGTACTCCATAATGTCATCCTTAACAATTGATTCTAACATCTTCCCAACCACTGAGGCCAGGCTAACTGGTCTATAATTTCCTTTCTGCTGCCTTCCTCCTTTCTTAATTTTTGCCTTGTTGTTTGCTCTCTCTTTTACATTAGCTACCCTTTTTGATTCTGCATTCCTAATGCACTGATACTCACCCTGCTGGCTGCAGTTTTGTCCTACCATCTGCCTGCCGTTCCAGAGAGCCTGACTGCAAGCTATCTTTACTTTTTTACCATCCGTCCTGTCCTGAGTCGAATCACTCTGATTCCCACCCCACTGCCAAATTAGTTTAAACACACCTCAACAGCTCTAACAAACCTGCCTGCAAGAATATTGGTCTCCCTCGAGTTCAGGTGCAATCCGTCACTTTTGAACAGGTCATACCTCCCACAGAAGGGATACCAATGATCTAAGAACCTGAAGCCCTGCCCCTTGCGCCAGCTTTTCAGCCACGCATCAATCTGCCAAATTAACCTGTTCCTACCCTCACTGGTGCATATCACAGGCAGCAATCCAGAAATTACTACCCTGGAGGTCCTGCTTCTCAGCTTTCTACCTAGCTCTAAATTCTCTTTTCAGGACCTCTTTGCTTTTCCTTCCTATGTCTTTGGTACCAGTATGTACCAAGACATCTGGCTGCTCTCCCTCCCTTTCTTCAATGCTGTGGACGCAATCCAACATGTCCCTGACCCTGGCTCCATGGGGGCAACATACCATCCGGGTGTCCTGTTCACATCCACAGAATGTTCTGGTTTCCAAGTTCTTGTCATTAACCTTGTGCAACAGGGGCAGATTGGTGGTGCTTTGCATGTGTTGACTATAAGGCTCGTTGTTTTCTATGGCCTCGTTCTCAAATTCAGGAAGGGGAGGATCTTGGATTCCGAATCATGACCCTCTTTAAGAAAGAAGATAAATATGAATGCTATAGCTATATAGGGATTTCTCTGCTGTCCGCCACAGGAAATTGTCATTGAGGGGGTGGTCCTCAATCTCCTCCCAGTAGCCAGAATTACAATGGGAGTTCTGTCCATGAAGAAGCACAATGCTCCTCACTGATTGATGTGCCACAATTAAGGCAAATAGTGACACTGGCCTTGAAAAGATTCTTCTCAGATTTGGCTGATCTCAGCAGGTAGTCTCCATTCTACACCTGTTTGTGTTTTCTAACCAATGGGTGCAGTACAGATCAAATCCTAGTGTAAAGTAGAATTAAGCGAGCTTGTTTCAATCTCTCTTGCTGTAATGCTACAGCTCCTCCAACGAGCTTCCTGCTGGAGTTGAGTTAATCTAAGGGACGAAAACAAGGAAGATATTGCTAGTACCATGTTTACCCTTTGTGTGATCTTCCTTTGACTTTAGTATACAAATTCCACAGAAAATAACTCCCAAACTCCCAAGTTCACTTTTAAGATCTACCTGAAATGTTGCACAAGACGTGAGTCAGAAGCAGAAAATTGTGGGAGGGTAACTTGGGAGTCTGGAGAATGTTTTAAGGATTTGAAGAAAATGGAAAATTTAATTTTAACAAATTGTTAGACAGGGAAAGTTTAAGGCACTCAAGGATAGCAAGTTCTGAATGTTGGTCTAATTTTCAACAGGTAGTGAATTTGAATGCGTGAGTAAATGAGATGAGTACGTTTATTATGGAGTTATTCTTGCAATTTTAAATGATGGAGTTGGCCACCCGACACTAAATGCACAGCTTGTTTCAAACATTGTTGATGTTAATTTCAGCATGAAGCCTGAAGGAGCACCCAAAGGTTTGTGTCAAACATCCCAATCAGAGTTGAATACCAATTAAACACAAATTGAGATGAGGAGGGTTGGCAGAGAATAGGAACTGAGGAATTAGTTTATTTCAGACAAGTGAAGTTCTCTTCTTTGCTTCTAGCAGTTCTACCTTTGCCAAATTTACATGAAGCATATGCTATGACGTAGTGCTGTAAAAAGAGAAAGTATGGAGCAGGGGCCAGACCTGCTGTTACTTACTCTTAATTAGTACAAACAAGGGGATGATGCCAATACTAAGGTTACTGGCTGAGATTTGCTGCCATACCATTAAGTTAGCAAAAGCCAAAACTCAAAGTTTGGCTCTTTCAACTCACAGAATTCAATAGTGTATTTAACAAGGGAGATAAAGGCTAAGTTTGTCAACTTAAATCATCACGTTTTAAGGAAAATGCTGAATTAACCTGTTAAGTGTTGAAGATACATTGTCCCAAGCCTGCATTCTTGTTATCTGAAGTATTAATTGCTGACAGAGATTTTAAGAAAGACTAGTTTGAAATATTTTTAAAATATTTCCACTTTTCTTTCAGTCTATTCTGTCTTTACCTCACAGCTTTAACCAGAGCTTTAATTTCTAGCAATTTGTTACGCAAAATATTTTAAAGTAACCACATGCGATGCTAAGTGCAATTATCAATAGTTACCTGCTGACTGCCCTTATGTGGCATAATCTGGGCAATTATTTTTTAAATTCAACATAATTTGCACCATTCCATGTACTTGATGGCTGCCTTTAATTCAAAGTTCAAAGCTCAAAGTAAATTTATTATCAAAGTACATACAGTCGGCCCTCCTTATCCACGGATTCCGCATGCGTGAATTCAACCAACCCTGAATCGCGAAAACCCAGAAGTGCTCTTCCAGCACTTGTTGTTCGAGCATGTACAGACGTTTTGTTTCTTGTCATTATTCCCTAAACAATGCACTATAACAACCATTTTACATAGCATTTACATTGTATTAGGTATTATAAGAAATCGAGAGATGATTTAAAGTATATGGGAGGATGTGCGTGGGTTATCGCGGATCGGGATTGAAAAAAATCGGAAGTTCTCTTACTAAGTAAGTCGGAACAGGTACATCCGGGATGATTAAGCGTCAGTTAGTCAAACGTTTGTCTTAGTATATAGTATATATTTTACCTTTCTATGCGTATAAAACACTTAAGAACGTGTGTTTCAGCGCCGGGCTCGGAAACGGAAGTTCTTGGGACTCGGGACAGATCGCTCCCGAGTGCGCTCTCCACCGTGCTGGGTTGATGTGGAGGATCAAAACCCCAAAACCCAAAAATTAAACCACTGCGTTGCTTAGTAATAATTGTGGCTTTCATCAGGGCAGAGCCTTTCTCACTTTATCCTTTAAAATTGTTCCGATCGTTGACTGACCTAGCCTAACACTTTTCCAATGACCGATAGCGTTTCACCTCTTTCCGATTGCTTTATTATTTCCACTTTATTTTCAATCGTGATTATTTACGTGAACAGAAACACTGCGCATTCAGAGCTCTGGCACCAGGTCCTAATGTCCACTGCACTGAGACAGGTTAAATAAGGTCTGGGGTTCCGCTGGGTCCTAAGGTCCACTGGATTGAGACAGGTTGAATAAGGGACTTGAGCATCTGCGAATTTTGGTATCCGCAAGGGGTCCCGGAACCAATCCCCTGCGGATAAGGAGGGCCGACTGTATATGTCACCATATACAACCCTGAGATTCCTTTTCTTGGAGGCAATCCCAATAAATACAAGAAACACAATAGAATCAATGAAAGACAACCAAAGTGCAAAAATCAACAAACTGTACAAAAAGAAAGAGAAAAAATATATAAATACGTGATAAATATTGAGAACATGATATGAAGAGTCTTTGAAAGTGATGGTATGAATGAAGTTGAGTAAAGTTATCCTGGGCTCCTGTACCTCCTTCCTGATGGCAGCAGTGAGAAGAGAGCACAGCCGGAATGATTGGGGTGTTGATGATGGATACTACTTTCCTGTGCTAGCACTGTGTGTAGATGTGCTCGATCGTGGGGAGGACTTTACCTATGATGGACTGGGCCATACCCACTACTTTTTGTAGGATTTTCTGTTCAAGGGCATTGGTATTTCCATTCCAGGACATGGTCTACCACACATCTATAGAAGTTTCTCAAAGTTTTAGGTAACATGCTGAATCTTCGCAAACTTCTAAGGAAGTAGAGGCGCTGCCTTGTTTTCTTTGTAATGGCCATTACTTGCTGGGCCCAGGACAGATCCCCTAAAGTGATAACACCAAGGAATTTAAAGTTGCTGACCCTCTCCAACTCTGATCCCCTGTTGTGGACTGGCTCATGAACCTCTGGGTTTCTCCTACTGAAGTCATTAATCATCTCCTTGGTATTGCTGACATTGAGTAAGAGATTGTTGTGTCAACACTTAGCCAGGCTTTCAATCTCTGTCCTATATGCTGATGCTGTGGAATGGTTCTCCATAATTCCATTTCTATCAATTTCTTTTTCTCCTTACTACTTAATGCAAATTATACCTTAGCTCTTGTGATTAATAAAGAAATTGAATCTGACAAGTTCTAATTCAAGCCAACGGGTATTTATGTACAGCTGTAAACTTTAGCATTTTATCACAGTTTGAAGCATTTAAGTACTACAGCAGTATACATTATTTTATTACTGCACTGAGATAATGAATAGTCAAAAAGTATTATGTAAAAGTTGACCGATTAAAGCACTCTCATGGGTATTAATCCACTTTTATTTAAACTACAGGGTTTGCAACAGAGATGAGGCAAGGGTCCCTGAACAAAAATAAATCTTGGGATCTGATTATGTAATTCTGATTACAGATTACACTGGTGCATGGTGCTCCAGGGGCAGCTTGTGCTGGGCAACTGTAGAAGAGGCTCAGAATAATGTTTTTTTACAAAGTCTGCAGAAGTAAGAAAACTGTTAGTAATTTGTATAAGATTAACAGCATGCAGTACCCTATTAAATGAAAAAAAAATGTGTATGTTTTTTATTGAGTTGTCTGTTAAGCAGCCTAGGCAATATATTCAGGTGCCAATGTGATGCACAAACTCCAATCTCTCTAAGTTGTGATCATTGATTCCTTGTTTTTCGTCTTTGATTCTCTGAAACAGAGTGATCAAACAGCTCTATATCGGGCAGCTGTTGTGGGCAACACAGAGGTTATCTCAGCACTAATTCTTGAGGGGTGTTCTCTGGATCGGCAGGACAAGGTGAGGAATACAGTACTTCATAAATTATTTGGTGTTTTACCATTCTTAAAGATTGAGTCCAAAATTAACAATTCACCAGCGCTTGACACTAAATGGAGTCTCACTCAGTGAGGGCATCAGCTGTTATGGAAAATGGCTAAATCATGTGGCATACAAGTGCAGACTCTGGAAAAAGTTTCATTTTACATCAAAATAAAGAATTTTTGATGCTGATGCCCCAAGTATTCCATTGTTCCACAGATATCCCTTTAAAAATAAAGTATTCTAGATTCATAACTAATAGTCAAAAAGTTTACCTCCAAGAAGAATATCAGAATCAGGTTTATTATTACTGACATACAGAATATATGTTGTGAAATCTGTTGGTTTGTGGCCGCAGTACAGTGCAATGCATAAATATACAATAAATTCTTATATAGTGCAAAAAGGAAGCAAAAATAGTTGAGGGGATTGGTTTATTGTGCATTCAGAAATCTGATGGAGGAGAAGAAACAGGTCCTGAAATATTGGGTGTGTATCTTCAGGTTCCTGTACCATCTCTCTGGTAGTAATGAGAAGAGGACATGTCCTGGGTAGTTCGGGTCTTTCATGAGGGATGTTGCTTTTATGAGACATTGCCTTTGGAAGATGTCCTCGATGGTGGAAAGGCTAGAGCCCATGATGGAGTTGACTGAATTTACAAACCTCTGCAGCTTTTTCTAATGCTGTGCAGTGGCCCCTCCATACCAGACAGAGATGCAATCAGTTAGATGACAACTAGTATGGTCATTCAGTGGAATAACATCATCTGCTATCCAACTATCAAGATCATAAGAATCCACATGGACCAGAATTTGAGTTGAAGCTGTCACATAATTGCCATGCCTACCTCACCACCAGTTCAAAATGAAGGTCTCTTCTGACATTGTGAGAGCATCTTCACCACACAGTCTGAATTTCAGTTTAAAATACTCACCATTTTGCTCTCAGGGTAACACAAAATAGGCAATAAAAGCCTACTTCAGTGGTGCCCACAGCCAGAAGTAAAAATTAAATTATAAAGTAAAAGTATCAAATATTTTTTGTATGTTTTCTTCTTTAAGATAAATATGAGGATAACTTTAGCTGTAGAAGTATTTGTCCCCAGTCTGTGGCATGTTGTTCTGTATCGTTGAACCTCAAGCTAAAGTCTTTTCCGTCGATCTTCTGTCTCAGGATGGTAACACTGCTCTGCACGAAGCCAGCTGGCATGGATTCAGTCACTCTGTCAAACTCTTGGTCAAAGCAGGAGGAAATGTTCATGCAAAGAATCAGGTTAGGAGGAAGTATTGCATTTTGGAAGACTTTATATTTTTCAAATTAACAATTCCAGTAGACTGTGTAATGGATTGATTGTGACCACTGGTGCAATACACATATTAATATGGGTAAAATCAGGAGGGATGTGTAATGGGCAGCTAACAAATGTTTACTCTATTTCACAAAGCCCAACGGTACCTATGATGTCTTACAGGGAGTGATTTATTTAAAGAATCATCCTTCAACAGTTAATCTGTAGTGACTTCTAATTCTTGCAGTAAAAAAATTCCAGGTAAAAGGACTTTGAAATTTTCACACTAACACAGATAATTGTTTGTTCAAATTGGGTTTTGTATAGTTCTGCATATTTGCACAAAAATGAAGATCAAAGGAAAATTTAAGCCTTACAGGTTCATGTTCCAGAAAATGACCTATCTTTTAAAATTGTAGTATCTTATAGATACCAATGAGTGAACTGATTTATGAGAAAGAAGATCATTTCTAAACTAAGTCTTGTTAGCTCAGCAACATTGCTTTTTCCCATCATCCACCAAGTAATTATATAATTGCTGTACTTGCTTCCTCCATAATTTAACTAGTACATTCCCAATGATAACAACTTGCTGCATTAAATTTCTCTATAACCGTCGTATATTCTAATGGTAGTTACCTTAAGCCTGTACCATTTGGTTAATGAGTCATGCAGATCCAAGGTCAAACTTTTCTAATTTCACAACTTTGAACAATTCAATCAAAGCACCTGATAATTTCTTGTCGCTATGCATAATTGGTACCTGTTGCTATTTTAGTAAATCTACTCTGTGCATTTTCTAAAATGTCAGTAACACTTCAGCTGGAGCTTTAATTGGTGTTCCATGAAGGTTTGTATAACTTGCTGGCTCTTGCTATGTAACATTGTAATAATATTAGGGTGCTGAGATCCTGTGTTATAATCCTTCATTGCAATTCTCTGCTGAATGATTGAAACGTAAAAGTGGCAGCTCCTCATGACTATCTTGTGGTTTATTTCACTTTGACAACTCATTACTACTGTATTCAATTCTCAGACCTACTTAAGAAAACCGATGTAATGGTCTCTCTTTTAATGCAAGGATCCCACGTACTAAATTCACCACCTTTTCTACTTATTTTCCCAAATTTAGGTATTTGAAAATTTAAACAACGTCATTCAAAGTCAAAAGTAAAACTTGTTATCAAAATTTATTATTATTATTTAAATATATTATGTTACCAAATGCTATCTTGGAGATTTATTTTCTTGCAAGTATTTACAGGAAAATAAAGAAATACAATAGAACTTATGAAAAATTAAAGATAAAGACTGATGCAACACAAGTGTAAAATAACACAAACTTGTGCAAATTAACAATAAATAAAGAAACAAACAATTAAATTTTAAAAAGATACTAAAAACTTGAGTTGTGAAGTCCTTGAAGGTGAGTGTGTAGGTGTGGAATCGGTTCAGAGTGGTGGTGAATGAAGTTATCCGTGCCCGTTCAGGAGTCTGATGGTTGTAGGGTAATATCTGTTCCTGAATCCAGTGGTGTGGACCCTAAGGCTCCTGTACCTCCCTCCCAATGGCAGCAGCAAAACTGTAACCAGCATTGAGCTCATTTACATGGAGCCCTGCCACAACAAAACAGCATCCAACATCAAGGATCCTTTCCATCCAGGCCAGGCACTTACTGTGCCAGTGCTCTGTGGTGGTGAGGGGTTTGCCTGTGATGAGCTGGGCTGCATCCACCACTTCCTGTAGACCCTTCTCTAGCATTTAATTTATAATAAGCATGCAATAAATCTGTTACACTGCTAGATAGAGAACTGGATTAATTTTCAGTCAAGCAAACATTGAGTGGCACTTAGTAGAGATGGAACTTGCTTCAGCCCACTTCCCAACAACCATCAGTCAATGTTAATGGCTTATAGAAGTTACAAGGAATGAAAAAAACATACACGTCTTTTTCTGTCTTTTTTTCCTAAATTCTCTTTAGAGTCATGCATATTTTCTTTTAAGTTTTGTATTTTTTTAAAGGAATGCAACCACCTTGCTTTCTGAAAGCAACATTCTAAATGTCTGAGGCAAGAAGCAAACTGCTACAGACTCTTGCTGGTTGAGCAGTATCTGTATAAGTAAAGGAACTAATGACATTCTGGTCTAGTACCTGCATCACGAGTGAAAATGTAGAGGGGAGAGATCCAATCGAAAGGGAGACGATAGATGGGACTACGTGAGGAAGAGATTGATGTCCAGAATGGACTGATAGAGCTAGAGAGGGAAGAGGGTGTGCTGAAGTTAGGAGACGGTGGCTGATGGGCGATAGATAGTGACAGATGAGGAAAAAGAAGATGGAGTCAGGTGGGACATAAGGAGGGTGGAGGTGCAATGGACTGGAAGGTTGAGCAGAAACAAGAGGATGTAGGGATCTGTTAAGTAAAGAAGGTGATCAGAGGTTGAAGGATAGATGGAATGAAGTTGAGAGAGGGAATAGGATAGGAGGATCAGAACTTCCAGTGTGTGGGTTTGGGAGAGGAATGAAGCTAGGTGAGTTTTCACTGTTGGGGGTTGGACTAATAGTAGTAGACACCGGGGGAGAGAGAAAGGAGCACACGGACTGTGGGTTAACTGAACGTGGACAATTCAGTGTTTATACAAATGGGCAGTAGACCATGTAGGTGAAATTTGAGTTGAATTTTTACTTATGTAGCATTTTTAATTCTTGATGTATTTGAGATTAATTCCTATGGAAAAGAGGTTTTTTTTCATACACAAGCCTTAGCAGGTTTAACTTCTTTTAAGAATTGCACACAGCTGCTTGGCTACAATTAATAAATCAATATATGGGAAAGCAGAACTACATGCTTTTAAAATTAAACTTGCACTTAACAAAAAATCGTTCTCTTTAGTGACTTTTTAATCTTGTATCTCACTTAAGGCAGGCAACGTAGCTCTCCACTTGGCTTGTCAGAATGGCCATTCCCAGAGCTGCCGTGTGTTGTTACTGGGAGGATCTAGACCTGACATTAAGAACAGTGTAAGTGAGGATCTACTCTTCTTTTAATATTTATATTTATTCATATTTAGAGATGTTTTAAAAAAAGAAGACATCTTGCTATCATTCAAGACGTAATATTGGCTTGTGTTCAGCCTGGCTTGAAATCTTTCTGTTTTGCAGATGGGAGACACATGTTTACATGTTGCAACACGCTATAATCATGTGGCTATTATTAAAATCCTCCTGAGTGCTTTCTGTTCTGTCAGTGAGAAGAATCAGGTCAGTGTGCAAGACCATGATCCCTGTACTCTATGTTGTCAATTATTGTAAGTTTGAAATATTAATAGGATATTGACTGCAAATAATAAAGTGAATAATTTGGTAAATAAGGATTGCAGCCTTTTACACGTGTGTGCTGCATAAACAGTACACATACATATGTTCCATTGCAATTAAATACTGTTTAAAGTTTAACCTAAAGTATGACAAACAGATTGCTGAATTTCATGTGTGTTACATTCAGAATTTTCATAGATATAAATATCAAATCAATCAGTAAATACACTTATTTGAAAAGACAATTAAGTTTTAGTTTATGTGCAGATACTTGCCAAAATGCAAAATAATAAGTTCAAATTTAACAGATGCATTGCATGTCTGCAGTCCTCCCTCAGTTGTTCCAACAATATGATCTTTTATCTTGCCAATCCAATTTCTTTTGATTTACGGAAACAAAAAATTTAAACTCGTCAATATTGGCACTGAAATGATGTGAACCTGAAAGTCGCAGCTTACGTATGCCGAATGGAAACAAGATGGGAAATAGGTCACACATTTGAAAAACTGATAAAATTTCACCTCAAGGCTACAAATTCTTCAACTTGCACCACTGTGCTGCCCTACATTAAACATGTCAAGGGCTTTCTTGAATTCAGCTTTCCAGGCTGTATAATGGAGGAATTTCAGGTATATCCATTCCGGTCATCAGATTTAATCCAATCGCTGATTTTGAAGATACACATACATTGAAAGCACCCTACCCCACATCTGAGAGTATTGGATAAGGAAGCCTTTCTTGAACACATGTCTGTGTAGTGCATTAGATAAGCTAAATTTCTGACGCTACTGTTTTGAGTTTCCTCTAGCTCAATCATTTAAAAATAAATTGTGTATAATCTTTACTAACATTCTTGTTCTCTCACTTTACTCCTCAACAACAGGCTTTATGCTATTGTTAGATTTTTATTCCATTTTTGGTCCTAAACTGACAAATAAATTGCAGAATTCTACTCTTGTGATTTCTTTCTTATGATTGGTAACTGTGATCAAACTCCATGAGTTTGTCTGAATGGTTCTCTGATCATAGGCTGGAGATACACCCCTCCACGTTGCTGCTGCCCTCAACCACAAGAAAATAGCCAGACTCTTGCTGGAAGCAGGAGCAGATGGAAGCATTGTCAACAATGTGAGTATTTTTAATGCTAATGAAGTATTTGCATTGTTGTATGTAGGTTGACATTAAAGAAATGGAGTGTTGACATATTTTTCTAGAGAAATTAGCCAGTGTTTGCAGTGCTTTAAATCCAGCTCTGAAGCACTGTTGTTTTTGAAACAGCTAAGTGGATCCATAAGTGTTAACTCTTAGATTCAATTTGAAAATTTTCACAAGTATTTTGAAACTCCATGCTTTCTGCTACATTAAGTGGGGGGTGGGGTTGATACTGCTTTTATGTTTGGGGGGGGATAGAGGGTTCTTGCATTTTTTTTCCCCCTGTCATCCATTCTTTGGGGTTTTTCTTTTGTTGAGGATGTCTGTGGAGAGTACGAATTTCAGGTTGTATATTGTTTACGTTCTCTGATTTTAAATGGAACCATTGAAACTCTCTCCTCTACCTCTGAGCCACACAGAATACCACAAATTACCTGTGTGAAGAGAGTAGTACAAATTTCCACCATATCCTTTTGTTTCCCCGTTAATTGCAGTTCTCTTTCATTCCTCTAATTCCTGCTTTTGACCCTTTTCTGAACCCCACCTCATCACTTGTATGTATTAATGTAATTATTCCCTACTCAAGTGCTACCTCAAGTGAGAGTACAGAGGTTTACCAGGACATTGTCTGGATTTGAGGGCTTTAGTTACATACAGGGAGAGATCGCATATGTTGATGGAGTCTGTGGGGTGACCTTAGACAAGCATGTAAGACTACGAGAAGCATGCATAAATAGATTATCGGTGTTTTTCTCCGGGGTAGTGGTATCAAAAATGAGAATGCATAGGTTTGATGTGAGAGAAAGAAGTTTTAAAAGAGATTTGAGGAGCCTAATTTTTTGTTACATAGAGAGAGATTGATATCTGGAACTCAAGTGCCAGAGGAGGTGGTGGAGTCAGATATAATCACTGTTTAATAAACATTTTAGATGACAAAAGCAAGGCATAGAAGAATACAACTAATGTGGGCAATGAGGTTAGTGGAGATGAGGGCAAAGTGGTTGGTATGAACGTGGTGGGCCAGAGGGCCTGTTTCTATGCTGTACAACTCTTTGACTCTGTGACATCCTTCTCTGAAATTTTCTCCTCTTTTCTATACTACCGTTTTACATTCACCTTTACTGTCTTTCATGATCATAGATAAATGTCCCTAAGCTCCATTTAATATTTTGCTGAGGTACTTTCTCATCTTCTGTATGGGAAGGTCCCTGATTTTTCACTACAGGCAGTCCCCAGGTTACGTACGAGTTCCGTTCCTGAGTCCGTCTTTAAGTCAGATTTGTACGTAAGTCGGAACAAGCACATCCGGTATTATTTAGCGTCAGTTAGTCAAACGTCTGTCTTAGTATATAGTATATATTTTACTTTACTATGCATATGAAACACTTAAGAAACGTATGTATTCCAATAATTAAAACACTGCGTTGCTTAGTAATAATTCTAGCTTTCATCGGGGAAGGGCCTTTCACATGCTCCATTATTCTCACTTTATCCGTTATCCTTTAAAATTGTTCCTATCGTTGACCAACTGTAGCCTAAAGCTTTTCCAATGACCGATGGTGTTTCACCTCTTTCCAAACGCTTTATTATTTCCACTTTATTTTCAATTGTGATCGCTTCCTATCAATGGAACAGAAACACTCCCAAGGTCCGCTGGGTCCTAAGGACCACCGCACTGAAACAGGCTGAATGGGACAAGTGGGGGCTGTGCTGGGTTTGGGTATTTGATCCTCCACAATATTCCGCGTGGGAATTTAAACTGGAGGTGGCAGTGTTTTTTTACGAGGTTGAGTTTCGAGCTGAACATCAACCTGGCACAGATGGTATGGGAGTCACTGGATCAACATCAACCCGGCATGGGAGTGATCTGTCACTGGATCAAACTCGAGCCCGGCGCTGATCTCACTGCGCCACCAGGCGACCGGAACGGAGGGGGTGGTGGGGTCAGCGTGAATCTTACTAAGAAAAATTTAAGCCAAATACAAAGTTAAACACTTAACATAGTGTCAATGGTAACGACTTTAAATGGCGGACTGCATCGCGTTCTGACTTAAAATAGCGGATGGAGTTCGCCTTCCTCGGTTCATAAGTAAAAGTTGTCTGTAAGTCGGACGTTCGTAACTCGGGGACTACCTGTACTTTCAGACTTGGTGCTTCTCCCTGCCTCCATGTTCCAACCCCAGCACGAGTTTTACTGTCACCTGTAACACCTGATTCACAAACAAGGCCCATCTCTGGTTACTTTTTTTATAACTCCAATTTACAGAGATTCGTCTACCTTGCAGAGGAACATTTTCTGCCCCAAAATGTATACAAAAGCGCCTTTTCCACTAATATCTTTTTGAGCCTCCTTCCCCTATCCTGTTGTGAAGTGTGAAGAGGTCAAGAAATTCTTTGTCGGTAAGATGGAAACGACTGAATCAGCTGCCTTTGCTACTTCTCCATCCTTGTGTTCACCAGTCTGAACTCATTCCTCCATTTCCTTCCAAATCTGAACCTTTATTCAGTTTCATGCCTCTTCTGAGCCCAGCTTTTCCTCAGAGGCACTGACTGCTCCATTAAACTTCTGGCTACTCATGTTCCCTAAGTGGCAGCTGACTGCTTGGACAAATGCTCTTTGATCTAACGCATTCACTCTATTTCCAGAGTTGCTTTCTGACATGATGAAAGTTTCCATTTTTTTTTATTTTTAGTTCAGACTTGCAGAATCTGCATTTTTTTTTACAATTTTTGTTCGCAGATTTTGCTCATGTCCTTTGCTTCAGACTCTATTCTGCATTTTCGTTGTCTAGCTGCACTGTCGTTTCTCTGTAACACTGCATTTTGTATTTGTTTTTCCATTTGTACCACTTCAGTGCACATACAGTATGCATGGGATGAGCTGTCTGGATGGCATGCAAACAAAACTTGTCTCGCATGTGACAATAAGAAACAAATTGCCATTTGTTATACGAGAACCAACTCTAAACAGTACCATCCTTGTCATTTACTGTTGTATCTTCAATGTCATTAGGCTAATCTTCTTGCACCCTCCCTGAGCCCATCTTCACATGAACATGCACCCTGACCTGGCTGTCTCTAGGCATGAGTATTCTAATGTCCTTGATCCACTGTAAACAAAAACTCTGCTTATCGACTGTCTGTCCTCCTCGTTCACCTTTGCTGTACACGTATAAATTCAGACAATTAAAATGTAACATTTAATCTTCAATATTAATTGTATACAGTTATTCAAAATAATTGTTCTAATTATGCAGAAGGCACATATTTGAACGAAACATACAATATACAACTTAGAGCTAAATCTCAATATAATGAGTCTATTTTGCAGCGGCTATAATACACATATGAAATAATATGCATGATGTAAGCAGGGATCGAGCAGCTCATTTGGAGATCAGCACTGTTGTCGTTTTCAATATTTGTATTTTGTGACATTGAACTTCAATTGATGGCAGTTCAAATGCTTTTCATAAAATATAACTGATAGCTCATTGCAATCCAATTATTCTTTCTTGTTGTTTTACTAAAAATTGGTCTGGAAAATCTGACACCAATCATTGTGAGAACTCCGATGTCAGTCTCTTGAATTCTTTCTGCAGGCTGGTCTGACAGCCCTGGAAGCAGCCAGAGAGAGCAACAGTCCTGAAGTGGCCCTTCTTCTCACCAAGGCACCCCAGGTAAGGGCTCACTGTCGAGCTTTCTCGTTCATGGACTCATAGGATAGTAGAGCCATGGAAATGGGTGTTGTGGCCCTGCTTGTCCATGCCAACCAGTATTCTGATCTAAGCTGATTGCACTTTTCTGCATTTGGCCCATATCCCTCTAATCTTCTGCTGTCCACAGTATGTCCTGACCATGTATAGTCACATCTGCCATGGGTAAATAGGGGAAATGGAGAATATCACCACTTTGTGATGTTATTTTTTGTAGTTAGCAGGTAGTTATGTGGAACATTGAAATGAAATAGTCTGAGAGGCTGGAGGCTATCTTAACTTAATTTATCAGAAGCAAGCATTAGGATTGTGAAAGGTCTTGGCATATTCTTTGTACTTGTATTTTTAGTTGGTCCATATACAATAGACAATTGTTGCAGGAGTAGGCCATTCAATGTGATCATAGGTGATCATCCATAATCAGTGCCCTGTTCCTGCCTTCTCTCCATATCCCTTGACTCCACTATCTTTAAGAGCTCTATCTAACTCTTTCTTGAAAGCATCCAGAGAATTGGCCTCCACTGCCTTCTGGGGCAGAGCATTCCATAGATCACAACTCTCTGGGTGAAGAAGTTTTTCCTCAACTCCGTTCTAAATGGCCTACCCCTTATTCTTAAACTGTGGCCTCTGGTTCTGGACTCCCCCAACATTGGGAACATGTTTCCTGCCTCTAGTGTGTCCAATCCCTTAATAATCTTATATGTTTCAATCAGATCCACTGTCATCCTTCTAAATTCCAGTGTATACAAGCCCAGTCTCTCCAATCTTTCAACATATGACAGTCCCGCCATCCCAGGAATTAACCTCGTGAACCTACACTGCACTCCCTCAATAGCGAGAATGTCCTTCCTCAAATTTGGAGACCAAAACTGCACACAATACTCCAGGTGTGGTCTCACCAGGGCCCTGTACAACTGCAGAAGGACGTCTTTGCTCCTATACTCAACTCCCCTTGTTATGAAGGCCAACATGCCATTAGCTTTCTTCACTGCCTGCTGTACCTGCATGCTTACTTTCAGTGACTGATGTACAAGAACACCTAGATCTCATTGTACTTCCCCTTTTCCTTACTTCACTCCATTCAGATAGTAATCTGCCTTCCTGTTCTTGCCACCAAAGTGGATAACTTCACATTTATCCACATTAAACTGCATCTGCCCACTCACCCAACCTGTCCAAGTCACCCTGCATTCTCCTAACATCCTCCTCATATTTCACACTGCCACCCAGCTTTGTGTCATCTACAAATTTGCTAATGTTGCTTTTAATCCCTTCATCTAAATCATTAATGTGTATTGTAAATACCTGCTGTCCCAGCACCGAGTCTTGAATGTTGCTCTGTTACATGGGTAGACTTTGACTTTTGACATTGGTTTGATAACATTAGTTGTGGTATTCTACTTTCTGGAGAGGAAAAGGCTGCTATCCTCCAATACAGACAACAGATGATGTTTTTCACTCTAGATGTTGCTCCAGCAAGAAAATGGTGTGTTACTAAACTGGAACAATACAAGTCACAATGTTGAACTTTTTTCTTTGGATCGCAAAACCCTGTTGGACATCAGCAGAATAAAATACTGCAAGTCCTATTTCACTGGTTCAGTGGCAAGACCGACACTGGGGTAGCTGCATGACCCCAGTTGTTGTTTGGACTAGGCCCGCATGCCTGTTACAGCCACTCAAGAGAGGAGGTATTGGAGGCAGAGGCATGGCGAGTGAGCTGGAAATATCAGTCATGCTGGGGGAGCTGGCCCCTCCCATCCCTGCTGCTCTCCAGTTTTCACTCAGTGAAACGTGAGCTGGATTACCTGAGGCTGACTCAGTGCGAGATGAGGAGCTGCTGCAAACTTGTTCTTGCAGAAACATGGCTCAAAACAACATCCCATGCGCCATCAAAATTCAGGCTATGCCACTCAGGGACTTGAGCTAATATTTTTTTGACTCTATGTGCTGTGGTAACTATGTGTGGTGTGTGTGATTGTAATTATTGAGTTCTGCACCTCAGCCCCATAGGATTGCTGTTTCATTTAGCTGTATACATGTGTATGCACGAATGATAATTAGGCTTGAGCTTGAACTTCTTTTGCTTCTATTTTTCTAGGTTCTCAGTTTCTGTCGTGGGAGAAGCCTGAGGAAGAAGAGGGAGAAACTGAAGGAAGAACGTAGAGCCCAGTCTGTGCCTCGCGATGAATTGATCCAGAGTAAGGTACATCAACAGTTACTCATTTAGTATATGTCTAATGAGTTGTTAACTGTAAAGAATTTTGATGGAAGTATTTTGTATCCTGATCTGTGCTGGGTAAGCTGAGCTCACATATGTAGAGTACAAAAGACTGTAGCTACAGAATCTGGGGCATCAGACAAGATGCTGGAGGAAATCAATTTCTGTGGAGGGGAAGGGCAGTCAACATTTTGGGTCGAGATCCTTGGCCTGGACTGAGAGGTGGAAGGGAGATCGCCAGTATAATAAGGTAAAGGGAAAAAGGAGTGGAGTAAGAGCTAGCAAGCTGTAAAGGCAGATCCATTGAGAAGAGGCAACAGGCAAATGGAGGAGGGAAGAGTGGAAATGGTGACACAGACTGGGAAGTGATAGAGGGATGTGGGTGATAGAATCAAATAGGAAGGAAAGTGGAGCATGGAGTCAAGTAAGGGGGGTAGGGTGGGCTGGTGGGAGCGGTGAGGGAGGGGAAGGGGCTTGTGGGTGAAGGGGAGCTGGAGTGGAAAGTGAAAAGATGATGAGGGTGTAGGGGTAGATCAAGAGGTCAGTAGTCCAGGTGTGGAAAGTGAGAGAAGCTCTTCAAAAACATTTCAGTGAAAAGGCACAGATAAGATTTTGTTTCGTTGTTTATCCTCAGTCCTTGATTCAGCAGAGGTACAATGGTAGTTGGGGCAGGGGAAAGCTCCTTTTGCAAGATATGGGAACATAGAACATTGAAATCTACAGCACATTACAGGCTCTTCAGCCCACAATGTTGTGCCAACCATGTAACCTACTCCTGAAACTGTCTAGAATTTCCCTAGCGCATAACGCTCTCTTTTTCTAAGAGCCTCTTAAAAGACCCTATTGTTTCTGCTTCCACCACCACCGCTGGCAGTGCATTCCACGCACTCACCAATCTCTGTGTGAAAAACTTACCCCTGACATCCCATGGGCACCTATTTCCAAGCACCTTAAAACTATGCCCCCTTGTGTGAGCCATTTCAGCCTTGGAAAAAGCCTCTGGGTATCCACATAATCAATGCCCCTCATCATCTTGTACACCTCTGTCAGGACACCTCTCAACCTCCGTCGCTCCAAGGAGAAAAGGCCAAGTTCACTCAGCCCTATTCTCATAAGGTACGCCCTCTAATCCAAGAAACTTCACAGTCTCCCCGATGACTATATGTGTTGGGAAATGTACCCAGGTGTAGCTCCTGACAGACAGGGTCAAGGAACTGGAGTTGGATTGCAGGATGTTATGAGATGAGTGATCACAAGGAGAAGTAGGGGAGTAGGCAGTCAGGGCAGGGTTGTCCTGCGGCCATTATCCTCACTAGTAGGCATTATCCTCACTTGGATACCACTGAGGAGCATGTTCTAGGAGCTGCAGTCAAGACTCTGGCACAGTGAATGGCTTGGAGGCTTGGGGATAAAGGGTGCAGACAGTCACAGATAAGATACTCGGTACTGAGGGGGACAGACAGACAGGAGATCCTGTGGCCACAGAAGCAAGCTACTTCCCAAGCTGAGAATGAATCTGAGCGGCTGAGAAAATTCCCGAGGGAAATTTGTCAGCCAGCGCCTCTTCCCCAGGGCACCACTGCTCAATACAAGAGGACATGGCTTTAAGGCAAGGGGAGGAAAGTTCAAGGGGGATATTAGAGGAAGGTTTTTCACTCAGAGATTGGTTGGTGCGTGGAATGCACTGCCTGAGTCAGTAGTAGAGGCAAATACACTGGTGAAATTTAAGAGACTACTAGACAGGTATATGGAGGAATTTAAGGTGGAGGGTTATATTGGAGGCAAGGTTTAAGGGTCAGCACAACATTGTGGGCCGAATGGCCTGTACTGTGCTGTATTGTTCTTTGTTCTTTGAAAGGGCAAACACCCAAAGGTCATTGTACACATTGGTATAAATGACACAGGTAGAACAAAGGATGAGGTCTTTCAGAATGAACAGGGAGAGTTAGGCAAGAAATTAAATTGCAGGACCTGGAGGGTAGTGATCTCACGATTGCTCCCAGTTTCACATGCTAGTGAGCCCAGGATAGAAAGATAGGGAAGATGAATATGTGGCTCTAGAGCTGGTGCAGGGGGCAGCGATTCAGGTTCATGGAACACCGGGATCTCTTGTGGGTTAGAGGCGACCAGTAAAAGAGGGACAGGCTACACTTGAATTAAAGGAGGAGCAATAATTCCTTTTCCCTTTGCCGTTGTCACCAGGGTGGAGGGTGGGATTTGAGAGAATGAGATCAGTGACAAGGCAGCGGCATGTGCATTGACCAAAGGGTGTAGGCCTGGAAATCAGGATACCCATGTTTCCAGTAAAAAGGCTGACAGGACCACTGCTTTAAATTACATCCACTTCAAAGCATATAGCTTGACGGATAAAGCAGGTGAACTGAGGGCATGGATTGCCTCAAGGGACAAGGATATTGTGGCCATAATTGAAGTGTGGCAGAGAGTAGGGTGGGATATATGTTTCGTAAGAGAAAACAGCTCAATGTTCTGCGATACCAGTGCTTTCGCCATGACAGAGAAACAGGTAAGAATGGAGGGTGTGTTGCATTTTTGAAAAGGGGGAACTTAACAGTAATGCTTGGGGAAGGTATTCTTGAGTGATCATTTAACAAAGCCTTTAGGTAGAGCTTGGAAACAGGACGAGGGTGATCACCTTGCCTGAGATGTTTAATGTCTATTTCTCCTCGGTGTTTAGTAAGGAGAAATGAATGCCAAAAGAATGGGAGTAATAGGTAGTGAGGTCTTGGATCATGTGCATATTGTGAGGAAGGAAGTATTTGTAGCCTTGACACGAATTAGGTGGGTAGATCCCTAGTGTTGGACCAAATGCACCCTTGGACCTTTGTGGAGCCCAGGGAAGAAATCACGGAGAGCTTTGGAGAGATATTTGTTTCTTCATTAGCAACTGAAGTTCCAGAAGACTGGAGGGTGGCTAATTTCTGTTGTTCAAGAAGGGCAACAAGGATGGGCCAGAGAACTACTGGCTGGCAAGCCTGACTTCAGTCATATGGAAGTTACTGGAGGGAATTCTCAGGTAACGAAATACACCGTCACTTGGATGGTCAAGACTTGATCAACAGTCAGCAGACTTTATGCATGCGGGGTCATGTCTGATGAATCTTTTTGAGTTTTTCAAAGAGGTAATTAAGGGGATAGATGAAGGTATGGATGTTGTCTGTATGCACTTTAGTAAGGTCTTTTACATGGCAGGCTGATCTGGAAGATTAGGTCACTTGGAATTTAGAAGGAGCTAGGGAAGTGGATTCAGAATTAGCTTGATGTTTGGAATTAGAGGGTAATAGTTGAAGGTTGATCTTCTGACTGGAGGCCTGTAACTAGCAGAGTGTCCCAAGGGTCAGTGCTGGTACCTCTGTAATTCATTATTAATGTAAGCTATTTGGATAGGAAAGTATATAGCACTATTAGCAAATTTGCAGATGATATATATATATAGATAGATAACAGATGATCTTATTGATATTGAAGCAGGTTCCAATGAATTGCAAAGAGATCTTGAACAGTTAGGGAGATGGGCTGAGGATTAGTAAATGGATTTCAACTTTAGAAAGTGTGAGGCAATGCATTTTGGACATTCAAACCAGATTTGGACCTATACGGTGAATGGCAGGACACTGACGAGTAATGTACACCAGAGAGAACAAGCACACAGTTCACTGAAAGCAGCTGTGCAAGTCGACAGGGTGGTGAAGAATTTAACATGCTGACCTTAATTAGTCAGGGCATTGTGTTTAGGAGTAATATTATAATGCAGTTGTATAAATTGTTTGTGAGACTGCACTTGGCGTATTGTATACAGTTGGGGCACCCTGTTATAGGAAAAACATTGTTAATCTGGAGAGGGTGAATCAGAATCAGAATTAGGTTTAATATCACCGGTATATGTCGTGAAATTAATGAGGATGATGCCTGGACTAGAGTGTCTTGGGTATAAGGAGAGGAGGCCAAACTGTATCTTTATTCTCTGGAATACAGGAGAATGAACCTCACGGAGGTTTATAAAATCATGAGGGGGTATGGATAAGGTGGATGATCACTGTCTTTTCCCCATGGTTAGGGAAGGCACAGATTCAAGAAAGTGGGAGATTTAATAGAGACCTGAGAGATATCTTCTTTACACAGAGGGTAATGAGTACCTGGAATGAACTGTGAGCACATTTGGCCAAGGAAGATACAATTGCCACATTTAAGAGGCTTGTGGATAGGTACATGGAGAGGAGGGGCCTGGAGGGATACGAGAGGGGAATTCGGGCAACTGGAACTAGAAGGGTGGATGCTGTGGTAGGTGTGAACCAGATGAGCGGAAGGCCTTGATTCCATGGTGTATTACTCTGAGACAGAGCAGGGTTAGAGTTCCTTTCACCCTACCTTCTCTTCCCAAAGAAAATTGCTATTTCTTCTATCCATGATTTTTCCATTGTCATTGAAATGCAAAGTCAGATATGGTACTGATTGGAATGCTTTTCTGGAATGTCACAGGGAAGTGTTTCAGTCGATGACATCCATAGCAGTGAGCAAGGACATCAGAAGAAAAGAAATGAAGATGATTTAATCAGAATGACTACACCAGAACAGAAGAGAAAGCGGGACAGAAAGAAAAAGCAGAAGGAAAAGGTAATTGTGGACTATTTTTGAAAAAGAAACATTTAAAAAATTCTAAACCAGGGGTTCCCAACCTGGGGATCACAGACCCCTCGCTTAATGTATTGGGCCATGACATTGGTCAGAGCATCTACAAAAGGAGGGTGAGCAGCCAGAAGTCATGGTGCACATTAGAAAGGGGGAAGTGATCTGCACAGTGAGTATAGAGAGATGGGGAAAAGGCTGAAGAATTGGACTTACAAGGTAGTAATCCAGTGCCACATGCTAGTCAGGGCAGGAATAGGATGATGGGAAAGATGAATGAGTGTCTGAGAAAGTGGTACAGGGGAGCAGGGTTTCATATTTCTAGATCATTGGGATCTCCTCTGGAGAAGGTATGACCTGTACAAAAAGGACAGGTTGCACCTGACCCGAAGGGGACCAATATCCGTGCGGGCAGATTTGCTAGAGCTGTTAGGGAGGGTTTAAGCTAAGTTGGTGGGGGATGGGAACTGGAGTAATAGAACTAAGGATGAGGCAGTTGCTTTACAAATCAATGCAATGTGTAGTGAGACTGTGAGAATGAACAGGCGGATGTTAGGACAAAATTGCATCAAATGGGATGAGGTGAAGTGTAACATGGGGCAACATCAAAATGGTGATGAATACAGGACTGAAGTTGTGAAATTTGAATGCATGTAGATTATGCAATAAGGGAGATGATCTTGTAGCACAGTTAGAAATTGGCAGGTATGACGTTGTGGGCATCACATGGCTGAAATATCATAGTTGGGAGCTTAACATCCAAGGATACACATTATCTTGAAAAGGCAGGCAAGGGGTGAGTGGCCCTTGGTGAAAATGAAATCTAATCCTTAGGAAGGGGTGACATAGGATTGGTAGATGAAGAACCCTGATGGGAGTTATACATAAGCCCCCAAACAGTAGCTAGGAGGTGGGATATAAATTTCTACAGGAAATCGAAAAGGCACGTAATAAGGACGATGTTATGATAGTCATGGCAGATTTCAGTATGCAGGTAGATTGGGAAAATCAAGCTGGTGCTGGATCCCAAGAGAGGGACTTTGTAGAATGTCTACAAGATGGCTTTTTAGAGTAGTTTGTGATTGAATCCATAAAGGGAAAGCCAATTCTGTATTGGGTGTTGTGTAGTGAACCAAATTTTGATTAGGGAGCTTAAGGCAAAGGAACCCTTGGGAGTCAGTGATCATAATGTGATTGAATTCACACAACAATTTGAGAGGGAAAAGATAAAGTCAGATGTATCAGTATTACAGTGGAGTAAAGAGAATTACAGAGGTATTATAGGGGAGCTGGCCAAAGTTGTTGCAAGGGGGCACTACCAGGGATGACGGTGGAACAGCAATGGCTGGAGTTTCAGGGGGCAATTCAGAAGGCATAGGATAGATACATCCCAAGGGTGAAGACGTACAGTCGGCCCTCCTTATCCGCGGGTTCCGCATGCGCAGATTCAACCAACCGCGGATCGGGAAAACCCAGAAGTTGAGCATTGTTTGCCTCACGTCTCGTTCATTCACTACTTGTTTGTGAGTGAGAGGAAGGAGTTTAAGGCTAGTAAGGGATGGCTGGCTAGCTATGTAAAGCCCTACAGCCTGAAGAACTTAAAAATCATGGGAGAATCGGGATCGGCTGATGCCAAGGCGGCATCAGCATTCCCAGAAGAGCTACGATGGTTGTGTCTGTACTGAACATGTACAGACTTTTTTTCGTCATTATTCCCTAAACAATACAGTATAACAACTATTTACATAGCATTTACATTGTATTAGGTATTATAAGTAATCTGGAGATGATTTAAAGTATATGGGAGGATGTGCGTAGGTTATATGCAAATACTACGCCATTTTATATAAGGGACTTGAGCATCTGCATGTTTTGGTATCTGTGGGGGGGGGGGGGGTCCCAGAATCAATCCCCCGCCGGTAAGGAGAGCTGACTGTATTCTAAAGGGAGGATGAGGCAATTGTGGTGACAAGGAATATATGCATATTCATTTAAATTGGAAACAAATAAGTTAGTGCATGGGAGCCCAGAGGTTAGTCACTGAGGATCTAAACATGAAGTTTTGCTTCCTGATATCATTGCTAAGTTTATCTTTTGTTCTTTAGGAATTTATGTGCAGTGAAACTTAACATTGTAATGTATATTCCAGGATGACTGTGTATGGGGAGAAGGCAAGGGAGTGGGGATGACTGGAAGAATTGGATAAGCTTATGGTAGAATGGTGGAGCAGACTCAATGGGCCGAATGGCCTACTTCTGCTCCTATATCTTATGATCTTATGTATACAAGTTAAAGATGTTATCTGGATTCTAGGCTTTAAATAAGATGCTCTTCTCTATTAAACTTACTGCTGGTGAATTTACTAAACTTATTACTGGTGTGCAGGGTTCTGCTCTTTCTGATCCTCCTCCAGTGTTAGACCAGCAACCTCAGCAAGATAACAGACACAACAGGAGAAGGCGAAATAAGCATTGCTGCTGTTCCCCACCTCCACAGCAAGGCCCTCTCCCACATAATTTCCGTGCCTACCAGCTCTACACGTTATACAGAGACAAAGCAGGCAAAGTCATGCAGGTAAATGTACAATTCAGCACTTTTTGATTGCCATTGTTTTAGAATGTCATGGCAAAAACCTTACTTCATGGCCAGTCTCTGAATGTCTGCTGAGATGTGAGGAGGGAGCTGCCCCTCCGACTGATTTTAAAGAGCAGGTTGTTATGGCGTGTTCCATGGTTTGTGATTCCCGTGGGGGATCACTGTGAAAGTATTTGTTCCCAATGTTGGATGATCCAACCGTTCCTTCCGTCAGAATGATTGGTGCCAATGGTTTAGTTGCTGGCTGCTGTTTCCCAGAATGTCTGCAGGATTATAAACATTTTTTGTAATTTTTTTTCCAAATCAGTATAAAGAAGGTTGTTTTTGTTTTCTTTGTGGTTTGCACAAAAGTATTGTATTTTTTTTAACAATAACAGCACGGTATTTCCTGTTTTCAGAGCAGTCCATCAATCCCACCTATTTTCTTGTAAGTAATGTTTTCTTACAGGCTTATTAACCCCCAAATGATTGTCCTGCCACCCACCTACACTAAACTATCATTAGCATTATTCAGCAGAGAAGCATGTCATTTGCCCTACCGTATCAATATTAATTCTGTGTCCCTCTACATTCTTGTTGATTCAGGTATGTGTCCAGATGCCTCTTAAATACTTTAACTGCTCCTGCCTCCACATCTCCTCACAGCTCAATCCAGATACCAATTACTCTTTCTGTGGAAAAATTTACCCTTCTGATCCCCTTTAAACCTCCTCTTTCTCACTTTAAATCCTTGCCCTCTTGTTTCAGTCATCCCTGCCATGGGGAAACAGACTTTGACCCACCTGCTTTACCTAAGTCTCTTATAATTTACCTCTATTGCGTCACTTCTCAGCACCTTCTCATCAGGGGAAATAGACCCACCCTATTCAATCTCTCCTTATTCAAACACATTATTGGGTTGTGGGAGCAAACTGGAGCATTCACATAATGACATGGAAAATACAGTATTTAAACCCCACACAGACAACACCATCATGATCAACCATAGATCACTGTGGGGAGGCAGCAGTACCACAGCACCTCATAGTTATTCCAAGGAATGGTGGCCACATTATAGCAGTGTAATTGAAATAATAATATCACAAATTCAGAGCCTGATCTCGAATCATAAGAATTACATTGTACACTTAAGATAATTTCCTTCTTTTAATTATAGTTTTTTAATATAATCTATAGTTTTTACCTCATGAAGACCTTGCATTATTTAATTTCTTTTGTTCAAAAGGCAAAACTATCTCTGGACTTCCAAGAAGAGCATTTCACTCTTTGGTGTTCAGTTATTACAAATTAGGACTGCACTCTAAATAACTCAGCAGATCACTGCTCCTTGAAGCACACATGTAATGTAAGATTATAATATTAACTATTAAATTAGCATTAAGGCCTGGTTTGACTATTAAAAACATTTTTGATGTATTCTAGACTCTGGCATATCCCTGAATTTAATTTCTGCCATCTTTCCTCTTTGAAGATCCTGAACACTTTTTTTTGGATTCAGAATGACTTACTTTCATTCCAATTCTGGGATGATTGGTGAGGGTGATGTGAGCCTTCAGGCTCTAGCACAGGTGGGGTACAACTGGGGAAGTGTGGAGAGTAGTTTCAGAGGTGACTTGTTCTTCAACTGGGCTCCCCTGTGGTCCCTACCAATGGATTTGAGATTTACAATGCCAACCAGAATGCTTCTCCATGCTAAGCAGTTACAGACAGTGATTCCTCCACATTCAAGGAAGCTTTAAGAACGTTCATGAATGACTACTTCTGTCCTAGTAATGTCTTTTAGTGACAGAACTGAAAGTAGTGTACCTTTTTCTGCACCCTAGTTTACATTTTGCAAATAATGTGGCCTAATTGCAGCTAGTAGGGTGAGAATCAGTTTGTTAGGGTAGCAAATACAGTTCTCAAAATGTTATCTCTCAATGCACAGAGTATAAGAAATAAGGTAGATGATCTAGTTGCACTATTACAGATTGTCAGGTATGATATTGTGGCCATCACTGAATTGTGGCTGAAGGATGGTTGTAGTTAGCAGCTGAATGTCCAAGGATACACATTGTACCAGAGGGATTAGGGAGGTCGGCAGAGGGGGTGGCATGGCTCTGCTGGTAAAGAATGGCATCAAATCAATAGAAAGATGTGACATAGGGTCGGAAGATGTTGAATCCTTCTGGGTTGAATTAAGATTCTGCAAGGGTAAAAGGACCTTGATGGCAGTTATATACAGACCTCCCAACAGTAGCTGAGATGTGAACCACAAATTACAATGGGAAATAGAAAAGGTGTGTCAAAAGGGCAATGTTATGATAGTCATGGGAGATTTCAACATGCAGGTCTGTTGGGAAAATCAGGGTGGTTATCGATCTCAAGAGAGTAAGTTTATTGAATGCCTATGAGATGGCTTTGTAGAACAGTTTGCCGTTGAACCTTCTAGGGGATCAGCTCTATTGGATTAGGTGTTACATAATGAACTGGAGGTGATGAGGGAGTTTAAGGTAAAAGAACCCTTAGGAGGCAGTAATCACAATATGATTATGTTCAGCTTGAGATTTGATAGGGAGAAAGTAAAATCTGATGTAGCAGTATTTCAATAGGGTAAAGCAAATTAGTGGTATGAGAGAGCAGTTGGCCAAAGTAAATTGGGAGGAGTTGCTGGCAAGGATGACAGCAGAGCAGCAATGGTGAGAGTTTCTGGGGAAAAATGAAGAAGATGCAGGATAGGTATAAACCAAAAACACAGAAATACTCAAATGGCAAAATAGTAAAACTGTGGGCAACATGGGAAGTCAAATCTAATATAACAGTAAAGAAGGCATACAACAAAGCAAAAATTAGCAGGAAGATAGAGGCTTGGGAAGCTTTTAAAAACCTACAGAAAGCAACTAAAAGAATCATTAAGAGGGAAAAGATGAAATCTAAAAGCAAGCAAGAAAATAATGTCAAAGTGGATAGCAAAATATTTTTCAAGTATGTGAAAAATGAAAGATGAGAGTGGATAAAGGACCACTGGAAAATGAGGCTGGAGAAATAATAATGGGGACAAACAGATGGCAGATGAACTAATGATTTTGCATCAGTCTTCACTGTGGAAGACACTAGCAGTGTGCCAGGTGTTGAAAGGTACGCGGGAAGAGAAATGAGTGCTCATACTATTACAAGGGAGAAGATGAAAGGGTACATAAATCACCTGTACCAGAAGAACTCCACCCTAGGGTTCTGAAAGAGGTAGCAGTAGAGGTCATGGAGGCATTAGTAATGATCTTTAAAAAATCATTGGATTCTGGCGTGGTGCCTGAGGACTGGAAAATTGTAAATGACACTCCACCCTTAAGAAAGGAGGAAGGCAATCAAAAGGAAATTATAGACCAGTTAGTCTGATCTCAGTGGTTGGGAAGATGTTGAGTTAATAGCTAAGGATGAGGTTATGGAGTACTTGGTGACACAGGACAAGATAGGACAAAGTCAGCACCCTTAAGGGAAAATCTTGCCCAACAGACCTGCTGGAATTCTTTGAGGAGATTACAAGTAGGATAGATAAAGGGGATGCAGTGTATGCTGTACATTTGGTAGAAAGCAGCAAGTGGGAATAAAAGGATCCTTTTCTGGCTGGCTTCCAGTGTCTAGTGGTGTTCTGCAGGGATCGTTGTTGAGACCGTTTTTTATGCTGTACATCAATGATTTAGATGATGGAATAGATGGCTTTCTTGCCAAGTTTGCAGATGATATGAAGATTGGTGGAGGGGCAGGTTGTGTTGAGGGAACAGGTAGGATGCAGAAGGACTTAGACAGATTAGGAGAGTGGGTAAGAAACAGGCAGATGAAATACAATGTTGGAAAATGCATGGTCATGCACTTCGTTAGAAGAAATAAATGTTTTTTTTATCTGAGATGCAAAGGGACTTGGGAGTCCTTGTGCAGAACACCCTGAAGGTTAACTTGCAGGCTGAGTGAGTGGTAAGGAAGGCAAATGTAATGTTAGCATACATTTGAAGAGCTCTGGAATATAAGAGCAAGGATGTGATGCTGAGGCCTCACCCTGAGTACTGTGAACAGTTTTGGGCTCCTTATTGAAGAAGAGATGTGTTGACATTGGAGCGGGTTCAGAGGAGTTTCTCAAGAATGATTTGGGAATGAATGGATTACCATATGAAGAACATTTCTTTTGGCTCTGCGTCTGTACTCACTGGAATTTAGAAGGATGAGGGGAGATCTCATTGAAATCTTTTTAATGTTGAAAGTCCTAGGCATGTAGATATGGAAAGGATGTTTCCCATGGTGGGAGAGTCCAGAATAAGAGGGCACAACCTCAGGATAGAGGGGCGTCCATTTAAAACAGATGCAGAGAAATTTCTTTAGCTAGAGAGTGATGGATTGGTGGAACTTGTTGGCACAGGTAGCTCTTGAGGCTAGGTCGTTGGGTGTATTTAAGGCAGAGATTGATAGGTTCATGATTAGACATGGCATCAAAGGTTATGAGGAGGCCGGGGAGTGGGGCTGAGGAGGGGAAAAAAGTATCAACGATGATTAAATGGCAGAGCAGACTTGATGGGCCAAATGGCCTTATTCTGCTCCTACGTCTTATGGTCTAAATGCATTGCTAAGCTGTTGGCCTGAGTGAGAACACTGATCTTGCCATGGATTGAAGGATTTTACAGGGATATTGTTGGTGGTATCTCTGCCGTTCTGTGAGGTACCTGATTAAGTCTGCCTTTTCATCCAAACTTTTGGCCTTGTTCTGTTAATTCTGTATTTGCTGCTTTATGTCCTTATTTGTTTGGTAATGCTTCCTGAACTACATTTTCATCTTTTTGCTGCAATAAAGATACTACATAAACATGTTGCAATTATTGTTCAGGCCCCCATCAATGGCTGCCGTTGTGAACCTTTGATCAATAAATTAGAGAATCGCCTTGAAGCTACAAAAGAAGAAATAAAAGCAGAACTGGAGACTGTGCAAGGGAAGTTAAATACAAAACTTGGAGAACTGGAAAGAAGGAATAAACATGAGGTAAGCGTTCTTTATACAGATTCAGATATTTTTTAAGCCTGACGGCCTGAAGTATTAACATTACTTTTCTAATTTCATAATTTAAATACTAATGTCTGATCTTATCTGAAATAAAATCAGGCCCCTGCCAATCTGTGAGTCATCACCTGTGTAGTTTGGCTCCAGCTTCAGAATTAATGCCTACTGCTAGGATTTAGAGAGTGCACTGTGGTCATTAAGTGTTGTATACATGAAACTGGAAAGAGATCGCTATCACTGATGGAACACACTCAGTTCAGCAACATTCATTTGTACAGTTTTGATTCTGATTTGCCTGTTCAATTTCCATTTCCTTTTATCGTTCAATGATTAACTGAAATAACTGAAACTACACTGGCTTTCTACACTGACTCAAATCAGCTAAATCCAACTTCAATCCTGTTCTAATTAATAGCTACTCTCAATTAGACGGAAATATTTTCACATATTCTTCCTCACCAGCTATGTCTTCATTTCCACGGTAGTAATTGTTAAGCAGTGAACCGAATATCTCCTATCTGGCTACTGCCTACTCTCTTCAATTCTACCAAGTGCAGTTCATTGGGCCTTGTTTGGGTAAAATTCCTGGCCCAAGGTCTCAACCAATAACTGGCTCAAAATCCTCCCAGCTCCTCTGATACATTAAACATTCATTCTTCTGCACATATTAAAATTTCAAGGCTAATGTCCTTTGCAAGTAGGAATTGAAAATGAAATTTAATAAAAGACATCAACAGTCCTTTCTGCACACCAAAGTACAGAAGTCACCCTGATACACAGGTACATTCTGTCACAAGTCAGCCAGCATCCACAGAATGGAATAAAGAGTTTATGTTTTGGCCCAAGACTCTTAATCAGAACTGGAAGTGAAGTGGGTGGAGAGAGAAGGCAGAATAAAAAGGTGGAGGGAAGGGAGTGCAAACTGGGAGGTGATAGATGGAACTAGATGAGGGGAAGGAAGTGAGAAGCTGGGAGGCAATAGGTGGAAATGATAAAGGGCTGAAGAACTAATCTGATAGGAGAGGAGAGTGGAGCATGCGAGAAAAGGAAGGAGGAGGGACACCAAAGGGAGGTGATATGCAGGTGAGAAGCCAGGATGAGGAATAGAAAATGAGAAAAGGGTAAGAAATTCACAGAAGTTGGAGAAATTGATGTTCATGTCATCAGGTTGGTGGCTACCCAGCCACAATATAAAGTGTTGCTCCTCCAACTTGAGGGAGGCCTCATTGTGGCTGTAGAGGAGGCTATCGACTGACATATGGAAATGGGGATTGGAATTAAAATGGTTGCCCACTAGAAATCCTGCTTGTTGCAGATGGAGCAAAGACACTCAACAAAGCAGTCCCCCAGTCTATGTCGGGTCTCACCAATGAAGAGAAGACTGCACCAGGAGCACCGGATACGGTAGATGAGCTCGAAAGACTTGCAGGTGAAGTGTTGCCTCACCTGGAAGAACTGCTTGGGGACCTGAATGTTGGTGAGAGTACAGGTGATTGGGAAGGGGTAGCACTTGTTCTGTTTGCAGGGTAAGTGCCAGAAGGGAGATCAGCAGGGAGGGACAAAGGGAATCACTGAGAGAGCAATCCCTGCTTTAAGTGGAGGAAAGGTAAAGGATATTATTGAAGATGATGGAAGTTGCGGAGTATGATGTACTGGATACAGAGATTCATGGGGTGAGAATTAAAGACAAAAAATTCTATCCCTATAAAAATGGTAGGAAGATGGGGCGAGGGCCGATGGACAAGGGTAATTCTATCTTCTCATTTACCTATCACCTCCCTCTGTCCCTCCTCCTTCCCTTCGTCCACTCTCCTCTCCTGATTCCTTCTTCAGCCCTTTACCCTTCTCACCTCTAGACTCAGATCATCACCCCTTCCCCACCCATCTGCCATCCCTCCCTGTCAATCACATTTCAGCTTGTACTCCTTCCCCCCATCTCCTCCTTATTCTGGTTTTCTCCCTCTTCCTTTCCAGTCCTGCTGAAGGGCTGTGGCCTGAAACATCAGTGCTGTGTTCCTTTCCATAGATGCTGTCTGACCTGCATTTTGTGTCTGTTGCTTCGGATTACCAGAATCTGTTGTGTTTACATTTTGAAGCAGCCAGGTGTAAAAAAAAAGTTCAAAGTAAATTTATTATCAAAGTACACCATATACACCCTGAGATTCATTTACTTGTGGACATAATCAATAAACCCAATAACCATAATAGAATCAAAGACCACACCAAGAAGGCAGACAACCAGTGTGGAAAAGACACCAAGCTGCCTATACAAAATGAAAGAAAAATAAATTTTTAAAAAAGCAGTAAGTATCTGGAACATGAAATGAAGAGTCCTTGAAAGTGAGACCATAGGTTGTGGGAACATTTCAATGTTGGGGCAAGTGAAGTTGAGTGCAGTTATCCCCTTTTGTTCAAGAGTCAGTTACTGGAGGGGTAATAACTGTTCCTGGACTTGATGGGGAGTCCTGTGTTTCCTGTAGCAGCTTCCTCGCGGAAGAGTGGCATGCTGGGCACTGAGGTCCCTGATGATGGATGCTGCTTTCCTGTGACAAAGCTCCATGTAGATGTGCTCAGTGGTAAGAAGGGCTTTACGTGTGATGGACTGGGCCGTATCCACTACTTTTTGTAGGGTATTGGTTTCCCTACCAGGCTGTGATGCAGCCAGTCAATATATTCTCCACCACATATCTGTTGAAGTTTGTCAAAGTTGTAAATGTCATGACGAATCTTTGCAACCTCCTAAGGAAACCGAAGTACTGAGGTGCATTCTTCGTTTTCATAATTACACTTGTGTGCAGGCCTGGGAAAAATATCCCTTGATCAGTTTGCACATCTTAATAGCAGCTTGTATGTGATCTGCAGAGCAACTACAGCACACATTCAGATAATCTATCTAACATAACAACATTTGGATACAATAGGGGCTGGAGCAATATGCCAGTGTTCAAAGCCAGCAACTTATTTGGCCTATAGAATTCTACTCTTGTTGTATGCTGGTTATTGCTTCTGCCTATACCTAGTACACTCTGTGCACATGCCTATCATATGCATGGAGAAACAGGACTGAACATCCAGAAAAGCACCAGCAGCTTACAAAGTATCTGATAGAATTCTATCAAAAACATAGTTAAATTGAGTAATGTCACTTATGAAAATCTGTGTTGTGAGGTAGAATTTCTGTCTTATTTGGAGCATGATGTGCTGATACCAGGGTAAAGAACACCACTCTCTTGTGTATCTGTTCAGACTATTTCCCCATACTGCAATGAGGAAAATACCTCTTTCATTCCTTTATTTCCCATGATGAAGGATCACAGAGTGAGAACACAGCTTTAATTTAATTTTTCATAAATCTATATGAATCTCATATTTCTCTCCAGCAGCAATCTCTGTATGATATCAATGACTTAACAGGTGTTTTGTATCTTCTAACTTCATTTTACTGGCAAATATTTATTTGTTACATTACAATAAACAAAATTAAATACAATAAAGCTAATATTGATTTATCTGCTAGATAATTCCAGTTTTCCTGAAATCAAATGAGATAAGATTTAGTGTTGCATGAATTTAATATGCACAGAAGCTTTATTCTATGTTTTGAATTTCTACCTCAGATCAGAGTCTTAGAAAAGTTAACATCTGAACGGATTTCAGTCGAACGGACCGAATGCCTGCACCGCATTGACCAGCGTGCAGTACTGGAGCGACTTGAGGGAGACAGACGTCAGGTAGAACTACATCTCTTGATCATCAGTAATATCACAACCTAAAATTGAAAACAAGGTTATTTGTTCAAAGCTGAGGACTTCATTATTTTTTTTTCTCTCAGCTCAAGCTGGTAAAACCTGAGGTGTGGGCATAGACAAGCATGCTCATCTCTCAATTGCTGGGCACTTTCAGACTATTCTAGTGGTGCTTAGTATTGTGGCCTTCTGAAGCATTACATAAATGTTGCTGGGTAGCCGTAATTGTTAATGCTTTTGTGTAGGATGCTACCAGATGTAGATATTACTTTTGAGGCGTGTCTACCCTGTTCATGTTCCATAGTCTTCTGGTTTCCTCTTTTAACTCAACATATTTCTGGTGTCTTTCAATTATTGATTTCTGTATGTTATATGTGTTTGGAATGGATATATCTATTAAGTAAGGGGCTCTTGCTTCTATATCCTGTGATGTTATATCCAGATGTTTATTATGGATTGTCCTATTTGTAATAATGAATCGGGCATAATATAATTTGTAGGACTCTGACTCTAAAATGGGATAAAGCTTGTATTTATATTAAGGTATGGTGTGTTTTATGAATTTGTATTTTAAAGCATGGTTTTGGTGAATGATATTTGCCACTTGATTGTGACTGTGCAAGTAATCGGATTGAGTTAAACTGCTGCAGGATCATGTAATGTGTTGGATTGTTTCTGGTTTCTCTTGGCATTTTCTGCAGTTATTATCTTGAGTTTGTTGGTCTTTTATTATGCCTTTTTGATATTTTGTGTGCTAATCACCTGGTCCTGTATGGCCACAAGGAACTCCTCTGTTTCTGAAAAGAGATCTCAACTCTGATCCAGGCGTAATTATTACCATTGAGATTTTTTTATTTTATTTACACCACTGCACAGGAAGCAAAATTTGTTCAGAAGCTGGAAAGTCTGTGTTCGTCCCTCTAGAGAAGAAGACTTGAATCAATCCGTGCATGTCAATTATGATTTCACACTTAACCTATGGGTGTTGGCCACATGTGTGGAAAATACATTCCTGGTCTTCTGGAGGTTTTGTTTAAAATCTCTAAGGGTCTTCAGATTTGATACCATGAACTCTGTATTCCCACAGGCCAGTCAGCACAGATTCTGCTGGTCAGCATATGCATCAGTGTTCAAATCTGCCTTCACAACAACCTCCCAAAGATAGCTCATACCCTGTCTGCTCATTGGAGACAAGAGGAGCAGCAAGGTTCCCCTTGGACCTACTATGGCAGTGCAGCTTGCTTAAGAGGCCTCCTTATGTCCTAGAAACTCAAGAACCATTGTGCTTCCTGGTCCTTTGGCAGGAGCTACTGAGGCTAAGTCGATTTAAAGAGACCAGCAGGGGCTCTGACAGAAATATTTCAAATGTCATTAGAAACGGGGATGGTGCTGGAGGATTGGTGTATTGCTCATGTTGTTCCATTGTTTAAAAAGGGTTCTAAGAGTAAACCTAGCAATTATAGGCCTGTAAGTTTGACGTCAGTGGTGGGTAAATTAATGGAAAGTATTCTTCGAGGTGGTATATATAATTATCTGGATAGACAGGGTCTGATTAGGAACAGTCAACATGGAATTGTGCGTGGAAGGTCATGTTTGACAAATCTTATTGAATTTTTTGAAGAGGTTACTAGGAAAGTTGACGAGGGTAAAGCAGTGGATGTTGTCTATATGGACTTCAGTAAGGCCTTTGACAAGCTTCTGCACGGAAGGTTAGTTAGGAAGGTTCAATCGTTAGGTATTAATATTGAAGTAGTAAAATGGATTCAATGTGGCTGGATGGGAGATGCCAGAGAGTAGTGGTGGATAACTGTTTGTCAGGTTGGAGGCCAGTGACTAGTGGTGTGCCTCAGGGATCTGTACTGGGTCCAATGGTGTTTGTCATATACATTAATGATCTGGATGATGGGGTGGTAAATTGGATTAGTAAGTATGCAGATGATACTAAGATAGGTGGCATTGTGGATAATGAAGTAGGTTTTCAAAGCTTGCAGAGAGATTTAGGCCAGTTAGAAGAGTGGGCTGAAAGATGGCAGAAGTGGAGTTTAATGCTGATAAGTGTGAGGTGCTACATTTTGGTAGGAATAATCAAAATAGGACATACATGGTAAATGGTAGGGCATTGAAGAATGCAGTAGAACAGAGTGATCTAGGAATAATGGTGCATAGTTCCCTGAAGGTGGAATCTCATGTGGATAGGGTGGTGAAGAAAGCTTTTGGTATGCTGGCCTTTATAAATCAGAGCATTGAGTATAGGAATTGGGAATGTAATGTTAAAATTGTACAAGGCATTGGTAAGGCCAAATTTGGAGTATTGTGTACAGTTCTGGTCACAGAATTATAGGAAAGATGTCAACAAAAAGAGTACAGAGAAGATTTACTAGAATGTTACCTGGGTTTCAGCACCTAAGTTACAGGGAAAGATTGAACAAGTTAGGTCTTTATTCTTTGGAGCATAGAAGGTTGAGGGGGGCTTGATAGAGGTATTTAAAATTATGAGGGGGTCTTGATAGAGTTGACATGGGTAGGCTTTTTCCATTGAGAGTAGGGGAGATTCAAACAAGAGGACATGAGTTGAGAGTTAGGGGGCAAAAGTTCGGGGGTAACACGAGGGGAAATTTCTTTACTCAGAGGGTGGTAGCTGTGTGGAACGAGCTTCCAGTAGAAGTGGTAGAGGCAGGTTCGGTATTGTCATTTAAAGTAAAATTGGATAAGTATACAGACAGGAAAGGAATGGAGGGTTATGGGCTGAGTGCAGGTCGGTGAGACAAGGTGAGAGTAAGCGTTCGGCACGGACTAGAAGGGCCGAGATGGCCTGTTTCCATGTTGTAATTGTTATATGGTTATATGACCAGCAGGCATGTTTTCCACACAGAATGTTGTGTACGTAGAACAAGCTGCCAAAAGATGTGGTGGAGATGGGCACAATATTTAGGAAACATTTGGATAGTTACATGGATAGGAAAGGTTTAGACAGATACGGGTCATATGCCAGAAAATGGGACAAGTTTAAATAGGATTCTCCTTTCTTGTGGATCAGTTTGGTTGAAGGTCCTGTTTTCACACTGTATGACTATTAGTAAAGCAGATTCTGACTGAGCAGGTACAATAAGAAATATGCAGCAAAGTTAACTAATATTGCTGTGATTTAAATTATATCTTTTTACAATGTGGATGCTTGTAAAACAAAATGAGTCCACATATTCTTCTGTACTGAACTTGCCTCCTTCAATGGACCTCGGGCATCTCTGAGGGAACAGACTGGTTTGTAAACTCTGGAAACATTTCCTGATTGCATATTGCTCTTTCATCTCATCCTGGTGATGCAGATCTTTTTCTATTCATTGGATAATTGTTAATACTGCTGTCAATTCCCCCTTCAGTTATTGTTTGAGTAAGCTGCCCTAAATTGCTTTTCCACATTACTGGTAAATCTGTGTTTTTCAGTCCCCCCTTAAAACTGGAATGTTTACAATTTATCATTATCTATACCCACCATTCTATTTAAAATCTAAATGCTTTTTAGAAACATACAGACTCCTCATAAGTGCCACACAGGTTTACAAGTTGTGTTCTGTCACAACAATCCTCACACTGTACAGCACAAAATTCCCAAAGTTCTGGGAAAGATATTGAATATCAGGGACACTTTTTTTTGATGCGTTGTCTCATTTAAATGGAGTATAGCTTAAGCTAGCTTATTTTGCAACATTTCTGTGAGGGGCTTGTTCTGCTCTTTTTAAGAGATTGGATTAATGTCCTCTGCGCTTTGCAGGGACTTGCTGATGGAAGTTGGGAATGGGACATCGACACAATGAGTTTAACAGGTAGGTGAACAGTGAGCACAGGTGACCTCCTTCTGCCATGAAATTCCAGGCCAATCCAAATTTATATAAAGCAGTTTTCCTTCTCTAGTTAACAAATGATACTTACACTTAACCATTAAATACCAACATTCTCCCTGCTTAATCTTATCTCTCTGTAGGCAGTAATGTTCGATGATGTGAAATTGTGGTTTTCATCCAAGCTCCAAAACCTTGAGCACAAGTTGTCAGGAGAACTGATGTCTAAATCTACAGCAGTTGATGGTGAAGACCTGCCAGAGACTGTTAACACTGATGCCATCCAAACCAACAGGGATCATAAGAATTTCCAAACTGGAGAACATCAGCAGCCCTACATTAGTCTGCGTGGTAGCTTGTCGGAAGAATCAGGAAGAGCTAAAGTCCAGTCCTTGGATGAGACATCAGGCAGACAGCAGCTTGTCATTCAACGTGATTTTCCATCAGGTACAAATCTACAGCCCCAAATCCTAAAGAAAAAGTACTTTCACTGTGGCTATCCAGTCCCTATACACCTCCGTCCCCCACCAGGAAGGCCTCAAAGCTCTACATTTTTTTCTGGACATCAGACCCAACCAGTTTCCCTCCACCATCACTCTCCTCCATCTGTCAGAACTTGTCCTCACTCTTTCTCCTTTGGCTCCTCCCACTTCCTTCAAACAAAAGGTCCCAGCTATGCTTGTCTTTTTGTCAGCTACATGGATTAGTCTGTATTCCAAGCCTATGCTGGTATCACCCCCCAACTTTTCCTACGCTACATCGATGACTGCATTGATGCTGCTTCCTACACCCATGCAGAGCTCATCAACTTCATCAACACCAACTTCAACCCTCAAGTTTACCTGGTCCATTTCTGACACCTCTCCTTCCTTTCTCGATCTCTCTGTCTCTGGAGACAGCTTATCTGCTTTTATCTATTATAAACCCACTGACTCTCACAGCTACCTGGACAATACCTCTTCCTACCCTGTCACCTGTAAAAATGCCATCCCCTTCTCTCAATTCCTCCTTCTCTGCCGCATCTGCTCTCAGGATGAGGCTTTCCATTCCAGAACTAAGGAGATGTCCTCCTTCAAAGAAAGGGACTTTCCTTCCTCCACCATCGACACTGCCCTCAACCACACCTCTCACTTTGTGCACATCTGCCGCTATCCCGCTAGGGATAGAGTTCCTCTCAGCCTCACCTACCACCCCATCAGCCTCCACGTAAATTCTCCGTAACTTTCACTGTCTCCCTCCCACTTTCAGCTTTCCACAGGGATCACTCCCTTGTCCATTCATCCCTCTCCACTGATCTCCCTCCCAGCACTTATCCTTGCAAGTGGAACAAGTGCCCCTACACCACCTCCCTCACTACCATTCAGGACCCTAAACAGTCCTTCCAGGTGAGGCGACATTTCACCTTTTTCTGCTGGGGTCATCTACTGTATCCAATGTGCCCAGTGTGGGTTCCAGTATATCGCTGAGACATGACGTAGATTGGGAGATCGCTTTGCTGAGCACCTATGCTCCATCCGCCAGAAAAAGCAGGACCTGCCAGTGGCCCCCCATTTTAATTCCACTTCCCATTCCTATAACAACATGTCAGTTCATGGCCTCCTCTGTTACAATGAGGTCACACTGAGGTTGGAAGAAGAACACCTTGTATTCCATCTGGGTAGACTCCAACCTGCTGGCATGAACATTGATTTCTTGAACTTCTGGTAATGCTCCCCCACACCCTCTCCTTGCCCATTCCCATTTCCCCCTCTCTTATCTCCTTACCTACCATCACCTCCCTCTGGTGCTCCTCCCCCTTTTCTTTCTTCCATGGCCTTCTGTCCTCTCCTTTATGGCTTCCATATCGGAAAGATCTGGACCCTCCTAATAGCTCTCAGGTGCAACAGGTTCTTAAGTATCCTTGATCGCAAAAACCTGTCTGGCATAATTTCTGCAGGACTCCATAAACTGCCATGTTATTGTCAGTAGAAAGTGATTTCTAATGGAGCCAATCTCTGCCTCTGCTGTGATGAGGTTAGATTTCTGGCCTGTCCTACCTTTTAAGATTTCAATGTAATTCATGAAGTCAATATAAAAAAATAATTTTCTGCATTGGATTCAAGGACGAACCTATTTGAGCAATATCAGAGATCAATATGTCTTCAGTTATGCTTCCACACTTTAACAGAAATGTTTACCTGATGTAGAAAGGGATAGTCGAGTTCAAGGAACAGTAATTGAATTTTTACATAAAACAGTCCACGATTTGGGGAGATCAGGGCAGCAATTGGTTTAAAAAATATTTTCCCAACTAAATTATAAGTATTTCACCGCAACAATGAACTGTGTAGGCAGAGAGCACATTCTTCAGTATATATGAATTCAGTTCCACACTATGCGAAGTTTATAACACTAATAGTTCATAAATTATATTGAAACTGAAGAAATATCTATCCTTGTTTATATCTGAAAGCAGTTGTTTTAATTAGACCATGTTTGTGACTTATAATTTTTTTTCCTACAGGAGCAACACAACATGCTATGACTGTTTCCAGTTCTTCCTCAAATGTGCCTCAGGCAACTTCTCCAGTGGTTAGACCAAAGCAAAGAGCCTCTTCTCTTGCTGCTAAAATACACCACGAGTTTCCATCTTTGGAGCAGCCTGTGGTCAAATCTGGGCACGTAAAGTTTCAAACTGCTCATGAAGACACAGGTTTGACTGACCAAGCAGTAAGTGGCCAACCTCTTGGAGGATGCAATCAAAACAAAAGCACTCAGACTAAAAAATCTCTGAGTGCAAGGCACAAGCAAAAACAGAGCAGCACACAGACCTCTGCTTGCCACCGCTTGGGCCAGCCCATCACGCAGATCAAGGACAGCTCACCAGTACTTGAAATCACTCAGTATTTTTTTGAGGCAGTTTCCACACAGATGGAAAAATGGTACGAAAGGAAGATTGAAGAAGCAAGATATCAAGCAGATCAGAAAGCAAATCAAGATAAAGTTGCTTTGCTTGAACAAATTAAAAGTTTGGAAGAAGAACTACAGAAACTGAGGACAAAAATGCAGACGGATAGCTAGCAGTTGCCAGTAAAAGACTAATCTTCCTGTTGAGTGAAGATCCCATCAACATTCCTCCTCTCTAACTTGTGGACTGTCACCGAGTTTAAGCCTTGCATTAAAATAATGCATGTTTTTTCTAGGTTTGTTACATTGTTGTATAAAAGATTAAATCTGACTTTGATTTAACATTTCACTATCCTGTAATATATTGAAATAGGTTAGGGTCTCATTGTGTTGAAATGATACACAAAGTCAAGATATTGATGATAGATTTAAGGCTTACAATAGGACACATTAATAAATAGTTGATGGCAAGTGTAGAAGTTTGTATAATTATAAACCTGTATTAGCACATTCCAACAATGCAAATCATACTTGTTAGCACTTGTTAAATTATAATAATGTAGCACCCTTGGATAGTCCAGTTTTGGACAACTTGCTCTTTCTTTGAGAACTGTTTTTTTTTCTTGCCGCCTTTTATATTGTCAATTTATCTAACATTACACAGAAAAAAAGCTCCTTAACCTTAACATTTCCTGCTATCAGAGAAATGTCCTTTATTATCTACCATCTTCTCTGCTCCAACACTAACTTGTTTCTCTTTCTACAAATGCTTTCCGACTGCATGAGATTTCCAGTATTCCTTTTCTATTACAATTGTATTTCACTTCCTTTACACGTTTCACTGTAATATAATGTGTGTGTTTTTAAGGGAATAGGAAGTATGCAAATACTTCAGACTCCCAACTTTAGCTATACTCTAGAGGAGTAGTCCGCAAACCTTTTTGAATCACCTCCCAGATGACATACCCAGCGACCCCCCCCCCCCCCCCACCGTTTCTGACCATTATATAAAACCTATAAGGGAAAGAAAGCAGTGAAAAATAATTGCAAAACTTATTCAAATCCATTTAAAGCTACAAATACAATTATTTAATTACAGTAAAAATGGTTTTCATCAACAGTATTAGAGTGTACATTTGTAGTTTAACTATTCACTACATTGCCTTTTCACCTTTCAATGAGATGGATGAGCTTTGTGTAGTGATATCAGCTTCTCAGCATCAGGTTGAACGTTACTCAGAAAGAATCTCAATTCACACATTCAGTAAATTGCAGTCTGTTTAGTTACTTTGAAAAAAGTTGGGCAACTGTATTCCATTAAATACTACGTTGGAAAGGCACTAAAGACCATCTTGACCTTTTCCCATAGTGCAGGATAGCTTTTTGGAATCACAAGTTTTGATATGATGTTTTGAACCTGGGCTTCAGCTCCAAGCTATTTTGTAGCGTTATCAGTTCTTCCTCTATCCTTCCTGTTAATTCCTCATTACAAGTGTAGAGAAATGAATTTATTACCCAATCTGGAATTTGGGTCGAGAGAAGATCCTGAAATCTCTCTACAGCTCACCCAGGTGGGCACAGTATATTTGAAGATTATCATCCGGTATCCTTTCTTTCTCTTCCAACTCAGAGAGGCTCAGAAATTAGAAAAGGATGTGACAGTCAATATTGACCTTAAATAAGGTTAACTTGGACAAAAATGTGAAGGCAATTGATTTGACTTTTGAGATTTACATAATTTCCTTGCAAATGAAGATTGACTTCTTTAAACTTTGCAAATAATTCTGACAAATAGGTAAAGTCAAGCCTAATATTCTTGAGTTGATTATTGACTGAAGTATTTTAGTCTTCAAAGAATGTTATCAGTTTCAATAAGCAAATAAGAGCGTCAGGCAGTTTCCTTTTGAGAGCCACCTGACTTCTGTGTGCAACTGCAAGCATTCAAACTGTTCATCATTCTCAATACAAATCTTTCGAAGTAGTCAAGAATTAAGAGCACAGACTTGATTTTATTTACCGCTGTGTTAACAGTATATAATAATTTGTACAGTTGATCACTTAGGTTTTTTGCGACAAGATGCTGTATGTGAATTACACACTGAATGTCAAGTACAGTTTTTTTCAAGAAAGTAATAACTCCATGGTGGTGTCCTGTCTGTTGCTCAAGTAAAAATGTTGGTGAGTGGAATATCCTTTGAAAAATTGCTCAGTAACTTGAAATACTACCTCTCCCTTCTTATTGTTTCTAGCCCCCTTGCCAATAACCTTTCTTGAACCATGTTTTCATCTTTTGTGAAGCAGACATAACCAAGAAGCAAAGATTTGTCGTCTGGCAAAATTGACTCATCTAACTGCCAAGCAGATTCTGTTGCACAGTGTGTCTACCCCATTCTCAGACATTTTATCTACACATCTTTTAACAGAGTTGTTGTTGAGCAGAATGGCTTTAATTATTTGGTTTGGTGACTTAGGAAAAACCTTCCTTACTGCTGGCATGTATGTTCTGTAGGACTAGATGTTGATATCCCTTATTTGCACCCCTGAGACATGCTGCCTCGACTCTGCGGGGTAGCCAAGTGAGTGGTGGCATCTTCTGGGTTATCAAGTGGGTGCCCTCCTTCCTCAGTGTTTCACTGATAGGCCCACGACACCTCCAGAGGGTTCGGCAGTGAATCCTCATGTCCTGGGCTCACCCCCTAGATGCCATTCACTCACCTGGGGGCCCAGATGGGATCCTTTCTCTTCATCCAGAGCTACTGACTACCCCTTTCAGCAGCTCTGGAGAGGTCTTTGACTGCTTGTTAGTGTGTCTTCCCTTGCACTCCCAACTCCCAGAGTAGTGTGTAATCTGAAGTGCATCATATTGGAAGCCTTGATGTTGATGTGGCTACAAATCCTCTGCCGCCTACTTCGACCAGTCGCACCCTTGCTGTCCAGCCTCGTTGCTGCACATTGGCTGCAAGCTCAGCGTACCTCAGCTTCTTGTGCTTGTAGGCCTCCTCCACTGCATCCTCCCAGGGCACTGTAAGCTCGATGATGTAAATGAGATGAAGTGAGGCCAACCATAGCACAAGGTCTGGTCTGAGGCTGGTCTCCGTGATTTCGGTTGGGAAGCAAGAGCCTCTGGCCTAAGTCTTCCACCATCTTCCAATCACGTGCCCCGTCTAGCCACCCGGTGTCTGGTCTTGATGTGGCAAGTCTGGCTTGACCCTCACCTTCTGGACAAATGCTGTTAACGGCCAGCGGGATGAAGGGGGAGGGAGAGCATTAATGCTCGTCTGCTGACTTTCCAGCACTGCTGCAAAACTCTGCAGCACCTGGTTGTGCCACCAGGTGTATCGGCCTTGAGTGAGGCTAGTCTTGCAGCTCACTGGAATGTGTTTAAGTGTTTTTGAAGTCAGCCAGAAGGAGCATGTAGGGTCCTCCCCATACCACTGGCTGAGATTCATGGGAGATGGCAAGACATGGTAGGCAGCTCTGATGGTGAAGCTCGCTCTGAATGTCTCCATCTCCCACAGCTCTCTCCAGGAGATCTTCCTTTTCTCCACTCCCTCCCATCTCATCCATTGCCTGATCGAAGGCCTTTGCGCACCTTGCCGCCGCCTCCTGCCAACGTATCTCCTGCGTCTCTGAGACGGAGCAGCCTCGTTCCAGGCTGGTGTACTGTCCCCAAGGCCAGACCGCTCCTCCCTTGCTGCACTCGGCCCACGATGTCCCTGTGCTTGAGTACCGCCTTTGCTTGGTCAGTTGCTTCTGATGGAGTCCATTTTCTCCCAGTATCCAGGATGAGGGCAGCTTGTGCTACAAATGGATCACTCGCCTCTGTTAACATCATCTCCAGTCTTACTTTGGCGCACTTGTACTCCTCTGAAAGACTGGAATCAGTTGTTTTCCAATTGTATGGAGCTTTCCAGATTTAGCAATAAGCAATGCAACAGTATGAAGCATGCAAACCATCACTGCTTTGTTGTGAAGTGGTGGCAAACATGTTTTGAAGTGTTTGCTGTTTCTGAAAGTTGTCATTGAAGTAACTGAAAACAAGTTCTTGTTTGCTTTATCAGATTGTTTTCTGTTCAAATGTTCAAGGAGCCTGGCTGGTTTCATTGCCTCATTTGGAAAAACAACTTTTTCCATACAACAGACACATTGGCTGCTGCTGTTTGCCTGGTGCCAGTATAAATCCGTATTTCAGATATTCCATGTGATACTGCCTACACTTCTTTTCACTTTGGTCAACTTGTGCCAATTTCATTATGGATTAACAACCATAGTCAATAACCTTTGCTTAGGTCCAACTTCAAGCACTGCGATAAAGGAAAGATAGGACAAGCCCTGACTCTGCAGGAAGGTACATAAAGTGGGGCAGTGATATCTTGGTTAGACCGTGGGCTAAAGAAATGCAGTCAAGACCATTTGCAAGGCCAGATTCTGAACTTTACCCCACTGACTGCCATATCCTATATATTCACAGGAATTGCCTCAATGTGTGTTTAGAGTATGGGTGATAGCAAGAGTGAATGGCAATAAAGTGTGGGCCAGGCCCAGAAATAACATTATTTCTTCAGTCCAGATTTCTCATGATATGCCAAATACATAAGTGCCACATTACTTTTCAACAACTATAATGCGTTTTGAGCAAAGTCTTAAGTGAATGGTGCTATTAGCAAGAGATGAGGTATTTACATGATCATTTGTAATTATTAACTGAGGATCAAATGCTTACAAGTAGTAATTTATTTCTTAAATTAAGCCTTAATCCCTTGCTACCAAGTGCCCCCATCACTCCCTTTATCACCACCTTAGAAACATACTCTGCCTCCCCACCCGAGTGGGGGGGGGGGGGGAAATACTGCCCACTTTGGGAACTACTGCTCATGAGGAATGAGTTTGCCAAATGCCAGAACATCAGGATTTCCAAGTTAAAGTGGATACTGGATTATTGGAGTGTTTTGCCTCAATGAACAAATAAAGGTCATGAAAACATGTGTAATCTGAAGTGCATCATATTGGAAGTAAAAGACATTTTTTAGATACGCACAAATGCAATACACCTGAACTCTGTACAGTGAATTTTTATGTCCCGTGTTATAGGAATATAACTGACCCGAATGGCAATAGTGTCTTACTCAATAACATTTTGATAAGTATAATAACCTGATTGGTAAATTCATACCAAGAAGTTTATTTTAATTCTTGGGTGAGGAATTAAGTCAAGGGAAGGAACAAGTTGAGTGACGTTTATATTGTATCTGTGAGCAAACAATGTGTATAATGTCCTAGATAGTTGCTGAATGCAGATGTGAGAATTTAAACAAGAGGAACATAATGTAACTTTCAAAAGTATGCTATGTAAGTAGATTTAAGAACTATTGTTTTAAAAATGGGTAAATTACTATAAAAGCTTTCAAACCTATTATGTTTTACTTCTGGAGATGGGGTTAGCACATTCCCTGATAGGATTCTCAGCTTGTCTAGCTTTGGAAATGCCAAATGTACTGACACAAGTTTGTCAGCATCAACAATGTTACCATGACAAGGGCTTAACTGGATTTTGCTTCATAGATGCTGTTCTTCATGTATCAAACCTGGCATGGATGGTGAATCTAGGGTATTGCTAGTTTACAACTCAAAGACACAATGGGCATCAAAGTAAAGAAAAACTTGCACGAAGAAAGATGGCTGCAGTTGTTGAAGTTAATTAGCCTCAGCACCTCACTGCAGGGGTTCCTAACAGCAGTGTCCAAGGCCCAACTGTCTTCATCTACTTCATCCATCAAGGCATCAGAACTAGATGCGTTTGACTGCACAACATTCAATTTCATTCACAACTTCTCAGAAATGAAATAGTCTACGCCTACATTTGGCAATACTTAACAAAATTCAGACACTGTCTGATAATGGCAGGTAGCACTCATGCCAGGCAATGGCCAAATCCAAGAGAGAGTCCAAACACCTACTCTGGATCTTCAGTGGCATTACAATCACTGAGTTCCCATCATCAATATCCTGGGTGGGTGCAGATCACACTTGACCAGGTTAACTGAACTAGGCACAAAAACAGGTCGGGTTGGGTATATTCTGACCAAAGATTCATTGCTTGACATTGAGCCCATTTCACTATTTACAAGGTAGAGCATGATGGAATAATCTCAACTTACCTGGACACATACAATTCCAACAGTTTTCAAGAAGACAGATACTTTTCATGAGCACCTGTTTGATAAGCAAACTGCCAACCACCTAAACATTCATTCCTTCCAAAATCAGCTGCAGTGTGCACTAAATGTTACTCACCCAGTCTACTCTGGTCACACTTCCCAAGGCTGTAATCTTCACCACTGTGAGGGCAGCAGATCCACAGAAAACCTTGACTTGCAGGTTCATCTCAAAGGTTGTACACAATTTTCAACTATATCACTGGTTCTTCATAGTTTTATGTCCAATTCCTGAAACTCCCTACCAACAACACAGTGGGAACATCTTTGCCAGAAGGACTGTGGCAGTTCAAAAAGCAGCTCACCACTATCTTATCAAGGTTGGTTACCAATGGGTAATAAGTGCTGTTTTTGCCAGCCAAGTGCAGATGCTGAAAATTAATAAAAAAAATAGAAAATATGCAGGGCAGATTGTTCTGCCAGTCATTATTCAATAGGTACATTTTAGGGTACAAAATCTAATAGCTTATGTAGCAATTAAGGTTAAAGCAACTCTACAATAGGTAATATTTTCATCATGTTTTGTTTAACACAGCTCACTGTAATTACTTGAAATAGTTTGCTTTCTTTCAGATCACTGGCTCTATTTACAAGTTATAGAACAAACTTGTCTTTTTCTTACTGGAGCTATGTAATTTACACCCTGTCTCAATTTTTTTTATATTAAAAGTCAAATATACCAGCAGTTTATTAAAAATCTAGAATCTGAGAATTTTAATAAGTGAATTTCCAAAACCTGTTACCTCTGTGGATTTGGTTATTCAGAACTTTCCACAGAAAGCAGAAAAAAAGATGTGTTATTTAGAAATGAAATAAGTTTGTAAATCTGTGCCATAGTGTTGACATTTAAAGTTTTGTCTATTTTGTACATTTTAAAAATATTAAAACTAGATATAATTATGATATGGTGTACATAATGTGCCTTTACCATGTCACAGATGTAGGGCCTAATAAGTTCCAAGATGGCGCTGACAAGACATAGCAACATTTTGCAGACAGCTAACAAAACTACTAACAAATCTACTAAATATACTTTTTCTGCACTGTGAGCATTGCAATCTGTAGCCTGCAAAATCCCTTTAAGAGGTGTGCTTTTGAACCATCTATACGATCTGGCGTTTGTGATACCCTGATGGACACAGCAAACTAGATCTCAAGAATGCAGGTACAGTTTTGTCGGCCATTGCTGGAGCAGACTTGGGGATGGATTGAAACTTCAGACCAGATTAAAGTGGCAGATTGGGTTCGAGAGCGAACAATGAACCAACGTTTAGCCAATTTAAGCGCTGAACCAGATTAAGAAGTTTAAGGTGTTGAGGTGAAGGAGGAATCTGTATTCAGCTCACTACTCCGTGAGACTGCTTACCTCCACGCTGAACTGGCTCCATAGCTGTGGACTCACTTTCGGGGACTCTGCAGTAAATACTCTGTGTAATATTTGTTTACTTAATGTTTGCACGATTTGTTCTTCCCTTCTTTGCACAATGCATGATTGACTGCCTTTGTGCTTTGGAGTTCTTTGTGAATTCTGTTGTGTTTCTTTGTTTTGTGGCTGCCTGCAAGGAGATGAAGCTCAAGGTTGTACATGGTATACTTCCATAATACATGTACTCTTGAACTTTAATAAATAAATTGTTCATGGACTGCACGGAGCAATTAATAAAATATTGCCTTCTCATTCTACTGCTTTAGTGCAAGGATGGAAATGGCAAAACAAATACTCACCTCACTACTTGAAATATTTATAAACTATAATATTTAAAGGTGCAGGAGATAAGTATATAACTGAAACTTTCCAGGAAGGAACATGAATAGATTCTCTATGTTACAACTGAAGACAACAGCCTGCCTTCACAGAACAAGAGGATAATGTAAGTGGAGTTGTCTTCACTTACCTTCAGATAGAAAAAAGTAACAAATGATTAAGAAAGTACCGGATTAAGTATGTGAGCATTGCTACAACTCTCCCAATATTAAAGGCTTGACTGGAATTTGCCAACAAGAAAAAAGCTGCAGATGCTGGAAATCCCAGCAACACACACAAAATGCTGGAGGAACTCAGCAGGCCAGGCAGCATCTATGGACAAAAAGTACAGTCAATGTTTTGGGCCGAAACCCTTGAAGCTTTGAAAGCTGGGGGGAGGGGAGAGAGAAACACGAGATGATAGGTGAAAACTGGAGGGGGAGGGATGAAGCAAAGAGCTAGAAAGTTGATTGGTGAAAGAGACAGAAGGCCATGGAAGAAGGAAGAAAGAAGAAAGGGGGGAAGGAGCACCAGAGGAAGGCGATGGGCGGGCAAGGAGATAACATGAGAGAGGGAAAGGGGAGTCACAGGTGAAGTGTCGCCTCACTTAGAAGGACTGTTTGGGGCCCTGAATGGTAGTGAGGGTGGAGGTGCAGGGGCAGTAGAAGCACTTCTTCCGCTTGCAAGGATAGGTGCCAGAAGGGAGATCAATGGCGAGGGGCGAATGGATACAGGAGTCGCATAGGGAGCAATCCCCACAGAAAGTGAGGGGGAGGAAAAGATGTGTTTGGTGGTGGGATCCAGTTGGAGATGCAAAAGTTTTGGAGAATTACATGCTGGACACAGAGGCTGGTGGGGTGGTAGGTGAGGACAATGTAGCGGATGTTAGTGAAATGGAAGAGATGCGGTTGAGGGCAGTATTGATGGTGGAAGAAAGGAAGCCCCTTTCTTTGAAAAAGGAAGATATCTCCCTCAATGGTGCCAACTTGGGTACTGTTCTTGATGAAATCTAGTATTAATAGCGGATCTGGAGTAAAGATTGTCGGTCACAGAATCAGGAAGGGGGCCCCACAGGATAGGCCTCAACTTGAGTGTGTGAATGGAATTGGAATACTACAAGAGCAGGAACAAAGCAGAGCAGATAAGCTAAATTAGGCATCAGTACAGCTCTTGTGGCAAGCTTCACTAAAATTCTCATCATCCCCTTCTAATAACTAGAGTATGTGATCTCACAACTTATCTAAGTAGCCTCTAGTCCATAGATATTGAATAAGCATAAATCTGTGATCCACTTTCCAACTTCCCTTTAATTATCTGAAAGCGATCTTTGGAATTTAGGAATTAAGACTATAAGGAAGCTACTTCTAAAGGCCAAAATAACCCAAGTACCCCCAATGTAAATCTGCACCATCTCTTAAATAAGTTAAAACAGGAGCCACAAACTAGTGTAAGATAACAATATCCCTCTACTTTGCGTAAGTGGGGAAGATCAAACATTACTGGACCATCATGACATTTGCAAGGTCCTTAACATCTGTGAACCAACTAAACTTCAAAGATGAATTACCCTGAAATCTAAAGTAAGTCCTGAAATTCTTTGCACATACAAGGACCTGACTGTTGTTTATACATTTGTATAATGATTGCACAGTATGAAAACCATAGCTCCCCTTTAGCTGGAAACACAAGACAATTCTGATGCTGGGACTATATAATTACACACATGCTACAGAATGCACAAAAGCCATGGCTGGAGAAATCAAATAATGTATCCATTTAAAATAAAAACACTCGGTACAATAATATTTTCAACTTTGCACCTTTCATGTTGAAGAGACAATAAAAACAGAAACCTGAGGAAGGTTGCACCGGAATAATCCCTTTAGAATCCATGCATTTTACACAGAAGGTATATCTCCAACACATTGTTCTATCTTGCTGCTTGTAAATACTACCTAGCACGACAGCCCAGATTTGTGCAATCATTTACTAGTGTTAATTTTCCCTTCAGTCCAAAGACCAATGTGTTAATACACAGCCCTCTGAATAATTTAGTAAAATTTCCTTCCTAATAAATATCCGTAGATGGCTGTGATCAAAAGCTTGTTGAACAACATCCATTTTCAACGCAAACGGAGTGAAACATCCAAAAATTAGTCTTGCATAGTTTCTTCACATATTTGTCTCAAAGTCTTGCAAACTATGAATTCTAGATATGTTCCAGAGAGTATAAAATTCCACACCCAACAGAATGATCACAAGCCATTTGAAATGGTTGTCTTGCAGAAGACTGCCAGCTTGTGAAAGCATTTCATTAGGGACAGAAGCGCATGTTCCAAACCAGCCTGAAGATAATGACGAGTAATGTAAAATTTCATTTTAAGTCATCTTAAAGTTCTTTCTTTCATTTTGCTAATCGAAGCATTTTCTCCAGCTCCTGCAGTTGTAGATTTCCATGGGTCAGCATCATCCGTATTGTATCCTTAATGATGAAAAACCAAACAACATTTAGTACATGAATTGACAAGAATTAAATAAATGTCATCCTTTACAGGTATCACCTAAGCAGATTTTAGAAAAAGTCATCCATTCAGAAGAAACTCACATTTATCTGCAGTATACAGTCACGCAAAATGTCTTACAGCTCCAGAGATCAGGGTTCAATCTTGATCTTTGGTGCTGACTGCAGAATTTGCAAATTCACTTACAGGGAAAATCAGTGGAAGAATGAGATTGACCCTGTTTGCCAGCAGAAACTTGATCAGCAAAATGGCCTCCTTAGATGTAAGAAAATAGTTCAATTATCATTCACAATGGTGGCACCGCAGCTCCCCTGCCACCTGTCTCATCAATGAACCAGTGACTTGCAGTATTCTGCATTACCAACAGCCAACAGGCTCTTGTGACAAAACCACTCACACCATCACGCACCTACTTGACACAACATTACACAGCAATAACACCATATAACCAGTGAATTCCTTTCCAAGTGTTATCAGTTAGGCAGACAAAAAAACAGTTCTAATTGTTTTTTAAAAAAAAACCCATACAAGTATATTTTGGTGTTAATGAGGGATAAATATTCATCTGGGCATTCTTTAATATCTGCTTGAAGGAAACCACATCTTAATGTTCCAACTAGAGGATGGCACCTCTGTCATTTTAGTAAACCCACAGTACTGAACTTGAGTGTCAGTCTACCTTATTTGCCTAATTAACAACTGAACCCAAAACACTCAGAATTACAGACACGTTGCCAAGGTAACAAACTACCTGAATACATGCTCTAGAAGAATCAAAAGGGTGATTTTAAATTTTAGCAATAAAGTTCAAATTATGGCCACATGGAAGTCTGAAGGGTCTGGATTTTGTCTGAACTATGAGGGGTTGCAGATGTGTACAGGGAGGAAATAAACAATAAAAAGCTTAAAAGGATAATAAAGATCAATCACAGTATGCATTTAACTAAATATAAATCTCCATCAAACTACGGCAGAGGTAATTTACAAAGAATAAGCTAGTTAACTTAATTACTTGGCCACAGGTCAGACATAGCATGAGGTCCATGAAAGTTTAATGCATTTTGCAGTATGATTGACCAGCATTATGTGCCAGGTTACCTCAAGAAGGAAAGTTTTTATTTCTTTTTCGTAATCAAGTTTCTTACCGTTACACATTAAATGAGACTTGCATATATTTATAACATTTCCATTTTATAAATAAACATAAAACTTTAAAAATCATGTCTTCTAAGTACATTTTGAAAACTGATTGATAAAATATTTTTGAAATAATTTCTCGCCCTAAACAGAGAACCACAAATAACTAAAACATTACACTTCAGTACTATAAACCTAGGCTTACAAATAGTTCGTGGTTCAGTGCCCTTTGACTTCCAGATTACAGCTACTGTCGACTCTTGTGTCCTCATGTTTGATGTATAGTCTTATTTAATATAAATGTCTCTGTTATTCTGACTTCAGCAATTGTATCTTAGATTCTAGACTCAAAAAATAAGGAAGGATAAGACTTACTTGATCTGTAGCATTTTTGTTCTGTTTGAATTCTTCTCTAGCCCAGTTTTTAAGGTAATGCTTATCTCCTTCATCTGGAATTTGATTAATGACTTTTAAAATCTTCCTGTATAAATCCAGGACATTTTTACGGTGCATGAACTGGAAAACAAATAATTTGCAGAAGGCATCAAGGTCTGCATATAGAACCAAAACAAAACCGCAAGCACATATTTCATCTTGTTTGCTAAGGTAGGATTATTGAAGAGCTGTTCCCTTCTTGATTCTGTGGTTCACTCTTCCATCTCCAACATCTACCATTCCATGAAACTCTGGAATGGCAACACCTTTCCTTATACCTCTTACTTTCCAGGCAAAGCAGCAAGTTACTTCCACCCGTTCAAGATGTGGCAATATGTACTGCATGGTGACCTCTACAAAGTCAAAATGAATTTGGATGAGGTGACAGCTTGACAGAATGCAATTTCCCTTCAGTCACAAAGATCCATTTCAGCTGTTTGACACATGAATTCTCAATCCCACTTTGATCTCACACTATTCCAATGGACCCAAAATTAGCTCAGAGTAGCATCTCACCTTCTGACTAGACCCATTACAACCTTCAAAACATAATACAAACTCCAAAAATTTCAGATAATCAGCTTTAGTTTGCAAAATTAGCTAGTTCTATTATAAAAGGTTTTTAACAAGCAAGAAACAGAAACAACAAAACTGTTTCTCTCTACATTTGCTACCTGACCTGCTGAGTAGTTTCATTTATCGTTTGTTTTACAACTTCAGCAATTTCTCCAGTTGTTAGCTCCATTCTAGCACTTTGTTTCTTCTTGTTCGTCTCCTATTTACCTTTCTTCCAGGCACATTATTTGGAATCGACAAGCTTCCACGACCCTCTCCTTGCCAACACTACCATTATCTCTTACTCAGTCTTTGTTTTCCCCATCACTGACGTCCTCTTTGTTGTCTTCATCTCCCCTAGTTCTCCGCAAATAAAATATATAACTTTTCTCAATACTAGTGCAAGGCTGTTTATCTATAATCATATATAACTATATAACAATTACAGCACGGAAACAGGCCACCTCGGCCTTTCTAGTCTGTGCCGAACGCTTACTCTCACCTAGTCCCACTGACCTGCACGTAGCCCATAACCCTCCATTCCTTTCCTGTCCATATACCTATCCAATTTTACTTTAAATGACAATACCGAACCTGCCTCTACCACTCCTACTGGAAGCCCGTTCCACACAGCTACCACTCTCTGAGTAAAGAAATTCCCCCTTGTGTTACCCTTAAACTTTTGCCCCCTAACTCTCAACTCATGTCCTCTTGTTTGAATCTCCCCTACTCTCAATGGAAAAAGCCTATCCATGTCAACTCTATCTACCCCCCTCATAATTTTAAATACCTCTATCAAGTCCCCCCTCAACCTTCTACGCTCCAAAGAATAAAGACCTAACTTGTTCAATCTTTCCCTGTAACTTAGGTGCTGAAACCCAGGTAACATTCTAGTAAATTTTCTCTGTACTCTCTCTATTTTGTTGACATCTTTCCTATAATTCGGTGACCAAAACTGTACACAATACTCCAAATTCGGCCTTACCAATGTCTTGTACAATTTTAACATTACATCCCAACTCCTATACTCAATGCTCTGATTTATAAAGGCCAACATACCAAAAGCTTTCTTCACCACCCTATCCACATGAGATTCCACCTTCAGGGAGCTATGCACTATTATTCCTAGATCACTCTGTTCTACTGCATTTTTCAATGCCCTACCATTTACCATGTATGTCCTATTTGGATTATTCCTACCAAAATGTAGCACCTCACACTTATCAGCATTAAACTCCATCTGCCATCATTCAGCCCACTCTTCTAACTGGCCTAAATCTATCTGCAAACTTTGAAAACCTACTTCATTATCCACAACGCCCTACCTTAGTATCATCAGCATACTTACTAATCCAATTTACCACCCCATCATCCAGATCATTAATGTATATGACAAACAACATTGGACCCAGTACAGATCCCTGAGGCACACCACTAGTCACTGGCCTCCAACCTGACAAACAGTTATCCACCACTACTCTCTGGCATCTCCCATCCAGCCACTGTTGAATCCATTTTACTACTTCAATATTAATACCTAATGATTGAACCTTCTTAACTAACCTTCCGTGCAGAACCTTGTCAAAGGCCTTACTGAAGTCCATATAGACAACATCCACTGCTTTACCCTCGTCAACTTTCCTCGTAACATCTTCAAAAAATTCAATAAGATTTCTCAAACATGACCTTCCACGCACAATTCCATGTTGACTGTTTCTAATCAGACCCTGTCTATCCAGATAATTATATATACCATCTCTAAGAATACTTTCCATTAATTTACCCACCACTGACATCAAACTGACAGGCCTATAATTGCTAGGTTTACTCTTAGAACCCTTTTTAAACAATGGAACCACATGAGCAATGCGCCAATCCTCCGGCACCATCCCCATTTCTAATGACATTTGAAATATTTCTGTCAGAGCCCCTGCTATTTCTACACTAACCTCTCTCAAGGTCCTAGGGAATATCCTGCCAGGACCCGGAGATTTATCCACTTTTATATTCCTTAAAAGCGCCAGTACTTCCTCCTATTTAATCGTTATAGTTTCCATAACTTCCCTACTTGTTTCCCTTACCTTACACAATTCAATATCCTTCTTCTTAGTGAATACAGAAGAAAAGAAATTATTCAAAATCTCCCCCATCTCTTTCGGCTCTACACATTGCTGTTCATTCTGATTCTCTAAGGGACCAATTTTATCCCTCACGATCTTTTTGCTATTAATATAACTGTAGAAATCCTTCGGATTTATTTTCACCTTACTTGCCAAAAGCAACCTCGTATCTTCTTTTAGCTTTTCTAATTTATTTAAGATACTTCTTACATACTTTATATTCCTCGAGCACCTCATTTACTCCATGCTGCCTATATTTATTGTAGATATCTCTCTTTTACCTAACCAAATTTCCAATATCCCTTGAAAACCATGGCTCTCTCAAACTTTTAACCTTTCCTTTCAACCTAACAGGAACATAAAGATTCTGTACCTTCAAAATTTCACCTTTAAATGACCTCCATTTCTCTATTTCATCCTTCTCACAAAACAAATCGTCCCAAGCACTCCTAAATCCTTTCGCATCTCCTCAAAGTTAGCCTTTCTCCAATCAAAAATCTCAACCCTGGGTCCAGTCCTATCCTTCTCCATAATTAGACTGAAACTAATGGCATTGTGATCACTGGACCCTAAGTGCTCCCCAACACATACCTCCGTCACCTGACCTATTTCATTCCCTAACAGAAGATCCAACATTGCCCCTTCTCTAGTTGGTACCTCTATGTATTGCTGCAAAAAACTATCCTGCACACATTTTACAAACTCCAAACCATCCATCCCTTTTACAGTATGGGCTTCCCAGTCTATGTGTGGAAAATTAAAATCTCCCACAATCACAACCCTGTGCTTACTACAAATATCTGCTATCTCCTTGCAAATTTGCTCCTCCAATTCTCGCTCCCCATTAGGTGGTCTATAATACACCCCTATAAGTGTTACTACACCTTTCCCATTCCTCAATTCCACCCAAATAGCCTCCCTAATCTAAAAGATAACTATTTCTCTTAGCATGTTCACTGCCTGATCTGTTGAGTATTTCCACCATTCTGTTCTTCCACCTCCAATCACTTCTTCAGTCCACACCAAGAACACATTGCAAATGACATCCAGAATAAAAACTCCCCTTACTCCAGCAAAATATGAAATCAATCTGGGAAAGAAACTGATCAAGTATGCTCTGCCATTTCATCATGGCTGATCCATTTGCCCTCTCAAGCCCATTCTCCTGCCTTCTCCCTGTAACCTTTCAGACCCTAACAACCTCCAACATAAATACACCAAATGACCAGGCCTCCACAGCTACCTGTGGCAACGAATTCTACAGATTTACCACCTCTGGCTAAAGACATTTCTCCTCATCTCCATTCTAAATAGATATCCCCTTATTCTGAGGTTGTACCTTCCTGTCCTAGACTCTCCCATTAAATGAAACATCCTCTCCACATACACACTACATCTTTCAACATTCGATAGGTTTCAATGAGATCCTCCCTCATTCTTCTAAATTTCAGCAAGTGTACAGGCCCAGAGCTATCAAACGCTCCTCATACTATTTCATTTGCAGAATCATTCTTATGAATCCCCTCTGAAACCTCTCCAATGTCAGCACTTCCTTTTTGAAACCCAAAGGTTCAAACATTCATTAATTATCAAAGTATGCAACTCTGAAATTCTTCTTCTCCAGATAGCCACAAAACCAAGAAAGAAGCACAATCATCAACTTGCAAATTCCTCCTTCCGCACAAAAAACAAAAATGGAACAGGCACATCGACCCCCAATCCCACTCCCCTGCACACAATAAAACAAGATAGGGCGAAAAACACAGAATATAAAAAACCCAAGTCCATATCAAACCAAATTTAATTATCTTTCAGACCATACACGGATACAGTCGAACGAGAGCATTCCTCCTGAGCCCAACATCCAGCAGCATCTTGCAATCACAAGAGAAACATCCAAAACAGTCACCCATGGTTACACAGCATGCTGCTTCTGTGTACCTACTCTGATGCTTTCGAGTAGCAGACAGCAACGTGCAGCAGAAAACCTGGGTAATACTCTCCCGGCACAGTGGCAGGTAGCAGAGCGATCCCCCAGTGATCACAATGGAGACTTCACTCTCCATTACCACAGCAATCCCACCAGCAATCAAAAGGCATGCAGCTGGTACTCACCTTCCGCAATCACCTCGATGTTTCAGTTTCCCTTGTTGATTTACTTGGCAAACAATGGAAACTTAAATCGGAAAATGGAGTTGAACATCAACTTGTGCCTGCAGCCATCTCGCCATGAGGTTCACGCTCACTGCCTCTGCCTCCTGGAGACTGCAGAGCGCTGAACAATCTCCAAACTGCAAATCACTCTAAAGTCCCTTGCACCTTGGATTTTTCAATAGTCTACACTTTCATTTCTTCTCCTGATGACCACACACTTCCCAACACGCTATTCCATCTGCCACTTGTCCTAATCTGTCCGAGTCTTCCTGCAGCCTCCCTGCTTCCTCAACACCATCTGCCCTTCCACCTATCATCCGCAAACGTGGCCACAAAGCCATTAATTCTGTAATCCAAATCATTGGCATACTTTGTGAAAAGAAGCTGTACAACACCAACCCTGTGGAACACCACTAGTCTCTAGCAGCCAATGAGAAAAGGCTCCAATACTCCCACTCTTTGCCTCCAGTCAATCAGCCCAATCCTCTAACCATGCTAGCAGCTTTCATTTGTGGCACCTTGTCAAAGGCCTTCTGAAAATCCAAGTACACATCAACTCATTTTCCTCTGTCTATCCTGCTTTTATTTCCTCAGAGTTCCAATAAATTTGACAATCAAGATTGTCCCATGCTAATTACAGCCTATTTTAACATGTGCTTGCAAGTACCCTGAGAAACACAAAAAACCTACAGCACAATACAGGCCCTTCGGCCCACAAAGCTGTGCTAAACATGTCCTTACCTTACCTTAGAAATTACCTAGGGTTACCCATGGCCCTCTATTTTTCTAAGCTCCATGTACCTATCCAAAAATCTCTTCAAAGACCCTATCGTATCCGCCTCCACCACCTTTGCCGGCAGCCCATTCCACACGCTCACTACTCTCTGAGTAAAAAACTTACCCCTGACATCTCCTCTGTACCTACTCCCCAGCACCTTAAAACTATTCCCTCTTGTGGCAACCATTTCAGCCCTGGGAAAAAGCCTCTGACTATCCACACGATCAATGCCTCTCATCATCTTATACACCTCTATCAGGTCACCTCTCATCCTCCATCACTCCAAGGAGAAAAGGCCGAGTTCACTCAACCTGCTTTCATAAGGCATGCTCCCCAATCCAGGCAACACTCTTGTAAATTTCCTCTGCACCCTTTCTATGGTTTTCACATCCTTCCTGTAGTGAGGCAATCAGAACTGAGCACAGTACTCCCAGTGGGGTCTGACCAGGGTCCTATATAGCTGCAACATTACCTCTCGGTTCCTAATCTCAATCCCACCATTGATGAAGGCCAATGCACCATATGCCTTCTTAACCACAGAGTCAACCTACGTAGCAGCTTTGAGTGTCCTATGGAGTTGGACCCCAAGATCCCTCTGATCCTTCACACTGCCAAGAGTCTTACCATTAATGCTATATTCTGCCATCATATTTGACCTCCAAAATGAACTACTTCACACTTATCTGGGTTGAACTCCATCTGCCACTTCTCAGTCCAGTTTTGCATCCTATGAATGTCCTGCTGTAAACTCTGACAGTCCTCCACACTATCCAAAACACGTCCAACCTTTGTGTGATCAGCAACTTTACTAACCCATCCCTCCACTTCCTCTTCTAGGTCATTTATAAAAATCACAAACAGTAGGGGTCCCAGAACAGATCCCTGAGGCACACCACTGGTCACCAACCTCCATGCAGCATATGACCCGTTTACAACCACTCTTTGCCTTCTGTGGGCAAGCCAGTTCTGAATCCACAAAGCAATGTCCCCTTGGATCCCATGTCTCCTTACTTTCTCAATAAGCCTTGCATGGGGTACCTTATCAAATGCCTTGCTGAAATCCATATACACAACATCTACTGCTCTTCTTTCATCAATGTGTTTAGTCACATCCTCAAAAAATTCAATCAGGCTTGTAAGGCCTTTGACAAAGCTATGCTGACTATTCCTAATCATATTATCCCTCTCTCAATATTCATAAGTCCTGCTTCTCAGGATCTTCTCCATCAACTTAGCAACCACTGAAGTAAGACTCACTGGTCTATAATTTCCTGGGCTATCTCTACTCCCTTTCTTGAATAAGGGAACAACATCTGCAACCCTCCAATTCTCTGGAACCTGTCCCGTCCCCATTGATGATGCAAAGATCATTGCCAGAGGCTCAGCAATTTCCTCCCTTGCCTCCCACAGTAGCCTGGGGTACATCTCGTCCGGTCCCAATGACTTACTCAACTCGATGCTTTCCAAAAGCTCCAATACATCCTCTCTCTTAATATCTACATGCTCAAGCTTTTCAGTCCACTGCAAGTCAGCCCTACAATTGCCAAAATCCTTTTCCGTAGTGAATACTGAAGCAAAGTATTCAATAAGTACCTCTGCTATCTCCTCTGGTTCCATACTCACTTTTCCACTGTTACAGCTGATTGGTCCTATTCTCTCACATCTCAATATACTGGCTACTGTTTAAAGGCCTGTATATTACCCCCATCTGGGTCTTCTTACCCTTACAGTTTCTTAACTTTACCCACAAGGAATCCACACTTTCCAATCCTGGCAGCTCTTTCTAAGGATTTGATGTCACCAACAGAACCACTCCACCCCCTCTGCCTACTTGCCTGCGCTTTCAATACAAGGTGTATTCTTGATGTTAAACTCCCAACTATGATCTTCCCTTCAGCCACAACTCAGTGATGCCCACAACATCACACCTACCAATCTCCAACTGCGCTGTGTGCATTGAAATATAACACCTTCGGTCCTGTATTCTTAACCCTTTTCGGTTTTGTCCCATGTAACACTGCAACTCATCCCACTGACTGGATCAGTCACCAACAGTAGGCGAGCGATTAAAAAACTGATGCGAGGGGTTAAGATACAAAGAAAAGGGAGACATTTTCCTGGTTTAACATTGTACCAGGATACCCATCGTCTCAAATTAACGAGTACATATGAGAAAAACGTGCAAACGGCCAATTCTCAACAACAACCCGCAAGTCAGCGAGCGACAGCCCATAACGGAGCCAGGAAGCAGGGGTTCGCTTACCTCTTTAAAGCTGAGCACGCCGACCGGGAGACGACCCGCCGCCATCCTGGCACACAACGTCGCACGATGAAGCCGTCACACACAACGTCACCAGACTCCGCCCCCAGTGACGGCGCTGGCTAAATGCAGTTTGCCAGTCGGCAGAGGGCGGGGTGCTGAGACTCACCTTCCGTGTCCAGCTATACCAGATAAACAGCCGATCTTGTCTGACGGAAGGTCTGCGTCAGCAAATTGAAGTAAAATTGCAGAACACTCACCAAGCCAGGCGGTACCTGTCAGCTTCGAACACAGAGCAGAAAGCAGCTACGATGCTAAGGCAACTGAGAAAAGGAAAAGACATGAGGGATAGCTGTGACGGGCTTGCTCCGTAGAACTGTAGGGTATCATCCGGTCGAGTGGACAGAGAAAGTTGTGCAGAAGATATGAAGAGTGTAGAGGGATATAAATAAGTGTCAAGAGTCTGGCAGGGGGAGTACAACGCAGATGCAAGGTCATCCACTTTGGAAGGAAAAATGAAAGAGCAGATTATTATTTAAATGGTAAAAAATTGCAGCATCCTGCTGTGCGGAGGGACTTGGGAGTGTTTGTGCATGAATCACAGAAGGTTGGTTTGTAGGTGCAGCAGGCTATCAAAAAGACAGAATGCTGGCCTTCATTGCTAGAGGGACTGAATTTAAGAGCAGGGAGGTGATGCTGCACCTGGTGTACTGTGTGCAGTTCTGGTCTTCTTACTTGAAGGAGAATATACTGGCTTTGGAGGAAGTGCAGAGGACGTTCACCAGGTTGATTCCAGAGATGACTGTATTGGACTGTGAGGAGAGATTTGAGTCGCTTGGGTCTGTACTCACTGGAATTCAGGAGGAGAGGAGATTTTATGGAAACATAGAAAATTATGAGTGGGATAGATAAGATAGAGGCAGGCAAGTTGTTTCCACTGGTAGGCAAGACAATACTAGGGGGCATAGCCTCAGGATTTGGGGAAGTAGATTTATGACAGTTGAGGAGCAACTGGTTTTCCCAGAGTGGTGAATCTGTGGACTTCTCTGCCCAATGCAGCAGTGGAGGCTACCTCAGTAAATATATTTAAGACAAGGTTGGATAGATTTTTGCATAGTAGGGGAATTTAGGGTTATGGGGAAAATACAAGTAGGTTGAGATGAGTCCATCGTCAGATCAGCCATGATATTATTGAATGGCGGAGCAGGCTCGAGGGGCCAGATGGACTACTACTGCTCCTAGTTCTTATGAATTAAAGCAATGAAGTAAGTGCAGAGAGTGAGAACGCAAAGGAATGTTTTAAGTTGCAAATTGAAGAGCATCAACAGCAGGTCAGGTTCTGTTAATGGAGAGAGAATAACTGAGCTTAGATTCATGCCCTGGTCAGTTCAGGTAACTGCACACCAGAAGTAGAAATGAGCCTGAAGGTTGCAAATGGAGATAGAAAAGCTCAGTATTTCAAGTATTTTCTTCTGTATGATTTACAGAAAGTGCTATTTTGTATTTTTTTTCCTGTCTCTAACCCTTATTCATCTTCCTTCTTTGCTCCCTTCTCCCCACCTCTTACTGTGAATTTAAGCAAATTATCCACTTTCTGAGAAGTCCACACAATGGATGCCACATTCAGAGGACACTAAGCCAAAACCTTGTTGTCAAGAGACTGGACAGGGCTATAGTTGATGTTTACCCTAGCTGGGGAACATAGAAACAAGACAGTCTCAAAAGGGTTGACCACTCTTCTTAACTCACTGCTTCATTCCAATCTTTGGAACTGTCAGTCTGAGTTGCTGAGTATTTCAAGACAACCTGGCAAATTTTCAGATATTAGCGGAATGTAAGCTTAGTGCAACGCTCTTCCTGAATTGAAGGAGACAAAAAAAGTCTCTATTTTTGTACTTGTAAGTGGAGAAGTGGGATGCCAGGATTGATATTTAGTCATGAAATATGGAGGTACATGAGGGCCTTATGGTGCTGCAAGTAGAGAGAGCAGGTGCGTGGAAAGTGGAACAGGAAATGTCAAGGGACAATAATACCCATTTTCAGTATTGGTAGCATCTTTCTTTTGTATAATAATCAAAACAAATTCCACAGAAGACTTAATAGGGATGGTTGGAACTAGTCTTTTTCCAAATTACAAATAAACAAATTACCATATTAAATGTACAGTGCCCTCATTTGTATATTCCTATATCATCAATCTGTGCTCAGGGCAGAGAGTAGAGTGCCAACTATTCCACAATCACACCCAATAACTTCAGGAGGTGACTGCATATACTTAAGGAATGTCATTGAAAGGTAACTGCACAGATCTGAACTACCTTCACAATATTAAATGGGCAATGTGTTGTGCCATATAATTAACATTAAGCATCAAAGTAGTTTTCAGATATTGCATAACTTTATTGACATAAAAAACATTCAAAGAGTACAATCTTAAGAAAGAAAGCCATCTCCAAATTACGTAATGAAACTCATCTCTGTAGAGTTTCACCTTTGCAACAAGTATCCACACTATGAAAAAAAGTGATATTCAAACCTTGGACAGGTTTTCACATTCAGTACAATAAACTGTGCCTTTGGCACAAACACCACCATGTGGTACCGATCTCAATGTGAATATTAAAAAAATTCACATTATAATATCAGGAATTCTCCGTTATGGGATATATGGTAGAAGGATCTAGAGTAACAGTACAATTTTAGAGATTGTGCATAACTTGAAATCTCAGTAGATTATAACAGGTGACAACTTTCTGCAAAACACTGTATTAATAATCAGCAGCTGTCACCAGTTCAAACCATTGCCTGAGAGCATCACTGAGTGTCTCTGGGAGTGCATTCACATCTCGTAAAATTACATAGAATGGGAACGGAAATTCTTCCATATATGATCTAATTTCTGGCATTTCTCCCGGAGTCTTGAAAATAGGGACCTTGATGTCCAGGATGGAATCCTACAAGTAGACACAAACAATTACAAATTTGTAGAAGATATGCAAAGTTTAGTTTTCTTTAGTGTTCCATTCTAAATAACAACCTCAGTGAGAGCCAGGACAGAAATTTACTTCAGTGCTCACTTCATGTGCAGTATGTAGCAGCCACAAATTTTATTTATTTGTCTGGATCACTCGAACACTTTACAAACCACACTGCCTGCCAGGTGCCCTCCAAGTCACACAAATCCCCTGTTGGAAATATATTACCTGCCTTCATCACTGCTGGCTTTACACCCTGGAACTCTGACAGTGGTACTGTGGGTGCACGTTGATCACAAAGACTGCAGAGGTTCAAGACATCTTCTAAAAGATTAATTAAATACTGGCCACCAACTTCTAGATTCCCAAAAATTACTCCAGAGGATGTCAGTTCATTCGGACACAAAGGAACCAGTATTCTGGCCCATTTTGTCTACCAACATTAGCTGAAGTTTCATGGAAACAGTTAAAAGTTATGAAAAAGAGAAACTACTGTTCAACTGAGTAATAATTTATGTATTTAAATAAAATACAGAACAAATTGGAACACTACCAATACCTCCACAGTACTATAAAACTTATTTGTTCCCAAGGAGGAATTAATCTGCAATGTCCTGTTGGTTGACTGTAAATTAACAAAATCAGTGCAATACACCAATTTACAGATAAAGGACTGCCTTCATACAATGCTTCAGAAAACTGCATCCTCCAAATCTCAATTCTCATTGTAATATTCAAAATGATTAATTTGAAGTAGTGAAATAGTTTCATTTTCACCCAGGCCAACTATCAGTGACAAAAATCATTCCTTTTTTTTTTTAAACACGAACACACACAATTGGTGTTATTTAAAATTGTGAGTTGTGTACAGTTCTGGTCACCAAATTATAGGAAAGATGTCAACAAAATAGAAAGAGTACAGAGGAGATTTACTAGAATGTTACCTGGGTTTCAGCACCTAAGTTACAGAGAAAGGTTGAACAAGTTAGGTCTTTTAACACGCTGGAATTAAGGAGATTGAGAGGGGATCTGATTGAAACATATAAGATTATTAAGGGATTGGACAAGATATAGGCAGGAAATATGTTCCAGATGCTGGGAGAGTCCAGTACCAGAGGGCATGGTTTGAGAATAAGGGGTAGGTCATTTAGGACAGAGTTAAGGAAAAACTTCTTCTCCCAGAGAGTTGTGGGGGTCTGGATTGCACTGTCTCGGAAGGCAGTGGAGGCCAACTCTCTGGATGCTTTCAAGAAGGAGCTAGATAGGTATCTTATGGATAGGGGAATCAAGGTATATGGGGACAAGGCAGGAACCGGGTATTGATAGGAATTGATCAGCCATGATCTCAAAATGGCGGTGCAGGCTCGAAGGGCCGAATGGTCTACTTCTGCACCTATTGTCTATTGTCTATTTATTCTTTGGAGCGTAGAAGGTCGAGGGGGGACTTGATATAAGTATTTAAAATTATGAGGGGGATAGATAGAGTTGACATGGATAGGCTTTTTCTATTGAGAGCAGGGGAGATTCAAATGAGGACATGAGTTGAGAGTTAAGGGGCAAAGGTTTAGGAGTAACACGAGGGGGAACTTCTTTACTCAGAGAGTGGTAGCTGTGTGGAACAAGCTTCCAGTAGAAGTGGTAGAGGCAGGATCGATTTTGTCATAAAAAAAAAATTGGATAGGTACATGGACAGGAAAGGAATGGAGGGTTATGGGCTGAGCACAGGTAGGTGGAACTAGGTGAGAGTAAGCATTCAGCATGGACTAGAAGGCTCAAGATGGCCTGTTTCCGTGCTGTAATTGTTATACGGTTATATGGTTAAAAACTGATCACTCTATGCACAATGTAGTGTTGGGCCATCACGTGCAAGCAGCTGACGCTACTTAGAAACTTTTCGGCAACCACCTCCTGCCCAATTGAGCTGCGTAGTGTCCCAAATAAGCAAAGGGAATCCCAGCTATTTTCTTGATCTTGTTATTGTTCTTTAAGAGTTGTCCCAAATAACTGACTGCCCTGATTAACCAATGGCTTAATAAACCAGAATCCACTGCTTTTAGAAAAAATCTTTATCAAAGTAACAACAGGTTAATGATATTCATTTATTCAGCCTGTCAAACTACAACCTTGGATCTATTTAGATATAAAGTGCTACAATAATGTAAACTCAGAATCTGAAGGAACAACACAAGACCATTCTGCTTCATGCCCCTCTGCTGGTGCATGTTCTCTAACAAAAAATGCCCAACCGTGCTATATTTCGATAACTAATTACCTTAGAATCAGGATTGTCCAGGACAACAAAGATAACAAAAATATTGTTATGTCGAGCAGCTCGAACAGCTGTTGTAACTCGTTCTTTCCCCTCTAAAAACAGCCCTCTTCCATCGGACACAATCAATAGTAATTGAGCAATTTCTAAAATAAAAAGAAAGCATGTGTTAATTGAGTTGCTATAGTTTCATCAGCTAGTTTATACAAAGCAAACAACTAATTTCTTTTTAAATAAATGACACTAGGTAGGAAAAGAACCACTTGGCATTAAATGGTATTTTCAACCATCACAGCAGCTATTTAGATTCATAATAGTTTACAATCAAAGATACAATTTCAAGATACCACTGGTATCCTGCACTCTAAAAGAAATCCCGCATATCCTCCTGCAATCTGTCTTAAATCATAAATTTACATTATGTTCCGAGGGTGATAATTGATATTATTGTTATATTTACAGAGATACAGTGAACCTTTGTTTTATGTGCCATCTACACGAATCATTCCAAACATGGGTACACTGAGGTAGTACAAAGGAAAAAGCAATTACTGAATGTAGAAAATAGTGCTATATTTGTTTAATTCTGGTCACCTCATTATAGGAAGGATGTGGAAGCTATGGAGAGGGTGCAGAGGAGATTTACCAGGATGTTGCCTGGATTGGAGAACAAGTAATATGAAGCAAGGTTAGCAGAGCTGGGACTTTTCTCTTTGGAGCATAGAAGAATGAGAAGGGACTTGATAGAGGTCTACAAGATTATGAGAGGCATAGATAGGGTGGATAGTCAGTACCTGTTTCCCAGGGCACCAATAGCAAACACAAGAGGGCATAGGTACAAAACTAAGGGAGGGAAGTTAAGGGGACACATTAGAGGTAAGTTTTTTTTTTAAAAAAACAGAGGGTTGTGAGTGCCTGGAATGACTTGCCAGGGATGGTGGTGGAGGCTAAAACATTAGGGGTATTTAAGAACCTCTTGGACAGGCACATGGATGAAAGAAAAATGGAGGGTTATGGGGTAGTGTGGGTTTAGTACTTTTTTTTTTAAAAGGATTATATGGGTCAGCACAACATGGAGGGCTGAAGGGCCTGTACTGTGCTGTAGTGCCCAATGCCATTAGGCTTTACAATTCTACCGCCAGGACTTAAGAACTTTTTAAAAGCTATTATTAATGCTTTTTGAGATAGTGATTTAGATGCATATATTTTTTTTACTGAGTTAAGTATTGTATGTAATTAGTTTTGCTACAACAAGTGTATGGGACATTGGAAAAAAGTTGAATTTCCCCATGGGGATGAATAAAGTATCTATCTATCTATCTATCTAGTGTTCTATGGTTCCATTTATAAAGAAAATGCAGTCTAGGTAGACTGGATAATCAACCATGGGATACAAGCTGTCCTACTTCTCAGATGGGTTAGCAAATCAAATTTTCACTGAACTTTTAGCCTTCACAATTTTTAATAAATTTTAATGATATATTATATGTTCAGGAGCCAGTCTTCCATCTACTTTAAAACTTGGACCTCCCCCATTCTAATGATATTATCAATACAGAAGGACAAGTTATGCATTATCTGAGCTATTTTTCAGGAAATATGGACTAGGATGAGGAGGTACAGTATCATGCAAAATTCTTAGACAGACACACACACAAACATATATAGGGAGAGGGGAATCATAGTTGGGAAAAGGGGAAGGGAGCAGGAAGCACATTCTGTAATGATCATAAACTAATTGTTTGGAATCAAATTACCTTATCCGGTTTCTCAAACCTGAGCATGTATGCACCACGGCACCACCCGTCCCTGGCACTCCTCTGCCAACTGTCCCACAAACCTTCCGCAGCACTCCACCCTCACCATTCCCAACATTCTTTGCTCCTACCAGATTTACAAACTCACTTTCCGCTCCATGTTGATAAATACAGTACTGTACAAAAGTTTTAGGCACCCTAGCTATATACATTTGCCTAAGAATTTTGCACAGTACTGTAGTTTAGTGGTCACCAACCTTTTTAAGCCCAAAATACCCTACCTCGGCCTTAGTGAAAGGCAAGATCCACCCCAAATCAATTAGTTACACACATGTGCACTGGGGCAGAAAAGACCGAAAGTAAAACCCCGCAACCCAGAAGTAGAAATAATGTATGTACGCCAGGGGCCGCCACCTTTTTGCACCGTGGACCAGTTTAATATTGACAATATTCTTGCGGACTGTCCAATGGTGGGGGGGAGTGGGGAGTTAAACACGACCAGAATACAGCGATACACGAAGCAGGTTCCTTATGTCCAGTCTATTCCGCAATTTAGTTTACTTGGCTCTCAGCACTTAGCTTCTGTCCCGCTTACTCACTTCTTTTCCCGCTGAAAACACTCAACAGGTTTGTCTTTAAGTGCAGGGTGCTTGGACTCAAAGTACCAAAGCAGATTTGAGGGCTTCATTGCCTCATTAGACAGCCTCCCGCCCGCCCGCCGCCAGATGCCTTGGCCAGGTGTGGCTGGTCGTGGGTGGGGTGAGAGGACAAGGTCAGGGTCGGAGGTCCCTGTGCTGGAGCCCTGGCAGTCACAGTCCGGAACAGTGACCGACCGAGCGAGGAGTGTGACAGGGCACCAGCCGCACCCCGCCCCCCCCCCCCATATGATCTATCGGCCAACAAAAGTTTGGCTCGAGGGATGACTTTCAGTAGATCGCAGCGAGGTAGCTGCTCTGCTACTTACAGAACCCTGAGCCTGAATTAGGTCATCTGCGAATATTTCAGCACCGGATTCCCCACGAACATTCAGTGTGGTAAACAGGTTTAGAGGCAGCGCCCATCTGTCCGTGCTCCAGGCCAGTACCAATGGCACTTCTTGCCGGCCGCAGGAGGCCAACTAGTGACCCCTGGTGCGCAGGTATCACTGCGTTTAGGCGACTGATGACCTCTCGTGGGTAATGACCTCGCATGCGTTCAAGTTCAACAGTGGGCTTGACAAGGAATGAGGAAAGGTGCAGCTGACTCATATTGTTTCCTCGTGGCCCGGTGGTTGGGGACCACTGAAGTACACTGTAGTGCATGGTGGGGTAGCTACACACAAGCGCACTGGGCAGAAAGAATGGAACTAAAACCCCGCAACCCGGAAACAATCTCTCAACAGTATTTATGTATTTCTTTTTCTTTTTTTTTTTTTCGGGATCTACTGGGAAAGTCTCAAAGATCGACCAGTCGATCACGATCGACAGGTTGGCGACCACTACTGTTGTTAATTAAGAACCAGTCTTCAAAACAAATATAATAAAACAGTCATCTTGTGTGGGACTGACATACGATTCAGTACCATTGCAATTACACATGAATGTTCATAAATGAATATTCATAATAATCAGTCCTCATTGAAACCCTCTTGATTAGATCAGGAAGCCATTAAGTGGCCATCACATATATTAAAACATTATTAAAAACATAACTGCCACTTAATACACAGTTCAGGCACATTTCTATGGTCACTCAAGATTCTGATTGTTTGTACATGTGGGCAGCCATCCCTCACTGTAACACATATATTTTGGGTATGTGCTTAGAAATCCTCAAACAAGCCACTGGTACTTGAATATTCTGAGATTCTGCCAGTTGTAAGGTGCTCACATTGTAAATATGTAATACGGCAAAAATTACCTGTCTACCTTCAAAATGTTAAAGTGGATAATTATAGCCATTGAAACCTTAGATAATCGTTTATCGTTACGTCTTTAAAACGTATAAAATATCATCTGTACTCTAAAGTGTCAGGAAAGGAGATAGGCTCTCCAGAATGTCTGCTTGTATTGAGTAAAGACACTTTCACAGTCATACATCACAAAAATTACTTATGACTTGTTTCAGAAACGTGTGACCAGAAGATCCTGTATATTTGTGAATTAAATTCCATTCGTTCAGCGCCATCCACATCACTAAACTATAAATCTGTTAAGTTCAATGCCCAACAATACAAACACTGTAGTAAAGTGAACAGATGTGTGAAGCTGACCTGGATTTCCTTGTTGGGAATGGTGCTGTGCTGCAACAAACATGTTGGCTGCAGATTCCAGAAACTGCAAGTTGAAAATTAGCATTAGTGATATCAGTTCATCAGTTACTAAAAGGTCCGAGATGTAATTCCTATCATATTTTAATCTAGAGCTTTTGAAGTCAGTTCTCACACAATTCATTTTTGAATTTAGTAAAAAGTTGTCAAAACTTAAAATGCTTTCATTTGACATACACAACATGATAGTCAATTTAAATTATTATCTAATTTACATTTGGTACATTATCAATCATGCTGAAATCAGTCAACTGACAAACACCATAGATCTAATCAATTCCACATCGCTGCTGAAAACATTACTTGAAAAAGGAATCAAATTATTCATAGCATCGATATGTAGAACTTACATATACTACATTAACATGCAATAAAATGTTAGACTGCAGCATGTCCCCTGAATGAAGCTTTACACACGTTAAGTTGGTAATTGTTCAGCTCCCACCAACCTGTGCTATCTTAGTTTTCTTCTGTTGGAATTGACAGCTTCTCAGTATTCGTGCTCCTGACTGATCACTGAATTGCTCATGGAACGGGTGCAGCAACTGAACGCTCTCTCCAAAGCTGAAACAATGACAGAAGTCAACTGGATGAGAAGTCTATTATGAAGGCCTCTGTACACATGCAACAAAATTAGAAAATCACAAACACAATTCTGGTAAGTACAAGCAGGGTGGACAAAAGAGAGGCAGTGGATGTCATTTAGATTTTCAGAAGGTATTTGATAAGGTGCCTCTCAAGAGGCTGCTTAACAAGATAAAATCCTATAGCGTTACAGGAAGGATACTGACATGGATAGCGGAATGGCTGACAGGCAGGAGGCAGTGAATGGGAATAAAGGGGGCCTTTTTTGGTTTGTAGCCAGTGACTAGTGGTGGTCCTCAGGAGTCAGTATTGGGACCGCTACTGTTCACATTGTTTGTCAGTGATATAGATAGTGGAATTGATGGCTTTGTGGCAAAGTTTGCAGATGATAAGAAGATAGGTGGAGAGGTAGGTAGTGCTGACGAAGCAATGCGATTGTAGCAGGACTCAGACAAATTTAGAAGACTAGGCAAAAAAGTGGCAGAAGTAATACAGTGTTGAGAAATGTATGATAATGCATTTTGGTAAAAAGAGCAATAGTGTAGACTATTACCAAACGGGGAGAAAATTCAAACATTAGAGGTGCAAAGGGATTTAGAAGTCCTCGTGCAGGACTCCCAGAAGGTTAATTCACAGGTTGACTCTGTCGTAAAGAAGGCAAATGCAATGTTGGCATTTATTTCAAGAGGAATAGAATGCAAAAGCAAGGAGATAATGCTGAAACTTTATAAGACAACTATCAGGCTTCACTTGGAGCATTGTCAACAGTTTTGGGCCCTTATCTCAGAAGGGATGTCAATGAAGAGAGTCCAAATAGGTTCACAATGATGATTCTGGGAATGAAGGGATTCACATATAAGGAGCATTTGGCAGCTTTGGGCCTATACTCACTGGAATTTAGAAGAATTTGTGGGGAGGACACAAACAGGGTAGACAAAGGACAGGCAGTGGGTGTCATTTACTTAGATTTTCTGAAGGCACTTGATAAGGTGCCTATCAAGAGGCTGCGTAACAAGATAAAATCCTATGGTGTTACAGGAAAGATTCTGACATGGATAATGGAATGGCTGACAGGCAGGAGGCAATGAATGGGAATAAAGGGAGTCTTTTCTGGTTTGCTGCTAGTGACTAGTGGTGGTCCTCAGGAGTCAGTACTGGAACCTACCAAATGTTGAAAGGGCTAGATAAGGTGGGTGTGATGTTCCTTGGGGGAGGGAGGGGGTATCCAGAACCAGAGGGCACAGCCTCAAAATTGAGGGGTGACCTTTTGGAACAGAAAAAAGGAGCAACTTTTTTAGCCAAAGAGTGGTGAATCCGTGGAATGCTCTGCTACAGACTACAGTTGAGGCCAAGTCTGTGGATAAATTTAAAGCGGAATTTGATAGATTCTTGATTGGTCGAGGCATCAAGGGATTTGGTGGGAGGACAGGTGTATTGGGTTGAATGGGATCCGGGATCAGCCATGATGAATTGACAGAGTGGACTCGATGGGCTGAATGGCCTAACTCTGCTCCAATGTCTTGGGGTCTTATGAGTCTGATCCACCGTGGATGATTTATCATCCCTCTCGACCCCATTCTCCTGCCTCCTCCTCGTAATCTTTGATCAAGCTTTTGTTAACCATTAATGAAACTACCAGTAAATATTCCCTACTCTCTCTACTCCCATGACGGTGCAGCTAGGCACAGCTCAGGCACCATCTATAAATTTGCTGATGACAACTATTGTTGGCAGAATTTCAGATGGTGAAAAGGAGACGTACAGGAGTGAGATCGATCTACTGGTTGGTGTCACAACAACAACCTGGCACTCAAGGCCAGTAAGACAAAGGAATTGATTGTGCAGTGGAAAGGCTGCGCATTTCAAGTACCTGGGAGTCAACATCTTAGAAGATCTATCCTGGGCCCAATATACGGACATAGTTACAAAGAAGGCACAAGAGTGGTTATATTTCATTCAGAGTTTGATGAAATCTGATACGCCACCAAAGACTCTCAAAAATTTATACAGATATACCATGGAGAGCATTCCATAGCACTGCCTGGTACGGAGAGGCCACTGCACAGTAGCGGAAAAAAGCTGCAGAATGTTGTAAACTCCGCCAACTCCATCATGGGCACTAGTCTCCCCAGCATCAAGGACACTTTCAAAAGGTGGCATCATCAAAGACCTTCATCACCCAGAACATGCCCTCTTCTCAGAACTACCAACAAGGGAATGGGTACAAGAGCCTGAAGACACACACTCAGCACACACACACTCCTCTGCCATCAGATTTCTGAATGGGTAATGAACCCATGAGCAGTAGCTCACTATTATCTTCCTCTCCTTTTTTGCACTACTTAATTAATTTTTATATATACTTATTGTAATTTGTAGTGTTCATTATGTATTGCAATGTACTGCTGCTGCAAAACAACAGATTTCACAACATATGCCAGTGATATTAAACAAGATTCTGACTCTGCCACGCTAAGCAAGGCAAGAAGGTTTACTACCCTGCCTGATTATGTCACTTGAGAGTAAATTTGATGATGGAAATAAGTTTGAGTAGAAGCTCAAATCAAAACCAAATTCAGAAAATTGACATGACTGTGCTGTGAATTCTGATTGCATTATTAACTGTAAAGCCATTCTGAGTGTACTGCCACCTACACTCAGTTCAATTCCTAATGCCTACTGCAGTAACAATATTTCTAGAATTTAAACAAAAATACTCAGTGAAAAACATATAGTGATTTCCCACCTGCACACAGCAACCTGTCCAACCTCTAGAAGTGAGAGAGCATTTCCAATTACAGCCAAAGCTTCAAAGGCCAGCTGCAAAACAAATAATTCATTTACATTAAGGTCTGCATTAAGATTTTATTAGATTAATTGAACATTGTTAAAAAAAAACCAATCCAATAAATAGCAACACACACACAAAATGCTGGAGGAACTCAGCAAGCCAGGCAGCGTCTATGGAAAAGAGTATAGTCAATGTTTTGTGCCAAGGCCCTTCAGCAGGATTTGAGCAGGGTCTCGGCCCGAAACGTCAACTGTTCTCTTTTCCCTAGATGTTGCCTGGCCTGCCGAGTTCCTCCAGCATTTTGTGTGTGTTGCTTGGATTTCCAGCATCTACAGATTTCCTCTTGTTTGTGATTTCATCCACTAAATACACTGTTTACATGCTTGCTCATCCAGAGGCACCAAATGCCTATAACTCAGCAAGAAATTACCGTTGAGTGGATTTGCAAAGTGAAAAAAACAAAGACCTAGGGTTATAAGTTACACATTTCCCCCAAAAGCTACAATACAGGTAAACAAGGTAGCAAAGGCAGCATTTGGCATGCTGGACTTCATCAGTCAGGGCACTGAGTACAGGATTTGGGCCACCATGTTGCAGCTGTACAGTCAAGACCATGTTTGCCAAGACCATACTTGAAGCATCATGCAAAATTCAGGTCACCAAGTTATAGGAAGGATGTCATTAAGCTGGAAAGGGCGCAGAAAAGGTTAACACATTTACTACTGAGACTGGACAGCTTGAGTCATGAGGAGAGGCTGCACTGGCTGGGACACTGTTACCTGGAACACGGAGGCTGAGTGGTTACTTCACAGAAGTGCTCAAAAATCATGAGTGTGGTAGATAAAGTAAATGATCCCTGTCTTTACCCTAGCATCAGGGAAGTAATTCATTTACATTAGGGGTCTCTAATGCAAGTGAATTATCCCAACTAGAGAACGTAGGTTTGAGGTGAAATATTAAAAGGAATCTGAGGTACAGCCTTTTTCCACACAGGAGGGTGACGCATTGAAAAAACTGCCAGAGGAAGCTATAGAGGACAATACATTAACAACTTAAGACATTTGGACATAGCCAAGACCATAAGATGGATAGAGAAAGGTTCAGAGGAACTATGGGCTAAAAACAGGCAACTGGTAGGAGCTCAAATAGAGTCTTGGCCTGCATGGACAAGTTGGCTGAAGGGCTGTATAACTCTAAACTACATACATTCATTCACTTTGTAGTCACTGAATAATCATTTGATAAAACTGCTCTTGATGTTTCACCTACGTACGTGGGATGACATCACACTTGCCAGAGATACAATGACCCAATATGGGGGTTACACGGCATATCGATATAGATTAAACTTGCCCCACAGAAAATAAGGAAATGTTGTAAACATACCTGTTTCGAATGGTTGTCAACCATACTGGAGGAGTCATCAATAGCCAAACAAATCTGGTACTGCCGCTTGCTCGGCTTCGTCCTGCGAAGCCAGATTTTATCTTTACGGAACTGACTGGCTATGTAAGGAATCACCTTGCGCATATTTAATCGCTTTCCAGTTCGATAATCCCCTCTGAACACAAACAGGTGATAGAAAAGTCGGTCAGCAGTCGCACAAGATTTACTTGAGAAACCTTAAATGGCCAAATTCACGCTACCGCAGCATATCAAATTAATCCTCAACATGCCCAGCAGTTTAGGCTGCATGTGTGTTAAGAAAGAACAAGCATTCCAGGTTGATATCCTTACATCAGAACTGATTTACAGGTTATCCACCTGAAATGTGGACATTATTTAGAACATTGCTAGCGAGGTCAGCACTTATTGCACATTCTTAACTGTACTTGATGACGTGACAGTAGTGAACTGTCTTAAACTGCTGAAGATGTTCTGGTCAAGGTACTGTCACAATATTAGTAGAGCCTTCCAACATTTAAATCCGTTCACAAGGACCAGCAATATACATTTCCACATCAAAATGGTGCGAGATCTGATAGGGATGATGTAGTTTGCAGTGTTTGTAAGCTTGCTGCTCTGGACCTTGGTGGTCTTAGGGATGGTTGGTGTAGCAAGTGCTCAGAATCACAATCATGTTTATTATTACTGACACATATCATGAAATGTGTTATTTTGTTACAGTAGTACAGTTCAAGCCAAATTAAAATTAATCTAAATTACAATAATAAATAAATAGCGCAAAAGAAATCAGAGAGATAGTGTTCATGAGTTCATGGAGCATTCAGAAATATGATGGCAGAGGTTGAGAAGCTATTCCTAAAACATTGAATGGTTGTCTTCAGGCTCCTGAACCTCTTCCCTGATGGCAGTAATGAGAAGAGGGCATGTCCCAGATGGTGAGGGCCCTTAATGATGATGTCCTCGATGCTGGGAAGGCTTTTGCCCGTGATGGAGCTGGCTGGGTCTACAATGCTCTGTAGCCTCTTTTGATCTTATGCATTGGAGCTTCCATATGGGGCAGTAATTTAGCCAGTCAGAATGCGCTCCACAGTACATCTGTAGAAATTTGCTGGAGTCTGGATTCACACCAAATCTCCTCAAACTTCCAATAAAGCACAGCTGCTGACATGTCTTCTTTGTGATTGCATCAATATTTTGGACCCTGGGATCCTCTGAGATGTTGACGCCCAGGAACTTGAAGTTGATTACTTGTTCCTCTGCTGACTCCTTCAATAGGGACTGGTGTGTGTTCTCCTGACTTCCTCCTCCAGAAGTCCACAATCAATTCTGTCAGATCGGACAGGACAAATAGTTGCTATGTATGTACTAGATTTTATAGATTGCAGCCATCATGTACCAGTGGTGAAGGGAAATGGCTTTGGTGGATATTGTCCTAAATGTGATCAAGTGCTATGTTGTTAGAGTTGTATTCAGTCTTCTAGACAAGCAGAATGTACTCCATCGCCATCCTGACGTGTCTTCTTAATAGTGGAGAAGCTTTGGAGGAGTACCAGATCATGATTTGATGCAGAGTACCCAGCAGATAACCTGCATACAGTCATAGTATTTACATAGCTAGTTTAGTTGAATTTCTGGTCAATAACATCACTCAAAACATCGATGATGAGGTCTCCGCAATGGAATAATATTTGGTATTACATGTGGTGGTTACTCAGCTTGACTATTACTTTCCCCAGTAGCCCTTTCTGAACGTTGGTTATGTTGTGCTGTCTGAAGGTGTGGACTGCTTCATTTGCCAAGAAGCCAATGAAAGTGAAGACTCTGCAGTTAATGATCATCCCAATTTCTGTTCTTATGATGAAAGTAATCTAATTGAAGCTCTAAACATGGCTGAGCCAGAGATATTACTCCGAGGCCCTGCAGTAATGATTTGAGATTTGTACACTTGACCTAACAACCACAATCAGCCTCCTTTGTTCAAGATACAACTCCACCATTGGTGTTTTTGCCCTTCAGGTTAATCTGATTACTATCTGTAAAATGCTGCCATGACATCTTGGTAAAGTCACCCTCAGCAGTCTTCTAAAATCCAGTTCTCTGGTCCACGTTTGGATCAGGATTAAGACTGATATGGTCTGCAACAGAATGGTCCAAGTGAAATCTAAACTTGTCATTAGCACCAATATCCTTCTCAAGAGGTGGCAAGATGATTGATTCAATATTAATTAGTTGGAGTGTTACATGTGCTGTATTTGGTAGACAGGACATGCTTTGCCAATTTTCTACACTGTTGAGAAGATACTGCAACAGTTTGGCTAAAGGTATAGCTGATTCTGAAGCAGATAGCGGTTGTGGACCAGTAAAAATTGGAAGGCGGAGGTTAGAAACAATTTCTGAATTGTGGATTTCAGGTACTTGAAATTCATCCCCGATGGCAGAAATGAGAAGAGGGCATAACCCATGGCCCAGAGGGCAAATCCTTGATGATGGATGGCACTTTCATGAGGCATCATCGCTTGAAGATATCCTCAATGGTAGAGCTAGAGCTAGAGCCTGGTCATTGGTGGGCTTTGCTGTATCCATTGCCATCAGCTGGAGCTAATCAAATTGACTGAAAACCGATTTCGTAACGGGAGATGTCCCGGCAGAATTCTGCTGAGTACTTCCAGCATTTTCTACCAATTTCCCATTTCCAGATTGTGCAGTACTATAGAGTTAAAATCCTAAATATCAATTTCACTTTATATTCCTGTATCCTTCTTTGTTTAAAAGTTAAGTGATAGCCTTATGGAAAAACTGCCACATACACATCCCACTGCAATATATATTGTTAATAGATTTCAAATGGTAAAGCATCTACTAACCAAAATTTCTCAGTACAGTAGCAAAACAAAAATTGCAACACTTGTCAGCAGAAGACCAAAGATTTAGAAACAGTTTATCAGCTCAGGTGATTCATTGAGTTAAGTGTGGAGGGTTGAAAACTGAATAATGCCTGAATAAGGTTTCAAAGGTATATTTAACGTCAGAGAAATGTATACAATATAGATCCTGAAATTGTTTTTCCTTTGCAACCATCCACAAAAACAAAGGACTGTCCCCAAAGAATGAATGACAGATGTTAGAACCCCAAAGTCCTTCCCCAGCTTCCTCTCTCTCGCGCGTAAGCGGCAGCAAGCAACGATCCCCCTTCCCCCCACTGACAAAAAATGCATCTGCACCCAGTACCGAGCACTCAAGCATGCAGTATTTGCAGTACCCCAAAGATTACACGTTCACCTGGTATTTCACATACCACAGGCTCTCTCACTCTCCCTAATAAGGGAGAATGAGCTGTCTTCATTTCACAGCAAGAGGGGAGACATAACAAACAGCTCGCTGGTTTACTATGTTAAAAGTCCATTTGATAGAGAATCAAATGGCAAGAACACTGACCTGAGTTTAGCTGCCTGGGTGGGCTCCAGTATAAGGCGAAGTTGTTCACACAGCTGCTGTGATAGAGGAGCGGTCAACGTCTGATACTGCTGCCACATTGCAGCTGCAGCTTTCTCCTAGTAAGGGCAAAACAAAGGAAAATAAATTCACTCACAAGTAAAATGACTGGTTGCACAGGATTTGTCCTCTTAGATCCACAGTAAAGAAACTTTACCTATAATTAGATTTGGAACAAAACAAAACAAGAAAATCAGTTTTTGTTTCTTCTCCCAGTGTGCTGCATCATTGGATTCAGAATCTCCTCCAAAACTATCTCCAGACATTAATGATCTGTTAATCATTAGCTTTCACTATCGTTGTCCAACCGTATAAACACCCCTTTCATCATTCAATCTTTCCTACACTTACTGTCTACATGCCTTCCCTTCTTTGCAACTTAAAACTTATTTTAAATGAAAAGTCTAATGAAACAACCTGAAACATCAGCTACTATTACCACAACTGCTACAAGACCTGCTATTACCAGCATTATGTTTTGCCATCTAAATCACAATTCTCACTGAACTAACTTCAAGCACTACCTTGAGATGTACCCTTTATTCCTGCTGCTTTAAGTAAAGCCAATTTTGGAAAGTTCATTCAACTATCTGATCCAGATGAACACAGGTCCAGATGTTTTCTGACCATCATCATCACCATGAGACAAAATATATGTGCATTTTCTAGCAGTTACACTGGAAAGCAACTAGACGAGAATCAGCCTAATATTTACAAAACATGGCAGAAAGTGATTCAGAATACAATGCTAATTACTTCTATGCAGTTTTACAAGTGAATTTCAATGCCTCATTATTAGATATTTGAGTACAATGGAAATGCAAGTAGCCCAGCAAAATGAAGTAAAATTGTCTGTACTCAAGATCTGGGATGATATAATTTTGTTCCTTTTGAACAGTCCTCTCTTGCATAATCTGGTTGCACATCCACAACTAAACTCTTCACAAAATCAAATACATTAAAACTCTGATTGCTCACTTGTTCTGGATCACCAGCCTCTTCATTTTGCCACGCACTCAGTTGTTCCTCTAACTGTTTACGCAGCTCTTCCGGGTCAGGGACTGTGCTCTGCAAAGCAAACATTTCACTAAAACCTTAATTCGTAAGGAGGTAGCAAAGATAGTTAATGAGGGGAGGGAAGTGGATGCTATCTGTCAATAAAGCAGTTGAAAGGTCCCTCACTATAGACTAATCCAGAAGATTAAATCACATGGGATCCACAGAGACTTGGTAGATTGGGTTGAGAAGTCAGTATCAGATGACACAAAAAAAAATTGGCAATATTTGTATAGCAAAGGATGCAGCAGGATATAGATCAGATAGGGGCTGGAAAATGGCTGATTGATTTTCATCCAGACAAATATGAGGTGTTGCACTTTGAGGTCAAATGCATAAGGAACAGCAAACGTCAGGATCCTTACGAATATTTATGTACAGAGGGATCTTGAGGTACAAGCCCACAAGTCCAATGGCTCTCTAAAAGTGGCAATACGAGATAGAGTGGCCATCCCTGATGGCATCCTGGGCTTCTATGACACATTATAGTTAAGATCACAAATCAAATATTTCATGACCTTATAGAATAACAAATCAGGCTCACCGAAGGTCTAAGTGACATATTCTAGTTTCTTATCAATATGTTTACAAATTCAGCTCAAGCTAGGAAGCAGTGGTTGAAAACACCACAACTTTAAAATTGAAAGATTCACCTCTCATAACTACATTTTCCAAAATATTGTTTGCAAGTCATAACATTTAGGAATTAACTCTTTTCATGCCTCGTCCTTGTTAAGCAAAGTGCAACAATACGTTAACAACCATCATTCATCAAGACTTGAAATTAGCCTTTAACCAATTGCATCACCCTTGATGTTACCTACTTGTTCCATGTCCTCAGTTAACAGTTCATGGCGAGTGTGGATTGTGGACTCTCTGCTCCTCTCAGTTGACAACTCTTTCTCCGAGTCTGACGAGTCATCTTTTGTATCATCGATATCTTCAGGTTTGGGAGGGTGCAGCTCTGCTTCCAGGTTGTCATATCCTACAATAATCAAAGGATCAATATAAAAATGCCCTCAAACGAACCAAGAATTATCCTGGATATTAGAGCACTTTTCATCACAATGCAAAATCCTTTACAATCAGGTAATTTATTTCCAGAGTGCTGTCATTGCATATGGCAAAAAATGCAGCAGCCAATTTGCACACAGCAAGATTCCACAGAAATGAGATTTACCTAAAGCTTTCTTTAACCTGCTAACAGCTATAATAAAAAGAAACTGAAGGGTTCACAGACCACAGTGCAATCAGATACAACTTGGGTTAAAATAAAAGTAAAATCTTGAAGTGACAATAACAAACATTGGGTTGTCGAGTTATAAACTGCTGCTCCAAAATGACTCATTTTTTAGTAGCGACATCATATAGTAAAAGTTATTTGATAAATTATTTAAGTGGAGAAATTGCATGGTGATTTTAGCAAATTAATGTTTAATATTTTATATTCAAGACTAATTGGAAAAGGCAGACAGTTAATTAGTTATTTTACATTTCACCATGTTGTGCGGTGGTTATGTGTTTAATTACCTGAGGCTGTGGAAGTTGAAGACTTTTCTTTCTCTGGCTTCAGTTCCTGTACGTCCACACACTCCAGTTCCTCTTCCTGAATGGTTTCCATTTCAATAGATTCAGAATCTTCATCTTGCTCTTCTTGGCCTGCTCCACCTACTTTTTGCTGTTCTGTTGTGGCTGCATCTAAAGTGAGTATATTTATATAATTAGAATTAAATTTTACTCTACCACCTCCATCACCAAAGCAGAAGTTATTCTTTTCCCCAAAAGAAAGCAAACATCTTGAAGCAATTCTCTGCTGAGTTTGAATATAAAATTTTTGATCTTACCATAGGTTTGAGTATCATAGGAATCACATCCCTCTTTCACATGTTCGTATATGTCTGCCTCTTTGACGCCTTGTTCTGACTGAGCGGTGTCTTGCTGTTGTGCACTGTCAGCTTCCACTGTCTTCAGGCGCTTACTCACACGTTCATTGCGGTCACCCATTGTTCGCTCATTATCTGCGTGACCAGGCTTTCTTTTGTAACTCTTCAGATTGAAACAGATTCGCAAATACTTTAAGTTAGCTTTTTGCACAGATGTACTACTTGCTCTCTTGCTACTTAACATAATGGACAACAAAATTGAGTGGGAGTTCAGTTGAATGGAGACATGAAAGACTGCAGATGCTGGAACTTGGAGCAACACTACATGCAGGAAGAACTCTCAACAGGTCAGGCAGCTTCTATAGAGCAACTCCAGAGTCCTTCCAGTTGAAGCACACATTCACATGCAAATACTCTGGCCTTATTTATTGCATTGGGTATTCCCGATGTGCCTCGCCTACATCTGTGAGACCAGGCATAAACTTCATAAATTTCTGTTCACAAAACTCGAAATACAAGTTGATAATTGAAGAATCTGGGAGCTCAGCTGACCTCTCTAGACTAATATTACTTTGCTTTAATCCAGTTAAAGGACTGAGGAAAAAAAACAGGAATGACAAAGACAAGAACAAATTCAATGACATGGAAAACAGAAATGGAAATGATGAATCTGTCCCAACACAGATCCCTGTGGAACACCACTACTCACCAGCAGCCAACCAGAAAAAGCTCCCTTTATTCCCACTCTCTGCCTCCTGTCAATCAGCCACTGCATTATTCATGCTAGAATCTTTCCTGTAACACCATGGGCTCTTGTTAAGCATCCTCAAGTGTGGCATCTTATCAAAGTACACAACATCCATTGATTCTCCTTTGTCTATTCTGCTTGTTACTTCTTCAAAGAATCAAACAGATTTGTCAGGCACGATTTTCCCTTAAAGAAACCACGCTGACTTTGGCCTATTTTATCATGTGCCATCAACTACTTTGAAACCACAACCTTAACAAACGATTCCAACATCTTTCCAACCACTGACATCAGGGTAACTGGCCTATAATTTCCTTTCTGGAACATCTGGACATCAAAACAAGACCTAGGCCAGGGGTGGGCAAACTTTTTGACTTGTGGGCCACAAAGGGTTCTAAAATTTGACAGGGGGGCCGGACCAGGAGCAGATGGACGGAGTGTTTTGGTAATACACCTCATAAGAGAAAATAAAATATCATGGGATATGTAGAAAACATGTGCTTTAATTTCAATTGAAAATGAACAAATGCATTACAACAAAATATCTGTCTTTGAAGTCCCATGGTATTTATCTATTTATTGAAATGACTTTTAAAACACTGAAAATTAAATGAATAAAATACAGCTTTTTTTAATAGTAACAGTTATTATTTTAAAGCACTGAAAATTCTGTTATCCTTCAAGATATTATCATCATCACTCTCCTCCTGACTGTCTTTATTTCAAAAACGGTAGGAGATGCAGGTCTACTTGTCCTGCTCCTTCTTATTCAATTGTCCCGTGCCAAAACTCAACAACGACCAGCAGAAGGACAGAACAGTGACAGCGCGCCAGTATGCAGAGCGCGTTATTTGATCTGGAGCGCATTTTTTATTTTGAGAACGTACGTGCACCTGCGCACTACTCATGTCCATCACTTAACAGAAATGACATGTAACATGTAAGGCTTATTGAAAAAAATATTTTCAAATGCATTTTTTACATAACACAACGAAGAAACTTATTTTTAATTTCAGTGGGAACAGTGTTGTTGGTCTTCCTTTTTAGCCAGCGCATCAAAGTCTGGATTTAGTTTTGTTGTGGCGATTCTCAGGATGGATCTGAGGTGTTAACAAGGTTTATTAATATAATTTCATCAAGTTCTGTGGGCTGGATTAAAAAGCTTAACAGGCCGCATATGGCCCGCAGGCCGTAGTTTGCCCATGCCTGACCTAGGCCTTACTACCTCCTTGTGCAATTGGATCCTTGATTTCTTCACTTGCACATCCCAGTCAGTTTGGATTAGGAACATCATCTCCTCCACAATCTCTATCAGCACAAGCGGTTAGCCCCCTGCTCTACTCACTCTACACTTATCACTGTGTGGCTGAGCACAGCTCCAATGCCATATTTAAGCTTGCTGATGAATCAGCAGACAGGAGGGAGACCGACAATCTGGCTGAGTGCTGCCTAGCAACAACTGCTTACTTCATGTCAGCGAGACCAAGGAGTTAATTGCTGACCTCAGGAGGAGGAAACCAAGGGTCCATGAGCCAGACCTCATTGGGAGATCAGAGGTGGAGAGGGTCTGCTACTTTAAATTCCTTAGTGTTATTATTTCCGAGGATCTGTCCTGGGCCCAGCTAGTAAGTGCAATTGTGAAGAAAACACTGCAGTGCCTCTTCTTCTTTAGATGTTTGTGAAGATTCGGCATGACATTTAAAACTTCGATAAACTTCTACAGATGTGTGGTGGCATCACGGCCTGGTATGGAAACACCAATGCCCTTGAATGGAAAATCCTACTAAAAGTAGTGGATACAGCTTAGTCCATCAGGGTAAAGCCCTCCCCACTACTGAGCACATCTACACAGAGTGCTGTTGCAGGAAAGCAGCATCTATTATCAAGAACCCCAACCAACCAGACCATGCTCTCTTCTCGCTGCTGCCATCAGGATGTTGATACAGAAGCCCAAAGACTCACACCACCAGGTGAAGGAACAGTTATTAACCCTAAACCATCAAGCTCGTGAACCATAGAGGATAACTTCACTCACCCCAGCACTGAAATATTCCCACAACCTGTGGACTCACTTTCAAGGGCCCTTTATCTCATGGTCTCAATATTTAGTATAATTTTTTTCCTCTTTTGTACAGGCACAGTTTGTTGTCTGTTGCACTCTAGTTGTTTGTCCATCTTGTTGGGAGCAGTCTTTCATTGTGTATTGTATTGTGTTACTTAGATTTACTGTGTATGCCCGCAAGAAAATGAATCTCAGGATTGTAAGTGTGACATATGTACTTTGAGAATAAATTTACTTTGAACCAAATATAATTTGATTAGTTCAATAATTTCTAATCTATAAATAAAATTCTCTGTAGCTGAGTAAATGGATAACTTTTGTATCATTAAAAATGGAGAATAGTTTCAAGCTCTTATACAGATGTTAAAATATGAAAATTGTGAAATGATAAGCTTCAGTTAATTTGCAAACACTGCAAAAGATAATACTGATGAATGGAGCAGATTTTTTTTACCTGTGTTTTGTCCTGAGATTGTCTTTGAGATGCAAACCTTGCAGTCAGTTTGGATTCATGGCCTTCTGACTGATTAGCATCCGCAGCTCCACACCCTTGTTCCTGTAACATTCAACAAAAAATGTCTGACATCATTGCAACATAAAGTACAGTGCAGGGTAAATGTTTTAATCTGGGGATGAAAATTAGTGATTTAAGTTTCTGCATATGGTAATTTTCTCTCTCTTTAGTTTGTAATTTCTTGCTTGTTGGAACGTTTCTGTAATAAACACTGAAGTAAGACGGAGCAATATTAAGTAGAAATGCAAACTTTAGTTTTTCTGAAGTGTTATTAAACTTCACTTCCCTTGAATATATTTATTTTGACTCTGGGCATTTAAAAATAGTTACTGGATCAAATAGTTACCACTTTCAACATTACTCTATTAGACCATAAGACAGAGGAGCAGAATTAGGCTATTCAGCCCATCGAGTCTGCTCCGCCATTCCATCATGGCTGATTCCAGATCCCACTCAACTCCATACACCTGCCTTCTCACCATATCCGATAGTGCCCTGATCAATTAGGAAACTATCAACTTCCGTCTTAAATATATCCATGGACTTGACCTCCACCACAGTCTGTGGCCAAGCATTCCACAGACTCATCATTCTCTAGCTAAAAATATTCCTCCTTATCTGTGTTCTAAAAGGTCTCCCCTCAAATTTGACACTGTGCCCTCTAGTTCTGGATACCGCCACCATAGGAAACATCCACTCCGTATCTTTTCAACATTCAGTCGGTTTCAATGAGGTCCCTCTGCATTCTTCTAAATTCCAATGAGTACGGGTCCAAAGCTGCCAAACGCTCCTCATATGTTAACCCCTGTGTTCCTGGAATCATTCTTGTGAACCTTGTCTGGACTTTCTCCAATGAGAACACATCCTTTCTGAGATATGGGGTCCAAATATTGCTGGCAATCTAAGTTGTCTATAGGTTCCGGCATTTCTCTTCCCTCCTTTATTAAATAGTGGACACATGAACTAACTTCCAATCTGTGGGAAGCATGCAGAAGTCTGTAAAATCTTGTTTAGATGATCATCTTTAGACCATACTTGTTTTACTGAAACAGAGACTGACGCAGTCTGACAACCCAGAGAAATTTCCAAGTAATGCTCTCCATTCTCTAATGATTCAATTACTTCAAAGATTAAAGACATAAACAGCAATCCAAGATTGTGCGTGATTAATGTGCACTAGCACATGGCTGTACAAATCTCCTTGTACTAATGTACCTCCTTAGCCTGATCTCTCTCAGTTGCAGATCCTGCCACCTCCACAGCTGTATCGCTCTGAAGGTTCTCCTCTCCAGTTTTCCCTGCAGCTTCGTGCTCCATTCGTTGTTTGGACTCAGGAACATCCTGGTCTTCCATATTGTCGTCTGTCTGAAAAAGAAATCAAGGATTTTAAAATGAACCCAATCAATCACCATAATTTAAATTGAAATATCCATCGAGTTCCATGAGGTGAGACTATTAAACAACTTTATATTTGAAAACTTGCCTGGAACAAGATGTGTAAGTGGACATTACTCTGAGCCTGCACAAACATTAATGCAGTTTAAAACATGTTAACTCAAACCTTCAACTGAAATTAGACTACCAGATAAATTGGACTTGCTGATCACAGTGTAAATGTGCAAGAACAAAGGTTCATCACTGCACCATAGTCTTCTTGCATGCCAACAGCTAAGCCTCCCCTCAACTCTGAGATCCATTCAAGACTGGCTGCCAGCCAGGCCAATGAGTTCCATGAATACTTTGCCCTTAAAACAACAATAAAAAGCCCAGCACACAACAAACCTGGCACAAGCATTTTATGCAAGCATCCCCACCGGAAGCAGTAAATCAATAAAGATACCTTAATTTAAATAAAAACACATTAAGGCGCTTCACAGCAGCACAGCAAATGGAAGCAGCCTTGCACCTTCTGCAAGATCCCCAGGTAATGTTAATTGTTGGATCCACAAGACACAGACAATTGCTCCAATTAGCAAATGCATGGAGTTTGGAATTAATCAGTTACCTCTTAAAAGTGTCAAACATTACAAGTTAATTATGTTTGCAGACAGCAAGCGAACCCAAAAACATGAAATAACATACCCTTCTATGCAAGGATTGACCAATAAAGTAACATGTTAAATACCAAGACTAACTGATCTGGAGATATTGGTAAGTTGAAGCAATTACATCCATATATATATATATATATATATATATATATATATATATATAATAGTATATATATATATATATACTTATTATCCAAATTAAGCATTAACATACCAATTTAGAATTTAAAAATTTCCTATGCCAGTTGCAAGAGGATGCAATGACTGAAAGGATTCAAACATCAGTAAATCAAAGGTTTAATGGTTTAGTGAATTAATAAACTTTCAAATTGACTACCCAAGGCTTCCAATCTTCTTGATCTATGAGAACAGAGAGCAAATATGAATTTTGCTATTCCAAATAGTAAATCAGTCAGGTACCATTGGAAGATCCAGATGCCAAGCATTTCCCCATAGTGAAAAAAGGGGAGGGTAGTAGTGGGTTTAGAACAGTTAATTTGGCAGCTTTGATCTACTTTCCACCATCTGCTTGTAGAGAACAAGCTAAGCCCTGGAAGATCACCTATTCCTTAGTAAAAGATGCTGTATAAATACAAATTACTGCTCACTTTCTCCACAGAGAAAAAGTAAATACCAAACCAAAAAGCAAAAAGTAAATAAATCACATACTTCTGACTGCAGACCCTCATCAGGCACTCCTGTATCCTCCCTGCCAGATTCGTTTTGTTCATCCTGCTTTGCCAACTGTTCCTCTTCCAAATTTTCAGATGTTTCTTCTTCTGGGAGTTTTTGATCTGGATTTTCACTTTTTTCCTCATCATCCTCCTTTTGATTTTTCTCCTCAGTTTCATCACCAGTTTGAGAGTGATCTTCAGTCTTCTCTTGTTCAGAACTCTCCTCCATTTTCTGGTCTTCCTCGTCTGCAGGGACCTCGTTGAAATCCATTAACTTTTCCTCTATATCATATGGATTGTCTCCTTGATAAAACAAAATGCATTCAAAACCCACTATAGTTGTTCTGTAGTAGAGATGCAAATTTTAAGACTTTAAAGTGGAAAAAGGAGACAAAAGCATCAGAATAAATAATAGGAGCAAATGAAATCAAGTAGTTTCATCTTAAGTTTTCATTTATAATTCCATCCAAAACATTTTTGCCCACACCACCCAAACTATTTGTCAGCCAACATGGGGAAGCTGCCACTTATCTTCAATCCAATTTTAAAAGAAAACAGCCAACATACCTACCTTCAATCACTGGAAGACAGTGATCACTTGACAACAAGAATTCGACTCATTCACAGAATAATATCTCTGATGTCAGGTGCTGGCAAGAGACTCCAGCCATGCAGTCAAAGACCAAGCAAAGATCAACACACTCAATATATTAAAAAGCACACAAGAAATTCTGCTCTGCATGTCTTGGCTTTTAGCCAGCCAGTGGTGTAGCGGCATCAGCACCGGACTTTGAGACCAGTGGTCCCATGTTCTAATCCTGCTGGCTCCATGCTTGCTTTCCAGCTGGCTCTTTGCTCGCTTTCCATCTATATTGGGTTAAGTTTCAAGCTAGCAACTCGGCCTTGTAAAAAAACAGACAAGCTAAAGCAATGACAAGGTTGTGCCACAAGGCATGGAAAGGAACAACAAATAACTTGGCTTTAAATCCACTACTACATTCAATCAGTTTTGAAAATATTCGAGCATCAATACTGTAAAAGCTAACTTCTAGGGTGTTTTGTATGTATTAAAGTCAGCCCCATAACTAACTGGTATCATCGTTACCTTCTTCCTCATGCTCATCTTCACTTTTATCCCCATCTTGGTTTTCAAGATTGAGATCATCGGGTAGATCCAAGGCTTCTACTTCTGGTTGCTTCTGTTTGCCCTGATAAGGGTCTACTTCATTTTCATCGTACTCTCGCTAATGTAACAAAACACATGCAAACCAAGACAGATATTCATTTAAAATGTGTAAATGCCACTAATAAACTACCTGCCTATGAACAAGTTCAGATGAAGTGTAATCAGATCATCATACCCCCAACTCCACACAGCAAAGTCTAAACTACATTAACAGTAAAAGCTACGCATTGCATCTTCTTGGATAAATCTTGCTGCAGCAGGCATTTTAATGGGTTATTTCTTTAAACTCAAGAGATAAAAATTTTAAGCTAAATTTATTCTTTGTAAGTGGTATTGTGGATTCTCATTTCTTGGGAATTTGTCGACTCATTTCATGAATTTTAGACTCAAGAAATTCAGCAGATGCTCTTAATCTTGAGCAATATACACATGTGGGACGAACTCAGTACACCAGGCAGCACCCATGGGGTGTAATAAACAGTCAAGATTTTGGACTGAGCTCCTTCGTCAAGATTGTTAAGTTTCATAAATTTGTTCTGGTAGTCAGGACATCACAAGATTTTCAAAATGTTAATTAAGAGAGGAAGTAAATTTTTGTACTCTGAATTTTCATTGTTTTCTGTTAGCAGAGTAACAGATGAGAACTGCAGTTGGCAACATGGGAATTTGATGCATTAGCACAGGTACTTCCAAAGTACATAATTCCTAACGTAACTGCAAATACAAGCACCTCTTGGAGAAAGTGTCACTACCTCATCCAACTGTTCATGGATTTTGTCTTTGCTTTCCTCTCTTTCTTTTTTCTCCTCCTCCTCCTGTTTTTTTGTGTCACTGTCATTTTGATTTGCTGCTTCCATATTGTCATCTTTCGCAACGAGTTCCGACTGCTCCTACAACAATTAAAGTGTTAACAGCCAAAATTAAAAACAGTTAAAACAACATCCAGGAATAGATCAAATCATCAGATTAAAGTGAGACTTCTTCATTTAGTGGTAGTGATGTTGACAAATTCAGAAAATCGCCAAGATATATAGTAAATCTTTCCAAAATTTATTTGAGTCTCTTTGAACCTCCTTTAAATATTAAGAGGACGCCTCTATTTTCTACATCAAGACCGTAAGACATAGGAGCAGAATTTAGCTTATTTACTATCCCTCTCAACCCCATTTTTGTGTCTTCTCCACGTAACCTTTGATTCCCTTACTAATCAACAACCTATCAGCCTCTGCTTTAAATATTCCCTAACACTTGGCCTCCACAGCAGGTTGTGGCAATGAATTCCATAGATTCACCACCCTTTGGCTCAACAAATATTTTCAAAAATAAATTGCAAGTTTTATGAATTAAGAATTTGTCTGTGCCAATTTTAACTTCTAGGTGCCCACCACACAACTTTTGATGGATGCAGGACAGTCTCTAGTTGTCTACTTCCTTCGCCACTCATCCTGCTTTCAGGCCCATTACCTGCTTGCCAATCTCTTCAAATTCAACTTAGAAAGGAATTTTCAACTGTTTTACTGATGAAATGAAAACTATATATTTTTTTAAAAAATAATTTATCTAAAACAATCTATAAGAAATATAAACCAGGAACACTAGATATGGGGAAAAGGTCAGGGAATTCAGAAGTTAATGTTCATGTTTATCTATCCATGACACAGAAATGGTAAAAACTGTAATCCACACTATATTTTAGCAACACTAAGATGACTCTGATCACTTTTCATTCAAATGGACCTTGTTTTTGTTCTAATTCTGTTTTTTGCCCTTTTAAAATTGAGTAAAAGATATGTTTAATTTGATTTTCTTTTGAATACTGCTTAGATGATGCTATGTCCCTATGATGCTGCTGCAAATAACTTTTTCATTGCCCTAAAGCATACAGGTTCCTGAGCATATGACAGTAAACTTTGCTTTGCTGTTTCTGTTCATTTATGTATTTGGAATGCAATGAGCCTCACAGATACAAATTGGATTTATTCTTCATTTCCAACTTCACAGTTTTCAAAAAATAAATTTTAATGCAAGGAAATATTAACACTGAAGCTAAAAATAGATTTACTCAGATTTACAAATGTCTCACATCTTACCATATCCATCCCTGGTCCAGTTTCTTCAGCCTTATCACTAGCATCATCATCATCGTCGTCGTCATCACCTCCCCAAAGTCTTTCATCCAATTTGTCAGCTTCAGCATCACCCAGGTCACCCATCTGTTTATCCAGCTCTTCTTCTTCGTCACTGTCTGATTCTTCATCATTATCCTGCTCTCCTGTTGAAAAACACAATCAGCCCCTTAAATACCAGTTGCACAGCTGGTCACTGCTTCTGGTTTCAGAACAGTACTGTATCAGTTTGATGACAATTAAGTGGGTACATTTGAAAGCAAAGCACCTCAGATGAGAAGAATAATTACATTCACTATATTTCATGATGCAAATAAAAACTGAAAAACAGATGAATTTGAGACTTTCAAATCATAACTGAAAGAATCTCACTGCACTCAAAACTGCTGTCAAGTTGGAGTCATTCTACAATTAGCTGTGAAATGTTGCTAAGACCTAATGCTACAATTCTATAATCAGTTTCAATAGAACCAAACAGAAAGCCTGATGCCAAAAAAACATTCAAAGTAGCAACTTAATGGGTTAAGGTATCATAATTTAGAAATCTGTAAGTATTTAGAAAACAGCACAGCTACTGTGAACATGACCATGCAGCCATTTGATATTCACAAAATAAACAAATTTCCTGCAGACAAGAAAAATATTGAAAGTTTAAAATATAACATGGATCTCTGCATTCATGTTTCTTGGGCTCCATTCCAAGTAACTTTCCAAAAGCTGCAAATTTAAGTTCAAAACAATATTTTGATGGTGTGATGCACAGAAGATCTACATTCGATTTGGTATTTTTGATGAGTTCAAATTTTCCTCAAAGTGTGACTTAAAAATCAACCTTGTTCTTTGGGCTCTCCATCGTGCAGCTTTCCATCAAAATCCTCAGACATTTCTATGGCATTTTCTTCATCTTTAACATCTGGCATATTTTCTGGGTCCTCTTTCTTTTCTTGGTCTTTGCAGAAGGTATCTTCAACCTTAAATAGAGGAAGGACACAAATGTTTCAAAGATGACGACTACCCAGTTACCAAACTCAACAAAATTCTTCTCAATTAGTTCAGCAATGAAGGAAAGTTCAGATTCAAATAGGTGCTGGAATGGGTGAGTAAGAAGGCAGTAGGGGGCTGAGAAAGAAAGTGAAGAAAAATGACTGAGATAGAAATAGGCTATTCTGAAGCTACTTCAAATTTTTCTTTAAGGAGCAGATTTTTCACCTGCATTCAAAATAGAGTTACAATTCAAATAGAACAAGTTGAGTAAAAGAAACAGACTCCAAACTTTTACTACCACCTAGTAATCTTGTGGGTTAACAATACTATATAGGCCTTACAAGAGAACACCGGATGCAATTCGAAGTGTAAAATCTAGTCTATTTCCAACATGGTCAAGATAAAATTGAGAATAAAGAATTCATTGTTACGGTTGCATTATGCATGAAGCCATAGTACACCATTTTAGATCTCTCAATTACCTCTTCAATCAATACAAAATATGCAAATATTAAAATAAATAAAACAGGCATTTTGCAAATTAATTGCACAGTACAGTCGGCCCTCCTTATCCATGAGGGATTGGTTCCGGGACCCCTCACGGTTACCAAAAAACGCAGATGCTCAAGTCCCTTATTCAACCTGTCTCAATGCGGTGGACCTTAGGACCCAGCAGAACCCCAGACCTTATTTAACCTGTCACAGTGCAGTGGACATTAGGACCTGGCAGCGGTGCTCTGAATCTGCAGTATTTCTGTTTACAAAAATAATCACGATCACGATTGAAAATAAAGTGGAAATAATAAAGCGATCAGAAAGAGGTGAAACACCATCTGTCACTGGAAAAGTGTTAGGTTACGTCAGCCAACGATCAGAACAAATTTAAAGGATAAAGTGAGAAAGGCCCTGCTCCGATGAAAGTTACAATTATTACTAAGCAACGCAGTGGTTTAATTATTGGGTTTTGGGTTTTTGATTCTCCACATCAACCAGACACGGATTGACTGCGTGCTCAGGAGCGATCTGTCACTGGATCGAACTCGGGAACTTCCATTCCTGAGCACGGCACTGAAACATATGTTTTTAAGTGTTTTATATGCATAGAGAGGTAAAATATACACTATATACTAAGACAAACGTTGGACTAACTGACTCTAAATAATACCAGATGTACCTGTTCTGACTTGCTTAGTAAGAGAACTTCCGATTTTTTTCGATCCCGATCCACGATAACCCACGCACATCCTCCCGTATACTTTAAATCATTTCTAAGTTACTTATAATACCTAATACAATGGAATTGCTATGTAAAATAGTTGTTATACTGCATCGTTAAGGGAATAATGACAAGAAAAAAGTCTGTACGTGCTCAGACAATGAGTGCTGGAAGAGCACTTCTGGGTTTTCTCAATTCTCGGTTGGTTGAATTCGCGCATGCGGAACTCGTGGATAAGGAGGGCCGACTGTATGTATTTAGATACTACTTTTCTATCAGCAGCACACCAATACACTGTGCAGAAATTCTAAACTACATACAAACAAAATATTTTAAAAATAAAATAAAAACATTAAAAGTCAGTCAATTGTCAATGAATAGTTCTTCATAGCAACAGAAACATCTGATGCAAGGATCCAATGTGCAGATATTTATAGAATCAATCCGAAGATCCAAATGAAATGTTACATCATGTAACATGTAAAAAAAAATCGAATACATACCTGGTCTTCTTTTTCTATCTTGTCGCTAACGTCTTTCATCCCTTCACCTTCTCCAATCCCTCCACCCTCATTATCATGGAATTGGGTTGAACCTTCACCTCCTGCATCCTCCATCAACTCTTTTGGAAGGCAGAATCCCTGGCAATAAGAGATACCACTTATCATTTTATTGTCACTTACACAGTTTGTTAAACCATCAAAAAGGTCAGCATTCAAGTCTGTTTGCCTTCCCCATCCATCCTGGAAAATCACTTGCTCCACTAAATTTATTACAATAAAACTAAATTTTGTAAAATAAAAGGCATTCCAAGTATAAGCAAATCATCCAATACATTGATTTTCTCATAAATTAATTACAATGTGTTTTATTAAATAGCCTAGTTTCATTTTAAATATCCAAAATATGGACATATTCAATCAAACCCTATCTTCATTCAAGCCTTTACTTCCCCCAGTGACCAATACGGGGTCGGCGGGGGGAGAAAGAAGTAAAACGAAGAATAACTTTTATTGTACAGAGAAAGCACAATAGATATTTGAGAGGCAGATGGCAGGATAGAGAATAATGTACAAAATATGATTACATAACTTAAAAAGGTAGAAAAATGATTTTAAACTCAACTTAGAAATACAGATCAATTTTAATGAAAAGCGCATAGAAACCACTGCTTCAACATACCTGCATAGCAAGGTCTGTAAATAAATGAGTCAAGATGGAAAGCAATTTTCCAGTGCTCCTATGAGTTGTGATGGAAACCATCAGGTAGTACAGGATTAGTTCGGAGTAGGAAGTCAACATGGGAAGCAATCGCACAATACTGCGGCAGTTTTGATTGAACAACTAAGGAAGGAATATTTAAAATACACTTAGACTTTTGGCTCTTTACAATACAACTAAATAAATCAAATAAAGGTAGGAGGAAATGAAATGATTAGAAATCTAGTTAATTTAAAAAACTTCAATGATTTGGCAAAGACGAGAACGGAATTTTGAGATACCAGCTCAACATATTTGAGCAAATTTGCAGGGACTTGTTATGAGTCTTAATAATTTGTCTCAGATACTTAGAGAAAGAATTTACAACAATCTTCAGCATGCTACTTTCACAGTGATGCCTATTTAAACTACAAACCCTACAGGGAAGATTAATAAATTTTTCAATCAACTGCTTAATCCATGGGCTGCTCAAAATTCTCTTTGGGATAAGAGTGAAAATTGTCCCCATCTAAAGAATACAAGACAAGTGATTTTGTTACATTCTAATTACTAACATTTTAAAAGGTGCAGATTTAGGTTCCAGTTTTAATTTGATGACAGAGATCAAGAACCCCCATTATTAAAACTGCAATAATCTGAAAGGGAAGCAGATGGTAGACAGTGGAAAAATCTTTCTCCTTTAGAAAAAAGTCTCCATAACCACAGGCTTAAATTAAGGCAAAGGTATCTGGAGGGATTTGAAGAAGATTTTACAACAACTCCCTGTGCACCTGCCTTTATCCCATAACACCAAAGTGTAACTGAAATCTACTTCAGAGGTTGGGAGGAAGCAGTTACACTCAAGATAAGCATCTGAAACTCCATTAAGTCTATGGCCAAATACTTGGAAGCTTACTTGGTATACTTAGTTAATTGAAGCCCGGAGTAGATATAAGTGGACTGAAAGGAATCATTTCTCTTCTGTATGACCCCTTAACACTTCCTCTTTTCTTTATGAATAATAAACTAAGTCAAATGTTGTTTCTGACGACACACAACTAAGAATTTCTAATACAAATAATCTAAGAAATCGGTTACCTCAGCTTGCATTTGGTGTCAACAGCTTTCTAGCCAAGATGCAAAGTAACCAACCTGGTACTCTTCTATTGTGCACTCCTGCCGATGATCTATGAGCTTTTTCAGAAGGTCTGAAACTGCAGCAGTAACTTTCTTGAGGTTTAAGGAGCTGATGTCATTTGCCATTTGATGCTCCAAAACTTCACTTAAGTATCCAGTCGGAATAGAGCGCACTTTTGCTTCATCTTCATTTTCATTTCCTGTAGTCCAGGAAAACATTGTTAATATGCAGTAACTGGTAACTGATCACAAGAGATTCTACAGATGCCGGAAATCCAGAGTAACACACATAAAATGCTGGAGGAACTCAGCAGGTGAGGCAGCATCTTTGGAGAGGAATAGAGTCAAAGTTTCAGGCCAAGACCCTTCATCAGGACTAAAACGGAAGGGAGAAGAAGCCAGAATTAGTAGATGAGGGGAGAGGAAGGAGTACAAGTAGGAAGCTGATAGGTGAAGCCAGGTGAGGGGGTAGTTAGCTGGGTGGGGGAGGAAGTGATGTGAGTAGCTAGGAGGTGACAGGTGAAAAAGAGAAGGAGGAGTGGCTCAGTGGAAGATGAGGAGAAGGGATAAGGGGGGAGCCAGAATGGGTAATGGAAAAGGAAAGAAGTGGAATTACTGTAAGTTGCAGATATCAGTGTTCATGCTGTCAGGTTAAATGCCACCCAAGCAGAATAAGAGGTGTGTATCCTCCAACCTGAGAGTGGCCTTGTCATAGTAGTAGAGGAGGCCATGGCCTGACATGTCAGTTTGGGAATGGGCAGTAGAATAAAATGACTGGCCACTGGGAAATCTTCCCTGTTGTGGACGGAGTGAAAGTGCTCGAAAAAGTGGTCCCCCAATCTACGTTATTTGTCATCGAGGTAGAGGTGGCTACACTGGGAACACTGGATACAGACGATGACCCAGACAGACTTGCAGATGAAGTATAACCTCACTTGGAAGGACTCTTTGGGGCCCTGAATGATGGTGAGGGAGGACAGATCACAATGTATTTTCAAAGATTAACAAAGAGCATGGCTACTACTACACGAATTCCATGGAATAAACTGGCCTTCTGTGAAGATAGAGCCAACAAACTAAACCCGATTGGTCTGTGTGCCCCACTGTTCAAAATTATTCCCAACTCTACTGGCTTTTACAAGCTACTTATCTGAAACAGCCATCTGAAAATGGCATTTTACCTGTTAAGCATTCCATAATGCAACAGCTTTCTGACAGTGAGAAACTTGAGATTCAATAGGCTTTAAATGGCGATAGTTAAAGTAACATTTTAAACTACACTACAACTGTCCAGCAGCATTCCTCTCACTAATGTAACTTTTGAGATTTTGAAAGCAGCAATGTTTAAAATTAAAATGCCAACCCATGACTTGGCCTTGTTCCTGTTCAGCTTCTTCCTTTTGCCCTTTCAATACAGTCTGCACAGCACAGAGCACTGTGTTAATAACCGGCTCCACCAGTGGAGAGAAATCCATTTCTGAATCCACACTGGAATCTAGAATTTAAAAACATGCAACGTCAGTAGTCAATGTGCATCATGGCGAATTTAATACACTGAAAGCATATTGTTTTACTTTTGTACACATAATCCTTACCATCAAAAGTCAGATTCAGGAGCTCTTTCTCCCATGTTGTAAATTCAGTCACCGCACAACTAGCTTCCTTCTTAATGTATTCTAGACTGCTGAATAATACTGGACAGCAAGTGCTCTGGGAACCAGCAACAGCAAAAATGGCCTGTATATCTTGCAGATGAACAACTGTTCTACTTAAGCAACCAATCCCTGATGAACAAGTCTCAAAACATGTCCTGCCAAAATAAAAATGGAAATGGAATTATATTCTTTCCACTCAAAATCAAGTGGGACAATCAAACCAGAACTCCAAGGCATTTTCCTCCCCTGCATCCACTTGACGTGACCAACTTCCTCAATACTACACCAATTTCACTCCAAGAGTTAAGACGGTAGCACGATATTAATACGCAGCAGCCTCTCCGGACTCTGGATTGGGGATTGCCAAACCTTATGTGGATTTTCTGGTGTAGTCTGTTTTGTCATGTGCTTTTGTGATATCATTCTGGAGGAACGTTGTCTCATTTTTTAACTGCATTGCATTTGTGGCTTCTAAATGACAAATAAACTGAATCTGAATCTGAGTGATAAAGGCCAAGTCTAATCACATTCTGGATTCAAACACTGCAGAGAGAAAAATAAAACACCATGCTCCTAGTCCTCTATTAACTCTGGATGATGCATGGATTTACTAAGGACACTTGGGGTGCTTTCTCCAATAATAATCTCGATAGAACGAACTGCAGGAATCCCTTAAGGTTTTCTTGATTCACTCTAGTTAGTGGCTTTCAGTCCCTAACTGGTACCACTGTCAGATGGATTGGTTTTTCTCTAGAAATTCTGTGTACAGTGATAAAGAACATGGACCCACAACTCCTGATTGTATGACAATTACCCAAACTATTGCCTTCATCGATATTCTCATAAAATAACAAGACTTACCATGAATAAAGTAAGGTTTTGTTTGTTTGATGGTTCATTTCATCCATTTCTGCCTTTGCTACCTTGACATCTTTCAACACGTTTGCAATCTGACTGGTTACTTGTTTCCATGCTGCATCTCCTTGCTGCATATTACAAGCATCAGGAAAGTGATTGGCCACAAAGGGAGTAGGGACTGTCAGGTGAAATTGGACAAAGTTCTCAGGCAAAGATGCTGTTGCCACACTGGTACTTTCCAGGTCTCCTTCGCAGCTATCCACTTTTTGAGTTCCAATGGGCATGTCCTGATGTGCTTCAGCTGTCTGGTGTTTTGGACAACATTGCATAAACCACAAAGTTTGTTCCAAAGTTATTATGAGTTTCATGAAGAGTGCGCGAAGTTGGTCCATCCAAAGCTTAATGCCATTCTGAGGTGGAAGAGCCACATCATGATCCTTGAATCCTGCCAACCTTGTCTGAATTTCCTGTACACTCTTAATTAGATGTCTAGTATGGATGAATAACAGTCAGAAAAGAGGATTCAGAATTCTGTACAACATTTTGATGTTAAACTAGATAAAAGAAAATTTAACAACACAGTATACTTGTCCCAACGAAATAACAATATATTTTTTACAATAAGACCATAAGACACAGGAGCAGAATGAGGCCATTCAATTCAGTGAGTCTACTATACCATTCCATCATGGCTGATTTATTAACCTTCTCAATACCAATCTCCTGCCTTCTCCCATGAACCTTTGACACTGACGAATCAAGAACATATCAAACCTCTGCTTTAAATAATCCCAATGACTTGCACTCCACAGCTGTCTTTGGCAATTAAATCCACAGATTCACCATGCTCTGGCTGAAGAAATTCCTCCCCGTCCCTGTTCTAAATGGACGTCCTTCTATTCCGAGGCTGTGCCCTCTGGTCCTAGACTCCCCACTACAAGATACATCCTCACCCTGTCCACTATTTAGGCCTTCCAATATTCAATAGATGTGAATGAGATCCACACCCCCACCTTGTTCTTCTAAACTCCAATGAGTACAGGTCCAGAGCCATCAAATGCTCCTCATAAGTGAACCTTTTCATTCCTGGAATAATTCTCAAGAGCGTCCTCTGGACATTCTCCAATGCCAGCCCATCTTTTCTTAGATAAGGAGCCATAAACTGTTCATAATACTCCAACTGCAGTCTGACCAATAACTTATAAAGCGTCAGCATTACATCATTGCTCTTTTACTCAGTCCTCTTGAAATGAGTGCCACCATTACATTTGCCTTCCTTACCACCAACTCAACCTGCAAGTTAACCTTCAGGGAATCCTGCACAAGGACTCCCCTGCACCTCTGATTTTTGTAATTTTTCCCCATTTAGAAAATAATCTACAGCTTTATTCCTTCTACCAAAGTGCATGACCATATATTTTCTGACACTGTATTCCATCTGCCACTTCTTTTCCATTCTACAAATCTGTCTCAGTCCTTCTGCAGCCTCCCTGCTTCCTCAATACTAACTGCCCTATCTTCATGTCATTTGCAAATGTGACCATAAACTCATCAATTCCATCATCTAAATCACTGATATATAAAGTGAAAACAAGTGGTCACAATACTGACCCCTGCAGAACACCACTAATCACCGGCAGCCAATCAGAAAAGGCCCCCCTTTTATTCCCACTCTTCTCCACCTGCTAGTCAGCCAATCTTCTATCCATGCTAGTATCTTTCCTATAATACCATGGGTTTTCATCTTGCTAAGCAGCTTCACGTGTGGCACCTTGTCAACGGCCTTCTGAAATTACAGGTAAAATCCACTGATTCTTCTTTGTCTAGCCTACCTATTATTTCTTCAAAGAATTCCAACACATCTGTCAGGTAAGATTTCCCCTTATGGAAACCATGTTGACTTTGGCCTGTTTTATCATGTACCTCCAAGTGCCTTGAAACTTCATTCTTAATAATGGACTCTAGCATCTTTCCAACCACTGAAGTCAGATTAACTGGCCTGTAATATCCTTTCTTCTGCCTCCCTTCCTTCTTGAAGAGTGGAGTGATATTTGCAGTTTTCCAGTCCTTTGGAATCATTCCACAATCTAGTGATTCTTAAAAGATCAATACTAATGCCTCCACAATCTCTTCAGCTACCTCCTTCAAAACCCTGGGGTGTAGTCCATCTGGTCCAGGTGACTTATCTACCTTCAGACCTTTCAGCTTTCCAAGCACCTTATCCTTAGTAAGAACAACCACAGGAATTTTGTAGTCTATTTACATCAATAGAAACATATCATTTTACATGAGGAAGTCACGCAACATACCTCAAGCTGACCCACTGCTCAGTTAGTCTAGTAAGTCGCCTTCTTTGTTTGATCAGAAGTTTCAATAGATGAGCAGTAAATCCTTGACAACGCTCAACTGTACCCAGGCTCAGTTCCTACAAAACCCAAACAGCCAAAATATAAACCAAAATGAGAAATGGAACAGCAAAATCCAACTGATTATAGTAAGGAGAAAGCCTAGATCATTAAGCATATTCCTCTATTCAAGTTAACCTGCCCTAGCCCTTTCAGTCTTTTTCTGATCTTGTTCTCAATGCAGCTTATACTGTGAAGAACCAGTCTAATCCTTAGTAAACAGACAAGTTAATACTTACATCCAACTGTCAACATGCCAAAGTTATTTACCCCAAATCTCCAAAGTATTAAAACTTTTGAGTGTTCTCTATTAATTCTTATTGGGATTCTATTCACTACTGTTGCATTGCTAGTCCAATAGCACTAACAGTAGACTGCTGTATTTGATAGATACATCAAAACTATCTTCATTTACAGGTGCTACAGCATAACAATACTTGTGTAGTTTAATAAATCACGGCAATAACATCAGCTTTTTTAAAAGGAGACAATCGCATTAAATATGAAAATTAAAAGCTGGCATCCTGATAATTATGAAGACCTTTGTTTTCATACATCATACCACATCCCAAAGTCCCTCTCAACCACAAGCCAATAACAACGTTGTTGAAATTCTAGAAATTCAGGCTCATATAGTAAAGGATCATTATTACTTTCGTAGGAGTACGTAATGCTGTCTGGAGTGCAGCCCGTCGTGCAAGGGACTGATAGAAATACTTCTGACATCCGTCCCATGTAGCAGCAATTTCCTGGAGCAGCCTGCAACATTAGCAAACATCAATTCAGAACATGTCAAGCAGAAAACTATGAAAGAAATGAAACCTTTTTAATGAAAGTGAATCCCATATGTAATGAAGAGTTGTAATTTTGGGCAGGGGAAGAGACAGCAATTAAGCATTAACCATCACAACAACCCATCCTTCATACTCCCACCCATCTGCACGGTTTGATAAATATACACTCCAAAAGCACACAGCAGCAGAATGACCATTAACAGCTCAGACAGCCTGTATCTAACCAGTGTATGACAATGCATCTGGGCAGGTGTCTCGCTCCCTACAATTGAGCATTGTTATTCGGCACTTTTTAAAATCAACTTCTCCTGAATGCATTGGTAACATACATGTTATCTAATTCATCGCTGCTTTCAACCATGTTTATTGCTGTTTTCACATCAAGTGGGCGCAGACACAGCATGTCCTGAAGATCTTTTGTTCGAGACCAAGCCAATCCTTTGCGGTAAGACAGACCTATTAAAGAGAGCATACAAGATTAAATATGCTGCAGCTTGCTAACAAACCTCCACTTTACAATGCAAATTTCTGAAATAAGGAAGTTGATGGACAAGGAATGATGGCAGTGATATAAATTATTGGTTCTCCACAGTTGGACAGATTCTAATAGTGAGCATACTGCACCAAACAGGCAGTGAAGATCTTAATGTCAGTGAGAAAACAGAGATACTTTAAATAAGTGTTCTGAGATTAGCAAAATGTTTTGAACAAAACATGGCTCATACATGACACTATTACAGCTTGAAGTGTCAGAGTTCAAAATTCAATTCTGACATCATCTGTAAGGAGGCTCTACGCCATCCCCATGGACTGAGTGAAGTTAGTGCAGGTGCTCTGGTTTCCACACACAGTCCATAGACTTAACAGTTTGTAAGTAAACTGGTCATTGTCAATTACCCACGATTAGGCTAGGGTAAAAATCAAGGATTTCTGGGTTGCATAGCTCGAATGAATGTATCAATGAATAATTAAATATAAAGTTACTTTTGATCAGGAAATCATATTAATGACATTTAACAGCTAACTCTGTAAATGAACCTTGAAAACGTGGTTAGACCATGTATAATGATCAGCAACTCCATTCATTTCATTTGGGAGCAGCGGCTTGAAGAGACAGACGAGTCAAATTCATGCTTGGAAACGGGTTGCTTGGCCAACTACATCCACTGCTACCAGGAGTCACTCATCCATGCTAAGCTAATACCATCTTGCAGCACTTTGCCCATTGCTATCAATGCCTAGGCTATTCAAATGTTTGACATTTCTTAAATGCTCCCAGTTATTTCCCTTACAGAACTCTTTCCAACAGTGCATTCCAAGCACTAACCACTGTCTAGGTTAAACAGGTCCCCCTAATATCCCCTCCACATCTCTCACCTCTTCGGCCAGCCCAAATCTGTCCTTTCACATTAATGATCTCTGAAGAGGAAAAGATTCCTGCCATCCAACTTATCGACATGCCTCAGCTTTATGTATTTCAATCACATCACCCCTCCATGAAAAACAAACCTACACTCTGCAGTCTCTTCTCATAACCAAAACTCTCCGTGCCAAGCATGGTGAATCTCCTCTGCATCTTCTTCAGTGCCTTCCCATCTTTCTATAGTATGATAAATAGAGCTGCATGTCGTACTCTGGCTGAGGTCTGACCAAACTTTTACAATGGTGGAACATAACCTCTCTGCTTTTGTATTCCAATGTCCTCAATGTCAAGGCCAGCTTTCTGCATGCCTTTTTTTTTAAAACTACTTGCACTGCTACCTTCAAGGATATGCCGTTTCCTCAAGACCCCCTAGGACCTCACCATTCATGGTAAGACCATGACATGCAGGCTATTTAAAGAGCAAACACGAGGAAATCTGCAGATGCTGGAAATTCAAACAACAACACACACAAAATGCTGGTGGAACACAGCAGGCCAGGCAGCATCTATAAGGAGAAGCGCTGTCGACGTTTCGGGCTGAGACCCTTCGACAGCGCTTCTCCTTATAGATGCTGCCTGGCCTGCTGTGTTCCACCAGCATTTTGTGCATGCAGGCTATTTGACCCATTTAATCATTCACTGGGCTGATTTGCTGATTTAACATCGTAACCCCATTCTCTAGCCTTTTCCAATGACCACTGATGCCTTACTAATCAAGAAACTATTAATCTCTGCTTTAAATGCAACCAATGATTTGGCCTCCACAGCTACCTTTGGCAATGAATCCTAGAGATTCACCATTCTCTGACTAAAGAAATTCCACCTTATCTCTGCTCCAAAAGAACATTCTTCTATTCTGAGGCTGTGCCCTCTGGTCCTAGACTCTTCCACTATTGCAAACATTCTCTCCACATTCATTCTAGCTAGGCCTTTCAACATTTGGTAGTTTTTAAAATGAGAACCACACTCTTTCTTCTAAACTTCTTTAAGTACATGCCTAGAGCCATCAAATGATCATCATACATTAACTCTTTCATTCCCTGGATCTTTCTTGCAAATCTCCTCTGGATCCCCTCCAATGTCAGCATATGCTTTTTTTGGATATGGGTCTTAAACTACTCACAATACTCCAAATGTGGCCGGACCAACACCTTATAAAGCATCAAAATTATATCTCTGCTTTAATATTCCAGTCCTTTTGAAATGAATACCAACATGCACTGGGACTCCCAGGTCCCTTTGCACCTCTGATTTCTGAATTCACTCCGTTTAAAAAAAGTCTGTGCCTTTATTCTTTCTACCAAAGTGCACAACCAGACACTTCCCAACAGTGTATTCCATCTGCCGTTTCTTTGCCCATTCTCCTAATCTATCCAAATACTTCTGCAGGCTCCCCGCTTCAACACTACCTGCTCCTCCACTTACCTTTGTATCATCTGCAAACTTGGCCACAGTCAAAGCCAAGATGCATCATTAGTACTCCCAAGTTGCATCCCATCACGTTAAACTCCAGTTGTCAGTCCATTACCACTTACACAATGATTTCACCCTATAGCCTAAAACTACATTCCACACTGTCCACAACTCTACCAATCCACCCACAAACTTACTGATCATTCCTCCTGCAACCACACCTAAATCATTCACATATAGTATTACTAACAGCAAAGGGTACGAATCTGATGCCTAATGTTAATCTTACAGACAAACTTCTACCATCACATCTCCTATTACCAAACCAATTTTGGATGCAACGCCCTGGATCCCATTAATCTTTTAGGCTGATCTCTCAAGTTGCTCAAAGACCTTACTAGGTCCAAGTAAAACCACACTGCCTACAACATTTAGAGGTTTTATTATCTCTTCAAAAATTCAATCAGATTGTCCATCTACGATCTGCCCTTGACAAAGCCAGGCTGGCTATCTCTGATTAGTTTTTGCCTTTTCAAATAATAATTAAAACAGTCCTTGGAACTTTTTTCTGTAATTTTCTTGGCTGTCAACATCTTGGATGATATATGCTGGGCCCAATATATTGATGCAACTTGATTCTGATTCTATTGATGTTAAGCTGACAAATTTATAATTTCCAGGCTTTTCCTGCTGTCCTTTTTTGAAAAGAGGAGCCACTTTTGCCATCCTCCAGTCATCTAGTAGCTCACAATTTAAAAATCTTAGCCAGAGCTCCCAAAAGTGGGGGCGAAAACTTTGTCGCTCAAAACTTTTTGTTCAGCCAAGTTATTCACAGTTCAATTTTTAATTGGCATAAATATTTGTGAATATCTGTCAGGAGGTTTTTGCCAAAGTAACTGCTCAGGGCCACTTGCTGCTCCTGGAAGTTCACGGCTGCTTTTCTGCTGTTATCTTCTCTAAAATAGCTTGATGCTGCATCCGTATTTCAGTTATTCTATTCCTTTAACAAAGCAGTATTCATTAATGTGATTGATTCCATCAGATGTAATTTATACAGCTGGCAGGGGATGTTAGCTGTGGTTGCTGGCCATGCAGGAATTTTAAGTCTGCAAAACAACTAAATGGAAGAAGTCAAAGACAGTGGAAGTAGACAAAATAAATGCCTTCGTTGACACCACGTGGTGGAAGGAATGGATTTTGAGAGACTGTTTTTACCCCACCATTTTGTGAACTATTCTGTGAACCACGGTTCTTGCTCAGGGGTAGCTGCATCAGAGTAAATGGAGGTGATCATAAAGACTCTACCAACAACCAACCTGCTGCAGACTTACGAAACAGCAGTCTGTATCTCAAGTACCCAAGCACACTATCTGACTTAAACTGGCTTAAAATGGTCTGAGAAAAGAAAGGGAATGGTATCAGAGGCAAGTCCATATTTGGAACAACAATGAGATAATGCTACCTTGTAGCCTTGGGCCAGAGCCAAAAAAAAGTCAACACTGTCTAGTCAAACAACACACACAAAATGCCGGTGGAACACAGCAGGCCAGGCAGCATCTATAAGGAGAAGCACTATCGACGTTTCGGGCCGAGACCCTTCATCAGAACTAACTGAAAGGAAAGATAGTAAGAGATTTGAAAGTAGTGGGGAGGGGGGAGTGCAAAATGATAGGAGAAGACCGGAGGGGGTGGGATGAAGCTAAGTGCTGGAAAGGTGATTGGTGAAAGTGATACAGAGCTGGAGAAGGGAAAGGATCATGGGCCATCTCCCAGAGGCCACACATTTTAATTCCACGTCCCATTCCCATTCTGATATATCTATCCATGACCTCCTCTACTGTCAAAATGAATCCAAACTCAGGTTGGAGGAACAACACCTTATATACCGGCTGGGTAGCCTCCAACCTGATGGCATGAATATTGACTTCTCTAACTTCCGTTAATGCCCCTCCTCCCCTTCTTACCCCATCCCTGACATATTTAGTTGTTTGCCTGTTCTCCATCTCCTTCTGGTGCTTCCCCCACCTCCTTTCTTTCTCCCGAGGCCTCCCGTCCCATGACCCTTTCCCTTCTCCAGCTCTATATCACTTTCACCAATCACCTTTCCAGCTCTTAGCTTCATCCCACCCCCTCCTGTCTTCTCCTATCATTTTGCACTCCCCCCTCCCCACTACTTTCAAATCTCTTACTATCTTTCCTTTCAGTTAGTCCTGACGAAGGGTCTCGGCCCGAAATGTTGGCAGTGCTTCTCCTTATAGATGCTGCCTGGCCTGCTGTGTTCCACCAGCATTTTGTGTGTGTTGTTTGAATTTCCAGCATCTGCAGATTTCCTCATGTTTACTGTCTAGTCAAGTTAAGTTCAAACCAACAGAAGTAAAGCATAATGGTGCAGAAAAGAAAGAATAATAGTAAAGTAGTTTTTGCTGTGGAGCAGCAGGAACTCCAGAAACTATCCTGTGAAAGACCCCTTCCCAAGGCAGGGAGAAGGATCAATTGTTTGGCCAACAGGAGATCCCTATTCGAGTGTATTGAGTTGGAAAGTGAGTACTGGTACAAAAGAAGCAATAGAATTCAGGAACCTAAGTCATTGGTCAGAAATTATCATTTACATGAATATGTGTGCTCATACAAATACAGGGAGAGATTTTGAATTAGTTAACATCTGTTTTATGTTACCTAAGTTAGTTGACAGAAGTAAACATTTTCAAGTTAAAAGATACCAAAGCAAAATTCAGGAGCCTTTGTTCCTTGACATGGTACATTATACTCACCGATCTCAGCAAGATGCTTGAAGAGGTCTGCCAATGCCCTTTGCTTCTGCATCAAAATATGTTTGACTTCTGATTTCTGTACATCCTTATCAGCATTCTGATCAACCGCAAGAGCCTGGAGATCTTGTGCTCCAGTGATAACATCACCTACATTGATTAGGAGAGACTAATCAATTTTTGGAAAGTCTCTTGATAGTCAACAAGAACATCTTTGATGGTTCCATTCTCACCAATGAAATATATTTACTACCAAGGGAAAAGTATTTTTGAAAACAGTCCATGATCATGGCAGCAATATTATGTGCCTAATATCTTCTTTTGACCCACCAGCAAAGTGAAATACAATTGTATACAAGTAACCCATACAACTAAAAACAGGAAATACAAATCCCTCTGTGGCATCAGGGGAGACAGTAAGAGCAGATAATGACTCTGCTCCATGAATATTTTTCTAATCACCCAACTAACATCCTTAAATTTCTCTTCCAAGTTGACCAGTCTGTTGAATGAAGGCAATACGCGCACATTTAGTTTTACTTCAGTAATTTGGTACCTGCAGCATTTTGTTCCTCCACCCACACCACCCTCCCCCACTCAATATACTTACAAGTTATATGGAATAAAAATGGCCTATTAGGCCCAAATGCCAGCATTAATGCCCTTTCTGGTATTTTCACATCTAAATTTATCAGCATAATACTTCTTCATATGGTTACCTAGCTGCCCCTTAATTCATCTATACACTTCACTTCCAGTTCATCTCCTGCGGTGGCTAGTCCCATATTTTCATGGATGAAAATTATTTTCCATAGTGTATATGACCAAGAATTTATAAGCCATAACCTTAAGTCAGTCCAGAGATTAATTCATGAAAGGTGACAATTCAAGGATTTTCCACAAAATACCAGACAAGGTATCCTGTAGTTCAAAGTCTACCTCCAGTTCTCTTTCAAATCTTTCCATCTCTTGGTGCTCAAGGAATGCTCAACGAGTCTCTGCAAATAATCTTTTTTCTAAGTCAGTTTTTCATCACCCAATTTGTTTGTAACTTTGTGCTCCAACTCAGCCTTGGTACAACAATAACCAATAATTTTAGCAGAACTGAACTTTCAGCAATTACTATTTAAGCTATTGGACATTTCATTTAAATCTATATTCAGATTACAGTTGACAGGTGCCTGCTAATACAAGGGCTGGGAATGCTAAGTTTCATTTTTTGATACCTGCAAACTGATCCAGACTTTCCACCAATCTTGGAAGGGAACTTTTCATCACCAGCTTCAAACACAGTTTTCTCATCCTTTTACATAGTACTGGCAGGTGAGTCTGAAGAGAATTCGCATCTTTATAAAGAATGCTTTTTCCCAAGTTAGGAAAAATTGCCTGAAATGTTATTCAATAGTGTTAGAAATCAAGAAAGTGTACAACCAAGTTAAAGTCAAAAGGCAAAAGCCACTGCATCAGTTACAACATCTTGGTTTCCAAGTTCCCATAATATTCAACTGTAACTGGGCTGACAATCAGACAATTAAGTATTTAAAATAATGAAATAAGTTTATACTATCAAGAGCATGTTTTTCCCCCTCACCAAAAATATTCTTACTCAAATAGTAATTATCAATTTTATTCCAAACTTTTTGAAACAAGATTATTTTAACATACATTAAGTATGAATATATTTTAATAAAACAGCTCACCTCTTTTGTACTAAGAAAAACTAATTAAACTACATTAATTCCATTTACTTTTGGCTAGAGCATTTCAGACACTTGCTTGAAGGGAAATATATATAGCTTAACTGGAAATAACTTTGTGCAATGAAAGATGGAGAGACAATAAACCTGGATTTGCAGTTGCGCTACTGTTAAGAATATGAGAACAGATATAGAGGGTCATCCACAATTGCCATGCAGTTTACTCATTTACTTCAACAGAAGAAAAAACATAGTAACAAAAGGTATTGAACAAACTGGCAAGCAAAGCTAACAAAGGTATGCATTAAAAACTACTTTTAAATACACTAAAGTTTGGAAATAGCAGGTAAAATACAAATTTCAATAACCTAAAGTTAATACAGCATTTTGGCAACATTCCAGATCAAATCAAGATGATAGTAGTTAACAATTTCTGAAGTCTGGGTAAGGTTGAAGGTTAGATTAAGCAATAGTTTAAGAGGCAATGTACCCAGGATGTAGAGTGATACTTCTAAAAGACAAACATTGAATTTTTTATTGCGTTGTTCACATCTCTTTCAGTATTGTATGGCCAATTTAGTACTTATCAGGCATTGCTACTGAATGTAAGAGACATGTGATATTCACATAGCAAGCCCCCATAAATGGATTAGGGTAATAATCATTTCTTCGTAACATTGGAGGCGCCTTTTGAGACACTTGTGTATAGTCGTTCCATGCGATCTTTTACAGTTACTTGATGCAAAAATAATTAAGATACTCAGATTATGATTAAATGATTAAGTCTGATCTAAAAAAGCTCCCAGTACTGCCTCAGCATTACACTTGATCTTCTGGCGGAGTGAAATTCAAATTCAGAATAAGCATTACCAGCTGAAATACAGCCAGTACTCAAAAGGAACAAAGAAATAAATGAGACACCAAGTGAAAATCAATCAACTGGTTTGAAACTGCATTAAACGAAAATGATATGTGCCCCATACAGATCCCAAACTATGAAAGGTTGGCATTAAGATTTCAGAACATAACATGGTTAATTCTACATTAGAAAGCTAAAAGAATTTATAAATAATGTTCATAGAATCTGTCAATCACAAACCAGTTTCAATAACTTAATTTGTTTCAATACTCATTGTTCTCTTTCACCGTTATTATTGATCAACAGGTAATAGATTAATTGTCTGCTAATGCTATAAAGTTACTGATTATATACCTGTGTTGAATCCCATTTTTCTGTGAAAACTTTCCTTAGTGTACAATTTAGCTTTTCTATCTTGGTCCATTTTTGTTGGTCAACACTACCCAAACTTCCAGTTCTTCCCAGCTCTGTTAATGCAGGACGGCATGGCTGTTGGAGAGCAGTTTCAAACTTCTTCATCAACTTAAACAATGTCCTATGAGCACATACAAAGTCAATGAGACATAAATCTGGAGTACTGTATCAGTTCAGGAAGATGAACAACTTGCACAAAGTAATGACAGAATGGATAAAGGGTAGGTTCACAATAGGTTTAAGGAGTCACATCATGAGGACCGAAAAGCATAAATTTGCTGTTCTGCTTTTTGTTTAAGCAGTTGAGTGAAATCAGGAAAGGCTTTCCTCCCCTGAACATCCTGGTAATCAAAAATTCATATCCCTAAAAGTAATGATTCAGAGCTATCTGAAGGCTTGAGTTGACTCGGAAACAATCGCGTTAAGGATAGTGAAACAAATTCAGGTAATCAGGGTGAGCAGCTAAATGGATGAACCCTGTCCCTACGAACATAGCAAAATACACTTCTAACTACTGTTAACATCACAACTATTCTGCAGACCATCAAATATATCCATCCATTGCTGATTATTTTCCTAAATACAGCCAATAATATCTATCAATTCTTATATCAGCAAAGAGCTGAGGCTGCTGGTTAACAACGACCACAGAATTCAATCACATCCTGAGCAGTTATGCTCTCTGATAGGCCATGCTTCAACTGCTGGCACAATGTGTTAAGGAACTCAAACACTACAGCAGAAATTATATAAATGGATATATGCCATTGCTGAGATAAGCTGGACACTCACTTGTTTACCTGTAAAATAAAACACTGTCAAAATCTATAATTTACTAGACAATGAACACAGAGCACAGAAATAAGCTATTTTGGATCAGTTAGCCTAGGTTGCCATTTGGGTTGAGATTCTCCGATCTTGGCAATCCATTTGCAAATAGCTCCTCGTATGGTGATGAAACATTTGCAAATGCATTATCAAGATCGGACAACTCAACTCAACCATCAACCATCTGAGCTACACGTTTTCCAAGTTATTTCCTGGCTATTATTGATAGCTTACATATTCCACTCACCCATTTTCACTTAACCCTACTAAAACTGCATTTCAACTCTGATTTCCCGAGCAAATTGCATCCCCCAGGACGCATCAACAGCACTCATCTCAATTACACCATGCAATAGCAAGCTATAAATTGTACCAAGTAAAAGAGAAACTTCTTGACCCATATTTCAGCTTAAGAAATAACTGCAAAATCTACATTGGATGAAGGACTACAGCAAAACCACACATTTTATTATCAACAAAAATGGCATGCTTTTGCTTCCCAGAAACATTTAAAGGGTGCATTTAGAACAAGTGTTTTTGAATAATCAGCTCTTGATAGGTTTTCTACATTGTTCTGTGGAAGTCCCAATTAACATTTTCTTTTAAAACCCTCCAACAGCCTTAATTACCTGTGCGCTTTCTCCACTGACTGCTTTACAGCCCAGTAACTGACATCATTCCATCTGCAAATTCTAATGTAGTCCTGGAGACAAAATGATCAAGTTAGATGGGAAATTCAGGGCAAAACAATACATCAGTACAATACTTCTAAAGCCAAAGGTAAAACATTTTGCAGCACTACCTACAAAGAGATGTATGATTGATACAGGACACTCCATCTCAAAGGAAAAAAATTCTGCCCTAAAACTCAGACAGACTGATACCTGCTCAATTGGCATCCTGAATCAAACACTGATTCAGGACACCAAATATTCCTGCAAAACCAGAGATCTTGTGGGATGGGCTGTGAATTAACAGGATAACTACAACCCTGTAAAAAGAGACAACATCCTGGCCTAATTTGGCTAGAAACCCTGTATGGCAACTGGGAACACAATACAAAGGACCATATTGGACATCACACAGACAGGTCTCTCGCTGATATAAACTTAAATTTCAGAATGTTTTTATTTGAATATAAAGAGCTGGTACAGGCACAATTGACTGCAAGAGTCTTTGAATTACAGTCCATGCCCTAACTCTTGTCCAAAATGGACTATTAGTAGCGAAGAACAGGGCTCCCAAAAACTTTAAAAATAACCATTTTCAACTCCAAAATTTGAGTATGCCAAATAACGCCAGGCAATAATACACCCAAACCTACAAGCAAACAATCATCAGCAATGCAAATGAAAACTACCTTCGAGTTGTACTCAACAGCTGGAAACAAAAAAATTGTCAGCCATCTATTTTACAGACTTACTCTCACTTTAAAGAACACAGTCAGTAGATTTGCATTGATACCTTCAATTCTTTCTCTATCGGGCTACGACATTCAGTTATTTTAGAGGCAATGGTCTCTGAAAATTGCTTGTAGTAGTTGTACAAATTCCAGAGTAAACTGCATAAGGCATCTAAAATGAAAATTTTATTGTCAAATGTCATTACTCATTTAATGAAATATTTTAAAACACGTGCATACATATTCCCAAGGAAAGATGCACAAATTATCCAGTCATCAATAGATCAGTGGCACCAAGGGCCTTACTTCTTTCCAGAATTTCTAAATTACTCCTATAACTTAGGCAAAACAAAAAACAAAATTCTGAAATCATTTATCTTAATTAAGTGCACCAATGCTTAACTGTCTCATTTCATCACATTTCACATTCATTACCATTAAAGTGTTGAATTGTACTTTTAACTCCTGCAACCTATTCTTTTCAACTTGCTCCATTAGACCTGTTTTAAAATACAACTCCCCTCTTATTTCACCTCAGAATTTTATTTCATTGAGACTGCAACAGATTCCCATGATCTTAAAATCCTTCTCGTCTTTTCCATCTTAGATCTGCATGGGATTTCATCCAAAATCTGCTGTGTACCCTGCGCACTTTCCAGGAGTATTAAAATGTGAACTCCTTTGAATCTTGTCTGGTTCCCCGATCTTTCAAATATCTCCAAATAAAAATATAACAAGTCTAGAGTATAACTACAGCCTTCATCAAAATTAGCCTGGTATTTCTTCTGTGTAGTGTACTCTTCAACAAGATGGTAGTTAAATTAAGTTTTCATTGAATCCATTTTCTTCTCATTGGGAAAGTAATTATTTAAAAAGGTACCATACAGTTTTTAAAATGAAAAAAATCAAGATTAAGTTGATGTGACACTACAATAACTTCTATAATGCAGATATTTACCTTTTCCCTCCTGCTCTGGCACTACCAATACATGACAATGGAATGCTAGCAGCACTGATAACCGGAAATGGAATTCTGCCAAGGTAGCTCCTTCAATAAAAGCTTGCAGTATTTTGATTACCTCTGATAGTGTCATCCCACCAGCCACTTCTATTTAGAATAATAAAAGCAGAAGTTAAAAAAGAGATGATTTATTTGGCAGAAGTACACAAACAATATCTTGTCAGTCAGGTGTACCAGAATTATAGAAATACCTTACAGTATCAAAAAAGGGAGAAAGTCTTCAGGTAATTTCTAAAAGCACCAATTGAATTTGGGAAAGCAGAAACAATAAGGGAGCCAAGTCTACTACCAGGTTAATTAAAGGAATATCATGATATGTTGGTATTGGAAGTTCAAAATATTGAACATTTATGAATGCTATGTAGGAGAAATTTCAATGAATAAAATAATTTAATTCAACAACTTCCCACTTACAGCTTTAGCTGTATGTACTGTACACACACAAACAGCCAATTAATTGGGATACATCAGGTAACATTTTTTTTGTCCAATTATGCAACTGCCCCAATGCCCAAATTAGCCGAAGTTTCATGGAAAAAGTTAAAAATGTATAAAAAGACAAAGTAACAAATTATATATTAAAATGAAATACAGAACGAATTAGAAAACTATCAACACTGCCACAGTACTATAAAACTGTATTACTTCCCAACAGTTACCGACAGAAGAATTCAGCACAGACACCAAGAGCAGATAATGCTTTCAACAATTGCATCCTTCAAACCTTCATTTTAATTCTAACATTCAAGATGATTGTCAATACCTTCAAATTCTTCGCAGTTCCTAACTTGTTGAAATTACAAAATGATTTCATTTTTACTCCCAGCCTTTTGTGGTATATCCAAGCCTAATTGCTTGAAACCACAGTGAGCAAAGCAGTTCTGAATTTTTTCCTGCTTATTTTTCACCAATTATCAGTGACAAAAATCACTTTTTTTCAGAATCAGGCTTAATATCACTGTCATATGACGTGACATATATATAATCTCGTTGTTAAGTGTTGTTAACTATACAATTTTGGACAAAAACCTCTGGAAGCTTCTAAAATTTTTTAATGGAACTCTGATTGATTTTGTTAAATGTGTACATTACTTCAAGTTTAAACACTCAAATAATCCAACATTACAGAGCGTGTGATAAAAGTTCCAAATTTAACAATAAGATGCTCAAGTACTGTGAAGTGACTGCAAAGCAAATATATACTTAATCAACTGGTTGCTGAATATCTTGACTTCACTAAGAAAATTAAAGCAAATTATACTACCTTTCAAATCTTCTCCTGCTTGCTTCTGAAGGTATTTTTCAACCAACTGATATAATGAAAACCAATGATTGGATGATTTCTCCATCTGTCTTTTCCTCACAATGTCAAGACTATCATTCCAGCAACTGTGGGCAGAAATTTTAAAAATATAACTAAAAATTAAAGTTGAATCACTTGCATGGCCTTGGAAGACAACATTTATGCAAATAGATTGCAACCTTTGCAAAGTATTTTTGTTTATGAAAATATTATAGTTTCCATCTTAACTTCATATGATATTCCATTTTACTTATCTTAAATTTTTTCCCCCCAACTGTGCATTCTTCATTATCATTGGTTGCTCATCTACCATGATTACATTACTATTGACAAATAGTTTCCTGAGATGAAAGCTGATGTATAATTGTGCCAGAGTAGCAAAATGATCCACTGGACATGCTTCTTTATACCATTGACTCTTTGCCATCCAAGCGAAATTCAGCCTTTTTTTTTGTTTACAAAACTCTCAGACAGCATGACTGGAAAAGTTAGCATTAAAATCATTCTTAATTGCTCTAGAGAAATTGAAATCAATGTTACATTCCTGAACTCCCACAGTTCACATGAAGTTATTTAGGTCAGTAGTTTAAGGAAACCAACTGGCAATAATGAAGTAACAAGGATGTACTTCCAGAGGTAAACGTTATGTATATTGGTTGAAAACCCTGATGACGTTGCTTCCACTTCTAAATGACCACCGTCAACTTTTTTAGGAAATACTGCTGAAGCCTTGTTGTGAAATAATGGAGAGAAATGAAGATTTAAATAAGGTCATTGATTACCAAAGGCAATAATCTACCTTCCATGGATAGTGTGAAACTTTTACTCATTAGATAAATGAGTACTCCATCATTTGCTTTATATACATTTTAGATGGTGAAAATGTTTCAGGGAATCAAAGAATCATTCACAGGTTATCCATTCTTAGATTTTCTCTTAAAGCCATGGCATCAGGAAGCTACCCCCAGGGTGCCAATTCAGCTCTGATAATTCCAGTCAATGTCAAACAGAGGGGGTTAAAAAATTGTTGGAAGAGTCATTAGAAAACAGTGAAATAGACAAAATTTCACAAGATCAAATCTCATTTTTTTAAACCTGAGACATGCCTCAATCTGCTCAATCTCTCTTTATATAATAAACCATGATCCTAAGAGACAATCTGGTGAGTCTTCACTGAACTCACATGTAGCTTCATTAATGTAAGGAAATTTCTATATCATCCCTTTATGCACAAGAACTATAACATACATATTAATGACAAATGTTAGCAAATTGTTTTATTATTGTCACCTGTACCGAGATACAGTGAAAAGCTTGCCTTCCACATGTATCATTTCATCATGTCAGTGCACTGAGATAGAACAAAGGAAACCACTAACAGAATGCAGATCCTTGCCCCATCTGTACAAAGCCAGGATCATTAAATTCTCATAATTTTATTTCAGTTTAGAAGCAAATGAAATTGATCATTTCAAGTATATCTGGACTGATGTACAGTAACTTCTGTATAAAAGTGTTTCACACTCCATCAATTCATGATTATTCGTCACTACAGTAAACATGCATCAAATTACTCTGAAAGTCACCATTTGTTTGAAAAACTTGACTCTTACTTTAGCTCCAATTTCCTCCACTGGATAATTAGGTGGGTGATAGCGTCAAGATGCTCTCGCAAGGAGACAGAGCGACTAGCATTCTGTTCCCAATCCTGCAAAACAGATCAAGTTGAAAACTGCCTGCAGAATAAACATCATTCAAACACATTTAGTTAGATTGAAACAAAGGGTTGTTGGAGTAATGAGGAGGAAATGGCTCACCTGGGCTTTGCTCAAGAGGATCTCCATACCACTTAAGAATTTTGCCAGAGGACTGGAGATGGGAAAGCCTCGAATTCTGTCCATTACAACCAACAACTGTGAAACAAAAAAAAAAGAGTGCCTTGAGTTTCCTTACCAAAGCTACACAACTCATATAATCATGACATAATTTTAACATCCAGGACATGTCTGCTGCCATGTCAAATTGAAACTCAAAATATCCAAATTTATCTATCATTAGGGGCAGCGAACAAATCGCTAGATTTAAAATTGTAGAAGTAGCATCAACTGTTAGAAATAGCACATCTAAGCTTGCTCAAGTTAAGTTTTCAGAAATTTCTTATGATTTTACCATTGTAAAAAAATGACTCATTTGTCATGCATCTCTAATACAGAATAAATTTTAAAAATACATTTATTCTTTCCATTGTGTGGTAAAACAAATCAAAAACCAATGCACAAAGTGCAGGTCTCTTAAGGTAATAAACTGCAAATTTACTCTTAATAAGACCAAACTAGAAAACTTCCTTAGCTTAAAATAGAGTGGCTTGAGGAAATGGCACATTTCTAGACCTGTAAATAAGTCGACAACTGGTAAAACTAAAGCTTCATTCTGGACCTACCCCTTTACCAAATCACGACAACATACTTAAACAATTTTGCTCCCAATTTGCCCTTTGTCCGTGGATCATAACTCGTACAAAGGGAAGGAATAAAATGGTCATGTGCTTTTGTTTTCAGAGAATACACTACTTTAAATGGAAGCATTCCCATATAGGAGATGGACCAATTAAAAGGAAAATTTCAGGAAGTGATAAAAGTATGAAAACAAGTTGAACACGAACATTTAAAAAGGTATCAGGCCCAGATGGTACTGACAACTGAAATTTTAGAAAGGAAAGGGGGAGGGGAGCCTCTGCTCACAACCTGCTAACATTAACAAAAATAGCACATTAAAGCCAAGGAAGCCCTTGTACAGATTAGAAAATAACAAAATGCATTCCTGTCATTTGTTCATTTTGTTGTTTTTTAACAAATGAAACTTTTATTCCCTTCACACAACAATGTTAGGTCCAAGGTTCACTGGTTCAATGAACTGTGCAGATAGTGCCATGTGTCATAGATCTCGGGGGTAACATGCACCAAGCCCACATTCAGCATAGCATTGCCTTAATGCTTAAAACACACTACACAACACTAGATTTTCCTCACCTGCAACAGGGCTGGATGGTCAGGCCAATCTATCAGTAATTCTTTCACCTTTTGGGTCAAATTTCTCAGAACAGGCTGACATTTCTTGACCTCCAGAATATTTGGATGGTGATAGAAGTCATAGGTTTCCTCCTGGGGCAGGGTGAGCTCAGAGTTCCCTTCTTCAGAAACAGCATTTTGGATGAGGGAACTCATTAGCAACTGACTGCCATGAAGCTGACCACTCATGGAAGCATCTAACCCAAATAAAATATCATATATATAATTTATTATTTGTAAAAATATTGCAGAACATACACCCAATTTTCACATAGTAGCCTAAATTTAACATTTATAATTCCTTTGACAGAAATAAGCTGACATGGAATTTTTATTCCATAAATCTTATGCTCATTAGTCTATGTTTTTCTTCACAAGTTTTTTTATATATTAAAAAAAGGCTACTGTGGTTAAGCAGCAACCAATGTTCACATTTTTTATCACATGCATCTCCTTAAATGCTGTAAAAAGAAGAAACAGGGACAAACCAGGTATAGATTGGGAAGCCTTACATCAGTGGTAGGAGAATTACTGGAAAAGATTCTTAGCAACAGGATGTACTCACATTTGGAAGAGCATGGACTTAATTAGGGATAGTTAGCAATAGCTTTATGCTGAAGGCCCGGTCTCAATAATCTGATCAATTTTATTAGGAATGCAATAAAGACGATTGAGGGTAGGGTAGTTGATGTCATCAACTTGAACCTTAGTCAACCAATTGACAAAAAACTCTTATAGTAGGCTGGTCCAAAATATAAAAATCACATGGAATCCACCGTGAGTTGGTAAGCTGGATCCAAAATTGTGGAGATATCATGGAAGACAGAGGATAGTGGCAGAGAACTGTTTATCTGACTGAATGCTGCTAACAGTGGTGTTCCAGAAGGATTAGTTCTGGGACCTGTTGTAATCTCAAATAAAACACAGTTGGTTTGATCAGTAAGCTTTTGTGACACAAAAATGAGCTGTAGATAGTGAAAGCAGCTGCCAAAGCAAGATAAATATCGGTTGGAAAATTGAGAGGAGGAATGACAGATAAAGCTTAATCCAGACAAGTATGAAGTGATGCATTTTGGGAAATCAAATACAAGCAAAAAGTAAATGGCACGGCCTTTGGGAACACTGACCTGTACCTCCTGGGGTGTGAGGCAGTAGCTCCATGAAAGAGGCAACACAAGTGGAAAGAGGGTGCAAAAAAGGATGTACAGCAAACTTGCTTTTATGGTTTGGTGTACTAAGTCAAATTGCAGCTTTGGTTATGCACCTTTACAGCATAATGTACAAGCTGGTTGTCACACTTTCAGAAGGATGTGGAGGCTTTGAAGAGATGCAGAAGAGTTTCAATAGGGTATTACCTAGAACTGAAAGTATTAACTGTAATGAGAGGGTGGACAAACTTGCATTGTCTTCTCTGGACCATCAATCTGATGGAAGTATATAATGTTATGAGAGGCATAGAAAGGGTACATAAGTCACCATTTCTCCTACCCCCAGGCAGAAATGCCAAATATTAGAGGGCATAGCTTTAAGGTGAAAGGGAGGTTAAAGGAAGGTTTTTGAAAGGTAAGCACGTGCTGAGAAGATGGCAGAAGCAGATACAATAGCAATATTTACGAGGTACTCAGACACATACAGGAATAGGCAGAGAATACAGGGATATGGACCACGCACAGCCAAATGGGATTAGTTAATTGGGCATCAAGGTTGGAGCAAACATGATGAGCAAAAGATATATCGTTGTGTTGTGTTGTTCTATGCTGTAGTTGTCAGTGCAAATCTAGAAACAAGTTGTCATTTTCAATTCTGTTGTCAAGTGCAGGATAAATTGAAATCATGAAGTCAAGAGCCAAGAATACAATCACTAAAAACAAGTAGACAGCTTTTCAACTGTAAGTTGCATCATATACTCAACATTACAAAAAACTGGATAATACATTTTTTCAACAAACTGATTTGAAAACCTATATAATAAACAAAAGCAATAAATACATAATACAATCAAAATAATTGAGTGTACTCACCAATGAGAGAATAGAATTCTGTAATTAGCACTGCCGCTGTATGATAAGAGGACACAAATGCACCAAGGTAATCACTACTCTGATGTGCTGGTGCACCCTGGTGGTACCACATAGACTGGGCACATCCCAGATATATTTGCTGGTGAATTTTTATGAGCATTTCAATGGAACCTGGCGATATGGGCGCACTACGTTTTGCTTTAGCCTCTGTGATCTTAACTTCAGTGTCCATCTCTTGTTGTTCAAGACTGGGCTGAGATGTAATATCAGTGAAATCCTACAAAAGGAACAAATACTGCTTTAAATATCGAAGTATTTTAGTTCTGCATATGCTTCTTGACAGAATCCCTGAAGATTCTTAAAATGATTAGGAGATGACCAAAACCTTATCTGTATGGTACAGTTTAATTCTATTCAATTTTAAATTTTAGCAAATTAAGATGTGTGTGTGTGTGTGTGTGTGTGTGTGTGTGTGCGTGTGCGTGTGTGTGCCTGTGTGTGTCTGTGTGTGTCTGTGTGTGTGTCTGTGTGTGTGTCTGTGTGTGTGTGTGTGTGTAATAGATCATGAGTTTTGCATTACTAAGTGAGACCTGAAGTAACTTTATTAAAATATTTCATCCTACCTTGCTATATTGTGGGAAATTCTGTCTGAATTCCTTTTCTTCCTCCTCCAACACCGAAAGGCCATGCTGCTTACTCTTATACTTGTAGAGGCTAGCTTCCTGCTCCTCTTTCAATCGTCTACATTCTTCTTGCTCATCCCAAGCATTTACCATTGCCTTGTATACAAAACAAATTATTGTGGTTAAAAGTAGTTAATATGATTTTCTTCATACCTGTTATCCACAAAGAATACACCACTACAAATTTCTGTGTGCAAGCTGGAGCACGTTATGTACCCCTACCATTGTGTTACAGACGTACACTTAAGCAATACTTCTTATACCAGCAATAGCATCAGGGTGTGTGATTGTGTTCAAAAAGCAGTGAATTTTGTCACTGATAGTGGGCAAGAAATAAGCAGCAAGTCAATATAGAACTGTTATGAACTACGAAGAATCTGGAAGTATTATATTACAATGAAAATGAAGATTTGGAGGATGCAACAGTCGATAATATTGTAAAAAGGCAGAAAATTATCTATGAGATGTCACCACTAAATTTTTCTATCAATAATATTTTGGAAATTAGTATAATTTTAGAGTACTGTGGTAGTATTGATAGTGTTCTAATTTGTTCTGTATTTCATTTAAATACATAATTTGTTACTTAGTTAAATGATAGTCTATCTTTTTTTTTATATAACCTTAACTATTTTCACAAAACTACAGCTTATTTGGACAGGCACTTAATTGGGCTAAAATGCACTGGTCCTGAAGTGCACCAATTAACTGGAATCCACTGTATTCCATATGCCACCTCTTAGTCCATTCTCTTAATCTGTCTCCTGCCAGTCAGCAAAACTTCCATCCATGCTAGTTACCTTTCCTATAACACCACAGGCTCTTATATTATTTAGCAGCCTTATATGTGCCAGCTTTTCAAAGGGCTTCTGAAAATCCAAGCAAACAATATCCACTGATTCTCCTTTGTCTATCCTGCCAGTTACTTCCTCAAAAAGAATTTCAGCAGATTTGTCAGACAAGAATTCTCCCGAAGGAAACCATGCTGACTTGGACCTATTTTATCATGTGCCTCCAAATACCTCAAAATCACATCCTTAATACTGGATTCCAACAACTTCCCAATTACTGAAGTCAGACTAACTGGCCAATAATTTCCTTTCTTCTGCCTCCTTCCCTTCTTAAGGACATTTGTGATTTTACAGTCCTCTTGAATCATTCCAGAATCTAGCAATTCTTGAAAGATCACTACTAATACCTCTTCAGCTACCTTCTCCAGATCCGTGGGCTGGAGTTCATCTGGTGCAGGTGACTTTACCACCTTCAGCTTCCCAAGCTGCATCTCCATCTGGTAAGGGAGCAGCCAAGCATCGGACCATAAATCGCTACAAAGGACTGTGAAAACAGCTGGAAGGATCATAGGGGTCTCCCTACCATCCATCAGGGACAGTCATCAGGAGCACTGTGTATGCAAGGCCCTTCGTATTATTAAGGAACCCACCCATTCATCCACCATCCTCTGACTTCCTATCATCAGGCAGGAGACTACAATGTATAAAAACAAGAATGGTCAGAATGAGGAACAGTTTTTTTCCCCCAGGTCATTAAGGCTTCTGAACTCCCTGTTGCATCGTACTCGAAGTGTCGCTGTGTTCTGTACTAATGCACTTTAGTTCATCATTTATGTGTGATTCATCTGTAAATGTTATCCTTATCTTCATTTATATATTTAAATGACAATAAATTTGACTTGAAGCACCTTCTTAATAATGGCAACTACACTCACCTCTGTCCCATGACACTCTTGAATTTCTGCAATATTGCTGGCATACCACAATGAAGACTGATGCAAAATACTCTCTTTTTTTCCCTAATACATCTGAAAAACACTTGGTGTACTCTTTTATATTATTGGGTAGCTTACCTTCATATTTCATGCTTTCTCTCCTTATTGCTTATTTAAGTTGCCTTCTGTTGGGCTTTTAAAACCTTATCATCCTCAATTGTCTCATCCTCCCTTTAGAATACTTCTTTAGGATCTATCTACCCTGCAGCTTTCAAATTGTTGTTCTGCCATCATCCCTGCTAGTATCACCTTCTAGTCCAGTTTGGCCAACTCCTCTCTCATGCCTCTGTCGTTCCCAATACTCCACTGTAATACTGATGCGTCTGACTTTTGTTTTTCCCTCTTAAACTGCAGGGTATTATGATGATGATGTCATGACTCCAAAGTTTCCTTTACATTAACCTCCCTAATCAAATCTGGTTCATCACACAACACCCAATGCAGAATTGTCTTTTCCCTAGTAGGCTCATGCAAAAGCTGCTTTAAAAAAAAAATCACATCACAGACATTCACAAATCCTTTGTCCTGGGATCCAGAAACAACTTTATTTTCCCCAATCTACCTGTCTAATATAATCTCCCATGACTATCATAATATTACCCTTTTTACATGCATCTTCTATCTTCCATTGTAATTTGTACCCCACATCCAGGCTACTTTTCAAGACCATATATAACTCCCATCAGGGTCTTTTTATCCTTGCAGATTCTTACCCTACCCACAAGAATCCTACATCTTCTAATCCTATGACACTTATTTCTAAGAATTTCATGTTTTACTAACAGAGCCATCCCACTCCCTCTACCTGACTGTCCTTTTGATATAATGTGCATCCTTGGATGTTAAGCTCCCAAATATGAACTTCTGTCAGCTACAACCCAGTGATGTCCACAATGTCATATCTACCCATCTTTAACTACACTGCAAGATCATTTACCTTTTTCCGTATACTGCGTACATTCAGATTTAACACCTTCACTCCTATTTTTAATCACCCTTTTCAATTCTGCCTGCATGTTAGCGGAATACAAATTCTTATTCCGTCCTAACCTACACACTACATCTATAACTGCCACATCACTCTGGTTCATGGCCCACTGCCAAATTAGTTTTAAAAAGTTGGAGAAAAACTGGCAAGACTTTGGCTTAATTGGTAAGACCACACAGTACATACAAGCTAACATTTCTTAAACTATGTAGGCAACGTGAACTTTGATATTGAATTTCCAAAAAAAAAAACAAATCGCATAAAAGCAAACATATCAATTACTTGAAAGAGGTGCCTGAGAAGCTGCAACGAAGCCTGATCCAGTTCACCCACAGAGAGTATGTGGCAACGCAGATACTGTAGTGCATTAAACAGAAGCTGTTCTTGTGTCAGCAGCGTTCTTTGCTCTTTAAGCAAAGTCTTCTCTTCAGATTTGGCTGACAAGTTTTTACTCAAGAGCTCATCAAGTCCTTGTATTGTTTCTATGCAGGTCTTTGAAGATAATGTTTCTGCAAGGCTGTAGTAGGTTGGGAATTCAAAGCTGATGGAAGGGAAGACCAAAAGGCAAGTGACCAACCTTGTGAGATCAGCTTGGTTGACACACTTATGATTTAATGCAAGATGAACTTCAGATGTTAGAAGTCTCATGCCATGTTGCATTTGCAAGACTGCAGCATTAAGTGGCTCTACCACATCAGGATACTGCCAGTACTCTTCTGCAATTCGCCTCCTGAAATGGTGTTGGGACTGCTGCCAAGCCGCCTCTTCCTTTAACATGGTCTGGAAGCTCTGCCTTGTTTTTGGTCGCTTCACCAGCAGATGTTGCAGCAATCGAAAGAGAAGTGTTTTGATTCTGGAACCATGGCCAATACTCAACATGTAGTGATGGATATCCTGGTATAGAGATATGTATGAAGGCACATTTGGACGGTATGCTTGTTTTCTGGAAAGCACCGTGGCCCGTTCTTTCAGCTGTTTGATTCTCTGCTGCAAAAACCTATGGCATGTAAGATAATGTTAAAATCAATGAATCTGAAAAGCACTAAAGGATATGGACTTGAGAATCAACATAACTGTATGCAGTTTGTAACCTACCATTACCCCTAACCCAAAACAGCTGTACCACAGTGCAAACTCATTATGGAAATGTCAAACACAGCGAGAGTAGGAACAGAGACCATAGGTAATGATATTTATGGTATCACCAAGCCCAGGCAAACATTGGCATTAGCTCTGTTATAAAAATGAGAGATCCAGGACGATTTGTTCTCTCCAGAAGCAAAATATACTGGTCAACATTTTTTCTGAATTTTAGAACTATTCATACTTCTCCATCTCACACACACACCACTCTGATAACAATCTCACAGCAGTGAGCTTAACAAAGGAAAGTTTACAGCCCAAGAAATCACAGTAAGGAAGTAATGAATTCAAAGTAAATACTATGTGGGCTGGAAAAGAAACAAACAGTTAATGAGGCACCTAATTCGGGGATGGCAATGCTTATTCTCTCCTTCTTGTGAGTGTTCTCGGCCCGTAAATAAATGTTCTGACAGATTCCGGCTCTTCCATTCGCTTTCCAATTGTTGTAACTAATAGAGGAGATTTGGAAAAGAGAAACTATTAATATGAGAATCTGCAATCAGGTGATCTTTAAATGACCCCAGACAAATCAAAAACAACTACGAATATCATTTATCAAAATGTTCAACCACACTTTACAGTAATCAAGATTGCTCATCACCATAAGCATCTCCAACATAATGAATTATAAATCAATATGAATATGGTGTGTCTTCTGTCCACACAGAACCTAGCATCAAGGAGATAATTAATCTATTAATCACCCTTTAACAAAATTGAGGGAAGAACTTTGCCCTCATGTTATTGCACTGAATTCTTGACTATCACTCAAATTACTGGGACAGCCAGATCACAGTCTATCTAATAATCTTAAGGACAGTAACACAGTCTCTTATTATGTGTAGGCTATCCTCAGAAACAGCGTACCACAGTAGTGTAACCGTTAGTGTGACGCTATTACAGCTCAGGGCGTCGAAGTTCAATCCCAGCATCCTCTGTAAGGAGTCTCTGCATCCCCATGAAATGCATGGGTTTTCTCTGGGTGTTGTGGTTCCCACATTCCAAAGACACACTGGGTAGGTTAACTGGTCATCATAAATTGTCCTGTGATTAGATTAGGGTTGTCAGGGGTTGCTGAGCGGTGTGGCTCAAAGGGCCTATTCCGCACCATATCTCCAAGTAATTTTTTTTTTATATAAGTTCAGAGTTTCCAATTCTCATGAAGTATAAAATAGCTCCAACAAGTTAAGATTAAATTGGAAGTTTCACTTAGAGTTTTCTTGCAAGCAGCTCAAAGTGCTTTGTCATCCAGTTAAAACTGGATTATTTTAAATCAGTGAATAGATCATCTATCAATCCTTAGTTTGACAACTGAGGTCATATCATTTGAATGTGGATGTCCTAAGATGCTATACATATCCTTTTACGTATTCCTCATATACCTTCTGCGGTTTGAGAATCACCAAATGTCATCCACATTACAGATTGTGCCTTATCTTCACAGTCAATTGTTCAGTTATTAGATAAGCAAATCAAGAGAAGCTGTCTGGGGAAGTGCTCAAACACTTGTTTTGAAGCTATAAATATGTCTGTTATTTCAGATCAAAATGCAATATTAATTTACAGATTCAACAAAGCATAAGATGAAGTGCTACTATATGGGTGTAAAATAAATCACAATTTTAAGGAACACGGGTCACAGAATTAAATGACATACCTGCAACATCTCAAACTCTATGACAGTCAATTATTCTCTCATTGGTCTAACTATTCTTGATAAAAAAAAATTATGACATTCTCCTGTTTCACTGAATAAATCAAGATAAAAGTTATGAAGACTGACCTCCTCATTAATATAGTTCAGTTTGTACATCTTTTTAACAGCAGGATCAAACTTGGTCTGAGGTGTCCAAATCAGAATCTGCAGCAACCCCAGGTACACCCATAGACAGCCACTCTGAGCCTGCTTGGAAAGGCTTGCAAAATCCTTTTCTTTACCCAAAAATTCTTGTATGCATGTCACAAAAAGTGAAACTATGTCTTCAGGAAGTACTCCATGCCCTGCCAGACCTTTGAGCGAACTCAGAACAGAGTCACAAGCTGTGTCGTCCTTGTCAAAGACAAGTTGGTCACATGTCTTTAAATATTCCTCCTGAATTTCTCTTGGCAAAAGATGCTTCACTGCCTGGAGCTGTTTATGTAAAACAATGCGCTGCAATCGGGAATCTGTAAATCTGCAAATAAAACACAAATACATCAAGTCCTTCAAGAACGTGCACCTTTTAAACAAAATTACACTAATTGGCCAGTTATAGTGCATTAATTCAAATGTAGCATCTTATGTGCCCATCATTAGCAGTAATGGTTAGCTTTCTGTTGAAAAATAACTTAAAGGTTGGCATCAATATCACAGTAAAACTCCCAAATACCCATTATACTCTAAATGAGCTCCTTTCATTCACATACTAGATTACAAAAATCTCTAGACGATCAGTGAAAAAAGTCTGTACAGGACCACGTAAAATTGACAACTGTCTTGTACCAAGACCCCCTCAAGTAGTACTGGACTGCAAATTCAGATAATGACAATGAAAAAGTTGAACCATTCTAAATTTCATATGACAATGCAGTGCAGGTAATAATTTTCTCTTTTTTTTTGTACATTTCATGACTCAAGCTAGAAGTTGGGATCACACACTGAGAATTTCAACTTCCACTCCTTCATGGTATGAAAACCTTTCTTTCCACTGTTACTCCAAAAACAGTGCAATGTAGATTTGAAGTTAATCTATAACAATCACCTTTCTATAACAATTTCCTTCTACCTACAGCCAGTCCATTTGTCTAAAATCCCTTTGAAAATATCTCAACATATTAAGTAACTTTCTCTATGAAATAAAGAGTGTCAGATTATAACTATTCATACCTGAACTCTGCAAAGGAATTAACAGCCATGTTTGTCCATAATATGGTGCTGATTTCTTGTAACTGCTTCGTCCGTTCCTGCCACTCTCCCAGAGAGACGTGGGATGCTGCTGCCCCAACAATTCCCTCAATAGCCCCACGATTATATTGACCACCAATTAGAACCTCGAAGAAACATTTTGATTGGATTGCTTGACATAAAACAGCAGGCCCCTGGCAAAAATAAATGAAGAGATTCTCTGAATAAAAGCACATTTTAAGAGTTCAGGCTGCAAGGATGATTATGAATTTCTAAATAGCCTGTCACATCAATGCTCCATTCCACCCTCACTCAGATCTTCTGAAGTCTGACGCCTGCATTACTCTAAAGCTTCGAGCTTTAGAATTTGACATTTCTGTTGCAATGTCATCTATCTGTAACATCAATTCATTTTTCTCTCTGCAAATTCTACTTGATCTGAGCACTTTCTGTAAATGTTTGCTCTGCATTACAGAGCCAGCATTTATTTTTTAAGTTTTCCCTAAATGACTTGTTCACTTTCTGCCAGATGTTCTGCCAAATGCAGGCAAATGGGACTAACCTAGGGTGACCATTTGGTTGGCACAGACGAGTTAAGCTGAAAGGCCCGTTTTCTGTAGCTCATTGTATCCATACCCCGCACTTACCCCAATCTTTTTCCCTCTGCAATTTACAATATGATTTTTCCCAATTACCAATGTTAACCAAGGGTTATTAAACCCAAACATCAACTCTGTAGTTATCTCTACACACATGCTATGTACTTCCAACAGTTTTATTATGAAAAACATAGACAATCAGAAGGATACTGAGCTGTGGTTTCGAGGTGCTTTTTAAAAATAGGTGGGGGGTTGTTTAATGTGGAAAAGGTGTCACATATGTTTTGAAGTGAAGAATTCCAGAAAACATCCCAAATAAGAGGAAAAGATTCACAGCATCAGATGAACAAAGATTCAAGATAAAGGCTGAAGATGGGACAGTTTGTTAAATAACTGAAACTACTGTGGCACCTTGTCAGTGCTTTAAAACAATGGAAGGTTAGACCATAAATCATTGCAGATATTTGGGTACCTCTAACATTACAGGATGTGAAGTAGGCTCAGTGGTCAGAAAAGGGTTAATCAACATGTTTGTAAACAGAGATTAAAATTTCAACTGTAGAAAAGATGATGTAATATAGCAGAGGTTAAAATCTGTCTTCCTGACAGATCACATGGAGGCAAAAGGATTAAATAAATGCTAATCACGAACAAGAGAAAATCTGCAGATGCTGAAAATCCAATCAACACACACAAAATACTGGAGGAACTAAGTAGGCCAGGCAGCATCCATGCAAAAGAGTACAGTCAACATTTCCAACCGAGACCTTTCAGCAGGACTGGAGAAAAAAGCTGAGGTGTAGATTTATAAGTTGGGGGGGGGGAAGGGGAAGGGGAGAGAGACACACAAGGTAATAGGTGAATCCCGGAAGGCGAGAGATTAATTAAAGAGCTGGGAAGTTGATTGGTGAAAGAGATGCAGGGCTGGAGAAGGAGGAGCCTGATAGAGGACAGAAGGCCCTGGAAGAAAGAAAAGTGGGGAGGAGCACCATAGGGAGGCAATAGACGAGCAAGGAGATATAGTGAGAGGAAAAAAGGGATGGGAAATGGTGAAGGGGTGGGGGAATGGGGGACATTACCAGAAGTTCAAGAAATCAATGTTCATGCCATCAGGTTGGAGGCTACACAGACGGAATACAAGGTGTTGTTCCTCCAGCCTCAGTGCAGTCTCATCACAACAGTGGAGGAGGCCCTGGATGGACGTACCGGAATGGGAATGGGAAGTGGAATTAAAATGGGTGGCCACTGGGAGATTCCACTTTTACAGGCGGACCAATTGTAGGTGCTCGGCAAGTGGTCTCCCAATCTATGTCAGGTCTCACCAACATACAGGAGGCCACACCAGGAGCACCAGACACAGTATATGACCCCAACAGACTCACAGGTGAAGTGTCACGAGTGTCCAGTTTTTACTATGGATGTCCAATCCCTATATACCTCCATCTCCCAACAGGAAGGCCTCAAAGTTCTCTGTTTCTTTCTGGACACCAGACTCTACAGTTCCCCTCCACCCACCATTCTCCTCCGCCTAGTGGAACTTGTCCTCGCTCTAAATAATTTCTCCTTTGGCTGCTCCAACTTTCTTCAAACAAAAGGTGTAGCCATGGGCACTAGCAGGGGATCCAGCTAAGCCTGACTGTTTGTCGGCTACACGGTGCAGTCTATGTTCCAAGCCTACACAGGTGACTGTCCCACATTTTTCCTATGCTACGTCAACAGCTGCTTTGGTGCTGCCTTCTGCACCCGTGCTGAACTTGCTGACTTCATCCATTTTGCCTCCAACTTCCACCCTACCCTAAAATTTACCTGGTCCATTTCCGACACCGCCCTCCCCTTTCCCGACCTCTCTGGAAAGAGCTTATCTACTGATGTCTATAACAAACTCATTGACCTTCACAGCGACCTAGACGAAACCTCCTCCCACCCTGTTACATGTAAAAACGCCGTCCACTTCTCTCAATTCCTCCACCTCCACTGCATCTGCTCTCAGGATAAGGTTTTTCGTTCTGAAATGAAGGAGATTTCCTCCTTCTCCAAAGAAAGGGGCTTCCACCATCAACATTGCCCTCCAACTGCATCTCTTCCATTTCACACGTCTGCTCTCATCCCATCCTCATACCACCTTACCAGGGATAGGGTTCCTCTTGTCCTCACCTACCAACCTCACCAGCCTCCACATCCAGCACATAATTCTACGTAACTTCTGCCAATGGGATCCGACATCTTCACACCTCTCCCACCCCTCCCCCTGCCAGCTCTTCCTGCTTTCCGCAGGGATCGTTCCCTATGCATCTCCCTTGTCCATTTGTCCCTCCTGGCACTTACCCTTGCAAGCAGAACAAGTGCTATACCCCCCTGCACTTCCTGCCTTACTACCATTCAGCACCACAAGCAATCCTTCCAGGTGAGGTGACACTTCACCTGCGAGTTTGTTGAGGTCATGTACTGTGTCTTGTGCTCCCGGTGTGGCCTCCTATATAATCAATGAGACCCAACATAGATTGGGAGACTGCTTCACCTATACTCCATCCGCCAGAAAAAGTGGGCTCTCCCAGTGGTCACCCATTTTAATTCCATTTCCCATTCCAATATGTTTATCCATGGCCTCCTCCACCATCGTGATGAGGCCACACTCAGGATGGAGGAACACCTGTATTCCATCTGGGTAGCCTCCAACCTGATGGCATGAACATAGATTACTCAAACTTCCAGTAATATAGCCACAACCCCCCCCACTTTCAATATTTGCCACCCCCTTTTCCTTCTCACACCTCATCTCTTTGCCCACCCTTCGCCTTCCTCTGTTGCTCCTCCCCGCCTTCTCTTTCTTCCTTGGCCTTCTGTCCTTTTCTATCAAACTCCCCCTTCTTCAGCCCTGTAATCTCTTTCACCAATCAACTTCCTAGCTCTTTACTTCATCACTCCCCCTCCCAGTTTCACCTATCACCTTGCATTTCTCTCCCCCCGCCCCCCATCTTTTAATTCTACTCCTCGGCTTTTTTCTTTAGTCCTGCCAAAGGTTTTCAGCCTAAAATGTCGACTGTATTATGTTCCGTAGATGCTGCCTCGTCTGCTGAGTTCCTCCAGCATTTTGTGCGTGTTCCTTAAATAAATGCCAAAGATGTCTAATGTGTAGAGCCAAGAAAGGAGTTAGAAATAGTCACAATGCAGAAATGGTAAAGATGAAAGTCATCACATCTGAACATCAAATCAAAAGACAATTATTGGGGGTGTGTTACAACAACTGATACCATCCACAGATAGATATACCTTCGATGTGAAATGGCAAATCTCCAGCTCTAGAGCTTGAGTGAATAATACTGCTGTTCTCAAAAGCACTGGGTACTTTCAGAATGAATAAGCATTTTGTGCAAACTTTTTTTTTTTAAAACTAAATATCAATGATTTTGACATACAGTTTGAAAGCCTGCAAAATATCCAAGAGGTAGCTTCAGACAAGGTTACTTATAAAGAAAGAAAAAAACAACAAACCTTTAAGGATTTGTCTGTGAAAGCTTCAAGTGTCCCATCATTTTCTAGAGACTTAGAGGATTTCCATGTGAGCCAATAATCAGGATCTGTTGACAGTGAACTAGTCCAACATGCTCCATATACAGATGAAATCAGTTCTGAGCACAGCAAATTTAATTCTTCAGCAGGAAGCTGGAACACAAGTTAATATAAGAATAGCTGCGCAAATAATGACAAGATGTTCACTTTCCTTCAGAAAATATTTCCGTTTTCCAAAAGAGATGTATACATCTTTTCAGAAGAATTTACCCTCGTGAGCACATTGCTGAGTGGACGGAATGATAAATATCATCCTTTTGGAGGCTTCAACAATTACAAGCGTTGGGAATTAATTTTCTGTGTGCATACTTGCACGCATATTAAAATAATTTAGAAATAGTTAGAACTATTACATTTTTAACTAGTTTTGAATACTTCCAAATGTCTGTCACATTTGACTGAAAATTGAAGGTGCAGGTTTTCATCATGTCAAAGTATATTTCAGCTGTGAGGAGTTTTAGATTATACATGGCCCTACTGCCTTACTGAGCTTGGCAGAAGGGGTCCTGTAGAGTTATGCAGCAAGTTCAGCTTCCAAATGGAGCTTGATGCAAATACCATTCTATTTAGCAGCAAGACGGTTGAAGCATTTTTAGGTCAACAAAAACATCATGATATCGCAGCATTTAGATGTAAATTGTGAACTTTCTACTCACTTCTGTCTCTATCAAGTACCAAAATCCTTGAAGAGCTCGGGCACTGCCTGGAGTTGTTCTTATGCAAAATGTTACTAATTGACGTAGCTCTGCACAGATTTTTGACTTATCTTGTTTAATTCTGCTTCTGTAGAAGATGATTCAAATGAAAAAAAAAAATATTAAATTACAATCTTTTAAAAGTGTGTATTGTTCTTCAAATCAAATGGCAGGTATGCAGTCCTATAAAATGTCTTCTTAAGGTTTTCTTTAGTTTTCAATAACTGAACAATGAATATTACTTCATATGTATCACACCTAATGAATAATCTACATGGCTGAATCTATATTGGGGACACATATCCACACATTTACTTTGGCACTACAGAAAACCCAAAACATCCTCCATAATTTCACGTTCAGTGAACTATGTTCTGCATGTTTTTGATGCAGCTTAGAAATTATATGCACTATAATCAACAAAATTTTACCCCAGAAAGAGTTTTTGTTTCTAATTGTTTCCACTCTACACAAGCTATATTTCACATCAGAGAATAAAAATCCTACTGGATATTTAAGAAAATTTACTGTATTTTTGGTGGGTGCCCCGCCACTAAGAATTGAAAGCACAGGTCTGCAAGATTGGGAAAAATCCCAAAGCATGTATTTGGACTGGGGGGGAGCGTTATCAATGTTGTATCGCAATAAAGCAAGCTATGGGAGCTGTATATGGAGCTTAGAGATGGTCACACCCTTAAAAATCCAGAGATTGGCCTTTCATAAGGAAACACTTCCACAAACATTTGTGCAAACACCAAATTATACCAAGTCAACTTTTGTTAAGAAGCTAGATAACAGATAATATGGGATCTGAGGCAATGTAGGAATAGACTTGATGGGCTAATTGGCTATTCAAATACTTACATTTATATTCACTATTTTCCTGCTATTAATTGCCCGTGTGTTTGTGACAGTTGTTTGGAAAGATTGTAATTTTTTTTATTTAGCAGACAATAACTTATTTTTGGCTTACCCAGATATTAATGATAGATCCAAGAGGTCTGCCAGAACTTTAAACTTGCAAAGCAATGCCAAATACTCCACTGCTGGCCACAGCTGAATATTACTTTGTAGCTGATTCAAACAATCCCCATCCAGTTGAGGTGGTGTTGGCTCAACACTTTTGGAATCAGAAGAGTTTAGAAGACCCTGAGATTTCATCACGGAAGTTATAGTGTTTACTACACGCTGTATTTCATCTGTAACAGTAGAGATATATACCATAGCAGTTTAGTATCAACTAACTGGAAATTAACAATTTGAAATAAACACTTGGATTATTTCTGGCTAAAAAGATAAACTTGGCTGATGAAGGACAGTTTATGGCTTCCTAATGCTCTATGTTACTAGGACTTGAAAAAGCATACATTTTTGACCCTCCTTTTCATTTGTCCATTTACAATTCTGCATTACGTTCACTATTATGTGAAGTGCTGTGCCTACGAGATCTTATTTGCAATTTGTATAGTAAGTATTATTAAGGAGAAGCCACCTTGATTCAAATTAGGTGACTCTAGAGAAATCCAGAAGTTAACTGACAGCTTGAATTGTGATCCAACTAGCGAAATGTAAAACTGAAAATGTTGAAACAGAAAAAGTTATCAATTCAGATCAGAGATCCTTCATTATTTCCTGCTTTTATTTCAGACTACCAATACCAGAATTACTTTTACTTTTTTTACCAAAAGATGTGGAAAATATTTCCAGATCAATCCTTGAAATTTTATTGAAGTTTCAGGTGCTGAAATAAAAATTCAAATCATCAAAAAGATGCAACTTAAACAGCTGTGAATTTAATTCAAGCATTAAATAAAATAGAAAATTCACAAGAAACAAGTCATGCAAGATAACTTTTGAAAGACAATAACAAATAGAGAGCAGCTATTTCCATTAGAATTCATAAGTCTTGGTGATAAGTAGTTTAAATTATGTACTTGCATTGAAACAGCAGAAATGAAGAATATAATTTACATTGAAGGCTGAAGCTTGAAAAGGCGAGGCATAGGAAGTATGAATTAGGAATAAGAAGCTGGGAACTGAAATGAAAATGCAAACTGGACAGTTTTAAAGGACACCCAGCAAACATTGGAAAGCAGAGGAAAGGGGTATATAGCACATATTCAGAATATCCAGAGTCAGGATTAGATTAAATAAAGAAACAAAATGTACAAAAAGCAGTGTTTACAAACATGTTAGTTCCTTCCATTTTTGCCACGGAAGATGGGTTAAGTATGGAACTTGACTCTTATTCTCAATCATTCACTATAATGTTACTTCAGAAGACAACCAAGGTGCCAACACAAAAATCAATTAAAAACTGCCAACCTCAGGCAGCAGTTCTACAGGTACACAGTCTCTACTGAACTCAAACTCAATGCAAGGTGACTACATTTAAAATTAGGTATAGCCTTCACTAAAAGTTTGCATGGCAGGTACGAAGATGCACACTGTACATCCTCCAAAAAGAAAAATCTTCAACTGGATTTAACCCAGTATGCTTTACCTTGCTTAACAGGAAAGGCTCATTTTAAAAGACACAACTGATCAGTGAAGCTGTTTGAAAAAGCAGATATAGACTGTTCTCCTATCACCCTAGACTGAATACACAAACATAAAGCTAATAACACTCAACATTTAGAAAAGTGTTGTAATAATTCTAAGGTTATTCATTTAAATTTCTTCATATATTTATTATCCCTTTACTAAACTGGACAAGAGAAAGTGTCTCAGAAAACATCAGATAATGGGGCTGGAATAGACCAAATAGCTACCACCAGCTGCAGGCTTCAAATAGCTGTGTCTGAAACACCCTCCTTCACTCTCTGTATACCCATGATTATATCGCCACCCACAGCTCCAATCTGCTAATTAAATTTGCTGATGACACTATGTTGATTGGCCTAATCTCAAATAATAACAAGGCAGCCTACAGAGAAGTCGTCATCACCCTGACACAGTGGTGTCAAGAAAACAACATCTCCCTCAATGTCGCAAAAACAAAGGAGCTGGTTGTGGACTACAGGATGAATGGAGACAGGCAAACCACTATTGAGATCAGTGGATCTGGGGTTGAGAGGGTGAACAGCTTTAAGTTCCTTGGCATCCACATCACTGAGGATCTCGCGTGGTCTGTACATACCGGCTGTGTGGTGAAAAAGGCACAACAGTGCCTCTTTCACCTCAGACAGTTGAAGAAATTTGGTATGGGTCCCCAAATCCTAAGGACTTTCTACAGGGGCACAATTGAGAACATCCTGACTGGCTGCATCACTGCCTGGTATGGGAACTCTACCTTCCTTAATCGCAGGACTCTGCAGAGTGGTGCAGACAGACTAGTGCATATATGTCAAACTCAAGGCCCGCGGGCCAAATCCGGCCCGGGGTGGAATTATCTTTGGCCCGCGAGATAATATCTAATTACTATTAAAGCTGGCCCCAGTAATCGAAGCGCCTATGGCGTATGATATGGCTAATGCTGAGTTTATTCAGGTACCAGGTTTTCAGGGTTTTTAGTGTTTATTCGGCAGTCTTCTTCATAAGAAACGGAATTTGTAAAGTGAAACACTTTGTAGTTATAGCACAGACTGAGACACATGAGAGCAGGCTGAAAAAACGGAGGCAACGATAGCTGCGTTCGCACGCGTCCGACTGATCCGGCCCGCATGAAGCTGCATTTTGCTCAATCCGGCCCGTGACCTAAAATGAGTTTGACACCCCTGGCCTAGTGTATCTGTCGATGTGAACTTCCCACTATTCAGGACATTTACAAAGACAGGTGTATAAAAAAGGGCCCAAAGGATCATTGGGGACCCAAGTCAACCCAACCACAACCTGTTCCAGCTGCTGCCATCCGGGAAACTGTACGCAGCATAAAAGCCAGGACCAACAGGCTCCGGGGACAGCTTCTTCCACCAGGCTATCGGACTGATTAACTCACGCTGATGCAACTGTATTTCTGCGTTATATTGACTGTCCTGTTGTACATACTATTACAAATTACTATAAATTGCACATTTAGACGGAGACATTATGTAAAGATTTTTACTCCTCATGTATATGAAGAATGTAAGTAATAAAGTCAATTCAATTCATTACAACAATGGGCAGAGGGAAGTTTCACATATACAAACCAAAGAGTCTTTAATTAACATTGGAATTCTATAACCTGACCAAATCAACAAATGGAACAACATTAAGATGGTCAATGAGATCATGTTTCTGAAAAATTAATGAAGCATACCAGTGTCAAATCCTGCAAAGTGATTTGCCCGAAGTACAAGACCCCAAGCCAACAGCAACTCCTTCTTGATATTCCAATCAGTGGTAACTGCTTTTATTCTACAAAGTTGGTCTTTCCAGGCTATGTCTGTCACTTTTGGTCTCAGACTGAGCACATCCAAGACAGAACTTATTGACTTGAGTTTAGATGTCCATTCCACAACAGATTCAGCCTAAGGAGAAAATATCAATTTCAAAAGCATCAGATGAATGACAAAGTCTGGTATTATATATGACAGTTATTACTTTAAATAGGAAAGTGTCATAAGCAACCATTGCAATTAAGCCAATCTTTCACATAATCAACATCCCTTCAAGCTAATTTTGATATATTTATCTTTCCACATCAACTGCCTGCAGGTTGATCTGTCCAAATCAACCAAACTGCAAGCAGAGGTAGTGTTAGGTCACTTAAAGAAAATTTAGGTGTTTCAGATTCCAGAATACTGATGGACATTCTGCAAGTTATTGAGAGCGGCAACAAATGAGATTGCCAAGGTCTTGAACAATATATTAATGTCCTTTCTAGACACAGATGAGCAGTTTACACTGTTCCGTTGTTCAAGGACAATAGGGTTAAGCCTGGAAACTGTAGACTGTTGAGTCTCACATCAGTGGTAGGAAGGTACTGGACAGGATTCTTATAGATAGGATTTATGAGTATATGTAAAATCATGCTTAATTATGCACAGCCAGCATGGTTTTTTGAGGGACAAGTCATACCTTACCAACCTGATTTGAGTTTTTTTTTAATATATAAAATCAGCTGGATGAAAAAGTAGAATGGGTGGTACAGTAATTTTACAGATGGTGGTGTGCTAGTGCAGAAGATTGCCAAGGAATACAGCAGGACATTGATCAGTTGCAGATATGGGCAAAGAAATGACAGATGGAGTTCAATCCAATGAAATGTGCTGTTTTGCACTTTGGGAGATCAAATGTAAAAGGTCAGTACATAGATAATGGCAAGACCCTTAAGAGGGTTGATGTGCAATGGGATCTTGGATCCAAGTCTAGAACTCCCTGAAACTGGCTGCACAGGTTGATGCAATGGTGAAGGCGGTGCATGACATGTTTGCCATTATTAGTCGGGGCAACTGAGTTCAAGAGCTAGGAAGGTATGTTGAGCTTTACAATTCTCGTTAGGCTGTATCGAGTATTGCATTTGGTTTTAGTTGAGTCATGATAGGAAGGTTGTGGAGGCTTTGAAAGGAATGCTGAATAGTGTAATAAAATATAGAATTAAATGAGGAGAAATGCTAGCACACTAAGAGAAAAGGATGCGCTTGCATAGGAATCACAGCTAATATGCAGATATAAGCAAGCAAATAAGAATGCAAATGATACTTCGTACTCCAACTACTGTACAAGAGCCAGGTACAAAGCAAAGAACTACATCCTTGTATGCAGCTTCTATCTCTATCCATGCAAGGGCATGCTATAACCTAGCTTAATGACAGATGTCTAGATTGTAGAGATGATCTTGAAAAGAGACACTGAGTGGGACTGGCCTACTTACAATATCATTTAGAAGAATTATTCCTGACGTTAAGAGATATAGAGTCAAAGAAGATACTAAATAAGTTTTGCTTGGGAAGAAATACCAAAAGGATAAGGAATCAGCTATCTATGTTTAAGAGAAAATTCTTTATCCCAGAAGGCTGTGGACATTCAGCCTTAAATACTGACAGTCAGCATTTAAGCCCAAGATCAATTAATTTGGACAAGAACATCAAGGTAAGTGGGTTATATCAACTTGGTTTAAAGCAGAGATTCCCAACCTGGGGCCCACAGACCCCTTGGTTAACAGTAGGGATCCAGGACATAAAAAAGGTTAGGAACTCCTGGAGTAAAAGATTAAACATGAACATATTGAATGATAAACAATGTTAGGGAGCTTTTGACCAATTCCTGTTTTTTAATTGTTCTATTCTTGATGTGTTCTTTGACATGTTCTTTCTACTTTGGAGAGAAAAATCTTAAGCTAAGCTTCATAGGAGGAAAGAAAGGCGAGATGGAAAATCATTTTGCTTATTGGTGATTCTAGGAATAGAGCGGTAGTAGAGAAGCATATTTACATAAGGGCTGAAAAAAACTGCCAAGTTTCTCACAGATCAATTTGTAACTTTACTTCTGATGGATACATTTTTTATGAAATAAAGAAATAAATGGATTGGATAAAAATGCAGGAAAACAAGTTAACCCTTGCCTGCCGTAATTTCATTTAATCATAACACTAGCACAAGGGCCTAAATAACCTGTTTCAAACATAACATTCCCACCATGCTTGGCAGAACAACACAGAACACAACGAACAGAACACACCAAGTGACAATGCAACAACAGCAAAACACACAAATGTCACTTCAGTGTGTGTTTCAATGTAAGGTGATATGTAAAACAATCTGAATCAAAGTGTGCATTTCCCCATCATTCATAGACTTTTATAATATATTAATATTAATTGTCTATGTAACTAATTAATTGCATTAACACTATTTAAATTCAAGTTTATTCAATAGGCAATCGCATTTAACTACTTTCAAGTTAATCTTACAAAGAACTTGAAATGACTGGTCAAATAGGAGCGGTATATCTTATTCATCCAGTCAATTATACTGCATCTCTTTCTTTTGCTATGATTAGGAAACAGTTTTGTTCATGCAGACTATGCCTGATTCTATTTTATCTTTCATCTGGGAATTAAACTTGAGTGCAGCAGGAACATTACACCATTGAAGGATGCCATTTGGCCTATTTATGAATTGGAATCATGAATCTGAACTCTGCAAGAGCCATCCAGCTGGTCTGACTTTCATCAAAACCTATTTTTTATTAATATTTCCTTTTCATAACTGCCTATTATTTCCAGAAGCTTCTATCATTCCCAGATTTCTTGGTGGTGGAGGAAAAAAATCTTACTTTAAAAAATATAATCCAGCTGCTAATTGAACCACTGTGCTGCCAATCTCCACAGATATTCCAAGAACAAAAGTAACCTTGTATTAGATTTCACTGACCTTGAACGGAGGAGGGAACCCCAGTGATTTCTGCATCTTCTTTACACCAAATGTTATTCCACTTGGGCTAGCAAGATGACTTTGAAGGTTAACTGAAACTGTGTGAATTTCTTGAGAAATCCTATTGTAAAGTAAACAGCACAATAAATATACCTTCTAAAACAGTTAGTCACACAAGAACATTAAAGAACTAAGTTCTTGGATAAAATATGTTTTGCTTTGGCAAAACATCAAAAGTGACTAAAAATAATAAATCTGCAGCTGTGAAACCAGGAAATGATAATTCTGCTGAAGAAACACATTCTTCCATGCACATCAACCAAATAAAGATCTTAACTTGAACCCTGAATGAGATGGCACTTAAGATATGGAATTCTTTATAGATCTATAATGCCCAAGGATCAAAATACTTATTCGTACTGAGAAACACAAGACAACTGTTGGAGGTGATCCTTCACAAGGTGTTTCAAGACCCAATGCCAATGGAGTGAGAGCAATGCCATGCCTTCGGAATCCAAAGTGACTCTATCGGAAACCACCCAGAACCGATCTCGCCACACAGCGTTGCATAGCACCTAAAGGACATCAGAAGTTTGTTAATGTCGGTAAAGAGTATACTATAATAGAGACCGTCATAGACTGATGCAGTTTCTTAATTTCATCTCTGAAAAAGCATCCTCAATGAAATTACATGTTCTGCAACCACTCAAGCATTCCAAAAGAATTACTTTAATATTTTAACAGCATCAATTACAAAAATATGATCTAAGTTTGTAGCACTATTAGTTATCATTGTAATTACATGAATGTTTAGCATCTCCCGGGTCCTAAATTCTCAGTATAGATATAAAGTGCACAAACTAACCAGATGTACATATAACCTGAAAGACATGTTTTGCCATTTTTATATAAAATATTAAAGATAATGGATTACCTAAAACTGTACAACTTCCACTCATTGTAATACAACACTTCTCAAATGCTACATATCGCCCAACAGATTGATCTACTTGTGTAGTAATAATCAAGCTTCATTATGGCAATTAACTGTACGCTAATCATCTCTGCACACTCCTCCACAGTATCTTCTCCTTTCACATGATATACTTCTAAAACAAATTAAATTACAAATAAATATGTACAAAATGCAGGTCAAAAATATAAAGTAACACTTACTTCATTGAAGACATCATCTTCAAGGTGATAAAGCTGAGATTTTATGCACTGTAGCACACAAGCATCCCAGATTTCAAAGAAAGCAGCAAGATGGGCCAGGGCTGGGTGAGGCAGATTTTCAAAACTTAGCATCCCTAAAATGAAAAATAAAGGATTAAATAAAGCATCTCTACACGATCTGTATAGAAATATTATACATAGTCAACTATATGAAATAGAATTACTGTAATTATCAGAATATTTTATTTCATTTCCACTTTGTTGTTTATATAGAGTATAGGAAGTTTAATACACTGGTATCAGAATACCTGGATTATTGATATAGAAAGCTGCTAGAATCCCAAACGGCTTGGAAATTCAATTTAACTAAAATACTCAGTGTTATGACCAAAACGATCATAAAAATCAATTTACTCTTGCCTTCAGGGAAGGAAATCCACACTAATCAACACAGCTAATTCTTAATATGCCTCTTAAATGACCTGGCAAATAACGAAACAAGTTCAGATGAATTTGGCAATAATTAGTCACTTTGCAATAACTGATAAAACAAAAAACACACTACAATCCCAGATGTTCTCCCAATTCTGATTTCCACCCATCATTCACAAGAATGACAGCAGAAATGTTCAGAAACAACTAAATATTTTTTCATGCACTCATGTTTATCGCAGATGGCAAAGATTCTAAAGCACAAAGTTCTATTTTCCTTCAGCCATATTTAACGTTACCTTTATGAAATGCTATAGATATCCTCAAAGCACTGCGTCTTCCTGATTTCTTTGTAGCTTCAGATGCCAGGATTGTCTTCTCCATATATACCCTTTCCTCTCTGTTCATTAGAAATGCCATCCTACAGAAGTAAACCAAGACTTAAGCATGAAAAAGATCATAAATAATGGGAGAATCGTCAATTTACACAGCTTCACAGACATACACAAATCTCTGCTCATAGTGCAGCTGCAATCGAGTGTCCTTTTTCCCTGGACAGACTTCAGCTGTTTGCGAATCAATGGAGCAGCGTTCAACTACTGGAGAACATTCCATCACATCCCCGACTTGCAGCTTCTCATGGTAGAAGATTTGGAAAGCCAAAATGTCATTTATTCCTTGCAGAATACCACTCTAACTTGCTCTTGCAGCATGTAGAAATATTGGATATGCAATATAACTTGAACAACTGTGACTCCCAGATCAATTCAGTTGATGTTGACTTCTCTTCATTGACATTGCTTGACTAAGTTATTCTAACATTTCAAAGTTCAAAATGCTGAAAGTAAATTTATTATCAAAGTACATTTATGCCACCATATGCAACTCTGAGATTCATTTTCTTGTGGGCATTCACAGTAAATGGAAGGAACATAATCAATTCAATGGAAAATTGCACCCAATAGGACGGTTAAACAACTAATGTGCAAAAGACAGCAAACTATGAAAATACAAAAAGAAAAAAGCAATAAATATCGAGAATATGAGATGAAGAGATCTCAAAAGTGAGTCGACAGGTTGTGGAAATGGTTCATTGATGGGGCCAGTGAGGCTGAGTGAAGCTATCCCCTCTGGTTCAAGGGCCTGATGGTTCCGGGGTAATAACTGTTTGTGAACATGGTGGCGTACGTCCTGAGGCTCCTTTACCTCCTTCCTGATGGCAGCAGGTCCCTAAGTGTTGATACAGATTTCCAGCATCTGCAGTTTCTCTTGATTCCCAGGTGTTGGAGTAGGGCTTACAGTATTGTGTAAAACTTATCCATGTCTATAAAGGGGCTATTGTTACCTTCTCTTATTGAAATTGGTCTGGAAGTTGCCTGGAATTTGTGTGACACAAACCAAACATATCATTCTTCAAGCAACACACACAAAATGCTTTCCAACATCTGAAGATTTCCTCATCTTTGTGTTTTTAATATCCTGCTTCAATCCAAATGCACAGATGTTTTACTGATATACACGGCATGTACGGATATTTTACTAATGTGTGCAGTTGCTTCATTATTTCAAAAACAGAAGATGAAGCAGAGCAAATGCAAATCAGCAACCATACTTCTCATCAACAGGTCAATAGACGGGCCTAGGATGCTGGTTTCAGGAACTCTGGAACTGACAGCATGGTGCCTCAAATAACAGACCTCCAGCAATTTATCTTATGTTAGTCATGGTCTCAGCCAGTACGTACTTTTAATGGTTAATCCCAACTTTAATAAAGGCTCCTCAGTGCTCCATTCTGATAGGCTGTCATTTAGCATTAGCAGTCATTCTTATCTCAGCGGTGGAATTCATCACTTGCACCCATATATTTATACCAAAACTTCAAATTTTGTGTCGATGATGAGCAAGCCAGTATCTTTTTTGCAGGGTTGAAATATCTGATACCAGAGAGTATGCACTTAAGGTGAAAGGAGTTTAGTTCAAAGGGAAGATGTGGGGCAAGATTTTATTTCACACACAGAGTGGTAGGTGCCTGCGATACATGGTGGAGGTGAATAAGATACGGGGGATTCAAAAAGCTCTTAGTACATGAATATGCTGGAAACTTAAGAAATTGACTTTGTGTATGAGAAAGGATTAATTTAGTTGGACGTTTGAGAACTAATTAGTTCAGCACAACATCATGGGCCAAATGGCCTGATCCTGCCTGATGTTCTAACATTGGAAGAAATTAAAATTGAAGGAAGGAAAATGACACTGGCTTCAGTAAGATCAAGAGAGCTGAAATAAAGAAATTCCAGTTACCTGTTAGCAACAGAGCTTAGCTGTGCTTGAAGCTCTTTCAAACGATGCTCCCCATTTTCAAAATTCACAGAATGAAACAAAATGACTAATTGCTGCTGGTTCCATCGTGGATCCAAAGGAACTGAGGCAATGTCTGGTGGGGTAGCAATGGAAGAATGGAGGAAATGGGATCACAAATCTGATTGGTTCTACAGTAGGCCACATTATTCCAATTATGAAAAAACAGTTTCTGTAAATCAATGAGCATGTAGTCTTGACATTCCTACCCGCACACTTCTATTGCCTGATCCCCCAAAAATTTCAAATTTTACATTTCCAACCAATGCCCCCTCTGTCAAAAGGAATGCAGAACCCCAAAAATCATAAAATTACTACTTGTAAATACAAAAATTACAAGATGCAAATGCTTTAATGAAAGAAACTAATCTCATGTCATTTATTTCCATTCTCTAACTTGATTACTCCCTATTTTCCAAAAAAAATTATCTAGAGATAATGAATAGATATTAAAAATGAAAGAATTCCTATTAATCAGAAATGTTACCTTTTGCATTAGGCTGCAGCTGTTGAATAACGTCTTTCATTCCTGTAGGTAGTGCACTGGAATAAACTGCATTGAGACCTTGAGACCCCGCTTCCAGTTGTGCAAACACCAAGTCTGTGTGTTCAATTATTTTTTAAAAAGTCATAAAATTAAGAATATTCTTCATGGAAACAACTCTCCACTTCTACTGCAGCAATTGTGTATTCCATTTGATTCCATTTAAATCCGAAATCAGAATTTAAATACAGTGGATTCCAGTTAATTGGGCCATCAGTTAATCAGGGTAGCCACTTAATTGGGACAACTCCCAAAGAACAAAAATTAAATGAGAAAACAGCTGGGATACTCTTCATTTATTTGGAACACTATGCCACTTAATTGGGACAGGAGACTGTGTAGCATCTAACAGCCACACTGGTGCACACAGCTGACACTGGCTTGAAACTGTTCGGCAGCAATGCTTAAAGGGAACAGTTTTTAAATAATGTCAGTTGTGTTCAAAACACAGTGATTTTTGTCACTAACAGATGGTAAGAAGTAAACTGTAAGACAATTTAGAACTGTTTTGCTTACTGCGGTTTCAAGCATTCAGGTTTGGATATACCAGAAATGGATGTGCGTGAAAATGGAACGATTTCGTACTTCAACAAGTTAGGAACCACTAAGAATTTGAAGACAGACAGACATACTTTATTGATCCCGAGGGAAATTGGGTTCCGTTACAGCCGCACCAACCAAGAATAGTGTAGAAATATAGCAATATAAAGCCATAAATAATTAAATAATAAGTTAATCATGCCAAGTGAAAATAAGTCCAGGACCAGTCTATTGGCTCAGGGTGTCTGATACTCCGAGGGAGGAGTTGTAAAGTTTGATGGCCACAGGTAGGAAAAACTTCCTATGACGCTCAGTGTTACATCTCGGTGGAATGAGTCTCTGGCTGAATGTACTCCTGTGCCTATAACCAGTACATTATGGAGTGGATGGGAGTCATTGTATCAATAATCATCTTGAATGAAGATTTGGAGGATGCAATCATCGAAATTATTGTACAAGGGCAGTCCATTACACTTAAGCACAATGATTTTGCTTCCTGAATACTTCAGGGTGAATCTCATGGATTTTGGATTGCTGACCATGAAAACCACCATGAATTTTCCCTATTGTGCACCATTATTTTGAAATTGCGTATATTTGTTAATTCAATTCATAATTCAAGTTAATTCAAGTGCTGCCCACAATATAGTTTTTTTTATCTTGTCCAGGTATGGCTGGGTATGCTTAGGCAAGGCAGGTTTTGTATGGCAGAACAGATCTTAACAAAGGCTATAAATTTCCATGAAGGATTTCAATATTTTAGACAGATGTTTCTCAGAATAACAGATGCCAAGATAAGGAAAGCATTTTTGTTAGTTTATAAATCAAATAGGTCATCAATGATAGGCAGTTCGAAGAACTTCTAGTGCAGGGGTGGGCAAACTTTTTGACTTGTGGGCCACAAAGGGTTCTAAAATTTGACAGGGGGGCCGGACCAGGAGCAGATGGACGGAGTGTTTTGGTAATACACCTCATAAGAGAAAATAAAATATCATGGGATATGTAGAATACATGTGCTTTAATTTCAATTGAAAATGAACAAATGCATTACAACAAAATATCTGTCTTTGAAGTCCCATGGTATTTAGCTATTTATTGAAATGACTTTTAAAACACTGAAAATTAAATGAATAAAATACAGCTTTTTTAATAGTAATAGTTATTATTTTAAAGCACTGAAAATTCTGTTATCCTTCAAGATATTATCATCATCACTCTCCTCCTGTCTTTATTTCAAAAACGGTAGGAGATGCAGGTCTACTTGTCCTGCTCCTTCTTATTCAATTGTCCCCTGTGCCAAAACTCAACAACGACCAGCAGAAGGACAGAACAGTGACAGCGTGCCAGTATGCGGAGCGCGTTATTTGATCTGGAGCGCATTTTTTATTTTGAGAACGTACGTGCACCTGCGCACTACTCATGTCCATCACTTAACAGAAATGACATGTAACATGTAAGGCTTATTGAAAAAAATATTTTCAAATGCATTTTTTACATAACACAACGAAGAAACTTATTTTTAATTTCAGTGGGAACAGTGTTGTTGGTCTCCCTTTTTAGCCAGCACATCAAAGTCTGGATTTAGTTTTGTTGTGGTGAAAACGCCAGAATTGCGGGGAAAAAAACGTTAACAAGGTTTATTAATATAATTTCATCAAGTTCTGCGGGCCGGATTAAAAAGCTTAACGGGCCGCATATGGCCCCCGGGCCGTAGTTTGCCCATGCCTGTTCTAGTGGGACCAGAGAAAAATCGTATCAAGATATTCAAAGATGCTGTTGAAAATTTTCTTGGCAACTACAGATCACCAACCTACATACAGCTGGTTGACAACATGCTTCAAGAATACAAAACAATGAAGTGCAACATGTCATTAAAGATTAAATTTTCTGTATCCCCGTTTAGACTCTTCCCTGCAAATCTTGGCGCTGTCAGTGACGAGCATGGTGAAAGGTTTCACCAGGGCATTGTGGTCATGGAGAAATGTTATCAGGGCAACTGGAATCCATTAATGCTGGCTGATTATTGTTAGATACTTAAGCAAGAAGCCTCAGACACTGAGTACAAACAAAAACCCTTAACAAAACATTTTTAGCTTAGTTGAACTATTGCAAAGCATCAGCACTGTTATGCGATTAGGCACATTACATGCAATAAAAATTAATTGCTTGTTTCTTCAAATTATTATGTGATACAAGTAGTCTAAAATTATATTTGTGTTCAGAGCCAAGCGGTCTCTCATAAACAAAACAAAAATTCTGAAGAAGCAAAACTTTCAAAGAAATTTGTGGCTCAGTGTTATCTGCAGTAGGTGTCTGCGCTGATTTCATTTACAGTCAAAAGTACACTGGATGAATTCCTCCTTTGATAACTGTACTAATTCCTGCATCGATAGCTGATACAGTTTCATAGTACTGTAATAATATTGGTAGTGTTCTAATTTGTTCTGTATTTCATTTAAATACCTACCTCTTTTTTTGCTCAGTTAAACTGTTGTTTTTTTTTTATATAACTTTCCATGAAACTTCAGCTAACTGGGGCAGCTGTTTAATTGGACCAAACTATAATGGTCCCAATGTGCCCCCATTAACCGGAATCCACTGTAATGCTTTTGTATTTGTATACTTAAGTGTAAATATTCCCAATTGTAATAGTAAAACTTCTATCAATCTATATACAATTTAGAATGCAAACACAAATTAAGACTAGCTTACAAATTTAAATTCAGCTTTATTCAGCGTATCAACAGATATTTATCTTAAATGTGGTATGACAATTGCCAACTCCCAATATTCAAGAAAACTCACTGAATGACTTCACTAAGCAACAGGAATTAATTGTATGACCAAATTTATGCAATTAAACACAAATAAAAGGTACCTGGCAACTGCTTGTGGGATTTTGCAACATGGCACAACCACCTAGCCCTTAACAGCCAATCTTGATTAGACGCTTTCTCTGTTACCATTCTGACAGCAGTAGGAATCATATCAACCTCACTGGCTACTTGAGCTGCTGTCCAATTGCCATGGAATGAAAGATGGTCCATATTACAAGACTGCAAAACTACCTCCAGGTCAGTCAGAGTCAACGGTTGAAACCTCATTTGGAGAAAGGACAGAGAAGAGATACATTACAAAAACCACAATGCAGGTTGTGATCTAATTTTGCTGGGTTTTCTAGAAAACCATATTGTTTCACAACTCTTAATAAATGGAATAAAAGTATTCTTAGCAAGTCAAAGCTTTTGTTTAGAGCAAATGGCTTTTCTATGTATGAACGTGATGGGGATGCACACTGACTGTAAATTTTCGCCTTTCCCTAAATGACTGTTTATAAACAGTTGATTCTCACCTACCTGTTATTTTTAAGGCTCAGTTGGTTCAAACAATAAGTAAGGACCTGCCCATCTCGATAGACCATGGACAGCATTGAATCCTCTGCTGTTAGCATTGCTGAGGGAACAGAATCTGGCCACAGCCCTAAAATAGTCAAGGAATGAGCCCGGAATTCAGGTGATGCCAATGTGAGTCCATGTTTCTTCACTAATTCTTGTACTTGCTGCAACATAAACAGATTTTTGCTCTAAATCCTTTTACCTTCAACTCATAAATTTAGTTATAACAAAAATAGCAAAATTAGATAGTTTTAAACAGAAAAGAATTGTATTTAACATTAAAAATTAAGATATGTGATTGGCTATCAATATTACATATTACTTAGTCTTCAATGTTTTTTAATCTTAATTTACATTAATTCTGAACTACAAAGAAAAACAAGCTTCTGGTGAGAACTTTGTTACCTTCTGGTGAACTTGAGAAGTCTGTGAAGAGGCAAATACTTCTAAGCAAGCTCGAACGAATGCCTCTGGTAAATCAAGACCACACTTCAACTGCTGAACAATAAGCACAGCTGCCCGAAGGAATGAACTGATGGAGATGCCAGCTTTGTGTTCAAAAATAAGAGTAAACAAAATATAGTGAACAATTTAAAAAGTTTTGAATTCATGAAGATTCCGATTTCACAGGATTTAAAAAATTTATTAATAAATCAAAACCAATAGTTATCACAGCAAACGGCCAAACAAGCACAAAAGCTCCAATTAAATACAAAAAACCTTTAAGTAACCTGTCAGCTAGAACCAGTTGACCAAAAGCATCTAATACAATTAATTTTGAGGTTAATACTCTTACCTACTGCAATTTCTTTTATTTCTGAATACAATGCCATTAGCTCAGTACATGGATGGTCTCCCATAAGACCAAGCCCATGTAACAGCATTTTCATATCATGTTCATCCAAAGGTTCTGAATTTTGTTCGCCTGCAATATAAATTTCAATCCCACGATTCCTCATGGCGCGAGAGATTTCCCCGTGCACTGGATCCATTGTCATAAACAGTCTACAACAAATTTTTAAAAACATTAAATTAAAGCTATAGTTTTCAGTACTGATTGCACCTTAAGGACAAATTCATTTTATTACAATTCATCTTAAAGAAAGGAAAACCTTAAAAATACTGAGCCCAGGGAAGAACCATCCAAGGTCAAGGAAAATGCATGTGTGTGTGGCCTCCATCAATCGTGATCGACCGTGGGTGCTGCGACTCTGGTAGTCACTGGTTTGTCGAGCAGCATCGACTGTGGCTATTGAGACCAATCCTGGAACAGCAGGCTCTGCCACAGTCGCTACATGCGTAGGCCATCGTGGAATTGTTGTCCGTTGTCCACTTTGCTCTCCGTTTAACTCTCCGCTCCTCAAACTGACTCAGGATCACTCATTCACCTTGCTCTAAGTGTTGCTGAAGAGTACCTCGTCATTTGTTGTGGTCATCTGCTGTATCCTCCCAGCGCTCTGCGTTGATCTTTAAGGCTTTCATGTCACGCTTGCAGAGGTCCTTGAAGTGAAGCTGGGGTCTACTAACATTCCTCTTGCCTGTTGCTAGTCCTCCGTAGAGGATGTCCTTCGGCAGTATACCATCCTTCATACGACGGACGTGGACCAGCCAGCACAGTCTGTGTTCTCTTTAAAGTGTGAACACTGTGGGAAGTCCCGCACAGGAGAGGACCTCAGAGTTTGGGACTTTGTCTCTCCAGGTGATGCTGAGGATATGGCGAAGGCTGTGCAGGTGAAAACTATTGAGTTTCCGCTCCTGTTTAGAGTAGATGGTCCAAGTCTCGCTACATACAGGAGGGTGCTGATAACACATGCATTGTACACAGCAGTCTTGGTCTTTGTAGCGAGTTTCAGATTCTCCCAGAACTGCGAGGAGAGTCAAGCAAGGATCCTATTGCCGATACGCCTATTGATTTCAATATCGAGGGAGAGAGTGTCGCTATTGGTCGACCCCAAGTATGTGAACTCATGAACCACTTCTAGATCGTAACTGTTGATGGTAATGACTGGTGTCTCCACTACATTCTGGGCAAGGACATTTGTTTTCTTTAGGCTGATGGTAAGCCTGAAGTCCTTGCATTGCTTAGAGATGCAGTCCATGAGAGTTTGTAGTTACCGTTTGGCATACGAGGTAAGAGCAGTGTCATCGGCAAAGGGCATGTCATGTATTAAGATCTTTCGCACCTTTGTTCTTGCTCTCAGGTGCACAGGGTTGAACAGCCGCCCATCAGACCTGGTGTGCATGTAGATGCCTTCTATCGACATCCCAAATGCATGCTTCAATAGCAGAGAGAAGATGCCGAATAATGTTGGGGCCAACACACATCCTTGTTTGACTCCACTACAAGTAGCAAAGGGTTCTGATGAGCTGCCATCATACTCATATCAAGATGGAATGACTTGCTGATTCTTTGGAGTTTCAGGGACAGCCGATCTTGAGGAGAATCTGAAAGAGCCTATCCCTGCTGACAAGGTCGAATGCCTTGGTCAAATCGATAAAAGTGACATAGAGGGGTTTCTGCTGTTCCCTGCACTTCTCCTGGAGTTGACGGAGCGAGAAAATCATGTCGACAGTTAACCTCCTTGCACCAAAACCACATTGGGACTCAGGGTAGACCCGTTCTGCCAAAGTTTGTAGACTTGCCAGAGTTACACGAGCAAAAACTTTGCCGACAATACTCAGGAGGGCAAGACCCCTATCGTTGTTGCAGTCACTCCTATCACCCTTGTTCTTGTACAAAGTGACGATTTTGGGGTCATGCACATTCTGTGGTACGGCTCCTTCCTTCCAGGACTGACGGAGGACCTCGTGTAAAGGTTGGAGGAGTGATCAGGTCTGGAGAAATCCCATCATTGCCAGGAGCTTTCCCAAGGCAGCGGAAGTTTGAAATCTGAGCTTTCCCTCTCCTTCAAGGAGAATATTAAATCAAACAATTAAAGCATACAAGGTGGTGGGAACTAATTTACACCAGAGGGCTGAGAATTTTACTGGAACTAGCAGCAAAAGAAAAATTTAGCAAGGAGGAAGAAAGTGACTAAGAAACTAACACCAAATGTCAAAACAGAGGTTTATTTAAATAAATAGAGAGCAGCTGGACCTTTGGTAGGCAATAATGGCGAATTAATAACAAGAAAAGTTAAATATATATACTTTGTATTGGTCATTGTCAGAAGACACTGCAAATACAATGGATAATGGTTAATTGGGTCATTGGTTAATCAGGACAGCTGCTTTGCTAGGACAACTCTTAAAGAATCGAGAAAATAGCTGGATTCCCTTTGTTTGGAAGATCTGTACCAGCAAGGCGGCTGGACCGGATGGAGTTTCCCCACGATTACTGAGGGCCTGTGCTACTGAGCTGGGAGAACCACTACAGCGCATCTTCAACATGAGCCTGGAGCAGAGAAGAGTACCCAGACAGTGGAAGACATCCTGTATTGTCCCGGTACCGAAGAAACCACAACCAAAGGAGTTGAATGACTTCAGACCTGTTGCCTTGACGTCGCACGTGATGAAGACCATGGAGCGGCTGATAATACAGAATCTGAGGCCACAAACCAGGCACGCCCAGGATCCTCTTCAGTTTGCATATAAGGAGAAGGTGGGAGTGGAGGATGCTATCACGTATTTGCTGCACAAATCACTCTCTCACCTAGAGGGGGTCAGTTGTGCTGTGAGGATTACATTCCTTGACTTCTCTAGTGCCTTTAACACCATCCAGCCCAAGATCTTAAGGCACAAACTAACGGAGATGGGAGTAGACTCTCACATGGTGGATTGGATAGTGGACTACTTGACAGATAGACCTCAGTATGTGCGGTTGGGAGACTGTAGGTCTGACACGGTGGTCAGCAGCACAGGGGCGCCGCAGGGAACCGTACTCTCTCCGGTCCTGTTCACCCTGTACACATCAGATTTCCAATATAACTCGGAGTCCTGCCATGTGTGCAGAAGTTCGCTGATGACACGGCCATAGTGGGGTGTGTCAGGAATGGACAGGAGGAGGAGTATAGGAAACTGATACAGGACTTTGTGATATGGTGCAACTCAAACTACCTGCGTCTCAATGTCACCAAGACCAAGGAGATGGTGGTGGACTTTAGGAGATCTAGGCCTCATATGGAGCCAGTGATCATTAATGGAGAATGTGTGGAGCAGGTTAAGACCTACAAGTATCTGGGAGTACAGTTAGACGAGAAGCTTGACTGGACTGCCAACACAGATGCCTTGTGCAGGAAGGCACAGAGTCGAATGTACTTCCTAAGAAGGTTGGCGTCATTCAATGTCTGTAGTGAGATGCTGAAGATGTTCTATAGGTCAGTTGTGGAGAGCGCCCTCTTCTTTGTGGTGGCGTGTTGGGGAGGAAGCATTAAGAAGAGGGACGCCTCACGACTTAATAAGCTGGTAAGGAAGGCGGGCTCTGTCGTGGGCAAAGTACTGGAGAGTTTAACATCGGTAGCTGAGCGAAGGGCGCTGAGTAAGCTACGGTCAATTATGGATAACTCTGAACATCCTCTACATAGCACCATCCAGAGACAGAAAAGCAGTTTCAGCGACAGGTTACTATCGATGCAATGCTCCTCAGACAGGATGAAGAGGTCAATACTCCCCAATGCCATTAAGCTTTACAATTCTACCGCCAGGACTTAAGAACTTTTTAAAAGCTATTATTAATGCTTTTTGAGATGGTGATTTAGATGCATATCATATTTTTTTTTACTAAGTATTGTATGTAATTAGTTTTGCTACAACAAGTGTATGGGACATTGGAAAAAAAAAGTTGAATTTCCCCATGGGGATGAATAAAGTATCTATCTATCTACTTGGGGCATTATGCCACTTGTTGGGACAGAAGACTGTTGCAGAACAATTTCTAACTAGCGACAGTCACATGCATCTGTGTGGCCGTTAGACACTACATCATGCCTAGAGTGAACAGTTTTTAAAATCACATCAATTGTGTGTTTGTGTTCAAAAAAGTGATTTTTTATCGCTAATAATTGGCAAGAAATAAGCAGCAAGACAATTCAGAACTGTTTTGCTTACTACAATTTCGAGCATTCAGGCTTGGAGATGCCAGAAACACTCGGGAGTACAAAGTGAAATGATTTTGTTACTTCAACAAGTTAGAAACTACAAAGAATTTGAAGGTATCGACAATCATCTTGAAGGTTACAACAAAAAGGAAGATTTGGAGAATGCAATTGTCAAAAGCATTGTATAAAGACTGTCCATTATCTGCACTAGATGTCTGCGCTGATTTTGTTAATTTACAGTAAATTAAAAGAACACTGGATGAATTTCCTCCATTGATAACTCAACTATTTCCTTCGTCAATTACTAAACTTATGCACAGTCTTATAGTATTGTAAACTATTTCCATGAAACTTCAGCTAATTGGACCAAAATGTACCAGTCCCAATGTGTCCCAATTAACCTGAATTCACTGTATTCAATGTTTCAGACAGTGTATAAGAATTTAAAACAATTACCATCACATGAGAAAACAGAAAAACAAAAAGGCCTACAGGCAGACAAGTTGCTAGGATTTGATGGCTGGCAGAGAAATTTTTTAAGGAAGCAGCTATTGAGATAGTTAGAACCATTGGTTGAAGAGTTTCTAAACTTCAGAGTTAGAATGTACCAGTGAATTGGGAAACAACAAATGCCACTTTCTTGTTCAAGAGAAGGGCAAAAGCCAGCCTATAACTACAGGTCTGTTAGTTTAACAATTGTTGTTATTAAGCTGCTAGATCTGCTAGCAGTTATTAAGCTGCTAATAAACTGTTCATTTGTTATGTGCTGCGTCACATGAAGGCAATTACAGTATGGTATTTCCATGATCACGATTGTTACTGGCAAATTTTTCCACAGAAGCAGCTTGCCATTGCCTTCATCTAGGACATGTCGTTACAAAATGGGTGACCTGGCCATCATCAATACTCTTCAGAGATTGTATGCCTGGCATCAGTGGTCACATAACCAGGAATTGTGATATGTACCAGCGGCTCATACAAACACCCACCTCCCGTTTGACCAATTTACTTGAGGACTTCAAATGGAGAGCCCGCAGATAGAGTATACTTAGATTTACAGAATACATTTGCAAGTAAAAGCTGGTACACCAGAAATCACATTACATGGGAAGGTACGGCTGCAGAGACTCATAATAAGTTATTGAACAGAAGCCAGTCAAAATAAATGGGTCTATTTCAGACTGAACAAACATGTAACAGGTGAAATAAAAATTACTAACTCTACATATAAATGTTAAAATCCCTATCAGAATAATTCTGATGGGGACAGATAAAGCATCATTATGCTTATGACCCCTGTCAAAATAGACAGAAATCCAGCCGTATAAAATTTAGCTCACTTTAACAGCCAAGGATTAGCAACCAAAATCATACCTGAAATTTGGATGTGGGACAACGGTTGGGCAGGTGCCATCAATCACTCCTCTTTCACTAATAGTCAAGACTCCTCCAGGCTCCAAAAGAGCATTCAGACGATCAAGCACAGAAGGGCTGGTTTAAAAAGTATAGCACATAACCAGCAGCATTTTAATACATTTTAAATTAGTAGTCACTTGTATGCAACTTCTGGTAATCCCACTACAGTTAAATTTACAGAATTTCCCATAACTGTCATATTGAGTAGTTTCATACCATCACAAGGATACATAATTCTGCCAGCATTTTAACAAAGTACCTACTTTACATTAAGCTGCAGAATTCATTTGAATCCCAATTTTATTAAAATGTGGAACTCAAGAGTATAGAAAATTGCAGATCTTACCTGCAGAAATTAACATTGTCCAGCAGCAGCCAATCCCCTGAAATCAAAGCCTGTACAAGCATCCCATCGACCCATTCAAAAGTGCCACGCTTTTCACCGTTCAAAAACTGACTATGTAAGTGATTGAATTGCTGGAATTCTGCAATGAGTTCTTCAAATTCTGAAAAAAACAAGAAACAAAAAATATTTCTGAGATAAGGTACTGAAAACCATGGAAACAAAGCTATTAAAATATACTCAACTAGCAATCAATTTACCCAGTGAAAATTAAGTCTGACGATTACAACTAAAGCTTTCATCTGTCAGTTTCCCATGAGTTACTAAAATATAGCATATTGTGATGCTCTTGGGGGGGGGGGGGGGGGGGGGGGTGGCATGGTCGATGGCCTGCCCCTGCATTTCTAATGACTAGCACTGTTTATTATTCTTGTGTTAAAGTGCTTTCGTGGAATTATGGGGGAAAAGTTCATTTATTGCTACATTTTAGCTTGGGTTATACAGTTATTCGGTTGTGTATTTGTGGGTCACCCTAACTGTAACCAGTGTGTGATGGTCACTTCTCCCATCTGTGAGAGACTGGTGGGGTTCACTCTCCAGGTCACAGTGCCCGGTTTGTTTTGTGTCTATCACAATAAAACAGTAGTTGAGTTAACAAGCTTCCTCGCGTGTCATTATGAACTAAATGCTTGACACAATATTTTAACAGGGCCATGTCTATGTACCATCTAAAATACACAATATATCTTTTCAAGGTTTGTAGCTGGAAAACATGAAATCATTCAGCCAGAGTTTAACAGATATAGAGGCGGAAGTAGGAAAGCAATCTATAGCATACCTCAAAATGAGCTGCAATCACAGCAATTGAGCATTTTTAAAAAATCAGTTTTCCGTATTTAATTTTACTTTGTCCTCTGAACCTACTTGTATTTTCTTTTTAAAAAATTATGAACAATGAATTCTGCAGAATTTAAAATCACATTGCTAAATTTAAAAATAATCGTTCAGTAACATGTACCTGATGACGAGAATGTATTCAATTTGTTGTTGCACTGGTGAAGAACAGTGAGCAAATTCTCCAGTTTGTTCACTGCCTCAGAGGAAATGCCAGATCTATGATCCTTGTCAAGAGACTGAGAATGGCTGTTCAGGAACGAATTCCAGAGTTTGAGAAGATTACTGCCATCATGGAAAGAGTCCAGAGAGAGGAGAACATTCTTGGTGACAGCAAGAACAAAATCCTTCACCTTCCGAATTAAACTTTGCCAGGGACGTAATATATCAACCTGCAAGCATAATGACATTAAAATTTCCTACTCCTATATCATCACAAGTGAAACATCAGTTTTAATCACTGTGACATTTTGATTCACAACTTTGATGCTCAATCTGAATATAAACAGAAATAATGGGTTAAACAAGAGCAGCTAGCAAGATTTAAAATCAGCTTTCTGGCAAAGGTACACTTGGTAAATGGGGGGGTCTTCAAAAGTAAAATCCTGAGTGTACAAAGTGTGTATGTTCCAGTAAGAATAAAAGGGAAAGATAACAGGTTGAGGGAACTTTGGTTTCCAAGAGATATTGAGGACCTGGTTAAGAAAAATAAAAGGTGCACAGCAGGTTTTGGCAGGAAGGAACAAATGAGGTACTTATTGAGATTAAAAAATGCTGGAGACCACCTAAAAAATGAACCAGGAGGGCTAAAATTTACTTCTTACTTCAGTGGTGGGCAAGTTGTTGGAGAAGATCTTGGGCTGAAATGGGTAACACAAGGAGGCATAGTTTTAAGGTGCTTGGAAATGGATACAAGGAGATGCCAGAACTAAGTTTTTCCACACAGAGCATTGGACGCACGGAATGTATTGCCAGCAACTGTAGCAGAGGCGGATACAATAGGGTCTTTTAAGAATCTTTTAGACAGGTACATGGAACTTAGAAAAATAGAGGGCTATTCAGTGGGGAAATTCTAGGCAGCTTCTCAAGTAGGTTACATGGTCAGCGCAACACAGTGGGCCGAAGTGCCTGGAATGTGCTATAGATTTCTATGTTCTATGTAAAAGAAGGCATGTACTAGCCCTAGCAGACAAGGTGAAGGAGAATCCTAAGGGATTCTACAGATATGCTAAAAGCAAAATGATTGCAAGGGACAGAATCAGTGCTCTAGAAGATCAGAATTGGAATATTTTTTGCATCTATATTTACTCGGAAGACGGACACAGTATATAGAAATGAGGCAAAGCAATAGTGAGACACAGACTCTATACTGATTACAGATGAGGAGGTGCTTGATGTCATAAGGTAAATTAGGGTGGTGAAATCCCCGGGGTCTAACAAGATGTTCCCTCAGACCCTTTAGGACGCTAGTACAAAATTGCTGGGGCCCTAGCACAGATGTTTAAATCATCCTTAGCAAAGGTGAGGTATCGGACACTTGGAGGATAGTCAATGTTGTTCCTCCGTTTCTGAAAAGCTCTTAAAAATAAATAAACCAGGAAATTATAGGCCAGTGAGCCTAACATCAGTAGTGGGAAAGTTATTAGAAGGTATTCTAAAGGATCAGATATATGAGCATTTGGATAGACAGGAACTGAGTAGGAAGAGTCAGCACGGCTTTGTGCATGGTAGGTCATGTCTAACCAAACTTGTACTGATTTTCCAAGGAAGTTACCAGGAAAGTTGATGAAGCCAAGGCAGTGGATGCTGTCTACATGGACCTTAGTAAGACATCTGACAAGGTCCCACATGGGAAGTTGGTCAAGAAGGTTGTCATTCAGTATGAGATAGTAAATTGGATTAGACATTGGATTTGTAGGAAAAGTTAGACAGCCAGAGTGTGGCAGTAGATGGCTGCCTCTCCGACTGGAGGCCTGTGACTAGTGGAGTGCGCGGGGATCAGTGCAGGGTCTGTTGTTGTTTGTCATCTATATCAATGATCTGGATGATCATGTGGTTAAATCAATCAGCAAATATGAAGACGACACCTAGACTGGAGCTGTGGTGAACAGCGAGGAAAGAATACCAGAGCTCGAAGCAGGATCTGGACCAGCTGGAAAAATAGCCTGAAAAATGGCAGATGGAATTTAATTAAGTGACAGATGGCGTTCAACCCAGGTAAGTGTGAAGTGGTTCATTTTGGTAAATCAAATACGATGGCAGAATACAGTACTAATAGTAAGACTCCTGGCAGTGTGGAGGATCAGAGGGATCTTGGGGTCCAAGTCCATAGGACACTCAAAACCGCTGCGCAGGGTGACTGTGTGGTTAAGAAGGCATATGGTATATTGGCCTTCATCGACCGTGGGATTGATTTCAAGAGCCGAGAGGTAATGTTACAACTATCCAGGACCCTGGTCAGACCCTACTTGGAGTCCTGTGCTCAGTTCTAGTCATCTCACTACAGGAAAGGTGTGGAAACTATAGAAAGGGTGCAAAGAAGATTTACAAGGATGTTGGCTGGATTGGGGAGCATGCCTTATGAGAATAGGTTGAGTGAACTCGGCCTTTTCTCCTTGGAGCGACGGAGGATGAGAGGTGACCTGATAGAGGTGTATAAGATGATGAGAGGCATTGATCGTGTGGATAGTCAGAAGCTTTTTCCCAGGGCTTAAATGGCTAGCATGAGAGGGTACAGTTTTAAGGTGCTTGGAAGTAGGTACAGGAGATGTCAGGGGTAAGTTTTTCTTTAAAAACGCGGAGTAGTGAGTGCACAGAATGGGCTGCCAGCAACCGTGGTGGAGTTGGATACAATAACGTCTTTTAAGAGACTCCTGGATAGGTACACGGAGCTTAGAAAAGTAGAGGGCTATGGGTAACCCGAGGTAATTTTTAAAGTAAGTACATATTCAGTACAGCATTGTGGGCTGAAGGGCTTGTATTGTGCTGTAGGTTTTCTATGTTTCTACAAGTGTGAGGTGTTGCACTTCAGTAGGACCAATCAGGGTAAGTCGAACACGGTGAATGGTATGGCACTGAGGAGTGTGGTAGAACAAAGGAATCTGGGAATACAGGCCCATAATTCATTGAAAGTGGTGTCACAGGTAGATAGTGTCATAACAAAAGCTTTTGGCACATTGGTTTTCCTAAATCAAGGTACTTGAGTACAGAAGATGGGATGTTATGTTGAAGTTGCATAAGATGTTGGTGAGACTTCATTTAGAGTATTGTGTGCAATTTAAATCAACAATTGTCCTGTAATTATTATCTACAGTGAGCAACACTGTAACCAAAACCAGATGACGATAACATCACTAGATGTCTCAAATCATTCTTGGTGAGAAATAACCTGTCAGAGTTTCAGCAGACAAACTGGAAGAACTGGGGAACTGCAACAAGTTAGTTTGCTACCAATGTGAAATTCAAAGTCAAAATGCAGGGAAACAATGCCAGCAACAACCTCAAAATTTGGGACTTTGGCATTGCAAATGCTTTCTAGTGAGATCCAAACTTCAAGGGAATACACTGGCAACTCGATAAAAGCTGAACAAATCTGCCGAAATACTTTGCTTAATTTCATGATAACTCACCTGCTCAAATCCACCAAGTAGTTCTGTGGTGTCCATAGCACTGTTCATTGCCATAACCTTTAAATTTTGGCCCATCAGAAGAGCGAGAAGCTGGATTAGGCTGGTTTTCCCACTGGCAGCTGGACCTACCAAAATTGTCATCCAGTTCATCTGAACACACTTCATAACCGACTCCAGTGGTTGAAGTGAATGGTGAAGAATCGACAGTCGTTTGCTCGACATAGGAACACTGACTGCATGACGTGAAAGGATAGAATAACCAACCTACAAAAGGAGAATAGCAATGATTCAGTACAAATTGTCAACAAGTTTTTATTTTTACAAATGCATAAATGTTTTTACTTCATCAAACTGAAATTCTAAATTACACACCTGAAACTGCTGTGGGGTGATATGGAATTTTCTGGACTGGGAATAGGGATACAATTGATTGGCATCACCATTTGAGAATATTCTTTCAAATACAGCAAACATCTTGGAATAAATAAAATGTACAAATTAGTGGAGAATACAAGCTCTTTCATGTCACCAAATTACTGTTTGCGTCTCATGAAAGTGCCTTGTAACCTTAGCACCGCTATTTGTGAATGAAATTACATTGTCTTCTGTCAGAACTTCATCTGAGAACTGTGGAAGAGACAGTTACCTGTCATTCCCTGTAATCAGAAAAAATTCAAGAAAGTAAACTGTATGAACTTTTGATCAGACATATAGTTACCTTGTGTGCTTCAGTATGAGTAAAATGACAGCCCCTGGCAGAAAAAGGTTGGGAAGAACAATAAGGGAGGAGTATCAGCCATGATTAGGGGCTATTCAACTACAAGCTTCAAATTAACAAATGCAACTTTGTACACAAATGACAAAGGAACACATTAATTCGATCCATGCTGGGGTATAAACACTGCATGGTCTAAGTACATGTGTTGGTTGGTCAGAGTCTGCAGCTCCACTCAGGATACATCAACCACTTTCAGGTGTAACATCCTTTCAGCTATCATCAAATACATGCCTTATCCAACTTGAACACGATGTGCAACTGCAATCACCATTATGAATCAAAAATGAAACTTCTGCACTCGATATTAGGGATTAAATGCATTAAAAATGCAACACACTCCAACATATTCATTTCTTCACACTGAAATAATTAGGTGTAATACTCATAAAAAGGGTTAAATAGAAGAAAAAATAATTAGAGGCTGTGCTCTGATTCCCAAGTTTGAATCCGTAAAGTGATCAAACAATGACAAAAGTGAAAAGTCACCACCTAACTCCCAACTACAGAGTTCACACAATTCCCTAGGCAGGATTTACTGCAGAATTAACTGAAAATGAAAAAAGCAGATATTCTTACATTTCTCCTGTCTGCTTCAGTTCTCATTCGGTCTGCATATACCAAAGCAACATGCTGGCCTGGATCATAGCACCCTGCTGTTTGGTCTACTAACATTAATTGACACCACCGGAAGAGGTCACGTAGATTAAACTCCCATGGTCCTCCTTTTTGACCCCATTTTCTTTCTACTATTATTTCTTGGTTTACCTTTAATAAAGAGCAATTCAATTAATAACAAAAAAATTTCTAAACAATTTCTCATTCAAACATGATTTCTTCAAATAGAAAGAAGCCTTTACCTTATGGCTAAAATTAACCATTTTACTGATAATATTTTTACCAATAGCAGGAAAGATCGTGTCAGCAATATATTCCATGTCTGTGACTGAAAGTTGATCCACATAAACCTATAATACAAAACCCAACATTAACCTCTAAGTACTTTGGACAGCGCACACAAAATAATGCAACAGCAGAAACAAGTTCAGGTATATTTTCTGTTTTGCAATCAGTTAAAACTGGATAAAATTTTGCAAATATTGAAAATCATATTACCACTATTGACCAGAAACACTGCCCTAATCCTCAACTCCAAGCACCACATGTCATTTCAATATTTATTAAATACAACAACCAATCCAATATAGTGTGAAGTATAGATGTTCCAGGTCAACCTTCACTAATCCGGCACCATCGGGATGCCGAATTACAGAAGTATCACATTAAGCAATAGCTAACCGCCTCATCGCACCTTTAAAATATCATATAAATCAGTACAAGTTAGATAATAATGAAACAGAGATATTAAATGAATAGCAAGTGAAATTTTAATAAAGCAATATATCGTACAGACACAGGAAAATAAAGGGTACAGGTAAATGTACAGGAATCAACTTAAATAGAACAGTTGAGCACTTCTGCTTCTAAAGTGAGACGTTTAATATACCTTCAGACAAAGTTACATGTTTGCAAGTGTGGGGTTGTCAGGATCATTAACATCTTCATCTTGAAAAATGAGTGAAGCATCAGGAACTGGTGCTGAAACTGGCACAACAGTTTCTTCAAAAACTGTTGATGTTGGTGGCAGCACATCTGGGTGAGCAGAAGCAGAAGTCGGAGAAAGGAGGTCTTCTATATGCCACATTTCACACGACCACAAGGCAGCTGGGAATTTGGTGCTGGGCTCTTCCCTCTTCACTCGCAGTTACTGAGGGAATCCTCGTTAGTTTCTTTTCCTCCGCTTAGTAATATGCTTAAATTCAGCGGGTCACCATGCCTGATCTGAAGTTGTAGGCAGAAGAGAACAGAACACCAGCCGGGCGACGCCGGAGGGCAATATACGACCGCCAGCAGGTGGGCGAGAAGGCGGACCGACCCAGCGCTTGCCAGCTCCCCCGCCACTGGCGGGTGAGATGGACAGGTGCTGGGTGGCCGCATTTCATGCAAATTATATCAATAAATGCAGGAAAACAAGTAGGAATTGCCTGTCTGTGCTTACAACAGCATGCCAACACATAAACAGATCTAGCGCAACCAAAATAATGCGCAGCAGATTGGTACGGTGGACCAGGAGATTTGAAATTACAGTTGCATGGAAAATTTGAAATCTTTGCCGGATTATCGAAGGAACCAGATTACAGGTACTCGGATTAGTGAAGGCCAACGTGCATGCAAATTAAATTGAGGAACTCTCTTTGTTGAGACATACATTAAAGTTCAAGCAAGTTTCATATCTTGGCCAATCTTCAGTTTTAAAGAAAGGTTTAAAAGAACTAACTATATATGATCACTTGTCGTTGCATACTCTCTGTAAAACTGCAAAATAAAACTAGTTCCTATATATCCCCTCATAACCAGAATAGCTATAACTTTTAACATCCTAAACACAAGAGATTCTGCAAATGCTAGAAATTTTGAGCAACACACATAAAATTCAGGAGGAACTTAGCAAGTCAGACAGCATCTATGGGGCAGGGCAGGGGAGAATAAACAGTCTGATGAAGGGTCTTTGCCAAAAATGTCAATTGTTTATTCTTCTACATAGACTCTGTCTGGCTTGCTGCGTTCCTCCAGCATTTTGTGTGACTTTCAACATCATTCCTGGACTTTACAACTTTATGGGGTATTCTTTGGTTATGAAAGTCAAGTGTATAAATACATAAATGTTTCAATATTTTTAGCTCATTTATGATTCTGATAAGGCTTGCAGAAATCACAGAATTAACAAAATATGTGAAAAGCAAGTTGCTCAAATCTTCCAAATTACATGTCAAATAACCAGATAATGGTTGCTTCAAATAGTCTTGATTCTTTTGAATTTTTGTAGAAATTTTTAAAATCAGATGCCCAGGAGGAAATAAGGATAATAGCTAAAATATTTCACAGAACAAATCACTAAATTGTTATACAGACTGCATATCACCATCCAAATTTAATCAATGGCAAGCTTTCTCCTGTATTTGGTAAATGGCTGGGGAACACATTTCATCCAAAACTATAAACTGCACTTAATTCTCTTGCCTCACCTGTGTAAATCTGTTGAGAAATGACTTGGGGAGTCCTTTCCTTCCACCTCCTTGTCGGTAAGGATTCTGACAGGCAAAGATCTTGGTCTTCTTATGTTGTACACTGAAACTAAATCCCAGCTCAGGGATAAAAACCTCAGCACGATGATCAAAACAAGCATTGAGTCCCTCCAGTACAGACTGAGAAGCCAAGTTTAACTGAGGGAAAAGATAATTCTAGTTACTTCATGTCTTTTGGAAGTTACAAGGAATGAATAAGTTACTGAGTAACATTTTCCCAAGCACATATCTTATTCAAGAAATATTTATAAATTATAAACACTGCATTGTCATAATTCTCTCTGCTTGATGCATCGTTGATTTGTTGACAAATTTTAACATTAGATCAAATGGCATCAATGTTTTAATTCCAAATATTCAAGCTTGGACATTACTTTACAGTTCCCAATCTTTCTGCATTCAGCAATGAGAGAACCCTAAACTGTAACCTCGTACAACAAAGACTTTACAATGACTACACCACATTTCTGGTGTGCCTTAGCTCTGAATGATCAACCAGCTTCAGGCAGTCCAAGGTATTTCACTGAATCAATCTACCAGCAGAAGTCAATGTTTACATCTCTGAGAAGGGCATATAGCCAGTCCCATGTTACATAAATGCTTGGGGTAAACCCAAGATAACACTGTATTTCCCTTCCGGCGAACATACACTTCCATAGATTGACAATGGTCACATAAAAGGACTGCCTGTGATGATACCAAGACTACAAATGTGAATAAGATCTGGTGCATCTTTAAAAGTAAGGGCCTTGTAAAATCTGAGAAGTGTGTAGTAGGCCTCCGTTAGTCTCGATAGACCATGGATTTGCGCCTTGGAAAGTTTCCAGGGCGTAAGCCTGGGCAAGGTTTTTTTTTTTATTATGGAAGACCAGCAGTTGTCCAAGCTGTAAGTCTCCCCTCTCCATGCCACCGATGTTGTCCAAGGGAAGGGCATTAGGACCCATACAGCTCGGCACCGGTGTCGTCACAGAGCAATGTGTGGTTAAGTGCCTTGCTCAAGGACACACATGCAGCCTCAGCCAAGGCTCGAACTAGTGACCTTCAGATAACTAGACGAATGCCTTAACCACCTGGCCACGCGCCAACACTCTGAAAAGTGACTCCACTCTAGCAAACACCAGGCAAAATTCAGTCTCCTTTTTCTGCAAAGCCTGAAAGACATTCAGTGTAAACCACTGCTTTGATGCACAGAAACTAAACAACTGCTGGGCAATTGTCTTTTTTTAAAAAAGCACATGATGCAGCCTGATCAGGCCTATCCCTCAACACCAGGGGCAGACTGTATGTACTCGTATTTGATGTTTGTTACATAGGATCTACATGCAGCCATACAAAAGGTGGCCATCAGGATGAGGGTTGGACTGAATAAACTTTCTTCTACTTTCCCTGCAATTTGAATTTTGCAGCCCTCTAGAGAAGATCCTTTTTCAGATCTGCAGATGGAATGGCTTGGGCTACTGTTGTAGATCAGAAATAATTCATGGGTCACACATTCACAAACATCGACCACTCTGCAACTGATGACCACAACTAAGGAAGAATGCCATTCCCAGGTTCTCCTTCACCTTGACTATGCGTTCCTCCCTGGCTCATTTGAGCCAATGTACAGCAGTTTCAGTAACCAGAGTTGACAGCGAAGGGGAAAAAGGCTAGTCAGACCAGTTTCTATTACAATAGACTTTGACACCAGCAACTGGCAGGAATGATATGGCTGAGGGGCAGAAAATATAGAAATATGAATTGTTCATTAGGTGACTCAATGCTTCTATTTCTGATATACGGGCCAACAGTCCTTTTAGTATCAAAATTTAGCAGGGGTTAAATTCCACATCCAAAGGCAACATGTATCCTATATGAAAAGGAATTAAAATGTCACTATTGCAGTGAATTTTAATGTACAAATATAGTAAGCCTACAAAGTCACAGAAAGGAGATCAAAACAATTTATGAACAGTACCCACCTCATCTAAAACAATCCAATGTCCAGCCTTCAAAGCCCCAAGCAGAGGGCCATCTCGCCAAGCAAACTCTCCACCTTTACCACCCTCAACGGGCAGGTCTGTCCCAAACAAATCAGTCACATCCTACAGGAACAGAAGACATGTTCAAAATTCAAAGCAACAGGACCCAGTTACAGTTGAGCAATTAAATAATACAAGTGGTGCCTCTAAACAATATTTCCCATTTGAAATTTTTCACACATCAAGTCTCTTGCTCCAAATAGTAATCGACTTACTTACCGCATTACCATTAGCTTGCAAATTGACTATCATGCTGCTACATCATAACTCCAACAATATTTAAAAATTCATTATGAATCTCTCAATAATCCCAAGATTTTCCACCTTCTTTGGCATAAACTTTAGATTTTTGCTGCTCAATGGAGCCTACATATGGCCCCTAATGCATTTCAACTGTGCTTAAAATCTTCATTTAACAATAGATTTAGGTAAGGTAAAAAATTACTAGCTGCAGATAGTTCAGTTGCTTTAACAGTAATACTCTGACAAGTAGCAGAGGACTACACATGTGAAAGGGGAAGTTCCAATTATTAAGTGGGAAAAATAGCTTGATTTAAAGATTAGCTTTATTTGTCAAATGCGCATTGAAACATACAGGGAAATGCTTCACTTGCATCAACAACCAACACAATCTGTGATGTGCCGGGGGCAGCCTGCGCTGAGTCACATTCTTCCAGTGCTAACATAACACAGCCACAACTTACTAATCTGTATATCTTTGGAATGTGGGAAGAAACCAGAGCACATGGAGGAAACCGAAGCTGTCATAGGGAGAACATACAAACCACTTAAAGAAAGTGGCGGAAAGCTGAAGGGAGTGATAGTGAATAGATCAAGGATCTGCTAACAGATTTCCAAGAGTTTTGAATGCATTTCAAGTCTTGGCTGCCACCTTCCAAAATGTCATATTTTTAGAACTGCTCCCACAGATTGGAAGGTAGCAACTGTTAACTGCTGTTGAACAAAGTGGAAAGCAGGGAACTATATACAAGACATCAGTTACAGAGGAATTTCTTAAATATATTTTTAATCACTACATGATAATAGGACACACTGAAAATAATACTGGGACTGGACATAGTCAACATGGGTTACAGGGCAATGTTTGACAGATCCACTGACAGCTTTCTGGGGGATGGGCGTGGTCGGCAGTAAAGAGTGTGAAGAGATCTAAATAGCAGAATAGCAGATAGATAAGAACAGGAAGGCAGATTATTATCTGAACGGTGTAGAGTTAGGTAAGGGAGAAATACAAAGAGATCTCGGAGTCCTTGTTCATCAGTCACTGAAGGTGAATGAGCAAGTGCAGCAGGCAGTGAAGAAGGCTAATAGAATGTTGGCCTTTATTACAAAGGGAATTGAGTACAAGAGCAAGGAAATCCTCTTGCATTTGTACAGAGCCCTGGTGAGACCACACCTGGAGTATTGTGTACAGTTTTGGTCTCCAGGGTTAAGGAAGGACATCCTGGCTGTAGAGGAAGTGCAGCGTAGATTCATGAGGTTAATTCCTGGGATGTCCGGACTGTCTTACGCAGAGAGGTTAGAGAGACTGGGCTTGTACACGCTGGAATTAAGGAGATTGACAGGGGATCTGATTGCAACATAAGATTATTAAGGGATTGGACAAGATAGAGGCAAGAAATATGTTCCAGATGCTGGGAGAGTCCAGTACCAGAGGGCATGGTTTGAGAATAAGGGGTAGGTCTTTTAGAACAGAGTTAAGGAAAAACTTCTTCTCCCAGAGAGTTGTGGGGGGGAATGCACTGCCTCAGAAGGCAGTGGAGGCCAATTCTCTGGATGCTTTCAAGAAGGAGCTAGATAGGTATCTTCTGGATAGGGGAATCAAGGGATATGGGGACAAGGCAGGAACCGGGTATTGATAGTAGATGATCAGCCATGATCTCAGAATGGCGGTGCAGGCTCGAAGGGCCGAATGGTCTACTTCTGCATCTATTGTCTATAACCTGTAGATATGGTGAATTTTGACTTTGAGACACTCCGTAAGTGTTACACAAGCTTAGTAAACAAGATTGCATAGTATTAAGGTTAATATGCTGGTTAGACTTAATACTGATTAACACTACTGTAGCTAACTGGGCTATTTTCAGGTATTCAGGTAGAGAGCAGTGACGGGGGTTGGTATACATAGTCTATATCAAAATGGATGAGATCATCTGTTCAAAATATCCAAGCTTGCTGATACGAGGCTAGGAGGCAACCAGAGCTGAGGATGTACATTTAAACTCCACTATTCTATTGTCACTGTTCCCCACAACCCTTTGAAAATTATGGATTCTGGGGAAGATTTGTATTATTACATGTAACACCTTAAAAATAGGGAATTACAAGCATGTTGGAGCATTGTGTGCATTGAAAGAATAACATGCAGTAGTCCAGAAAATCTGCTAGTCCAGCACTAAAGATCAGAGATGACATATCAACAGAATTTTACTGTAGAAAGGCTTCAGGATGGGAGAGGCAGGTTAACTGACTGGGCAAGTATATGACAAACAAGGCTGAGAAATAATTAGAGTAAAGCATTTGCCCCCTCATATTTTCAAATTCTCTTGCAATAAAGTCCTGCTTTACTTATTTATTATTCAGTGAATCATATACAATATCATTAAGGTCCTTCTATACACAGCATCTTTCAATCTTTCATTTAAAACTATAGTCAGTACTTTTCTCCATCAAAGGATACAGTCCTGTGCCATATAGCAGCCCAGAGTTAAAAGATCAACCATGATATTGCTGAATAGTGGAACTGAAAACCTACACTTAATTCTACAGGTTCCAAGACTTAAACAGTTTTATACTAACTTACCGTTTGTTCAGAAAGGTTAATTCGGACAAGTGTGTTTCCAGAAGCCTTTGCCAAAGCTGCCACCAGGCTTGTCTTTCCAACTCCTGGTGATCCCTCCAGAAGAATTGGCCTGTTTAACTTCAGGGCTCTCAACACTCTCTGAGCATTCATTGCAGTCGTGCCAGCATTCAATGCATAGTCTTCAAGCGCCAGCTTTTCTCCACCTGTCCCTTCTAGAAACAGTAATACACACCCATTGTTAATAAGTACTCAAGCTATTATTTACTGATTTACTCATTAGTAAATGTTTTCAGCAAAAATAAAGGCTGGTTAGCTAAATTATATTTTAATAGAAACCTTTTCATTAATAAGACACATTTCAGTAAGGTAGGACTGATCTATATTTTTTCAATATTAAGGGATTTCCAAAAAACAGGTCTTACTGCAGCTGTATTATGAAAGATAATAATAAAATTAGAATTAGTATCAACTGCACAAGCTGAACACAACAAATGCCAACAATCTTGGGAATGGGAAAAAGGCACTTCTACTTTTTAAAAATATCTTCCAATACGTCTTTGAATGCTCTATACAACCTACTAATATTTAAAGCTACCTTTTACTATACTCACAAAATGCTGGTAGAACATAGCAGGCCAGGCAGCATCTATAGGGAGAAGCGCTGTCGACGTTTCGGGCCGAGAGTTGGAAGGGTCTCGGCCCGAAACATCGACAGTGCTTCTCCCTATAGATGCTGCCTGGCTTGCTGTGTTCCACCAGCATTTTGTGTGTGGTGTTGTTTGAATTTCCAGCATCTGCAGATTTCCTCGTGTTTGCTTTTACTATACTGCCAGCTGCCTAAAGTAACAACAAGGAAATGGTCAAACTATCATAGCAGTCGTCAGTCTGGGGGAAAAAAGGACTAAGTAGAGGATAACACAGAATTTCTGGAGTACTGGCAACCATTATATTCCTAGAATTGTGCAAAATTCCTACCACATTCATACCAGGGATTAAGCTGACTTTGCGAATGGCAAATCATACAAAAACACAATCACTTTTTCCACTTCCGGTGTCTGAAAACACTGCCTCAGAATATTGGAACATAAAACTACCCACTGGCATCAAACAATACACATGCCATAATTATCAGGACATCAATTTTAATCATTTGTCCAACACAAATTAGAAAAGAATAATTCTAAAGAATACACAACTGATCTAGGGTACATGCACATACTTTGCGGAAACTGGACGTGGCTGAGAAAATGGTTAAAAAAGCACAAGGAACCCCAGGGTTTTTTTTTAAATATATAAAGAGTAGGCACGGAGTGTAACGGAGTACAAGACAATTCTGGACACCAGCAGTCAATTTCAATGCACTCCTGGGCCCAAACCACACCAGGGACAAGGGACATGTGTTGTATCATATGGACTGACAGAAGCAGCAAGATTAAAACCAGAAAAGATGCAAAATGACCTGATCAAGATATTTAAAATCATGGACAGTAGATATAAATTTTCTCTCATTGAAACAGTCAAGAAATACAGAACACAGAATGAAGGTGATTAACAGAAAAAAAACTAACATGAAAGAGAGAGAGATTTATTTTTGAAGTAATTATCAGAAAAATAGAATAGCCTAGGTCTTTCCAATTTAACACTAATCACATGCTCACCTATGGGAATGTAAAAAGGATGAATTCCAAAGTAGTGTTCAGTCCATAAAATTTTCCTCTTCCTTTTCTCATCATAACTGTTCAGCATACTCTTCATATGTTTTTTCAAATGTGTGATCACAGACAGCTTTTTAAAAAGAAATTCCAAGCATGCTTTGCGAGCAGCCAGTGTAGCTTCAGGAGAACAAACTGTAGACCCTGGAAAGTAATTATGTCAAAAAGGATTAAATATCTACTCTTGAGAACAATCTGGTAATCCACTCTCAGGAGAACAAAGATCTGTAGGTTGACTAAATATGCAATGGATTCAGTTCTGGAAAACTTTAATCCAAGAGATTGAGAACCAACACCATCCTTCCCCCCATTCCTTGATTAAACACACACCTGATCCAATGCCATCAATACAAATGAGACAGGCAGCATGTATGAATGCAGTGACAGGATCGAGATTAAATGTAGTTCTATCATCCAAATCCACATCTGAAGTCACTCTCTCAGTTGTAACATTCATGAAGTTGACCCAAGACAGAATATCACGAATACTCAATACACATCGACGACCAAACTCTTGATTTTTTAGCCAGTCAATGAAATCCAAAATGAGTTCAGCAATATCTTTGCCTAAAATGCACAGAAAATTCAGTTAGCTCATTTTCCTTGCTTAATTATTCTATCCATACCAAGCCTGGAATAGCTGGACTGCTAGTAGTCTATTTCACATACAGTAACATTATTACCCTCAAACAACGTGAGAGCCATTTGAAAACAAGTTTTGTTGGAAATGAGTCATAATTTGAAGTGGTGAGTGAGATATTGCTGTAAGTTGGGGAGCTATTGACAAGAACAAGACTCATCAGGAGCAAGTTGTATTTGAGGCAATTAAAGGAAGTGAGAATAGAGCAGGGCAGCTATTGTTGGAGTGGCCAATGTTAAGAGTAGGAGACTATGGCTCAAAAAATCTGGGTGAGAATAGGCTTGGTCAAGCACAGGTGGAGGTTCTAATTAAGTTTTTTCCCCTCTGTCTATTAGCATATATAGTGTGCTGAGAATGTTCTTTGTCTGAGATGTCGAAACTCTGGGAGACCTCAAGTCTCACTGATAACTACATCTAGAAGGAATGCATCAAGCTGCAGCAACTTAGAGACTGGAGCTGCAGCTTGATGACCTTCCACTCACACAGGAGAATGAGGTGACTGACAGGAGCTACAGAGATGGAGTCACCCCTACGTTGCAGGAGGCAGGTACTTGGGTTTACTGCTAAGAGAGGGAAAGGGAATAGGCAGCCAAGTCATTGTATCCCTGTGGTCATTGCTGTCAGTAATAAAACCATAAAATATAGGAACAGAATTGGGCCATTTGGCCCATTGAGTCTGCTCCACTATTTCTTCATGGCTAATCCAAATTTCCTTTTAGCCCCAATCTCCTACCTTCTCCCCATATCTCTTCATGCTCTGACCAATCAAGAATCTATCAACCTTTGCCTTAAATATACATTAAGATTTATAAAGTGGTACAATAAGTATACCACTTTAGATGCTGTTGAGGAGGAAGATCTAGCGGGGAAGTCGTAGCAACTGGGTCACTGGCACTGAGTCTGGCTCTGTGGCTCAGAAGGGAAGCAGTAGTGAAAAGAGATTCCATAGTTAGAGGAGCAGACGAGATTCTGTGCACATAAAAAGACAGCGAGATGGTATTTTGCTTTCCAAGTGCCAGGGTCAAGGATTTCTTAGAGCAGGTCCATAGCAATCTAAAGTGGGAAAAAGTGAGCATCCAGAATTTGTGGTATATATTGGTACCAATGACATAGGTAGGATATAAGGCAAGATCTTGAAGGGAGAATACAGGGAGTTAGGTAGAGAGCTAAAAAGCAAGACCTCCAGGATAGTACTCGCTAGATTGCTGCCTGTACCATACAACAGTGAGGGCAAGAATAGGATGATCTGGCAGAAGAATGTATTGCTGAGAAATTGGTGCAGGGGATGGTGGGGTGAGTTGCAGTGTAATGTGGAGGCAAAATCAAAAAGGGTTATGAAAACAGGACTGAAGGTGTTATTTTGGAATGCACAGTATATGAAATCAGTTAGATGATTTTGTAGCACAATGATTGGCAGCTATGACGCTGTGGGTACAACTGAATCATGGCTAAAAGACTATAGTTGGGAGTTTAACATTCAAGGATACACATTGTATTGAAAGGACAGGCAGGAAGGCAGAGGGAGTGGTGTGGCTCTGTTGGAAAAATATGAAATCAATTCCTTAGAAAGGGGTGACACAAGATCAGAAATGTAGAATCCTTGTGGGTGGAGTTAAGAAACTGCAAGGGTAAAAAGACTCTCATGGAAGTTATATAAATGCCTCTGAACTGTAGGCAGGACATGGAATACAAACTTCAACTTGAGATAGAAAAGGCAGTGTTATGATAGTCATGGGGGATTTCAATATGCAGGTAGATTGGGAAAAACAGGTTGATGCTGGATCTGAAGAGAGAGGATTTGTAGAATATTCAAGAGATGGCTTTTTAGAGTAGCTTTTTGTTGAGCCCACTAAGGAAAAGACAATCCTGGATTGTGTGCTGTGTAATGAACCAGATCTGATTAGGGAGCTTAAGTTAAAGAAAACCTTAGGAGGCAGTGATCATAATATTATAAAACTCACACTGCAGTTTGAGAGGGTGAAGATAAAGTCAGATGTATCAGTACAACAGTGGAGTAAAGGGAATTACAGAGGCATAAGAGAGGAGCTGGCCAACACTGGTTAAAAAGAGCAATATCAGGGATGACAGCAGAACAGCAATGGCTGGAGTTTCTGGAAGTAACTCGGAAGCACAGGATAGATGCATCACAAAGATGAACTAGTATTTTAAAGGGAGGATGAGGCAATCGTGGCTGACAAAGGAAGTCAAAAACAGCATAAAAGCAAAGGACAGGACATACAGTACAGCAAAATTCTGCGGGAAGTTAGGGGATTGGGAAACTTTTAAAAACTAAACAGAAGGCAACTAAAAAAGCCATAAGATGAGAAAAAATGAAATATGAAGGAAAGCTAGTCAATAATATCCAAGAGGATATCAAAAGTCTTTTTTCAGATATATAAAGGGTAAAAGAGGCAAAAGTGGAGATTGCACTGGAGAGGGAGCAATGGAGGACAAAGAAACAGCAGATGTACTTAAATATTTTGTGACAGTCTTCATTGTGGAATATATTAGCAGCATGCCGGAAATCTGAGTGTCTGTGGGGGGGGGTTTGAAGTTAGTTAAGTTACTTTTACTAAGTAGAAGGTGTTTGGGAATCTGAAAGATCTGTAGGTAGACAAGTTACCTGGACCAGATGGACTAGACCCCAAGGTTCTCCAAGTGGTAGTTGAGGAGATTGTGGAGGCATTCATAATGATCATTCAATTATCACTAGATTCTGGCATGGCTCCAGAGGACTGGAAAATTGCAAACGTCACTACACTATTCAAGAAGGAAGGGAGACAGAAGACAGGAACTTATAGATCAGTAAGCCTGACCTCAGTAGTTGGGAAGATGTTGGAGATGATGAGGCCTCAGGGTACTTAGAAGCACATGATAAAATAGGCATGGTTTTGTGAAGGGGAAATCTTGCTTGATAAATCTGTTTGAAGAAAGAGCAGGCAAGATAGACAGTCAGTTGATGGTGTTGATTTGGATTTTTAGAAGGCCTCTGACAAGGTGAGCACATTAGGTTGCTTAACAAGATAAGAGTCCATGGTATTGCAGCAAAGATACCAGCATGGATAGAAAGTTGGCTGATAGGCAGGAGGCAAGGAGTGGGAATATAGGGGGCCTTTTCTGATTGGCTACCGGTGACAAGTGGTGTTCTGCAGGGTTTGGTGTTGAGACAGCTTCCTTTCACATTAAAGGTCTATGATTTGGATGGCTTTGTGACTAAGTCTGCAGACAATACAAAGATAAGTGGAGGGGCAGATAGTGTTGAAGAAGCAGAGAATCTGCAGAAGGATTCTCGCTTGTGCAGGATTTCCTAAAGGTTAACCTGCAGGCTGAGTTGGTAATAAGGAAGGCAAATGCAATGTTGGCATTCATTTCAAGAGGACTAGAATATAAAAACAAGAATGTAATGCTGAGGCTTTATACGGCTTTGATTGGTCAGGCTGCACTTAGAATATTCTTAGCAGCTTTCAGCCGCTTTTCTAAGAAATGATACGCTGGCATTGGAGAGGATCCAGAGGAGGTTCATGAGAATGATTCCGGCAATGAAAAGGTTAACAAATGAGGAGTGTTTCATGGCAGTGGGCTTGTACTCACTGCAGTTTGGAATATGGAAAGGCCTAGATGCGGTGGATGCGGGATGGATATTTCCTCTAGTAGGTAAGTCTAGGACTAGAGAGCACAGCTGCAGAATAGGGGAACATCCATTTAGAATAGAGATAAGGAGGATAGAGGTTAGTGAATCTATAGAATTCATTGCCACAGGCAGCTGCGGATGCCAAGTCACTGAGTATACTTAAAGCAATGGTTCCTCATTAGCCAAGGTGTCAAAGGTTATGAGGAGAAGAAAGGAGAATGGTCTTATGGTGTTCCCAACAATATTCTTCAACTCATCAAGAAAGATTTCCACAGCTTCAAAAAAATTCTAACAAAATACAAAGCGGCAGACTATCCCCACCTTTATTATCTTCTCCATCTAAAGAAAGCTTGGGACACAGGTTATGTTGAACAATCTCCATCAAATCATCACGGCTATCGCATGGTGGGCACCAGATCTCAGTAAATCTGTTCCTCAAAGCTGGTGAAAGCTGATGATTAAAGTAAAAAAAAAGCAGAGGAGGAAGAGCATTAAGCCATGGTAAATTCAGTTACCACTGGAGTAACAGAGCACATCATGAAAAGACATTACAGAAACTACACAAACCACTCATAACAACATCCAAGAAATTACAATTCACAAAAGCGATTGAACACATCCAAATATGTTCTTGTCAGGAAAAAAGCACAGAAGTTCTTTACTAGACATTGTAAATTTGTAATCCCTCTACAAGTGAGACCAAGCATCATGAATCTAAGAAGTTAGGTTCTACAAGAAACGGTTTTTATAAATTACTCAAAAGCAAACCCAAGCATATTAAGGAATAACAAAATAGAAAATTCAAAATAACAGGCTGCGATGAAACTAAATTTTTGGCAATTATAACAGACAAGCTAGATTGGCCATTTTGTTTCTATGCAGTTCAGTGAGGCAAATATAAGCAAACAGGGAAGCAAATGGGTTTTTATCCAACTATTTATGATCGTGATGATTGTGATTGCATTGAATCCCTCTCAACACCACCCTCCTGCTTTCTCTTGGTAACATTTGATGCCCTGACCAATCAATAACCTACCAACCTCCACCTTAAGTATATCCAATGACTTCATCTCCAGAGCCATCTATGGCCATGAATTCCACAGCTTCACCTCTCTCTGTCTAAAGAAATTCCTCCTCATCTCTGTTCCAAATGGATGTACCTCTATTCTATATCTGTTCCCTCAGGACTTAAGACTACCCCAGTATAAGGAAACATCTTCTCCACATCCACTTTATCTAAGTCTTTGAATATACGATGGGTTTCAATGAGATCCCTCCCCCCATCCTGCTAAAATTCACAAGCACAGGCCTGGAACCATTAAACTCTCCTCACATATTAACGCTTTCATTCCCGAAATCAATCTCATCAACCTTTCCTGAACCCTCTCCAATGTGAGAATATCTTTTCTACATTAAGGGGCCCCAAAATTGCTCACATTACTCATTGTTGGGTATAACGTAGTTCAAGACACCCAAAGCATCAAAATCACCTCAAGATCTTAACATCAGCACAAGTATGGCTGCAATAATTAAGTTCACACGCATTGCAATTATTGTTCTCGAATTGTACACTCACCTCTTTCTTACCAAAATCACCACCAGGATTCATGGTTGCAAGAATCCTAAATTTGTTTCCACCAGTTACAAGCTCCACTTGATCATCTTCCCCACTTCCCTTTTCTGCAAGCAAAAGTGTCTGTTCAGCTTCCAGGACGCTGCACAACACATTTGCACGTCAGTGAACAATAAAATGCAACAATGACACACACATCCTCACTCCTATACTTTGCAACCAAATATTAATGCTTAAATTTGATTATCACCTCACCTATTCAGTCTTTCCAAAACAGAGTCATCTGCCAAAGAGATTTCATCCATCAGAAACATGTCATCTTCCTTCATGGCAAGTACAAGAGGACCATCGTGCCACTCAAAAAGCTTGCTGGGGTTGTCGCCATCCTAACAGTAAAAAAATACATTTTTCTGAAATAAGGATTATTTAGAGTACAGCACAGAACAGACCCTTGTGGCCAGTAACTCACCAGTTCAACCCCAGCCAAATCACAGGACAACTTACACTGACCAATTAACCCACTTAACAGTACATCTTTGGACTGTGGATGGAAACCAAAGCACCCAGAGGAAACTCATGCATTCCACGAGGAGGAAATTCAAACTCCTCTCAGAAGACGCCATGACTGAACTCCAAACTCTTTGACATCATGAGCTGTAATAGTGTTGCGCTAACCATACACTATCGTGGCGCCGACGGCAGGTAAAGGGTCACTACCAACATTGCCGGCCTATTTATGTAGCCTATGGTAATGAGTTTTCATTAATCTATCAGGGTGTAAAATCACATTGGTCATTAATCTAGCACTTAGCACAACACGAGAGAGGTATGGTACCAAGCAGGCTTCTCAGTATCTAATCACTTTACTTTCCCCTTTTCCTCCTCCTTTACAGCATCATGAAGGTAAAAATTAGTTTTTCCAGAAAGATCAATCATATTAGAAATGCATTGAGGTTCACTACTTTCTTCAGAGAGACATCACCATTGAATAGGCCTGTAAGTATGTATTGCCCAGCCCTAATTGCTCTTGAACTACAATAATTTGAAACAGCAGTTGAGATAACCACATTGTTGAGAAACAGGAGTAAGAAACTCATAGTAAAGATGTCAGATTTCTAATCTTTGAAGGCAAGTAAACTAGATGGACGTTTAATGGAAATCTGATCACCACTACATATAAAAGGACAGTCTGAATTTTTAATTGCCAAACAAATTCCTGAGATTTGTTGTGAGACAACAAGATACAAATCAGATCACTAGTTTGGGTACATACAATACTAATCCACTAGCTACACTGCTGTTTTGTTTTTGTTTATTCAATAAAGGAAAGTCTTAAAGTTGCTGCTATCAAAAGAGTTTCAAAGCAGTACAAGTTTTATTGCTTTAAACAGAATACAAAGATTTTTCTCCCTCCCCTCAACCTACACTTTTTGACAGATTAATTTATATTTAATGTCAGAGATGGGCTGTTAGCAGAGCACATTGGGAAAAACCGCAAGAACTGTTGAACACCAAATGAGGAAAAAAATACACTCAACAGCCACTTTAGGTACACCTGTCATTAATGCAAATATATAATCAGCCAATCATGTTGCAGCAACTTAATGTATAAAAGCATCCAGACATAGTCAAGAGGTTCAGTTGTTGTTCAGACCAAATACCAGACAGCATTTCTTCCCAATTCTAAGTGACTTTGACCATGGAATGATTGTCGGTGCTGGACAGAGTGGTTTGAGTATTTCAGAAACTGATGACCTCCTGGGATTTTCACATCAAGATAAAAACAAGCAGCATCCACTGAGCGGGATGAAAAGGCCTCATCAATGAGAGAGGCTAGAGGAGATTGGCCAGAATGATTTCAAGCTGACAGGAAGGTGGCAGTAACTCAAATAACCACACACTACCACAGCAGTGTGCAGAAGAGCATCTCTGAACGCTCAAGAGGTGAACCTTGAAGTGGATGGTCTATAGCAGCAGAAGACCACACCAGGTTCCACTAGTGTACCTATTAATAATGTGGTCACTGAGTGCATTTTGTCTTTGAAATTACAATTCTTGGGCTAAAAAAAAAAGCCCTGGGAGGTATCATACGACAGGTTGCATTCAAGTAAACTCAGAAGTTTGTGAAACTGAGGGATTTAATTGGCAAGTTCAAACTGACAAAGGGATTTAAGAATTTGATAAACTATTTCTTCTGTGGGATGGAATGGCTCCAGTACAAACAGGTACAGCTTTAAACTTGAGCTAAGAAATTAAAGACACATTAGAAAACACACTTATACACAAATGACCAAACTCCTTACATAATAAAGAAAGAGGGCGAGAGCCAGTTTGATTGTGCTCCATGTTCATTTAAAAGGGCTCAGATCACAAGTACATTTGTGCATGAGCAATTTGGTACACACTCACTCGTTCCAATTCATTTCCAATTTGAAATGATGGCATCTTTTGATGCTTTCTGTATTTGTTTTGATTGACTTTTATTTCCCTCCTTTTCATAATCTATTCTATTAATGACAGGAATAAAAGAAAAACACTGACTCCATGCTGTAATAGAAACACAGAAAACCTATAGTACAATACAGGCCCTTCGGCCCACAAAGTTGTGCCGAACATGTTCCTACCTTAGGAATTAGTAGGCTTACCCATAGCCCTCTATTTTTCCAAGCTCCATGTACCTATCCAAAAGTCTCTTCAAACACCCTATCGTATCTGCCTCCTCCATCGTTGCTGGCAGCCCATTCCACACACTCACCACTCTCTGAGTAAAAACTTACCCAACATCTCCTCTGTACCTACTCCCCAGCACCTTAAACCTGCGTCTCTCCTCTTGTAGCAACTATTTCAGCCCTGGGAAAAAGTCTCTGACTATCCACACGATCAATGCCTCTCATCAACGCCTCTCATCATCTTATAATGTTGAGCACTTAAGCAATAACAATTGTAAATGATAATTCCTTACGTACTCCTTTGAGAACTAATGAGCCTTTGCTTCCAACTCCTATTTCATGGGTCCCAGAATAGCCAATAAGGCCAAGGAACTACAGACTTTTCCACAAACAGGGCAAGAAATGCATGAAAAGAATGCAGGCAGATTACTCCATTCCTTCCATAACTTCCCCAGCTCTTTTCTTAGCTATAAGTGAATGCATGGCTGATGAACGAAGCAGATGAATACGTCTAATGATATGCTGGACAATCCTATACTGCTCTGCTTCTATCATTTCCTTCTATCCAGTTTGAAAAAGAATCCAGGTTACAAACATACAGCAAGTTTGCAAATGTCTTTTATTGAAAAAGAAACTGTTGTTGTCTTTTGGTGAGAGTTAGTTGGTTATCCAAACCAGGATAACCAAATCTCTCAGACAGTGGCACCTGGAAATCGTTATGTTATCAGTTTTCATTAAGCAAACTTGCTCGAATTCTAAGTGTGCTCAGTCTTGAAATGTAGTGTTCAATATAATAGGTGAAAACAAAAACTTTTCAAATAACTGATTGTATTACAGATTTATAAAAAATTGATTTATAGCATGAACAATTATCAGTTGTACAAACTATTAATTACTGTCCATACTGCTAAGCATGCACAATGATTTCAATTTCAAATGATTTCTCCCCCTTCACTACGTTGCCATTTCAAATCTAACGATCAGGTTTGTGAACACTTGAGCCAATTAAAGACTCCAAATTGCAGATCAAACTATACTTACATTTTCACCAGAAGTATGTCTGACAGGCCTGAGGCCCCCAAGGAAGTCTGATGTCTCTAGGTGTAGATGACAGTTTACTGTATGCAGCTTCTGATTGAACAAGGCAGCAAACATCTGACAGATTGTCGTCTTACCACACCTACACAAAAGCAAAAGAACATCCTACATTCCATGATACCATCAGTTGAGAGAAAATCATTCAAAGCACGGTGTAATGAGACTACAGACTAGTCAAATAACATTCCTGCAAACACAAGAGATTCTGCAGATGCTGGAAATCCAGAGTAACACATACAAATGCTGGGGGAATTCAGCTGGTCAGGCGGTATCTATGGAGAGGAAAAGGGTCAACATTCTGGATCGAGTCCCGATGAAGGGTTTCAGTCGAAACATTGACTATTCCTCTCCATAGGTGCTGCCTGACCTGCTGAGTTCCTTCAGCATTTTGTGTGACATCCCTGTAAATTGACTTCACAATTTACTACTCTAAATAAATACAAGTTTTTCTAAGCTGCGAGAATAAGTGAATTGATGTCAGATGTCACCACAAAAAGTTGAAAAATATGAATGATTGTATTAGAAAGGTAAAATTGGGACAAAATGAGAAAGCTGCTGCAACAAAGCAGTATCCATCAACAGCCCCCACCACCCAGGCCATGCTCTCTTCTCATTGCTGCAACAGAAAGGAGGCACAGGAGCATCAGGACCCACACCACTTGATTCAGGAACAGTTACTACCCCTCAACCATCAGGCTCTTGAAACAGAGAGGATAACCACTCAATTTCATTTGCTCCATCATTGAATTATTCCCACAACCAATGGACTCACTTTCAAGGACTCTTCATCTCATGCTCTCAAAATTCACTGTTTGTTTTTTATTTTTGTATTTGCAGTTTGTTGTCTTTTGCATATTGGTTGCTGGCCCGCCTTGTGAAAGATTTTTCATTGATTCTATTGTGTTTCTTTGTATTTGCTCTGAATGCTCACAAGAAAATGAATCCTGGGGCAGTACATGGTAACATATATGTACTTTGCTAATAAGTTTACTTGGAACATTTTGAACTTTAACGCAATGTAATTTACAATACAAGCAAAACTGGCAGTACAAAAAAAGTGAACTCTACCTAGACAGACTCATCAAATTCTTGGATTTGTATTTCTGGTGCTTGGAAACCACCTTGTCTGTACCGTTCTTTGCAAGAGCATCAGTTTGTCTCAACTCTGCCATTCTCTCCGCAGCCCTTAAAACTTCTTTCTTTTCATATCTTTATCTCGTTCCACTTTGAATCCACTTCTATCATCAACCCTGACAGCATATTTCAGGCCCTAACCACTCATTGTGCCAGCAAAACATCCTCACACCACTATTCTATAAACCACAAGTATTCCTTCCCCGCTTTAGACATCAATGCAGAGTTAAAACTTACACTTTATTTCAAATGAAAGACTTAAAGTCTTGCACAGATTCTTTGCTCTGTTCCGAAGTGAACAACCCCAGTTCCTTCCATATAGACACATTATTAAATTACATTCTTAGAGAACACTGTCTGAAGAAAAACAGTTTAGGTTCTATTAGAAATTATCATACTTCCAGATAAAAGTACTTTTGTAAAATGTCCATGGAGGGAATCCAGAAGTTATCTACCTAAACTTTTCAATTGTTTAAGTAGTCCATGTCAAATAGGTTCTTATTGTCATCACGTGATCTACTGTGTGGCAAGGATAGTTTAACGCTTTATAATGCCAGATTAGGGTTCTATTCCTGCCACTGTCTGTAAGTAGTTTGTACATTCTCCGTGACCATGTGGATTTCCTCCTACATTCCAAAGACGTATGGGTTCAGGTTGGCAAGCTTGTGGGCATGCTATGTTAGCACTGGAAGCATGGTGACACTTGCAGTCTGACCTGAGACTGTATTGATCGCTGATGCAATCAACACTATGTTTCAATGTATATCTGGGAAATAAAACAAAACTTTAATATTTTCTCTTTAATTACAAGTGATCAGTGATTTAGACAACAACCAAAATATGGGTGGGGAAATGACCCAATCTTAAAGTGAACCTTTATTTTTTTGATTTTTTTTTGAACTGCAACCTCTAATTCTGAATTCTCCCTCAAAAGGAAGCACCCTTTCCACATCTATTTGCATCAAGGTCCCTCAGGAGTCTTGTAAAGCTACTCTGAACCACCTCCAACACATTAATTTCATTAGGAGAACAATTCTGAACACTCACAATATATTCTCATCAACACCCTTTGTAACTGTAGCATAACCTTCCTACCTTTATACTTATTTCTCCCAGCAATAAAATCACTTTTAGCTTTCCTAATACTCACTATATATGCACACCTGCCTATTGTCAATCATGTCTAATCGTCCCTTTTATTAAGCTTTCTTATGCCACTCACTTGACCCATCTCTAAACCTTTGTGAAAAATAGATAACAAGACTACAACATAGTTGCCAACCTATCTGTCTCCTCACCAAATGTTCAGTGCTTCAACCGTAACTTCAGTGTTTTCATACAAGTCAATTACAGTATTTAAATGGAGGCCCCAGCACTAAACCTGTGGCACACATCTTATTACACCTTACCAATCAGACAAAAAGCACAATTTAAGGCCACTGTTTCGTGCTTGCCTGCTATTCATTTAGTTGATTAATACAAGAAGTCAGAATTATGAATATGCTAAGATTTTAAAGGGCAGGTTGGTGGCACAGTGACATCAGCACCAGGCTCCGTAGTGAAGGTTCCAGTTGGGCCGCTCCCGGGCACGTTTTCCATCTGTGCCAGGTTGAGTGTTGAGCACGCAACTCTGCCTCGTAAAAAAAAAAAACTGCGCATGGGGGGCCACTCACAGAATCTTTCCCCCAAGACAACCACTTGAAAGAAAAGTGGTCGCTGAGGCTCTGTCAGAGTATGGCACACACAACAACAAAAAAAAAAAAGATTTTAAACATTTGATTACCCAGTTTCTCCAACAAGGAGCACAGCTTCTCCAAACTGCAAAGCCTGACCCACCAATATTGCAAGTTTCCTCATACCATATGTCCACACAACGTGGTGAAAATTGTCAGGCATAACTGACCTCAGACTTGACCAGTGACCTGTGCATTGGAACAAATGAAACAAGTTTTAAAATAAATAGCATTTGAAATCTGTTGCTTTGTTCAAATCATGTCTAGCTGTAACTATGATAAACTACATGCTGTATTATACAAGTGATATACTTGAAGAGCCATTCAAGAATGTGCATGTATTTAGAAATGTTCAACCACACAGCAGTGAGATCAGAAACTCATTCGAACCTGTAAGATGGGTTGTAAAATACCCATACTTTTGACTATCATTAAGTTTGCAACAGCAAATAAGTTACTGAACTGGTTAAAAACTCAATACATGTAACAGAATTTCAGAAAAATATCTTTTCCACTAATACTCACTCAATTTTTTCTCAAGATTTTCTTTTGAAAATAGAATTTCAGGAACAAGCCTCTTCTTAAATTGTTTTTCAAGAATTTGTCGAATAACAGCAACTTCTTCCTCCTTTCTCACACGGCCAGCCAAGAGCATAAAAGCTGCATAGGTGAAATAAATGAATACCCAATGTGCTGCATTTCTATGACCATAACAGATTTAGAAAATACTATTGCCAAAGGGAGTTTCCCCATCTCCGGAAGCAGTTAGATGCCATCAATACAAACATAATGAATATGAAACGGATCTTTTACTCATTCCTTCACCAATAACACCAAGGATGCTAACTTACGTTGAAGTTTAACAGAATGACTGAAAGCAATAATTTTCCCAAAAAAACTGAACACCTATCACAGCAGTATATGGAAAGAAAAGGATCCTGAGAGAAAGCCAAATTCAAATCCCCTTGTATTTGTATTGTAATCATGTTCCATCCAAGTTCAATATACTGAATGACTTGAAAAGTAAAAAAATCTTACCGTCAGTAGCTATATGCCGAATCCAGTCATAATTTTGTGCTGTTACATCAGACAATCTGTAGCGCTCGGCCCACCTAAACAGCTCTCGCAAAGTAATGAAGCCATGTTTTCCAGCCAAAACATTTGAACCTCTGCGATATGACTGATTAGAGAAATATCATTGTTAAAATACCATAAGTTAGTCATTCCACAAGATGTCATTTACTCTTAGGTTGAAGTCTCCACCACCCCATATTACCTACATCCTCCTTTGAAATATGGATAAAACTCATTTCATTAATAGATTTAAAGTAATTGCTGAAAGTATTTTAGATCATTATTCATTCTCAGTGCACCTGTGAAAAATTAATAATTCTGGTTTAAAGAAGACTGCTTTTTGAAATACCTGCAAATCCAGCATAACTTTAACCAATTTTGCACAGTATGATGGAGGCAAAGAGCATCTCTTGTGAATTATCACTTCTAATTCAGCACTTGGAAGTTCATCAAAATGCAATTCCACAAAACGGTTTCTAAATGCTCTTGACAAAACCTGCAAGTGCAATTGAAATCAGAAAATATTAAAGTCTTCAAATAATAAAATTCTTAAAATTCTAATCTGAGCCAAGTAGAGACTCAAAATACAAGAAAAATTAAGCATGTCAGAATTAACAGGTTGCCTCATTCCTGTAAGAATACGCCAACTTAATGCCAAATTTGCTCTGATGAATCTCTGCAAAGGATTGTGTCGCCTACCACATATCTTCTTACCTATGTACTTAGTTTACAGGGGAAAAACACCAGAACATTACTCTGGTTCATCATCCAGTAACTGAGTAATTTACTAAAGCCTGTTTATTATACCAAAAATAATAAATTATTCTGAATTATATAAAAATATTTACTATATACAAATCTATACCAATTACAAGCATTCAAGTCAACTATCTGGGATATTTTCAAAATATATCCTGTTCCTGCACTTTGAACCAATAAATTAGAAAAACAAATCAAAAACAGACCTTTCTACCTCCATACTGTCCAGGAGGGTTCTGAGTTGCAAAAAGCATGAATCTTGGATGTGCTTTTACTACTTCTTGTGTCTCTGCTATAAAGAGCTCACGATTGTCATCAAGTAGTCGATTGAGTGCTTCCAACACTTCAGTTGGGGCCAAATTCAATTCATCAAGAATTATCCAATGGCCTTTTCGCATGGCATTAATAAGCACACCTAAACAGATAAAAATACAAGTGTGGAATTAACTGAGCACAGAATGTCAGAATACACAGAGGATAAATATCAGTACCATACTCGTGGCTTGCATGCCAATGTTTTTCGTCTAAAGTCTATGAAATATCATTCAAGTTAAGCAATGGATATATTTAAAATAGAACACAATTTACAATCTCCAAGAGTGTACAAACCTTCTTTAAATACTAATTTGCCCATGTCGTCAGATGCATAGCAGCCAAGATATTCCTGAATATCTGTGTGTTCATGATTATTGATCCGTACACAATGGTTTCCAGTAGCAGATGCCAACCAGTTAATCAGACTGGTTTTACCAACTGATGTTTCTCCTTGAATAAGCACGGGATGAATTCTTTGAATAAAACAATGTTAATATTACATTACAAACTAAACGAGTTTAGGGCAAATAAAACAAAATAATATTGTCACAATTTAACTAAACATACAGCTTTCTGATCATAAAAGGGAACCCTGCAGGTTCATTTTCAAAGAGAAATCAAAAACAAAAAATTGAATTTGTGCTAGTATTTGAAGGTCTAAAGTGACAATAAAGGCCAAAAGCAAAACAGAAAACTAGTGATGACAATATTAACCAGAATTTTTTTAAACACATTAATATCTTAAGTTAATTGGTTGGAAGCAGCAGACTGTCTCAGTCAAGGATCCAAACAAATAATGTTTAATATGGCATATCACTGTACTTACATACAGTAGCTAAATCAAAGAAAAGGACACAAACTTTTTGGCCCAATGATTCAGCGTTCAATCAAGTTCGTAATCCCAACAATACTAACTGCTGTGGTTTCATTTAGTAGCTGAATAATTAAATATTCTTACCTTGCTGCAACCACTCTCACTAGATCTCTCAAGTTGAGTTTGACAGAGGGTGTAAGAATATATAGCTTATCAATGGTAGGTTCTTTATCTCCTGTTGCAATCCAGTAGCCTTCAATCTGCACAGCTCCTCCTCCTTTTGGTTCAGAGATGGGCTGAAACATTAAGAAAATAGTAGTTGAAAGTTTTCTCCTTTTGCAAATTAAGCATTTCTGATCATTCAGAAATTTAGTCTAAGTTGTCTACCCAAAGCAATCATGAACTGGAAAATTAAATCCGATAATAGTACACAATTTCACAACTATGTAGGGGAAAATGCTTTACCTATCACCACTGAAAGATGTTTGTAATCACTAGATATATCAAGGCTTCCACACAATTGCTAGTCTATGATTATGTTGTTGGGACTATTTATCCAGAAACCTAGATTAATTAACCAAATATCAAGTGTTAATCACACTTTGGGAAAATATATGAAATATTTAATATTTTGCTATTTAACAGTTCAGCATTCAAGTGATTGTAAAAACCTAACTAGTGTGTATATTTCAAAGTGAGTATGATATGTGCAAAGCCCATGTTTGTAGCTTATGGAACAGAGTCATGAAGTAGGCAAACAGCACCTCCGTTATTTAAAGATACTGATTTCAAGGAAGAAGAGGCCATACGAGCCAACAATGTACAGGTGGCCCCCGTTTTTCGAACGTTCGCTTTACGACAGCTGGCTGTTACGAAAGACCTACATTAGTACCTGTTTTCACTAACCAAAGAGGATTTTTGCTTTTACGAAAAAAAGACGCCCGCTTTATATGTGTGTTTACCCTGAGAAAGACTACCATGACCATGAAGCCTTGTGCAGGCAGTTGCGTGCACATGCGTGTACGTGCATACACATGTACGTACGTATGTGTGTACGTGCCAATTTTTTTTCTCCAAATCGATTTTGGCTCGTTGTCTTCCCGATTTTGATAAGTGAAACTACATCGTACATAGAGTATTTCTACCTTATATAGGCTGCATATTTATCATATCATTCCTGCTTTTACTATACATGTTAGTGTTATTTTAGGTTTTATGCATTATTTGGTATGATTTGGTAGGTTATTTTTTGGGTCTGGGAGCGCTCAAAAATTTTTCCCATATAAATTAATGGTAATTGCTTCTTCGCTTTATGACATTTCCGCTTACAAATAGTATCATAGGAATGCTCTACCTTCATATAGCGGGGGGAACCTGTATTCAGCATTTATTAATAATATGAATTAGAAATGTTTTAAATGTAGTACAAACAACTCCTCAGGGTATCAATTTAATCAATTCCAGATTATATTGTTTGTGAGTAATTTTTAATAAGCATACATTCCCATTACAAGACTGTACATTGCAACTTATTACTAACTATTGATCCGAGATTGCTTCAGAAAGCCAGTAACGAGTGCTCAAAAACAAACTAAAAATATACCTGCTGAAGAACAGATTTGGCATTAGTTCCAATGACATGATGACAAATTAACTTCTCAACGACTGGGTGAGATATCCGATCCAGCTGAGTCAGAAAACTCATACAGAAGCCCTGTTTTTGTGTAAAAAAAAAGCTTTATATACACAGGAATTTCTGATTCTGAAACATTCCAAATACATAGTTGCTAATGGCAGGTAAATTCCTCAAGAAACTGTACCCAATGTTTCATTCAAAACTTCCAAATTTAGGAATTGCATTCCATCATCTATTCAAACTTGTCATAAAGCATTTCTGCATCTACAGAGGCAGTGGGGAGAAGTGTTAAAGCAAAACAAACCATGCATTTTAAAACACAAATCACTGTAGATGCAACAAATTAAACCTGACATAAAATTCCATTCTCATTCTAAACTCTATGCCCTGAGAATGTGTATTCTGTTTCAAGTAAGCTCAATGCAAAATAAAGGAAAAAAAGTCATCTTCCTACTTGACACATAATTATCATTTGTATAGAACAGCAAGTTTAAGCATTTCAGAAGCATGCTCCATCATTCCAATTTCCTCCAGATCAAATTATCCTTAGCCCTGTTACAATTCCCATCTTCTAATCGATCATATACTTTCCTTTGTTTTCTTCCACATAGCTATATCAAAAATTTATTTCTCTCTCTACTTCAAGGATACAAAACACAGGTGGGAAAGTTACTAAAGATGATTCTAGATCTACCTACATTTATAAAGGAAAGGACTGACTAGATATAACAGCATAGGTCTGTGTCTGGGAAATTACATTTCACTAACTTGAATGACTTTTATTAAGAAGCTGACAATTGCATTGAACATTGGCTACATGGGCTTCAGCAATGCCTCTACTAAGATCCCACATAGTGGCCTGATCCAAAAGGTTAGATTACATGGGATCCAGGGTGTGCTGGCCAACTGGACACACAAGTGGCTTGATGGTAGAAGTAATGACATTGTTGTATAGTTTATTTTTCATCAGTTGGAGACTAGTGGTATGCCACAGGAATTTGTGCTGCCCTCTCATTTGTCATCTATATTAATGCTTTGGATCAGAACGTAGATGGCATTGTTAGTTTGAAAATGACACCAAAATTGTTGACATTGTGGACAGTGGGGATGGTTATCCAAAATTCCAACAGCATCTAGATCAACTGAAAAGTGGCAAAGTCAGAACTTACTTGGACAAGTGCAACATGTTGCATTTTGGGAAGTTAAACCAGGGCATTACTTGCACAATAAATGTCAGGGCCCAGGAGAGTTTTATATAATAGAGCTAGGGGTACAAGTACATAGTTCCTTAAAAATGGTGACATAAAGAGAGAGGGCGAAGAAGCCACATGACATACTTGCCTTCTTCATACAAGACACTGAGTATAAGAGTTACGATGCTGGACAAGACTGAAGTGAGATTTGGAGTACTGTGTGGCAATCTGGTTGCATAGCTAAAGGAAGAATGCCATTTTGTTGGAAATGGTGCAGGAAATATTTACAATGCTCTTATACACATATATACACACACACACACACACGCACGCACGCACGCACAAAAGGGCAGTAGATATATGGAACAAGCTGCTGGAAGAACTGAGACATTGGTGCAATTACAAAATCTAAAAGATTTAGCCAGGTATGGATAGGAAACATTTAGGCAGGGATATGGACAAACATTTGGGACTAGCTTAGTTAAGCATCTTCATTGGCATCAATGAGTTGGGTTGAAGTGCCTGTTTCCATGTTAAGTTACTCTGGTGACTAGATTTTCATCTGACAGACTAGGCCTAATGTGCTGAATATTTACAGCTAAAATCACATTCAGTAACACTAGTTGTAACTCAAGTTTGCAATCTTTAAATTAACCAGCTTTATATTTATTATTACCTCATATAATGAGCGTTGAATGTTGTTGTAAGAGTTCAGTGCAGAAAATTTGAGAGCACGGCAGAGAGTCCGAAGGCTATAGTGGGGCCTATGCCCAGTTCCATCCATTAACTTAATATCTGCCTCCTTACGGACAGTTAAGTAAAACCTATTAAAAGCAAGATGAAGATATAATGCAGACTATAGTACAGTTGTCCTGCAGTATGAAATATGCTGTTAGCCTGATAATGTTACAGAGTTGATGAAGCACATATTCATACAATATCATGTTTAAAAACAATCCATTTAAGAGATACTACCAAGGTAAACCACTGCTTCTTTTCTAGAAATCATGTCCACACTTTTAACATTTAGATTTCAATTAGTATGACATTCTACCATAAATCATAGAGATGCGTAATGAAAACTCAGAGTGGCTCTAGAGTGAAATCATAACAATCAGAACAGAATATAAAAATATAATTGACTGTATTGGGTGAAATTGCATCCAAAATGTCTGACACTGTATCCTTTCTATCTTGATCACTTTAGTTTGTTCAACTTTATTGCATTGCCTTTTGTTTTCTAATTTAAATCCCTTGCACCTTTCACAGATTTTCCTTTTTCCCTTTCAAAGACTTTCCTCTACATCTTAAAACTGATCCAGTTTTTCCTCCATTTCTGTTATGAAGCTATCAGCCTGGAATAATACTATTTCGCCCTCCACAGTTGGACTTGCTTGATATTGATGAATTTTCAATTCAGATTTCCAATCTTTTGTTTTCACTTTAAAATACCTTTCACTGCATATTTCTTGCATATATTTCAAAATCTATGAACTAGAAACATTCAAGTTGTTCTTACTCAATGATCCCTTGAATAGTTTTCTTGCTGACATTTAACCCCCTTAGATAATCAGATACAAGGATTTGGAGATCTCCTTCAGCTTCCAGTTCATCAACATATAGTTCTGTAAACCTGTAAATATAGAAACCAGCATATGCACCAATTAGATTTTTTTTTTGAAGAACATAAATCAGGAACAAAATAAATAAGGTTGGTAAGGGAGTAGATGACCTGCACAAAAGATTCCAAATAGATTACTGCACGACAGTGGAAAATGTTCAAAATTCTCATGTGTCAATTACAATTAGGTTACAGAAAACAGCAAATCAATTGTTCAAATAGCACAGCATTCCACTTCCAAAGGAAGACAAATTGAGTTAATTCAATGCAGAATAACAAACTGATTCCTCCAGTTTAAAATCCAGAATATGTAGAAGGAAATATTTCAACATATGTAGGAAACCATTTGCTTTTTATTATTAGTTTTACAAGCTGGAAGCAATATCCAGGTTGTGAAAAAAAATACAATAATCCAAAAGACAAGGAACTGCAATTAGTCTCATCTCTACAAGCAAAAATGATTTTAAACAGAATGATGCCACAGTTTCAGCAAGGTAACATACTGTATCTTGGTCTGCCTCCAAAGAGAAAATTTAGTTCATTTAACTTATCTAAACTAATTAAACCAATCCTTTGGTTTTTTCATGAAAATAGAATACATACTTTTTCTTTTTTTAAAAGATAAATGCTCAGGAACTTAACTAATGATGTGGGTTAACACTGGACAATAAGTTGTAAATGGTATTGATTAAATTAAAATCGTTGGAAAACACATGTGTAGTGCATGCACCTGTAAGCGTTTTCAGTGTATTGCTATTTAAAGTACCAATGGGTAACAAGGAAGGTTTTCTACATATGGCAGCAAGTTCCAGCAATATATGATCAGTAATATTTTAAAATATCTATACCAATCAAGGTCTCATGAAAATAATGCTGTAAAACAAAGTAACACATATCAAAATAAAAGGCTGAATGCATACACAATGGGGATACACTCAAAATTTTAGTAAAATATAAAGAGCTCATCAGTGAAACAAATCCCTGCCTAAGGTACATTGGACTCTCAGAATTCACCTATTTTTTTTAAAAAACGAGTACGTTCTATGGATGCTAGAAATCCAAAGTAACACAAAGTGCTGGAAGAACTCAGCAGGTCAGGCAGCATCTATAGGAATTAATAAATAGTCAACGCTTCAGGCCAAGACCCTTCTTCAGGACTGAGAAGGGGGAAGATGCCAGAATAGACAGGTGGGGGATAATAGGCTAGCTGGAAGTTGATAGTGTTATGAATGTGGAGCAACTCTAATGGGCCGAAGGGTGCAAAGTGTCCCGTCCCCCCCCTTTTTGAGAATCGCAAGATCGCTATTATTTCGGGTCTGAGACACAGGAAATGAGAAAGATACACAGCATGTCAGGAAATGAGAGAGAGAGACGCAGGATCACAGCAAAGGCAGTTGTTATAGACAACACAGAATACACAAGGTGGAATGTCTCCTACCAAAAGCGGAACGGAACCACTGATTACTGCTATTGTCTCTTGGAGAAGGAATTGTGTATTGAGTATTGTACTATTCATTGAAACCCCTCAGGGGACGACCAGAGTGGGCTGGTTGAGGGATTGCATCATCCCAACCTGATTGACATCTGAGACCCCGTGAGTGAGGATAAAAGAGGGGTCTGGGGAACACCCCTCAGACACACCAGGAGAAACGTTAGAAATCCAGTGACAGCGTTTTATAGCGAAAGCCGGTGAGAGCTCATGTGTGTCCTCCCTTGCCTGGGTGGTGGGCTCATCACAGAAGAACGGTTTAGCTAAAGGAGAGGTCATACTTGAACGGCCACAACAACGAGACACCGACGGATCGAAATCATAAAGGAAGGTTGGCAAAAACAATAGCGGTAACTGTTCCCATTCTTCTATCTCTCTCTAACAATTGCAACACAGCGACAAACAAACGACGGCAGCCTGTGTGAACTGAAACGAACTTTATATTTCCATCGGACAATTCATTATCCCCTAGACAACGACAGAGCTTATTTCTTATTGATTATTATTATACCCGCACTTTTAGGTTTGGTATTGACGACGTATATTATCTGTATATTTGCATTGATATTATTTTTGTGTATTTTTACTAATAAATACTGTTAAAAATAGTATCATCAGACTCCAACGGACGCCTCTATCTTTGCTGGTAAGTAACCCAGTTACGGGGTTCGTAACAATAGGAGAAGCCAGGTGGATGGGAAAAATCAAGGGCTGTAGAAGAAAGAATCTGATAGGAGAGGAGAGTGGACCACAGGAGAAAAGGGTAGGAGGAAGGACCCCAAGGCAAAGAGGTAGGTGAGAAGTAAAAGATCAGAGTGGGAAATGGGGGGGGGGGGGGAGGGTTTTTTTTTACCAGAAGGAGAAATCGATATTTATGCCCTCAAGTTGGAGGGTACCCAGACGGAATACAAGGTATTGCTCCTCCACCCTGAGGGTGGCCTCATCTTGGCACAAGAGGAGCCATAAACCAACACATCAGAACAGGAATGGGAATGGGAATATGGGAATTAAAAATTTTGGCCGCTTGTGGCGTAAGGTGCGGAGGTACACATTTTTCTACAGTTTTTTTAAAAATATATAAGCAAACACCTAGCAATAACCAGTATACTGAGCAACAGTCCGTATGAGAAGAATTCATGCAGCCACTGAGTACTCAGTTCACTAGCAGGATGTTGATGGTACTCGCCACCTCTGTGAACTGCAGTGTCAGAAGAATCTCTGCTGACAACAAAACTCCCTATCAGAAGCATAATGATTAACAGCTGTTAACGAAGGGGACACCAAACTGGATCTTCAACTACCATATAAACAAGAGCACAATGGAACGCCAGTTTGAAAGTGGATTCAGAGGGAAATCATGCTGTTAAATATTACAACGAGTCTTAGTAACAGATGGAACCAGAAAGAAATGAAGCAGGCTAGCGAGAGCAGTTGAAGTGGATAGTGTTTACCTGATGGTTCCATTCAACTTTCAAGCTTCACACAGTTTATTAGAGATTAACCAAGTTAGAAGGTTTAACTCACACCTAAATATTTGTATTAAAAATAGAGAGCATATTAACATTATGATTGCCTTTATACCACAATGAGCTTGAAAGAAATTGCTTAATCTTTAGAATAAAGTTGCAAAAGTACAGAAACAAGATTGGGTGCTTTTTCTGCTCCTATATATTCTGAGTAAAGAGCTCCTATTTTCATGCAAACTCCCTTTCACAGAACTTATTGCTAGCTCTTTTAAACTAAAGGCCATCATTTCAGAATGCTTCAGGTATATTTTACTATGTCAAATACTTGAGACTCAAGACATGTCCATCAAGACATGTCCATGTCCATTATGGTTTAAACCATAATTTCTTGCCAAGCACAATCCAATTTTTAGGCTCAAATTTCTCCATGATTTCTTGTAGAGGAAGGACAGAGAGAGAGAAAAATGCTTTAATTACCGATTTCGTATGCCTGGTGGCAAGTTTCTCTTTCCTATATCTGTTGCCGGATTCATGCAGGCAAACAAGCGAAACTCTGGGTCACGATGTATGGGCTCTACAATAGGATAGAGACAACAACAACTATAGCAAAAACAAATGGGTAACAAGACTACTTTGTAAGTAATTACTCTAAATAAAAATTGCCCCTTAAATGATTCAGCAACCACAAAGAAGGTTCTACCAAGCAAAAATAAACATGCTGCAAACATTTGGAAAAAAGGAGAAAGTGGCTTTGACCCACAAAACTCCACCTAGTCCGGTTTGGTCTTAAATATACGCCTCTTTAAGAAAGATCAGGCAAATCCTTGTCTAATTACTCCATTGCACACAGAATTCAGACCAAGAGGCCTGGAAGCAAATTGGCTCCCAACTTAGATATGCATGTTATTTCCCCATGCCATACTACAATAAAAGTCTGATAATCCACTTTCCCATTGTTCAGAAATTCCAATGATGCAGCATCGGGTTTGCCAGGTGTCAATTCCTGTACTCCATTTATCATACCAAGTTCATAGAGTAATTATATTGCTGAGTAATATAGAAAACATTTACAAATGCTGAAGTATTAGAAGGATAGTGCCCTATCTTCCAGAAAATGTGTCATTCTGGCACCAAAATCCAAAACATGCCAGATTAAGAGTTTTACTGTATTCTGACAATATTTGGAAAACCAGCCTAGAAGTTTTAGCTTTATGAGAAACAAGTTATCAAATATAATAACATCCAATAATTCTTTTACCAGTATCTCCTCGATCTAACAGCACAAGAGAACTCGTATTCCCTTCCAATAGCCCACTGAGACATTCCAGCGTCTCTGCTGAAGCCAAGTTGATCTCATCCAACAAAATCCATTCTCCCTTTTTCACAGCCTGGGCTAAGGTTCCCTAGAAAAAAGGGAAAAGAGCCAAGTGTCATAGAATGGTATGGGCAACATTACTAAACTTCAGTCAAGTAATGTCATTAGTCCAGCAGTGTGATTTATTTTAGAGTCCTCTGACCAGTTGCAAGAATAACCAGATAAACAATCACAATTATATAATGCTGCTAATACCTCAAACACTTACACCTTACCTCCACAAAGGCAAATACCAATGAAGATTCACTCAGCTTCATCTGCTGCTGAGCCTGAGCCAGGCGCAAACCAAGTAATTCCCATTTCTCTTTCAAACAGGCACCTAACAAAACACAAGAGTTTTAAGTGAAATTGCCATTTAAAACCTCAACAGAAGGAAAGAATAGCTTAAGTGTAACCTTCATTCTAATGCAGTTAAATAATATTCAATCCACACTAGTTCCTACTGAAAAATATTGTGATAATCAGCATTACCAATGTAGATAGTTGGGTCATTAAGCATGAATACTGGCCAGGTCTTTAAGGTAAGCATCTATGTACAATTAAGGTCTCTTAGTGGTACATAGATGCACAGTATAGCCAACTCCAACTCCCAACCATCTAAAAAAGAATGCAGTACCATGACAAATCAAGAGATACTGAGACAAGTTCACACTGCACAGTTTTAAAACAAGAAACAACAATGATTAGGGTTATAGCAGCAAATATGAATCACGATGGAACATGATGTTTGGAAAATACAATTGCTTTGGAGAATCCCAGTGTCCATTACAACTCCTCTGATTAAAAATGTCCTTTTCACAGCAGCAGCACCAAAAACTACTTGTGTCAAGCTGGCTCCATCACATTGTAACATTACCCATGAGGGAAAAAAATGCTATGTATTCATCCCTCACCATTTTCTTTGGATTTCAACTCCTTACTGACAGCTGTTTTGTAAACATGTAGCATCAGTTGTAGTAAATCTTGCCAGCGTTTCTGTTTGCAGCACATTTGAACATGACCCAAAAAAGTGGCATTCTGCTTCCTGGAGTACGTCTGAATGAAAAGCTCTTCAAATGCTTCACGCAAGGGTAACATAATTAGTTTTCGATCCATTGGCTTGTATCTGAATAGGAACAAATCCCAGACAGATTGTTAATAGGAAAACATGACAGTATGTACTAAGATTAACTGATGGCAATTATACAGCTACAATGTCCCTCTTTTGCATATTAGATGTTCTTAGGGATAGTTAGGAACGAGCAGCACCAAAGGCGAACCTGGAGCTTGACAAAGCGTTGAATCCCAAACACCAGAATCTTGGTGTCAGCTGGCTACGACACCACAGAGTCAGAGGAATTGTATCTTCCAGCTGCTTTTGTAGCTTGGCCAGTACTCCTGAATATCAACTCAGTATTTTATAATCAATTCCAAAATGTTATCTCTTTCCCCCTCTCCCTCTCATAACAAACATGTTTTATCACTTGCAGTAAAACAAACAACCAGAGTTATACATCATGAAACCAGGCCATTAAGACCAACTTGCCCAAGCTCAATTAGGTGCCTTCCTAAACTAGTCCCATTTGCCTGCATTTGACCAACGACCCTCTAAATGTTTCCTATCCACATACCTGCTGAAATGCACCCATATCCAACACTTCCATATTAGCTGTGTGAAAAACTTGAATAGATTCCCTTTAAATGTTTTCCCTCACAGCACCAATGCCCTCTAGTTTTAGACTCCCCTATCCTAGGAAAATAACTGTGACAATCCACTATATCTAGAGCCCCCTCATGAATTTAGATACCTCCTTTACTCAGAATTATTTCATCATATCTATGAGGATTTCAGCAGCAAAACCACCAAATAAAAGTTAAAACTGCAATATAAAAAAAAACATTACCGGTAGTCCTTTCCAAATTGAATTTGCCACCACAAAACAGTTAAAAGCCATGCCAACAGTTAATAATTCAATTACACTTACCCACAATCCTTACAGCATCCCCCAAACGCAACACTTACCCTCCAAGCAAATCTGCCGTGTCACTCTGTTGGTTCATGTTTACAACCCTCAGCTTGTGGCCTGAAACAATAAACGCAACATAATATAAACACAAGAGATACTGCAGAAGCTGGAAATCTTGAACAACACACATAACATGGTGGGGGAACTCAAAGTCAGGCAGTATCTACGGAGGAGAATTAACGGTCCCTTTCAGTTCTGATGAAAAGAAGGGGGCAGAAGTCACAATAAGGTTAAAGGAAAAGAAAAAGAGTACAAGCTGGCAAATGATAGGTAAGCACGAGGATATCTGCAGATGCTGGAAATTCAAGCAACACACACAAAATACTGGTGGAACGCAGCAGACCAGGCAGCATCTACAGGAAGAAGTATAGTCGACATTTCTGGCCAAGACCCTTCGTCAGGACTAACTGAAAGAAAAGATAGTAAGAGATTTGAAAGTAGGCCTCAGAAAAGGGAAAGAGAGGCACCAGAGGAAGACGACGGGTAGGTGAGAAGAGAAAGAGTGAGAAGGGAACCAAAAACAGACAGAATGAAGAGGCCAAACTGAGGTTACAGGAGCAACACCCATATTATATTTCAAACATGATTGAATAAACATTTCTTTAACTTCTCTTTTTCCATTCCCAATTTTTGCTTTCCAGGATATTAGAAATCTACCACTATAACAAGCTTATTATTCTTACCTCTATGAGCAATTTCTACCCAACTGCTTTCTCAAGTTCCCAATGACTATTGGGTTGGGGTGGGGGGAGGGGGGGAAAGAAGAGGAAGAGTTCTATAATACAGCCTCACCAGTGCCCCTTAGCTTATTACTTTATAGTTCCACCTAAATGTCCTCACTGTACAACCCCCCCAAGAATATCATCTCCAAGCACTACTGTTATGTTGTCCTTAATCAAAAAGGCAACATCCCCTCCTCACTTTCCTGTACCTGTCACATCTGTATCCTGGAGCATGAACTCTTACTACAGAGTAATTCCACAGTTTTACCTTCCACTCGATATTGGCTCAAACATCATAGTCAGAGACTATTCATAAAATGGAGCATCAGGACATCAATCATCTCACAAACTGGCAAACAAACAATCTATGACCTTTCCAGCAAGTAGCTATTACAACAGGGACTTTGATTCCCAAAATTTCAGCAGAGGGGGAAAAAAAATCATTCTTCATGACAAGAAGTGGATTTAACAAGCTGTTGAACCTACCTGTAATTTTGGCAAGGTACTGGACAGTAGATGTTTTACCAGTACCTGTTTCACCGACCAATAAAACAGGTTCCCCTTTGCCAAGGCAAACAGCCAGCTGCTCCAGGAGGAGAGACGAGGGTCTTGTAGCTGAAAAGGTCTGCGTTTGCCTTAAAACACAGCACAAGTATTTCAGTCAGGCAAAATTTAGAACAAGGCAACTGATTAAAAATATCCTTCGTAATACATCAAGTAAGCCAGGTTGTTATGAATCTATCATTCAAGACAAAGCTTTTAATAATATAAGAGGAAAATTTACACTTAATATTTGATAATTTGTACACAAATAAAAGGAGATGGCTGTTTAACAAGAATGACTATTCAGAATGGTCATCTAAATTGGTCATCGGCCACAGTGTCTCATCGTGGTGTCTCGCCCGTTGTGAAGAACTTTGTGCAGTGTCAACCCACAGAAGGCTGCTGGACCAGACAATGCTCCTGGTAGAGTGCTTAGAGGATGTGCAGACCAGCTGGCAGACATTCTCATTGACATCTTCAACATCTCCCTGAGCAGCGCCATCATTCCTACGTGCTTCAAGGCCGCCACCATCGTCCCCGTGCCGAAGAAGTCTTCAGTGTCCTGCCTCAATGACTACCGTCCTGTTGCACTCAGATCCATCATCATGAAGTGTTTCGAGAGGCTCGTCATGAGGTACATCAAGACCCTGCTGCCCCCTCACTAGACCCCTGCAGTTCACGTACTGTCCCAACCGCTCAACAGATGACGCCATTGCCATCACCCTCCACCTGGCCCTAACCCACCTGGACAAAAAAGACTCGTACTTTCAAATGCTGTTCATAGACTTCAGTTCAGCATTCAACACAATCATCCCTCAGAAACTGATTGAAGTGCTGAGCCTACTGGGCCTGAACACCTCCCTCTGCAACTGGATCCCAGACATCCTGACTGGGAGACCCCAGTCAGTCTGGATCAGAGACAGCATCTCCAACACCATCACACTGAGCACGGGGGCCCCCCAGGGGACTGTGTGCTCAGTCCACTGCTGTTCACTCTGCTGACCCATGACTGTGCTGCAACACACAGCTCGAACCACATCATCAAGTTCGCCGATGACACGACCATGGTGGGTCTCATCAGCAAGAACAACGAGTCAGCTTACAGAGAGGAGGTGCAGCAGCTAACGGACTGGTGCAGAGCCAACAACCTGTCTCTGAATGTGAACAAAAGAGATGGTTGTTGACTTCAGGAGGGCACAGAGCGACCACTCTCTGCTGAACATCGACAGTTCCTCGGTAGAGAATGTTAAGAGCACCAAATTTCTTGCGGTTCACCTGGCGGAGAATCTCACCTGGTCCCTCAACACCAGCTCCAGAGCAAAGAAAGCCCAGCAGCATCTCTACTTCCTGCGAAGGCTGAGTAAAGTCCAGCTCCCACCCCCCTATCCTCATCACATTCTACAGGGGTTGTATTGAGAGCATCCTGAGCAGCTGCATCACTGCCTGGTTCGGAAGCTGCACCATCTCGGAACCCAGGACCCGGCAGCGAATAGTGAGGTCAGCTGAGAAGATCATCGGGGTCTTTCTTCCCACCATTAGACATTTACACTACACACTGCATCCAGAATGCAAACAGCATTATGGAGGACCCCACGCACCCCTCATACAAACTCTTCTCCCTCCTGCTATCTGGGAAAAGGCACCGAAGCATTCAGGTTCTCACAACCAGACTATGTAAATTTCTTTCCCCCAAGCCATTAGACTCCTCAATACCCAGAACCTGGACTGACACCAACTTACTGCCCTCTACTCTGCCTATTGTCTTGCTTATTATTTATTGTAATGTCTGCACTGTTTTGTGCACTTTATGCAGTCTTGGGTAGATCTGTAGTCTAGTGTAGTTTTTTTCTGTGTTGTTTTTACATAGTTCAGTGCAGTTTTTGTACTGTGTCATGCAGCACCATAGTCCTGAAAAACACCTCATTTTACTGTGTATTGTACCAGTAGTTATGGTCGAAATGACAATATAAAGTGACTTGACTTAACTTGAAAATAAAAATAGGAAGTGCTGGAAATATGCAGGTCAGATTAAGTCTGTAGCAAGTGACAGAGAATTAATATTTCAGGTGAAAGACTTATGATCAGATCGGTCATGACTGATAAGAATTAAAGCAGCTGTTCACAGAACTGTAAATCCAAGTAAAGCAAAAAAAAGGTAGTTGATTAGCATTTGAAAGACACTACACATAAACAAATCATTGCTACTCCTCCAAAAACAATTCCAACACCTTAATGGTTTGCTACTCTATAACTGCTCCTTGGCCCTGGAGTCCTCTGGTAGACTTTAAGATAATAATACTGCATGTCTTGGTGGAGAGAAAATACTCAAGTCAGGCAGCAATTTTGTGGAGGGGAAAAACATTAATGTTTCAGTTCAATAACTCATTAGAGCCAATTAAATTCTCTTGGCTGATTTGCAGCACTTTTTTGAAATTTCAGATATCCAATTTTTTTTGCTTTCAGAAATATCCAGATATCAGGAGAAACTTTTTTTGGGAAAGGATACAATACGATCTTATAATGTTCATCTAAATAGCTCATTTTCAGAAAGTATGAAACAATTTATAATCAAGTTAGCAAACAAATTGTTTACTTTCAGTAGGACAGTTGAAATTGCCTTAAATGAAATTGACACAGCTTAACAACTTTAACCTAGTGCAATGCTCAAAGGTGCTTCACAAGAGTATCATCAAACAGATTTGATACTGACAGGTTTTAGAGAAAGGTCATAAGGATGGACACCAGAAGTTCTGAGGAAGGGAAGTGCAAATCTCAACATCATGAAAGCCAAAAAGAAAACTTTTATCAATAGTAAACTAAAAAGAAAAAAAAAGAATCGGGAATACACAAAATGGTTGAATTGGAGATGAAGGCTGGCTGAAGAAACAACAAAATGGGGAAAGGTTAATGATTTTAAAACAAGGAGACATTTAGTTTAAACAAGTCAATGCTAGAATAAAAGCTAATTATGGTTAGTGAATGGAATGATATTGGTTGTATGGGATATGGTACAAGTAGAGGATTGGACAAAGTGGTGAAAGGAAGTAATGTCTGACTAATTCTTTTTAGTTTTAGTTGTGGAAATACTGTACACCATATATGTCAAACTCAAGGCCCGCGGGCCAAATCCTAGTAATATCTAATTACTATTACTATAATATCTAATTACTATTAAAGCTGGCCCCAGTAATCGAAGCGCCTATGGCATATGATATGGCTAATGCTGAGTTTATTCAGGTACTAGGTTTTCAGGGTTTTTAGTGTTTATTCGGCAGTCTTGCTCGGCAGTCTTCTTCATAAGAAATGGAATTTGTAAAGTGAAACACTTTGCAGTTATAGCAGAGACTGAGACACATGAGAGCAGGCTGAAAAAACGGAGGCAACGAAAGCTGCGTTCGCACGCGTCCGACTGATCCGGCCCGCATGAAGCTACATTTTGCTCAATCCGGCCCGTGACCTAAAATGAGTTTGACACCCCTGCACAGAAAGCATTTGATAAAGTGCTACACAGGTTACTGCAGAAATTACAGCTTGTTATAGGTGGCAATAGTGATATGCTAACTAAAATCAAACAACAGGCAAAAATTTTTCTCCCTTTGGTTGGCAAGATGTGATAAATAGTGCAACACACAGTGCTTGATCCTCTGCTTTTTATGACTACATAAATAATTTGTTTGGAGGCATCAAGGTTATAGTTTCTGCATTTTGCTCATGGCACAAGCCATGAGTGAATCATCATGAGAAAAGTAAGAGGCTACAAATGGCTGCTACTGGCTAATGGAAAATAAAGTCAGAAAATGTGAAACTATCCTTTGTGCAGGGAGAAAAAGTATATTACCAAAATGGTGAAAGATTGTAGATGCATCATAATTCAGTGAAGACAAGTGTGCAGTTACTGCAAGAAACAAGGAATACGAAGAATGCTGTTGTTTTCTGCTTTAGAGACTGAGAGTGTGGAGGCTAGGCTAAATCCTCCGGAATTTTGAAGAGTGAGTGGGACTTCATTGAAACAGATGCTCCCCAAGGGTTATTAAACTCTTTGGCAGAGGATAGTGTAAGCAGAATGCTCAAATAGTTTCAAGGTAGATGCATAAGAATTCTTGATAATGGGTAAATGGTTACTCCAGTCAGACAGGAATGTTGAGATTAGATCAGCTGTGATTTATTCAATGGTTGTCACAAGTGATCTACTGTTGCTCTGAATTCTTACATTTGGACTGAGTGTATAATAAGTTAATCAGGAGAGCATTGAAGCGTTCAGTCTATAAAACGACCTGAACATGGGTTTTAGCTAATAAACTGAGTTGGGTTATGCATGAATACTTTTAGGGTTAGAATTAAGTCTGTGATGAAGGAGGATGGTTAAAAACTTCCCAGTGTTCAATAGGGAGAGGTTAAAAATGCAAATGGCCAGGGAGAGGAACAAGCTTTATAGCAGGTAATTTAAACAAAAATGAAGGCCTTCCCAATCTTCATTATAATTTTCTTCTGTGAAGTCCAACAAAGCATGATCTAAGAAAGTAAAGCTTTCCAGCCTACTCTCTGCTGCTAAGTAGCCCATTAATTTCTGCTCTTCTGCTGAAACCTTCCTTTCAGAAGCTAAAATATAGAAAATACTGCTGTGCTTAAGAACAGACCCTCAAGTCGTAAAAGTCAAACACACCCAGCAAGTACGTGGCGCTCAAAGTTTTCTTTTTACGCTAGTAAATACTCCATTTTCTTCCCATGCTTTAAAGTGCAAGTTAATTAAATTTTGTAATTACCCTCGGTATTAGTTGAATGGCCTAAGAACCAAAGGAGATTTGATCGGCTGACAAAAGAGAATAGGTTACAGGAACATATTTGTAGAAGGGAGAGAAAAGGGACTTGGAATGGTTAATGGTCTATCTCCACCCTAACAATTAAACAAAATATAGGAACATGTAGTTCCCAACATTTGAAAAATCAACATTACACTTATCCCTAATTCTTATTTTACTGAAAGAGATTAAATGAGCAAGTTAATAAACAGCCACACTTAAAATTTAATGATTACAGTTTAAACCATGGTGAAATCTAGAAAGCAATTGCCAGAATATTTATTATTACATTACTCTATTAGGTTGCTGCAAAGCAATGATAAAAAGAAGAAATGCCGAGAAACAGGTCCAGCAGCATCCATAGAAAGAGGAAAAAGTTAATATTTCAGTTTGAAGACCTTTTGCCAGAACTGGTTCAACCCAAAGACATTTATTCACTGGAGTTGCAATCAGCTTATAATCACTTCTGCTGCAATTGCCAAAAGTGATGTTTAAATTTTTGCAACACTTACAACTGTAACTGGATGATATCGCTACTTTTTCGAGGAAGAACAGCCCGGCCCACAGTCACTGCAGCCTCATTCAGCTCAACGGCAGGTTTATATAACTGACAGAAGTATTGTGCCTATAAACAAATAATAAATTATTACCAAGACGAAGGGTTTAAGTGCTGCACTTCCATAACGACAAAGTACAAGGATGAGGAAACCCAAATATCTTACATTGTTTTATACAATAAAATTATAATTTGGCAAAAACATTGTTTAGTTAAGACGCAGCTTTACATGCATTTGAGACATATTGAGTGGGCAATAATTTCCAGTTTATATTATATTGGAGGATTATAAACCATTTTTTTGTTATTCAAAAAATTGCAACTGAATTCAGTTCTGTCTAGCCAATTATTTGCCTCATGAGTTCTATAGAAAATAATCTGTGGGTATATCCAAAGTAATCAAATGCACAAATGGTGGCAAATGACATCAATCTTCATTTGTTGAAGAATATCCTTTCATCTTACAGCACTGACACAGCAGATAGTACCAGTTACAGTAAGGAATAGTAAGATTCAAAGCAAACTAGTACCAAATAGAACCCATAAGAACTCATTGAGAATATTGTTTCCAATACAAAATGACGAAAGATCCATATTCACCAAGTGTAGTCCTATGCTCAGAAATATTCTGTAAATTTGCATTTTGTAAGCATTACTCAAATCAAAATCAACCCCAATCTCAAGGATGAATTTTTAACCAAAAAACTAATTACCACTTAAATATATAAATGATGTAATACAGAATTAACATTGCACTACAGACATTAATGCACTATGTGAAGGATTAGAAAGAAAGCTAAACAAGAAAACATTACCTTTTCTTTTGAAATATTTAGTTTGCTTCCAATGATTTCAGCCATTTTCTGCCTGCTCTTATGCTTAGATATCATGGCTGTGAAACAATCAAGTGCCTGTAAAATAAAAAGCAACCACTTAAGGATATTTTTCTAAATTCACGAAACTCAACCCATGTTCCTTCATTGTTGTAAGCTAATCAGCCTGACATTTCCATTATTTGCTCATGGGATTACCATGCAATTCCCAATTTTCTACTAGTCATTCCCAGATTTTTTTTGTTATGCAGTCCCAGTTTCAATGTTTTCTTGGGAGATTAACTCCCATCTGACCACCAAATCCCCAAGTCAACTCAGGCTAGTGAGCCTCTGCCTGCACGTTCACTGGCTGTCAAAAATCTATTTAAATAACCAGCAGCATTACAGAATATTATCAAAATAAAACTTGCAAACAAAATTGCTCCCCCAAAAACTCCCTCTCTGTAACTTATGAAGATGTGATTAAAAAGGAAAAGGTAAATGCCATGAAACTGACAAAGATAAAACACAAAAAAAAAATCAACAAGCATGTTAACTGGCAAAGTGTTGCAAGAAAGATGAAGGGCCAAAGATAAGAATCAGGAACCATAAAAATGCGAGGTCTAGTCATCGTTTAGAGAAAAGTGAACATTTGTATATTCCTTTCTAAAAGTTCATTTTTTGGTTCCTTTCACAAAGTTGTATCTTGCAAATTTCTCTCCCCCTTACCTCCTGGAAGATGCAGAGGGCAGTAGAAGATGATGTCCCATCAAAATTAGGAATTATTCTCTCACACCATTTCAGCAAATCTCTGTATAAATTTTTTTTTTAAAAATGCAATGTCACACAAATGGTAAAAGTCATTGAAATAGTATCATAAGCATTAAATATTGTGATGTCTTATTTTATACAAGTTAAGCATCCAGAGAAGTGATGTGAGGATGCAGATATCTTATGATATATTCAAAATATTCTCAAAGTAATCAATAAATTATAATGCATCATACAGTTAGTCCTTTTGTACCCAATCTTCAAGGCTCCAAGTTCTACACAAAGCCAAATGATTTAGTACTATGTCTAGTTTAAATACCTGCAGTTGGCATTACTAATTCAGGTTATCAAAGATTCAAGCAACAGGAAACTTCACACTGATCAAAACATTTTGCCCACTAGCCCATTCCAACAATATTAATAAATAAGTGAAATGAAGAAAAATAAAAAAATATTAATTCAAAATGCATTCTCATAGGATGACAGATGTACTACTAATTAGGATTTGAATAACAGCTTCTACTGAAACATTTGTAGAACTATCACACAGTGAACCATGAATGACTAGATAGCTCAAGAGAAACAATGGACCAAGCAGCCTCCACTTCCGCACAAATCACCACCCACAACTCTCTCTCCCATCAACCTCCTCTCCTTACCTATGCCAAAAGAGAAAAAAAGAATAATCTTCAGTCACTCAAGAAACCAGGTGAAATGGTTAGTTGAAACTGACCTTCAAGTAATTTGTGGAAAATATTACAAAGGGTGAAGGCAGATATTAGCATGAACCAAAGACAAACTGAAGGAAGTGACAAAATCTTTGTCGAAAATAATGTAGAATAATTCAACTCTAGTCACTTCCTTAAAGAATAATTCTACAAAACTGACAGCATACAATTTAGGAAAATAAAAACTGTACTTTGTACAAGAGTAATCCCTTATCAAAAATACTTCATAGCTCAAAATAAACTCCAGGGCAATTTAAATCCATGGACTATAATAACATTATATATGTAATAGTTACCCCGAGTTGGTTTTAAACACATTCTTGAATCACCTGCCCAACAATTACACAGAAATACACTGATGTTTGGATTTTATATGTGAATTGACCCAAACTTTGTTCAGCATTAGACATCCCTTTGCAAGTAGGAATAGTAAATAGTTGCATCTCTAAAGGGGTTACGATTAGTCTCAAAACAATGGCACATTAAGAATTCTGGCATGTGGCAATGCAAATATTGTCCTCTAAGAACAGAGCATCAAGGCTCTTCTATTGTTTTTAAATAGTTGCAAACCTTAAAGATAATCCCCTTCCTTCAAGGCACAAGTCTTTTTCTTCAACTTTTGCTTCACAATCATCCAAATCCATATTTTCATGATTTCCAGCTGGCTTGATTTGTAATTCTTGATGCTTCTTGCCAGTTAGTTGGCAGTATATGTCCAAAAGCCGGTCAATCACAATTTCTAGGCTTGAATATCGGTTTACTAACACCTACAAAATGAAAGAGTCAATATATTTGATATTTTCATTACCTGATATCTAGCAGAACGATCTTGCATTAGAATGGTTAAGACACTATCTCAGCTATGTACATTCCACATCAGCTGCAGCCAGTGCTCAAGCAACAGTTATGCATTCTGTAACATGCACAGTAGACTTAAGAACAACACACTAAATTTTAAACAGGAAGAAAGACTATTCATCATGATGTCTCAGATTAAGAAGGCATTGCTCAAGCCATTTGTATAGGCGGAGGTTGAAATTGTCAATTAATTTAAGACACCAACTTCAAAAATACATGAACTGAAGGAACACACATCTGATATTTCATACAACACAAAAACTTAGATGAAGGAAAACGAGTATGCATTAAATTGAAAGATACAATGAGTGGAAACAAGAACTAGCTGTTCAAAATGTTGTTTCCTGAAAATGAGGGTGCAAATAGTCGTTAAGCCAGATGATATACATCAATATCCAGATGGAAAAGAAACAATAAAATTGATATACAAATCAAAATCATGCAGCAAGCAACTGGCAAGAAGCATGAAGAATTACAAATCAAGTTGGCTGGAAAATCATGAAAATATGGACTTAGAGAAATTGTGAACGACTGCAAGGAAGAAGCAAAGTGCAGAGCAGAAACAGTCAATATGATATAAAGTGGGTGATTCAGAAAGACAGTTTTCCTCAGGTCAGGAATCAGTCAAGAGATCATTAATTCTGAAGTGTCAACAAAACAGGAAAAGATTTTTTTAAATTGGCTATGCACAAAGAATAAACTTCAGCACGAGCAAGAATTTCACCTTAAACAAAGATTAAAGAAAGCATAGCAGGAGAACAAAAGGAGGTGGACAATGAGAATCGTAGCATCTTTGCCTTTAGTAAACAACAGACACACCAAGGTGAGTGTTTCCTGTACAGTACATACAGATTAAAAACATTCAGAAATGCTCTTGGACAGGAACATTTTAAGGAAAATTTTAGAGGGATATGGGCCAAACTTATGCAAATGAGACTAGCTTAGATTGGCATTTTGGATTGCATGCACCAGCTGGACCGAAGGGCACGTTTCCATGTGGAAAGACTAATAGGAGCATTAGACTACTCAGCCAGTCTGATCATGGCTGATATGACTAGGCCCTCAACTCCTTGTCCCTATCAACCCACAGAAGCCTTTAAATCCCCTGCTCATCAGGTATTTACCCATAGTTGACAGGAATATTCAAAGATTCTGATTCCAACATCCTTTGAGGAAGACACTCAGGACCCTCAGAACAAACCACACATCATTTTTAATGAACAACCTCTTACTTTTAAGCAATGATTCCTAGTTCTAGATTCCCTTCATGAGGAAACATCTGCTCTTCATCCACCCTCCCAACTGCCCTCAAAAATCAAGGTATTTCAAACATTTTCAAATTCCAGCAGATACAATATTGGCCTGTACAATCTTTCCTGTTGACAATCTATCCATTCTAGGTATCAAGTTAGAAAATTTTATGCAAACTATGTCCAACACTAAAATCCTTTATTAAAGACATGCTATTCCAAAAGTCTCACCCAAGTCCTATTCAGTGAAGTATAATCTCTCTACTCTTAGTCCCCAGCAATAAACATTGTTAATTTTTCAAAGTACTTCCTACATCTATATGAGTCTCACAAAAATCACACACTTCAACATCTTGGCCCCTCTCTCACTTTCCTTCATCTGGGCCCTTGTATTTTATTAAGCATTGTGTGCCCTTCCTGTTTTACATGTATTTTTCTTGGAGAGTCCTGAAGTTAAACCTCAACCTCAGCTTGAAAGCTGCCTATACAAATGATTTGAACAAAGGCCTTTTAAACTCAGTCCATAATTAGAACTATCTTTGTTCCTGTTGGAATTAGTATGTTTTATTTAAATCTCTTCACAGCTTATTTTCTTTAAATACTTTTATCCCATCAGTAAAGTTAGCAACCATAACTTCAGTACATATAATCAAAGTCAAACTGTTAAGAAGTTGAGACTCCAGCACCAAACCCTGTGGCATAGAAAAACACCCATTTATCCCTACTGTTTCCTATTCAAACCAATGCTATACCGTGAGCTATTTTCTGCTCCACCTCAAATGTATGCCAGAAAATAATTATCAAAAGCTACCTAAAATCTAAAGTTCAAAGTAAATTAATTATCAAAGTTTATTTACGTCACCATATACAGTGGATTCTAGTTAACTGGGAAACATCGGGACCAGTACATTTTGGCCAATTAAGCATCTACCCCAATTAGCCAAAGTGTCATGGAAATGGTTAAAAAGGTTTTTTAAAAAAAGACAAACCACTGTCTGAGTAACGAATTACGTATTCAAATGAAATATAGAACAAATTAGAACTCTACCAATACTATTGCAATACCATAAAACTGTATTAGTTCCTAATACTTATCGATGGAGGAATTCATCTGTGTTGCATTCTTTTCAAATTAACAAAATCAGCACAGACACCTAATAGATGGACTACCTTGTTACAATGCCGTTGAGTACTGCATTCTCTAAATCTTCATTTTCATTGTAGCATTCAAGATTGTCTATATTTTCAAATTCCTTGTAGGTCCTAACTTGTTAAAATAGTGAAATCATTTAATTTCACTATCAGTTGTTTCGGGCATCTCTAAGCCTGAATGCTTATTTCTTACCAACTGTCATAACAAAAATTGCTACTTTTTGCACACAAACGCATTAATTGAAGCTATTTAAAGTCGGTTTGCTCACAAGCATGTGACTGACACTAGTTAGAAACTGTTCAGCAACCAATTAGGTGGCCTAATTTCCCAAATAAAGTGAATCCCAGCTATTTTCTCAATTAGATTTTGTTCTTTAAGATTTGTCCCAAATAAGTGGATGCCCTGATTAAACCAAGGCCCAATTAATCAGAATCCCTGTACTACCCTGAAATGTAATTCCTTGCAAGCATTCACAGTAGAACACAGAAATATAAAAGAATCAGTGAAAAATCATACGCAAAGACTGACAAGCAACCAATACGCAAAAGACGACAAGCCGTGAAAAGAAAATAAACAATAATAAGTAAAGATAAATAATACTGAAGACAGGAGCAGTAGGGTGGTTGAAAGTGAATCCATAGGCTGTGTTTAGTGATCTAGTCAGTGTTGAGATGAGTGAAGCTATTCATACTAGTTCAGGAGCCTGATGGTTGAAGGAGAATAACTATTCCTGAACCTGGTGGTGTGGGACCCAAGATTCCTGTACCTCCTTCCCGATGGTAGAAGTGCAAAGAGCATAGTCTGGATGGTGCAGGTCCTTGTTGATGGAGGCTGCTTTCTTGTGGCAGCGCTCCTTGTAGATGCGCTCGATGGTGGGGAGGACTTTTCCTATGATGGACTGGACTACCATGCTGTAAATACTACATATCTCCGTCATTAACAGCACTTGCTCTTTCTTCAGGCAATTCCAACAAATTGGTCAGCTTTTTAAAGATCCCAAGATAAAGTCTCAAAGACTTATAAGGCTGGCAAGTTTCATACCTTCAAACATCTGCTAACTACCACTGGCCTGCTGATTACAGTAATTAGAAGTCTGACAAGAATGCATGCCATCTCATTTGTGTATCATGGTAATCACAGACATACTGCAAACATGCAAGAGTACTCAAGGATCCATTTGAGAATTATATTTGACATGGCTTTTTTGACCACTTTGTGAAATTACTTTGAAGATCTATTATCTGCTCCAGTTATATCAGAACATTCTTTCTGAAACGAGACGAAAGCTGCAATGGAATCAAATTAGTAAACCAAAGAAAGTTAACAAAGTATAATAAACCCACCTCTTTTAATTCTGCTCTGTTCATATTATCCAATTTGATTTTAGTCCATAGTTTGTCCAACAAAGTTGCATGAGTGTTTTGTTGTCTATACCAACCCACATTGCTACTGAACACCCTAAAAGGAGAACAAACGGAAAAATGTAGGTACTGAAAGACAAATAGTTCAAGTTTCCACAATTTTGTTTATTCACACATATTGATGGATAGATTTTAAACAAGCACATCCAAAGTATTTATGAAATTGCTAAAATTCTGCTAGAATATTTTGAGAGCTTACTGCAAATAATGGATACTAGACAGCTCCCCTCCTCACCCACATCCCCCTGCCCCAAAACTCAAAAGCCATAGAACACTCTCATCATACTTCTTGGTGAGATTCAAACAATGAAAGAATACATTTATCAAGTCATCTTGCAAAAAGTTTGAATTCAAGCCTTCCTAATGGCAGTGAGGAAGATGTTAAAACATATTTAAGGCAACAAAGATACTGCTTAAAACTAGCAGAGTTCCAACACCCTCTGCTTGATTCTGTCCTCTGGTACAGTTTGCATTTTCTCCCAGTGACCCCATGGTGCGATCTTGTTTCCTATCACATTCCAAAGTTGTGCCGATTGTTTTGTTGGTTACTTTAAGCAGTGGGCAAGAGAAACAGTGATTGTTAATGAGCATGCAAGACCACAGATTATAGGGAAATAGAAAACATAGAAACATAGAAAACCTACAGCACAATGCAGGACCTTTGGCCCACAAAGCTGTGCCCAACATGTCCCTACCTTAGAACTACCTAGGTTTTACCTATAGCCCTCTATTTTTCTAAGGTCCATGTAGCCATCCAGGAATCTCTTAAAAGACCCTATTGTTTCTGCCTCCACTAGCGCCGCCGGCAGCCCATTCCACGCACTCACCACTTTCTGCATAAAAAACCTACCCGTGACATCTCCTCTGTACCTACTTCCAAGCACCATAAAACTATGCCCTCTCGTGCCAGCCACTTCAGCCCTGGGGAAAAGCCTCTGACTATCCACTGATCCACTAAGCCTCTGATCAATGCCTCTCATTATCTTGTACACCTCTATCAGGGCACCTCTCATCCTCCGTCACTCCAAGGAGAAAAGGTCAAGTTCACTCAACCTATTCTCATAAGGCATGCTCCCCAATCCAGGCAACATCCTTGTAAGCCTCCTCTGCACCCTTTCTATGGTTTCCACGTCCTTCCTGTAGGCGACCAGAATTGAGCACAGTACTCCAAGTGGCGACTGACCAGGGTCCTATATAGTTGCAACATTACCTCTCGGCTCTTAAACTCAATCCCACAATTGATGCAAAGACCAATGCACCGTATGCCTTCTTAACCACAGAGTCAACCTGCATAGCAGCTTTGAGTGTCCTATTGACTCAGACCCCAAATTCCCTTTGATTCTCCACGCTGACAAGAGTCTTACCATTAATGGAAATAGGATTACTCAGAACTGGCAGAGCTTTTACTGACCAATTAGCCTCTTACATCTAAGGAAACGTGGAAATATGAGACTAAAATATTAAATAAAAAGCAATTCTGGGAACAACTGCTTAATAATTTAAGTATGGAGAAGGAGCATTAACAAAAATATATAAATATAAACCTTCCCAATTATTATGCAAAAAAGTATGAACAATTTTATTTTAACTCTCAGACATAGTACTCATAAGAATGTATGGTTGGCTGCTACTAATTATATGGGAGTAACTTTTCAATTTAGTGCCTGGAAATAATCTAATTGGTTCTCTCCTCAGGTTTATTTACATTTTCCCCTAGTGACCATATGGTGCATTCCTATTTCCTACCACATTCCAAAGTTGTGCTTGTTGTTTTGTTAACTGGTTATTTTAAGCAGTGGGCAGAAGAAAGTTGATCTCCTCCAGAAACTGAGGTGCCACAGCAGCTTAACGGTTAGCCCAATGCTATTACATCTCGGTGCGAGGGAGTTCAAAGTTCAATTCCAGCGTCCTCTGTAAGGATTTTGTATGTCCTCCCAGTGGAAAGCGTGGATTTCCACCAGGTGATCCGGTTTCCTCCCACAATCAAAAGGCATAACTGGTTAGTAGGTTAATTGGTCACTATAATTTGTCTCATCGATTGGCTAGGGTTAACACAGGAGCTGCTGTGGTTTGCTAGGCAGCGAGGCTCAAAAGGGCCGGAATGGCTTATTCCACACTGTATCTCTAAATAAACTACACTGGTATTGCAGGCAGCTGAACAGTTCTCATTTTGTGGAACACTGAGCAACAATTAAAAAAAACAGGAAAATTTCCTCCAATAATCAGAACCAATGTCCTGCAAAAGAAAGATGATCAAGTCTAAAATACATATTATACTGGTTTTGATGCCTGACCTTCTTGTTGCAAAAAACTGAAAACCAGGAGCTGCTTTTATACAATCACCATGTCCAGGAATTAAAAGCTCTCCTGTCTCCAGCAAAGGTATCAGCACAGATATCTGCAATGTCGAAAGAATTAAATATAGTCAGTAATATACCCATAAATGAACAGCTAAATAATAACCAGTTACATCATTTCAATTAATTTTTATATAAATGTTTTTATTATGATGAAAAGCGTACAGAGGAAGTTATAACATTTAGTTGCATCTGTTGGCAAGCTTGAAGGACCGCAGTAGCTACAAAGCAATTCACCCAAACCCCATAAACACCCAAAGGACAAAAGAATGTCAGTGTAAAAACCTAATTTAGTAAAGACCCACTTATTACTGGAACCAAAACTTCATCCTAAGAGGCATAATATTGAAGTAATACTTACAACATCTAAAGGTGCATAGTCAATGTCTTCCAAGAGAATCCAATATCCATTCATCACAGCTTGAGTCAGTGATCCAGGCTGCCAAACAAACTCCCCTGGAACATCAGCACAGCGATACATTCCTAGTAACATCTGAAATAGAAGTAGCAGTTTGAAACATAACTAATTCAATTAGTCATTAAAACATGCAATTTTATATCTCTGGGAACAGTCATTAAATGTACTAAGTGTTTTCAAATCTACCAGTTATACACACCCATTTTTCTGCATCTTCAACAAGCCACTTTGAAATAATTGATCTACATTTGATATCCATAGGCCAAAGATACAAAAGAGGAAGCATAGACCTGGCTTCCACAAGCACAACTAAAAAGCAAAAGCCAGTAAGAGAGAAAGGCATATTATCAGTAAAAATTATTGTTGCGCTGAGCTCCATTTACACAAGGGCAGTGAAGATGTGAGACAGAATTTTACGTAGGTCAAGTTTACAATTGCTAATAATCTAGTGACTGTTATAGTCTTCTGCTGAATTACAACACAAGATTCAACTCATGATTTACCCTTCAGAACCAAGTAGAAGTTAAAAACCTTAACAATTGACTAATTGTAGACTTTAAGGGGACCAGGCCAAGATCAACAAAGCTAGAACAAGAAAGAAAACATCAACATTGACTTTGCACAAAAACAGACATACCTTACTATCAGTCTGGTCTCCAAGCTGAACTTTCAAGAAGTCAGGAGCCTTCTGTCGGCCCGTTACTGCTGCTAAATATTCTACTAAAGCAGTTTTACCACAGCCAATTGGTCCTTCCAGCAACACAGCATTCTGGGACAGGACTGCCATAGCCAGGTTCTGTAGATAGCCATAGGTTGAAGCCACTAACACAAGAGACCTATGGATGCACTGGAGAGGAGAGGGGAAAAACAAAATGTTGCTTGTAAGATGTTGAGCTACAAAGGGATTAGAAAGATATTCTGTTGCATCAAGGACTGACAGTGCGATCTGCAGAAAACCAAGAGGTCAATAGTTAGCTGCATGATATTAACTAACAAGAACATTTATTCGGTAATTTAATAACTATAAAATATTCATCCAACTCAAGTCCAAGCACTTGCAGATAGGTGGATATGAGTCAGCCACATTAATTTGCATACAACCAGGTCAAGTCACTTATTATTCACAAAGAAGTCATTACAAAATCTGCAGGTTCTTCCTAGAACCCGAAAAGTTTGCAAGTCAGAAATGTTCAAAGACAGCAAAGGGCAACAAATCCCTACTGCTCATTTGTGCATACAGGCTATATACATGCCAGGAGTTTATAAGCTGGGGGATAACCTATATACAGCTGATATTTCCATCAAGACTGACTAAGTCAAAGGTGAGATAGTTGAAGAATGCTCGACAGAGAGAAGATGAGTACGTAGGGTGTTTAAATTCAGACAGTAGAGGAAAATACAGCAAGTCTAGAACTGGTGTACACAAATGCTCAGAGCATCAAGAAATAAGATCAATTTGGTATAAAGGAACAAATGGCTTAATAATTACTATGTGATAACATCTACCGCAGTGTTAGACAGAACACAAGTCAGATTAACTGGGACAATTTTAGTGCTTAAATCACCATCTGAAGAGCATAATTAAGGCAAAACAAATAAAAATAGCCCCTTCAACATGATACCAAAATACCAAGGAACTAGACTAAATGAGAAAACATAAGACAATAGAAAAGGAGTTTACAAAACCAGAAGGCTTAACTTTGAATCTTATTCATCTGTTAGTCATTGTACGCTTCAGGTTTGGTGATAAAATGTATGTTAACTACAAATCTGAAGGATTCCTTTTTAAGATTGTAGTGCTGATTGCCACAAATATTCATTAATTTTCTTGACATTTCTTACAATCCTGGTAATTTAACACCAAAATAAACTCTCTCAATGTATTTCACATTCATAAAACTATAAATAAATAACAAATTCAACATACTACTTGGCCTTTTTGGGCGGGCTGGTTCCGTGGTACTACAACTCCACATACTGCAACAACATTCTCAGACAGATCTCCAGACAGTATTTGTCCCTGGGTATATTTTTGTTGTTTCTCTTTCTGCCACAAACCAGTCTTTACATTTGCCAGAACCAACGCCTTCTCAACATTAAACAACAGTTCATCTTCCAATAGCCTGTGAAACAAAGATGCAAAAAAAAAATCACTCATTTTATATTATCAGTAGGCTGCTCATCATAAATTGGGGTAAACCATCAACACATGTAAAGCCTTGACAAAAAATACCTTGACAAAATTCATGTGCAGAACTAAACCATCCAACCAAGTCAAATTTGTAAATTTCTATTTTTTTTTAAATTGATATTCATTTTGCTAAAGCACAAATTAAACAGGAAAAACAAATTATAATTGTCCAATGTATAATGAAGGAACTTCCAGTTTAAGTACAGCATTGTAGCTTTCTCCATAACTGTCCATTACAATTGACATCTACTGGCTCCCCTCACACTTTCCCAAAAACCAAAGTAAATGATCAATTGGAGTTTACACATCAGCATCAACATTTTCAGGAAAACAGAACAGTAAACTTCAGCAAGTTATTGCACTAGTGATTTTAAATGCTTTAGTTTTAATATTCTTCACTGACCAAAGGCATTGCCCCATGTACCTTAGTTTAATATCAATATTAAACATCCCCTCTTCCTCACTTGAACAAGCAAACTGCATCAAATATCAAGAAATGAGAGATTAGCATCACTAGGAGAGTTGCGCACTTGTTCAAAGAGTAGGTACCAATGACCCGAACCTTTGCTTTCAAGACAACACACAAATTTTATTAAATATAGCATTATAGATAAACAACTTTTGCTGATCACCAACGCTGTTAAATATAGTTGTCTAAATTAAACTGAATTGGATGACTGCATTTTTTGTCCAAAACCTCAAATCACTCAACTAAAATGACATATTTCTGTCACTTATAAAGATCAAAACTTCTAGAGACTGCCAAAAACTTTTCACTGATATTTGCACAAATTCCAGTTATCTTTCAAAGATAACATAGCAGTCATCTGCAACATACATAGCTTTTTACTTTACCTTAGTCATTAACAGTTGACATTTCAGGTTAAAACATTTCATCAGGACTGGGGAGTCCTGATGAAGGGTTCTCAGCCCAAAATGTCAACTGCTTATTCCTTTCTAAAGATGCTGCCTGAGCGGCTGATTTACTCCAGCATTTTGTATGTGTATTTCTCATTTGTATATCTTATGGCATAAAGAACACAAATGTAGCAATGCTCAACAATTATAAAAGTTACAAGCAACAGATTTACAACTTCACTCAAAAAAGTAAACACACATAAAATAAGCATGTTCAAAAATAAGCTTTTGAATGACGTCTGCCAAAAATTAAGTATTTAAGTTTGTAAAAGAATGGAGTTTGTGCAAACATTTGAAAGCCATTCAGCAGTTAAATAAAACCATCCTCAAATAAAAAAAATGTAAGAAAAAAACAAAAACATGAAAAGAAAATTGAAAATGCTGAAATACTGCGATGAAAGGTCGTGGTCCCGATACATTAACTGCTTCTTTCTCCAGAGATGCAGCCTGACCTGTGGAGTTTTTCCAGCTTCCCCATCATCTTTTGATTTAACAGTGAAGAGATTAACTTACTGTAGCCTAAAATTTGTCAGTTCTTCTGTAGTGAGAATTTTCTTGAAGAAGTGGTTCTTTTGTTCATCACTCATATTTGTTACAACTGCAAGACATCTAGCTGTGTACCTGAAAGATGAGGAAGCAAAACATAGGTCATACAAGCCAGAGAGATCAGATTGTCTTGGCAAAACAGAAAATAATTTAGTTTCAAATATGTTCCCCTCCTTTTCTCTGTAAACCTCCTCTGTAGCTCAATCAAAATTTCAGATGGCTGCTCTTGATGAGAGAACCAGAAAGAATTTTAGTTTAGAAGGTTACCATTAATCAAAAAAAAAAAAGAGCAAGCGTAGAAACTAGTAAATTATATTGTTTTGGCAGGTCTTGAAGTACTTTGGGATGTTTATGTCAAGGATGTTAAACAAGTGCATCACCTCTTATACAATAAAGGACTGTGCTAGGAAATAGCCACCTTTCCAAATAAAACCATCCACTATTTTTGCAACACACACAATATGCTGGCACTCAGAAGGCCAGGCAACAGCTATGGAAAAAATTACAGTCAACATTTCAGGCTGAGACCCTCCGGCAGGACTGGAGAAAAAAAGATGAGGAGAAGATTTTAAAAGGAGGGGGAAGGGGAGGGAGAAGCACAAGGTGATAGGTGAAACCTGGAGGGAGAGAGGTGAAGTAAGGAGCTGGGAAGTTGATTGCGATACACAGGTCTGGAGAAGGGGGTGGGGGGGGGGGGTCCAACAGGAGAGAACAGAAGGCCATGGAATAAAAGGGGGTAGGAGCACCAGAGGGAGATGATGGCCACCCATTTTAATTCCACTTCCCATTCGGATATGTCACTCTATGGCCTTCTCTACTGTCACGATAAGGCCACACTCAGGCTGGAAAAATATCATATATTTTGTCTAGGTAGCCTCCATACTGATGGCATGAAAAATTATTTCTCAAACTTCTGGTAATACCCCTCTCCCCTCACCATTCCCCATCCCGTTTTCCCTCTCTCACCTCATCTCCTTGGCTGCCCACTCCTCCTCCCTCAGGTCTCACCTATCACCTTGTGCTTCTCTCTCCCCTCCCCTTTTAAATCTACTTATCTATTTTTCTCCAGTCCTGTTTGGCCTGAAACGTCAACTGTACTCTTTTCCATAGATGCTGCCTGACCTGCTGAGTTCTTCCAGCATTTTGTGTGTGTTGCCTGGATTTCCAGTATATGGAGATTTTCTCGTTTGTGATTTCATCCACTTTTTTTTTTGCTTGTGCAATCCTTTTTAGCAAAGTATCAATTATTTTAACACAATACAGATCAAGTTACAATATTTTGAAAACATTGGAGAAATTAGAGAAAAAAAGTAAAATAAACAAAATGCTAAGTAAATTAGGGAAGATGCATTGAGGAAAAAAAATTAATGTCAGACTCTATCAATCTGAAATGTGAGTTCTCTGTTCCATTTTATTGTCTGACCTGCCAGAAAAACTAGTCTTCTCTTTATATTCATAAAAATAATCAAAATACATGTCAAAGACATTTCCCATCCCCCCCCCCCCCCCCCCACTCCATTTGCTTAGGTAAGGATTTAAATACCAACATTTGAACCCAAATATCTGGAACTTTTTACATACCAACGGACTACGGTATCATGGCTTCCCAGCAGTGGAAGGCAGACACTCCAGTCCCATAACTCACTGAATATTATCCAGTTTTCCTTCAAGAATTTGCACGCTGCACTCATGAGGTCTCGGAGTTTCATTCGCTTCCGACCATATCGGACTGTATTTGAATCTGAACTCTCCAGAAACAATCTCTGAAATACTGGGGGAGAATCCTTGAAATACCTCAGAGCAAACCTTCAGAAGAGAAATTAATTTCAGAAGTTACTAAACCTCCCCAACTTTGCCCAAAGGTATCCAGACAGAAAGCAGCATATGCATTTTGCTGTTCCTAAGCGCGCGCACATATTTTATTTTTATACACGCACACACACACACACACACACACTTATGTATATGACAATAAGCTATACTTTGATTTAACAGCCCAAAACAAAACCTCATGGCACTTTTTTATTTAAATTCCTTGTTGCTGAGTTTGGTCTGTAACAATCTCATCCCAAATCACTGGTAGACAGTTTTTCTTAATTTACAAAAATCAGCAAATTTGCAGCCAAAGATGAAAACAACTCCCTGTTAAGTACTAGGTTGTAAATGGTAGGATCATAGCATAAAATTAGGGTTAAGAGAATTCAGTTCTGGCAGAAGCAATTAGCAAATGAAGGATACAAATACTATTACAAGCTTGTCCTATTGTCCCACATCAAAAAGTGGAAGGTTTGCTTTTTAGATCCAAGGCTTTTATGTTAATAGTTTGCCAGGACTCACTCTAAGCATACAAATGAATGGTCAGCAGGCTGTAAAGGTAAACAAGTGTCCATCAACATTTTTAAAAATGAGAAAAGTACATTTCATTAACCGATCTTCCAGCTCTGTAACTTCACTTGCTACGGTGCAATTATTTACTTTAAAAGTTAATACATGATCCAGATCTTTACAGAGTAACTAGAAAGGTAAGAGGAACGACTTACAAAATGACATCAGGGCTGACATCAATGAGCTTGCTCATTGCTACACACAGTCTCTCATGTAGATCATGGTTAAATGCAGGTGCTTTGATCGCCTTCACATTGCGCTCAAGAAGATCCAACAGCAAAGGCCTGAGATGGCGTCCTATCAGCAGCGTGCATTCTTTATCCAACAGCAGCTGAGCCAGAGTATTGAGGATACACTGCCGATCCTGCTTGTTCCAAATCTGATTGGGAAACAAATTTTCATGATAGCAATTAGGAATGTAATCATATTTTATATTGAACAAAACCTAAAAAGATACACAGTTGAAGTAACACATTTGTCTAATATACCTAAATCGACAACTTTTGAAACACAACCCTACAGGCTGATCTGTTACCTTTCATTCTTTCACAATGTTAACCTGCTGTCTTGAAATCCGCAGTAATACTTAACACAGACATTTGCATTCCATTATTTCTTCAAAACAACATAAAGCCTACTTATGGCCTTACTGTTTTATAATGATTTTTAGATTATTTCAGAGCTTTGATTATAATGCCTCATCAATTCAAGATGTTGTCTTCTAAATACAAAGAATACTCAAGATTTCTGAACTCTTTCATAGGAAGATTTCTGTACAAGCTTACTCCCAATGCTTTCTTATGTTATGCAAAATGCTGCAAGAGACCTTTTGATTTGACACGACAAATGCACACTGCATCTTTATTCTTCCCTCTACACCAAGAATGCTTTCATTTCCTAGTGCATTAAACGCCATCATCACCACCTGAGAGACTCTTAGGATTCAACAGATTCTTGCAGTTCCCCTCACACAGCAGTTTCCAGGGGCAATGGTGGTAAAAGAAAGTTGAGAGACTATCCCAGCAACAACCACAAATCCTCTCGAGTCCAGACAAACCTCACTTCTCAGCATAATCAAATAATTGAAAACAAAACCTAAAACCTAGAGATGCTGGCAATTTGAAATAAAAACGGGAAACGCTGGCACACGTAGAATGTCACTTTTAGCAATCTGAAATTACATTTTTAAACACTTTCACACTTCTGATGGTTTTCAACCCAAAAACTATTTCTCTTTCTACAGCTGCTTCCTTGCCCACTGAATGAGTTTTTATTTTGTTTTGACACGACAAATGCATATTTTATATTTCATATGGAACTTTTAATTAAAGCATGGAATATTCTTCATTCTACCATAGTCACACAATCAAACCCAATTAAATTTAAGACAGCTCTTCTTCAAAAATATCCTTAAAATTCACTCTCCATCACCTCCAGTTTAAATTCCATGCGGAATATTTTGGAGGACCAAGAACTTCACAACTTGGTTTTCTGAGAGCAAAATACGTTACGCATATATGTTGATTTCAAATAACATTGGCAACTCCTGAAACTGAATCAGTTAACTCATGCTATTCAGAACACTGATCACCGGTTCCCAACTCTAGCACCCTCATTATAGGACTTCTGTTCAACAGAGGCAGGAGTTAATTGCGTTCATGTTAAATCCACAGCCTCTATACATAAGCAGTTTGCGAACAGATTTGTCCAAACCAAATCAAGTGCAATAACAATGTATTTATGCCAGGCAATTTCCCCCAGTCCTTATCCCTATCCCACTAGGCACCCGGACAAAGTTCTCCCTAACCCTGCCTGGGATACGAGTCCCGGACAGAACTCGCCACCAAATCACCTGCTTGGCCAAGTACTTGTTCAGCTCGCTGCGGCTCCTCTCGTTCAACTTGGCAATGAGAGGAAGGGCCGCCAGCTGAAAGGCCATGTCTCCCATGTTGTCAGCGGGCCGCGGAGAGCCGGGACAGATGAGACGGCACCCGTCAGGCCGCCGCCAGCAACACACCGCACGTGGAACAGAGCAAGAGGAACACTTCCGGGGCAAACGCTCCATCCTGGGGCAAGCTTTAAACTCCTCGCCCGTCACCTGCAGGGGCTGAGCCAGTTAGCGAAAGAGTAAAATAAATTTGCGTCATTGTAATATAAACCACTTTCCATTCAGATATCTCGGAGATCTTTCTTTTAAGCCACTCGACCACAGTACTAACCTCTTCCATCTCTGCGCTCAACTTTCTACCGACAGAGAAAATACCGGGCTCCCTTCATCCTCACCTTTCACTCTAGCTGGGTCTGCATTCAACAAGTTATTTTTTACAGTTCAATGGGATACTACAACCACATATCTTTTTGCACTCGAGAGGACCCAATCCTTTCTTTACTTCCCCAGAATCAGATTTATTATTGCTATCATACGTCGTGAAATTTGTTTTGTGGTAGCAGGACAGTGCAAGACAGAAGAAGTCAGACAAGTCATACTTATAAAGTCGTACAATGTTAGTGTTGAGGAAGCAGGGAGTCTGCAGAAGGACTTAGATCAGGAGAATAGGCAGAGAAGTGAAAAAAATGGAATGCAATGTAGGGAAGTGTACGACCACGCTATATGATAAAGGGAATAAAGGCACAGATTGTTTTCTAAGTGGAGAACAAATTCAGAATTCGGGGGGTGCAAGAGAACTTGGGAGTCCCTGTTCAGGATGACTTAAACACACAAAAGGTTGGAGGAACTCAGCAGGTCAGGCAGCCTCCATGGAAATGAATAAACAGTTGGCATTTCGGGCCAAGACCCTTCAGTAGTCCTAGTGCAGGGTCTCAGCCGGAAATGTTGTTTATTCATTTCCATAGATGCTGCCTGACCTGCTAAGTTCCTCCAGCATTTTTTGTGTTTTGCCTTGGATTCCCAGCACCTGCAGATTTTCTTGTGTTTGTGTTATTTAAAGGTTGAGTCAGTGGCAAGGAAGGCAAATGCAATGCCAGCATTCATCTTGAGAGAAGAATAATTTTTAAAACAGAGATGTATTGCTGAAGCTTTATAAGGCATTGGTCAGACTACACTTGGAGAATTCCGAGAAGTTTTGGGATCTTTATCTGAGAAGGGACATGCTGGCATTGGAGAGGGTCCAGAGGAGGTCCAAAAGAATGATCCTGGGAATGAAAGGGTTAACATGAGGAGCATTTGATGGCTCCAGGCCTGTACTCATTGGTGTTTAGAAGAATGAGGGAAAATCTCATTGAAACCTATTAAATATTAAAAGGCCTAGATACAGTGGACTTGGAATAGCTGATTCTTATGGTGGAGGAGTCTAATACCAGAATGCACAGCTTCAGAATAGAAGGATGTCCACTTAAAACAGGGGTACCCATCCCAGGGTCCATGGACCCCTCAGTTAACAGTTGGAGCCCATGGTATAAAAAAGGTTGGGAACCCTTGCTTTAGAATAGAGATGAGCAGGAATTTCTTTCGCCAGAGGGTGGAAATTCTGTGGAATTCATTGCCACAGGAAGCTGTGCAGGCCAAGTCATTGAGGAGGTCAATAGGTTTTTGATTAGTGAGGGCATCAAAGATTACAGAGAGGAAACCTTTAGGGAATTCTGCACAAGGACTCCCAAGATGCTTTGCACCTCCATTTTTTTGTGTATTTTCTCTCCATTTAGCAAATCGTGAACCCTTTCATTTCTTCTACCAAGGTGCATGACCATACACTTCCTGACACTGTATTCCATCTGCCATTTCTTTGCCCATTTTCCTAAACTTTCTTTCTGTAGCCTTTCTGCTTCCTCAAAACTACCTGCCCCTCCACCTGACTTCAAATCGTCTGCAAACTTAGCAAAAAAGCCATCAATTCCATCATCCAAATCATTGACATATAATGTAAAAAGAATCGATTCCAGCACAGACCCCCGTGGAATGCCTCTAGTCACTGACAGCCAGCAAAAAAAGGTTCCCTTTATTCCCACACTTTGCCTCTTGCCAATCAGCCACTGCTTTATCCATGCTAGTATCATCCCTGTAATACCATGGGCTTATAGCTTGTTAAACACCCTCAAGTGTGGCACCTTGTCAAAGACCTTCAGAAAAATCCAAGGACACAACATCAACCAATTCTCCTTTGTCTATCCTGCTTGTTATTTCTTCAAAGAATTCCAACAGATTTGTCAGACCATGAGGAAACCACATTGACTATGGCTTATCTTATCATGTGCCTCCAAATACCCAGAGACCGCATCCTTAATAATCGCCTCCAACATCTTTCGAACCAGACTAACTGGCCTATAGTTTCCTTTCTTCTGCCTCTCTCTCTTCTTGAAAAGTGGAGTAACATTTGCAATTTTCCAGTGTTCTGGAACCATTCCAGAATCTAATGATTCTTGAAAGATCATTACTAATGCCTTCATGATCTCTTCAGCCATCTCTTTTAGAACTCTGGGGTGTACACCAACTGGTCCAGGTGACTTATCTACCTTCAGACCTTTCAGTTTCCCATTAACCTTCACTCTCATAATGGTAACATCACACACTTCATGCCCCCTGACACCTGGAATTTCCACCATACTGCTAGTATCTTCCACAGTGAAAACTGATGCAAAATATTTATTCAGTTCATCCACCATTTTGTTGTCCGCCTTTACTACCTTTCTTGCATAGATTTCCAGTGGTCCGATATCCACTCTCGTCTCTCTTTTACACTTCATATATCTGAAGAAATTTTCGGTATCCTCTTTAATATTATTGGCTAGCTTATTTTTGTATTCCATCTTTACCTCCTTAATGACTTTTTAGTTCCCTTCTGTTGGTTTTTAAAAGCCTCCCAATCCTCTAACTTCCCACTAATTTTTGCTCTATTATATGCCCTCTCCTTGGCTTTTGTGTTAGCTTTGACTTCTCTTGTTAGCCATGGTTGTACCATCTTTCTTTTAGAATTCTTCTTCCTCTTTGGGATGTATATATCCTATGCCTTCTGAGTTGTAGGGTAATGTAATAGATGAAAATGTACATAATTCACAACCACCAACATTAAGTTGGGGTTTAAGAGGCTAGTCTGACGTGATGATGTAATTACATAAGGGATTTTTTAGTGTGCTTTTTGTTCAGTTTTGTTGGTGTTCAATAAATGAGTTGCTACAGCTTTTCTGAAACATAGAACACCTCCGCCATTTGATTAGTTAAAACCTACATTACCATTTCCTGTTAGTCACCTTTATACAGACACTCTTATGCCTAGCATCTCGTTGTGGACATACAATTAATCTATATATAAAATTATCTTATGCATTTATATTTATTGTTTTTTATATCATTATTTTGTACTTTATCTTGTTGTGGGTTTTTTTGTGCTGCATTAGCTCCAGAGTAACAATTATTTTGTTCCCCTTTACATTTGTGTATGTTAAATGACAATAAACAACCTTATATCTTCATTCTTGTTCTTGACTATCCTGGGTATTTCTGGCATTCTCCTTTTTTTTCACATCTCAGTAATAGTTTAGACCAGCATACTTAAATCATTCCTTTTTTTCTGTCCCCTTTAAACCTCTCATTAATCTATTAATCACAGTCCTCTGTAAACATTGTAATTATCTTGGCACTCGGACCTCACTTCACCTGTCCTCTCTGAAACAAGTCAAAGCAACTTGTTTTCTTACATTCTCAGTAAGTGAGGTGTAATGGTGGCTTACAGCTATCCTGTCACAGCTGCTTTTTGGGTCTGTACACACTCAGAGGCCAAGCACCAAACCATCATGAGTTACAATAGGGATTCCCAACCTTTTTTATGCCATGGACCCTTCCCAATAACTGAGGGGTCCATGGACCCCAGGTGGGAATGCCTGCTTTACAACATACAAAACAACAGGCCTAAACATATGGAAGACAAGATCCTCTGTAACTACCTAACCTGCATAATCTAATCCCGTACTGTGGTGAACTACATATACCTGTCTGGACACGCCCCTCTGCTGACTGCTCCTGTGGCTCCTCCCACAGACCCCGGTATAAAGGCGGTTGGAGGCACTGCTCCCCCCTCAGTCTCCAGGATGTTGTGTGGTGGTCTCTTGCTGCTAATCGTGGTCTCTTGCAGCTAGTAAAAGCCTATTGTTTGCCTCCCGTCTCCGAGAGTTATTGATGGTGCATCAATTTTATTAGCTGCAATTTTGAAACATGGACAGCATTTTACGACCAGATAAATTGGACATTGATCCTCAAGCTTCCGAAGCAGCCATTGTCTTTGAACTCTGGTTTGCATGCTTCCAATCGTACCTGAAGGAAATTCCCGTGACTGAGCCTGCTATCATGCACAGAGATCTCCTCTCCAGGGTCAGTCCGCGGGTATACTCCCTAATCAGGGACCTGCTGACCTACCAAGGGGCACTGGACGCCCTCAAAAGACAGTACCTGCAGCCGGTGAACACTGTCTACACAAGATATCGCTTAGCGACGCGGCGGCAGCGGGCCGGAGAGTCGAGCACTGAGTTTGTCCGGGCCCTCCAGACACTCGCGCGGGCCTGCGACTGCAGGGGACTGACGGTGGAACAGCATGCGGAGCTCCTGGTACGAGACCCCTTTGTTACGGGGATCAGGTCAGTGTACGTGCGCCAGCGGCTGCTGGAAAATGCCGATCTTACCTTACAGTCGGTGATCGAACTGGCCGACACACTGGAGGCTGCTCTGCACAATGCTGACGCTGTCCAGCTGCAGCGATCTCCCGCCGGCCCCATGGATGCTGCAGACCCCACCACCTGCCGGCGAATCGACCACAGCTGCTGCCACTCGCAAGTCCATGAACTCCCCGCAACCCTCCGGCGAATCGACCTCGGCTGCTGCCAGTCGCGAGCCCATGAAGTCCCCGCAATCGACCATGGCTCCTGCCAGTCGCAAGTCCGCACAGTGTTACTTCTGCAGACTCGAAAAGCACCCCCAAAAACGCTGGCCGGCCCGAGAAGCTACCTGCTCCAGCTGCAGAAAGAAGGGCCACTTCGCCAAGGCCTGTAAGTCTAAACCACGAGCGGGGTCGAGCAGCGCCGTGTGCGAGGCATGGGGGCGGCCATCTTGGTCGCCGTCATCTTGCCTGCCCGCCTTGTGCGAGGCATGGGGGTGGCCATCTTTGTTGGCGCCTCCTCGCCCTGCCTCTGACCCATGGGTGCTTACCGGGCACCAAGACGGCGATTCAACTCTGGCCTCTGTAACCCTCGACCAAAGCGCTCCACACCAGCTCGCAAGGTCAATGATGGACATCCTGGGGGGACGTCACGTGATGACATAGGATCGAGACATGGGAATCCAGCTCTCCCGTAAAAAGTAATAAAACAAAGTTTAAGTGAAGAAGAGTTAATAAATACCTTCTAGAAACTACTTATAAACAACTCAGGATTATCTTTGGATATGCCTCCTAAACAGAAACAGAAGAGAAGTACTACTTTGAAGACAGTGCGAGTCGGCGGGGAAGAAGGCCCGGCCGTCTTGGCAGAGCCTCGTACTCAAGTTGGATCTCTTCCCTGCGAAGTACATGTCCTCTCCGATGGTGCAGGGCAGGAGGCTGCGGCAATATCAATGGTCTCTAAGAAGAAACAGCAGGAGCTGCGCATGCGTGAAGAAACGAGTGTGCACAAACAGGTGCAAACAAAACTACAAGTTCCAACTGTGACTGGAAGTGAAAATGAAAGTGAACCGGAAGTAGAATCAGACTCTCTGGAAAACACAGATGAAGAAATAGATGAAGAAGAAGAAGAACAGGAGGAAATTAAAGGTGGAAAACTTTCTGGAGACATAAGAGAAGTCCTGATACAAATAATGCATGAATTAAAAGTAATAAAAACAGATATTAGAAATGCGAAGATTACGCTTGATAAGGTGGTGGAAAAACAAAAGAAGATGGACAAGAAAGTTAAAAAGTTGGAAGAAAAAATGGGAGACAATACTGAAAGAATGGATAAGATGGAAGATAATATTCTTGCCTGGACATCAGAAAGAAAACGGTTGTTGGAAAAAGTAGATGTGCTTGAAAATTTTAGCAGACGAAACAATATTAAAATTGTTGGTCTTAAAGAAGGTATAGAGGGAGAAGATTCAATAATATCCTTTCAAAAATGGATTCCGGAAACTTTGGAAATGGAAGAGCGAAGTCAGCTAATTGAAATTGAAAGGGCTCATAGAGCTTTAAGACCAAAGCCTCAACAAGATCAAAATCCACGATCAATCTTGATAAAATGTTTAAGATATCAAGATAAAGAAAAGATCTTGAAGGCAGCTGCTCAAGGTGCCAGAAAGAGAAATGGGCCATTGATGATAGAAGGGAAAAAAGTTCTTTTTTATCCTGACATAAGTTACGACCTTTTGAAGAGGCGGAAGGAATTTAATTCAGTGAAAAAATCCTTATGGTAAAGGGTTATAAATTTATATTGAGCTACCCAGCAACATTTATAATTTTTCTGGATGACGAAGAAAGAAGATCTTTTACTGATCATCAGAAAGTGGAGAAATTTGTACAAGAACTCCCTAATATTCGCGAGATGTGGTAAAGAATTATAGAAATGAAATGGATTAAAGATGAAGATTGAGACAAGGATCGGACTTGATGGACATTTATGAGTAGAAGAACATAAATATACTTTAAGTATATGATAGAAGGGAAACAAGAAAAAAGAAAATAATTGAGGAACATTAATTGGGAGTAGAGACATTAATTTTTTCTTCTTCTTCACTTATATATATCTATCTTTTTTTTCTCTTTTCTTTTTTTTGCGGGGGAGCTGGAGGAGCTTCTGATCGATGGCTACGGGATTCCCATGTGTAATCATGGTGATTGCCATGATCCGTAAAATGGAGGGGGGTAATGTTGTGTTTCTTTTCATTCACAACATTAGTGGGAGGGGGGTATTTTGTTATTTTTTTCTATATCAATTATCTTTCTTCAATTTTTCTTTTTTTTGCCTGGATGATTTGGGGGGAGACACATAGCAACATGGAGAATTTTAAAGAGATTCCCCAAGGTATTATGAATGACTAATTTACTTCATTTTTTAAGTTTTAATGTTGATGGGCTTGATGGACCTGTGAAAAGAAAAAGAGTTTTAACATATATTAAGAAAATGAAAAGAGATATAGCTTTTTTGCAGGAAACACAGTTAACAGAGACAGAACATCAGAAATTAAAGAGAGATTGGGTTGGAAGTGTTATTGCAGCTTCATTTAACTCAAAATTGAGGGGAGTTGCAATTTTGGTTAATAAAATCTTACCAATTAAAATACAAAATGTATTAATTGATTCTGTAGGGAGATATGTGATTATACATTGTCAAATCTTTTCAGAATTATGGACTCTTATGAACATTTATGCACCAAATGAAAATGATGCCAAATTCATACCAGAAGTTTTTTTGAATTTGGCCAATGCACATGATAAAATATTAATAGGTGGAGATTTTAACTTTTGTTTAGACCCAGTTCTAGATAGGTCAACTAAAGCTGTTACAAAATCAAAAGTAATAAAGTTAACTTTATTATTAATGAAAGACTTAAATCTGATTGCTATATGGAGAAAAATTAATCCAAGAGAAAGAGATTATTCATTTTATTCAAATAGACATAAAACTTATTCAAGGATTGATTTTTTCCTATTATCAAAGAACATTCAGGATAGAGTGAAAAGTGTGGAACATAAAGCAAGAATACTGTCAGATCATTCCCCTTTGATAATGACAATGATAATGATGGATAAGGAGGAATTGATTTATAGATGGAGATTTAATTCAATTTTATTAAAACATCAAGACTTTTGTGATTTTATGAAAAAACAGATCCAATTTTTTTTGGATACAAATTCACATTCAGTTGAGGATAAATTTGTATTATGGGAAGCGATGAAAGCATATTTGAGGGGTCAGATAATAAGTTATACTTCTAAAATTAAGAAGGAATATATGGTAGAAATAGACCAATTAGAAAAAGAGATTACAAAATTAGAAAAAGAATCCCAAAGATATACGACAGAAGAAAAGCGAAGACAACTTGTCAATAAAAAATTACAATATAATACACTCCAGACGTATCGAACAGAAAAAGTAATTATGAGAACTAAACAGAGATATTACGAATTAGGTGAAAGATCACACAAGATTCTTGCTTGGCAGTTGAAAACAGAACAGGCTTCCAAAACAATAAATGCAGTTAGAACAAGTGCAAATAAGATTATTTATAAACCTTTAGAAATTAATGAAACTTTAAAAATTTTTTACTCTGAATTATATCAATCAGAATCACAAAATGAGATTGCTGAGATAGAATTTTTTTTATCACAAATAACTCTTCCAAAATTAAATTTGGAAGAACAGAAAGGATTAGATATGCCCTTTACATTAAAAGAGGTTGAAGAAGCTTTAGGATCACTTCAGAGTAATAAATCCCCAGGAGAAGACGGTTTTCCGCCTGAATTTTATTAAAAATTTATAAAAATTGCATTGGCAGTAGCCAAAAAAGCTATTGCAGTTACTTGGAATTCAGATTCATATTTAACTATGGACCGTTGGAATAATGAAATATATAGCTGCATTCCACTTGAAAAAATTACTTACAATTTAAGAAACGAATATGATATATTTTTGAAAATTTGGCACCCCTATCTACAAAAGATAGGATTAAATATATAGGTCCTTTGAAGATAAAACTATAAGTTATTTGGGGAAAATAAAAACTAAAGTTAATTTGAACTCCATGGAGCATGTGGGGATCCTCCGATATCCAGGCAATCTTTATTGATTTATAATAAATAAATAAATATAATGATGGACATCCTGGTGGAGGGGCACAGGACTAGCTGCCTGTTTGACACGGGCAGCACTGAGAGTTTTATTCACCCGGACACAGTGCAACGCTGCGGACTTGTGACACGGCCGGTAAGCCAGAGGGTCACCATGGCTTCTGGGTCGCATTCCACAGACATCCGGGGGGGTTGTGTAGCGACATTGGTGGTGCAGGGCACAGAATATCGGGACTTTGCATTACTGGTCATGCCTCAACTGTGTGCCCCTGTGCTATTGGGGCTCGACTTCCAGAGCCACCTGAAAAGTGTGACAATGGAGTATGACAGGCCCCTCCCACCAATCACTGTCAGAAATCCTCAGTTTTGTGGGGCTTCGTCATATACCCCGCTACTGACCACACATACACACCCACCCGCACATCCCACCCAGCACCATGCCAACAGCCGCGCTACTGACACCACTTGCAGCCCCTCCACCCTCCAGATCCCTCCCCCACCGCTGTTCGCCAACCTGACCCCCGACTGTAAACCTGTGGCAACTAAAAGCAGGAGGTACAGCGCGGGGGACAGGGCCTTCATTAAGTCAGAGGTGCAGCGGCTGCTCAGGGAGGGGATCATTGAGCCAAGCACAAGTTCTTGGAGGGCCCAGGTGGTCGTTGTTCGGACAGGGCAGAAAAACAGGATGGTTGTGGACTATAGCCAGACCATCAATAGGTTCACGCAGCTTGACGCGTACCCCTACCCCGCATCGCGGATATGGTCAATCAGATAGCTCAGTACAAGGTGTACTCGACCATAGACCTGAAATCCGCTTACCATCAGCTCCCCATCCGCCTGGAGGACCGCCCCTACACCGCCTTCAAGGCGGGCGGCAGGCTCTATCACTTCCTGCGCGTCCTCTTCGGTGTCACGAATGGTGTCTCTGTCTTCCAGAGGGAAATGGACCAGATGGTGGACCAGTGCCAACTGAAGGCCACGTTCCCATATCTGGATAACATCACCATCTGTGGTCATGACTGGCAGGATCACGACACTAACCTCCAACGATTTTTCCAAGTGGCCAAAGCTCTTAACCTTACCTATAACAGGGACAAGTGTGTGTTTGGAACTACCCGACTTGCTATTCTTGGGTATGTCGTGGAGAACGGGGTCTTTGGCCCTGACCCCGACCGTATGCGCCCCCTGTTGGAACTCCCTCTTCCCAACACCCTCAGAGCCCTCAAATGGTGCCTGGGCTTCTTTTCCTATTACGCCCAATGGGTCCCTCACTACGCAGACAAGGCCCGCCCCCTGGTCAAGTCCACTGCATTTCCCCTCTCAGCCGAGGCCCGCGCGGCCTTCAGCTGCATTAAAGGGGACATTGCCAAAGCAATGATGCATGCGGTGGACAAGACCATTCCCTTCCAAGTAGAGAGTGACGCCTCCGACTTTGCGCTGGCTGCTACCCTCAGTCAGGCAGGAAGGCCAGTAACATTCTTCTCTCATACCCTTCAAGGCCCTGAAATTCGGCACTCCGCAGTGGAGAAAGAAGCCCAGGCCATAGTGGAAGCTATTAAGCACTGGAGGCACTATCTCACCGGCAAAAGGTTCACCTTGCTGATCAACCAGCGCTCAGTTGCATTCATGTTCAGTAACCAACAGCGGGGCAAAATCAAAAATGATAAAATTTTGCAGTGAAGAATAGAACTCTCCACCTACAACTATGATATCCTGTACCGGCCTGGAAGGCTCAATGAGCCCCCTGATGCCCTATCCCGGGGAGCTTGTGCCAGCGCGCAGCTCGACCAGCTATACGTCCTCCATGCAGATCTTTGCCACCCGGGGGTCACCCGATTTTACCATTTCGTGAAAGCCCGGAACCTGCCTTACTCCCTTGAGGACATCAGGACAATGACCAGGGACTGCCAAGTCTGCGCTGAGTGCAAACCGCACTTCTACCATCCTGAAAAGGCACAACTCATCAAGGCCACCCGCCCCTTTGAGCGACTGAGTGTTGACTTTAAGGGCCCCCTTCCCTCCACCTACCGCAATGTCTACTTTCTCAACATAATCGACGAGTACTCGCGGTTCCCCTTTGCCATCCCCTGCCCCAATACCACTGCCACGTCCGTCATAAAAGCCCTGTGCCAGCTATTCACTCTGTTCGGATATCCCTGCTATATCCACAGTGATAGAGGGTCCTCCTTTATGAGTGATGAGCTGCGCCAGTACCTGCTGGCTCGGGGTATTGCTACTAGTAGGACCACGAGCTATAATCCCCAGGGAAATGGACAGGTGGAGAGGGAGAATGCCACTGTGTGGAAGGCCACACTCTTAGCCCTTAAGTCAAAGGGATTGCCGGTCTCTCGCTGGCAGGAGGTCCTCCCCGAGGTGCTCCATTCCATCCGCTCCCTGTTATGCACGTCCACCAATGCCACCCCTCATGAGTGACTCTTTTCTTTTCCCAGGACGTCTGCCACTGGGACCACCCTCCCGCCTTGGCTGACGTCCCCAGGGCCAGTGCTGCTCTGGAAACATGCGAGGAGCAATAAATACTCCCCGATGGTCGAGAGGGTTCACCTACTTCATGCGAACCCCCAGTATGCCTACATGGTCTTACCTGATGGGCGGGAGGACACAGTCTCCGTTCGCGACCTGGCGCCCGCAGGAGCACCAGACCCCTACCCTGAACACTCCACGGTGACTATGCACCCGAGGTGTATACCCACGAGACACCGCGCACACCAAGCCCTACACAGACTCCTCACGACACTCCCATACCGGGCACCTTGCACACGCGTGAGGGATTACTGACGCCTAATGGGCTGACACCTCCAGTCAGGCCGGAACCAGCACAACCACCGTCACCGGTGCAATCACCACCGGTGCTACGTAGATCGCAGTGACAGATTCAACCGCCTGATAGACTTAACCTGTAAATATACTTGTAAGAAACTTCGCCCCATGGAGACTCTCTTTTAAAACAAAGGGGGGTGAATGTGGTGAACTACATATACCTGTCTGGACACGCCCCTCTGCTGACTGCTCCTGTGGCTCCTCCCACAGACTGAGGGGCACTGCTCTCCCCTCAGTCTCCAGGATGTTGTGTGGTGGTCTCTTGCTGCTAATCGTGGTCTCTTGCAGCTAATAAAAGCCTATCATTTGCCTCCTGTCTCCGAGAGTTATTGATGGTGCATCACGTACATCAAGTGCTAATGAAGGATCTTGGCCTGGAAACGTCGACTGTTTATTCCCTTCCATATCTGCTGCCTGATTTGTTGAATTCCTCCTGCATTTTGTGCATGTTATTCAAGATTTCCAGCATCTGCAGCGCCTCCTGTATAATCAAAATGGATCATTTTCCATATCTCAGGAGCCACTTCTCAACAAAGGCTGACTTCAATAATGAAATATACCACCATAAGATATAGGAGCAGAATTAGGCCATTCTGCCCATCAAGTCTGCTCCACCATTTGATCACAGCTGATTTATTTTCCCTCTCAATCCCATTCTCATGTCTTCTCCTTGTAACCTCATAACCATTTCTAGTGCCAAAGCAGCCTTTAGCTGCCTGGAGGAGAAAACATCCAAAGATCAAGACCTCAAACCCAGCAACAAAGCTTTCATTCTTAAAAGTCAAAGTTCATTTTCTCATATTTAACTTAGGGTGTGATGAGTCCCATTGATTCCAATCTTGAATTTCACTGCCATAAGAATCCAGATATAGATCAGTTAGTTGGATTGTGCAAAAAGAACCTTGCTTTATTGTGTTGATCTGTGAGAAAAATTATTTCAGAGTGTAGCAATGTATTCTTTTCTACTGTAAGCACTTCACTTCAATTCACTTCACTCCACTTCATTGACTCCCAGGGCATCTGTAACTTCTTCAACCTTGATCAGAGGTTCCAACCTGGGGTGCATGGACCCCTTGCTTAATGGTATTGGTCCATGGCATAAAAAAGGTTGGGAAACCGGGAGCTAGATAAATCCTGATTCTATGCCTATTCAGAGTGCAAGAGTTTACACTCTTCCAGAATCTGAATCAGTTTTAATATCACCAGCATATGTCAGCATATTATCACTGACATATGATGTGAAATTTATTGTTTGCTCACGGCAGTAGAACACAAAGACATAAAAATCTATAGATTACAAAAATAAACGTAATACCCCAGTTCATATTTTTGCTGTTATGCTGTATGTATTTCAATTCAGCAGATCTGTAAGGGCAGTCTGTTCTGTTTTCAGCTTGTTTGGGTTATTGTTGAGGATAATAGATGAGGAGAAATGTGTGCTATCCAATAAGGATGGTCGAATTAAGGGGAGGTTTCTCTGGTGAGGGACACTAAGGTTGGGCTTGAGGTTTTTGTTTGAGAGTGGATGAAGAGGGAAGACAGTGGAGAGAACAGGTCGTAGGATTCAACCCGGAGCAAGACCGTGAGTCGACGAAGCCAGGGGTGAGATCGATTGAGGACTGGTGACTATGGAGAAACTTTGAGCTCCAACTTGTGCATATTTGACTGTTTAATTAAAATGGGCCCTTTTCTTTTTTTTGTTCTTTTCTTTACTAACCCTTCAGTCGAATTAAGATTCATAAATATAATCTTTTAATCGTATGCAGTGTACTGTCTATTATTTCATGGCACTAATTTGTAACAAGTAGAAAATTACACAGCATCAACACAAATGGGGGTTTGGGGTGGGAGAGTGCTGCAATCTCACAACTCTGACAGGATCAGAGGGTGATCTTATGCAGCCAAGGAAACCAGCGGGTTTCATAAATGAAGAGCATAAAAATGGAATAATGGGGATATTACATTTTGTGGCATTTTGGAGTTTGGCGTTCAATCTCAGCACCACTCTGTAAGGATTTTCTGTACGCCTTCCCTGGAGAATCCGTGGGCTTTCCCCCGGGGCTCTGCTTTCTTCCCACAGCTCAGAGTAGGTTAATTGCTCATTGGATATTGTCCTGCGATTAAGTTAGGGTTAATCGGGGTTGTGAGGTTGCCAAGGTGGCGTGTCTTGAAGGGTGGAAGGGCCTACTCCATACATAGATAAAGCCATAGCACATGCCTGTCGCACCTAGAAAACAAGGACACTTATGTCAGAATGCTATTTCTGGATACCAGTTTGGCATTCAACACTACTGTCCCACAGCACATGGTGAACAAACTCCTACTCCTCGGCTTAAATATTCCACTGTGCAACTGGGTGTTGTACTTCCTAACCTAAAGACCTCAGATAGTCTGGATGCACGACCGCTCCTCCCTCCCCATCATCCTCAACCCCAGAGGGTTGTGTGCTGAGCCTGTTCTTATACACTCTGCTCACACATGACTACATGGTCAAACACCAGGTTCGCCGATGACACAACAGTGGCAGGGGTTGTCACCAACAACAGTGAGAGGGCCTATCACGAGGAGGAGGAAGAACTCAAGGGCTGGTGCCAGGCAAATAACCTCTTCTTCAGTGTCAAAAAGACAAAGGAGATGGTTATGGACTTCAGGAGAACTTGCACCACTCACACCCCTCTTTATGTCGGAGACACAGCATTGAAAACTGCAAGCAGTTCCAAACTTCTGGGAGTACACATCTCACACAAAACCTCTCATGGTCCCAGAAGATACTTTACTCAATCAGGAAAGCTCAACAATGCCTTGGGCTGACTGTTATTCAAATTCTTCCCCAAAGAGGGTGAACCTTTGTTGACGCGTTAAGTTGAAAGGCAATGTTGAACACCCAGTCTTTTCATCTGTAATGCACCTTTTATACGTTCCCCCTCATCTTTTTTCTCTTGAATGTTTCTTGCTATTCTCTTAATTTGCAGCCCCCTGATTTAACGCCAGGTTCCGGAAATAATGGACTGATGCTTACCTGCATTGGCTTTATAGGTGATGTTTTATTTTTTTTTATTATTATTGTGTTCCTTAGGTTATTGAGTGTTTTTTGTGCTGCATTGGATCTGGAGTAACAATTATTTTGTTCTCCTTTACACTTGTGCACTGTTCAAAGTAAATTTATTATCAAAGTACATATATGTCATCATGTACAGCCCTGAGATTCATTGTGGGCATACTTAATAAACCCATAATAGAAGAATAACCATAATAGAGTCAATGAAAGGCCACACCAACTGGGTGTTCAACCAGTGTGCAAAACACAACAAATTGTGCAAATACAAAAATAAAGAAATAATAAGAAAATAATGTATTCCGTGCTCACCCCATCTTCCTGCTGCCTTAAGTGGTAGAGTTCCTTTTGTCCTTACCTACCACCTCACCAGCCTCCACATCCAAAACATTATCATCTGCAACTTCTGCCTTCTCTAAAAGGATCCTACCACTAAACATATCCTTACCTCCTCCCACTCTGCTTTCCACAGGGATCACTCCCTCTATGATTCCCTTGTCCATTTGTTCCTCCCCACTAATCTCCCTCCCAGCACATAACCCTGCGATTGGCTTAAGTGCTACACCCGCCCATATACCTCCTCCCTCACCTTCACTCAGGGTCCCAAGGAGTCCTTCAGGGGAAGGCAACACTTTACCTACAAATCTGCTGGGGTCGTCTATTGTGTCCAGTCTCCCGATGCAGTCTCTTCTACTTTGTACATTGGTGAGACCCATCGTAAATTATGGGACCACTTCGTCCAGCACCTCCTCTCCATCCACTACAAGAGGGACTTCCCAGTGGCCAAACATCTTATTTCCAATTCCCATTCCTGTTCCGACATGTTGGTCCATGGCATCCTCTTTTGGCAAGATGAGGCCACCCTCAAGATGGAGGAGCAACACTTTAAATTCCAGCTGGGTATCTCCAATCTGATGGCATGAATATTGATTTCTCCTTCAGGTAGACAAATTCTACACCCCCTCCTCTATCTGACCTTTCACTTCTCACCAGTCTATCACTTCCCTTTGGGTCCCTTCCTCCTTCCCTTTCTCCAATGTCCACTCACCTTCTTCTCCAGCCCCTTGTCCTTTCCCACCCAACTGGCTTCACCTATCACCTTCCAGCTAGCCTCCTTCCCCTCCCCCCCACTTTTTAAAATTCCGAAATCTTCCCCTTCCTTTCCAGCCCTGAAGAAGGGTCTCAAATGTCTATTCATTTCCATAGATGCTACCTAATCTGCTGAGTTCCACAGCATTTTGTGTTTTGCTTTGGTTTTTCAGCATCTGCACAGTTCTCACATTAATAGTAATGTAAGTAAATAAGGAGTAAGCATCAAGAACATGAGATGAAGAGTCCTTGTAAGTGAGTCGATTGTGGGAGCATTTAAGTGATGGGACAAATGAAGTTGAGTGATGTTATTCCCTTTGGTTCAAGAGCCTGATGGTTGAGGGGTAACAACTGCTCCAAATCCTGTTGGTGTGAGTCCTGAGGCTCCTGTACCACCTTCTTGATGGCAGTAGTAAGAAAAGAGCTTGATCTGGGTGGCAACACACACACAAGATATTGGAGGAACTCAGCAGCGCAGGCAACATCTGTGGAAAAGAGTACAGTTGACTTTTTGGGCCGAGACCTTTCAGCAGGACCCTTCCTGCTGATCCCTGTTGCTGTCTGGCCTGCTGAGTTCCTCCTGCATTTTGTGTGTGTTGCTTGGATTTCCAGGATCTGCAGATTTTCTCTCGTTTATGATCATGGTGGTGGGAGTCCCTAATGATTGATGCTGCTTTCCTGTGAAAACACTCTGTGTAGATGTGCTCAAGGGTGGGGTGGGCTTTACCTGTGATGGACTGAGTAGTATCCACTACATTTTCTAGGATTATCCAATCAAGGAAATGGCATTAAACAATTTTGATGAACTATCAGTGTCTTGATTTGGCCTGAGATCCCTTTTCTGAGATGACCACTTATATTGGCAACACACACAAAATGCTGGTGGAACGCAGCAGGCCAGGCAGCATCTATAAGGAGAAGCCCTGTCAACGTTTTGGGAGGAGACCCTTCGTCAGGACTTTTATTGGCAACAAGTTCACGCGCCTGATGATGGCTTTTTGCAACCAATGATCACGAGAAAGACTGGACTGTATTAGTGATATCAGGTATAATGTTTCAGCTTTCATTCTTGGTTTTACTTACTGTAATTTAGTTCTTTTTTCTTTGTTTTTATTTACATGTATTTTATTGTACTGCTGCCATAAAGTTAACAAATTTCACGCCATATGCCGGTGATATTAAACCTGATTCTGAATTAAACTTCTTGAACTTGAGATCTAGGCCTCATATGGAGCCAGTGATCATTAATGGAGAATGTGTGGAGCAGGTTAAGACCTACAAGTATCTGGGAGTACAGTTAGACGAGAAGCTAGACTGGACTGCCAACACAGATGCCTTGTGCAGGTAGGCACAGAGTCGACTGTACTTCCTTAGAAGGTTGGCGTCATTCAATGTCTGTAGTGAGATGCTGAAGATGTTCTATAGGTCAGTTGTGGAGAGCGCCCTCTTCTTTGTGGTGGCGTGTTGGGGAGGAAGCATTAAGAAGAGGGACGCCTCACGTCTTAATAAGCTGGTAAGGAAGGCGGGCTCTGTCGTGGGCAAAGTACTGGAGAGTTTAACATCGGTAGCTGAGCGAAGGGCGCTGAGTAGGCTACGGTCAATTATGGAAAACTCTGAACATCCTCTACATAGCACCATCCAGAGACAGAGAAGCAGTTTCAGCGACAGGTTACTATCGATGCAATGCTCCTCAGACAGGATGAAGAGGTCAATACTCCCCAATGCCATTAGGCTTTACAATTCAACCGCCAGGACTTAAGAACTTTTTAAAAGCTATTATTAATGCTTTTTGAGATAGTGATTTAGATGCATATCATATTTTTTTTTACTGAGTTAAGTATTGTATGTAATTAGTTTTGCTACAACAAGTGTATGGGACAATTGGAAAAAAAAGTTGAATTTCCCCATGGGGATGAATAAAGTATCTATCTATCTATCTATCTATCAATTCACCTCACCCCCGCCTCTGCACACTTCGGCGCTCCGCGGCCATCCTCTGGGCCTTTAGTGGTCGCTGTTGCCGGAGGCCCGGAATCTGCGGCCTCTCTTGGCTGAGGCGCCTGTTCGTTGGTGCTGGGATTCGGGCGCAGGTCCGGACTCCGAGGCCGGAAGGCGCGGGAAGGCAGCCTCGCTCTTGTTTGGCGGACGGCAGCGAAGGCTGCGCGGCTGAGTGACAGCCGCGGGACGGAATGGCCAGCGTGCAGTGGACGGGCAGCGGGGCCGACAGCGCAACGAGGCGAGTCCATAACTTCCATTCCGGGCTGGGAGCATCCACAGGCTACCCTAGTTTTCAGTGTGGTGACCCTCACCAAACCCGGCAGTGAGTTAGCGCCCACTTTACCCTCCCCCGTCTTACAATTATTCTGTTGCTAGTACTTCAACTTATGCATTGTGATTGCAATTTCATCAGAAAGTTCTACTTGAAATCATTGACACTCTAATCAGGGGATGACTAAGTTAAGGGTTAGTGTGATGATGATGGTGATGTCCTGCTTGAGCGTTTTCCCGGGCTGACTGTCATTCAAATTCTTCCTCAAAGAGGGAGAACCTTTGTTGACGCGTAAGTTGAAAGGCAATGTTGAACACCCAGTCTTTTCGTCTGTAGTGCACCTTTTTCACGTTCCCCCTCATCCTTTTTCTCTTGAATGTTTCTTGCTATTCTCTTAATTTGCAGCCCCCTGATTTAATGCCGGGTTCCGGAAACAATGGACTGATGCTTACCAGCATTGGCTTTATAGGTGATGTTTTATTTTGTTGGTTTGTCTGCTTAGACATCAAATCTGCAGTGCTCCGTGTTTAGTTTGATAGCATATCCTACGCTTCTCTCTGAACCATGGAGAAAATAAGTACAAGACAAAATGGCCCAAGTTTTTTCCAGCTTCGCCAAGGATGGATGGTTAATATTGATGCTTGTGACACCCACAACCTGAATAAAACAAGATGTACAGTGTATAGCAGAAGGCAGCCAGGGTGTGTATTGATTGGCTGGTGCCAGTGGGTGGCTCAAGAAAGATCACATTGGAAGAATAAAAAATCAAAATGCCAAATTTATTAAATGATCAGCATCAAATAATCTATATCACCACAAATAATATAGAGCTGATAGGTAGTCTGATCATCTCTCAAAATGAGGGAGGTTGCACAGCCAATTCAAGAAGGAAACATCCTCTCAGCATTTTCCCTATCTAGCCTCTAGGTTTCATAGAGATAGGCACTCAGTTTTCTAAACTCTGATTATAGTGCCAACCTGTGTGATGTTTCCTCCTACAGCCTCTCCACACTAAGATCATGCACATTAACCTTCCCCTAAAATGGGGAACCAAAAATTTCCATGGTACTCTAGATATGGTCTTTCTAGTTGCAGTAAGTCTTTCCTATTTTTATTCTCAACTGGACTGATAGAAATTAGCCCATGTGCTTGTGTGCTGTGCAAAAGATCTCAATTACCATTGTGCCACATCGTTTTATAGTCTTCTTCATTTAAATAATGTTTTATTATGCTTCCTTGCAAAATGAACAACTTCATAAATTCTAACATTTATATTTAATTTGCCAACTTTTTCTTTGTTCACTCACACATGGTAATACCTACTCACTCATTTTGGTATCATCTACAAATTTGGTAGATTGTTTTTTCCAAGTCATTAATACATTTGGTAAACGGCTGTGTCCCAGCTTGAGGTTTCATTGGTTACAGGTTACCACCCTGAAAATGACGCCCCTTATATCTAACTGCTGCTTCCTGCATGTTAGACATCCTCTGTCCTTGCCAATGTTACCCTGAATACCTCAGGCCCTTATGACTTAATCTTTTCTGAGGTTCTTTGTCATCCTTCTGCAAATTCAAATCCAAATTCAGCCACTGGTTCTCTTTTGTCTACTCTACTGGAGACTGTCAAAAAGCACTCTAATTTCTCAGAACAACACACAAAAAATCCAGGAGGAATTCAGCAGGCCAGGCAGCATCTAAGCAGAAAACTACAGTTGATGTTTCTGGCCGAAGCGTTGACTGTACTGTTTTTCCATAGATGCTGCCTGGCATGTTGAGTTCCTCTAGCACTTTGTGTGTGTTGCTCGGAATTTTCTAGCATCTGCAGATTTTCTCTTGTTTCTAATTTGTCAGACACATTTTCTCCATGAAGTCATGCTGAATTTGCATGATAAGATGACAGTTTCTCAAAGCTATAGAATTTGAATGAAGCAACAAGACTGTAATCTTCAGATTTTTCCTAGAATGTGAATATGCGGGTTGCCCTGACAATGACAATATAAAACGATACTGCAAGGGAGCAGGCTCTTCTGCTCACAGTGTTGTGCTGAACCAATTAAATTAGTAATCAAATCCTCAACCAAACTATTCCGTTCTACCTACACAACATCCATATTCTTCCATTCCCTGCCTATCTAAGAGTCTCTTGAACATCTATGTCATATTTGCCTTTAACGTCACCTCTGGCGGCACATCCCAGGTATATGCCATTCTTTGGGTAAAAAAATACTTGCCCTGCACATCTCCTTTGAGCTTGCCTCTCTCACTCTAAATGCATGCCCTTGGATATGAGGTATTTCAACCCAGAGAAAAGATAATAGCTGCCAAGTCTATTCCTTTTATGATCTTTTAAGCCTCTATTAGATCTTCCTCCAGTCTACACCACTCCAGAGGGGGGAATCTCTCCTTGGATAAACCTCTCCTTAAAAACTTGCCTTCTAATCTAGGCAGCATCCTGGTAAACTTATTGTGCATCCTCCTTCCTTCCTATAATGGGGTAACCATAACTGAATGCAATGCTGCAGATGTAGTTTAACTAGAGATTTCTAAAGCTGCAACATAACTTCCTGACTCTTGAATTTGGTTCCTTGACTAATAACTGCAGGTATGCCATATGCCTTCTTTGCTACCCTAGCAACCTGTGTAGCTGCTTTCAGGAAGCTGTTGATCTGGACCTCAAGATCCCTCTGCACATCAACACCATTAAAGGTCTTGACATTTAACAGTATGCTGTCCCTTTACATTTGATCCCAAAATGCAACATTTCACATCTGGCTGGTTTAAATGCCATTGTCACTTATGTATAGGACTGTGCAAAACCCTTAGGCACATGTAAAATACTGTAAAGTGAAGATGCTTTCAAAAATAATGAAATTAAAAGCTAAATATAAAAAAACTCAAACAGCAGCAAACATTTAAAATAAAGCACTAAATCAAATCGATATTTGGTGTGACCACCCTTTGCCTTTAAAACTGCATCAGTTCTCTTAGGTACGCTGCCATGCAGTTTTATAAGAAAATTGGCCGGTAGGTTGTTCCAAACGTCTTGGAGAATTTGCCACAGTTCTACAGACTTTGGCTGTCTCACTTGGTTCTGTCTCTCCTGGTAATCCCAGACAGCCTGGGTGATGTTGAGATCAATGCTCTGTGGAGGCCATCCTATTTGATGCAGATCTCCTTGTTCTTTTCACTGAAGCTAGTTCTTTCTGACCTTAGCCATGTGTTTGTGGTCATTGTCCTGTTGCAGAATGAAGTTGGGATCGATCAGATGCCTCCCTGATGGTATTACGTGATGGATGAGAATCTGCTTGTACTTCTCAACATTTAGGATTCCGTTAATTCTGACTAGACCACAAACTCCACTTGCAGTAATGCAGCCCCAGACCTGCAGAGAACCACCTCCATGCTTCACTGTTGGCTGCAGACACTCATCCATGTTGCGTTCTCCAGCTCTTCTGTGGACAAAGTACCTCCTGTTTGAGCCGGAAATTTCAAATTTTGCCTCACCAGTCCAGAGCACTTGCTGCCATTGTTGAGCACCCCAGTCCTGTGTTTTTGTGTGTAGGTAAGTCTCTTGGCTTTGTTTCCACTTTGGAGGAATGGCTTTTTGGCAACAACTCTTCCATGAAGACCACATCTGACTTCTCCAGGCTTTAGAGGGATGTACTTGGGTTCCATTAGTTTCTGTGACTTCAGAACTGATAGCAGCGCTAGACAGCTTTCGAGTTAAAAGGGATGTCAGTTTGATATATCTTTCGTCTGCTACATTCGGTTTCCATGGCCATCCACTTGGTTTCTGGTCCTCGACCTTACCTGTTTATTTGTGCTTTCTTCAGAAGAATTTGGACAGCATATCTTGAAAGTCCTGTCTGCAGCAAAATTTCTGTTTGGGAGAGACCCTGCTGGTGCGGGATGACCACCTTGTGTCTTGTTGCTATGCCCACTCTTGCCATCTTGTAAGAATTGATGATTTGAAGTTTAAACTATCACATCTGCTACACCCTCACCTTTTATTTTGTGTGTCCTTCACCCAGTTTGATTCTTTCTACACTCACTTCTACTTCAGTTAATCATTTTAGTTCATTCAATTCATAATATCATTGATCTGTTTGTTATCTTTGTTTAATCACGCACTGGGCTGAATACCTACAAGGTAATCAAGTCTTTATTTGAAAAGTTGTCTTTTACTTAATGTTACTTTCGTTAATGAAATACAGAAGTTTCTCTAACATTTAATTTTTGGAAAATGAATGTTTGGAAATCTAAAATTTGTTCTTTTCTACTGATACTAATGCACAAGACAAAAATAAACAACTAACAAAAAATTTATTTTAAAAGCCTAGGGTGCCCAAGACTTTTGCACAGTACTGTATATCCTGTTGTATCGTTTGCCAGTCTTCTGTGCTATCTAGAATACCACCAATCTTCATATCTTCCATAAACTTAGTAACCCACCTATCTGTGTTTTCATCCAGATCATTTATATGTCACAAACAGTGGTGGTTCAAGTGCAAATGCCTACAGAACACTCGTCCCAGACCACCATCTTTCATGGGGAAATCAATTCTGAATCCCGATTCTGGATCTCATCTAGCTTAGTCTTCTGGATGAGTTTTACTTAAGGGACTTTGTCAGAATACCTAACTAAAATTCACGGGACAAAGTCCAGAGCTCATTCTTCATCCCCTTTATCACCTTGTCAAAAAAAACCTCAATCAAGTAAGGCACAACTTGCCCAACACAAAGCTACGTTGACTGTACCTATTTAGGCTATGTTTTCCCAAAATATTTCCTAAATCTTATCCCTAAGAATCCTCTCTAGTAACTTCCCTACCAGTGAGATGAGACTCACCGTTTTATAGTTTTCAACATTTTTGACTCGCATTTCCTCTGGGACTTCCCTTGTGGCTAAGAAGGGCATAAAGATATTGGTCAACGCCCTGGAAATATCATCCCTTGCCTCTCTCAGTAACCTGAGGTATATCCCATCAGCCCTGGGGACCTTAATGTTCTTTCTGAGATCCAAAACACTATCTCAAAAAGCCTTTGCTTAATTAGCACACTCTACACTAAGCTCCCTGTCCTTGCTATCCTTCTTGGTAAATACTGATGCAAGGTATTCACTTAATACCTCATCTACATCTTCCACCTCAAAGCATATGTTCCCTCCTTGACCCGTCCTATTACCTTCTTAATTATCCTCTTGCTCTTGATGTACATGCAGAATTCTACTTGCCAAGGACTTTTTATGGTCCCTTCTGGCTTCTCGAATTCCCTTCTTGATTTCTTTCCTGGCTTCTGTATAATCCTCGAGGGCTCTGATTTTTAGCTTCCTAAATCTAACATACTTTGACTAAATTTGTCCCATCGGCCGTTCTTGTCTTTACTTCTTACTGGAATATGCCTGTCCTGTACTCTGTGCAGTTGGCCTTTAAATATTCTCCACATCAAATGTGGACCTGCCCATGAACAGCAGTTCCCAGTTAACATTCTCTAGCTCCTGTCGAATAGAGATTGTAATTTGTCCTGCTTCAATTTAATGCTCTCTGCAAGATCCATACTTTATCTATTGCTATCTTAAAACTTTGAGAGTTATGATCAGTGTTCCCTCACTATTCTCCCACTAAAAGGTCAGTAATCTGGCCAGGCTTGTTATCTAATACTAGGTCTTGTGTGGCCCCTCCACATGTTAGACTGTCTACATATTGATTCAAGAAACCCTCCTGAATGCACCTAACAAATTCTGCACCATCTATGCCTCTAAGGAGGTCCCAGACTATATAAGGAAAGGTGAAGCCACCCACTAAAACACCCTGCTGCTTTTATCCCTTTTGTTAATCACATATTTATCTCTCAATGTCCCAGTGGCTATTGTTTGGAGGGGTGGGGGGGGGGGGTTGTTTTGTAGTATAGTCCCATCAAAGTGGGTGCACCTGAATTCTACCTAAATACAGTACCTTGAAAAGTATCAGCCTCCAAAACTATTTTTACATTTTACTGTCATTTTCTAAATTTAAAATGTATTGAAGTAGGATTTTAGAGCTAAACTACAAAACATTGTGCTTCATGTCAAATCAAAAGAAAAATTCCAAACCCTGTCAACATTTCACTAAAATTAAAAACCACAATTGAGGCTGAATAAGTATTCATTGCCTTTGTCATGACTGTTAACTTTCCTCAAGTTCAATTATTACCTTACGAACTTACCAAATTTGTTGATCTAGAAAATAGAAGGATCACCTGCTTTCAATTAAACCATAAGAATACTGTAAGCACCCCTTCTTTTCTGTAAGATCCAAACAGTATGGTAGATTTTCAACAGACCAAACCAAAATTATGGCAAAAGAGCATTCAGGAAAAGTTAAGGAAATGATAAAAGAAAAGCACAAATCTGTGGAAGGGTACTAGACCATCTCAAAGGCACTTAGTGTAGCCCATCATGAAACAGTGAAAAAAACCCCACAGCCACACTACCTAGTTCAGAGGCTGCCCCTGCGAACTTAGTTGCTGGAGAAGAATGGCACTTGAAGGATAGGCTACTGTGGCGCCAACGGTCACTCTGAGTGAGCTGCAGAAATCAGTGGCTGCAACTGGAGATGAAGTTCATGGCTCTACAATCTCAAAGTACTTGCACAAAAAGGATATTTATGGAAGAGCGAAGAAGCCCTGGCTTATATAAAATGCAGACCCTTGCCTGTCAAAACTTTGCAAAGTGTCACTTGGAAGATACTGTAAAGATGTAGCAGAACGTCTTGTGGTCAGATGAGACTGAAGAACTTTTTGGCCTCAACACTAATACTGCACAAAAGCCAGGTCATACATTTGGCCCTCCTTATTCACGGGGGATTGGTTCTGGGACCCCTCGCGGATACCAAAGTTCACGGATGCTCAAGTCCCTTATTCAACCTGTTTCAATCCGTTGGACCTTAGGACCCAGTGGAACTCCAGACCTTATTTAAACCTGTCTCACTGCGGTGGACATTAGGACCTGGTGCCAGAGCTCTGAATGCGCAGTGTTTCTGTTCACGTAAATAATCACGATTGAAAATAAAGTGGAAATAATAAAGCGATCGGAAAGGGGTGAAACGCCATCAGTCATTGGAAAAACATTGGGCTACGTCGGTCAATGATCTGAACAATTTTAAAGGATAAAGTGAGAAAGGCTCTGCCCCGATGAAAGCTACAATTATTACTAAGCAACGCAGTGGTTTAATTTTTGGGTTTTTGATCCTCCACATCAGCCCGGCAGGGTGGAGAGCGCACGTGGGAGCGATCTGTCCCGAATCCCGAGAACTTCTGTTCCCGAGCCCGGCGCTGAAACATACGTTCTTAAGTGTTTTATATGCATAGAAAGGTAAAATATATACTGTATACTAAGACAAACGTTTGACTGACTGATGCTAAATAATACCAGATGTACCTGTTCCGACTTACTTAGAGAACTTCCAATGTTTTTCGATCCTGATGCACGATAATCCACGCACATCCTCCTGTATACTTTAAATCATCTCTAGATTACTTATAATACCTAATACAATGTAAATGCTATGTAAAATGGTTGTTATACTGCATTGTTTAGGGAATAATGGCAAGAAAAAAAAGTCTGTACATGCTCGAACAATGTGTGCTGGAAGAGCACTTCCAGGTTTTTGCAATTTGCCGTTGGTTGATTTTGCGCATGCAGAATCCATGGATAAGGAGGGCCGACTGTACCTTCCCTACAATAAAGTATGGTGGTGGTTGCATCAGGCGATGGGGATGCTTTTCACCAGCAGGGACTGGAAATCTGGTCAGGATTGATGGGAAGATGAACGCTGCTAAATACAGAGAGATCCTGGATAAACACCTGCTTGCCTCTGCCAGAAAACTTAAACTCAGACTAAGTTTGATTTTAACAGGACAGTAACCCAAAGCACACTGCCAGAGCAACCATGGAGTGGTTTCAAATGAAGAAAATTGATGTCCTTGAGTGGCCCAGTCAGAGTTCTAACCTTAGGCTGATTGAACATCTCTGGCAAGATCTCAAGATTGTTGTCCACTACCTAACCTGGCACAGCTTGAGCAATTTAGCAAAAAGGAATAGGCAAATCTTGCTCCAACACATTATGCAAAACTAATAGAGACTAATCCAAAAGACTACTGACTACTTATCCAAAAAACTAAATATTCAAAAACTTAAATGTCAGCAGTTCAAATTGAACCACTTCTCACAGCTATAAAAGTTTTTGAATTTTGAGTTTTTACTGCTTTACAATTTTCCCTGTTTTTTGGACTCTACTGTGAAAAAGGAGCATGTGATTGACAAATAAAAATTCTCAGTTAAATGGATCAAAATCCCTGGTTGTAATAATTAAGTGATCAACGGGTTGGAGCTGAATACTTTTACAAGTCACTGTAGACTATTTGTTTAGATTTAGACATTTGTAGCAGAATAGAATTCATAAACTAGATTTAACAGTAGCACTGCTGCCGTTAGGAAGGTGTGTCTTACCTGATAACTTTGAAAACAATATTTTAGGATACGAGATTCTACAAATGCTATAAATCTTTGGCAATATGCACAAAATGCTGGAGGAACTCAGCAGATCGGCAGAATCTATGGTGAAATAAACAGTTGTCGTTTCTGGCTGAGACCTTTTATCGCGATTGGAAAGGAAAGTTGCAGGAGGTAGAATAAGAATGTGAGAGAAGGGGCTGGAGTGGAAACTGGCAGGTGATAGGTGACAGCAGGTGAGGGAGGGTGATAGAGGGGAAGAGGTAAAGGGTTAAGGAAGGAATTTGATCAGAGTTCAGAATACAGGGAAGGAGGTGGGAAACTAGAGGGAGAGCATTGGCAAGTCAAGAGTGCAGAGAGGAGAAGAGAAAGGATGAAAGGACCACCAGAATGGGAAAAACAAAAATGGGGTGTAGCAGAAATAGAGGGGAATGCTTACCCAAAGTTGGAGAAATCGATGTTTATGTCACCATAAACAGGTGACCCTGCCAGAATATGAGATGTTCTCCACCAACCTGTGTTTGGCCTCATCATGGCAGTAAAGGAGGCCATGGACAAATGTGCTGGTGTGGGAATGGGAAGTTGAATTGAAATGAGTGGCCACCAGATGATTGGTTGTTGCAGGTGGACAGTACTGCAATTCTATAGGGGTGTAATGTTGTCAGTGGTGCTGTCTATCAGATGGTTAGCATGGAATAAAGAGTAGCTAAAACAAGAGATTAGTTTTAATTTAATTTCTTTTCCGCTGTATCAAAAAATGTAGCTGTTTCCTCAAAAAAATGTAGTGATCTATGTCATTGTTCTCCATCCCTTTTACAACAAGACCTCAAGTTTGTTGATCTGCATATTTTTTGTATAGCTAATAACTAAAGATTGTTTTATAGAATCGTTCTTGGGAGCATTGTCCTTGAATTGTGTTTCTTTATCCATCCCTCTCTGAGGTCTCCTAAATACAAATTGACCTTATGAAGGGTTATCAGCCCGAAATGTTGTTCATTCCTTCCATTGATGCTGCCTGATTTGCTGAGTCCCTCTAGCATTGTATCTGTTGCAAATTGACCGTAACTTTGAAAGATCTTGTATTTGAATAGACTTCAAAATTTGATGCATTTCACGTAATGGAGAAGAATCAACATAATCTACAATAGACTGTAATATGCTTAGTATGCGTCCTTCCATTTAAAAAAAAGAACTCAAGTATTTTTGGCTTTCTCAATGATAAAGCTTCACTGCAGACAACTAGGGAAAGTCTGCAGATCTGTATTTGCTGATGAGGCATCAATCTATGAAGAAGGTATTTTTTCTAATTGGATACGAACACAGATACTAAATGTTGATTGTAAACTTTTTCTTCGCTCAGGTGGAGAATTTCTAAGAACATCATGGACAGAGGAGAAGCAAGCAGCAGTGCAGATTATCTTCATTATGATCTATTGCAAGAGGACAGTTTTGGTAAGAAACAATTTGAATGTTCATTATCAGTTTACCCAGAGTGGGAAATGGCTGCACATAAATTACCAGTCTTCTTCCTGACACTGTAAACAGCTTTTCTTAATGAGTCTTTAACAGCTGATTGTCACCTGCAGATCAATCTCTCACTATCTCTCATCTGAAACAACCATAGACAGATGCACCCACAGGTGGGGATCTGGGAAGTGACAGGGCCTTAGATGATTGTACGTCATCTTAGGTAACTTGTTGAACAGAAAAGCTGACAAATCTAAAATAATGACAAATATTAGTTTATTATGGGTTGGAATGATTTTTTTTGGCATGGATCAACTAACTAAAAGAAAATGGGCCATTTTCTAAGTGTAAATCAGTAACTAATGGAGTACCACAGGGATCAGTTTTGGACCCTCAACTATTTTCAGCCTACATTAATGCCTTGGATGAGGGGACTGATTTGAGGCTAAATTTGATAATGTTACAAAAGATTGTTGGATTAGCTGGTTCACAACCTTCTTGGGTTAGCAAGGAGGATACGGATAAACTGCTGGGGGAGAATGGGATAAGAGGTTATTTAGTTTGGAATAAAGAATGAAAGGTAATAATTATTTCTGTACACTGAAACTATAGAATGTTGTGAAATAATAATGTTATTATAATAAGTTTATTATTATTAAATAATAATAATACTGTGTAGACAGACTGTTAAGTATACCAAAGGTGGAGATTGATCATGTACGCATATTTAAGTCAAGGTGTTTGGGGGGGGGGGGTGTGGTTGTTCATGAAGATGTCTTGAGAGGCCAACACAAAAATAGGAGAAGGAGTAACCCATTGATCCTTTACTGGCATCCATTGCTAATCTTCTATCTCTACCAAATCCCCATGTCCTCCCCATACCCTTTGGTGTCTACTGCCTTCCCTTATTTTCTCAAACAAAGAAGTGGTGAAGATTTTCAGCTGGTCAGGTAGCTTCTGCAAAGGGTGATAAACAGAGTTAATGTTTTAGATTAACAACCTTTTATTAGAACTGGAAACTTGAAAAACAAATCATAAACACAAGAGATTCGGCAGATGCTAGAAATCCAGAACAATACACACTCAATGCTGGAGGAACTCAGCAGGTCAGGCAGCACCTATGAAAATGAATAAACAGTCAACATTTCACGGTGAGCCCCTTCATCAGGACTGGCAAGGAAGAAGCTAGAATAAGGGGGTGGAGTTGGGGAGGAAGGACATGCTAGAAGGTGATAGGTGAAGCCAGGTGGGTGGGAGAGAGGGTTGAAGTGAGAAGCTAGGAGGTGATAGGTGAGAAAGATAAAGGGCTGGGGAGGAAGAAATTTGATAGGAGAATAGACAGGTGAAGTGTTGCCTCACCTGGAAGGAATGTTTGGGGTTCTGAAGGAGGTGAGGGACGAGGTGAATGGGCAGGTGTAGAACTTCTTCCGCTTCCAGGAAGGAGATTGGAATGGACAAGGGAATCACGAATCACAGAGGGAGCAATCTCTGTAGAGAGCAGCGAGAAAGGGGGTGAAGTTAATGATGTGCTGGATGCAGATACTCATGGGATGGTAGGTTAACACAAGAGGAGCTCTATCCCTGTTAAGGTGGTGGCAGATGGGGTGAGGGTGTATGTCCGGGAAATGAGGAGATGTAAGGAAGAGTAAGGAAAGCATCAATGGTGGAGGAAGTGAAACCCTTTTCTTTGAAGGAGGACGGCATCTGTTGGAACGGAGAGCATCATTCTGGGATTAGATGTGACAGAGAGAAAGGAACTCGAGAAGCAAGCAGGTTTTAACTTGTAGAAAGCAGGAAATGTGGAAAGAACAAAAGGAATGACTATAATATAGTGGAGACCAAGGTTGCCCCAGTGACAATAGATGAGGTTAATTAGAGGAAAAAGACAACAAAGTAACCTGTTGGAGCTGCTGGAAGCAGATCACAGCAATTTGGCGGGCAAATCTGGGTTTGGTAGGTCAGAGGGGTGAGCTTTTAGCAGAATTTATTGTGGGTGTAGTGATTGGGGAGTGAGCAGGTAGATTCCTGTCATAACAAAGAAAAATATTAATATAGCTCAAATTTTTAACAATGGTGCAAAAGCTTAGAAATCAGGCAGCTTCTATTAAAAGAGCAACGGTCAAGACAGGACTATATTTGACTAAATGTGAATCATAAATCTGAGCAGTGATTGGCAAATTTCAAAGACTTTTCTGTGAACAACAAATTGCTCTGCCTTCCCTTTTTTCTAGTTGGCTCAAACTATTTGTTTATTTTGCAATTTACTTCATGACATGGTTACACGGCCACAGTGGATGATGTGTTCAGCTTTTTTTTGTGGCTGGCTTTCTCTTTATGTATGTTGTACTTTTACTAGTGAAATCGGACAATGAAAACTCTGTGGACATCTACGATGGCTTGGACACAGACTACCAAGGTGGTGGACAGTCTGCTTCATGTATGTAGAAATTTATGATATTTGTAATTTTTTTCAAAGATAATATAACATTTACAAATGGTGGGCTTGACCACAGAATGCTCTCCAATCTTGAGGTTTCTCCGATTGCATGTTGAGAGAATGACTTCTGTTCATTTGGTGGAACCTTGTTAAGTAAAAGGTTGGGTAAGTCCACACCTCAAATTACTAACATGATTCAGTTAATTAATCACTAAATACTCATGCTTTAAAGCAGTAAGTATACTGTATATCATTGGGTAACTACAGTAATTGACTGGTTGAGTTGTAAAGTAGATAACTCCTTATTAGTCACTGGAGGTATCTGTGCCCGTACATTTATGTGGGCACTTGTTGCATCTGAAAACTGTAGTTTTGAGGTTATTTCAGAGTGCTAGTTATACAGAACAGTCCATTGTAGTTTTTGCCAAAGGTATTGGATGATGATTACTCCACAAGGGGACACTCAACATACCTTTTTGTGATGTTTAGGAAGAGGTTGCTATTACATATCAAATTATATTGCAGAGAAGCACCACCTTAAAAATTGTGCTTTTGGTCTCAATGATTCAGTTGTATTGAGGAAATTTTAAATTATATTTTAAAAAAGAATCAAAGATGCATTAAAATCACAGCTGGATAGGTGCATTGTATAGGGAATGAGGAAAATTCCTGGTCTTTGTCCCAATTAAATTTTATCAACCATCAACAGTATGATACATTTCTACATATTAGTAACCCACACAACAAATAAAGAAACTCAACATATAAATAAAAAATTTCACAAAAGAGCTCATAAACCTGGAAAATCAACAAAGAAGCAAGAAGATAATGAAGACGACATTGATTTCATCTATTCACATCATCTTGGAGTCCAAACACCTGGATGGAGTTGCAGAATAATAAAGTGATTTCAAATGTTTCAGATTCATGAATTTTGCTGAATCTTGCATGATATAAAAGGAAAGAATTCAATCACCATCAAAACAAAGAGTCAGGGGAAACTAAAATCTGAAACTTGAGAGAAGTACATAGTGGTCACTGGTAGAAAGGAATGGTGATTTGGGTAGAGTCTTGGCAAACGTGGATCATAAACGCTGGCATAATTGTGGATCTGGCTAACTAAGTACATACATACTTCGTTTCAGAGAATTTATTCTACAACCACATTCAAACAATATGATGCCACTTTGGAGCATATTATATCTACAAATGATACTGCATTTCCTATGCTGTTTGCCTTGCGTGGAAACATAAGTCTTTATAAAAACATTGCTGAAGGACAGGGAATTTTTGCTCTGTAATGTGCCAAGAAGTCGTCGTGTTGTTCTTAAAGTACAATAAACTGTTTAGAAATCCCTTATCAATGCTTAATTAAAAAAAACAACATTTTGTTTTCAGGTGATGCTTCAGGAAAGAATAAACCTGCTAAGGATTGTTTCGATTTGTACGAGGAAATATTAGCAGAAGAAGGAACAGCAAAAGCAATCTCTTTGAAGGAGGTACATGTTTGGTTATGGTATGATTTGAAAGGAAGATGGGCTGCTTGTGCCATTAATGTAAATAAATAACAAGCAATAACTGATTTGTTCATCAAACCTTTACTAACAGCTGATGCCACATGCTAAAATATGTAAATATACAAACAAGGTTCTCATTGAGAACAGGAAGCCTTTTTTTGAATAACTAAAGAAAGGCACTGGAAGAGTCAGCAGCAGAAGCAATTTCAAACCTCTTATTCTAGACGGCATTATTTCTGCATCCTTAAAGACAGTCAGCTGTGGGATGTGCTATTTACTCAGCATGTCCTTAGTCATGACGATTGAGACTAGAACATCCTAGGATTTAGTTTCAATATGATGCTCAACTTCTTTAAGTTCCCTAAATAGTCCCTCTGTTAAAACTCAAAAATATTTAAATTCAACATACCTGTTCCAGTAGAGATATAAGAAAGATACTGCAGATGCTGGAAATCTAGCAAAGGAGCTAGTACAAAGGAGCTGGAGGAACTCAATGGGTCAGGCAGCATCTATGGAGAGAAATTAACAAGGTTCCTGATGAAGAGTTTGGACTGTTCTTTTCTCTCCATAGACTTGCTGAGTTCTTCCTGCTGTTTTGTACGTGGTTGTTCTAACAACAGCTTTTGTTGCATCAGCGACAGTCCATCCTATTTACTAACCTGTAAACTTTATGAGCTGACATATATTTATTGGCACATGGCCCGGAATCAATTTGAATAACCAACAAAAGAATCAGTTTTGAAATTGCATTCTGCACGTGGCTATTCACATAAATAGTTGACTGTTCCTTTGAAGATGCTGCCTAATTTCTGAGCATTTGCACCATTTTTTAAAAATGTGTGGTACACTATTGTTTTTCTTTGTTATGACAGTTTCAGGAGAAGTCTATAGAGAGAGAAAGGAAAGTTGAAGAGCTGTTGCAAAAACTGCATGAAGTAGAAACCAAGGTAATTAATTTGTATTGGTCAGTTCACATATTCAGACCTGACATTCGATTTATCAGTTTGTTTCTTCATCAGCGATTTTTTTTAAAAAAAGAATAAATAGGACAGAAATTAATTATTTCTGGTTAGATACATAGATCAGAAAAGTGGAAGTCCAACTGAGAAAAGCAATACTAAAGTTCTAGTAAGGTAGGGGTCACCAACCTTTTTTTGCACCACAGACCGGTTTAATATTGACAATATTCTTGCCAACCAGCCGATGGTGGGGGGTGTTAATCACGACCGGAATATAAGTTATAAGTCAACCATGAGTCACTTATAAGTGGCTAATACACTCAATTATGTTTCTAAAAGGGTTTATCTAACAAATTTACAACAGACAGCGCATATTTTCCTCGTATGAACATATAAAATCATTGCAACACACCAATATCACTGAATCAGTGGGAGCCCTGGGCTTGTTTCCCTGCAACAAGGGGTGATGGGAGAGAGCGATACTCGAAGCAGGTTCCTTATGTCCAGTCCATTCCGCAATTTCGTTTTCGTGGCTCTTAGCACTTGCTTCTGTCCCGCTTGTTCACATTTTTTCTGCTCAAAAAACTCAACGGGTTTGTCTTTAAGTGCAGGGCACTTGGACTTAAGGTGCCAAAGCAGTTTTCATTGCCTTATTAGACAGCCTCCGGGCCCAAACTCCAGCCTCCTGCCTGCTCCAGCCAGACGCCTTGACCAGGTGTGGCTGGTTGTGGGTGGGGTGAGAGGACAAGGCAAGGGCTGGAGGTTCCTGTGCTGGGGCTGCGGTGGTTGCAGTCTGGAGAGCGAGGAGGAATGCAACAGGGCGTGCACCTGCCCCCATTCTCTCCCCCCCCCCCCCCCCGTAGGTAGGTACGATCTATCCGCCGACAAAAGTTTGGCTCGAGGGATGACTTTAAGTAGATTGTAGCGAGGTAGCTTTTAGAGGCAGCGCCCATCTGTCTGCGCTCCAGGCCACTACCAATGGCACTTCCTGCTGGTGTGAGGCGGCTGGTTACCTGAGGCCAACCAGTGATACCTGGCACAAGGGTATCACTGCGTTTAAGTGACTGATAGATAGATAGATACTTTATTCATCCCCATGGGGAAATTCAACTTTTTTTTCCAATGTCCCATACACTTGTTGTAGCAAAACTAATTACATACAATACTTAACTCAGTAAAAAATATGATATGCATCTAAATCACTATCTCAAAAAGCATTAATAATAGCTTTTAAAAAGTTCTTAAGTCCTGGCGGTTGAATTGTAAAGCCTAATGGCATTGGGGAGTATTGACCTCTTCATCCTGTCTGAGGAGCATTGCATCGATAGTAACCTGTCGCTGAAACTGCTTCTCTGTCTCTGGATGGTGCTATGTAGAGGATGTTCAGAGTTTTCCATAATTGACCGTAGCCTACTCAGCGCCCTTCGCTCAGCTACCGATGTTAAACTCTCCAGTACTTTGCCCACGACAGAGCCCGCCTTCCTTACCAGCTTATTAAGACGTGAGGCGTCCCTCTTCTTAATGCTTCCTCCCCATCACGCCACCATGAAGAAGAGGGCGCTCTCCACAACTGACCTATAGAACATCTTCAGCATCTCACTACAGACATTGAATGACGCCAACCTTCTAAGGAAGTACAGTCGACTCTGTGCCTTCCTATGTCGTGGTTTCTCGTGCCCCACAAACGACCAGGAGACGCAGAAGATTCTTCAAGAAGGGTTAAACTTTAATTTGCAAATCAAAGCTGAGACAGTCATTGAGCTAGTCGCTGATTGCCCACCGATCCTTGTACATAGCATTTTTTATAGCAATCTCCTGGTTTAGTTGCATTAGCATATCCAATCGGTCTACAGTGGCGTATCACAAGTACATCCGCCACTATTGTTTCTACCCATTGACTTAATCATGTTCTCATCTACATCTCTTAGCTACCTCTCATTAACACCCCATTGTCTTCTACATTCTTAAAGATTTCATTCTACTAAATTGGATACATGCATAGCAAATAGCAAGTTCAAAGCTGACTACATAGTTTTGGTTACACAGCAAACAATGCAACTTTTATACTCCAATAGTAATAACCTCACATGCGTAATGACCTTGCGTGTATTCATGTTCAACAGTGGGCATGTTGGAATGAGGAAAGGTGCAGCTGACATTGTTTCATGTTGCCAAATCATATTGTTTCCTCACGGCCCGGTAGCACATGTTTTGCGGCCCGGTGGTTGGGGACCACTGTAGTAAGGCACAAACATGAACTTTGGAACAAAAAGATGTCTAAGAGTGAATGCATCTGGTGGCTCATTGCATCTAATTGAGGCACAGCCTCACAGTGCTAGAGACCCTGATTCAATTCCAAAGGGCGCAGTCTGCGTTTTATATTCTCCCTGTGCCTGCATGGTTTCCTCCCTGTGTTGCTGTTCCCTCCCACATCCCAAAGATGTGAGTTGTTAGGATAACTGGCTCATGTCAATTCCTTTTATGTTTTGGTGAATGGTAGAATATGGGGGGGAAGGGTTGATGAGATGTGAGGAGAATCAATAAAAACGTTTAATTAGGATTGGTGTAAATGTCTGATTGATGGTTCATGTGAATTTGGTGGGCCAAAGGCCTGTTTAAATGCTGTGTGTCACTATGGCTCTAGTGAAAAGGATAGTTTGTCTGATCTGGGAGCTGTTGTACACATTGAGTATGAAGAAAGTAAAGAATTAGAGCTTCAGAGTACTGGAATCAGTTTATAATGTTATTTGCAAACATGAGATGACTCTTTATTTGAGAATTAAGGAATGAGCTTTGGTTATCTACATTTGTCATGTACTGATTGAAAATAGAAAATGAGGAACATTGGAAAATGAAACCGATTGCACATGTTATTTTTTTTAAAGTCCTTGGAATTCAGCATCATCATCAGGAAATAATTTAATCCAGGATTATGAAACGGCCAGGGTTTATGCTGCTGTTTGATTGGGTGCAGGAGATGTACTGGAAACGACAAAATGAGATGATGGACTAGAAGCTATCCTTTCTGTTTCTACACAGAATTCCACTCTGTCAAATGAGAACATCCAACTGAAAAAGAACATATCGGCGCTCATCAAAACCGCTCGTCAGGAAATTAACCGCAAGGATGAAGAAATTAATAGGCTAAACAGAAGGTGAAATAGTCAAGACTTAAGATCAATTTAAAATTCATTGTGTATCTATGTTCTGCAAATTGACAAAATGTACTTAATATGCCTTAAAAGCATGGCTGCAGAATGACCATTAAGGAGTGAGAATTGGCAATGGAGTAAGTTACAGTTAGAATTGGAGCAGGAGCCTTTTGTGCCTGTTCTGCCATTTCATTCAGACCATGGCTGATTTTCCACTTATTCTGTCCTGCATTATCCTGATATCATTTGTTTCCCTCAATATCCAGCAATCTATTGCTATCTATTCTGAATAAAGTTATGACTGACTCAACTCCAGAATAGAGAATTATGAACTCATCACTTCTGCATGATTAAATTTCTCAGCCTGTCCTAAATGGCCAATTCCTTATTTTAGGACAGTGACCCCCTCGGACTATTTCTTAACCAGGTGAAATACTCTACATCCAGCCAATCAGACCAAAAAAGTATTTTGTAAACGTCAATGAGATCTCATTCTTCTAAATTAGACCATACTGTCCTAGTCTGCTCATTTTCTCCTTGTAATGGCAAACACATCTTCTTGGGAATCAATCTGGTGAATAGTTAGTTTACTCCCTCACTGGCAAGTTTTGAGATTCTATTTACCTCTTATGTTAGTTTTCAGTAATTTTTGCTCAAAGGCATTCACACCCTTTGAACATTAAAGTTTCCTAATCTGTCAGCAGTTTAAAAAATTCTCTGGTTTTCTGTTTTATGCACCAACGTGGATGATCATGTATCTTTCCACATAGCATTTGATCTCTCACATGACTTTCAACACCCTTTTGATTATTTTGCCATTTACTTCTACATCAGAAACAGAACCAGAATCAGGTTTAATATCACTGTCATATGTTGTGAAATTTGTAACATGCAGCAGCAGTACATAATTATGAAAGGTATGTACAGTGCCTAGGAAAAGTATTCACCACCCTTTTGGCAATTTTCATGTTTTATTGTTTTACACAATTCAATCATAGTGGATTTAATTTGGCTTTTTTTGACACTGATCAAAAGAAAAGACACTTTTGTGTCAAAGTGAAAACAGATTTCTACATATTGGTCTATATTTATTACAATTATTGAACACAAAATAATTGATTGCATAATTACTCTCCCTTTTCAAGTCAGTGTTTAATTTTGGCATTTAGGTATTTAAAGTATTTAAATTTATTACTTTTGGCAGCAATTACAGCCTTGAATCAATGTAGTCTCTGTCATCTATGCACATCTGAGCATTGCAGTTTTCCCCTATTCTTCTTGACTAAACTGCTCAAACTCTATCAGATTGCATGGTGATCATGAGTGAATACCTTTTTCAAGTCCAGCCACAATTTCTCAGTTGGATTGAGGTCTGGACTCTGACTTGGCCACTCCAGGACATTAACTTTGTTTTTAAGCCATTCTTGTGTAGCTTTGGCTTTATGCTTGGGGTCGTCGTTTTGCTGGAAAACAAATCTTTTCTCAGGTTTCAGTTCTCTTGCAGACTGTATCAGGTTTTCTTCCAGGATTTCCCTGTATTTTGCTGCATTCATTTTGCCTTCTTCCTTCACGAGCCTTCCAGGGCCTACTGCAGTGAAGCATCCCCACAGCATGATGCAGCCACCACCCTGCTTCATGGTAGGCATGGTGTGTTTTTGATGATATATGGTGTTTGGCTTATGCCAAACATAGCGTTTAGTTTGATAGCGAAAAAGCTCAATTTTGGTTTCATCTGACCATAGAACTTTCTTCCAGCTGATTTCAGAGTCTCCCACATGCCTTCTGGCAAACTCTAGCCGAAATTTAATGATGGATAAGGAGGAATCGATCTATAGATGGAGATTTAATTCAATTTTATTAAAATGTCAAGATTTTTGTGATTTTATGAAAAAACAGATTCAATTTTTTTTGTTTACAAATTCACACTCAGTTGAGGATAAATTTATATTATGGGAAGCGATGAAAGCATACTTGAGGGGTCAGATCATAAGTTATACATCTAAAATTAAGAAGGAATACATGGCAGAAATAGATCAATTAGAAAAAGATATTACAAAGTTAGAAAAAGAATCTCAAAGATATACGACAGAAGAAAAACGAAGACAACTTGTTAATAAAAAATTACAATATAATACACTCCAGACATATCGAAAAGAAAAAGTAATTATGAGAACTAAACAGAGATATTATGAATTAGGTGAAAGATCACACAAGATTCTTGCTTGGCAGTTGAATACAGAACAGGCTTCCAAAACAATAAATGCAATCAGAACAAGTGCAAATAAGATTACTTATAAACCTTTAGAAATTAATGAAACTTTAAAATTTTTTTATACTGAATTATATCAATCAGAATCACAAAATAAGATTGCTGAGATAGATAAATTTTTATCACAAATAACTCTTCCAAAATTAAGTTTGGAAGAACAGAAAGGATTAGATATGCCCTTTACATTAAAAGAGGTTGAAGAAGCTTTAGGATCACTTCAGAGTAATATATCCCCAGGAGAAGACGGTTTTCTGCCTGAATTTTATAAAAAAAAATTAAAGATTTACTAATTCCTCCATTTATGGAATTAATATATCAAGTGGAAAGAATGCACAAACTCCCACAATCTTTTTCGACAGCGATCATAATTGTATTGCCAAAAAAAAGATAGAGATCCTTTAAAACCAACATCATATAGGGTTATTTCTTTGTTGAATACAGATTATAAAATAATAGCAAAAATTTTATCTGATAGAATATCTAAATATTTACCAAAGTTAATACATATGGATCAAATAGGCTTTATTAAAAATAGACAATCAACGGATAATTTAACTCGGTTACTTAGCATAATTCATTTGGCACAAAAAAGAGAGGAAATGAGTGTGGCAGTTGCCTTGGATGCAGAAAAAGCATTTGATAGATTGGAATGGGATTTTTTATTTAAGGTATTGGAAAAATATGAGTTAGGAAAATCTTTTATAAAATGGATTAAAACCTTAAATATTAATCCTCAAGCTAAAGTAGTTACAAATGGTCAGATTTCAACACCATTTCGCTTAACAAGGTCAACTAGACAAGGCTGCCCATTATCACCTGCTTTATTTGTATTGGTGATAGAACCATTAGCTGAAATAATTAGAACAGATTCAGATATTGTGGGCTTTAGAGTTAACCAAGAAGAATATAAGATTAATTTATTTGCTGATGATGTTTTGATTTAATTAAAAAAACCCATTGCAATCGCTGCAAAAATTATCTTTCAGATTGGAAGAATATGGGAAAATATCAGGGTATAAAGTAAATTGGGATAAAAGTGAAATTTTACCCCTTACCAAAGGAGATTATAATCAATGTCGATTAGTAACTCAATTTCGATGGCCAATAAATGGGATAAAATATTTAGGTATAAGAGTCGATAATGATGTAAAAAATTTATATAAACAAAACTATTTACCATTATTTAAAAAAAAGATCTTGATAAATGTTACCAATAACATTAATAGGTAGAGTTAATGCTGTAAAAATGAATATATTTCCTAGATTGCAATATTTATTCCAAACTTTACCAATACAATTACCTCAGAAGTTCTTTCAAGAATTGAATAAATATGTGAGGAAATTTCTTTGGAAAGGAAAGATGTCAAGAATATCATTGGAAAAATTGACATGTAAATTTGATTTAGGAGGGTTACAACTTCCAAATTTTAAGAATTATTATAAAGCAAATCAACTTTGCATCTTTTTTTGATGAAGAAAACCGGCATGGATTAGAATAGAATTAGATAAGATAGGAGAAAACATACCAGAAGATTTTATATATAAATGGGAATCCAAATGGATACCGGAAAAAAAAGAATCTCTTATATTAAGACATTTGATTGATTTATGGAATAAGGTAAATATGGACGATGAGATAAAGAAATCTTTATTAGCAAGAAGAACCCTAATTCAAAATAGGCTTATTCCTTTTACAATGGATAATAAACTTTTACATAATTGGTTTCAAAAAGGGATTAAATACATAGGTGATTGATTTGAAGGAGGTATATTGATGTCGTTTGATCAATTAAAAAACAAATATAAAATATCAAATAACACCCTTTTCTGTTATTTTCAATTAAAGGCCTATTTACGAGATAAGCTGGGTCAAACAATGTTAATGCCAAAACCTAATGAAATAGAAATCTTAATTCAAAAAGGAAAAATTAAAAAAATTACATCTTGTATGTACAATTTGATTCAAAAACAGACAATTAAATCAGGAATTCATAAATCAAGACAAAAATGGGAATTTGATTTGAATATTAAAATTGATGGAAAAAACTGGTCAAGATTATGTTTTGATAGTATGATAAATACAATAAATGTCCGACTTAGATTAGTACAATATAATTTTTTGCATCAATTATATATAACACCACAGAAAATAAATAGATTAAATTCAAATATGTCTGACCAATGTTTTCGATGTAATCAAGAAATTGGTACTTTTTTACATTCTACTTGGTCTTGTTTTAAAATTCAACCATTTTGGATAAATCTAAGACTTTTATTGGAACAAATTACTGGAGTACAACTCCCACATAGCCCAATATTATTTTTATTAGGAGACATTGAAGGGACAATACCGAAACTTAAATTGAATAAGTATCAGGAAAAAATTATAAAAATTGCATTGGCAGTAGCCAAAAAAGTTATTGCAGTTACTTGGAAATCTGACTTATATTTAACTATGGATCGTTGGAATAATGAAATATATAGCTGTATTCCACTTGAAAAAATTACTTATAATCTAAGAAATGAATATGATATATTTTTGAAAATTTGGCACCCATATCTACAAAAGATAGGACTAAATACATAGGTCCTTTGAAGATAAAACTACAAAGTAATTGGGTAAAATTAAAATTATTTTGAACTCCATGGAGCATGTGGGGATCCTCCGATATTCAGGCAATCTTTCTTTCTTTTTTCTCTCTCTTTAGATAAGGGTTTAAGGGGGGAGGGTCAATATTAATTTTTTTTCATTCTATTATTTCATTTTCTATGTAATTCTCTAAAAATGTAATAAATAAATTTTTTAAAACTCTAGCCGAAATTTCATGTGAGTTTTTTTCAAAAGTGGCTTTCTCTTTGCCACCCTCCCATAAAGCTGCGACTGGCGAGGCACCTGGGCAATGGTTGTTGTATGTGCAGTCTCTCCCATCTCCGCCTCTGAAGCTCGTAACTCGTCCAGAGTTGTCATAGGTCACTTGGTGTACTCCCTCACTAGTCCCCTTCTTGCGTGGTCACACACTTTTTGAGAACAGCCTGCTCTAGGCAGATTTACAGCTGTGCCATATTCTTTCCATTTCTTGATGATTGACAACTGTATTCCAAGGGATATTCAGTGAGTCAGAAATTTTCTTGTATCCATTTCCTGACTTGTGCTTTTCAATAACCTTTTCGTGGAGTTACGTTGAGTATTCTTTTGTTGTCATATGGTGTAGTTTTTGCCAAAATACTGACCTTCCAAATACAGTTGTATTTTTACTACAATCAAATGAAACACCTTGACTGCACACAGTGATCTCCATTTAACTAATTATGTGACTTCTAAAACCAATTGGCTGCACTGGTGGTGATTTGGTGTGTCATATTAAAGGGGGTGAATACTTATGCAATCAATTATTTTGTGTTTTATATTTGTAATTAATTTAGATCACTTTGTAGAGATCTGTTTTCACTTTGACATGAAAGAGTCTTTTTCTGTTGATCAGTGTCAAAAAAAGCCAAATTAAATCACTATGATTCAACGTAAAACAATAAAACAGGAAAACTTCCAAGTGGTGGGACTACTTTTTATATGCACTGTATATAGTTTTTAAAGTTAAATTAAATAGTACAAGAAGAGGGAAATAAAGTAGTGAGGTAGTATTCGTGGATTCAGTTTCCATTCAGAAATATGATGGCAGAGAGGAAGAAGCTGTTCCTGAATCATTAAGTGAATGCCTTCAGGCTTCTGCATCTACTGCCTGATGTTTGCAATGAGAAGAGGGCATGTCATGGGTGATGGGTGCCCTTAATGATGGATGCTGCCTTTTTGAGGCATTGCACCTTGAAGATGCCCTGGATGCTGGGGAGGCTAGTGCCTACGATGGAGATAATTGAGTTCACAACTTTCTGCAGCTTATTTCCATGGTACATCTATCGAAATTAGCGAGCATCTTTGGTGACATATCAAATCTTTTCAAACTCCTATTGAATTACAGCTGCTGTCATGCCTTTGAAACTATATCGATATGTTAGACCCTGTATAGATCCTCAGAGATGTTGAAATTACTCTCTTCCCCATACCACTTTTGATCCTTCTGAGGACTGGTGTGTATTCCCTTATTTTACACTTCTGAAGTCCACAATCAATTCTTTGGTCTTCCTGATGTTGAGTGCAAGCTTGTTGCTGTGACTCCACTCAACCAGCTGATATATCTTGTTCCTGTACGCCAGCTTGTCACTATCTGAAATTCTGCCAACAATAGTTGTATAATCTGCAAATTGATAGATGGCATTTGAGCTGTGCCTAGCCACATGGTCATCGGTATAGAGAGAGCAGAGCAGTGGTCTAAGCACACATCCATGAGTTGTGCCAGTGTTGATTATCAATGAGGTGGAAATGTTAGTTCCGATCTGCATGGACTGTGGTCTTCAGGGAGGAAGTCAAGGATCCATTGGCAGAGGGAGGGAGGCCCGGGTTCTGGAGCTTTTTGATGAGACATGTAGGAACGATTGTGTTAAATGCTGAACTGTAGTCAGTAAACAGCAGTCTGACATAAGCACTTACATTGCCTAGTTGATCATAAACTGAGTGGGGAGCCAGTGAGATTGCATCTGCAGTAGACCTTTTGTGGTGATAAGCAAAATGCAGTGGGTCCAGGTCCGTGTTGAGGTAGGAGTTGATTGTAGCCATAACCAGCCCCTCAAAGCACTTCATCACCATTGATGTGAGTGCTACGAGACGATAGTCATTAAGGTGCAGCTCACCCTTTTCTTGCGATTGTTCCCTGTTTGAAGCAGGTGGGAACTTCCAAATGTAGCAATGAGAGATTGAAAGTGTCATTGAACCCACTGCTAGATTGTTTTCAGAGACCTACCAGGTACACCATCAGGGCCTGTCTATTTGTGAGGGTTTACCCTCTTGAAAGATGTTCTGACATCAGCCTCTAAGTCAGAGATCACAGGGTCACCGGGTGCTGCAGGGATCCTCTTAGCTGTAGTTTTATTCTCCCTTTCAAAGCGTGTATAAATGGTGTTCAGCTCATCTGGGAGTGAAGCATCACTGCCATTCATGATGTTTGGTTTCAGTTTGTAGGAAGTAATGACCTGTAAACTCTGCCAGAGTTGATGTGCATCTGATTCCACCTTTAACTTTGTTTGGAATTGTTCCTTTGCTCTTGAGGTAGCCTTCCATAAGTCGTACCTGGCCTTGTTGTAATGTCCTTGATCACCTTGAATGCCACAGATCTAGCCCTCAGCAGACTACGTAACTCCTGGTTCATCCATGGCTTTTGATTCTGGTATGCTCTTGTAGGCACATGCACATCCACATAAGTTTTAGTGAAGTCAGTGACAACTGTGGCGTACTCATTCAGAATCGAAGATGGATCCCTGAATACAGTCCACCGACTCAAGGTAGTCCTGTAAGCACTCCTGCAGCTTCCTTGTTATTATCTTCTTGGTCCTCTTTACTGGAGCTGTAGTCTTCAGTCTCTGCCTGTACTCGGGGTTCAGACTTTCCAAAGTGTGGGTGGTTAGAGCCTGATGAAGAGACTGTCAAGGACAGTGCTAGGCAGTGTTACAACAGTAATCCAGTGTGTTGGGTTCTCTGGTTTCACGAGTGATAAGCCGGTAATAATTATTTAGAGATTTTTTGGACTACATCCAGGGATTGTTTACAATAGCCAATGAACCTTTTGTCTTTGAGATCTATGTGTAAACTGGTTACAGAATGTGTAAACAGCATCCAGAGTCAGGATCAAGCCTGGTCACTTACTACAATGAAGCCACAATGCTAACTAGCAAGCTCTTAAACCATAGAGAGGTTTTATTGAAGCAAAACTTGTAAGCGATGCCTTTGTTTGTAATCTTGCTTAGAAATATGTTGCTTAGTAAGCCATTACACATCAGTTATGTTCAGCCTAGCAAATAGCTTCTCTTTACTTTCTCTCAATCAGACATTCAATGAATTGGATTGGAAACCCATGTCTCCGTCGCCACAATAATCAGCACGCTCATCCTCCAGGGTCGCTCAATGTTCCAATTACATCACAGAACGATAACACCCATTCCAGACTCAACCTTCCTTGTCCATCCAGATCTGCAAATGTTGAACAGTGCCTGCTCACTTCTCGCGTAAACGAAGAGGGAAATTGTCCCCAAGTTGGACCGCTTGGGTGTGGAAATAAGATTATAGAACCAAAGAGCCAGTGTAATTTGCCAAGAAATGCAAAATTTCTTTCTAGCCCTCATTCACCTGTTGGCAGAGAGCATTCTAGCAAGTCCTCCTCACATACAAGTATCGTACCACCTCATAAACCAAATGCCACCAAGGATAAAGCAGAACTCACTCCTTGCAAGGAGAGGAAAGGAACTGAGAAACTGAATGGAGAGGATTTGTGTAGACATGGAACTGTTGAAAAGTCATACATTTTGGAATTATCAGCTCAAGGAAATAAAATCAAAGAGCCCATTTATCTACAGAAGATTGATAAACGTGAACAAACTTCTCAGAGTGCAAGGTCACATTCTGAAGTGCGGAGTACAAGTCGGCATGCCTCAGAGAAATGTTCAGACAGAATCAGGCATCGCCTTGATCAGGGCTCGTCAGGAAACAGCGCAGATCCAAAAGAATCAAAAAGCCAAGTTGAAAAGGAGAAAAGACATAAAGAGGAGATCAAAAAAAGTGACCACAGAAGCAGAGAGCAAGCAACAGATAGAAAAAAGGAACAGAGAAGTAATCAGGAAGATGCCCAAGAAAAACACAGAGATGATAGATTAAGAAGTCGATCTTTTCAGAAGGAGAGAGAGCCAGAGAGACGTCATTCTGAAAAAAGAAGTGAGTCGTCAAAGTTGATGAGTCCTACGAGTCCCTGTAGGAGTTCTCGTCGGAGTGTTCACACAGCAGTGGACCACTCTTCTCGAGAAAGAAGAGATCAAAAAGTTGAGAGCAAGAGTTCAGGAAAGGAAAGGAGCACTGATGTTAGCAGAGACCGAAGAAATAATCAGTCCAACAGGAAAGTGCCTGATGAAAAGACCGTCAAGGACAATGTTAGAAGGAGTGGTAAAGATGACAGCAGAAACTTAAAGAAAGATGGAAATAGAAAGGAAAAGGATAAATCTGAACAGAAAGAAAATCAGAGAGACCACGGTATTAATAAACATTCATTACGGAATGGAAGGGACGTTGTTAATAAGGAGCCTCGAAGTGAAAAAGACAAAACTAAATTGACTGAGGAAAATCAGTTGTTGACGAAAGGACATTGTACTGAAGATGCAGTACGTGGTCGTAGTTCAGGTAACTTGCAGAGCTCGACAGATGAACAGAGCTCAGTAAGAGATGCTGATCCCAAATTGCATTTTATGGAAACATTGCAACTTACTGTTTCTCCTGTGAAGAAACCATCCATTGTTCCTCATGAGGTGGAAACATCGTGCACACGAGCACTCAGTGCAGGTGAGATGGTGGAGCATGCTGAAAGCATGGCATCCATGTCAGAGAATAGTTACAAGAAAAGTTCTCATGAAGCTAGTAAAGATCAAGGAAAGGACACAGACTCTGAGACCACTGAGATGCATTTAGGAGAATCTGAGGTTTCTGTGCCTCCAGCTAATCAGGAATCCATGGTACTTGAAATGCCTTCTGCCCAGGCAAAAGATCATGAAGTGGAAGAAGACTTACTGGAAAACTCTGACCCAGTAGAGTCATCTCAAGTTGTTGTGGAGACTTTTGGAACTGTGGAAGTTATCAGTGAAATAGTTAGTGAAGAAGTTGAAAACTCCCCACCACTTGAGGAAATTTCTGCCAATGAGCATTTGGAATCAGTAGGAAATCCATCAAAGGTCGATGAGGGTGTACTGAACAAAGTGTCCCAGCAGCTTATAGAAGCTGATGATACCATTGACAGACAATGTGAGGATTCAGATTGCCCTGCTGAAACAGTCAGCAGTGAAAAGGCTCTGTCCCTCACTGGCACTGGGAACTCTGGAGATTTCAATCAGCCTCAAGATGTCGCTACAGCAGATGCTGGAAAACTGCCAGAAAATTCAGAGCCTGATTTGACTGACCGTGAAGTTCAGCACACACCTGCAATAGATTCTTCAGCTATTACCACACCAGTTAAAAAACCTTGTGTCCCTGATGACCTGGAAGACAACTCCATCCAGAGCATTGACTTCGCTTATATTGGCTGTATAGGTGCACCCATCAGTCCTTTAACCAGTCCTCTACGCCCTGTCAGATCTTCAGAATTGGAGAAATCGGGTACATCTGCGGAGAGAAATGTTGACTACAAAGGTAAAAGTGAGATTTTTTTCTTTGTTATTTGTATTTTAGTACAGAATTTTAAAAATATACATTTGAGAGTTGTTAGTATTAATGTAAGGATCTTTAAACAAAATATGGCATATTCACATGGGGTTCAGCAGAACAGATTGCACTTTCCACAAGTTGTTATCCTGTTGCTATATCTAAAAATTTCTTCAATTTATAAAACGTTTGAACATCTCAATGTAAAGTGGATTATGGAATGAGGGGTGATGGTACTGGGCTTGATGTCCGCAAAGTTCTGAACTCAGTCAAAGATCTTAAGTCCTATCTGATATTGATAGTTATGGGTACTCTCACTAAAGGGATGTTATACTGTAGCCTGTAGTCCTGACGAAGGGTCTCGGCCCGAAACGTCATCAGCGCTTCTCCCTATAGATACTGCCTGGCCTGCTGTGTTCCACCAGCATTTTGTGTGTGTTGTTTATACTGTAGTCACCTACTCTTCGAAGGCTAGATCACTTCCTTGTTATCCTCCATAGTTAGCTACCAATACCTGCTGTTTGAGCGGTGGGTCTCCCCACCCTACCAAGCAGAAGATATTTCCAGCTAACAAAGTAGTTTAAACACAATTCATTTATTTTTAGTGATATATGTTTAAATTTAGATAGAATTCTTAAAACATGTTTAAAACTTGCTGAAGATTTTGGCATATTTCATAATGTAGCCTGTAACTTCAGTGCCTTAAACTTGCTTCTTTTTGTAACCATAGACGAGGGATAAGGAATAAGATTTAAATTATGAGAAGAGAATAAAGAATTTAGACGTCTGAGAGTTCTTGGGTAAAGAGCAACATGATAATAGCATTAAGAAAATCCCCTGGTAAGGTAATTGGAAACCACATATTGTTATTCTAACATATTACATTCTTTTCCCCTGTCTATTAGTTGCTAACCATTGCCATCACCAATACGTCACAGAAACAAACTGATTACCTTGAATATTAACACACAGAAGAAAATCCCCTTTCTTCACATGGAATTTTAAAATTACCTAAAGGGAAGGAGTCATCATTGTAGAGAAAAGTCTTATTAAGAAAACACAAAAAAAGTCAGTATGTCAACATGCAGTTAATTCAATGGGTTCATTTTGGGATTAAAGGAAATGAAAACACTGATTTGAACAGATAATATGTAAAGAAGTGGAGTCAAAAGTAGAAAGAAAGTTACTCAGTAGGTGGCTTTTGAACTCAAATTCCTGATGAATAACTGACAGTCCATTATTTTTGTTATCAAGTCAGAGGTGATCACTGTCCAAAGTGATATTCATAAGGTATTAATATTAGTTTATTATAGTGTTACGCCCGTGGCCCCCTCCTTTTTGAGAATCACAGGATCGCTATTGATTCGGGTCAGGAGACCCAGGAAATGAGAGAGAGAGACACGCAGATTCCTCAATGTTTGGAATGTGTCCTGGGCCTCCGAGAGACAAAGCCACGGTTAACGGCCATTATCTCTTGGAGATGGAATTGTGTATTGATTCATCGATTCATCGAAGCCCCCAGGCAATGAACTGAGGGGGGTTGGTGGAGGGATTGCATCATCCCAACCTGATTGACATCTGAGACCCTGTGAGTCAGGATAAAAGAGGGTCTGGGGAACAGCCCCTTCAGATGCACCAGAAGAAATGCTAGAAATCCTGTAACAGTGTAATAGCGAAAGCCGGTGGAAAAGCCCATGTGCGTCCTTTTCCATTTGCCTCGGAATTGGTGGGCCTTTACCACGGAAGCACGGCTTTAGCTAACAACAAAGGGGAAATTAGTCCCCAACGACTCTTGAAGGATTGACATCATAAAAGGAATGGGCAAGTTAAACCTCCGTCTTTCTCTCCAACCAAAAGCTGCAGCTTGAATGAACTTGAGTGACTTTTATATTTCCATCGGACAATACATTATCCCCCTAGACAATGATAGAGCTATTTCTTATTGATTATCATTATACCCGCGCTTTTAGATTTAGTATTGACGACGTATATTATCTGTATGTTTGCATCGATGTTATTTTTGTGTATTTTTATCAATAAATACTGTTAAAAATAGTACTATCAGACTTCAACAGACCTCTCTATCTTTGCCGGTAAGTGACCCAGTTACGGGGTACGTAACAATAGTCACATGCTGAAATAGAGTAAAAAGCTTTTCTTCGCGTCATGAAGGCAGAGTGTGCTGTACTTTACATCAAATTAGTAAGCAGAAAACACTGCAGAATATAGTGTTGCAGAGACAGAGAAAGTGTGATGTAGGAGAAAAGGGCAATAAGCCTTTGTTTCTAAAATTATGAATCATGTTGACAAGCAATATTGTTTAAAAGATTTGTGAATTTTAGATGCAACTTCATCTATTTTAAATTTGTTTGTTCATTTAGATTCTGAAGTGAAAATGCAAGATAATAGTTCTGAAAGCAGTTGCACCCTGGAGTTAAATAAAGAAAACCAGGAGCCTTTGTGCAAAGAAGGAATTAAAACCTTGGGGACTTCAGAAGAAATAGAAGAAGGAGAAATTGTAAGCGATGTGGATGAGTGTGTATCTCAAGTGCAGAAACCAGCTTGTAACATTGAAGTAATGAAAGAGAGCAGCAGTGAAGAGAAAGGTAATCCCAATCAAAGAGCAAATGAAAAGGAAACAAGAATGGTAAATCCTGATGAACCTTCGGTAAAATATTACTCTGAGGTATTACCCAAAAATAAATCTGTTAAAAAGCAAGGAGAAAAAGCAAAAGTTATGTCATCAAACCAAAATACTGAAGGACTCAGAATATCTTCATTGAGTTCTGTGGAAAAAAATCAGATTAAATCTTCAATTGCTGATTTAATGGAAGCTCTAATATCTGCTCGAAAAAGCATCCGACAGAAGTACATGAAGCTTCATAAACAATTTGAAGTCCGCAGGTTTAAACGAATTATTGAAATTGCCATTGTGGAATTCACCTCTGCAGTTAAAAAGTACAAATTTCCAAAGTCCCGGAAACAGCAAAAGAGTTCCATCTGTGCACTGATTGAGACTGTACTATCACAAGTGAAATCCAATGGGATTGTAAACACTATTTTCTCACAACAGGCTCTGAATATGAAAGAAAAGCTGTGGCTATTTGTGGAAAAGCAGTTTGATTTTATGTTTGACAAGATCCGTGAGATATTCATCTCTTGTGAGAATATAAGTCTGGAATTGGCCTTGGAACGAGGGAGAAAAAATGAGAAGGTGATCAAAAGTAAGAAGAAAAATGCAGTGGTTAAGCACAAAGCTGATAAAGTTCCAAAACTGAAAAAGTCCCCCTCTTCAGAGCCATGTTTGACAAATGATGCCTCGGGCAAAAGGAACTCTGAGAAAAAGAAACTAGCTGCTGACAGGAGCAGAAAAAACGGAGCTGTAGTGAATAGATATTCAAAGAATAAAACTGAAGTTTCAGCTGGTGGTATCTCCAAGGAAAATTCTCAGCCTCCCACAAATGTCAAAAACTTGCTGTCTGTGAGTCAGATGAATTGGAACGCTTCTAGTGATTCGCTGATAAATTCAAACTCTACTAAAGACTCCCATGAGAAAACTGAGCTTGGCATTCTGACAGAACAGCAGGCATCTACTCTTACTTTTAACCTGGTAAGCGATGCTCAGATGGGTGAGATATTCAAGTGTTTGTTACAGGGGTCAGATCTGCTGGAGCAAGGGATGTCTGCATTGGAGTGTAATTCTTGGTCTGCTCCAGAAAAGATGCATCCTGATGTTAACACACATTTATCCAGTGTTCCTTCCACTTCAGAGAAAGCACCTCTGGTGTCCCAGGGAGATGGTGTTTCCTGGCCTCCAGTTACACCAAACAAGCATGCTGTTGGGTTAAGACCACCACTCAATATAGATATTTTGGATGAAAGCTGCATGCTAGAAATTCCTGATAAGGTAGTACCAAACAAAGATGCTCTGGTGATCAGTCAGCCTGAGGACTCAAATAGCCAGAAGGTAAATGAAGCAAGTTCAGGTCTACAGGCACGTGCTTCCATATCCTCTATTCTGATGGAGGACCTGGCAGTCTCTCTTACTGTTCCTTCACCTCTTAAATCAGATGGGGAAATCAGCTTCTTAACATCTCAGAATGGATTATCCTTGCCTGGTGAAGTGAGTGAAGCCATTTTGTCCAGCCATTACAGTGAAAATGCTGTCCTTGATGAGGAGGATGCTTCAGAGCAAGATATCCACTTGGCGTTGGATTCGGATAATTCTAGCAGCAGGTCCAGCAGTTCTTCAACGTGGAACAAGCAGACATCTACCTCCTCTTTTCAGTATCGAAACCATCCCCCAATGCAGGCTGTTGTAATGGAAAAGTCAAATGATCACTTCATCGTCAAGATAAGATGCAAGGCATCCAGTACCAACTCTTCACTGCAGAGCTTGCCCTCTGCTGCAGCAGTGAAGGAGAATGAGACTTCTAAGTTGGGACTAGGTGGACAGCCTGTTGTGGACACCATTGATAAGCGGGCAATATTGCCTAAGAATAATGTGCAAGAAATGCCTAAGAATAATGTGCAAGAAATGCCTGAGAAGCAAGTTCATGTCATGTCTGAATCATTGCCTAATCACTCCATAACTTTGAAGCATCCAGTAGGTGAAAGCAGAGGTACAGAGGAGTCAGGAATGGAGGTTGATATATCGCTACCTCCCTCAGAGAAAGATAAGCTATCACTGCCCAAAAACTGTACAGATCATTTACCTTCACTTGAAGCCCCCAGTGGGAATACAAAAGGCAATGTGTTACTGATTGGGACAGTCTTGAAATCAACTCCTAGCTCAGGAAACAAGAAGAGGAAATGTAATGTAAAAGTGGATTCTGCGGAGAAAAGAGCGCGCAAAGAACCAGAGCCTTTGAATGCAAGTACGAAAAATGATGATAAAGCCAACACTAAAAGAAAATCCACTTCCTCAGCCAAGAAAGCTGTCAAAAAGACAGCAGATACACCAGAGAAAATGAAGTGCAATACTCGTCGGTCTACAGTCCCGTCACAAACCAGTCTACCTGCTAAAAATATAATCAAGAAGAATGGTGAAGTTGTAATTGCATGGACTAGGTAAGATTTCAATTTGTTAGTCTTAGTCTTTAAAACCAGATGTACAAAGTGCCTGAGTATATTTGCAAAATATTTACTCTGTGGATTGCCTAGCATTTACATGGAATGTTTTAATTTCTTTGGAGATTAGCCACAGTCTGTACTGCAGGACAGTGCTGGTTTGAAGAGAATGGCAGGCATCATGTCATGATCTGCATGCTTAGCGTATCAGTGGCAACTCTTCACATTCCTTTGGCCGTGTTCTCACAAAGCTCATATAGCAGTTTTCCCCTCTGGCTCCATTTTTCATCAACAATGTAATTGATGCTGTCTTTAAGCCAGGATCCATTACCTTTCAAAACTTCCAGAACACGATCTCTTTGAAGGTAAAACTGGTGTTAACATCCTGTAGATTACAGTGAGAAGGTAGACTCTGGCCTTGAGAGAATGAAGTGACCTGATATTAACGGGCAGAATCAGAATCGGATTTAATATCACTGGCATATGTCATGACATTTATTAACTTTACAGCAGCAGTACGATGCAATACTTGATAAATAAATTTAGAGAGAAAAACTGAATTACGTTAAATATATAGTATATGTCTATTGTAGAGTTAAGTTAAAATAAGTAGTGCAAAAAAACAAATTAAAAAGTAGTGAGGTAATGTTCAGAAACCTGATGGTAGAGGAGAAGAAGCTCATCCTGAATGTGTGCGTTCAGGCTCTGTTCCTCCTTCCTGGCGCTAACAGTGTGAAGAGGTGGTGGGTGGTGGTGGTCCCTAATGATGGATGGTGCCTTCCTAAGGCATCGTTCCCTGAGGATGTCTTGGATACTACAGAGGCTAGACCCGTAATGAAGCTGTCTAATTTTACAAATTTCTGCAACTTACTCAATCTTGTACAGTAGCCCTCCCCCCAACCATATGATGATGCAGCCATTCAAAATCCTCTCTAAGGTGCATTTGTAGAAGTTTTTGAATGTTTTAGTTGACTAACCAGAACTCCTCAAATTCCTAATGAAATATAGCTACTGTCTTGCCTTCTTTGTAGCTGCATCAATATGTTGTGGCCAGATTAGGTCCTCAGAGATACTGATACTCAGCAACTTGAAATTGCTGTCTCCCTCCACTTCTGATCCCGCTGAGGATTGGTTTGTGTTCCCTTGTCTTACCCTTTCTGAAGTCCAACATCAGCTCTTTGGTCTTGCTGCGACACCATTCAACTAACTAGAATATCTCACTCCTGTACACCCTTTCATCACCATCTGAAATTCTGCCAACAATGGTTGTATCATCAGCAAATTTATAGATGGTATTTGAGCTGGAAGCCCAAGAAAAGTTTATTCATTGAGCCACTTATTAATTATGATGGTGCACAATAGTCTGTTTCTTCTATGTGGAGATTTATTTAAACAGGCTTTTAAATGTGTTTGCAGTCCTGAGACAAATTAAAGTGAATAAATTCCCAGGGCCTGAGAAGGTGTTCCCTTGGATGCTGAGGGAGGCAAGTGGAGAAACTGCTGGGGCCCTAGCAGAGATATTTAAATCATCCTCTGTGACAAGTAAAGTACTAGACAATTGGAGGATAGCCAATGTTGTTCCACTGTTTAAGAAAGGCTCTTCAAACAAAAATCATAAAATTATAGGCCAGTGAGTCTGACATCAATAGTGGGAAAGCTAAGGGACCAGATATATATATAAGTACTTGGATTGGCATGCAATGATTAAGGATAGTCAGCATGGCTGAGTGCGTGGTAGGTCATGTCTAACTAATCTTATAGAGTTTTTCAAGGAGGTTACCAGGAAAGTGGATGAAGGCAAGGCAGTGGATATTGTCTACATGGACTTTAGTGAGACACTTGACAAGGTCCTGCTTGGGAGGTTGATTAAGAAGGTTCAGCCACTCAGCATTCAGGATGAGGTAGTAAATTGGATTGGACATTGGCTTTGTGGGAGAAGCCAGAGAGTGACAGTAGGTGTTTGCCTCTCTGACTGCAAGTCTGTGACTAGTGGAGTGCCACCGGGATCAGTGGGGATCAGTGCTGGTTCCGTTGTTATTTTTCATCTGTATCAATGATCTGGATGATAATATGGTTAACTGGATCAGCAAATTTGCAGCTGGGGGTGTAGTGGACAGCGAGGAAGGCTATCATGGCTTGCAGAGGGATCTGTATCAGCTACAAAAAAGGTCTGAAAAATGGCAGATGGAATTTAATGAGGTGTTGCACTTCAGTAGGTCTTATGCAGGGTATATGTTACACAGTGAATGGCAGGGCACAGAGGAGTGCAATAGAACAAAGGGTTCTTGGAATACGGGTCCATTCTTCATTGAAAGTTTTTATGGAAATGTTTGTTTGATGATGAACTTCAATAAAAAAATAAATTACAAAAAAAAGAAAGTAATGTCACAGATAGGGTCATAAAGTTTTTGGCACATTGACCTTCATAAATCTAAGTATGAGTACAGGAAATGGGATCTTATGTTGAAGTTGAAAAAGACATTGGTGAGGCCTAATTTGGAGTATTATGTGTAGTTTTGGTCACCTACCTACAGGAAAATCAGGTTGAAAGAGTATAGAGAAAATTTACAAGGATGTTGCCGGGTCTGGAGGACCTGAGTTATAAGGAAGGATTGAATAGGTTAGGATTAATTCTTTGGCACATAGAAGACTAAAGAGAGATTTGATAGAGATGTACAAAATTATGAGGGATATAAATAAGGTAAATGCAAGTACGCTTTTTCCATTGAGGTTGGGTGGGACTACAACTGAAGGTCAGGGGTTAGGGTGAAAGGTGAAAAGTTTAAGGAGAACATTTGGGGGAAACTACATTCAGGGCCGTGAGAGTGTGAAACAGCACAAGTAGTGCAGGTGAGTTCAATTTCAACATTTAAGAAGTTTGGATAAGTATATGAACTGTAGATAATTTATTTGACGATTTGTGTTTCACTTTGCCTCTACGCTTTCTGTAAATTATTCTGTGTGATCCAGTTTTATTCTTTTTTTTTCAGGGAGGATGATCGGTCAATATTGTTGGATTGCCAACAGAAAGGAGCAAATGAAGAAACTTTTAGCTACATATCTAAAAAACTAAATAGGTCCCCACGCCAGGTAAACATGGGTCCCTTAGAGATGAAGCTGTGATTTATTATATACTGTAGGAGCCCCTGGTTATGGATGATCTGATTTTGTGCAAATTCTCTCATATATTTAAACTATTTTTCAAAAAAATAATAACATGTCCTTTTATTAATGGCTTAATACAGTATGGATTCCATTACTTTAATTATGGTTAGTGTTAGGATGAGTTTTCAGTGAAATGAAAGAATTTTAGCAAGTGTTTGTAGAGCTAAGCAGCATGAGAAATGATACAAAATAGATGTTTCTGACAGGGTGAAATTGACTGATAAGACAATTCTGAGGAACAGAATCCTGATCTAACTTGGGAACTGCCTGTACTTGGTCTTGGACTCTTGAATGGAATATTTTGAAACTGATTTTCACATTGCCAGATAAAACGGTCAAAATTACACCTCTAGCGAAAATCATTTGCTCTTGAGTCCTCCCGTCAGAAATAAATTCTATTCCCAAGCAATCCCTTGAGATTGACGCTAACTTGCTTCTACTCCATTCTTTGCACCCTGCGGTGACTCAATGAAGCCAGTGTGGACCTGCGGACTCTGGGGCAGGTGGCGCTTGACTGGGGAGGTGGCTATGCTGTTTGGGATGTAATCTCTAAATGAATAAATATTGGAGTGTTCCGAAAGTTAAGGAAAGTAAATTTCAATAAATTAATCTTTGAAGATTAGTGGTGGGACTTAATACAATTTGCCTCAAATTGATCATAAAGGTAAATTCAGGTGTTAAAGAGATTCCGATGTGCTCATTTTGGTGTTTTGTACTCGAGTTTATTTTGATTTTAACATTTCTGAAGTGTAACTGAAAGTTAAGCCTAACAAGGTGTGATTTTAAAGAATGTTGCTACAAATGCTAGATTTTCTGTTTAATAGAAAGTCACTGGCTGAGAATCCCGGCGTTCTCTGTCTATTTCAGCATTGGCAGATTTTGTTTATAAGTTGACTGAACTTTCGAATTGTCTTTGAATTGGTAGATTGTGGGATGAAAACATATCCAAAGCATGAAGTTTCAATCTTGTATGTCATTGTTCAGTATTAAGGGGGTTACGTGCTGGGAACTTTATCCTGAAAATAAGATTGCATCAATGTGAAATTAGGGAGATTCATGGGTTTTGAACAAAGGATATTTTTGTTTGCTTTGGTTAGTCATCTTCAAACTTCAGTATCAGCACATAACTTATGTACATTTTCTTGTTGAATTACATTGAAAAAGTATTGCTATATTCAAAGTACACTGTCAAAGAGCAATTTTGCCAGCCTTAGCTTGGCAATAGAAATTTTACCTCTGGTTTCAGGTGCAGCCACTTCTGCTGAAGGTTGAGGGAGTGCTGCTCTTTCGGAGATGCTGGACCAGAATGTCCTGGATATGGCCCGATCCCTAAAACAGTCACTCATTGTACCCAGCCACCTGCACTAACATCTTCCAGATCTTGAAGAGTAGCAAAGGTTACCCTCTGGTGTGGTCTCAGTAATTTAAGTGGTCATTGAGCATCAGATCCTGATGCTCAGGTTGTATTGCCCTGACAGAAATTTTAGTTTGCTTCTGTTTGAACAGATGCAAATTTGCAAAGAAAACAGAAAGAAGTATAATTTGTAAATACTATAAAAAGATAACAATTTTTTTTAAAACTCTTAAATATAGTAGAATGAGTGAGCCACCTACCTTTGTATAACTTTTTAATCCATAAGGTAAACTACATCGTTACTGTTTGTGTATTGACCAGCTCTTGTGTTAATCGGAAGGTCCAGATGAACTTTGCATCCTTCACCCTAGCCTCACCACATCACTGCTCTGCCACTGGGCTTCATGGTGAATCCTGAAGATAAATGGCATCAGCCATTTTGAGTTCTGTGCCCAAATAGAACACATGGGGAGAGGCTGAGCTGCTCCTACAGATAGTCCACTGGTCAAGGGAAGTTTGATTGAGACTGCTGTTTACAGTCAGGTGTTGTTCTCAATTGTAAACAGTAACCTGTTAGATGAACGTAAACATTTCACTTCTGTGAGAAGAGTTGCCCTGATAAGCGTACAATGGCTCTGGGCCTGTATTCACTAGAATTCAGAATGAGGGGTGGTCTCATTGAAGCCTCAAATGGTGAAAGGCCTTGATAGAGTGGATTTGGAAAGGATGTTTCCTATGGTGGGAGAGTCTAAACACTAGAGGACACAGCCTCAGAATAGAAGGGCTTCCTTTTAGAATGGAGTTGAGGAGGAATTTGTTTAGCCAGAGACTGATGAATCTGGAATTCTTTGCCACAGCCAGCTATGGAAGCCAAGTCTTTATGTGTATTTAAGGTAGAGGTTGATAGGTTCTTGATTGGTCAGGGCATGAAGAAGGGAGAAGGCGGGAGAATGGGGCTGAGAGGAAAATTGGATCAGCGATGAGGAAATGGTGGAGCAGATTCGATACACCATATGGCCTATTTGTTCCTATATCTTATGGTCATCCTGTCTAATGTTCCCTTAACAAAGATCCTTATTATGAACAGGAAATATTAGAAAATAAACTATATATGACCAAAGATTTAATTCAATTTTATTTTTGTTCCAGGTATCAGAAAGGTTCCGTTGTTTGATGAAGTTATTCAAAAGGACAAAACACGAATAACTGACAAATTGTTCTTCTGAGATTTATATTTTTTTTCTAAATGACTCTGGGAATTTTGGAGAAGCAATATGATCACTGAAGTTTTAAAAAAAAAGGACAGACCACCATGGGAAGTAAACTCTGCCTTTTGAGTTATCAATCCTTGTGCTCAAGTATCAGTCTCTTTAGACCCCACTTTGAAATGGTATGCACATGTGACACAAGCACTCTTTATGCCAATTATTATCAACTATTGCCACCTGCCTCTCTCCTTATCAACTCAAAATGATTTGAATGTTGAGAGGTTCACAATGTTCAATGAACCAGGTTTTAAATACCACAAGTAGTTTCACCTCTTTCAGTTGTGTGACAGAAATGAACTACTTTTAATAATGTTGGCCTTTTTGTACAGTTGTCTATATTACTGACATGTGACTGCCTAACTCAGTGCATTCAGCTGAGGTGTGCTGTCAGATTCGTACAGTCTGTAAAGTATAAATATTATTTGTACATAAATCTGTTAATACAGTTTATATTTTTATGTGAATATCTTTGAAAGCAGGTTTGGAATTTTCTGAAATTGCTTGTATTCATGGCTGTTATTTGGTTGAGCTGTAAATTTGTTAATATTATAAATACAAGTTTTTGAAATTTACATAAGTTGTCTTCAATATGTTTCAAACTGTGAAGATTATTTATTTTTGCTAGGTTTAAATGTGAGAAGTAAATGCTCCTGTTTTCTTGACAGCCTTTTCTTATTGCCATGCTTGGATTTATTGCTTAAATAAATTCTGTGCAGAATAGCTTCTATTATGTTTGCCTTGTTTCTAGGATAGAAAATATGAGTTTGACTCTCTGGTATTTTCCAATTAGAGTGAATCCATTAGACTGAGAAATAGAATATTAAGCTGTTTGGTTCTATGATAAAAGTTCTTAGAACAAAATAATAAAAGAATGCTTCCAGTCGAATGTCTTAAAACCAGAAATTCAAAATCTTACAGAAGTGGATTAACTACAAATTATGGGAACACGAACACCACTGATACTGCCCTTCCTTTTTCTAAAAAAAAGGTTACATTTTCATTGGCCATAGCAGCTAATATTTTTCAAGATAAATGATTGTATCATTTTGTACTTGCCTTAGATTTTCAAGTGACTACTCACAATAAGCATTTGACCAGAGGTAAAGCTCCTGGAAGCTCATTTCAGTTGGCCATGAAATATTTTGGTAGAAAACAATGGAATGGCAGCTCTGAATACTGAATTTATAGATATAAGTGAAGCAATCTTAACATTAAATTTGGTGATATCGTGACTAGAGAGGAAGGTGAGCTTAACCTACAACAGGATATAGATCAGATGGAAAGTTGGGTGGAACGTTGATAGAAGGAATTTAATCCCACAAAATATGAGCTGGTGTACTTTAGGGAAAACGATAGCAAATAGTGGGCTCCTCGGAATGTTGGGAATGCTGATCACACTTTGGGGTTCCCTCAAAGTGGCAACACAGGTCTATTAGCTGATAAAGAAGGCAATGATTTCATAGGTTGAGGCTTCTAATATAAAAGCTGTGGCATTTGGCTGCAACGTTACAAAATACTGTTAATCTGCACTTGGAATATGGTGTTCTGTTTTCCTGCACCAGAGGAAAGATGTGGTGGTACGATAGAGGGATGAGATTGACTAAGTTGTTGCTTGGAATGAAGGACTTCATTTATGTGCAGAGGTCATTTTTTCCTGGTGCAAAGGAGGCTGAAGGGTGTACTAAAAGGCATATAAAATTACAAGAGGCTTAAGTAGGACAGTCAGAACCTTTTTCCCTTTGGTTGGAGAAATCAAAAAACAATTGAGCACAGGCTTAAGGTGAAAGAGGAGGGGATCTGCGGGGATGTAAAACAAGCAGATAGGATTGATGTAGGCATACAACTGTTCAGCATGGACGGGGTGGGGTGAAGGGTCTGTTTCTGTGCTGTACAACTCAAAGCATCAACACTATCCCAGCACCACTGAGACCCTTAATACATGAACCAGCTTCTTCATTTATTGTGTGTTGTGCTCATCTTCTAATTGGTTATTCGTTTTCAGATTTCACCATTTGCCATTGCAACGCACGCACAAATTCCCTCCCATTTGAAGCTGTAATTTCACGTTGGATGCTACCAGTCTCCAGGAGAAGAAAGTATTAGCTATAGAGATGATGCTTAAGTAGAAATTAAGATGCTGCCATCAACAGCACTGCCTGTGGACTTGGTTTCTGCTCTGGATGACTAACCAGACAGCTGATCATGGGTGCAGCTATCAAATCTGCACTAACAAGAAAGGCTCTTAGCACATATGCCTATAACTTTATGTGTCAAAGTCTTGAAGAGTAATGCAACTGGGAGCAATATAAGGAGGAGAATATGTAATGCAACTATTTGTTTAAAGTGCCCATTGTAATTAGTTTTGACATAAACTGTTGTTCATCAAATAGGACTAACAGGTCAAAGTTAAAGTACATTTATTATTAAAGTAGGTATATTCTATTCAACTTTGAGATTAGTTTCCCTTTCAGGCAGTCACAAAACAAAGAAACCCAATAGCACCTATTTAAAAAAGACCATCAGACCTCCAATGTGCAGAGAAAATAAAACAAATCATTTAGACATTAAAAGTAAGTCAATACCATTCAGCACTGAAGTTCGCCAAAGTGAGTCCATAGCCATAAAGCCAGTCATCACTGCAGCCCATTCAGGCCACAGTCTCAGTTCAGTGCAAGAGATGAGTAAACCTCTTGGAGCAGCAAGCTGAACATCGGCCTCATGCCCGACCTTTTCAATTTAGTCCTGTGCTTAAACTGGCCAAATCTGGGGTCCTTCCTCACTCTTGAACCTGGGCCCTGCTGCTTTGATACACTCTTGGGGCCTGGGCCCTGCTGCCTCAATTCGGTCAAACCACAGGTCTTTACTTGCCCTCGAGCCCAAACCAGCACCTGGGTTCCACCATCTCACCTCTGCTTTGCCTCGGTTCTGCCTCATTGAATCAGCTCCAGCAACAGTCAAACACTTGCTTATTCTGCGCTCAGAGGCCTGGGTCCCACCACCTTGATTTGGCCCATACACAACACACCTCAACCATCTTGCACCTTTAAAACTTCAGTTTACACCGCAAAAATGCCAGGTCATACAGGTGGTTCGAAAGCTCAACTACGACAGGGAGGTTACAGACTATTGATTGTAGTGACCATATCTGAGAAAAAGTGATTAAAACAGTAATTTATCATTTTGGTTGTTTTGCTTACTACCAGCAAGTACTCGATGTGCTTCACCAGACCCATTTAAACAGGATAGCAGTACAAATTAGAGTAAATGCCTTAGAAAAAAACAATTGTACCTTCTAGATTGCAAGTCCAACATGCCATTGGGTTAGGTGGCTCACTGAATTCCATCTTCACCCGCCCTAAAATTTAATAAGGATGATAGATGTATGTTATGACCTGAAAGGGCAATTGTCTATAAAAGTTCATAAGGCCCATTTGTGACAGATTTTTAAAGTCAGATTTTTACATACTTCTGATTAATAGTTGTAGATTCCTTGTCCTGCTCTTTAGATGGCGGCGCGACGCAGCTTGCAGCGGCCACTCCGGAACTGATTATCTGTTATTTGTGAAGTGGGGTGCCGTGCACAATCATAATCGATTGAAAACGGATGTGGAAGCACGGAGAAACATCAGGAAATTCCGGGAAGACCTTCTTCGTTGCTGCTGCTGCTGTGAGGTCCGGGACTCTGCTGGGAAGAACAGGCCCCAAATCCTCAGGATCACGTTGCCAATGCCCGTTGGTGGGGCCATCTTAATACGCTCAGCAGAGGATGGTGTTCGGAGAAGCTGTGCCGGAGGGGATGGTCGTCAGCTCGGAGGTTCGACGGACTCAGGTCGCTTTCGGTGTGTGCTGCATCTGCGAGGCTGAGTCGTGCGGCGCCTTGGAAGTCCATAGCGAGGGTATTCCCTTTCTGCCGCCGGCGTGGGATGGTGAGTCTGTCGGGACCCTGGGGACTTGTGGAAACTGTGGTGATTTCTTTTGAACTTACAGTCCTTTAACATCTTGGACTATTTTTACTGTGTCCATAGTCTGTTTTTTATCAATTATGTTATTGTTTGCACTGTTGTAACTATATGTTGTAATTATGTGGTCTTGTGCAGGTCTTGTAGCTTTAGTTTTTGGTCTTGTTTTTTGTCTGGTGGATTTGGAGCTCCTTTCCGGGTAACGCGCTAGACGGTAGCAGCATTAATACACAGCAGCCTCTCCGGACTCTGGATTGGGGATTGCCAAACGTTACATGGATTTTCTGGTGTAGTCTGTTTTGTCATGCTTTTGTGATATCATTCTGGAGGAATGTTGTCTCATTTTTTAACTGCATTGCACTTGTGGTTTCTAAATGACAATAAACTGAATCTGAATCTGAGGTGATAGGTGAAAGTTCTTCCAAGCTGCAGCAAATTTCTCTGGATCCATCTGGCAGCACACGTTAAGTCTCTATTCAGTGTCCTTTCATTAATTCTGTTGTTTATTCCTGGGCCAAGCTAATGTTACACGTCCTTTTCATTATAATCAAGTCAGGTTAGTTCTGTTCACTAAGGACCATACAGGAGGCAGGGGATGCCATAGGAGTTTCAGGAAAGTGGTCACACCAAAAGTTAAGTCAGAGGGACTAGGAGGGACAGGTAAGTAGCACAGGAGTCCTCTGTGATTGTCTCCCCCCCCCCCCCCCCCAATAAGTATACCATTTTGGTAAAAAAAACTTTTCACTGTCCCTCCCCTCTTCTTCTATTTCCCACTCTGGCCTCTTACCTTATCTCACCTGCCTATCACCTCCCCTGGTTCCCCTCATCCCCTTTCTCTTATGGTCCATTCTCCTCTCCAGGTTCCTTCTTCTCCAGTTCTTTATCTTTCCCATCCACCTGGCTTCACCTATCATTTTCTGGCTATCCTCCTTCCCTGCCCCCACATTTTTATGCTGGTATCTTCCCTTTACCTCTTAAGTCCTGAAGAGGAGTCTCGGCCCAAAACATCGACTGAATTGAATTGAATTGAATTTCAGTATATTATCATTTAGAAACCACAAATGCAATGCAGAATACTGCTTGACTTGCTGAGTTCCTCCAGTATTTTGTGTGTGCTGCTTTTGGATTTCTTGCATTTGCAGACTTGCTCCTGCTTAAAACCAGATAAGGCCTTTAAGGAACACAAACTTGGAATCTGAAGGGACAAAATTGGCCATGAAATGTCCTTAAGAAAATGTATACATATAAAAACCAGACGATAGCTAGGAGAAGGGTAGGATAATTGCAGGCCAAAGGAGGAAATTTATACCTGGAGCTAGAGGGAGTGGGTAAGAATACTTTGCATTGGTATTCACTGAAGAAAAAGATGTGGATGATAGAGCAGAGAGGATCATGTTGATCTGAAGGAAGAAGAGAAGTACGGTGGATAAGTTCCAAGGGCAAAATGGAATCGAACCCAGGTTATTCTGAGAGGAGATTGCTCGGGCTTTGATACAGATCTTTGTATTCTCTATAGTTACAGGTACACTTCCAGAGAGTAGCAATGTTGTTCCTTTGTTTAAAATGCTCAAATACAGTAGATAATCCAGAAAATTATATGCCAGTGGTGGGGAAGCTAATGGAGAGCATTCTTTGGGATAGGATTATTTGGATAGTCAGCATGCCTTTGTGCCGGCACGTCATGAATTACAAAATTGATGACTGATGAGAATAGGGGCAGTGGATGTTTTCTACATGGACTTTGGTAAGGCAATTGACAAGATCCCTCATAGTAGGCTGATCCAGAAGGCTAAGCCAAATGGATCCACAGTGACTTGCTAGGCTGCATTCAAAATTGGTGTAACAACAAACAGTCTGCTGGATGAACTCATGCATTGAGCAGCATCTTTGGGAAGGAATTAATGTTTCAGGTCATAACCTTATATCAGGAAGGAGTTGAGACTGATTTATACCTGTGCATCACATCTACGCCGTAGGTACTACATATCCTATGCTGTACCCTATGCCATAGGGTGACGTGCACCTCCCCAAAAAAGTAACTCACGTCGCGGTGACGCAGACCGCAATAACTGTGATTGGACTGCTTGGTAGCATTGCATTTCCTCCTACGCATTTCCGATTGTTTCTTCGCCATGTCTGTACACCGATGCAAAATAGATGAACCAAATCGTCAAATCTACCTGCCGACATACGAAATATTTGAAATATATTTCCTCGTCTGTGTCTCTCACGAAGAAACTCAACACAGTGGCATAGAAACCCCACCGCCGACTAGTGTTTTGGCGCACACCAATGTATGCTCACTATGGCGTAGAGCAACACAGAAGTGAAAATCAGGTGTTACGTACCCCGTAACTGGGTCACTTACCAGCAAAGATAGAGAGGTCCGTTGAAGTCTGATGGTACTATTTTTAACAGTATTTATTGGTACAAATACACAAAAATAATATCAATGCAAACACACAGATAATATACGTTGTCAATACTAACTCTAAAAGTGCAGGTATAATAATAATCAATAAGAAATAAGCTCTATCGTTGTCTAGGGGATAATGTATTGTCCGATGGAAATATAAAAGTCATTCAGGTCATTCAGGCTGCAGCCTTTGGTTGGAGTCAAGAGACGGATTTTTAGAAATTGCCAGCTTTTCCTTTTTATGATGTCGATCCTTCGAAATTTCGTTGGTGGTGGTCTCTTCTTTAGCTAAACCGTCTTCCGTGGTAAGGCCCGCCAATTCCGAGGCAAATGGAAAAGGACGCACGCGGGCCCCCCCACCGGCTGTCGCTATTAAACGCTGTCACAGGATCTCTAGCATTTCTCCTGGTGCGTCTGAAGGGGTTGTTCCCCAGACCCTCTTTTATCCTTACGGGTTCTCAGATGTCAATCAGGTTGGGATGATGCAATCCCTCAACCAGCCCACTCTGGTCATTCCCTGAGGGCTTCAATGAATAGTACAGTACTCAATACACAATTCCGTCTCCAAGAGGCAATGGCCAGTATCCGTGGCTTTGTCTCGCTGAGGGCAGGACACACATTCCAAACCCTTGAGGATTCTCTCTCATTTCCTGGGTCCCCAGACCTGAATTAATAGCGATCTTGCGATTCTCAAAAGGAGGGGGCTACTTTGTACCCTTCAGCCCCTCAGAGTTGTGGCACATTCGTAACACAGGGCTACGGCGTAGCCCATACGCATAAGTGTAAATCAGCCTGTAGCCCGTATGCACAAGTATAAAGCAGCCTTAAGGAGTGGAGAGGTGCAATAAATAGGAGAGGCGGAGTGGTGAGACAGGAGCCGAGTTAATTTGGGGTTTGAAGGGGGGGTGAATGATAATGAGCAGGTTGCAGCTGGCAGAGCAGGGGTGTGTGATGGAGTTGGGAGACAGTGATAGGTGGGGGCAGACGAAAAGAAAAAAATATAAAAAGCAGATGGATTAGAATAGGGGAAGGTTGAAGGTTGGAGATGATTGAAGGCAATAAGCAGGAACACAAAGGGCTCCCACTGCTGGAATCAAATAAATAAAGGAGATGGCAATGGGAACCATTAAGGGAGATGCAGGCAGCTGAAACCAGAACCAGATAGGAAAAGAGTGGAAGAAGCCAGTAGGGAAAATATATATGTGGTGGGTAGATGGAAACAGGAAGGGAAGGAGTATATTTTATATATATGTGTGTGTGTGTGTAAAATGGCTGCTAAGGGGTATGGAGAGAATGGGACAAGGGGCCAAAAATGGAAGGACTGGAGGAAGATCAGTCTGGGTGGGGGGGTGGGGGGGGGGGGGGAGAAGAAACATCCACAGTTGCAAAGGGTTGCATAATGTGGAAAACTTAACATCCTTACCAGTGGGTTATAGACTATCCAGGAAGAATATGAGGTGTTGTTTCTATGAGGAATTCTCCCCTCCACTGGGTTTTAGAAGTTCAGAGGCAAGACATGCAAAAACATTTAACCATATGAACACCACTGATCTCCCTCCTGGCACTTATCCCTGCAAGAAAAGAAGTGCTACACCTGCCGATTCACCTCCTCCAACACCTCCATTCAGTGACTAAACAGTCCTTCCACCTAAGGGAACACTTCGCCTGCAAGTCTGTTGGAGTCATCTTCTGTATTCGGTGCTGCTGGTGTGGCCTCCTCTAAATTGTTGAGACCCAATATAGATTGGGGGATAGCTTTGTCAACCACCTTTGCTCTGTTCACAACATGTAGGATTTCCCAGTGGCCAACCACTTTAATTCCAATTCCCATTCCAACATGTCAGTCTATGGTTTCCTCTACTGCCAAGATGAGACCACACTCGGACTGGAGGAGCAACCCCTCACATTTTGCCTGGGCAGCCTCCGACCTGAGGGCATGAACATCAACTTCTCTAACCACTGCTAATTTCTACCTCCATTCACCCTTTTCAACTTCCTTTCCCTATTTTGGTTCCCCTCTTACCCCTTCTCTTCATCTGCCTGTCACGTCCCTCTGGTGCCCATCCCCCTTTCCTTTCTTCCACGGTCCACTCTCCTGTCATCGGATCCTCCTTCTTCAGCTCTTTATCTTTCCTCCCAGGCCACACTCCCTATCATACCCCCTCACCTGGCTTCAGCTATCACCTTCCGCTTGTATTCCTTTCCCTCTTACCCCACCCCCAACTTTTTATTCTGGCTTCTTCAACCCACTTCCTTTCCAGTCCCGATGAAAGGTCTCGGTCCAAAATGTCAACTCTATTCTATTCCATAGCTACAGCTTGACCTGCTGAATTCCTCCAGTATTTTGTCTGTGTAACCATGTGGACTCAATAGTTCTTGAACTGTTTGTGAAGGGTATCTTTCTGTTTGCACAATGGCCTTGCAAAAAAAAACTTCTAAAGTCATTGCAAGGAAATAGGCATTCCTTTATTTTCTGCCTTATTGGTCGAACAAGTCTCTATAGAGACTGAATAATTAAAGAAAGGTTGCATATGTATGGAATGGAAGAAAGTGCATGAATGGCCACATGATGGAATGATAAACAGAGTATGCAAAAGGAAAACAAGAGGGAATAGGAAAACATGAGGTGGCCTCCAACAGATGAGTGAAATGGGGAGGGAGGTTAACTTGTTTTAAAGTTAACATGAAACATAGGAGCAGAATTAGGCCATTTGGCCCATTGAGTCTGCTCCGCCATTCAATCATGGCTAATCCTCTTTTCCCCCTCCTCAACCCCATTCCCCAGTCTTCTCTCCATAAATTTTGATTCTGTGTCCATCAAGAACCTATCAATCTCTGCCTTAAATACACCCAACAACCTGGCCTCCACAGCTGCCTGTGGTAATAAATTCTGCAAATACACCACCTCTAGCTAAATTTCTCCGCATCGCTGTTTAAAATGGACGCCCCTCTATCCTGAGGCTGTGCTCACTTGTCCTAGACTCCCCCACCATGGGAAACATCCTTTCCACATCTACTCTGAAAGGTTTCAATGAGATCCTTCTCATCCTCCTAAATTCCACATGGATGCGCATAGCTGAGATTGAGCACAGTTGACGTTTTGGGCTAAGACCCTTTAGCAGGACTGGAGAAAAAATAATTGATTGTTTTATCCTTCCAGTTTATTTGTAGGAATCTGCAGAGAATTTCTCCAGTATCTCAGGAAGCTGATAATTAGTCCTGGTCTCTGATGCATATAGGAGGGCAAAAATTACTGCTGCCCAGTACAATATCAGTTTTGTACCAGATCCGAGCTTCAAATATCAATTTCCTTGATCAACCAAAGATTGTAATGGTACATTGAAGCAGTGGAGAATTTTATTGTCTGTGGCAGAGAGGTGAAATATAGAAAATGGAAAGCAGCCTACATTTTCCAAGGGCTAATGAACCTTTATTAGCAGAGGGCAGTGTGGTGAAGTAGGGGAGGTAGGAAGAAGGCCTTAGCCTTGCTGATGTTGAGTATAAGGCTCATCATCCTATGTTTTCTTGAGTTAATGATGTGTTAAAATGGAGTACACACAAACTCTAGTGATACCTACATACTTCAGATGGACTACTGATTTCTGATAATAATGATTGTGAAGTGTCATTTTCATAGTTCTAACATTTTGCTCATACTTCTAAAAATTAGGCCTACTTCCATGTTAAGTTTTTGCCAGTGAGATACAAATGGAAAAATTCTGCACTAAAATGGTTCTGTTTAAGACTCTTGGTCAGTATCATGGTTTGCATACAATTATGGAACCATCATTTCTGTGAACATATCTGAATTTAAGGAGGGCATCCCACAAACCCTCCTGATTGATGGAGTCAAAAGCTTTAACGAGACTGAAGGAGACAACATATAATGTATGGAGCTGTCAACCAATATCAAATCTGTTGAGCATCTAGATGAATGAAAGCCACCTTGGGATACCGTGTGTTCATAGAGCCTAATATTCCTTGTTTGGATAATGTTTTAATTCAGCCGAACTAAGGTGTTGGCCAAGACAATCTTCATGAAATAGGGTGTCCATTATGACAAGGCTATGCTACAGATGTTTTGTTAAGAGAAGGACCTCACTGTCCTTTCTTTGCCAGTTACACATTGACAGAAGGACATCTCTCCTCACCCATGTGTTACGGTCACCTAAGACAATCAGTTTTCTTCCTTTGCCATAGTTTTACCAAAGCTAGAATGCAAATATTCCTTGATTCATATGAAAGTATTAGGGTTGGGATGGCTATGTTAATCAGTTTAGCACATTGAATCCTTTTTGAGAGAGGGATGAAGGTCGTAAAGTGATTATTAGTTTTACTAAGATGCCAAAGAAGCTCTTGATGACAAGCACACACAAAATGCTGGAGGAACTCAGCAGACCAGGCAGCGTCTATAGAAAAAAATGTACAGTCCCCGTTTCGGGTGGAATCCTGTCAGCAAGACTGGAGGGAAAAAAAAAGCTGAGGAGTAGATTTAAAAGGTGGGAGGAGAGGGGAGAGAAACATAAGGTGATAGGTGAAATCTGGAGGGGGAAGGATGAAGTAAGGAGCTGGGAAATTTATTGGTGAAAAAGACAGAAGGCCATGGAAGAAATCAAAGGGGGGCAGAGCACCAGAGGGTGATGATGGGTGGGCTAGGAGATAAAGTGAGAGAGGGAAAAGGGGATGGGAAATGGTGAAAGAGGATTGGAGGGTACTACTGGAAGTTAGAGAAATTAATGTTCATGCCATCGAGTCGGAAGCTACCCAAATGGAATACAAGGTGTTGTTCCTCCAACATAAGTGTGGCCTCATCATGACAGTGGAGGAAGCTATGGTTGGACATGTTGGAATGGGAATGGGAAGTGGAATTAAAATGGGTGGCCACTGAGAGATCCTGCTTTTTCTGGCAGATGACAAAGCTTATTCCATGAAAACAACATTCCTTCTCTGGATTGCCACCTGAGAATAGGGAATCTCCACTACCAGTCCTTCCCAAGTTACATTAGAGTTTCATTCCTAATAACTGTTTACAACCTGAAGAGTTTGCAAGCCAGAAATGTGGGCATAAACTGAGTTCCCACCTGGCAGAAGGTGCCTACAGCTTCACAGATCCACTCTACTAAACTCCCAAATGCTCACTCATATGTACGGATTGCACATACATGGGTCTTGTTCTTTAAAATGCCATTCCCTGTCTCATTCAGTGCAGTGATTTTAAAATGTCGGTATTATTGCGCTATTATATCAAAGCATCATTCATTGGTGTGCAGCTGGGATAGTTCAGGAGGATCCTGATATTTCCGGTCCTTAACTTCATCTGGTGGAGTTGAATTCCCTTGGGAATTGTTTCTTTTAATGTAGCCATTACATACCAGCTACTCATGAGCTTCAGAGACCAAAGTCTTCAGAATTAGAATCGGGTTTGTTTGTCACCAGCATGTGTCGTGAGATTTGTTAACTTAGCAGCAGCAGTTCAATGCAATACATAAAATAGAAATAAAGTAATAAGTAAATCAATTACAGTATACGCACATAGATTAAAAATTGTGCAACAAATTATATTTAAAAAGTGGGGTAGTGTTCACGGGTTCAATGTCCATTTAGGAATCCAATGGCAGAGGGGAAGAAGCTGTTCCTGAATCGCTGAGTGTGTGCCTTCAGGCTTCTGTACCTCCTCCTCGTCGTTAGGTCGCATCTGGAATTTCCAGTTGGCGGACGATTTCCCTCCCGACTCTTGTCGATAACGTCGTTGTTCTGATCCTTTATTGAGACTGACATATTGGGAAATCGTGTACTCGGCAGGTTACAGCAGTAGTTGCCTTCTGCCGGTTGAGTTTAAAGAGATCACCACCTCTCTTCTTGGTAGATCATCTGCTTGCAAAGCAACCATTGTCTTGCAAGGTTGTAGCTCTTCCGCCTCCCCCACCACTCTCCTGCTGGGTCCGCCATTGGCCATTGCTCGTAACCCCGAGCAAGGGACCCTTACCAGGTGCTAACAGCTGGGTCAGCTGGACCTGGGGCGTTTTCCTGCGCCGTGCTCCGGGCTGGGTGTTGCGGTGGCCGGCAGCTGTGGTGGGAACACCAGGGTTGGAGCAGCAGGGTCTGGGCTCTAAGTGGCGGTGCCGCTGGCTGCTGAGCCTGGGCGTGGTGGCGAAGAGCTGCGAGCAGTCGAAGGCGGGCTCCTGGGAAAAAAATAACAGGAGACACATTTTCGTCCTTAAGATCTTGTCCAACCCTCCTTTGGAAGAGACGTTCTCACAGTTCCCACTATGTTTAGGCTGATTTTCTATGCCGTAGCCTACACAAGTGGCCTAGGCCGTTGTGAGCATTTATACTTGTGTGTTGGAGTGTCTGCATTGCTCTGCAATTCACTGCCAAAACGCTAGTTGGCGGTGGGGTTTCTAAGCCACTATGTTGAGTTTCTTTGTTGACTTCAAACAATGGCGACTGAAACTGAGCGCATCATGTTGGAGTTGGAGCTAATAAATGTTGAACAAGAGTCACTTTTATTAAAATTACTCCAACACAGAAAAGAGAGAAGTTGGAGGAGATGGTGTGTACGACCATTGAACGGATTGAGGCAGAAGGAGGGCGAATGCTCTGTGCTTGTCCGGCCATTGACAGACATGGACAAGGAAATGCATTTCAAATATTTTCAGATGTTGGATGGTAGACTTGACGATTTGGTTCATCGTCTCCAACCATTTATTTCACATCAGTGTACGCACAGTATGCCTGCAGCCAGGAGGAAATGTGATGCTACCAAGTGGACCAATTATAGTTGTTGCGGTCTGTGTAGTTATGTTTTTGGGGAGGTGCAAGTCAGGTTTTGGCATGGGGTACGGCGTAGATTCGACGCAGACGTATAAATTGGCCTTTTCTCCCACCTCCACCTCCTCTGTCTACTGCCACTGTTGCTATCCCTACCTGATGGTAACAGTGAGAAAAGGGCATGCCTTGGGTGCTGGAGGTCCTTAATAATGGATGCTACCTTTCAGAGACACCGTTACTTGAAGATGTCCTGGGTACATTGTAGGCTAGTACGCAAGATGGAGCCGACTAAATTTACAACCCTCTGCAGCTTCTTTTCGTCCTGTGCAGTGGCCCTTCCATACCAGGCAGTGATGCAGCCTGTCAGAATGCTCTCCATGGTACATCTACAGAAGTTTTTGAGTATATTTGTTGACATATCAAATCTCTTCAAATTCCTGATGAAGTTTAGTTGCTGCCTTGCCTTCTTTATATTGATATGTTGAGACCAGGTTAGGTCCTCAGAGATCTTGACACCTAGGAACTTCAAAACTGCTCACTCTCTCCACTTCTGATCCCTCAATGAGAATTGGTATGTGTTCCTTTGTCTTACCTTTCCTGAAGTCCACAATCCGTTCTTTCCTCTTACTTATGTTGGGTGCTAGGTTGTTGCTGTGACACCACTCCACTGGTTGGCATATCTTGCTCCTGAACGCCTTCTCGACTCCATCTGAGATTCTACCAACGAAGGCTGTATCGCCAGCAAATTTACAGATGTTATTTGAGCTATGCCTAGCCACACACTCATGTGTATATAGAGAGTAAAGTAGTGGGCTAAGACACACCTGAGGTGCACCAGTGTTGATCATCAGTGTTACTGAAGATTCTCAAAACTTCCAGTAGAGTGCAATGATGAATTTATTTTACAAAGGTCAAAATAAACTTTTATTACCAGCTTTTTGTCAGTGCCTCAATTGTTTTTGCAGTATCCTGACAGAGGAGATTTAAAAGAAATAAAAAACCTACTTCTGTCTTTCAGAAAACATACTGCCACATTTAAAGTTTATGAAAAAGGGAAGTGAACAAACAGAATGGAATTCCAAGAGTAGCTTTGTTTGTGATAGGCTGATTGTGGTGTGAAGGACTTCAAATTACACTGGGAGAATGCACTTTTCATACTTCTACATCATAAAATGGTATTTCACATAGTACTTTGTAGCAGCAATGTAAAATATTTAAATTTAATTATCAAATAGAAGAAATAACAATGTAAATAGTCCAAACACTTGTGAAGTTGCTCACTAAGTAGGTTTGTGGATATCCTAATAATTAAAAATTGATCCCCAGAAAGACTGTAGTGCATGTAAATATTCAAAGCTTCCACATTCAATTTGATAATAGTTGCTTTGTTTCTTCTTCTGTGTTGCTTCCAGAATGTGACCTTCATAAAAACAAAAATCTACATCAAATTTCCTTCCAAGACATTTCATTAAAGAGGGCTAGGAAAAAGACAGTATCACAAAGAACTAATTAAAGCAAACATTTTATTGTTAAAACATTATTATAGGCAGATTATTTCTCTGATCCAAATGTTGATTATTTCCTAAAAAAAAGTGTGGAGCAACAAATATTTAAAACCAAAAAAAACCCCACACATTTCTGTGATCCGTTTTGGTTTTAAGGATCTGCTGAGTACCCACAAAGCAACTTAATTCTTTTTTGTATCAAGGGAGTGCAAGACTGACCAACTTAAAGAACAGAGAAACATGGCTGGAGTGCATTTAATCAAGGTACGTGTAGAATAGTATGGAGTTACAGAAAATGGACATAGAAATGAAGACATGCAGATGATAAATTTCCAAGAAGATGCGTGATTTGAAGGTGGAGGTGCTTCCAACTACAGGTCTTATGCGGATTAGTCATTATTTTGACCATTAATACTGAAGAAACAGCTGGAGTGCTTTTTAAAACTACAGCCATATTGCAGTCAATGGAGAGTGGATGAAATGTCCAACTGGCTGGAGTCACTAATGAAAATTGTTGTGGTTGATGAAAACCCAAATCAACTGTGTCCCAAACCAGAAATGCAGGAGCTCTTGCAAAAATTACAAATATTTAAAACAGACTTCCATACACATGCCAAAAGCAACACCTTAACAGTGTGAGAATCAAGCAAAGCATCTGTGAGGGAAAACATTACACCTATATCCGTAGCAGTCTCTTCCCTTGTATGGGGAAATTCCTATTCTGAGCTGTTAACCATCTGCAGGTGAACACCCAGACTTACTGGCAAGAAATTTTCTGGATTCTCACATAAAACAGAAAATTTATTCACTGGGATTAAGTACAGGATCAACAGTGCAACAACTGTCAGCCTCAATTTCAAGAAACAGCTATTTTCAGTCATGTAACCTTTACCATGAACATGGAAATGGAATTGATTTTTTTTTTTACATTAGCCACTACTCACTCTTCTGACTGTTACCCGAAACTATCTGCTATAAAATACATATTCTCTTCCAACATTTCAATTGCACCTTCAGCCAAATTCCACTTGCATATAAACAAAGTTTATGGGCACAATCTTCAGAGTTAACGGGCAGTTAATGCTCCACCCAGTAAAATGGAAAGGAAGACTCACATTATTAAAGTCCATTCTTTAAAACTTTATGTCTCTTATCTGCATACTGTGTGAATGTTTTATATACGTGAATATTAAAATATAGTACAAACCTTTTGCGCACCTTTTCTATTATAAAGTATACACCCAATAATGTACCCTAAGAGAGAGAGAGAGAGAAACCATTATGCTGAGAGGAATTTGATATCTAATTTTAATTTTTTTTAGAAATAGTACTATATAATTATCATTACACTGATTTCTCTGTACATATTCAAAACATGTTTACTTACAAAGACAAATGGAAAACCTCCTTGCACAGCTGCAGCCCACTCAAAATTTAATCTGTCATACAAGAATCCACCCAGTGTTGGTCCTACAAATGATCTGGTTTAAAAGACAATGTTAGTTACTATCGAATATAGTAAAACATACCAAGGTAAATTTTACAACTCTTCACTCTCATAACTGGCCCTGGTTCAGTCCTTTAGCTATTTTGTTGTCGAAAGGTCTTCCTCCTGGTAGGACACAGTATAAGGTACGAGAACTATTACTGCCTTATCATTCAATGCTGATTACAAAGGTTACCACCAGCATTATTCAAATCTGCAAAGTGATAGGAACAACTTTTCAACTAGTGAATGATACAATCAACTTAATATTGAGCCATAAAATCCTTGCTTCTTTACATTTGGATCCAGGGTTACAAAAGTAGCAGGAAGCTGTATATTATTATTATTAATCCATGAGTTAAAGAAACCCAAAGCATCAAAATATATAGAGCCAGTATGTCTTGAATGCAGACTCGTCAATGTACTCATTGCTGACTCCTACTTACCATCTCAAGCCGGGAAATCTGGGATGGGCATTAGATGTTGGTCATGCCAACAATGAGAAATTCCCACAAATGAACAAATAAAGATGGGTGCAAAAGAAATCTGCAGCAAGTACATCTGTCACAGCACACAATCTGCTGGTTAGCAAATTGATATGTCACCATTATTCTATTTCAGAATGAAGTACTCTTCTAGAAGTAAACTGCAAGATCTTCCCCAACTCATTTTTTAAAAAACATCTAACAGACATAGGTCAAGATGTACTTATGAATAATCACACAACACTGTCACATTCAAGACATTATGTTCATATCCCTAGTTTCACTGATTTCTAGTACAGGAGGTAAATCAGCCTATCAGGAATTACATAACTTAGACTCTTCATTAGATTTCAAATGCCTGGAAGTGAATCTACTAGTGTCCAAATCGTGTTAGATTTTTTTCCCCATGATCTGACTGGCTATACATGGAAACTATCTCTGCTGTCCATACCAGCCCAGTTTTATATCCAAGACTGTGCTTTTTCATATGGGTGTCAGATATCTAAATCAGCATGTAAATTTGCACCAGTTTTAGTAAAATAAAAACATTAAATTCAAGTCATGCTACTCATTAATACCTGCTTCTTAAAGGTGTTGCTGTCAATTTTGTATGTTTGTGTTTCTATGCTGTTGGATCACAGACTGACAAAACGTGGAACATAAAGTATCATTTGTATGATTTGCAGACAGCTGCACAAAGTTCAGTCATGTTGAGTTAAAAGTTTAGAATGGAAATTTAAATAGAAGAGCATTAAGAAACTCCACAATACACGCAGTTAACTAAGGATTTACTCATTCAAGGGTTTCTAAGTAGATAAGTACATACCCAAGACACCAAAATGCTCCAAATAATCCAGACACTAAACCTAAAGTGCCTAGTCCTTCTTCAAATCCATTTTCACTGAACAAAAGAAAATCACCAATATCAATTATTATGTTGAAATCTCTTTCTAATGCTTTAGAATAGTTTCCTACCCATGTCCTATGCATTGTACAAGGGGTGATTGATAAGTTTGTGGCCTACGGAAAACCTAGCACATTTATTTTTCTACATAGTCCCCTCCTACATTTACACATTTAGTCCAGCAGTCATGGAGCATACAGATCTTGGACCTCAGAAAGTGTCCACAGCAGGGGTGATTGATAAGTTTGTGGCCTACGGTAGAAGGAGATGAGTTATACAGCTCTCGCTACATGTGCATGCAGGTCAACTCTTTGAGTGATTATGCAGAAAGTTTGAAGTTAATAACCCATCAGGGTGATTGATAAGTTCATTGCCTAAGGTAGAAGGAAATGAGTTATTAACTTCAAACGTTCTGCATAATCACTCAAAGAGCTGACCTGCATGTGCATGTAACGAGAGCTGTATAACTCATTTCCTTCTACCTTAGGCCATGAACGTATCAATCACCCATCTGTGGACACTTTCTGGAAGTCCAAGATCCGTATGCTCTACAACCGCTGGACTAAGTGTGTAAATGTAGGAGGGGACTATGTTGAAAAATAAATGTGCTAGGTTTTCTATAATTGACTCCTTCTACCTTAGGCCACAGACTTATCAATCACCCCTCATATGAACCCCCTAGTGATCAGACATTGTGTCTGTTTTCTAAATCGTTCAGTTAAAATTATCACACAACCAAATAAAAGAGCCCTACCTTCACTTTAAAAATAAATGATCAAAAATATAGATCATAACACTGAACGTTCCAACAACATTTTGGTTATTCATAAATAGTAGAACTATATTGTAATTAATTCATGTATATAGGTATATTTATTATCCAATTCAGAAATGTACAGAACCTCTGTGGAACAATTTATCTACTTGATATTAAATTTGCATGGAAATAATTGAAGTCAGAACTTCGGGGAAATCAGCTTGGTTTTGGAATCAGTTGTGTTCCTGAAGGTCAAATGAGAGCCTGTGTCAATGCAAAGCTGAAACCATTAATGCAGGCATTAAACTTACAGAGCATGACTGTCATAACTAACACAGACAATTTTAAAAGATAAATTTTCTTTTAAAGATAGAAAATTACACACAGAATTCAGATGGTGAAATCTCGTACATCTGTTAGTCTCGAGAGACCATGGATTTGTGCCTTGGAAAGTTTCCAGGGCGCAGGCCTGGGCAGGGTTGTATGGAAGTCTCCCCTCTCCACGCCACCAATGTTGTCCAAGGCAAGGGCTGATACAGCTTGGCACTGGTGTTGTCACAGAGCAATGTGTGGTTAAGTGCCTTGCTCAAGGACACAACACTCTGCCTTAGCTGAGGCTTGAACTAGCGACCTTCAGATCACTAGACCAACGCCTTAACCACTTGGCCACGCAACAACACTGCCTCTGCTTTCAGAGGCAAATTATATCAAACAATTTTAAAATGGGTATAAATGATTCTTTAAAAGTGTACGGGTCTTTATGCTGATGCCTTCACAAGCAAAGAAAAATATACTACATCCTTTCTTAGCAAAGATTAAAAAATATTGGTACTTACTAAGCACAGGTAATGATTTCTGGAAAAAGCGGAATGCCACACAAACTAAGTGAAAACCCAGATATCACCAGCATTAAAATAAACAACCACAACTGGCTGCAAAGAAAGGAAATGAAATAAATCAGAAAGATTTTTAAATTAAATTTGTTGTCATACTTCATACCCAAAATAACTTGAAAGTGCATGCAAAATATCAAATTGCTACCTTCTGATCTGCACACAGAATGTAAGAAACACGAGCGTATCAAAGGAGATCAGCCCCTGCAGCATCCCCTGCTACTCAAATAATTATGGCTAAATCCTGTCCTCACACCACTTTCCCTTTCTCTCCCCATTCCAGTCAACACCCCTGTAGATCAAATTTCTGTTTATTTCTGCCCTGAATATGTATGAATATATAAAGGAGCTCCTCTTTCACTAGATTACATTTTTCTGTTAGATCCCAATGAAAATAAAACAGATAACCTTCCACTCTTTCCCAGTTCTGAGAAAGCATCCCTGATCCAAAATATTAACTGGTTTCTCTTTTCACAGATGCTACTTTACTGGCAGTGTTCTTCCAGTATTTGCTTTTGAATGGAAGTGGAAAACCCCTTAGGTATTCTAAAATTTGCCTTTTAGTTCTAGATAATCTCTCCAGGAAAACACTCCCTTAATATTCGTTCTATTAGTCTCTCTCATTTACTCATACTTTTCAATAAAATCACTTCTTATTCCTTTAAATTCCAAAAAGAAAAGAGTCGACCTGTTCAACCTCAGTTAATACATCAACCACTTCACCCAAGGAATCAAATTAGTGAAATTTATCTGCACCATTTCTAATGCACATACAGCATATTTCTCAAGTTTGGAGTCCAGAACCTTACACAGTACTCCAGATATGGTGTTATCAGCTCTCTGTAAATCTGCTTTAATGTTTCCCTAAGTTTATACTCCAAATCCCTCCCAATAATGCCAACATTCCATTAGTTTTCCTAATTACCTGCATTCCAATCCTTTGTTTCATGCACGTAGATCCCTTTATAGAACACTTCCTTTTATAATTCCTTTTATCTTCCTTTTTAATTATGTTTTTCATTCTTCATTTTATAGTTATACTCTGCTAATTTCTTTCTCATTCTATTAACTTATCTGTATGCATTTGCAAGCTCTGTGTGTCCTCAACACAACTAGTGCATCTATTACCTCTAGCCACTTGCTTTAAGAGCAATGATTCAGGAAAAGTCTTGGGACATATTAGTCTTCAGTCCTGTTACTTGGTATTTTTTTCTAATAATAGACTGCTTTGAGTTCCTCCCTTACTAGATTACCTTTCTCTGTTAGGTTGATTTTTTTGCGTCTACTACTATGAAGACTAATCCCAGTCCCAAATAATCATTCGGAATCACTGCCATTCCCAAAATCATTCCCTTAGAGACCCACAACTGCTTCAGCTATGCTCTACCTTTGGAGATATCGAGAGAAGCTCTTACCATCTAATATTATTTATTATTCTCATACTCTAAATACTTGCTGTACCTGTGTCCCAACTTCACGCACCTAGACTTCAGATCCCTTTATACCACTGTGCTTAGTCTTTCTTTTTTGATAATAATATGCTTGCATATTCTATCTTTAATCCTTTCACATTTTTAAAATAATATTTTGTTGGTTTCTTAAAATTTCCAAATACTCTGACCTATCACTAATCTTCACAATATTGCGTCTCTTTTCCCTCAATCTGATACCGCCCTTAATTTTCTTGACATATATGAGTGCCAGAGTAAATATTCAGCTTGTAGTATAGGAATAGAGAAACAATAAAGTTGTTGAAATTATTTTGAGAAATCTATTACTTTATGTCTCCCTGACCATCTGGGTATCAAGGTACACAGGATATGCAATTAATATCATGAGCATTTAGTAAGTATTTGTTAGCCAACTTGTATATGAACAAATTTATTTATTTATTTATATTAGGGGCCACCCAATTAGTCTACTTCCTTACTACCCCCCCCCCCAACTGTTCTTCAATTTCCTCCCCTTTCAAGTTATCATCCAATTTCATTCTGAAAGTTATGGCTGACCCAACTTCAACCATCTTTTTGAGCATTATATTCCAGATCATTGCATAACAGTCCAGATTTTGCTCAGCGAGCTTTACTATGAGGTACAAATGACCATAATTTATTGACTCCATATTCCAAGTCTTGTATAGAAATCCTGACTTTGCTAATAAAAAAAATCTGTCTCTGCAAAGATTGCATTGATGCAATCCTTGAAATCAAAGACGTGGTATAATTCTCACTTTAAGGACTGATGAAAAATTTTTAAATGTAGATTTGGAATTTGGATTTTTTTTCAAATGTGTGGCAAAGTAAATATGTTTGCTCATCAAGTTCCCTGGCCTGGAAAATTTTAATTTTGCTCATAGGGTGTTACTACCCTTACAAAATTAATAGTTCTCCTTCGGTGTTATGTTTACATGGTAGATGACTGAATGTCTCTGTTGGCAAATGTTAAAAGTTCCATGGGCAATTTTATGGATACCGGAGAGTGGAAAGCCACTAACACACTGCTCATAACAAATTCCCGATAGTGCCATAAATAAACAAATCTATGGAGACAATAAAATTAAATACCTACCCCTTAAAATGAAAAATGGGTGCTGGCCCCAAAAACAGAAAGCTCAATGCAATCATCCAACTTCCAAATAACACCAGCCCTGTTCTAATTCTCTGGAGTTGGGGAAAGGAGGAAAATACAAAAAAGACAAAATGAGAACCCTCAATTCCTTTTATGAATTCTAGACTACGTCATTAGAATTTCAAGGTACAGGAATCTCCATACTATACCAATGTGTTACACGTGCATGCTTGGTGATAGGATGTAATGTTCCCGTTTCAAAGTCAATTAGTAGAAGTAGGATTCAATCCTTACATTTCAGTCTAATTTGTGTTGTCAAATCAACATAGCCTGTGTGAATGAACTGTGCAATCAAAGATGTAACACTCTATCCTACTGGAGGTCAATAGGTTAAAAGGCACCAAAAGAAATCATGCGGGTCAGCTAGAAGGGAAAACCTATTAGGAAACAATCCTAAAGTCTACACCAAAATAACAAGTCAAAGAGAAATTGTTTATGGTTATTTTCTTCTTATGGTTAGAGTTTGAGATCAGCTGATTGCTAAATATCACAAACAGGTGAAGATATTTATTAAACAATAGATATCTTATAAATTTTCACACAGTATGGAGGCACCAAGCGATTCTTAAGAGTTAAGCCTTTATTTTATTTTGACAAAATGCATACCTTATCAGTCTTCACAATTATACAATATTGAGAATGTATTAGATGGCAGTAGGCCATTTAACAGAAAATAATTATCAAAAAATTAGCATATTTCTTTTCAAACTGATTTAGTGTAGCATATTTTTGAGGTATTTGCATTTTAATTTCATTGTTTCAGGTTTGACTTTTTGCTGTAATTTTTCATTGCTTCACAAGGGGTTTCAGCAGCCTAATTCATTCCATCCCACTCATTAGCATAGTCACGACTCAGCTAATATATTTGATTTTCAGTCACAACAAAGACCTGCATTGAGCATAAATCTTCTGTTATGTATGATACAGAGGTAACTATACAATACTTATAAAGTACTTGGTTAGCTAAACAACACTGCTTCACATTCCTAGTCATGAAAAGTGCTGTCTTTCCATTAGAAACTAACCCCAAGATTATTAGTTGTACTGAGACAACAAAACTGTACATCTTCTTGCTTACAATATTGACACTAACCTAGATGCTAATGGTTTACACGTTACTTACCTGTAGTATTTACTTGTTGGAATCTTAAAATACTTGCAGGAAACTTAGCTGAGTTCTTACTCACCTGTGTATATTTACTTGTGTGAATGGAGCAGTGCAGTGACTATACCTTATTTTGTTGTTTTAATTTCACTCCTTATTCACTATGTCATGCCATTGTGACTGCAATAAAACCAAAGAGCTAGGAGGCTATACCCTGACTCATGTCATTTTTGAATAGAATTTGGCTGACTCTCTAGTTAATGTTAGACGGGCAGTACAGAAGTTATGACTTCTTTAAAATTTCTGTAACAAGCATCTTAGACTTCTTGAATGCCATCAAAAAAATCAATTGAATAAAAGGAATTTATTACGGTAAACATAGAATCCATATAAAATTCTTACAACTTAAAATATATCAAAGCCAGCGTGCATACTTACAGGTAGTTTATCAGACAGAAATCCAATAAATGGGGAGGATACTGCATAAGTCACAGCATGCCCCAGGAATACCAGTCCCACAGATCCAGTATTTAATTTGAACTGGAGAACATAAAAGCATGTTTTACAGTCAGAGCTGCACAAATCAGATGCAGTGCTAAATCAATTTCTAAAATGCAACTAGTTAAACAAGCCACATTGGAATGACCTATAAACTGTGCCACTTATGAAACTGAAAAGAAGTAATTTATCCAGGATTATCTGTTCTACTTCATACTTATATCAGAAAAGTAAAAGGCAATTGTCCTTGACTTGAAAATGAGGAATTCTGATTGATTCAGAAAATCAAACAATTTCACCTGGTGTGTAGTTTATGCAAGCGTACATACCAGTACACTGCAGCAGAAAATGTTTGAGATTGCTCATGTTAAAACCTACAGACAGTAAACCTCTGAGAGTTCAAACAATACATGGAATCTGAGAGTTGAACAACACAGAAACAGGCAGTTTGACTCTCCATATTCATGCCAGCCTTTTTACCCAGCTGCAATGGCCATTTGCTCCCATTTTATCCCATTTGCTCACTTTAAGCCCATAGCTCTCTATGTTATCACCTCTTCCGTTTGTGAATTCCAATTATCAACCACAGTGCTCAAAACATACTTCAGAATCAGGTTTATTATCAATCTCTTATATGATGTGAAATTTGTTGTTTTGTACAATACACAGTACAGCACAACCATACAGTACACAGACTTAAAGTTATAAAGTACTGTAAATAGTGCAAATTAAAGGAATAATGAGTTAGCATTCAGGACTGTTCATAAATCTGAAGGAACACTCAGAGGTGGAGAGCCAAACTGCCTGTTTCTGAACTGTTAAATGTGGGTCTTCAGCCTCCTGTACCTCCTCCCTGATGGTAGCAATGAGAAGCGGCCTTGTCCCTTCTTGAGGCACTGCTTCTTGAAGATGTCCTCAAAGATAGGAAGGGTTGTGCCCGTGAAGGAGTCTACAACCATCTGCAGCCTCTTGTGTTGCTGTGCACTGGAGCCTCCATACCAAGCTATGGTTGAACCAGTCAGAATTCTTCCTACCATACACCTATAGAAATCTGCAAGAGTTTTTGGTGACAGACTAAATCTCTGTAACCTCCAAACAAAGTAGAGCTGCTGGAGCGCCTTATTTGTGACTGTGTGGCCTTCGAGCAACCCCCCCCCCCCCCACCCCCCGCCCCAATCCTCTTGAAAACTCCCTCCTCACAACTTAAGCCCATGCCTTTTTGTTTTTGATACCAGCATCATGGGAAAAAGATTCCGACTAGCTGTCCTGCCTGTGCCTCTTATAATTTTATATATGTCTATCAGGTCATCCATCAGCCTCCTTCACTCCAGGATAAACAAATGCGGCCTATCAGACCTCTCCCACAACTAGAGCCTTCCAACTTACGTAACGTTCTGGCGCCTCCACTGCCGCCGCCCACAGCCCATTCCATGTACTCACCACTCTGCGTAAAAAACTTACCCGACATCCCCCTGTATGTACTTCCAAGCACCTTAAAACTATGCCCTCTTGTGCTAGCCATTTCAGCCTTGAGAAAAAGCCTCTGACTATCCACAGGATCAATGCCTCTCATTACCTGTCAGGTCACCTCTCAAGTGGTCACTCTAAGGAAAAAAGGCCAAGTTCACTCAACCTATTCTCATCAGGCATGCCCTCCAATCCAGGCAACATCACGTAAATCTCTTCTGCACCCATTACCTCTCTGCTCTTAAACTCAATCTCACGGTTGATGAAAGCCAATGCACCATATGCCTTCTTAACCACAGAGTCAACCTGCGTAGCAGCTTTGAGTGTCCTATGGACTCGGATCCCAAGATCCCTCTGATCCTCCACACTGCCAACAGTCTTACCATTAATGCTATATTCTGCCATCATATTTGACCTACCAAAATGAACCACCTCACACTTATCTGGGTAGAACTCCATCTGCCACTTCTCAGCCCAGTTTTGCATCCTATCAATGTCCCACTGTAACCTCTGACAGTCCTCCACACTATCCACAACACTCCCAACCTTTGTGTCATCAGCAAATTTACTAACCCATCCCTCCACTTCCTCATTCAAGTCAATTATAAAAATCACTAAGAGTAGGGGTCCCAGAACAGATCCCCGAGGCACACCACTGGTCACCGATCTCCATGCAGAATACGACCCATCTACAACCACTCTTTGCCTTCTGTGAGCAAGCCAGTTCTGGATCCACAAAGCAAGGTCCCCTTGGATCCCATGCCTCCTTACTTTCTCAATAAGCCTTACAAGGGGTTACCTTATCAAATGCCTAAAAGCATTTCAGTATTTTTTTCTTTCCCCAATCCATGATGTGAAAAACAGGAATGTGCAGATGTTATGAAAAAAAAAGCTTTTTTTGTGGGCAATCTCTGTCTTGAGCATTTGAGCAGCACAGTCATTCAGATTGCTGTTACCCTTTGAGAGGGAAAACACTTCCTTGTTCCACTTCTCAGTAGCCTTGCTCTAAATTTAATACATTGCTCCCTTGTTCTGGAGGAACATTCTTGAAGAAATGATTTGTTTCTAAACAGGCAAATCATTCTTGCTTTTTCAAAAACTGAATTAATGCACTTCTCAACTCTTGGAACTTGAAAGTAAATGGAAGGTACACAACACACAGGAATTCTTTAAAAAAAAAGTACCTTATCGATAACAAATAGTGATATGGTGGGATCCAGGAATCCAATACAAGAACTTATGGAAAACATAATCATGTACATAGATGTTACTTTAGGGATCAAAATGAGCTTCCAAAAACTGGAATTACTGGCAACTCCATCTGAAATTAAAGAACATTAGTTACAACATATGAAAAACAGCAGTTAAAACATTAGATAATGTCTTTTCTTGCAAGTGGAATAGCCACTGTTACATTCATACTATATATCCCAATACAGGTATTCCCCACTTTACAAAAGTCCGCTTCACGCCACTTTGCTTTTAGTACCCGTTCCGCTAACCGAAAGAAATCCACAGAGGATTTTCGCTTTTACATAGCTTTAGGGCAGGTTTGCAGGATGTTTTGAGTGCTTACACAGAACTGTATGATAGAAAAATGCGTGAACTTTCCAGTGTGCTCACTGTCTTCCCGATTCTGGTAAGTGAAACTACACTGTGCATACATTATTTCTACTTTACATAGGCTGCATATTTATCATATCATTCCTGCTTTCACTCTATGTTAGTGTTATTTTAGGTTTTATATGTTATTTGGTATGATTTAGTAGGTTATTTTTTGGGTCCGGGAATGCTGAAAAAATTTTCCCATATAAATTAATGGTAATTGCTTCTTCGCTTTACTCCATTTCGGCTTACGAAAGGTTTCATAGGAACGTTCTACTTTCCGGATAGCAGGGGAAACCTGTAATAGCGTTTGTACTTCAAAAATCAAAAATGTCATCTTGGCAATAAGCAATTTGTTTTTCAAATTTCTGCCCCAGTTAACATTGTAATCATTAATTATCCATAACTGCCCATGTCTTTCAATGGTAACCATAAAACAAATACACTTCCCTTTCATTTACCAAATCTTTAAATATTATTCTATCTTACTTCAGACACAGCTTGATCATCAATTGCAAGCTTATGCCATACAATGTTAATAATTTTACCATTTGAATACTTTTCTTTTTTCTCCCCCTCCCCTTAACCCCTCCCCCCTAACATATCCCTGTAAAAAGAGAAAAAAAAGAAAGAAAGAATGCCTGGATATCGGAAGATCCCCGCATGCTCCATGGAGTTCATAATAGCTTTAGTATATATATTTATTTCTTTCCCCAAATAACCAATACTTTTATCTTTGGAGTACCTATATATTTAATCCTATCTTTTGTAAATAAGGGCGCCAAATTTTCAGAAATATTTTGTATTTATCTCTTAAATTATACGTAATTTTTTCAAATAGAATGCAGCTAAAAGCTATATCTATTTTAATTTTCTTAATGTATGTTAAAATTCTTTTTCTTTTCACTGGTCCATTAAGCCCATTAATATTAAAACTTTAAAAATTCAGTAAATTAGTCATTATTTTTAACAGGGATACTCCAGTCTATAGTAATATCTAACTTTTCAACTTTCGTAGTACCTTGGGGAATCTTTTTAAAATTCTCCGTGTTGCTGTGTCTCCACCCCCCCCCCCCCCCCCGATTGTCCAGGCAAAGAAAGAAAGATTAAAGAAAAATAGATGATAAAGAAAAAAATAACAAAATACCCCCCTACTAATGTTGTGAATTAAGAAAAAACATATTACCCCCCTCCGTTGTGCGGGTCATGGCAATCGCCATGATTACACACGTGAATCCTGTAGCAATCGATCCGAAGTTCCCCCAGCTCCCCAGTAACATAAAAAAGTATATATGAGAAGAAAAAATAATATCACTACTCTCGATTAATATTTCTCAAGTTTTTACCTCTCTCCCCCTGTATCATATAATTAAGAATATATTTAACTATTCTTCTGTCCTTAAACATCCATCAACTCCATTCACTGTCCCTGTCTTCATCTTTAATCCGTTTCACTTTTAAATCTTTGGCTGTGGTTAGCGAATATTTGGGAGTTCTTGTGCAAATTCTTCCGCATCCCGATAATCAGTAAAAGATCTTTTTTTTCCGTCATCCAAAAAAATTATCAGGGTTGCCGGGTGGTGCAATATAAATTTATAACCCCTTTCCCATTAAACTTTTTTCGCTGGGTTGAATTCCTTCTTTCTCTTCAAAAGGTCATAACTTATCAGGATAGAAAAGAACTGTTTTCCCTTCTATCATCAATGGCCCGTTTCTCTTTCTGGCACGTTGGGCAGCAGCCTTCAGTATCTTTTCTTTATCTTGATATCTTAAGCATTTTATCAAGATTGATCGTGGGTTTTGATCAACTTGAGGTCTTGATCTTAAGGCTCTGTAAGCCCTTCCAATTTCAATTAACTGGGTTCCTTCTTCTATTTCCAAAATTTCCGGAATCCATTTTTGAAAAATATTTATTGGATCCTCTCCCTCTATAATCTTCTTTTAAGTCCAACAATCTTAATATTATTTCATCTGTTAAAATTTTCAAGTACATCCACTTTTTCCAACAACTGTTTTCTTTCTGATGTCTAGGCAGAAATATTATTTTCCATTTTCTTCACTCTATCAATGGTGTCTCCCATTATTTCTTCCAAGTTTTTAATTTTCTTGTCCATTTTGTCCTGTCTTTTCATCATTTTATCAAACATAATCTTCATATTTTAATATCTTTTTTATTACTGTTAATGCTTTTAATTCATGCATTATTTGCACCAAAGATTTTTTTATGTCTCCAATATCACCTCCAACCTCTTCCTGTTGCTCTTCTTTGTCTCTTCATCTTCATCTGATTTATCCAGAGAATCTGATTCCACCTCATATTCGCTTTCACTTTCAGTTCCGATCATAGCTGGGATTTATAGTTTGGGTTGCTCGTGTTTGCGCATGCCCCTTCCTTCACGCATGCGCAATTCCTGTTGCTCTTTTTTTTTGGAAACGGTTGATGTTGCCGCAGTTTCCTGTTCTGTATCGCCGGAGGTAAAATGCACTTGAGCCCGAGGCTCTTTCATGGCTGCCGGCCTTGATTCTTTTCCAACTTGTGTTGTCTTCAAAGTCGTAGTTTTCTTCTGCTTCTGTTTAGGAGACATATCTTAAGACAATCCTGAGCAGTTTATAAGTAATTTTGAAAAAGTATTTACTAACTTTTCTTCACTTAAACATTATTTTACTGGTTTTTTACGGGAGAGCTGGATTTCCTCGTCTCGATCCTACGTCATCACGTGACGTCCCCCCACCATTTGAATACTGATAACCAGTAGATCTCACCATGCAGCAACCAAGTATTTGTTTACCTTTTTCAACATTTTTTACCTCTAACCCATTTCCTTGCATTTATGAAATGCTTATAGCAGTTTGAAGTCGCACCTATTATCTGCTGACCATAAAAAAACAGACAATGCAAGGGCTCCTGGGTTACAAATGATCCAACTTTATGTAAATTCTCCCAAATGTTTTAAAAACAATTTTCAAGATGGAGATGATAATAATAATAATAATAATAATGGTTTAATGCTGCTCATTAATGATGGGATACAATCTATATTCTGTTTAATTATGGACAGTGTTAGCATGTTTATTCAATGAAATGAGAACTATAGCACATGTATGTACAACAATACAATACAGGTAACTCTAGAAAATGGATGTTTCTGACTTAAGAAAATTTTGGATTAGACAATTCTTAGGAATAGAACCCTTACATAACCTGGGGATTGCCTGTAGTTCATTACTGCAATTCCAATAGACTAGTTCTATTTTTCTCCATTTGGTTTACTGATATACAGATAGTGATTTTATTTTTGTTCCTTCAACTCTCTTTTACTCCCTTAAGGGAGTCATGCAGCAGTTGGGTTTTAAGTCTGGGCATCCAGCAATTCAACCAACTGTTTAGCAGTGGAGGTATACTCCAGGGAAATTTTACATCTCTATGTCAGATATGAAGAGAACAAGGATCACTGGAAATTAATCAATGCAGAAACTCAGATTAATATGATGGCCCCAGTTTACATTAAATTCCTCAGAATAGTTATGAACTGAATCCATTCAGTTGCTGATCACCTTAACCAGTAAACTCTACAATTAACTGGATTAATGGATTTACTGGCTTAAAATGGTTAAGTAAAATGCTTTTTAATTTGCAAGTAATTTTCAAACTATACAGTTAATAACAGTAAGCTGGAAAAGATTAAAATGCAGAACCTTACCACATCTTGGTAAAATGCACATGTTCAAAGGTACCATTAATAGAACCACACATCCCAGCATAACAAAAGGCATTTGATATCCAAATAATTGATACAAATAGCCTCCGATTGGTGGACCCAGTGATAGACCAAGTCCAGTGAATATTTCCAGAGATCCCTAAGAAAAACACAGTTTGGAGTTTGTGTTACTGCATCTTCTATTTCTGGAAATACAGACATCATGAGAAGCAACAAACATCACATCAGAACAGGCAAATAGTTCATTCTCAGCCACCCTACAGAGAGGAAGTGGAAGAGCTCGAGGCCTGATGCCACGAAAGTAACCACCTCCTTAATGTCAACAAGACAAAGGAAATGATTATCGACCAGAAGAGGTCACGCTGCCCTTTACATCGGCCACTCAGCACTGGAAACTGCAACTCACACAGAATTTTGGAGGAACTCAGCAGGCCAGGCAGCATGTAGGAAAGGGGTACAGTCGACATTTCGGGCTGAAACATCGACTGTCTTCTCTTTCCCTAGATGCTGATGATGATTTCTCATGCCCTGCTGAGTTCCTCCAGCATTTTGTGTGTGTTGCTCGGATTTCTAGCATCTGCAGATTTTCTTTTGTTTGTGAGTGGAAACTGCAACCAGTTTTCAAACTCCTGGGAGTGCACATTTTCTCACGGTCCCAGAGCACTTCCTTCATAATCAGGAAAGCTCACCAATGCCTCTACTTTCTGAGTCTGAAGAGAGCTGGACTATGCACATCCATATTCACACCCTTCAACAGATGCGCAGTAAAGAGCATCCTAATATGGTGTATCACTGCATGGTACGGAAACTGGATTGCAATGGACAGAAATGCTTTACAACGGGCAATCAAAACTGCCCAATGCATCATCGGCACCAACCTGCCTGCCATCAAGGATATATATGCAGAAAGGTGCTGGAAAAAGGCCACCCACCCAGCTCATGGACTGTTTATCCCAATCCCATCAGGGGAGAATACCAGGATCACCATACTTAGAAACAGTTACTTTCCCCAGGCAGCAAGGCTGATCAACAACTCCAAGTGTCGAAGTTTAAAGTAAATTTATTATCAAAGTACATACATGTCACCAAATACAACCCTGAGATTCATTTTTGTGATTATTTAGAAAAAACCGGTCGGCTTGTGGTAGAGTGGCATCAGCACCAACTTCGATGCAGAAGGTCCTGAGTTTGAATCCATCCGGGTCCTAACCTGGGCAGGAGCAATATCTGCCCAGAAGAAAGGCCTGGCAATCTACCTCTGTATCTTGCCACGAAAACCCTCCAGACGACTACAGAGTCGCTATGAGTCGATGGCACAGAATAACAAGAAACATAATAGAATCAATGAAAGACCGCAGCCAGCAGGACGGACAAACAGGCAATGTACAAAAGACAACAAACTGTGAAAATTCAAAAAGAAAATACAATAAATAATAATAATAATAATAATAATAATAATAATAATAATAAATAAGCAGTAAATATTTAGAACACGAGGTGAAGAATCCTTGAAAGTGAGTGGATAGGTTGTGGAAACAGCTCAGTGATAGGTGAGTGAAGTTATCCCCTTTGGTTCAAGAGCCTCATGGTTGAGGGGTAATAATTGTACCTGAACCTGGTGGTTTGGGTCCTGATGTTCCTCTATCTTCTTCCCGATGGGAACAGTGATAAAAAGCATGGGGTGCCTAATGAGAGATGCTGCTTTTCTGCGATGGCACTGTGTACAGGTGTGCTCAGTGGTAGGGTGGGCTTTACTTGTGATGAACTGTCCATTTCTTTTTGTCAACTTTTCCATTCAACTCCATTAGTGTTTCCATACCAGGCTGTAACATAACTAGTCAATATACCCTCCACCATACATCTATGGAAGTTTGTGAAAGTTTTAGATGACATGCCGAATCTTCGCAAACTTCTAATAGAGGTGCTGTGGTGATTTCTTTGTAATGGCACCTACGTGGACAGATCCTCTGAAATAACACTCAGGTATTTAAAGTTGCTGACTTTCTCCATCTCTGATCCTCCAATGAGGACTGGCTCATGGATCTCCAGCATCTCCCTTCTGAACTCAATGATCAGCTCCTTGGGCTTGCTGACATTGAGTGAGAGGTTGTTGTGGCACCACTCAGCCAAATTTTCAATCTCCCTCCTATATGCTGATTCGTCACAACCTTTGTTTCAGCTACCCACTAATCCACCCACCACTGCTACTTTATCATTTCCTGTCTCCTGTACCTAGTGTCACTTTATGTATATATAATCAATGTATGTATCTAAGCTATCTTTTATATATTTATTGTGTTTTTTTTATTATTGTGTTCTTTATCCTAGTATATGCTGCATCAGATCCAGAGTAACAATTTTGTTCTCCTTTACACATGCATACTGTAAATGACATTAAACAATCTTGTACAGGTGTGACTCATTCATGGAGAATTGAGAACCTGGTTGGTTGCATGACCGATGGCTGGTGGTGTAGTAGCTTCAACACTGGAGTTTGAGGCGAGTGGTCCCGGGTTCGAATCCAGCCGGCTCCTTGCACGCTTTCCACTCCTGCTGGGTTTAACATCAATCTAGCAACTTGGCCTTGTAAAAAAAAAACCACACACGCAAAATGCTAAAGAAACAGCAGGGTTGGCATCTGATGTGCCACAAGGTATGGAGAGGAATAACACTTCCTGTATGATGACTGCAACGAAGTCGTACCCTGTGCTGCCCTGACAGCCACTTCTAGGAAATGTGAGCTGAAAAAATACTGTATCATATATTATATCGGAGGAAGGCGGCTCCAATGAACAATGCAACCAAGGGTGATATATCTTCAGACAGTTTACAAAACTACTTCTTTTTCATCTTTGTTTTCTTTCAAATGTGGTTCTGCTACTGTTGGAGCCCGTGATCCACATCTTGGTGGTGTGTTTTCGGGCCCATTGAGTGATCTGGTGCTTTGCTGTCTCCAAGGGTGTTTGGTGAGGTTTCAAGGCCAAGAAGCCTGGAGACAGGGCTTGAGCCCATGATTGACTCCGTTTCTCGCTGATCTCACCGATTAAAGTGCCAAGGATGATTGAAATCACTGAGGCAAATGTGAAAGGCCAGCAGGTTTTCAGCACTGTCCACCAGCCTCTTGCTCGCTGCTGCCGGAGGAAGAAGTCTGGTGCGACGGTCTCCCTCTCCCTCTTGCTCGCTGCTCCTGGAGGGAAGTCCCTGCGTTTGAATGGTCTCTCCCTCCCTCGACGCTGTTGGAGGATGGTACCAGAGTCCTGGAGTCTTTGGCAAACTTTAATTGATGCAATTTGTGGATTTGACTCACGTTAGGATGCATTTCTTGTCTCTGGTTACTCCTTTTCCTGTTACTTTTTTTGTGCTATTTTGATCGGAGTGGCCTGCAGATAACGAATGACACAAGGCTAGATTGAACTGAACTGAATATGCCTGGACTTCTCTGATGACTCTGTGGGTCGGTGTTTTATATTGTATTTTTTGCTCTCTTTTTTTTTTGCCAATTTTGCGATTTGTTTTTTTGCATGTCGGGGGGGGGGGGGGACCTTGATGCTTTTCTTTGAATATGTTCCATGGTTTTCCTTGTTTCACGACTATCTGTGGGAAGATGAATCTCAGGGTTGTATACTGCATACGTACTTTGATAATAAATGTACTTTGAAACATAGCGGTATTCAGCTTGTAACAGACCTTTGGCCCTCTGAGTCAATGCTGACCATCATCCAGCCATTCACACTACTATGCTGATTCTCTTTTTGATTCTCTCCACGTGCTTGTCAACTCACAGATTCAGTCTACACTCTGTAGGCAATTTATAGTTGCTAATTAGCCTGTGAACTTGATATCTTTGGGAGATGGGAGGAAACCACCGCAGCCACGGGAAGAAAATGCAAAGTCCACAAAGACAGCACCAGAGGTTGGGGTTGAATCTAGATCACTTAAGCTGTAACAGAGCTTGAACTGAACTCTACAGTTCAGTAAAAGTCGCTTCCCTTTTGTGGCACAAGACAAAAATTAAAGAACAAACTGAAATCTGGAAAACATTTTCATAAACCGTTTTGACTCTATATAATATGTGCACAATGTAATAATACTTTTCTTGACCCGTTAGCAGTGTATTATTATATTAGGATTAGCTTTAAATTTCTTATTACCAAGACTGTAGCAACATTGTTTGGAAAAGTTGTAGCAAGAATAGAGAACGAGGCAGTGGAACTTGCAGCAAACCCCATTGCATCTACTGATCTTACGATGAAACACAAAGAGATAAATATGGGTCCATCTGGAGTCAAATTCAGTAAGCTGAAAAGGGAAATAAAAACTGACATCAACTCCTGGGAAGGATTACTATATATTTTTCATTATTTTCACAGATAGGCTTTGTAAAAGTTCAGTGAATTCATTTCAGTTTTTAAAAATATGGTCATATAGGTTTACTTCAAATATATCCACCCATTTCTTATGTTACAGCTTCAGGCTGCAAGAATGCTCAACAAATTTCAAACTGCCATTTAAAACACTCAAAAGAGCCAGCTTCAGGTAACCTTGCCTGTAAACTCATGCTGTTCATGTAATGAACAAGCAAAATTTAATTTTCACAGGTGAAATGAAGAAATCTCTGTGTAACATTTGTGCTGCCAAATGTCAATTAAAACACAGATGTTTCAGCGAAAGGGAACTTGAATTGCAACTTAAAGCAAATGTTTTTGGCTTTTTCAGTATCTCATAATGACAGATAATAAATTTAAGAGCATTAAGTTAGATTCTGTACGACAATATCAAAGAAGTGTACTGAATAATGCAATAAAAACTATTTATAGATATCTGAAGTACAAAGTGCAATCTCAAAGTATATTTATAATCAAATTATGTATCATATCCTATCTTGAGATTCATTTTCTTGCAGACATATTGTTAGGGTTAATTCGAGACTGCCATTACAGGTCAGGAGTGGCTCACGTAATATTAGGAGGCCGGAATGCGAGGGAGGGGGGAAGCGAAACTGGGGATTCCGCTACACCGAAACTACTAGTGTCACGCGATTCAGTAAACAAAAGAAACAGGTAACTCGTGAATGTATGGCATCGGGCCAATAAGATGGACACAAGTGCCCGATATTACCTAATATGTAGCGGGGGGTTGTGCTGGGGGGAAAAGGGATATAAATAAGAGCAGATTGTAAGGGGAAAACAGAACGCCTTCTCCAGCGACTCCGTGGATTCGCTGTGCCAGTTACGAATTCTGCAATAAACCCAAGTTTTGTAATATTCCGGTGTTGGTTGTCTCTCTTCCTAAACGAACACAGGGCAGAATTTCAAACCCAACATTTGGTGACCCCGACGTGGGGAGGGAGAGACAACACAGGCTGGCGGGTCCGACAGCAGACAACTTGCGGCCGCAAGCTCGACTAAGGTCAGGAAGTGCCTGTTATATCGAAGACTTCCACTAGATAGTTAAATCACTGAGTTAGATCTTGTCTGCTGACGGATCCTCACCAACCCCAAATTACCCTGGGAGAGATCATTCCCGGTGCAGAATCGTGACTGGTAAGTACTAACTCTTATCTGTTTTTAGGAAGATCCTCCGCCCGTGGAAAAGTCTTCTGAGTGAGGGTACCCGCCGCCAACGATGGGCATAAAAGTCTCAGGAGTGAGGAGAAAAGTGTCGCGGTACACCGTAGTACACAGGGATACTGACGGCGCCTACCTTAGACTGGTTGTTAAGAGGAGAAATCTCCCACGCGAAGGTCAGGTTTTGAAAGGCGACCGTCCCACATTTGATTCTCTCTGTGTACTAGGGAGCCATGGAGCACTTCAATTTCGAGTTACCAAAACTCAGAAATTTGTGTGTTGAGTAACAGAGTATATGAGAGTTTTTAGAAATATGGTAAAATTGATAACTGTGCGAGTTCAATAATCTAACAGTGAGCAGCCGCAGGGGTCGGACACCATCAAGGTAGGAGTGGAAGTGTTCCTCCGAGGCCCGGGGAAGCTCACCTGGAACGGAAAACGGTGGCATGGTCCATACCCTGTCACCGAGGTCTCCAACAGGGCATTAAAAGGTAAGAAGGGAGGGGGACAATAACTGGCATCATTTTCTACTGGCTAAACAAGACCTCTGGCAAGTGGGGAGCGTTTCTGGGACAGTCGGCTCTAGGACTGTCTATTTCAATTGCTATCTTTATCACGTGTGGTTGTTGTTGCATACCCTGTATCAGGACCCTAGTCTTCCGGACTATAGATCGAGCCTTGACTGGAAAGAATGGACCTCCACCGGCGTACCAGGCACCCTTGTTCCCGGTGGAAGGGGACGACACGGCCCTCCCGGAAAGCGGACGCTTTCACTCCACGGACTGAAATGGACCATGGCAAGGGGGGGATTGTGAATTTGTTCTTGAATAAGTCTTCTGAAATGTTGCATGCTACTTGTATAAATTGCGTATGTTTAGGGAACCCCTACCCATATTTTGTGACCCTAGGTCGGACAAATCAGGATATGCAAATAGGGAGGACACGCCAAAGAGTGCCGGGGGACGCTCACCTCCCTGCCTGATCCCGGCAGCCGCGGAAAAGATTGTAAGGGATGTGGCCTCTGGGAGGCCAAGGGAGGGAGTGTTAGGGTTAATGTTAGGGTTAATTCGAGACTGCCATTACAGGTCAGGAGTGGCTCACGTAATATTAGGAGGCCGGAATGCGAGGGAGGGGGGAAGCGAAACTGGGGATTCCGCTACACCGAAACTACTAGTGTCACGCGATTCAGTAAACAAAAGAAACAGGTAACTCGTGAATGTATGGCATCGGGCCAATAAGATGGACACAAGTGCCCGATATTACCTAATATGTAGCAGGGGGCTGTGCTGGGGGGAAAAGGGATATAAATAAGAGCAGATTGTAAGGGGAAGTCGGAACGCGCCTTCTCCAGCGACTCCGTGGATTCGCTGTGCCAGTTACGAATTCTGCAATAAACCCAAGTTTTGTAATATTCCGGTGTTGGTTGTCTCTCTTCCTAAACGAACACAGGGCAGAATTTCAAGCCCAGCACATATACAGGAAGGGAAAGAAATACAATAGATTTCATGATACATAAACCTAAAATGACAAGCACCAATGTGCACAAGACAAATTGTACAAATATTACAAGAAACATTGACAACAGGAATTAAGAGTGCTTCTAAGTGAATTTGTAGGTTGTAGAATCAGTTCAGGGTAGTGGTGATGAAGCTATTTATGCTGGTTTAGGAGACTGATGATTGAAAGATAATTATGGTTCCTGCTAGCCTACAAAGTAGCCAGGATATCTTTAGGGAGCGGTGTCTCCAAAAGGCAGCGTCCATTATTAAGGACCTCCAGCACCCAGGGCATGCCCTTTTCTCACTGTTACCATCAGGTAGGAGGTACAGAAGCCTGAAGGCACACACTCAGTGATTCAGGAACAGCTTCTTCCCCTCTGCCATCCGATTCCTGAATGGACTTTGAAGCTTTGGACACTACTTCACTTTTTTTAATATACAGTATTTTAGTTTTTGCACATTTTTTAATAATCTATTCAATATACATAATTGATTTACTTGTTTATTATTATGTTTTATTTTATTTTTTATTATTGTTACTTTTTCTTTCTCTGCTAGATTATGCATTGCATTGAACTGCTGCTGCTAAGTTAACAAATTTCATGTCACGTGCCGGTGAAATAAACCTGATTCTGATTCTGAACCTGGTTGTGTGGGACCCAAGACTCCTGGGTAATAGCAAGAAGAGGGCCTGGCCTGGGTGGTGAGGGACCTTATGATGGATACTGCTTTCTTGCACTGACTTTGGCCTGACGCTGATGGTATCGAATGACCTTGGAATTGAACAGATTTATCGCCAGAGTCAGTGGTGACAGGTGGAGCATGCCCAGAATCCAGTGCCAACCAGAGACCTAGGATGCTGTTGAAGGGAGATGAAACAGCTGTGGCCATCCTGGGAGTGGAGCGGAGTGAGGTGAGGGCTGGTGCTGAGGTCTATCAGTAATGAGGACCTCAGGGGTCAGTAACCTTGAGATGTGAAGAGGTGATGATTGAGCAAGCTTAGGAGAGAAACTGGTGACTCTAGGGACAGGGCGTGGGTTGGATTCTGTGAGATGCGACTTTGTGGCCAGGGATCATGGAGGAGGTCAAGATGTTACCAGGACTCAGAAGGCTGATCAGAAATTGAAGGGGTGACTGGAATTCAGAGGTGAGAGGTGTTAATTAGAATTGTGGGGATTGATTGAGAGCCAGGTAGGTAATGACGACTTGGTATGATGATGGTGGGTTGGGCAGATTCCATTCCGAGTCTTAGGGTCAGCAATCATACATAATGGAAACTGGCCTTTCAACCAAGCTGCATCAACCACACATTTACACTAATCCTACTTTAATCCCTTATCTTGTTCTCCCCACATTCCCATCAGCACCCTCTTGGTCATACCACTCATGTAGACACCAAGGATAACTTACAAAGGCCAGCTAAGCAAACAACCCGGCCATCTTTGGGACGTGGGAGGAAATCAAGAGCACATGAATGCAAGCCGCATGTGCCACAGGATAAACAGATAGCACCTGAGGCCAGGAATGAACTTGGGCTACTGGTGTTGTGAGATATGCTAAATAGAACATGGCAGAATGTGGATTCAATGAATAATAAATAAAAAACCATTAAAATTCCATGTAACAGGATGTTTTAGAACCAATCTTTACACCTGGGAATTAATCCTCATTTATTTAGGACTTTGATACTTAATGCAGCATCATTAAGACCACTAATGTGGTCAAATGCAATTACCTGACTTTAAGTAGAAAATTATAGTTATGTTAATTAATATTCATAATTTCATTATAACTTTCTTTCACCTGGTCATTTACTGAAATATACAAATGATTATTAAATTACTTTTACAGATTGTTTAACACAGCTACAAATACATCACAATCTGAATCACCAATATACAACCTCAACAAGATAGGAAAGAAAAAATGCTTTAAACAAGTGTCTTGTTAGAAACTTACCCAAAGAGAATAGTGCAGCAACCGGAAATAAACATACCAGCTACAAACATAAATTTTGCACCAATTTGCACAATCTGCAGGGAAGAAAAAAACAAGTTAGCAGGTCATTCAAATGGTCAATTGAACAAAGGCTTATCATCTTATGTTTAAATGAACAAGTACAGCCACAACATGAGCAGCTTTCAACCCATTGTTTAATGCTCAGGTTTTGTAAATTGCTAATCCCCACATATAATTGTAATTGAATTATAATTATAGTAGCCTCCATTTCAACCAGAAGTATACCCATTAGTATATTCCTCAGCAATGCACAAAACTTTGGAATGACTCAGCAGATCAGACAGCATTTATGGAGGGAAATGGACAGTTGACATTCCTCACATTGGTTTAACAATTGGCCAAGAGACTACTTTAAAATGCAATGGAATTAAATCAAGTTTCATAAACCTCTGGACTAGCAACTGCATCTTAACAGACAGCATTAGGTCACATTTTTACCGCTTCACCTAGATTCTACAGTGTCATACTATGATTCCCACTTGTAGGATACATGGGATTTGATCATTTCCAAAAGCAATTAAGGAATCTTGCGATCCATTTCCTTAGGTAGAAATGCTGTTTAGTCACTAGTAAATGCTCTAAAGCACACATTAACTTGTGAATAAAACCAATGTAACAGAAAATGTATTGTCTGGGGTGTGTACGGATAAGAAAGGGCTATATTCTACTATTCTAAGAAAGCACTGAATTCTACTTGTTAGATCAATAACTCTCCTAAGATTTGGGAGATTTTTGGTTTATTGTTGTATTGTCTAAAATGTATTTACACTGCTTCCTTATAGAGATAGCACGAAATAAAGCAAATTTGCAGTGAATTAAGACATAATAATGTCTTATTTTCTACACCAGATTTTAAAATGTAACTATAGCCCTGGACAGATTTTATAGGACAACAAATAATGGCTGATGTTTCCCAACTTCATAAACATTGTAAAAGAGTATCATTATTCTAACATTCAACCAATCAAGACCACAGAAAAGTTAGCTGCAAGCCATAAAATCCCAGTGCATATCAATTTACCAGAAAAAAATATTATACTTACATATTTTCCCATTATCAGTGAAAATATTAAATTGAATAAAGAAAAACAACCAAATATCATTCCAACAATACTGGCGCTAACTCCTTTAATTTCTGCCTGCAAAGAGAGTAAAGAATAAATTTATGATGCATGATTAATAAACTGCTGATTGCTATGGAGCATTTGCAATCTAACTGTAAATCTTTCCCACCCCTATCCATCTACAAAGATACTCATTTGCGACATGATGTACCTGATATTTGATCAGTAGGTCAATGAGATACATCTCACCATAGACTAAGCTTTCTGCATCACCTCTAAATCAGATTCTCCATTCTCAGAAGTTCCTCCAGGGAGATCTTAGAATCTGATTTTTAAATATAACCATATCAATTTAAATAGACTGAGCCAAATGATTCATAACATGTGTATTTGTTTCACTCCCAAGCGGAACGTTCAATCCCATATTCCACCTACAAAAAAAATCCCTACATATAACATTGCCTACCTCAGCCCAGCTTTACCTCATCCACTACTCTAAACCTTAGTCTTGCTCATCATCTCCACGCTCCAATGCTCTGCCCACCATCCTCCAAACCACTGACTGCCTGTTACGTGTTGGCATTCAGGGCTGCAACGAAGGTCCTCCATCTCTGGCAGTGTTCAGGACTTCCTTCATCACATCAGTAGCTTCCCCTTGGTTTTCACTACTGTCAGTCATGCAAGTCCCAGGTGGAGCCTCAGGAATACTGTTGCACTCAGATATAAGGATTCTTCATTGCTGCTTCCATGACAAATTTGTTTTACCAGTTAGATGTGTTAGCCCTGAACCTGGAAGACCGGTGGACTATTCATAGTCTGTGCTCTACCCTTTGACCTGTTTGGCATGGGTGACCCCACCAAGAGCCAAAGCATAAATCCCTGACTCTAGCCAACATAGCTCTGTGGGTCATTGAGGTTTGCAAGCCTCCAAACCGCGATCAAGTTGTGGTCCTCTTGGAGGTCCAAAATTCTAGGACATCTAAACCTTCTGCATGTGTACATAGACTTGTCAAAATCCCTGGCCTTGCTAAAGACTAAACAGCACCCCTGGCCTTGCTGACTTAACAAGACTCCACAGTCTTATATTATGCGATAGCCTGCTCCACTTTCATGTCCATTCCTAAAATCCAACTCTAACCAAACTTATTATGTGTGGCATTTCCACCACCCTTTCCATTTTTTGTATTAGTGAATTGCTTGCGTGATTCTTCTACATAAATGGGCAAGATCAGGTAACCCATGGGTTTACTGATAAACACAAATTAAACAGATAAGAACAATCTCCCTGAAATGGCTGGAGGAACAGTATAGTGGGAACAGGGCATAGACAGGATGGATAGTCAAAACTCTTTTTTTCCCTGGCTGAGGGAAAATAAACAAGGCATAGGTTAAGGAGGGAGGTAGCTTAAAGAGGATCTAAGGGCAAGTTTAAAAAAAAAATAAAACAGAGAGCAATTGATAGCTGGAATGTGCTGGTGCAGGAGCTGATTGGATCAGATAGAATTTTTTTTTTAATGTTTAAGAGATAATTCGAAAGACACTTAAATAGACAGGGCAATGAAGGGTACAGTCCTGCTGTAGGGAAATGGGATTAGTGTAGATGACCTGAAAGGATAATGTGGGCACAATGAACCAAAAGGCCTACTTCTGGCCTGTATAACTAGCAGTCTGTATACATGATTGAGCACAACAAAGGTTCACCAGAACAATTTCTATAATGGGGGCAGGTTTGTTTATTAAGCAGCCTGGACCCGTGCCCTCCAGAATTTAGAAGAATGAGAGACAATCTCATTAAAACATTAAATACTTAAAGTGCTCGACAGGAGAGATGTGGAGATGATCAATCATTCAGGACAAAGGATAGCAAATCTCGGAAATTTTTTAACCAAGGACACTCAATTACTGACTACTTTCAAGACCAAAGTTGATTTATAGTTACCGTACTAAAGGAAACAAGAGATATGGAGTTAGTAAAGATGCTGAAGTAACGATCAGTCAAAATCTTTTTAAAAAGGTGGAGCAGGCTCGAGGGAATGAATGGCCTGTTCCGCTTTCTGATGTCCTTATGACACAAAATGATGCAGAAATGGTCATTATTATATTTTGATCAAGAGAAAAAAATCTACTGCATAGCATTCAGCTCATGAATTTCCATGTAATATTATTCACATCAATAGTTATTAAACCATTCCATGAGTGCAATATCCTTAAACTGTAAAGCCTATCGAGTCTATTGACCCAGCACTGCTTATCAAACTAACTCCAAGATCAAATTTTTTTAAAGATTCATGAATAGTTTTCACAAATGTTTTTTTAAAAATTACTATCTAAATGCTAATTACCTCTTTTGGAAAGAAAGGTCCTAGAATCGAATAACAAACCATGGAGCTGAAGTTTATTGATGCTGTAGATACCAGTGTGAAAATCTGAGATTTTGTCCATTTCGTTGACTCTTCCCTTGAATTCTCATTTTGATCACCTGTTATGGAGATAAAGTAAGAGATTAACGTCAATTTCCACAAGCTGCACTGGATTATTGAAGATGTAGGCTTCATTTACTGAAGGCAATGGTGACAAAGAATCCTTAAAAAAGTGTAATGAAGATCAGCAAACAGTGAGCATTGACTTGAGACGCAAGAGACAATGGATACTAGGATATGCAGCAAAAATAAAATTGCTAGAGGAACTCAGCAGGTCATGTTGTATCTTTGGAGGCAAAGTGTGGTTAGGATCTGCATCAGGACTGACTGTATTGTACTAAGTCGGAATCAATAAGCTCCAAGTTCCCCTTTTTAAAACATTTTTTTTCTCTGTGAAAACAGTTGACAAAGATAAATCAAACCGAGTAAAATTTGGAATAAAATGGACACTTCTGGTACAGTAAAAAAGGGAGCTCTGCATCAATCGGCAGTTATGTGAAAATTGTATTATGACAACAGGGGTCTAGGGGTTGCATATGGAACCAACATTTTAAAAAAAATTATGTGTTAAGGGGCTGAACTGTGCAATGTCATTAAAAGACAGTATCCATATTCAGCTAGATTTTGTGGTATTTTAATAATTTAGTAATTTAATAATTTTAATAATTCAAAGTCGTGTAATTTTTTGCCGTTTCTTATTCTTAACAAGTTTTTATATTATTGGGTGCAGTGTTCACCCAGTTTTAAGAAATTTATAAACAGTGCTCTGAGTTGTGCTATTTTATGACAAACTTTTATCAGGGTTCAAGCTAAAGTTACATCAGTAAACTAAGGCCAGCACTTTCAAAAATGACTTTCAAAGTGTTAGGAGTTTTTCTTCACTATTAACTTCCAAATTTTTATTTACTGCACATTAACAAAACTTTGAGAGTCTCTTTCAAGCTGGGTGTACATAAATTAATGCAATACATGAGAAATAATCTTAGGGATATCAGTTTCTGGCTTCTTGCCCTGCCTTTCCAGTCCTGGTTAAAAGTCTTGGCCTGAAATGTCGACTGCTTATTCATTTCCATAGATGCTGCCTGACCTGCTGAGGTCCTTCAACATCTTGTGGGTGTGTATCCATGGAAATACTGCTCAGCTTTCATGTTTATTTCAAGTAAATTTATCCACAAATGATTTGATAATCCACATCCCCTGCTGCTGAGATCTCAGATTGTGAGATTCTATGCCCCACTAATTTAAATAATTCCTGAAAATGAATTGCTATAAAATAAAAGAACAGTTTAGAAATTAACATTTAGCTTTTAAGAGATGAATGGCAGCATTGGATACAGTGGGGCCCGTTAACATGCCTGCTGTAGCAGTGGGATTTCTGCTTCAGAAGTTGTTGCGGATCCAAACAAGACATTACAGTACCATTGCAATATTAACAACCTTCTGATCAAGTGGAAAAGTGCCCATATGCACCCTGTCTGCTAAACACAGGAGAAATCCAGTCTGGCTACTCAGCACCGACTACATCTCACAATCTTCAGCAGTGTGGATGGGGCACTGCTGACAGGTGGTTTGGTGATGAGTAATCGTGCTCAGAACCTGTCCATCAAATTTAACACCCTCCTCATTGTAAACAATGAACTATGGCTTGGAGATCAAAAATACCCAATCCAGGATATGTAGCCATGGCCTAACATTACATTTTCACTGCTTGGAGCTTCACAAACAGGATAATTCAGAACCAGCCGTTGGAACGAATCCGAAGATGTTCAATGGAAGAGAATGGAAAGACCACAACCAGTAAGCACATGACAATTGTAGAGGCATAGGGAACCGGTCAACAGAACTCTCTGCTGTCACTCAGCTCCAGGGTTCAATTCCGACCTGCACTTCTATCAATGCGGAGCCCGCACTTTTTCCAGGGTTCCAGAGTTTGAGGTAAAATCCCGATGTTATCTGTACGTCCCCGTGGGATGCGTGGGTTTTCTCTAGCTGCCTCGGTTTCTTCCCACCATCCAAAAACAGACTGGTCAGTAACGGTCACTGTAAATGCCCCGTGATTAGGCCAGGGTTAAATCGGGGTTACTGGGAGACACAGCTCAAAGGGCCGATTACACGCTGTATCGCTATCTTAATAAACAAAGCGAGTTTCCCACCACATCCCTAAGACTTGGTTGTATTCTCGATCGCTAATGCCAATCACAATCAGCGCAGATGGGAACAGAACAGGGTGTGTATGTATCAGAGAGCTGGCATGGACTCGATGGGCGGAATAGCTTGCTGCTGAAGCATAAAGCATTCGGCTGGAGGATTTCACAGGATCGAACCGAATTCCGTAGGAGGAACGGAACTGTCACATGTACAGACTCCACACGGACAGTAGTTCAGGGCAGGGTTGAACCCAAATCCCTACAATTCCTTCTGCGTGGTTCGGAAATAACTCCGAGTAAAAGGAAGAGAGCAGGCGAATTGAGAAGTCAGCAGCGGCAGAAACCGGAGACAAAGTTACCGCTGTCCGCTGGAGTTGCCATGCTGCTGAACGGTGGTAGAAGCGACGAGCAGCGGGGGTTTCACGGACTCCCTCTGTGAGGGCCGCTGCCGCAGACGGTGTGTCCCACGCTGATCGGCGTCGGCCCGGCGTGGATGTAGATCCGAGCTGTTATATTTGGCTTCTTTACAACAGCGCCTTGGACACCACCCCTCCCCACAACCTATCGTGAGCTGCAGAAAGAATGAAGAGACCGGAAGCACCCTGACAGAATTCCGCAAGTGAAAGCTGGGAGACCAATAAAGCAACTTCTCGTCTTCTCACACTGTGAAGGTTGTTTAAACTTCCCAATAAGCATGATTTCAAAACTAGGTACACCAGACTGTGGCGAGCAATACACGAGACAATCTGCAAATGCTGGAAATCCAAAGCAAAATACTGAACTGAACGTATAACTTATTGTTTTGGACGACTCTCACCAGTTTGACGCTGAGCAGTGGTTGATTAGAGTCTCAGTGAAAATCCTCAGTTTTCACCATTTATTAAAGAAGCCCTTCTGCACAGTCATTCACAGGAGCGAGAGAGGCACAGAATTTTTTTTTTGGAGGAGATATTTCTAGAATATGTTGCTACCTTTTGATCGGGACAATTGGAACTATTGAGAAAGCCAGGTGGAGCATGATTATTCCCCCACCGACTGCCCGCCTGTTTGTGTTTACTTAACATCTCCAGCCTTTTCTTGCCTAACAGTTTGATCTCCACAATCCAGAAGTAACAGGCAATGTGATCAATCAGTTTGAAGAGTTTTGAAGGAAAACAATGGAATATTGAAAAACTGGAGTACGATTCATATTTCAAGCATTGCACACGAAGCGAAGTAGGGGTGCACCAACAGGATTAAATGAGAAGTTAAAATATCTCAAACAAGCCTAAAATGAAAAATAAATACTATTTGCAAGATCACATAACTTTTAAAAATTCAATAGACTTTATTTCTTACATCCTTCACATACATGAGTAAAAATCTTTGTTACATCTCCGTCTAAATGAGCAATCATAGTAATTTATAATAAATAGAACAGTCAATGCAACATAGAAATACACTCAAATCAGCGTGAGTTACTCAGTCTGATGGCCTGGTTGAAGAAGCTGTCCCGGAGCCTGTTGGTCCTGGTTTTTATGCTGCGGTATCGTTTCCCGGATGGTAACAGCTGGAATAGATTGTGGTAAAAAAGGAAATCAGATTCAACTCTTAGCATTTTCCAGCACGAGAGGTTGTTAAGTAATATTTATCTCCTAATACTCTATTAAAAACTTACTTGCTCCTGATTGAGCTGGGTTTGACATTTACATCAGGTTTTAAAACAAAAGCAGTTGTAAAAATGCTCATGTTCACGACTTTATTATAGGACCAGGAAGGCACATTCTGTGGGAGAAGCAGTGACTGGAACTTCTGGTGTCAGTCGAGCTCGCACTGACTGATGATTATGAGGCAACGAAGGGTCTCAAGTCTGGCGTGTTGACTGTATTCCTCTCCATCAGCCTGACCTGCTGAGTTCCTCCAGGATTTTAGACCATAAGATATATGAGTAGAATTAGGTTGTTTTCGCAAATTGAGTTACTCTGCCATTACATCATGTCTGATTATTCAACTTAGCCCCATTCTCCTACCTTCTCCCCGTAACCTTTGACACTCTTTCTAATTAAGAACCTATCAATCTCAACCTTGGATATACCCATTGACCTGGCCGCCACAGCAATCTGTGACATTGAATTCTACGGGTGCATCAATCACCCTCCAGCTATAGAAAGTCTTCTTCATCTCTGTTCTAAAGGGACATCCTTCTATTTTGAGTCTGTGTTCTCCGGTCCTAGACCTCCTCACCATAGGAAACATCCTCTCCATGTCCACTCTATTTAGGCCTTTCAATATTTGATAGGTTTCCCCTCATTCTTCAAATCTTCAGTGAGTACAGGCCCAGAGCCACCACACACTCCTGGTATTTCCGGGATTCTTCTCATGAGCTTCTTGCAGACTGTCTCCAATACCAGCACATCCTTTCTTAGATAAGGGGCCCCAAAATTGCTGACAATACTCCAAGTGCGGTCTGACCATTATAAACCCTCAGCATTGCATTCTTGATTTTATATTCCAGTTTTCTCGAAATAAACGCTAACATTGCATTGCAAGATAACATTTAGGGAATCCTGCACGAGGACTCCGAAGTCCCTTTACAGAGCCGTTTTGTATGTTCCTATGAGTATTGAATTTTGTCTCAATTGAAACCATGAACTCTGGAGCAATAAAACGAGGTCCAATGATTGAAATGTTCCAGACGTACTTTTTTGCTGGATGAACTCAGCAGGTCGGGCAGCATCCGTTGAAAGAAGCAGTCTTGATTTGACCACTTGGTATTGAAATGTTCCATATTTGCAAGCCTCAAAACTGCAGTACACTTGTAACATTTAGCCTGTGGTTAAATGTTGTAAATTTTGATGTCTTTCTCTTTCAACATCGGCGCTGCCCGACTCATCGAGCATTTTCTGACTGGATTTCAGATTTCCAGCCTCCGCTGAATTTCCCTGGGTGCAGATTTTCCAGTCAGCCGGGCAAGTTGTTTGGACGTCTATATACATGACGTAAAGGAGCGAGGGGGGGGCCTGCGCGCGCGCGCCTATATAAGCGATGACGTCACCCGCGCGCGCCCTCTCTGCCGCCATTGTACTGTGGGCTCCGGGTGAGTGAGGGCCGAGAAGCGAAGCGTCATCGCGGCCATCCCGCGTCCCGCAGCTGCGCCTGGTCCGCCGCCCGCTCTGTCGCCCCAGTGCCCTCAGCCTCTGGCTATATTTCGGCATCCAACCGCAGTTTTCTGGGAAAATACGCCGCAGGATGGCCGAGGAATGGTGGGTGCTCGAGTCGGAGCCGAGAGTGCTCGGGCAGGCGGTGAGCCAGGGGAAGGGCCTGGGACGCGGACAGGTAGGGAAGGGCCGGGGAGTAGGAGAGTTCCCCTGCCCCGGCTGGTAGTGGAATCCCGGGACCAGGCCAATGGGGAGAGGTTGTTAGATCGTTAGTAGTGAAGGGGGAGTATTGCTTTCCAAGGGGCAATTACTGACAGTTGTGGTTGAGCAATGTAACTGTTGCTATGTCTTATCAGATTCAGTGTTACGTTGTTAAATTTTCCTAATTTTTTTGGGAAATATCTGAATACATCTCTAGTGAGTAAAGTTGGTAGATAGATTCCCTAGAACATGGGCATGGGGAGGTGCCGAGGACGGCCTTGCAAGATGGTCTAGAGTAGATTGCTGATGCAAAGCAGTGGAGAGTTGCTGGCATGACAAGGACAGGCTGTGGTGGGGGCAGTGATAAATTGAGAGGTAAGACATGAGCTAAATAGTGTTAAAAGCAAATACTTCGAAAGGAGAACGTTTTACATTTCAGGCTCAAGACAATTCATTGATTTTAGTTCCTTCTTGCAAAAACACTGCCTTGCATACTGTCACCCATTATTTTCCATTAGTTCAACTTTCTAGCTTTTAAAATTTTCTCTCTAGGTGTCGGAATGGGGACTGCCAGGTATAGTTAATGGCATCAATTGTGAACTTTAGTCTTGAGGTTCAATTCAGTTCTGCATAATTTCTTTGACTAGTGTTTGTATTGGGAAAAATGTTTGGAGTACAACACACCAAAGTTAATTCTGTCTTTACTTAAGAGGTGGATATAACATGTATTGTGAAAGTGCTAGTCTAGTTTAAATAAATTAACGTGACTGTTTTGACAATGTAACTAAGCTGCATTGTTAAAATGATGATCTATGTCGGATACCCCTTCACTCTTAATAATGAGTGAAAGAAATTTGCTGACAACTTTGTAGCTTAATATTAGCTTTCTTAAATGATATTATTACTACGGATAGTAGTTAACTAATACTTCATACCGTATCCACCACTTTCGTAGCATAGCCGCAGGAGGAGTCATGGATGTCAACACTGCACTTCAGGAGGTGCTGAAAACGGCATACATCCACGATGGCTTGTGTTGTGGTCTGCGGGAAGCTGCAAAAGTGCTTGATAAGTGAGTATGGTCATCAATTTTAGAATTACCTTTATTGATAAAATGCAGGAAATGTGTGTACACTCAGGAAAATGTAATCCATTATAAAATGTAAAATAAAGTTCAGGGTTTGCTAGAATATCATAGGGCAAAATAATGGCTTTTGTTCTTGGGTAATGGTGTAGTTGCCTGATTTTTAAAATCTTCATGAACATAATGAACAAGCCTGCAGATTATTCTTTGTGATACCCATTAAAGATGATAATGGAGTATCCAGCCAAAACTTAATCAGGTGCTTTTGCCTGCAGGGATGGTACTTGACAGTCATGGAGCACCACTGCATAGACTAGATGAGCTCTGGCTCTCTTGGTCTTGTCAGCCTGCTTCTCTGCCTAGTCCATCTACATGCACTGGACCATAATGCCCCACACCTCTCATCTGTGTACCTATTTAAATTTTCCTTAACTATTACAATTGAGCCAGCATTTTCCATCCGTTCCATATTCGTGTCACCACTAAGAAGTATTTCACTGGAGTGTTACCAGAGATGTTTAACCTCTTGCTCATGCAGTCTGAGATACCCACCTGCTTTAAGCAGGCTTCAATTATACTGGTGCCTAAGGAGAAGATGGTAACCTCCTTCAATTACTACTGTTCAGTGGCACAGTGATGAAGTGTTTTGAGAAGTTGGTGATGAAACATCAACTTCTACCTGAAAAGTGACTTAAATCTGTTCCTATTAGCCTAACTGTGCAACTAATCCACAGCACATGCCATCCCATTGGCTCTTCACTCAACCCTGGAAACCATGGACAGGTAAGATGCAGACATCAGGATGCTTATTACTGATTGCAGGTTGGCATTCGCTACTTATTATTCCTTAAAAACTAATCAATAAGCTTCAAGACCCGTGCAATTGGATCCTCGATTTCCTCAGTTTTAGACCCCAGTCAGTTCGTATTGGCAACATCTCCACAATCTCCTCAGAGCAGGGTTGTTGTCCTTAAATCCTTGCTTTACTCACTTCACACTTCATGACTGTGTGGCTATGTACAGCTCTAATGCCATATTCAAGTTTGCTGATGACATCACTGTCGTGGGCCGAATCAAAGGTGACGAATCGGCATATAGGAGGGAGATCGAAAATTTGGGATACCACCATTATAGGTTGAATCAAAGGTGACAAATCAACGTAGAAGGAGGTTGAAAATCTGGCTGAGAGGTGCAATGGCAGCAATCTCTTACTCATCACCAGCAAGAGCAGGGTGTTAATTATTGACTTCAGAAGGAGGAAACCAGAGGTGCACAAGCCAATGTTCTTCAGTGGATTAGACGTGGAGAGGGTCAGCAACAACAAATTCCTTGGAGTCGTTGTTTCAGGACCTGTCCTGGACCAGCACCTAGTACAGTTATGAAGAAAGTGTGTCTCCGCTTAGGAGTTTCCAAAGATACAGCATGAGATTTAAAACTTTGAACTTTTAAGACTGTGGTGAAGAGTGCACTGGCTGCATTACAGTCTGGTATGGAAGCACCAGTGCCAATGAACGGAAAATCCAGCTAATGGATGTGGCCCAGTCAATCACAGGTAAAGCTTTCCCCATCATGGTCATGTTCTCCGCGCTGCTGTCATCAGGAAGAAGGTACAATAGTCTTAGGACCATGCCATCTAGTTCACGAACTGTTATTACCCTTCTACAATCAGGATCTTGAACCAAAGGGTCAACTTCACTAAACTTCATTGAAAATTTCCCACAACCTATAGAGTGATTTCAAGGACTTCATTTCAGGTTCTTGATATTTATTGCTAATTTATTATTATTTTTGTACTTGCACAAATTGTCTTTTGCACACTGGCTGAACACCTTGTTGGTGTGATCTTTCATTGATTCTTTTACAGTCATTGGATTTATTGAGTATGCCTACAAGAAAATTGATCTGGAGTGTGTATGTACTTTGATAACAAACTTAAATTGAACTTTGAAAGTCCCCTCCGCCATTACCCTTCTGTTTATTTCTTTTCACTCTAAACCTATGACCTCTAGTTCTAGTCACACTTAACTTCAGGGGGAAAGCCTGCAGGCATTCACATTATTTATACCTCTCATAATTTTGTATACCTCAATTAACTCTCCCTTCATTCCAGTTGCTCCAGGGTGTAAAGTTATCTTATTCAACCTTAGGATAAAAAAAAGAGCAAACACGAGGAAATCTGCAGATGCTGGAAATTCAAACAACACACTAAAAATGCTGGTGGAACACAGCAGGCCAGGCAGCATCTATAGGGAGAAGCGCTGTCAATGTTTCGGGCTGAGACCTTTCGTCAGGACTAACCGAAAAGAAAGATAGAGATTTGAAAGTAGTGGGGGGAGGGGGAAATGAGAAATGATAGGAGAAGACCGGAGGGGGTGGGATGAAGCTAAGAGCTGGAAAGGTGATTGACGAAAGTGATACAGAGCTGGAGAAGGGAAAGGATCATGGGACAGGAGGCCTTGGGAGAAAGAAAGGGGGGGGGGAACACCAGAGGGAGATGGAGAACAGACAAACAACTAAATATGTCAGGGATGGAGTAAGAAGGGGAGGAGGGGCATTAACGGAAGTTAGAGAAGTCAATGTTCATGCCATCAGGTTGGAGGCTACCCAGCCGGTATATAAAGTGTTGTTCCTCCAACCTGAGTTTGGATTCATTTTGACAGTAGAGGAGGTCATGGATAGACATATCAGAATGGGAATGGGACGTGGAATTAAAATGTGTGGCCACTGGGAGATCCTGCTTTTTCTGGCGGACCGAGCGTAGGTGTTCAGCGAAATGGTCTCCCAGTCTGCGTCGGGTCTCACATGCACTTATGTAAAAGGCCACACTGGGAGCACCGCGGTGACGCAGTATACCACACCAGCTGACTCACAGGTGAAGTGTCCCCTCACCTGGAAGGACTGTCTGGGGCCCTGAATGGTGGTGAACAGCGCTTCTCCCTATAGATGCTGCCTGGCCTGTTGTGTTCCACCAACATTTTGTGTGTGTTGATTAAAAAAAAAGATTAGCTTTACTTATCGAGTGTACATTGAAACATACAGTGAAGTGTGTCATTTGCATCAAAACAAATCAGTGAAGATAGTGCTGAGCAGCCAGCAACTATTGCCATGATTCCAGCACCAATAGCATGCCCACAGCTCGTTAAACGGGTAACCATGTGTCTTTGGAATTTGGGAGGAAAACTGAGCTCCCGGAGGAAACATGCACTTATGTAAAATACAAGTTTTGTAACTGGCGGGAATTGAATCCCAATCAGTAATGTATTGCAGCTAGTGCAGCAATAGCATATGATGACTGCTACATTACTGTGCCAGCCCAGCTTAACCTGTAACTCAGGTCCTCAAGTCTTGGCAGCAGTTATGTAAATTTGCTGTGCATTCTTTTCAACTTGTATCTCTTGCAGGTGGGCGATCAGAACTGCCCACAGTCTGACCTTATTCAACTTCAGTATAATATCCCATGAAGGCCAATGGGCCAAAAACCTCTGCCACATAACCTGTAATGCCATTTTCAAGAAATTATCGATTTATTCCTAGATCCCTTTGTCTTTTGCACATCTCAGTGCCCTGCTATTCACTTTGTAAGTCTTAACCTTGGTTTGTCCTCCCAAAGTGCAGTATCTCGCTCTTGTGGCACTAAATTCCATCTGCCTTTTTTTTAGCCTATTTTCTCAGCTGGTCCAGGTTTTGTAAACTTTTTTTTAAGCCTATCTCTATTGCTAGAGGGATTGAATTCTAGAGCTGGGAGGTTATGCTGCAACTCTGCAGGGTACAGGTGAGGCTGCGCCTGGAGTACTGTGCAGTTCTGGTCTCCGTACTTGAGGAAGGATATACTGGCTTTGGAGGCAATGCAGAGGAGGTTCATTAGGTTGATTCCAGGGATGAAGGGGTTAACTTATGAGGAGAGATTGAGTCGCCTAGGACTATACTCTCGAGTTCAGGGGATCTTATAGAAACATACAAAATTTTGAAAGGGATAGATAAGATAGAAGTAGGAAAGTTGTTTCCATTGGTAGGCGAGACTAGAACTAGGGGACATTGCCGCAAGATTCAGGGGGGAAGATTTAGGACGGAGATGAGGAGAAACTGTTTTTCTGTAGAATTCACTGCCCAGGGAAGCTATTGAGGCTTCCTCACTAAATATATTTAAGATAGTTAGATTTTTACATAGTAGGGGAATTAAGGGTTATGGGGAAAAGGTAAGCTGAGTTTACGAACAGGTCAGCCATGATCTTATTGAATGGCAGGGCAGGCTTGATGGGCTGGATGGCTTACTCCTGTTTCTTATGTTCTATCTCATTGTTCTGTATGCCCCCAATCTGTAAATTTGCTGAGTCAGTTTACCGCATTGTCAACTAACTACAGTAGTGGGCCCAGCATTGATCCCTGTGATACCCTAGTTACTAGTTACACCTCAAATCAGAGATAGACAACTAATACTGCTCGCACTAAGTGACATTCAGTCCAATTGACTAATTCATCCTGAACACCAAGCGACTTAACTTTTGTCAAAGGCCTCGCTAAAGTCCGAACCTTCCTTTCATCAATCTTACTGGTAATCTAGAAACACTAACATGACTTGCCACACACAAAGCTCTGTTAGCTAACCCTTAGGCACTGGACTTCCAATAGTTTGCCTGCGACTGGTGACCCGCTCAATGGCTGAGATTTTGCCTGCTTATTCTTAGAACCTTTATTATACAATTGAACTACATTAGCTATCCCCCTTCAGCTCCTCAATGTTCATGACTTGAAATAGTAGTATTGGTGTGATATAGTTTTGTTTTTTTTTACAGACGGCAAGCACACTTGTGTGTCCTGGCAAGCAACTGTGATGAGGCGCAATATGTTAAGTTGGTAGAGGCACTCTGTGCTGAACATCAGATCAACCTGATTAAGGTGAGCACCATAAAATGGATTGAATAAAGACACAGATCAATATTTAGTTATTAGCTACTTTTCTTAATTTTCAATCCACTTGCTATAGTTCTCTTCCTGTAATCATAGAATGAGACATTGGAAGGATTATAGATGAGAGTCCTGATAAACTAATCATAGTCATCTGAAAGTAAAGTGTGGCTTTGCATTCCCTTTTGCCCGTAGCTGTTTTGTAAAGAGATCTGGCACTTAAGGCTTTATTAATTTTTCTTGATTACCCACACCTAATACAGAATACCGAGTATATATGTTCGTGATCTTCTATTGCTGTAGCCATCTACTGCAAGGTTCAGCGTGTTGTGCATTCTGAGATGCACTTCTGCACACCACTGTTACAATGTGGTTATTTGAGTTACTTTGCCACCTTATCAGCTTGAACTATTTTGGCCATTCTCTGATCTCTCATTAACAAGATGCCACAGAACTACCACTCTCTTGAAGTATTTTTGTTCTTCACATATTCTCTACAAACACCAGAGACTGTTTGTTGTATGTGAAAATCCCAGATCAGCAGGTTAATATATCACATTTCCTCATTCTGGTGTTTGGTCTGAACAACTGAACCTCTTGACCATGTCTGTCTGTTTTTGTGCATTGAGTTTTTGCCACATGATTGCTGATTAGATATATACATTAACTAAAGTGTCACTGGGTGTATATATGCTTACACAGGAGATCCTCATGGCAATCTGTTGTTTGAAAGTATACAAATCACAGCCTTCAGATTTAGGATATGGAATTTTAACATTTGCTCTTATGAAATTTGGGGGTGAACAATTTTTTTGCAGTCATTTCTTTGCAGCTGTGCTTTATGGAAGGTAGTGCTCTGGACTGTTGTAGGAATACAGATCCCCTGTGATGCGGGGGTCACCTGCATTACTGTGCACAATGCAGGTACAAGCCATATTGCTAGCCCAGCTTCTGATTATTTCAGATTAAGATGCCTTTAAAAACTACATAATACTCCAGTGCGATCTTAAGGATTACTTCCACCGCTACAGCATAATGTCCCAACTCGTATTCTCAATGGTCTGACGAAGGTCAGCATGCTACTTGCTTTATTCCATCACCCTGTTTACGTACGATGCTGTTGTCATGTACTCCTAGATCCTTCTGTTCCACTACACTCCTTAGTGCCCTATTGTTCATAATATAAGTCCTACACTGGTTTGACTGAAATCCATTACTTGCACTTAATTTAAATCCATTTCCTTGGATCACTTCCCTAACTAACTGATCAAGATCGCCCTTCAACCGTTCAAAACTTGCCATTCAAGCTATGTGTATTCACATCCAAATTACTTGTACAGATAAATGAAAAACTGGTTCCACCATAGACTCCTAAATAACACTTGTCATTGGCGTCTGCTCTAGCATTCAGCTAGTACCCTCTGCTTCCTACTTCTAAGCTAATTTTGGCTAATCAGCTCTCCCATACCCAACCTTCCCGATCTCTACAACATGGGACCTTGTCAAAGGCCTTTGAAGTTCAACTAGACAAAAAAAAAGACTTAAAAGCTGAGGTACCCAACCTTTTTTATGCCATGGACCCCTACCATTAACTGAGGGGTCTGGACCCCAGGTCGGGATCTCCTGACTTAAAGGGTTCTTGTGATTTCCTATGATTTAGCAGTCACTGATCACATCACTGAAAGATTGTTTGTTTTCAGTTTTTTTTAAATTAACAAGCAGGTTACTAGAGATTTTGTTACATGTGGTAAGATCACTTCAGTTAGGCACATCAAACTTTGGAGGCAGAACCCATGCAGTTTTGGATAATATTTCAGTGTCTCCAGAGAAGTATAATTAGGATGCACAGAAATGTTTGACTTGGGATTTCATGGTAGTATTACAATTGTTCAATATAGGACGGAAGGGCAATACTGTATCTATGATGACCATTTGGCTCCCTCAACTGAATCAAATGAAGAAAATTGCCTGAATTGTTACCCGAAGTGTCTGAGATACAGTGCTAGTTTTGACATACCTTGATGAATCTTTTTGCCTCTTGTAACTAACTATTTTTCTAAATAAGGTTGATGACAACAAGAAACTCGGAGAGTGGGTAGGCCTGTGCAAAATAGACCGAGAAGGGAAACCTCGCAAGGTTGTGGGTTGCAGCTGCGTTGTTGTCAAGGTGAGTTATATAGAGTCATAGAAGAGTACATCTCAGGAACAAATCCTTTGGTCCATTTAATCCATGCCAAAACTATTTAAACTGCCTAGTCCAATTGACCTGCACCGAGACCATAGCCCTCCATACCCCTCCCATCCATGTACCTTGATGGTAGGGGTACAGAAGTTGATGACAAATCACCTTATAAAACTGTTTTCTTCTGTTATTTGGTGCAAGTAATACAGGCTGATCTGAAGAGGGTTTACATTTGGCCAAATGAGCTTGGTGCAGAGAAATGCAGGTTCCCCTTCCTGGAAGTTGCAGGCTGGTTTAATGGATTAGTAGCCTTTGATTAAATAGTGACCATGTTTAGGTGTATAGGTCTCATAGTGCTGATGGATTTATTAATTAGCCAGGTCAAATCCAGTATTTGAATAAAGTTATTAGCACAGAATTGAGCCTTTGGACCTGCTTGGGTTTATGCATTTTCCTGCATATGTTTGGTAGCCCCTATGCTTTGGCTATTCAAATACTTGTTTTCTCCAATGTAAGGATACCTATGTTTATGTTAAATCTCTGTGCTCTTGTTTTAAATTGGCTATCGATAGTTTGTTGTTCTATTAGAAGTCATGAGTAGATTTGCAGAAGGCAGTTGGCCCTGAGTCGCCCAACTCTGGTGCTATCTTGAATGGTGTACAATTCTACATCAAGATAGTACAAGGAAGACAGTAACAGAATGTAGAATATATAATATTAAAGAATCCAGTGAAGACATGAGGGCCATGATGAAATTGGGGTCCAGTTCACCTTTATCATCCAATATGTCTGTTCAAGTGTTTTATAATAGGATAGAAGCTGTCCTTTAGTCTGGTGGTACCCACAACAAGAGAGAAATAATTGTTACTATCTACTTGTAATGTTCTTTAATCAGGTTACCTTTCAGTTTCCTCTGAAAATTAACCAGATGGTTCAATCTCATAATGAAGTGCAGAAGTCCAGGAAACATCCTGGTGAATTTCCTCTGCACTCCCTCCAGCTTAATCACATTCTTCATAATGATGTGCTAACTAGAACTGCCCACAATAGTCCAGATGTGGCCTAACCAATGTTTTATTTGCAATATAATACCCCTGCTCTTGTATTTGGTGCTTTGGCTGATGGAGGCACATGTCCCATCCATTGTCTTCACCGCCTATCTGCCCATGCTGTCACTTTCCGGGATCTGGACTTGTCGTGTGAAGTGTGTCTTTTCATCAACTCACTGGGCTCTTGCTGTGTCCTATGAAAAAGCACTGCTTCACCTTACCAGGAATAAATCCTGCTATTGCTATGTCAAGCTTCCCTGTGATCAGTTTCATGCTAGTGCCTCAGAAAATGTATACTTAACATTTTAATGATATCTGCACCCACTGGCCTATCAGCTTTATTACTTAGTTTGGTGCATTGAACTTAATATCAAATGATGTCTTAGTAAATTCCAATGCACACATTAACAAATGTTTCTCTTTTTTTCAGGATTATGGCAAGGACTCACAAGCCAAGGATGTCATTGACAATTATTTCAGGGCAAAGTAATGCAATTTATTAAATAAAAAAACCTTTTAATATCATGAGTCCTTTTTGACTAAATGTCTGCCTATGTCTTAGTAGGAATATTAAATTCAACTGGTTTCATTTGTATTTTTCCCTTGTTTTTTCCCCTTGTCATGTGTTTTTGTTGATAGGGACTGACTTCACTCACACTCAAAAATATGAAAAACACCACCCTAGCAAATCTGGAATACTGAAAATGCAGTGCAACCTTTTGTGATTTAACTGAGCCAGATTGAAGCTGCAGCTGGGAGATATAAAAGATCTTTATTCAATGTTGCAGATCTCTTCTAACCCATTGTTTTATAGTCACAAAGACAGTTGATAAACTAAACAGGAGAGTGTGCAGATGCTGGAAATTCAGAGCATCACACACATTACTGGAGGAAATCAGCAGGTCAGTCAGCATCTATGGAAATTAATAGTCGATGTTTCGGGCCGAGATCCTGCTTCATGGTTTCAATAGTTGTAGTTGACTGCTGTAACTTTTGGAATTCAGCTATATAACTCCAGGATTACATATTTACAATCGTAGCACATCCTAGCCAGCAAAATCTCTTTGAAGGTTCAAAGGTCTGAGAGCCTCTGAGCATAAACTCAAGGCATATACCTCTTTTGTTACAACATTGAGGGATGGTTCTGTGAATCCAGTCGGCCCTCCATATCTACGGGTTCTGCATTCGCGGATTCAACCAACCACGGATCGAAAATATTCGGAAAAACATTCCAGAAAATTCCAAAAAGCAAAATTTGAACTTGCTGCGCGCCGAGCACTACGCTCAATCCACAGGGATGAAGTAGTGTGTAGGCATACCCTGCTGTAGCCTCCCACCATTTCACAGATCCTCAATCTCCAGCACTCGTTTGAGCATTGTTTGCCTCACGTCTCGTTCATTCGCTACTTGTGAGCGAGAGGAAAGAGTTTTAAGTCTAGTAAGGGACAGCTGGCTAGCTATATAAAGCACTACAGCCTCAAGAACTTAAAGATCACAGGAGAATTGCCATCGGCTGGTGCCGAGATAGCATCAGTGTTCCCAGAAGAGCTACAATGGTTGGCGTCTGTATTGAACATGTACAGACTTTTTTCTTGTCATTATTCCCTAAATGATAACAGTGTAACAATATTTACATTATGTTGGGTATTATAAGTAATCTAGAGATGATTTAAAATATATGGGAGGATGTGCGTACACCTTTTTATATAAGGGACTTGAGCATCCACGGGGGTTCCTGGATACCATGGGACAACTGTATGCAACTAGCCAGAATATCAAGTGACAAATTGGCATTAAGTAGGACAAGCATTTAACATTGCATTATGTAGGAACTGGTGACAATGCATTTCCTGAAGTTTAAATGAGTACCAATTAAAACGGGTGGCTTCAACTTTGAGTAGCTTATTTCATTCTCTCCTTACTCTCAAAGTGATATTTCTCATTACGAGCGGTTCTTGTGCAGGAATCCTACAGCCCATGTGTAAGTATATTCAATAGGCAATTAGCTTTAATCAACATTGTGTACTTAATATTTTAGTAGTAATCTCATAATCATGGGCTCAAATAATATTGGTAGTAGATGCAGCTGCAAAATGGCCAGAAATGCCACCAATAGCTTTTACTACAGCCTTGCGCGTGGTCGTGTTGAGAACTTCTTCCCAGGGACTGGTGTTCTAGAATTCTTAGTGACAATGGACCACAGTTTCAGTCATCCATAAAGATTAACTATACCATGCAGCTACAAATGGCTTGGTGGAAAGGTTTGTCCAGAGTTTAAAAGAATGCAATGTCAGCAGAACATACTACACTGACACTATCAGTGGCTCGCCAATTCCTTCCTTGTGTTTTGCAATGCATCACACTCCACAACCAACAACTCGCCACTGTGCTGTTTCTGGGTAATCCCTTGTGTTCATGCTTCGATCTGCCCAGAAAGAGTATGCAGGACAAACAAGTGAGACAAGGGTTCTCAAACAAGGTTTGATTTTGTACTCGATAAGCTGTCCATGAGGGACTACAAGAGGGAATCAAAAGTGAGTATTAAGAAAGGTTAAGGATAGAACTGGACCACTTTCTTACATTGTGGGTATTGTGTCCAATGTCATCTGGAGATAACACCAATCAGTTGAATTGAGAGTCAATTGTTAGAGAAGAAAGGTCAACTGTCAACTGCAACCACCGTGGTGGAGGTTCCACCCACAAGTCTCGCCTGCTAAGCAGAGTGATTCCACAAGAGTAAGGAATTTTATTTATATATTATGTGTGTGTGTGTATATATATATATACATACACACACACCCAGAAGTTTTATTGTTTTAAAATATTGAATCATAGTGGATTTAATTTGTTTTTTGTTTGATAAAGAGAAAGACAAGAGTCAAAGTGAAAACATCTCTACAAGGTGATGTAAATTAATTACAAATATAAAATACAAAATAAGTAAGTGTATGAGTATTCACCCCCTTTAATATGACACACCAAATCAATGGTGCAGCCAATTGGTTTTACAAGTCACATAGTTAAGTGGAGATCACCTGTGTGCAGTAAAGGTGTTTCAATTGTAAAAATACACCCGTATTTGGAAGGTCCAACTGCTGGTGACTCAGTATCCTAGCAAAGCTACACCGTGAAGATAAAACACTCCAAACAACTCAAAGAAAACTTATTGAAAAGCACAAGTCGAGATGGATACAAGAACATTTTCAAGTCACTGAATATCCCTTGGAATACAGTTAAATCAACTATCAAGAAATGGAAAGAATATGGCATAGCTATAAACCTGCCTAGAGCAGGCCATCCTCAAAAACTGAGTGACTAAGAAGGGGATTAGTGAGAGAGGCCACCAAGAGACCTATGACAACAATGGAGACTATGCATACAACTGTTGCCCCGGTGCTTCACCAGTTGCAACTTTAAGTGAGAGTGGCAAAGAGAAAGCTACTATTGAAAATAACACATGAAATTTTGGATAGAATTTGTCAGAGGCATGTGGGAGACTGAAGTCAGCTGGAAAAGTTCTATGGTCCAATGAAACCAAAATAGCTTTTTGGTGATCAGACTAAACACTATGTTTGGTGTAAGTCAAACACCACACATCATAAAAACACACCATCCCTACTGTGAAGTGTGGTGGTGGCTGCATCATGCTATGGTGATACTGCATTGCAGCAGACCCTGGAAAGCTTGAGAAGGTAAAGTGTAAAATGAATGCAGCAAAATTCAGGGAAATTCTGGAGGAAAACCTGATGCAGTCCACATGATTTGGAAGATGCAAGACAATGACCCCAATCGTAAAGTCAAAGCTACATAGGAAGCCGCCAAATCAGAATCTAGACCTCAATTCAATTGAGAATTTGTGGCTGGACGTGAAAAGGGCTGTTTATTCACAATCCCCATACAATCTGACAGTGGTTGAGCAGTTTTGTAAAGAAGAATGGGGAAAAATAGCAGTGTCCAGATGTGCAAAGCTGATATAGACCTATTCACACAGACTCAAAGCTGTGATTGCTACCAAAGGTGCATCTACTAAATACTGACTTGAAGGGGGTGAGTAATTATCCAATCAATTATTTTGTGTTCAATAATTAATAAATATTGACCAATTTGTAGAAATTTGTTTTCACTTTGACTTTATGAAAGAGTCTTTTCTGTTGATCAATGTCAAAAAAGCCAAATTAAATCCTCTGTGATTCAATATTATAAAGCATGAAAACTTATGGGGAGGGGTGTTAATGAATACTTTTTATAGGATATATACACAGATACAGTATACTATATAATGAAATGCTATGTTGAGTTGGAATTTGTAGCTGAACCGAGAGGAGTTATGTATTTGATATTTCAGTAATATTTGAGTAATAGTGTAAATATATTTGATTAAGCATTCCATTATGGGATATATGTGAAAACATTTGAATGAAATATGACATCACCCACCACAGCATATGTGCGTGCCTTACTGAAGTTAATCCCTGCTCCTTGTTTTTATTTAGATTAGTTTTGGAGTGCATCTAGTGAATTTCAATCATGGCAGAATGGTTAGTGTCATTGACTTGTCTTCAATTCTGCTGCCGTCTAAGGAGTTTGTATGTTCTGTCTATGGCCATGTGGGTTTCCTCTGAGAGCTCTGTTTCTCTCCACCCCCCACCCCCCACTGCCCCAGTGTTGCGTGCTTAAGTGGGTTTGCAGGTTAATTGGTCTCATGGGTGTAATTGGGTGATGAGGGTTCGCTGGGCCAGAAGGGCTTGTTAACATGCCTTGTCTCTAAGTAAGATAAATTAATGCATTCCCACAAGAAACTATGTGAGGGCAGCTCACTTTGTTTCTTCCAGCTATGACCCCAATAGATACCATCGCAGATGCACATCTGGGCAAGTACTTGCACACTAATTCCCATATTAAAACACAAAGGAAGGATAAAACTAAAAGAACCCTTAGTTAAAACTAGACGGTATGTATACTCTGCCATCTCCTCCATCTGTGCCACTGACATCATGATGGTTGCTCTGTTCCATTCCACATGAACCTCTGTTATGCCACACACAAACACTCCTGAATGAATATACACATATCCTTCTGATGTCCCAAATGATAACCACCTTTCACAACTGGTGCCCCTGTCTCACCAGACTCTCCAGTTCAGTCTGATAGCTGGTTCCTTCGACAAGCCCCACACACACTTATATTGACAAGTTCAGTTTTCCATGCGTTCTTTGATACAGTAATCCTGCGATTGATGGCCTGAAGAGATCCAAGGATGGGTGCTACTCTTAAAAATACAGTACTCAGCTCGTTAGACTGCTGAGGTTGCTGGCCACATTGTTGTTCATGAACATAACTTGGATGAGCCGACACATGTGACAGAACTGTACCATTTGGAAGCTGTCGTGGGAGACATAAAGACCTTTATTCAACACTGGAGTTGAGTGGACAATGCTTCTGGTAAGGGAGCTCTATTAATTGTTGCATTTCTAATCCGTATTGAAGAGTATTTTATTCACTTGCAGCCTGCTTCGTTTTTGGATTCTCTGCATTTTTTTGGTAGGAATAGCGAGCATGTTGGTAGGGTTAGTATTTTGCTCTGGCTGTCGGATATGGGAATCCTGGGAGTCTTCCAGTCTCCCAGATGGCCACATCTGTACCAGGTGCACTGAGGTGCAGCTCCTGAGAGACCATATTAGAGCTTATTAGAGAGAGTGAACAGGAGATAGAGAGGAGCTACAGGGAGTTAGTCACCCTGAGGCTGCATTAGTTAGATAAGTGGGTGATGGTGGAGGAGGCAAGGGAAAGAGCTCAAATAGTAGAGAGTGCCCCTGTGGCCATTCACCTCAGTAACCATTATCTCATTTTGGATGCGGTTAAGGGGGATGACCAGACAGAGGACAACAGCGGTGACTGGGTCTCTGGCACTGAGCCTGGTTCCCTGGTGCAGAAGGGAAAGAGGAAGCTGAGGAATGCAGTAGTCATAGAAGATTCCATAGTGAGGGGAGCAGACAGGAGATTCTGACAGCTTGATAAAGATACACACATGGTGTGTTGCTTCCCAGATGCCAGGGTATGGGATGTCTCAGATCAGGCGCAGAGTATTCTGAAGGGAGAGGGTGAACAGCCAGAAGTCTTGGTACACGTCGGTACCAATGACACAGGTAGAAAAAGGGAGGAGGTCCTAAAGAGAGAATTCAGGGAGTTAGGTAGGAAGCCGAAAGGCAGGACGTCTAGGCTAGCAATCTCAGAATTGCTGCCTGTGCCACGTGCTAGCAAGAATTGCATGATTAGGCGTATTAATGTGTGTCTGAGAGACTGGTGTAGGGGGCAGGGATTCAGATTCCTGGATCATTGGGGCCTCTTCTGGGGGAGGTATGACCTATACAGAAAGGATGGGTTACACCTGAACCCAAAGGGGTCTAATATCCTAGTGTGCACATTTAATAGAGCTGTTAGGGAGGGTTTAAACTAATTTGGCAGGGGGATGGGAACTGGAGTGAGAGGGCAGAGGAAGGGTTAAAAAAAACTGAATAAAAGGTGGCGTGCAACAGGGAAGATAGAAAGGACAGGCAGGAGATGAGGCATAAGCACAGCCAGTGGGATGAATTACAGGGCAATAGAGGTGTGGTGCAGTTAATAGAGTTAATAGAGTGTGGTGGCGTGTTGGGGAGGAAGCATTAAGAAGAGGGACGCCTCACGTCTTAATAAGCTGGTAAGGAAGGCGGGCTCTGTCGTGGGCAAAGTGCTGGAGAGTATAACATTGGTAGCTGAGCGAAGGGTGCTGAGTAGGCTACGGTCAATTATGGAAAACCCTGAACATCCTCTACATAGCACCATCCAGAGACAGAGAAGCAGTTTCAGCGACAGGTTACTATCGATGCAATGCTCCTCAGACAGGATGAAGAGGTCAATACTCCCCAATGCCATTAGGCTTTACAATTCAACTGCCAGGAGTAAGATATGTTAAAGTGCCGGGGTTGATTGTATTTAATGTATTTAAGTAAACTACTTAAGAACTTTTTAAAAGCTATTATTAATGCTTTTGGAGAGAGTGATTTAGATGCATACTGAGTTAAGTATTGTATGTAATTAGTTTTGCTACAACAAGTGTATGGGACATTGGAAAAAATGTTGAATTTCCCCATGGGGATGAATAAAGTATCTATCTATCTATCTAACAAATACTGGACTGAAAGTGTTATATTCGAATGCACGCAGCATAAGAAATAAAATGGACAATCTTGAAATTCAGCTACAGATTGGCAAATATGATGTTGTGGCCATCTCTGAAACTTGGCTAAAGGATGTAAAGGATGGCTTCCATTGGGAGCTGAACGCCCAAGGATATAAGGTGTATTGGAAAGATAGGTTAGTAGGCAGGGGGGTGGTGTGGCTCTATGTATAAGAAATAATATTAAACCATTAGAAAGGGATGACATAGGATCAGAAAGTGTAGAGACTCTATGGGTTGAGTTAAGAAATGGCAAGGGTAAAAGGACTCTAATGGCAGTTGTATACGGGCCTTCAAACAGCAGCCGGGATGTGGATTACAAATTACATGCAGGAGATAGAAAAGGCATATCAGAAGGGCAATGTCATGATAATCGTTGGGGATTTTAACATGTAAGTGGTTTGGGAAAAGCAGGTCAGTATTGGACCTCAAGAGAGAGAATTTGTAGAATGTCTAAAGGATGGCTTTTTAGAACAGCTTGTTGTTGAGCCCATTAGGGGATCGGCTGTGCTGGACTGGGTGTTGTGCAATGATCTGGAGGTGATAAGAGAGGTTAAGGTTAAGGAACCCTTAGGGAACACCGATCACAATATGATCCAGTTCACATTGAAATTTGCAAGGGAAAAAATAAAATCCAATGTGTCGGTGTTTCAATGGAAGAAAGGAAATTACAATAGCATGAGAGGGGAATTGACCGAAGTTGATTGGAAAGGGACATTTGCAGGAAAGACAGCAGAGCAGCAAGGCTGGAGTTTCTGCAAAAAATAAGGGAAGTACAAGACAGATATATTCCAAATAAGAAATTTCTAAAGGGAAGAAGGACACTACCATGGCTGCCAAGTGAAGTCAGAGCCAAAGTAAAAGCAAAAGCAAAGTAGAAGGAAGCCAGAGCTAGTGGGAAGATAGAGGATTGGGGAGCTTTTAAAAACTTGCAGAAGGAAACTAGAAAGGTCATTCAGACGGAAAGATGAATTATGAGAGGAAGCTGGCGACTAATATCAAAGAAGATACTAAAAGCTTTTTTAAGTACATAAAGGGTAAAAGAGAGTAGAGGGTAGATTTAGGACCAATACAAAACGATGCTGGAGATGTTGTAATAAGAGATGCAAAGATGGCAGAGGAACTGAATGCGTACCCAGAGCTTATTAATAAATTATCTGGATCGCTGAGTTGATTCACATCTCACTCTCATGGTAATGGTCCAAGTTGGTGCAGTAGTGAAGTTCTGCAACATTACAGGTACAGTCCTTTGGATGAGAAATAAAACAATGGTCATGGACTTGCAAGTAAACATTAAAGACTGTGGTATTGTTCAATAGAACACAGAAGAGTTACCTAGTAAAATAGAAGATATAAGATTCTACAGCACTCATGAAGAGATCTCCCTCTGGTCCTGGGCATTGTTATCCCCAAAATCAGAATTTCCCATAAAAAAAAAATCTGGCTGTTATTACAGTGTTGTTTGAGGGAGATTGTGGAGAATTTACTTTGAACTTTAATGTTCTCATTATTATGAATATTCACTGTTATGCTGTTGTGAACTCAAATATATTCACTGAGTGTAAGCTGGCTTATGATTTTTCCCATGATGGAAATGACTAATACGAGGGGGCAAAGTTTAAGGTGATTGGGAGTAAGTATAAAGTGAATGGAGGTACGATTTTACTCAGAGTGGTATGTATGTGGAGTGCACTGCTAGAGGTGGTGGTAGAGCAGTTACTTTAGGGGGATTTAAGAGATGCTTAGATAGGTATGTAGCCGATAGAAAACAGGAGGGCTATGTGGGAGCTGAAGGCTGAATTTATCTTAGAGAAGGTTAAAGTGTCGGCACAACATCCAGGGCTGGAAGACCTGTACTGTGCTGTAATGTTCTATGTTCTATGATGTCCTCATGCTGTGAAAAGCGCAACTTTTATTTCTTAAACTCTGATTATTTTCTTGACAAAGAATTAGAGATTGTTGGGGCTCTGGCTGAGATTTTTAAATTATCATTGGGCACAAACAAGGAACTAGATGACTGCAGGACAGCAAATGTTCCCCTTTTCAAGAAAGACAGCAATGAAACATCTGGTCACAATAGACTTGTGAACCCAACAACAGAAGTAAGAAAAATACTGGAAAAAAAATCTGAGGAAGAGAGGATTCATGATCACTTGGAGTGAGGCAGCCAACATGGGAGACCCTCTCTGACCAATTTGACAGAAGCTCTAAACCTGTGCACTCACTTTCAAGGACTCTTACCACTCATGTTCTCAATATTATTTATTTGTTTGTTTATCTATCTATCTATTATTTTGTTTTTCTTTTTGTCTTTGGACAATTTGTCATCTTTTGCACATTGGTTGTTTGTCCATCTTTGTAGTTTTTCTATTGTGTTTCTTTGTATCTACTATAAATGCCCGCAAGAAAATGAATCTCACGATAGTATATGGTGACATATATGTACTTTGATTAATAATTTTGAACTCTTTGAAGAGGTAATGAAGAATATTGATGAGGAGTGGGTAATAGATGTGAATTACATGGACTTTAGTGAAGCCATTGATGAGATCCCATGTGGTCAGCTGCTTCAAAATATTAAGGCCCATGTGATACAGGGTAAGTTGGCAAACTGGATCCAAAATTGGCTTGGTGATAGGAAAAAAAGAGTTAGGGTAGAGGTTGTTTAAACAATTGTGTCCCACAAGGATCAGTGCAAGGAACCTTGTTATTTATAACATATGAATGACTTGGCTGGAGAAGCAAGATCAGTAAGTCTATGGAAGACATGAAGATTGGTTGAGTTGTTTGTGGTGTGGAAGGAAGCCTTCCTTAGGCTGTGGAGAGATACCAGTATTTTGGTGAAATGGGCTGAAAAATAGCAGATGGAATTAAATCCAGACATATTTGAGGTGATGTAATTTAGAAGCACTAATGAAGCTAGGAATTACACCATGAATGATAGTACATAAGGGAACATTGATGAACAGGAAGATCTCAGAATATGTCCATTGATCCTTGAAGGAGGCAATATAGGTAGACAAAGTGGTTAGGAAGACATTGGGATACTAGCCTCTATTAGTCAGGACATTGAACATTAGAGCAGGGAGATAATGTTCCAACTTTATAAACCATGGTCAGACTTCAGCTGTGTGCAGTTCTGGTCACCAAGGTAGAGGAATGAGTATGAGGAGAGACTAGAGAAGTCTGCAGTGGAAGGGGCTGAGAAGGCGTGTAAATTGAAGTATACACTCAGTGGCTACTTTATTACGTGAACCTTTATATCTGCTCATTAATGCATATAGCTTTTATTTATTTATTTATTTATTTATTTATTAAATTTTAGAAATTACAAGGAATAAATGTGATAATAAAATAGTAAGAAAAATAATGTTGACCCTCCCCCTCCCCTTAACCCTCCCCCCCTTAACCCTTATCTAAAGAAAAGAAAGAAAAAAAAAAGAAAGAAAGAAGAAAAAGATTGTCTGGATATCGGAGGACCCCCACATGCTCCATGGAGTTCAAAATAATTTTGATATTTATTTTTACTTTCCCCAATTACTATGATTTTATCTTCAAAGGGCCTGTGTATTTAATCCTATCTTTTGTAAGTATGGGAGCCAAATTTTCAAAAATATATCATATTCATTTCTTAGATTATACGTAATTTTTTCAAATGGAATACAACTATGTATTTCATTATTCCAATAATCCATAGTTAAATATAAATCAGATTTCCAACTAACTGTAATAACTTTTTTGGCTACTGCCAATGCAATTTTTATAAATTTTTTCTGATACTTGTTCATTTAAGTTTCGGTATTGTCCCTTCAATGTCTCCTAATAAAAATAATAATGGACTATGTGGGAGTTGTACTCCAATAATTTGTTCCAATAAAAGTCTTAAATTTATCCAAAATGGTTGAATTTTAAAACAGGACCAGGTAGAATGTAAAAAAGTACCAATTTCTTGACTACATCGAAAACATTGGTCAGACATATTTAAATTAAATCTATTTATTTTCTGTGGTGTTATATATAATTGATGTAAAATTTATATATTGTATTAATCTAAGTCGAACATTTATTGTATTTCTCATACTATCAGAACATAATCTTGACCAATTTTTTCCATCAATTTTAACATTCAGATCAGATCAGATTCCCATTTTTGCCTTGATTTATGAATTCCTAACTTAATTGTTTGCTTTTGAATCAAATTATACATACAAGATATAAAATTTTTAATTTTTCCTTTCTGAATTAATATTTCTACTTCACTAGGTTTTGGCATCAACATTGTTTGTCCCAGCTTTTCTCGTAAATAGGCTTTTAATTGAAAATAACAGAAAAGAGAATTATTTGATATTTTATATTTATTTTTTAATTGATCAAACGACATCAATATACCTCCTTCAAAACAATCACCTATATATTTAATCCCCTTTTGGAACCAATTATGTAAAAGTTTATTATCCATTGTAAAAGGAATAAGCCTATTTTGAATTAAAGTTCTTTTTGCTAATAAAGATTTCTTTATCTCATCGTCCATATTTACCTTATTCCATAAATCAATCAAGTGTCTTAATATAGGAGATTCTTTTTTTCCCTGTATCCATTTGGATTCCCATTTATATATAAAATCCTCTGGTATATTTTCTCCTATCTTATCTAATTCTATTTTAATCCATGCCGATTTTTCTTCATCAAAAAAAGACGCAATAAATCTAAGTTGTTTTGCTTTATAATAATTCTTAAAATTTGGAAGTTGTAACCCCCCTAAATCAAATTTACATGTCAATTTTTCCAATGATATTCTTGACATCTTACCTTTCCAAAGAAATTTCCTTACATATTTATTCAGTTCTTGAAAAAACTTCTGAGGTAATTGTATTGGTAAATTTTGAAATAAATATTGCAATCTAGGAAATATATTCATTTTTACAACATGAACTCTACCTATTAATGTTATTGGTAACATCATCCATTTATCAAGATCCTCTTATTTTTTTTAATAATGGCAAATAGTTTTGTTTATATAAATTTTTAACATCGTTATCAACTCTAATACCTAAATATTTTATCCCATTCATTGACCATCGAAATTGAGTTGCTAATCGACATTGATTATAATTTCCTTTGGTGAGGGGCAAAATTTCACTTTTATCCCAGTTTACTTTATAACCTGATACTTTCGCATATTCTTCCAATCTAAAGGATAATCTTTGCAAGGATTGCAATGGGTTTGTTAAATAAATCAAAACATCATCAGCAAATAAATTAATCTTATATTCTTCTTGATTAACTCTAAAGCCCCCAATATCTGAATCTGTTCTAATTAGTTCTGCTAATAGTTCTATTGCCAATACAAATAAAGCAGGTGATAATGGGCAGCCTTGTTTAGTTGACCTCATTAAGCAAAATGGTGTTGAAATCTGACCATTTGTAACTACTTTAGCTTGAGGATTAGTATTTAAAGTTTTAATCCATTGTATAAAAGATTTTCCTAACTCATATTTTTCCAATACCTTAAATAAAAAATCTCATTCCAACCTATCAAATGCTTTTTCTGCATCTAAAGCAACTGCCACACTCATTTCCTCTCTTTTTTTTGCCAAATGAATTATACTAAGTAACCGAGTTATATTATCCATTGATTGTCTATTTTTAATAAAACCTGTTTGATCCATATGTATTAATTTTGGTAAATATTTAGATATTCTATTAGATAAAATTTTTGCTAATATTTTATAATCTGTATTCAACAAAGAAATAGGCCTATATGATGTTGGTTTTAAAGGGTCTCTATCTTTTTTTTGGCAATACAGTTATGATCGCTGTTAAAAAAGATTGTGGAAGTTTATGCATTCTTTCCACTTGGTATATTAATTCCATAAAAGGAGGAATTAATAAATCTTTAAATTTTTTTTATAAAACTCAGGAGAAAAACCATCTTCTCCTGGGGATTTATTACTCTGAAGTGATCCTAAAGCTTCTTCAACCTCTTTTAATGTAAAAGGCGTATCTAATCCTTTCTGTTCTTCCAAATTTAATTTTGGAAGGGTTATTTGTGATAAAAATTTATCTATCTCAGCAATCTTATTTTGTGATTCTGATTGATATAGTTCAGTATAAAAATTTTTTAAAGTTTCATTAATTTCTAAAGGCTTATAAGTAACCTTATTTACACTTGTTCTAATTGCATTTATTGTTTTAGAAACCTGTTCTGTTTTCAACTGCCAAGCAAGAATTTTATGCGATCTTTCACCTAATTCATAATATTTCTGTTTAGTTCTCATAATTACTTTCTCTGTACGATATGTCTGAAGTGTATTATATTGTAGTTTTTTATTAACAAGTTGTCCGTTTTTCTTCTGTCATATGTCTTTGAGATTCTTTTTCTAACTTTATAATATCTTTTTCCAATTGATCTATTTCTGCTGCGTATTCCTTTTTAATTTTAGATGTATAACTTATAATCTGACCCCTTAAATATGCTTTCATCGCTTCCCATAATACAATTTTATCCTCAACTGAATGTAGATTTGTATCCAAAAAAATTGAATTTGTTTTTTCATAAAATCACAAAAATCTTGACGTTTTAATAGAGTTGAATTAAATCTCCATCTGTAAATTGATTCCTCCTTATCCATCATTATCATTGTCATTATCAAGGGGGAATGATCTGACAATATTCTTGCTTTATATTCCATTAGCTGATCACCCAGTCATGTGGGAGCTACTCAATGCATAAAGGCATGCAGACATGGTCAAGAAGTTCAGTTGTTGTTCAGACCAAACTTTGAAAGGGAAAGAAATGTGATCAAAGTGACTTTGATCATGAAATGATTGTTGGTGCCAGACTGGGTGGTTGATTATCCCAGAAACTGCTGATCTCCTGGGATTTTCACATACAGCAGTTTCTAGAGTTTACAGAGAAAGACGCGAAAAATGAAAAAAAAATCCAGTGAGTGACCATTCTGTGGGTGAAAATGCCTTGTTAATGAGAGCAGCCCGTGGAGAATGGCCAGACTAGTTCACGTTGGCAGGAAGGTGACAGTAGCTCAAATAACCACGTGTCACAACGGTGGTGTTCAGAGGAGCATCTCTGAATGCTCATCACATTGAAACTTGAAGTGGATGGTCTACAGCAGCAGAAAATCATGAACATACACTCAGCGTCCACTGTATTAGGTAGAGGTGGTACCTAGTAAAGTGACCACTAAATGTATAAGAGTATAACAGCGAATTATAGCAAGAAGTGTAGGAAACATTACCCTATATCAGAGGTGGATAAGAATAGAGTATATAGAATTAGAGTTGGGGGGTGGGAAGAAACTTAGAGAGGATATGAGTAAGATCTTCTTCACACAGGTATTTGGAATTCACTGCTTGGGAGTGACTTATGTTAGGTCACTGACGGCATTTAATAGGAACACCTAAATTCTTTCAGCTTTGGGGACTACGGACCAAATACTGGGTGGCAGGGTTAATACAGAAGTGCGCCTATTGGGTCAGCAGGAATGAGTTGGGCAGAATGGCCAGTTCCAACGCTGTATGATTTTATAATTTTATCTGTGATTATGGGCAATTTACAAGTTAAATCATGCCAAGTACCACATAAACATGAAATATTCACCCACCTGTGTCTGTAAGACTCCATCTGTCCAAGTGTTACCTTAATGCCTATGGCATGGAAGGTTCTGATTTGGAAATTCGGAAATAGCCTCAGCTAGTTGTGCGCCTATAGGACCTGACTTCTTGACAGCGGCGCCAGAGGTCAGGGCAGACAGGCTGATAGGAATCAACATGAGAAGTAGTGGAGGAGCAGGATAAACACCAGGACGATTGTTATCCTATGAGAAAATGGCAAATGTATTTCCCAAGTCTGGCACATCAGCGATCTGACTTTTAATGTTTAGCTTCTTGTGAGACCCAACAAGCCCCTTTAATGGTCTCCAGAAGACTGATGACAGTAGGCTGAGTCTGTAAGGTTGCTAGCTGAGCTTGGATAAACAATGCAGCACCCAGTTCCCGGATGTTTTCTGCTTCTGTGTAATCAAAGGTGAAAAATCAGCTTCAGCTTTTGGATGATGGTTGGGTCCACAAACCTGATAATTGCTTATTGAATTTTGAAAGGCCTAGATAACATGGACTTGGAGAAGTCTTGGAGAAGTCTTGGGGAGTCTAGGGTCAAAGGGCATAGTCTCAGAATAGGATGTCTCTTTAGAACAGAGATGAGGAGAAATTTCTTTAGCTAGAGAGATGTTGAATCTGTGGATTTCATTGTCACAGGGGGCTGTGGAGGCCAAGGCATTGGGTATATTTAAAGCAGAGGTTGAAAGCTTTTTGATTAGTAGGGGTATCAAAGGTTACAGGGAGAAGGCAGGAGAATGGGGTTGAGAAGGATAATAAATCAGCCATGATGGAATGGTGGGGCAGACTTGACAGTCTGAATGGCCTAATTCTGCTTCTACATTTTATGGTATTAGAATGAAATTACTGCCATTATCATTCTGAAGTTGAGGGCTCCAAGTGATATGCAAAGAACTGTGTAAAGTTGTTACCAGTCTCCTCCATGGACCTCGATGTCACATTTTGGCTTTCTGGCAATAATTCTGCCTATCAATCAATTTTTTCCTTTGAAAATATTATGGTTTACTAAGTTATGCCACAGCATTTCTGCTTTTTTAAACTCTATGCCTGGCTAATAAAGGCACCTCATAAACATTCTTCACCATATTATCTATCAGCGTTACCACCTTCAGGAATCCTCTGTTCCTCAATAGTTCCTAGGACCTTATCATTCATGGTTGTACGTCCTATCCTTAGTAGTCCTACAATGTTTATCACCTAATCCTTCAGGATTAAATTCCATCTGCCATTGCTCTGTCCACCTTGCTAGCTGATCAACCTTATCTTGTGACCCAAGACTATCTTCCTCAGCATTAATTTTAATGCTATCTGCAAACAATCATACCTCCCATAGTTCTCAGCAACAGCACCAGTGCATGACCTTGCTCCAGGGAAGGTGGGGAGTGTGGTTGATATTTGTATCTCCTTACTCTGTCTGCAGTCCAATATGCCAAGTGATGCACCTCGTATCTAATCTAACCTCTACAGCATACAATATGTCAGACCTGGTCATTGCAAGTGTCAAATTTAGAAACTTTCTGTTTTCCTTTTCCTCTTGATCTTCTGTAATTGCCATTGTGTTAGATTACTCCTTTAACTGAAAGCTGGAAAGGTGGTGGAAGGAATGCTGTATGCTTACACTGTCAGAAGTTTATATCAGAGCAAGAGAATGGATGTGGGGAGAAGGATGACTGAATGTGTAAGTATCATCAGCTTCCATGTTCTCAGATCCTACCACGGGCTCTGCACTCTAGGGATGGCAGGCACACTCTCCCTCATGGGGGAGAGGTGATGCTCGTGTGCCTGATCCCGCCTCTTTCCTGCTGCTTGTGTTTGAGCATCATCTCATCCTACAAGAGAAATGAAAGTTAGTCTACGTGAATCTGATATATTGTGTTCGGGTGACATGTTTGTTGTTGGAACACTGGCAGAGTCTGCAAGTTGGGAAACATGAATATGAAGTTTGAAGAAGGGTTTAGTGTCCAGGGGTGCGACGTAGCATGCATTAGATTTCAGTACTGAGATTGTGATTGAATGGTGGAGCAGACCAGATGGGCTGAATGACCTAATTCTGCTTCTACATCTCATGGTCTTTTGAGAAGTGTCTGAAGTCACTGATAAAGTCAGTTGGATTAAAGTGCTATCTGAAGGGTTCAATGCCAGTGAGGTTGTTGAACTGCATTGGTCTTGAGTTCAGTTCTTGGCTTTCTTCTCCACAAAGGTCTTAACCCACTGCCTTTTGAGCAGATCAACATGACCCCCTGTGAACATGGGACATCCTGCTGTCTTCCTACATCCTTCAACAAAGTATGACTTGTGTTTTCTGGGAAGGCCGAACACCACCGGCTGCTGCCAAAATAGATGGCTTCCTTCCAATGGTGTAGGCAAGCTTTATGCAGAGACGCTTAGTCTGCAGCGGTGCTGATCTCTCATGATACTCCTTCCTGCTAATGTGATATGGCAAATAAAGGAATTTCATGCACCATCTGCAGCTTATTGAACTGGCGTGGGTAAAAAATCACGATTCCTCTGTCTTTTCTTCAAGCACTATCCAATTTAACCCCTCAATTGCAATCAGGCACTAGTGACATATATGCCCAGCTCTATTTTTTCATTTACTTCAGTCCTTAACTCATCCTAACTCTCATTTAGGACTTTGTCACTCTGCTGTACATTCCTCTCAAGTCCTCAAACCAAACTAGCCTAAATAAGCTTCAACTCATCCAAAAGCAGCACTCCAATTACAATGTCCATTGAATATGGAATTCACCCCTCAAACCTTCATGCTCCAGTTCATCCTCACCTTCCATCCTGTGCTGTTTTCCTGTTGACAAACTACTGTTACATATCTAAATTAGACATTCCACCACTGAAATAGCTTCTTAATGAAACACACTTTCATGTGTCCCAAAAACTGAGATTGTCTGAATTATTGAAATTAGTTTGCTTTATTCATTTTGAAACACATAAGTATCAAGATTGTTTCTGTACATGTAAATTTAGATAATTCACACTAAATATATTACAAAAAAACCAGGACCATCTGAATTTCCACAAGAGTTGATTTTAATGTTCAGAAAGCACAATCAAAATAAATAAAAAAACATATACAGTATAGTGTTACCACTAAAACATTGCTGTGTGGGCAATACATATTATTCTTTAGCCCCATAGCTAGTATCTGTAGGAACAAAGTTAGACAAATCAGAGTGGTGTGTCAATGTAGTGTGCATCGTCTGAAATCCCCTTTACTAAATCACACACTGAGCTGAGGAGCTACAGCATATTGGCAGAATACCCAGTCTTCATTATGTATAATTTGGTTTTTATTTAGTCAGGAGGGAGATGCTTATGTGATATAAAGGTCAGAATGCTGGTACTTTTATAAACTGTGCAGAAGTTCCATATAAATAGACACAAAATATCAGAAGCCTAAATATCACAGGAGTGTCTCATTGCTACAGAGAAAAGTCAGGTTGTATTCAGAAATTGATAATGTAATACTAGGGAGGCTCAACGACGATGCAACTGAATTATAATAAAAGCAGTTTTATATATTTAGAAAACTTTATTGCTATGTTTTAGTATTTTAATGCAATCCTACTATCCTTTCTTAACATGCTTTATCCCATCTGCCAAAATGCCGTAAAGTACGTAATGCACAACTACATTTATTTCATATAAGAGAAATTTAGTTTAAAGGCTTTATTTATAGGTATGTCTTATGAACCAGGTCTTTAAATACACTGGTAATTGCAAATACTGGTTTAGAAAGCAAATCTCAACAAGGGATGTTGGATAGCTTACTATTTGTAGAATGAATCTGTTGGTGAAAATACAATAAGCCTTTAAACTTGTTCAAAACCCTTGTCAATGCATTCATTCCCTTTTTGTTCTGAAACATCACATGGAGGGAGGGAGACTGGATTAGGATGAAGTTTATATGTAGTCAGTAAGGATGGGGAGTATACTTTTTTAGATTTAAAGAAAATATAAACTTGCATGAAATCAAATAAGTGCCCAAACCAAAATTCTTTAAGAAATTTCCCAGAAATGGTAAAACTAGCATAATGTCAAAAAGTGTCAAGCCGTTTCTTAATGACTAAAATAGATTACCTCACAGTTTAAATTAAAAAGTTTCTCCAGGATATTATTAAGGATTGTAATTTACAATTAAACACTAAAATCCAAGTAAAACACAAAAACTCTCAAATTCTTTAATTTCCTGTTAGACCAACAGCCTGGAACATTGCTTCTCTGCTTATACAACGCAGAAATCTTTTACTTCTGATTCTTTTAATAATTTGGTCATTTCAAAAAAATAATCATCACAAAGAATTTATCTACACATTTGTGGAACAAAAGTTACATTGTAACACACCAACACTGTCTTCTTTTAAGGCACAACACATCATTTATGTATATTCTTCTTGTCAAGCTTTACAAAAAGTGACTATCCTCATGAAAGCAATTATGTTTTTGAATCCAGCTGCTAACTTAGTGTAAGCTCTCACAGTAACTAAGTTACACATACTGCAGGTCTAGATGTGATTGTCAATGTAGCCCAGTGCACTTCTAATGCAGGTTCAGCCTGGATAAGCAGACTAAAGTTTGCTAGAAACACTGCATTATTGAGACAATCCAATGGCAAGGAATGCCGTTGAACAACTTCATGCCGGATGCACTGGAAGCAGCTTCATGTTTCTTAAAAGAACTAGTTCGTTGTATGAGCTGTTCAAGCATCCTGGGCATTGTATAATCACTTGAAGAGTTGTAAAATACACACAACTTGTACTTTATCTATAATGAACAATATTTTCCTAAGACCAACATAGTTCCTTATGCAGAGGTTCAATGTACCAGTCACTGTTCAGCAGTTTGAATTCTCAATAGCCTCACATGACAAAATCAATTCTCTTCATTTCTTAAGACAAACGTGGAAGCCAGAGGTGCTGTAGATCACTGAGGGAAACTTCACATATTCCTAAGGGTTGCTAATAGTTGTTGACTTTGTATCTCTGGCTGTGCTGCACAAGGCAGCTACAAGTATTCAAGTTCCAGTGCTTGGTTCAAAGCCAACAGATCAGAGTGGCTTGATATCCTCCAGAAAGGCATATTGTGCTGCAGGAAGAAGCAGATGAAACAAACTGTTCAGCATTCATAGTCATCGAACTGCATTAATAACATGCTGATCAATTTAACTTATGCACTCTTAGACATGTCTTAGTAAATATTGAGTGTAGATAGTTTTTTGCTGCAACTAATTGTGTTAAAGGAACTGTGCATGAAATTTCAGAATCCGCACCACATTTTTCTCACTATCTTCAAGTTGTCCACACCCTTGCCATATCATTTCAGATGGCTTTTGGAAAGGCATAAGACAATAGAGTGATTTCTTGTAATTTCACACCATGGTCTTAACTTATCAATGTGCCTTTCGCTTTGGTGCATATGCCATGAAACGTGGTGGGAGATCATTCTTTTAAGTGAACCTATGGATGCCTGTGCTCTTTTAGTGTGTCAGAAACAACTACCGAGGGAGGAGGCACGGGAGTGATTGAGTTATAGAGTTGTACTCCATAGAAATGGGCCATTTGGTCCATCATACCCATGCTGACAATCTCCACCCTGTGGGCTAGTACTTACCTGACTCTGGAGATTTATTGCTTTAAAGATCTATTATATCCACCTTCTTGATACTATTGTGTCCCATACGATCAACCTACTCCTCCCTGAACTTGCTACTTGTGTATCCTTGTCTATGGTGAATACAGATGAGAAGCATTCACCAACCATGATTCTCAACCTGGGGCTCCATGGCCCCCTCAGTTAATGGTAGGGGTTCATGGCATAAAAAAGGTTGGGAACCCCTGAATTCTAGGACAGCCACATTCCCTTGCATCATACTTTGATTGCTCTTTTGGTTTCTCTGAAGGGGACCCTACTCTTTCTCTGGCTAACCCTCCAGGGATACTTCATGACTCTTAGTTGCACTTTTAATCCCTTTCTTAAATTATCTCCTACTTTCTATATATTCCTGAAGAATCTCACTTAATTCCAGTTGCCTATACCCATCACATACTTCCCTTTATTTCTTGATCAAACTTTCAATATCTTTTCTCATCCAAGGCACCCTAATCTAGATGGTCAATCACTTGTGACACTCACAATGACTGCAATTAGCTCCTCTTTTAAAGGCTATAAACTCCTGTGTAAACATCACTGATCAAACAAGAAAGGAAGTCAAATTCCATGAATTCAGATAGACCTTTTTCCTCTATCATCTTTAATTTTATGTCCTCTGGTTATGAATAATTGACACAAAATTTATTCAGGGTGAGACAGCAGTTCTCTCACAGCACCAGTGACCCAGGTTCAATACTGACCTCTAGTGGTGACTGTCTGGAGTTTCTACAGTCCCTCTGTGTGAATTTCGTTCAAGTTCCTCCCGCATCCCAAAAAATATGTTGGTTAGTGGGTTTAATGGTCCACTGTGTTGCCCTTGGGGGAGGGGACAGGAAGTGTGAGTTTGATGGGAATGTGGGAAGGATAAAATGGGTCAGGATAGGATTAGTTCTGAAATGGGCAACACGAGTGAATCTGCAGATCTGAAATGGATGGTTAAAGATTGTGTAGACTGTGTAGTCTGAAGGGTCTGTTTCTGTGCCCTATCTCTTTATCACTCGAACATATCATGCGATGTGATCTAAGTTCCCATCAGAAGTCTTCAGGATGAGATCACATGTTAAATCAAGACTCTTCCCATGAATTTGGTGAAATAGAAATCCCATGGCATTTATTGAAGAAAAGTGGTGTCACCTTGATGGAATAAATAAGGGGCAATTATTGTCAGTAGTAGTAAGAGGACTGAAATATAAGGCAATGTCAAAACAACAGGGGTGTGATCAGGAATTTTTTAAGGTGTCAAGTCGTTTTTATATGCTTGAAGGTATGATGCAAGTAGAATGGTGATTTTCAAAATGGAATTGAATGAGTACAGTACTCAAAAGGAGGAAATCCCAGGGATATTGTGAAGGACAGTGATGCAGGGCTAATTGGAGGGCTTTTTCAGAGAGCAGTGGGTGGAATGCCCTCCTCTCATGCCAATTCTCTTATTCAGGCTCACAATTTTCTCTCAACAACATTACCATTAAAAAAAATCATTTTAAGTGATTTGGGATGTTCTGGGATTGCAAAAGGAGCTATGGAAATAAAGTAGGCAAGGGCCAGAATCAAAGGTAATCACACATGCTACAGTTCTAACGGGTACCGGCTGCTGTTGGATTATTTCAGGCTCCAAAAACATGTTGGGAGCCTGACACTCACAATCTAATTTTGTTATTTCTTATTCACTGTGTTACCACAGATCCCACAACAGAAAAGGTTATAGCTATTCTCTCTGATACCTGCTGAAAGTTAGGAGAACATCAGGACTGTGTGGCAGGAGGGGATACTACATGTGGGTTTCAAGCTACCAAGGGATGTCCGTCCGGTCTCTGGCCTTCAGCCTTGTTAATCAATTTACTGAGTGCATTTCAAACTCTGGCCTTCAGCCATGTTATTTAATTTACCAAGTGCAAACAGACTCTGAATGGTAGCTAATTTATATCAGTTGAGAGGAAAAGGGATCTTAATAGCTCCTTACATATTCACCAAAACTGTAGGATTGACAACCAAAGCAAACAATATGTTTGGTTGTGTAAGTCATTATCTTGCCTTTGCACAAGACTCTGGTTAGACTGCATTAGGAATCCTCTGATCTTTTTTATTTTAGAAATATAGCACGAGTCTGCACTGCCCAATTACACACGTGACCAGTTAGCCTACTGACCCATACGTCTTTGGAATGTGGGAGGAAATCGGTGCACCCAGAGGACATCCCATGGTCATGAGGAGAAGGTAAAACTCCTTACAGGCAGTGGCAAGTATTGAACCCAGGTTGCTGGCACAGTAAATGTGCCACCTCTTTCACATAGTGAGCTTTAGAATCCTTAGCTGTGGTTACTCTTTGCAGGAATACCACATTTTGTGATCTATTCATGGATGGATACAATATTGCTACATTATTTTCCTCTTGAGAGGATATTTTAAATAGATTGCTTGGGGAAGATCAGAGGATATTTGTATAATCTGCAAAAGCATAGTTTCTTATTCAATTTTAAATATGAATTTCCTGGAGGAGTGCAGATATCAACCGTTTTCACTGTGAATGTGGAATCTCTCTATGCCTTCAGGGTAACACTGATTGTGATGAAGTTGTACAATGGGCACAGTCTGTAAAACCTGCTGGTCTTTTCAAAGTCATAGTGAGGCACTTTCCTGAACCTTTGCTGGACCTGCTGCTGAATAAGTTCCTACTTGCTGATAGAGACTTACAGGATCTTGACCTAATGAAGATGAAGGATGGGGGATGTATTTTTCAAATCAGGATTTGTGTGAGTTGAAGGGGATCCTGTAGAGGATGGTATTCCTATATGCCTGATTAAATTGTCTTTCAAAATGACAAGGATTTAGATTTGGGATGTGTTTCTGAAGAAGCCTTGATGAGGTGCTATTGTGCATTTTGTGGATTGTACAGACTCAATATTTAGGGTTTTGCCAATTAAATGGGTTGTTAGTATTAATTGCTGTTGTGTAGGAGTGTTATTGGGAAAAGAATCACCTACAAAAGTGAAAAAACAAACCATTTGATTCCTAACACGTGCCTTACAGATGAGACAAAGGCTCTTGAGGACCAGAGAAGCGAGTTCACTAGTGCTCTTCCAACAAATAATGTAATTGGCCAAAAGGAGGATTAAAATGTTGTTACGACAGTGTACACCCAGTAACGTGTGCTAGAACAGGACCTGCATGGTTCCTAATAGGATCATGCTAAATTCAGTACAGTTGCGGTTGACACTTGGCTGTGGAGTCATCATAGAAGGACATCTGCCTTATTGCAGGAAGTGGAACAACATTGTGACTATCATGAAGGGCAGGGTAGAGAAGGCTAAAAGCTCAAGACTTCATATAACACACCAAAGTTCTGATATATGAGGTGGATATCAAGGAAGAGAGATGCCTTGCACCCCGAGAGTTGGGCATGATATCTGGAGGTCCGCTATGCAGTAGGTCACATGCAGCAGCAGCAATTTCATGACCTGACCAAAAATGTCAAAGTGAGCTCTCAACCAATAGAGTAGTAACTGTTCTTTCAAGGTGGTGCCTGCTCATATACACAAATCAATCACACAAGCTGTTACCCTTCACATCTCTCACCTTACTGTATACCATCACTGTCTTCTCTCCTCACCACAGACATTCTGCCCCTTCCCACTACCCGCACTCACCTCAGACCACCAAAACCATCATAATGACTGCCTTTCATCACAACCATTTTGGTAGAAACAGTGGGACTGGGTGAATGAGGACAGCTCCACAGATCGATAGTATTTGCAAGTTCTTGTTCTTCACCAGTAGTGAAGACAACCTGCACCATTTGGGCGGTGGGGATTCAGAGCCCTAAACCACCTCAACTGCAAGTACATTTGGCAACCTCCTAGAAACGTCTGCTGTCAGTATTTCATTGTGATGACCACATCCCCCTCTATTTGATTACTTCATTACCCACATCACCAAAAGGTTTTTCCTGCCCCGGCCTACTAATGAAAGAAGACATGGAACAAGAGAAGCACAGGGAACAAGAAGGGACACTGGAGAAAGAGAGGAAGGGGGAGAGGATGATAAGACCTCGGTGTGCCTTTGGATCAACAGATGAGTGTAGAGAAACGTGTTACAGGGAGATGCACTGGGCACTAGTCTTCTGCAGTCTGGACCACTGATTGGGGATCTGGTACAGTAGTTCAGTAGAGTAGGGGGCGGAGGGTGTCTGTGCATCTTAGTGTGGGGCCAGGATCAATGACTGACATACTGCAGGACTTGCTGGGAGAATCGCCTCACAATCTCACCTAGAGCTAGTGACAGCTGCTTTGAAGGTACCGTCAGAGGTCAGTTACACTCAGCTCTTAGGGCAAGAGATCTACCCTCTGACATCAGGAACAGATCGATGCTCACACTGTTCAGAAAGATGCTGCCTGGGAGCAGATTTGAATGGAGCAGGGTTGCTGTCTGCACGCGGGTCATTGTCGATGACCCACAAACTGATGGTTCCACCTGAGCTGTGGCAGATGCTGCAAATCACAGAATGTGGAACAGTATAGCACAGAAACAGGCCCTTCGGCCCACGATGCCAAGTTAAACCAATCCCTTCTGCCTGCACACGATTTGTATCCCTGCATTCTCTGCATATTCATCAGCCTACCTGAAAGCCTCGTAAAAGCCACTTGTACACAGTAACACACAGAGGGCAACTCAGCAGGGCAGACAGCACCAATGGAAACGAGTAGACAGCTGACGTTTCAGGCTGAGACCCTGTGACAGCACTGAGAAGATGCCAGAATAAAAAGGTGGGGGAGGGGAAGGAAGCTCGCTGGAAGGTGATAGGGGAAGCCAGATGGGCGGGAAAGGTCAAGAGCCGGAGAAGAAGGAATCTGGTAGGAGAGGAGAGTGGACCATAGGAGAGAGGGAAGGAGGAGGGAATCCAGGAGGAAGTAATAGGCAGGTGAGAAGAGGTTAAAGGTCAGAGTAAGGAATAGGGGAAGGGGAGAGGGGTGGAAAATCTGTTTACTGGAAGGAGAAATTGATGTTCATACCATCAGGTTGGAGGCTACCCTACTGAATCAAAGGTTACGGGGAGAAGGCCGAGAGCTGGGGTTGAGGAGGAGAAAAAAAAAGGATCAGCCATGATTGAATGGCAGAGCTGACTCGATGGGCCAGATGGTCTAATTCTGTTCCTATGTCTGAGTGTGGCCAGTACCCACTTCCATTTCCATCCCTAGCAGCGCGGTCTAGGCACCGTCCATTGTCTGTATAAAGAACCTGCCCTACATACTCCCTTTAAACTTTCCCTTCTCACCGTCAAGCTGGGCACTCCAGTATCCACATGTCTACCCTGGGAAAAAGATTCTGGTTGTTTATCCCGTCTTTGCCTCTTACAATTCTACAAGCTTCTATCAGGTCTCTCCTTTGGTGGTGTCAGTACCAAAACCCACAATGGATGAACAGCTTAGCAGATAAATGCTGGAAGGACCATATCCAGTGAATTTTCATGCTTTGTTAATGTAATGTAAATATAATGACTGGCTTGAATTAAAATCTGTGACATAAATGGCTGTGTTATATACATTTACAACTTTATGAATGAAGTATATTTTTTGGAAAGAAATCTTGGTTTTAGATAACCTGGTCTGTGAACTTTGAAAGACACCTAAGCAGTCTGCAGTGAGTTAGCTGCCCAGTTAGAATGCCCTAGAGCCAACAAAATACAACTTCCAATAGAGATGGAAGTGACAAAATAGCAGAGTGTTGTACTGAGAAATGAAGGTTGCAGATTCCTCCTCTGAGCTCTAACTTATGTTGATAAAGGCAGAAATAAACACTGATTTGTGATTTCATAAGGTATCTGCAAGTCCAATGGGGAGAAATATCATTTGGTTTGGGAAATATTTGATGAAAAGATTGATGGGTTGAATGGCCTACTTCTGCTCCTGTATCTTATAGTCCTAAAAGAGAATATCCCAGGGAAATTCAAGGTTCACAAAATCAGAGAGAGATACAGCACGGGAACAAGCCCTTCAGCCCACTAAGTCCATACCTAATATTAAACACCCATTTTCACTAATCCTACATTAATCCCATTTTTAAATTCTCCTCACATTTTCATCAACTCTTTCCAGATTCTACCACTTACCCACACACTAGGGGCAATCTGGAGTGTCCAATTAACATATAGGTCATGGGTTAAGGGTGAAAGCTGAAAAGTTTAAGGGGAACATGAGGGGGAATTTCTTCACTCAGAGGGTCATAAGAGTGTGGAATGAGCTGCCCTCACAAGCGGTGTATGTGAACTTGATTTCAACGTTTAAGAGAAATTTGGATAGGTACATGGATGGCAATGGTCTCGGTGCAGATCGATGGGAGTAGGCAGTTGAAATGGTTTTGGCATGGAATAGATGGCCCAAAGGGCCTGTTTCTGTGCTGTACTTCTCAAAAACCCTATAACAATCAGCCTAACTTTGGGATATGGGAGGAAATTGGAGCAGCTGTTGGAAACCCACATGGTTGCAGGGAATGGGCAAACTCCATATGCACAGCATCACAGTCAGGATTAAATACAGGTCTCCGGCATGCTAGGCTGTGACTTTACCAGCTATACCACTGTGCGGCCCTGAGTAAGTTTTGTGTTTATCATCCTTCATAACCAGAGAACATATGCTAAAGAAGAAACATACTAGAATATGGGTGATTCTAGAACCAGGACATGGTTTCATCAAAAAGGGGGTTGGAGATGAGCAATTTCTATCAGATGCCTGTAAATCAGTGGAATTTTCTATCCCAAGTCTACAACGGCAGATTCAATGAATATATTCTAGCCTTAGCCATATAGATTGCTGCACCACAATGGGATTCCTGGGAAATAGGAAAAAGGCAGGAGAGTGGAGTTGAGGTCAGAATCATATCAAACACGATTTTGTTGAATGACAGAGCAGATTTGAGGTGATGAATGTTCTACTCCTCTTCCTATTTCATATGCCTTATTCCAAGTAAAAAATGCCCAAGTTCAAAATATCTAGCTGTCAGAATGTGATGTGAAGTTATCTTTGAATAATCATCCAATAATCACTCCCTAACATGCCAAAGTCTTTCCCCATTTGCAAGTCACAGAACTGTGATGGAACACTTTCCCTTTGCCTGGATGAGTGCAGATCGACCGATTGTCAAGGTGTTCAATATAATCTGGGACAAAGCAGCCCGCTTGATTCACCCGAAAAAAATCTATTTTCTCCACTGACAATACTTAGTGGCTGCAGTACGTGCCATCAACAAATGTAGAACATTTCTAGACAATAGACAATAGGTGCAGAAGTAGACCATTCGGCCCTTCGAGCCTGCACCACCATTCTGAGATCATGGCTGATCATCTACTATCAGTACCCGGTTCCTGCCTTGTCCCCATATCCCTTGATTCCCCTATCCATAAGATACCTATCTAGCTCCTTCTTGAAAGCATCCAGAGAATTGGCCTCCACTGCCTTCCGAGGCAGTGCATTCCAGACCCCCACAACTCTCTGGGAGAAGAAGTTTTTCCTTAACTCTGTCCTAAATGACCTACCCCTTATTCTCAAACCATGCCCTCTGGTACTGGACTCTCCCAGCATCTGGAACATATTTCCTGCCTCTATCTTGTCCAATCCCTTAATAATCTTATATGTTGCAATCAGATCCCCTCTCAATCTCCTTAATTCCAGCGTGTACAAGCCCAGTCTCTCTAACCTCTCTGCGTAAGACAGTCCGGACATCCCAGGAATTAACCTCATGAATCTACGCTGCACTTCCTCTACAGCCAGGATGTCCTTCCTTAACCCTGGAGACCAAAACTTTACACAATACTCCAGGTGTGGTCTCACCAGGGCCCTGTAAAAATGCAAAAGGATTTCCTTGCTCTTGTACTCAATTCCCTTTGTAATAAAGGCCAACATTCCATTAGCCTTCTTCACTGCCTGCTGCACTTGCTCATTCATCTTCAGTGACTGATGAACAAGGACTCCTAGATCTCTTTGTATTTCTCCTTTACCTAACTCTACACCGTTCAGATAATAATCTGCCTTCCTGTTCTTACTCCCAAAGTGGATAACCTCACACTTATTCACATTAAATGTCATCTGCCAAGTATCTGCCCACTCACTCAGCCTATCCAAGTCACCCTGAATTCTCCTAACATCCTCATCACATGTCACACTGCCACCCAGCTTAGTATCATCAGCAAACTTGCTAATGTTATTCTCAATGCCTTCATCTAAATCGTCGATGTAAATCGTAAACAGCTGTGGTCCCAATACCGAGCCCTGTGGCACCCCACTAGTCACCACCTGCCATTCCGAGAAACACCCATTCACCGCTACCCTTTGCTTTCTATCTGCCAACCAGTTTTCTATCCATGTCAATATCTTCCCCCCAATGCCATGAGCTCTGATTTTACCCACCAATCTCCTATGTGGGACCTTATCAAATGCCTTCTGAAAATCGAGGTACACTACATCCACTGGATCTCCGTTGTCTAACTTCCTGGTTACATCCTCGAAAAACTCCAATAGATTAGTCAAGCATGATTTACCCTTGGTAAATCCATGCTGGCTCGGCCCAATCATATCACTGCTATCTAGATATGCCACTATTTCATCTTTAATAATGGACTCTAGCATCTTCCCCACTACTGATGTTAGGCTGACAGGATGATAGTTCTCTGTTTTCTCCCTCCCTCCTTTCTTAAAAAGTGGGATAACATTAGCCATTCTCCAATCCTCAGGAACTGATCGTGAATCTAAGGAACATTGGAAAATGATTACCAATGCATCCGCAATTTCCAGGGCCACCTCCTTTAGTACCCTAGGATGCAGACCATCTGGACCTGGGGATTTGTCAGCCTTCAGTCCCATCAGTATACTCATCACTGTTTCCTTCCTAATGTCAATCTGTTTCATTTCCTCTGTTACCCTATGTCCTTGGCCCATCCATACATTTGGGAGATTGCTTGTGTCTTCCCTAGTGAAGACAGATCTAAAGTACTTATTAAATTCTTCTGCCATTTCTCTGTTTCCCATAACAATTTCACCCAATTCATTCTTCAAGGGCCCAACATTGTTCTTAACTATCTTCTTTCTCTTCACATACCTAAAAAAGCTTTTGCTATCCTCCTTAGGATACTCTTACTCTTAGAGTGCCTTCTAACTCTGTATCTTCCTGTATCAGTATGGAAAAAAGGTTCAGGTCCATGTGCTGAAACTGGAGAGGGTTCAAAGGAGGTTCATGAAAATGATTCCAGGATTGAATGACTTGTCATATGAAGAGTGTTTAATGGCTCTGAGCCCGTATTCACTAGAATTCAGAAGAATGATGGGTGCCCTCATTGAAACCTACTGAATGGTGAAAGGCCTTGATAAAGTGGAAGTGGAGAAGATGTTTCCTATGGTGGAAGAGTCCAAGACCAGAGGACACAGCCTCAGAATAGAGGGGTGTTCTTTTAGAATGGAGATGAGGAAGAATTTCTTTAGCCAGAGAGTGGTGAATCTGTAGAATTCTTTGCCACAGGCAGCTGTGGAGGCCAGGTCATTATGTATATTTAAGGCAGAGGTTGATAAGTTCTTGATTGGTCAAGGCATGAAGGGATATGGAAGAAGGCAGGAGATTGGCACTAAGAGGAAAATTGGATCAGCCATGATGAAATGGCAGAGCAGACACAATGGGCCAAAAGACCTAATTCTGCTCCTATATCTTACGGTTTTAGGGAATACCACCACCAGTACGTTTCCCTTTGCCACACACTACCCTAATTTGGAAATATATTCTCATTCCTTCATCATTGTTGAGTTAAAATCCTAGAACACACTCACCAACAGCACAGTGGGAGTACTTTCATCAGAAGGAATGCAGTGATTTCAGAAGGTGGAACAATCTCCTCAAGGGCATTTAAATATAGACAAAACCTGCTGGATTTAGCAGTACTGCCAAAATCCCAAAAATAAGTAAATAACAATTTAGGATTATAAATTTAACAACAATAGCTAATCCCCTATATATTGTATCCTGAAGAGTCTTCTGTTCTCATTGCCCACACCCTCAGATTTGGTAGAACAGCAGAACTTGAAAGGTTGCTGCCAAAAGGTAAGGAAAAATAGTTCTGATGAAAGGTTATCCACATGATACATCAACTTTGTTTCTTCCTCCACAGAAGCTGCCTTCATTTTTTTGTTTTTATTTTGAATATCTAGAATCATCAGTTTTAGGATTTCTGGCTCTGTTCCCATCTCCAGCACAACACTGCAGATCAATGCTTCTGGATGTAAGTGCCGCACTGAACCACATCTCCAGCCGACCGGCCTCACTTTCTAAATGCCTAGCTTTTGCCTAACAGGGCCATCTTACTTCCTCCAGCAACTGAGGTCCTTTGGAGTATGCAGGCCTCTCCTTCACATGTTCTTTAGGCATCCATTAGTCTCGTGAGACCATGGATTTGCGCCTTGGGAGGTTTCCAGGGCGCAGGCCTGGGCAGGGTTGTATGGGAGACCAGCAGCTGCCCAAGCTGCAAGCCTTCCCCTCTCCACGCCACCGATGTTGTCCAAGGGAAGGGCACTAGGACCCAAGCAGCTTGGCACTGGTGTCGTTGCAGAGAAATGTGTTGTTAAGTGCCTTGCTCAAGGACACAATGCACTGCCTCAGCTGAGGCTCCAACCAGTGACCTTCAGGCCTGATGACCGTCACTAGACCTGATGCCTTATCCACTAGGCCACGCGCCAACACGTCAGATATTCTACCAGTCTGTTATTACCAATACAATCCTCTATTTGGTTGTGTGTTGGGGCTCAATAAACTGATTAGAAAGCCTGGCTCTGTTATAGGAGTCAAAATGGACACACTGGAGGCTGTGGTAGAACAATGGACCCTATGGAAAATCATGTCAATTCTGGACAATGTTTCTCACCCTCTGTATGACACATTGGCTGAACAGGGGTAATATTAGTAACAGACTAAGACAACTGTGCTGCTCCAAAGAACGTTATACGAGGCCATTCTTATCCTCAGTCATTAGGCTCTATAACGAGTCAACCTATAACTGGGGAAGTAATGACCCCCTCCTGTTATTCTGTTTGAGGTAACTTATTCTTTACTGTTTCTTACTTCTAAGATTTGTAGATCTGTGCACTTGTAATGCTACTGTGACACTGTTATTTCCTTTGTGATCAATAAATTATCTATCTGTCTATCCTGTCCTCTTTCAATCTGATTAGCTCCTTCAGCTTGCTGAATAGTGAGCCAATGAGGCTAACACATGTACTCCTGCCACTATCCATACTTAAATCACATTTTGGTTACTATCCAATATTTAGGCCAATGTAGCAATTGCTTTGTGTAAAATAAGCATTTATTCTTTTTCTATTAAAAGTTTCATCCTCAGAAAATTAATATCTGCACTTGCCACAAATATATGATACTCTAACCAGCATCTAAATTCGTAATAGAAACATTGAGTCCATTGTAAACAATGTTAAAGTATTTAGTTGAGCTTACTGTAAAGTCTGCTATATCTTTTATAGCTCTTATTTAAATTTGCAGCAAATGTTTCTGAATCCTGACTGATTTTATGGGGGATGTTCATGGCAAATGCTACAGAAGATGCAAAGGCTTATTAATTTCCTCTTAGCTGTAGTAGCTTATTTTTGTCAATCAGAGTTTGGGATGATGTGGACGTAGGAGTGGAAATGAAAACTGAACGGAGCTGAGTTCAGATGAGAGAATGTGGGCAGCGAGATGGTCCCTACAGTCCAACTCCTGACAGTACACTGAAACTTTAAGCCAGAATATCCCAGACTGCAGTGAGTCCAGAGTCTAACTGGGACACACCGTCACAAGATTGACCTCCAAAGCTTAATTGAACTATAACTTCACATTATTATTTATTTTAAAATGTATTTTGTTTCCTTGTACCTGATGACGTTCCTCCCAAAGTTACATATTATGATGCCTTCTGCTTCAGTAGGTCTGTTAGCTCTATAATGGCTTTTTCAGGACACAGACACTAATGGTTTATTATGACACATTGTCTGATTTTTCTGATGCTATCACAAAAGAAGTGCTAAAAATGCTGCTAACAATTGTCTTAAAAGTTCTTGTCTTATGCAGACTGTTGTGGACACAAAGTTATTGAAGGGTATCAAATGTGGGCACACATCTTGGACTATTTTTACTGTGCCCATAGTCTGTTTTTATCAATTATGCTATTGTTTGCACTGTTGTAACTATATGTTGTAATTATGTGGTTTTGTGCAGGTCTTGTAGCTTTAGTTTTTGGACTTGTTTTTGTCTGGTGGATTTGGAGCTCCTTTCCGGGTAATGCGCTAGACGGTAGCACAATATTAATATGCAGCAGCCTCTCCGGACTCTAGATTGGGGATTGCCAAACGTTATGTGGATTTTCTGGTGTAGTCTGTTTTGTCATATGCTTTTGTGATAGCATTCTGGGGGAACGTTGTCTCATTTTTTAACTGCATTGCATTTGTGGTTTCTAAATGACAATAAACTGAATCTGAATCTGAATCTGAAATTAAGGACACAAATAATTCCACGTTTGATTATTTTTCTCTCCCTTTGGCTTCCTCCAAGGATACTCATTTTTGATCAGATTCTCAAAATGATTCCATGTTACTGCTTAATTAACTTCCAACAGAAGTTTCTCTCCTGAACAATTATTCACTGGTAATCATTCAGGAAAGTTCAGGAAAGAACAGAAGATTTTTTTTTGCAGATCAGTAAAGTTTTGATCCTAGAGGCTGTTGCATTTCAACATTAATGCTACAGGAGTACTCAGATCCCTTAGCATTACACTCCCAGTTGGCTGATTCATAATCTTGTGTCTGTCAGAGCTCAGACAGTTCAATGAGAGGGGACTTCAGACTATCAATAGGCTTAATGCAGGGAACAATTATTTAGTCTCTTTTGGATCATTAATTTTGTTTCACCTTCTGTAGGAAACCACAATATGTACTGTATATTGTAATTTCTGATTTCATTCCTACAGATGTGGGATGGAGTTTTCTTAAATGGAAATAATGCAAATCTACATGGAAAAAAAACAATGCAAACTGGATGAAGTAGTTTAAAACAATAGCCTTAAACTGTACTTTGCTCCCATTTCAGAAAGCAGACATAAGCCAACAGCTATGTGAAGTCAGGAGTTTCTGCATATTGGTCCCCTAAGGAGTAATGGTGATGACTAATGAGTGGAAAAACAGTTACAGTTTTTAGCTTTGATATTAAGTAATGTCCCTTGCTTTCTCTATAGCATTGGTATGTCTCTAAAGACACACACATTTCTACAGATGTACCATGGAGAGCATTCTAACTGGTTTTCTAACTGGTTGTATCACTGTCTGGTATGGAGGGGCCCCGACACAGGATCGGTAAAAGTTGCAGGAAGTTGTAAACTCCACCAGCTCCATCACAGGTGGTAGCTCCCCTTGCATCCAGGACACCTACAAAAGGTGATGCCTCAAGAAGGTGGCATCCATCAAGGACCCTCATCTCCCAGGACATGCCTCTTCTCATTGGTCATCGCTACCATCAAGGGGGAGGTATAGGAGGCTGAAGATGCACACTCAACATTTCAGTAACAGTTTCTTCCCCTCTGCCATCAAACTTCTGAATGGACAATGAACCAATGATCACTACTTTAGTTTTTTTTCTGTTTTTGCACTACTTATTTAATGTTTTTTTATATATACTACTTATTGTAATCTATAGTTTTTATAATCATGCATTGCAATGTACTGTAGCCACAAAACAACAAACTTCACGACATATGCCAGTGATATTAAACCTGATTCTGATTCTGGTGCTATGGCTGATTTTAAACTCTAAAGATATTCTGCAGTGCATTTACATCATTTGCTGTATTTTGGACAGCAAATTGACATTGATACACTGCATTATACTTTAGTTTAAATTCCTTCTGTGAGGCTTGCTTTTTGAACACATTAATTGCACCCATGATAAGACTTACTTCAAGATCAATTGTGAATTAATTTTCACAAAATCCAATAATTAGTGGGATGGTATCAGAAAAAAAATGACTGCAAAAGGTGCTACGTTGATGAGGAGGCAAACTGGCAGATCTACATATTCTGACTCCTAATCATTACAATAGATTTGACTTTTAATGTTCGTTACATTAATTTAGAAAGATTCCTACTAGTAAAGTAATTCCTGCAGCACGGGCAATAACTATCGTTTTACATTGTGCTTGCTCACATTCTAAGAGAGCTTAAAGATTCCAAAATTTTAAAATTTCTACTCTTGTAGTATTTTTGATGAACCAGTCAATCTTAGAGTGGATCTATTGTTGTATAATAACAAGATTCAAAATTCAAATTTATTTTTCACATGTATATTGAAACATTCCAGTGAAATGTGTCATTTGCACAGGATGTGCTGGGGCAGCTCACAAGTGTTGCCACGCATTCCAGCACCAACATAGTATAACAATCAGCTTTACCTGTAGAATTCAAACTTTTTCCAACTGCTTATACTTTTGAATCACAGAAAGATAAGCTCCTACACCATTATTATTGTGTTTTGTTCCTTATTCCCGATTTCCAGCAGCAAATGTATAGGTTCAGGAAATGACATTAAACAATCTTGAATCAAACTGTTATCAGCCGCATCTGTAATGCTATCAAAATACTCTTGTCCTTGTTGATGTACTTCCACCGACAAGGAGATGATTATTTAGCAGTGAAATAATGAATTAGTATGACGCAAATATGTTTTATTTCCTGCTGCTGCCTAGCATATCCAACACCATATAGACTTCACAATTTTGGAATTCTTTGACATTAACTCCAAGAACTGTATAATCTGATCATACTACAGTTCTGTTTCTCTCCTTACATTTTCCATTTTTCTTCACCCACACTGTTTAAAAGATTGGCAGCAGGAGTGCAATTTATAAATCAAAGTTCCATTCTCTTTTTAGTTCATATTTCTTTCAAAAGGTCCAGGGAATAATTGGTGGGACATATTTTTTGATTTATCTGTAGACTCCAGAAAATACAGCTCTTCTTAAATGAAACAAAGGAATACAACTTCTGCCAGGGTTCCATCATCTAAAACATGTTTTTTCTATAAATTAAAACACACAGATAAAATAGTAGACATCTAAAAAGACAGATGTTCACCTGGGTTTGCTTTCAGACCTAAGTAAAATCTACATCAATGCTACAATTTTGAGGTCAAATGCTGAGTCCATACTTGGCCCCCAACCTCACGCACAGTATAAAATAGGTGCTACATGAGGGGTGATTGATAAGTTCATGGCCTAAGGTAGAAGGAGATGAGTTATACTGCTCTTGTTATATGCATGTGCAGTTCAACTCTTTGAGTGATTATGCAGAAAGTTTGAAGTTAATAACTCATCAGGGTGATTGATAAGTTCGTGGCCTAAGGTAGAAGGAGATGAGTTATTAACTCCAAACATTCTGCATAATCACTCAGAGAGTTGACCTGCATGTGCATGTAACGAGAGCTGTATAACTCATCTCCTTTTACCTTGGTGGTGGCATCCGTCAGTCTCGAGAGACCATGGATCTGCGCCTGGAATTTCCAGGGCGCAGGCCTGGGCAGGGTTGTATGGGAGACCGGCAGTTGCCCAAGCTGCAGGCCTTCCCCTCTCCACGCCACCGACGTTGTCCAAGGGAAGGGCACTAGGACCCATGCAGCTTGGCACCGGTGACGTCGCAGAGCAATGTGTTGTTAAGTGCCTTGCTCAAGGACACAACACGCTGCCTCAGCTGAGGCTCGAACCAGTGACCTTCCGGTTACTAGTCTGATGCCTTGCCCACTAGACCACGCGCCTTAGGCCACAAACCTATCAATCACCCATGCTGTGGACACTTTCTGGAGGTCCAAGATCCGTATGCTCCATGACCACTGGACTACGTGTGTAAATGCAGGAGGGGACTATGTTGAAAAATAAATGTGCTAGGTTTTCTAAAATTGACTCCTTCTACCTTAGGCCACAAACTTATCAATCACCCCTCGTATTGGACTATAATGAAGAAATATCCACAATACTAAATAGGTGCTATATTGTTCTATAATGGAAGGTTGAACAGCTCAGTAAGTGGCCATGGAATAGCCAATAGACTTTAATTCAGGTAAGTGTGTGGTACTGCATTTTGGAAAGTTAATTCAAGGAAGGGCTTCTACAGTGAATGTTAGGGCCTTGGGGAGTGTTGTAGAACAGAGGCACCTTGGACTTCAGGAGTACTTTTGGTCCCACCGAAAGTGGAGTCACAGGTAGACAGGGTGATGAAGAAGAATTTTGGCACACTGTCCTTCATCAGTCAGGACACTGATGATCCACAAACCTTATTGTCTGGGTAGGCCCATTGTCTCTGCCTGCTCCTGCCCCACTGAACTCATCTCCTCATTCCACACTTCCATTCTATCCCCCTTGGTTCAGTCCCTTTCCATCTACATCCACGACACTTCTCAGGCTCTTGATGCCTCCTCTAACTTTCAATTCCCTGGCCCTAACCACCTCATCTTCACCATGGATGTACTGACCCTATACATTTCTATTCCCCCATCAGGAAGGCATGAAAGCTCTCCACTTCTTTCTCAATAAAAGAACCTACCAGTTCCCCTCCACCACTAACCTCCTCTGATTGGCAGAACTGGTTCACACCCTCAACAATTTTTCCTTTGGTTCCTCCCATTTTCTCCAGGCTTGAAGGGTTAGCCATGGGCACCCACATGGGTCTCAACTGTGCCTGCTTTTTGTTAGCTATTGTCGGTACAGCAGTCTGTAGGAATTATGTATCTATTTGCTGTCTGCCTGTATTGTATTTTGTGTTGCGCGTTGCGGTAATTTGACGTCTGGGTTTGTGTGTGGTAGAATGAGTACAGTCATGTATTCACCTTTTGTGCCATTAGCTTAGTTAGAGATAGACTGAGCAGGGGATGGATTTTTTTTGTTGATTGCTAATTCTGTTATCACTTGTTTTGCTTATATTGCTAATTCTGCAAACCATTAATATCACTAATTTCCCTATTGCTTTTTTTGATCGTTTGTCTTTGCTGATTTCATAATCAGGGATAGAATGTGCTTCTTTTCGACTTGGAACTCAGTTATTGGGAAGCCCATCGTACAGTATCAATTCTCTTACTCAGGCTCTCAGTGCTATTGGCTGTTTTACAAGTAGCCATTACATTTTGTCAACAAAAATAATTATACCAAACGAACACCAGTTCACGGCAAAGAATTGCCTTGGACCTGTTGGTGAAACTGGAATTGCAACTGAGAAGCTGGTTAGTCAGCAACAGGAGCAGCTCGCGGCAGGATTATCTGCGATCTTCTGTTGAGTTAAGCTGTGCATTTGTGGTTCTAACACGGTTTTCAATGGTTGGCATTGCCTTTTCATTGCGGATTGGTGTCGTGTTTGCCTGAGGGTTTGTCGCTTTGTTTATTGGTGAACTGAAATATTGTCCTGGTTGCTGACATTTGAATTGAATGCTGTTTGTTTGGTTTGGTTTAAGGGCAATAGATGCATGGACAGTTTGTTTGTTGTTGACATTTATTGAATGGAATATCACCAGTGCATTTTGCGAATGTGCTGTGAGCCAACAAAGAGTTAACTGCAAGTTGCACAATAAGGAGCATGCAACCTGAGTGAATCGAAGCATGGAACTGACACCAGCAACCCTAACATCGGGGCTGGCAAAAGAGCAATTAAACTTACTGCCGATGCTTTGTGGAACAGAAATGTAAGTCTTCAAAAGGAATATAATACAATGGTGAACAAAATCAAAGGTTTAATATCATCAAATGAGGATCTTCTGAAAACTCAGGAAAATGCCTTACAAGTGCAATCTCATCTTGAGAATTTGACTAATCTCGGTGAAGGTGTTGCTGAGCAACATCAAATACTGATTTCTTTGTTTCAAGGAGGAACATGAAAAGCAGAATGAATGTTTCTCAAGCATTGGTATCTATAGCAATGCACTCGAAGAGGATGTGAACCAAAAGTTCACCCAAACATGTTACATTGAAGGTCATGTTGCCGGAATAAGTTAATATATGACACATCTTCCAACAGATGACATTTCTCAAATTCCAAGACATGTTTTGGCTACACGTATAACAGATGACCCACAACATGAAGCTGCAGGAAGAAAACGGTCTGTATCAACTACCTCCTCTGCACGCATTATAACAGAGGCTGATTCATCTGCATTAATGGCATGCCAATGATTATTGAGAACAAGCACGTGCTGGAATAGCAAGAGCTATTTCTCTTGGAACAGCTATGGAAAAGGAGGGAACAGTTTAAGCTGGAGGAAGAAATTGCTGTATATATGGCTGAAGTTAACATGCTCAGTGCTTCAAGTGTGGCAAGTGCTCAAAGTACTCCAGCATGACAGTCCTTTGGTGTAAGTTCCTATACAACAAAGAAAAACATCTACACCCAATGGCAATGCTGATTTATTCATTCCTCAAGCATCTGTGAAACATGAACAGAACCCTCAAGAGGTAGCTCAGGGTATTTACTCTCAGTCTGTACTAATGAGATACTCTGAACTTGTGTCATATCCAACAGCTCAAAGTGCTCATGGGGACGTGTACTAATGCAGACATTCACATATAGCATAGAAATACTCTTGTTTCAGACAATAGGGGTTAAACAGTATTATTGATATTATGATGATGCAAAACCTTATTGGCACAACAATACATTTGCATTCATGAAGGCTTTTGAAAACAGTGTTGAAAGCAAGACTGCCAGCCATAGAGACTGCCTCTATTTCCTCGAACACTACACTAGGGGTCACCCTAGAGAACTTGTCAGAAGTTGCCAGCATGCTGACCCTAAGAAAAGATATGTCAAGGCTAAGGCTTTACTATAGGAACATTTTGATAATGAACAAAAAATTGCCTCTGCCTATATGCAAAATGCTCTTTCCTGGGTACCTATCAAATCTGAAGAGGAAAAAGGTCTTCAAGACTATGGTCCTTTTTCTTTGAGGCTGCTGTAATGCCATGGAAGAAATGCAGTACGTGTGTGAGCTGGACGTGCCTGCCAATAAGTTGATTGTACTAAAGAAACTATCCTATAAGCTTAGGGATAAATGGAGAACGGTGGTCTGTAAACTGCAAGAAAAGCACTAAGACTATTTTTGTTGACATCGTTATTTTATTGAGTGACAAGTAAAGATTATTACAGACCCTGGTGTCTGGGAATATACAAGATGCTGCATCGCTGGCAATAAGCAAAGATGTGAACAAAACTAAGCCACAACTTTTTTCTAAGGCTTTGCCACCATTGTGGCCACTGTGAGAAGTAAAGCTAAAACTAAACCTGGAATAATGGAAGGGGAATGGTCTCATCAGCCAACAGGGTTTGTTTGTTCTGTGAGGGTGAATACACATTAGACATGCCCTTAGCTGGAGAAAAGGGCTTATAGTGAGAAAATTGACTTCCTAGAGGAGAATGGAGTCTGCTTTGGTTGCCTATGTAAAGAACACATCAACAGGGATTGGAGGGAGCATCTTTCATGGAATGTATGCAGTTTTATGCATCCCTGTATACTTCATATTCACTCTAATGAAAAGGATGCAGAATCCAAACAGGCCATGAAAGAATCAGACACGAAGGTTAGTAGTGGCGATCATGATTGTAAGCTTCCCATAACTCCAATGCAAGTGAAGTCTAAGAAGGGGAACAAGGCAGTGGTTACTTATGTTTCTCTAGATCAAGGAAGTACAGCAGTGTTCTGCAGAGCCAAACTGAACCCCACAGGAAAACGCAATTGAGCATCACTCTTGCTCATTCTGACTCGGATGAACAGCAAGAAGGATATTCTTTGGAGAGAAAGATTGAAAAGGTCTGATCGGCCGAGGTTGTCTCTCAGCAGAGGAGCTCAGAAAGGCTGAAATGGAGATCATTGGGTTTTGCCAAAGACAGAGATTTCCAGATGAATCTCAAGTTTGTAAAGGGGAGAAAGTGTGAACAGGAACAGCCATATTTTCACACTCAATCCAGTACTCGAAGACTGTGTCTTGAGAGTTGGTGGACAGCTTAAGGGCAGCTATGCCTAAAGAGTCTAAATATCCTGTTCTACTCTGGATGGGGTCTCTCCAGATCTCAGAAATCCTTCCAAGCATGTACATTAAGAGGTGGGACATGGTGGCCATAACCACATGTTGTCCAGGCTGCACCAAGGATATTGGATTCTCGGTGCTAGTATAGCTGTAAGTATCCTACCTAAGTTTGTTATTTGTTGATGGTTGCACACAGCTCCAGGATGCCAGCACATGGCAGATCTACCTCTGAACAGGGTCTTTCCAGATGAACCTCCATTTACATGTGTAGGAGTGGGCTACTTTGGACCTTTTGTGGTGAAGAGGTATTTAACTGTCTACCTATATGAGCTGTTCACGTTGAAGTGGCATCTTCTTTAGACACATATTCCTTTGAAAATGCACTTTGGCAATTATAGCAAGACAAAGACAGGGTCATGACCTGTGGTCTGATAATGCAACAAACTTTGTTGGAGCTGAGTGTGAATTAAGAGAAGCCATTAAGAAGTGGAACCATTCACAGATCAGTAATGTCCTTCTTCAGAAAGGAATTAAGTGGATTTTAACTCCCCAGCTGGCTCACATAGGAGAGATTAATCAGGACTATGCAAAAGGCTCTCAATTCCACCATGAAGGTGTAGAATCTTGATGAAGAGGGTTTACACACACTCCTTTGTGAAACAGAGGCTATTATCAATTACTAGAAAGCACTAACATCCAACCATCTTGTTTCTGAAGACCTCACTATCCTTACCACCAGGGGAGTTCCAAAAGGAAGACATTTATACTCGTCGTAGATGGAAACTGGTTTAATATATGCCAAACTCGTTTTGGAAAAGACGGGCAATGAATACTTGCCATAGTTACAGGAACATCAGAAATAGACTGGTGTATGGTGCAATTTCCTCCAGAAGACATTGTGCTTTTAGTTGACAAGACAGAGCTTCACAGGTCATGGATCATGGGAAGAGTCATTCAAGTCTTTCCAGACAGAAGAGGATTTGTGCAGCAGGTGCGCATCAAGACCAAGACCAGCTGTCTGGACAGACCTGTAACTAAGACCTGTCTTTTACAGGAGGCAGAGGTTTGAGGAGCTACAGCTCTAGGAGCTTCACTTATTTTGCCTGGACTTATTGACTTGACAGAGAATCACTGTACTGGGCTAAGTGCTGTTAACCTCTGGACTAGATGACTGTTACCTGACTTGGCTTGAAGGAGGAAGAACAAAGAGGACATTTGCATGAATGTTAAGATGTTTATCCTTGAAGATTTCATGCCTCCTATTTTTGCAATATGTAATTATTATAGTGTAATAATTAGGAGCTGGGATGGAGAAGCTATGTACTCTATTTATTTTCTGTCTGTATTGTATTTTTTTCTGACATCTTCCCTTTCTGTTCAAGTCCTGAAGAAGGGTCTTGGCTCAAAATGACAAATGTTTTTTCATTTCTGTAGATGTTGGCTGACCTGCTGAGTTCCTCCAGCATTTTGTGGGTATTGCACTGAGTGTAAAGACTTGGAGCAGTTGTCCAAGATAAAAGCACATCAACACTTGGAGTATTGTATTCAGTTTTTATTGTCTGCTATAGGAATGATGTTTTTAAATGAGAAAGAGTTCAGAAAAAAATGTTGTCAGGACTTCATGAGAGTTTGGCAATCGGGGACTTTATTCCTTAGAGAGTTGGAAACTGAAAGGTGATCATGAGATGATCATAAGTGGAATATACTCAGTTATTCCCCCTCAGGCTGAGGAATCTGGAACTAGAATGCACGGGTTTAAAGTGAGAGACTTTTGAACAAAGAATGTTGTCTATATGGATTGAGTTACCAGAGGAAGGTACAAACTTTTAAGAATCACTAGATTCTGGAGTGATTCTGGAAGACTAGAAGATTGAAAATGTCACTCCACTCTTCAAGAAAGGAGAGAGGCAGAAGAAAGGAAATTATAGTCCAGTTAGTCTGACTTCAGTGGTTGGGAAGATATTGGAGTTGATATTAAGTGAGGTCTCAGGGTACTTGGAGGCACATAATAAAATAGGCCATGGTTTCCTCAAAGGAAAATCTTGCCTGACAAATCTGTTGGAATTCTTTGAAGAACTAACAAGCAGGAAAGAAAAAGGAGAATTGGTTGATGTTGTATACTTGGATTTTCAGAAGGCCTTTGACAAGTTGTCACAGATGAGGCTGCTTAACAAGCTATGAGCCCATGGTATTACAGGAAACACTCTAGCATGGATAAAGCAGAGGCTATCTGACAGGAGGCAAAGACTGGGAATAAATGGAGCCTTTTCTGGCCGGCTGTCAGTGACTGGTTGTGTTCTACAGGGGTGTGTGACGGGACCGATTCTTTTTACGTTATGTATCAATGATTTTGATGATGGAATTGATGGCTTTGTTGCAAAGTTTGCAGATAACATGAAGACAGGTTGAAGGACAGGTAGTTTTGCGGAAGTAGATAAGCTAAGGAATGGCTTGGACAGATTAGGAGAATGGGCAAAGACATGGCAGATGGAATACAGTGTCAGGAAGTGTATGGTCATACACTTTGGTAGAAGAAATGAAAAGGGTGAATATTTTCTAAATGGAGAGAAAATACAAAAAAAACTAAGGTGCAAGGGGATTTGGGTGTCCTTGTTCAGGATTCCCTAAACACTAATTTGCAGGTTGAGTCTGTGGTGAGGAAGGCAAATGCGATGTTAGCATTCATTTCAAGAGGACTAAAATTTAAAAGCAAAGATGTAATATTGAAAGTTTATAAAGCACTGGTGAGGCCTCACTTGGAGTATTGTGAGCAGGTTTGAACTTCTTATCTTGGAAAGAATGTGCTGAAACTGGAGAGAGTTCAAAGGAAGTTCATGGAAATGAATCCAAGATTGAATGACTTGTCTTATGAAGAGCGTCTGATGGCTCTGTGCCTGTATTAACTAGAGTTAGAAGAATTGAAACCTATCGAATGGTGAAAGGCCTTGATAGAGTAAATGAGGAGAGGAGGTTTCCTACAGTGGGAGAGTCTAATACCAGAGGACACAGCTTTAGAATAAAGTGTCGTCCTTTTAGTATGGAGATGAAGAGGAATTTCTTTAGCCAGAGGGTGGTGAATCTGTGGAATTCTTTGCCACAGGAGCAGAGGAGGCCAACTCTTTATGTGTATTTAAGGCAAAGGTTGATAGATTCTTGGTTGGTCAATGCATGAAGGGATAGGGGGAGAAGGCAGGAGATTGGGGCTGAGGGGAAAATTGGATCAGCCATGTTGAAATGGTGAGGCAGACTTGATGGGCCAAATGGCCTAATTCTGTTCCTATATCTATAGGTCTTATGGTCTAATAATGACTTTTAAATGACAATTGGACAGGTCCGTGGATAAGAAAGGTTTAGAAGGTTATGGGCCAAATGTGACTAGCTTGGAAGGAGTATTTTGGTCAGCATGGACCAGTTCAGCTGAAGGGCCTATTTTAATGTTGTAGAACTCTATGACTCTATCTTTCCAGTCAACTTACTCATTTCAAGCAATTGTACACCATGTGCTTTGTTGGCATCTTAGGTTTTGTGGTTAGTGTGCAGAAGAATGCTGTGGAAATGGGAAAAGTGGCTGGAAGTATATAGGATTTGGAGGAGCACTTCAAAAAAATCCTCAAAGCATGCCTGGTGCTGATGAGTTTAGAAGATTCCTTGAATGGAATAACTCCTTATTTCTGCTTTGCCTATTCCCAAGCAAGTTATGCCAATGGGATTGCTTCTGTATAGTCTGGTTTCCGACTGATGTCAGCTTGAAGAACACGTGAAACATGGTATAACCTGGTTCTAGGAAGGACCTTTATCAGATCTCTACTAGGCATCTGAAATTCATTGCTGATTTTGGGCTCCTGTGCTAATTTACCAGCTGTACAGCAGGTAACAACAATCAAATCCTCCTCAATGTTTCATTGTCAGGAACTGAAAATCAACAAAAAAGTAAACGGACACAGTTTAATACTCTTGTTGCTTGAAAATTGTATTTACCTTCATTGTAATGCTTCCTAATTTAAAAATAAGCAAAATCCCATGGTTCATCAAGCAATTCATATTTTTCACCTATAGCTCGCTTGTTACTCATTTGATCATATCTATAATACATAAGCAGTGAATTGACTGGCAACTGGAACCAGGTAAGTTTCCAACTATTAATCTTCAATCCTTAATTGCATGCAAATTAGATGTTTCATTCTTTCTTCTTAGAAAAATCTCTTCTACTATTGGTTCCATGGTTTGTCCAATACAAGATACAACTATTGTTGCTTTTTAATGTATTAAGAAATTCCGGTACCGTTAATTATTTCAATGTAAAAGATTACCCTTGCTATGTTTAAATTCAGCATTTTACAATTACATTCAAAATTTCAATGATTTAATTTTTGAAGAAAGGCACATCACAATCAGTAATAAAAGCATGCAGAAATCTGTTTTGATTCACTTAATTCCTTAAAGACAGACATAACATTTCTTTAAAAAAACATGCGAGAAAGAAAAGAGTTAACCACCACCTTAAAAAGGAAACCAAATCCATTTTTTAATAATGTTAATACCATTAATTCTAGTTCACAAAGCAACTTGTTCAAAGCACTATCTTCATCATGCTCTACAAGCTAATACATTAAGGCACACTTGGAAAAGTCTTTTTCCAACATCACATGAACTCAAACAAAGCAAAGCCCAGAGTAATAAATCTAAATGATGCACCAACAATATTTAGCAGACTTGTTACCTTTTTTGCTGCCTGTTCTTCTTCTACACCATCCCCAATAACAACATATACTACTTTTCTGCCAAACCTTTGCATAATTCGTTCAAAGCAACTTTCTTTGCCTGGAAAAAAACGAGGAAGAGTTCAGGGTGAATTTACCTGAGTAGCAGCATGCTCTTCATCTCGGGCATCTCCAATGACAACATAAGTAACTTTAGTGCCAAATTTGGACACTATACGCTGAAAACAGCTTTCTTTGCCTGAAAAACAATGCATGACTCAGCCTTTCAACAATAAACCATATTATTATAGTGTATTCAGTTTCTCTCAAATTACCTTTGAGAACATGCTCAAATATTTTTGGCCTAAAATATAAGAATGTTATTTGCTGCAAAGTCCTTTGAATTCAGATGAGAAGCGTTAAGTTTCTTCTCCTTCAATCCAATTGTAATGGCTCAAAACCAGCATGGCACCTGTGACTACTTGTTACTTGCCAATGGGATCAACAGATTGGCCTTGTCATTATATTTACTCATGATTTTGCACCTGGAAGTTGACCACAATTTGGAATATGATTGTTCCCAATATCTAAATAGTAGTTTTCCTTTCTCTTTCTCCCTCTTCTTACATGAAGGCACCAACTTATGCTGGACCAGAAGGCTCTACTATATTTAAGGATGCAAATTCACAAAAAAATTGATGGCCAATTGATGTCACTTTCACCTAAAACCAACATACAGGAGGTGAAATTAGCATTTGGTAGTTATTAAAAATGGGCAATAGTGTATCAGTGTCTGACTTGCCAATCCATTGACCTTATAGTGCCCATATACTGCTCCCAAAGCCGTCAATAGAAGTTTCAGGATGTGGTGGTGAATGTCCTGCCCTAAGTTTTACCATTAAAAAGAGAAGATTTTCAACATTTATTACTCACTTTTGGAGTATTAATTATTATGTTTTTGCTGTAATCAAATATCAAGGATTTATTAATATTGTACTCTGCTTCCAAAGTTCCTGCTTTATCCACTGACCACCTTTTGGGAAGGGTGTATTGTACATTTTCAATGATACCCCAATCATTTTGTTGCATTGGGAAGTTTTCTCAGATGATGATTCCCAAAGTAAGGTCTCTTTGCATTTGTTTTATATGCTCCCATGCCTCTAAAATGGGCAATATAGGCTACAGTTTCTAGTGCAAGATGTTGCTTCTTCTGAAGATTCATTTCTCTAGATCTTACCATCTCCTGTATTCTGTGTTAACTTTGGTACATAATTATCTGGTGTACTTGATGATATAAAAACTTAACAATATTATGTTAGTAACACACACAAAATGCGGGAGGAACTCAGCAGGCCAGGCAGCATTTATAGAAAAGAGTAAACGGTCGACATTTCGGGCCGAGACCCTTCATCAGGAATATTATACGAGCTCTTCATATAGTAATCTCTAATGATAATTTCTTTATACAGTGTTGACATAAATCTTAAGTCTTATGTTAAGTCTCATGCAGTATCTCTCCTATTAGCAAATAGTCTCTTGTAGAGTCAGGATTTATAAGCAGGTAGTATTCGTGGTCAGTTAAACATCCCCCCAAATGATAATATGCACTCACAGATTACTACTAACATGAAACCACTCTCTCTTATGTGGATTACTTTTGATAATAGACCATTACAGTAAATAATAAAACAAAGCAAAATAAGTGAAGGCTCATCATAACTCTTTATAAAATTCATGTTATTTTTGAAAATATTCTTGTATAATCATTTGGTGCCCTGCCCAAACACAGCAAACAGTATTGGATGGTGTTGAAATATCATGGGTTAACTCAGTTTAGTCTTCTAATTTGACGGTTAGATCATTTGGCAAAAGGTGAAAGGCAGGGTAAAGCCTCAAACCCATTTGGAAACATTAATATTTAACCATTGACTTGGTGTAGCCCCAGTTTTCCTAGCTTGGTACACAGGGGACTTAGTCTTCTTTCTGTTTCAATAGTAGCAAGTACCCTCAATTGCCTACAAAATGCACAGACAGAAGTTCTATAATAGGGGCTCTGCAGGGATTTGATGATGGAAGTCAATTGTTTTAAAAGACAGGTTCAAATACTTATTATTTATTGAACTACCTTGTGCAAAGTTAGTTTGTTTAAGGTAACCTTTGATTGCATGATTAACCTAGAAGGTCAGAAAAAAAATGCAAGTGACTACAAATGCTGGATTCTGGAGCAACAAACAATTTGCTGGAGGTACTCTGTGTGCTGAGCAGCATCAGTCTAGATGCAGGGGTTTGAACTGAAATGTCCACAACTCTTCCCCCACACCAACAGATGATGCTCGACCCACTGATTTCCAGCTGATAGTTTGTTGCTCTAGGAAAATTGTACACCCAGTTACAACCTGCTCATGGGCTTGGGAAGTAGTGAAATCATTTGGGACCTGGGTATGTTATGGCCATACCTCATGTCTTACAAGCTACTGCATCTGGCCCAAAACTAGCCCGTGGCACTTGGGGGGAGATATGGTTTGTGTAATGAGATGGAAAGAAAGAGAAAGAAGATGTTCTCTCTGTGGTCTCTATTTAGCATCAGTATCACCAAATGACCACGGTTCTTGAATGAATCTGGGGTTCTTGACCTGAATGCATCACAGGTCACAGCACCAGGACAGTAAAACTGATGGCAGGAGTAACTTCCTTAGGTTTCTGATAAAGGGTGTCAACTAGGATGTTAAATGGCTGGTGGCAGAGGCAGATGGTATATGGTTGACTGTTGACATTTTTCTTTATCACCCTCTGTCAGTGCACAGGTTAGATGCACAGTAGGCCTCAGCATGGCCATTGTTACTTTCGTGGGATGCCAAAACTCCAGATGTATTGCAAAGGTCACTTGCATCTACACTTTTGTATTTCTGCTGGATGATTCTGTGAATCCTTTTGATTCAGCATTAAATAAAATTAAACCAAACCAGTAGATTGTCTTTATAAGCACAAGAGATTTTGCAGATGCAAAATGCCGGAGGAACTCAACAAGTTAGACAGCATCTACGGAAATGAAAAAAACAGTTGACGTTTCAGTTCTGTTGAAAGGCCTTGGCCTGAAATGACAACAGTTTATTCCCCTCCGTAGATGCTGCCTGACTTATTAAGTTCCTCCAGCCATTTTTGTGTGATAGCCTTTACAAACTTAATTACTGTAAGTATAGTACTGATAGAATATAATAACCAGATACATATTGTGATAATTGCCCTTATGCTTTGAGATGAACTATATTCACAAAAAATACTTTCAGTGATCATTCAGAAAATATTCTCTAATGAATCCTTACCTATTTTTGTTGCACTGTAAATATTTTCAATGGGAAAAACACCACCTAAGCTGTACAACAGGACTTTGGCAAGTGCTGGTACAAGTTGCGTTGTGGTTACCAAGACATTAATACAGTTACTTCTGCAACAAAGATAGACAAGTATAATCAGCAGCACTCTTTGTTACATTAGTACTGAAAAGTTATTCATGATCAAAAACAGTGAAATTCAGTTTGGTAAGCTGATAAATACTCAAGTCTCAGTTCAGTACACAATCTAAAAGCACACAGTTCACGAGAATAGGCTGCATCTATGGATGGTGCTTTGCACTGAGATCTACCCTCTAGAAAAGTAGGAATATCTAGTACTACAAGCCTGTTCTGAAACTTCAGTTACATTATAGCTATTTTGTGCTCTTTGTCTCTGCATCTGACTATGTCCTAAACCTATTGGACAACAAATCTATTGATAAGTTGATTAACAGGTGACCATCAGCTATACACCTTATCTGGATGCACATTGGTTTGGTATGGCATCTGCTCTGCCTGAGGGCAAGAAAACCACAAAGAGTTGTGGACATTGCTCAGCACATCACAGAAACCAGCCTCACGGACATTCTCTCTTCTCTCAACTCCCACCAGGCAGAAGACACAAAAACCTGAAAACACATACCATCAGGATCAATGACAGCTTCTCTCCTGCTCTAGTAAGATTATTGAACAGACAATAGGGTGGATTCCTGATCAAGCAATTTACCTCGACATAGTCTTGCACCTCATTGTCTGTCTGCACTGCACTTTCTTTGTGACTATAACACTACTCTGAATTCTGGTATTGTTTTCCCTATATGACCTTGATGTACTAATGTAATGAATTAATCTGAAGAGACAGCTTAGTTTTTCACTGTAGTTCAGTACACATGACAATAATAAACTGCCAATTTACCAATGGCAGATTTAAAATTAAGCACCATCATCATTTACCGTAGTCCTTGTCATAGAATAAAGGTGTGGCCTGCGTCCCACAGGCTTTAGCAGCAAACAACAATTATTTTTATCTAGGAACTTCTGTTATTTCTAATGAGAGTTATTTTAAGGTAAATCCTACCTTGAACTGATGATTGAGAGTGATTTAAGTGCATTTGACAGCCAGGAATCTGTCAGAGCCTCAACCTCAGCTCTTAACTGAAGCCAGGCATCTCTTTTTGCTGGACCAAGTAATCCTAAAGTAAAACAGAAGGAAATGTGACTAAGAAATGTACATTGAGAATCTGTTGGCTGAATCTATGCCCTAGTATCCAGTCATGCACCAGGTATACAGTATGTGGAAAATTTTGGACGTAATCCCCATGATTTTCATTTTAATTTTCATTTAAGTACTGAGAAATTTTTGGTGCACAGTAATTTATATTTGGTGCAATTGCCCAATCAGGTTCTCTGCATATGACAGTGAAGTTGGACATTTGAAACCAGTGTAGAGTGGTTTACACACACCAGAATGTGACTTGTGATTTCCAGTGGAAATCAGAAATGGGCTTTCCAACATCTCGGGGTGCAGCAGTCACTCAGAGTTGTTAACACTTAAAGGTACAATCCTGATGCCAGCCAGACAATTGCAACAGTTGTTATGGCTGCCATGGAGAGGAGAGGCTGAGGGAGCAGGGAGATTTTAGCATGTCTGGTGGGAGCTCTTGTGCATCAGCAGTTGGTATGGGAGAGCCATCAGCCTGACTTCCCACAGCATGGAGTAATGCTGAAGGAAGTTTCATGACCTGCCAAGATGGCAGTTATATATAGGCCTCTCAACAGTGGCTGGGATGTGGACCACAGATTACAGCAGGAAAGAGAAAAGGCATGTCAAAAGGGCAATGTTATGAGAGAGTTTAACATGCAGGTCAATTGGGAAAATCAGGTTGGTAATGGATCTCAAGAGAGTGAGTTTGTTGAATGCCTATGAGATGGCTTTTTAGAGCAGTTTGTCATTGAGCCTATGAGGGGATCAGCTATACTGGATTGGGTGTTATGTAATGAACCAGAGGTGATTAGATGCTTAAGGTAAAAGAATCCTTAGGAACCAGTGATCACAATATGACTGAGTTCAACTTGAAATCTGATAGGGAGAAAGTAAGTATGAAGTAACAGTATTTCAGTGGAGTAACGGAAATTACAGTGGTATTAGAGAGGAGTTGGCCAAAGTGAATTGGAAGGAGCTGCTGGCAGGGATGTCAGCAGAGCAGCAATGGCATGCATTTCTGGGAAACACGAGGAAGATGCAGGACATGTGTATTCCAAAAGTGAAGAAATACTCAAATGGCAAAATAGTACAAGCATGGCTTAGAAGGGAAGTCAAAGCTATTGTAAAAGCAAAAGAGAGGGCATTCAACAAAGCAAAAATTAGTTGGAAGATAGAGGATTGGGAAGTTTTTAAAAACCAACAGAGAGTAACTAAAAGAATCATCAGGAGGGAAAAGATGAAATATGAAAACAAGTTAACAAATAACATTAAAGTGAATAGTAAAATCTTTTACAAGTACTTAAAAATAAAAGGGAGATGAGAGTGGATATACGACTGCTAGAAAATGAGGCAGGAGAAATAATAATGGGGGGCAAGGGGATGGCAGATGAACTAATTGAGTATTTTGGACCAGTCTTCACTGTGGAAGACAGTAGCAGTGTGCCAGCTGTTGTAGTGTGTGAAGGAAGAGAAGTAGGTGCAGTTACTATTACAAGGGAGAAGGTGCTCAAAAAGCTGGAAGAACTAGAAGTGCATAAATCACCTGGACCAGAGGAACTGCATCCTAGGGTTCTGAAAGAGGTAGCATTAGAGATTGTGGTGGCATTAGAAATGATCTCTCAAAAATCATTGGACTCTGGCATGGTGCCAGAGGACTGGAAATAGAAAATGTTACTCCACTTTTTAAGAAAGGAGGAAGACAGCAGAAAGGAAATTATAGACAAGTAAGCCTGACTTCAGTGGCTGGGAAGATGTTAGAATCAATTGTTAAGGATGAGGTGATGGAGTACTTGGTGACACAGGACAAAATAGTAAAAAGTCAGCATGGTTTCCTTCAGGGAAAATCCTGCCTGGCGAATCTGCTGGAATTCTTTGAGGAGATTACAAGTAAGGTAGATAAAGGGGATACAGTGGATGTTGTATATTTGGGCTTTCAGAAAGCCTTTGACAAGGTGCCACACATGAGCCCATTTACCAAGCTAAGAGCTGGTGGTATTACAGGAAAGTTACTAAGGTGGATAGAGCATTGGCTGATTGGAAGAAGGCAGCGAGTGGTAATAAAAAGGATCCTTTTCTGGTTGGCTGCCAGTGACTAGTGATGTTCCGCAGGGTCGGTGTTGAACCACTTCTTTTTATGCTATATATAAATGATTTAGATGATGGAATAGATGGCTTTGTTGTCAAGTTTGCAGATGATACAAAGATTGGTGGAGGGGCAGGTAGTGTTGAGGAAACAGGTAGGATTCAGAAGGACTCAGACAGATTAGGAGAATGGCTAAGGAAGTGACAAATGAAATACAATGTTGGAAAATGCATGGTCATGCACTTTGGTAATAGAAATAAATGTGCAGACTATTTTCTAAATGGGGAGAAAATCCAAAAATCTGAGGTGCAAAGGGACTTGGGAGCCCTGGTGCAGAACACCCTAAATATTGACTTGCAGGTTGAGTTGGTGCCATGTTAGCATTCATTTCAAGAGATCTGGAATACAAGAGCAGGGATGTAATACTGAAGCTTTATAAGGCACTGGTGAGGCCTCACCTGGAGTATTGTGTACATTTTTGGGCTCCTTATCTTAGAAGAGATGTGCTGGCATTGGAGAGGGTTCAGAGGAGGTTCACAAGGATGATTCCAGGAATGAAAGGGTTAGCATATGAGGAACATATGATGGTTCTGGGTCTGTACTTGCTGGAGTTTAGAAGGATGATGGGGGGGGGGGGGAATATCTCATTGAAACCTTTCAAATGTTGAAAGGACTAGACAGAGTAGATGTGGAAAGGATGTTTCCCATGGTGGGGAGTCTAGGACAAGAGGGCACAGCCTCAGGACAGAAGGGTGCCCATTCAAAACAGAGATGCGGAGAAATTTCTTTAGCCAGAGGGTGGCGAATTTGTGGAATTTGTTGCCATGTGCAGCTGTGGAGGCCAGGTTGTTGGGTGTATTTAAGGCAGAGATCGATAGGTTCTTGTTTGGACATGGCATCAAAGGTTATGGGGAGAAGCCGGGAAATGGGGTTGAGGAGGAGAAAAACAGATCAGCCATGATTAAATGGCAAAGCAGACTCGATGGGCCAAATGGCCTAATTCTGCTCCTATGTCTTATGGTCTAAGATATGTTGAGGTGACCTGCACATCACTACAAATAACAATCACTTAAGCACGCACGCTTACACACACACAACTCCTTCTCTCCCTCTCATATGTGGGCACACGTGTGTGTGCATACACACACTTTCTACGTCTACAGAACATTCGTCACCCCAACATGCTACCATATACCCTAAGCCAACCCCCACCCCACTCTTCCCTATACAGAGGCTGAACCTCCAAGAGTGGATATTGAAGAGGTGTCTCAATGTCTAACGTCTCCTCTTTTCAGGCTATGGGCGTGGGGAAGAGTGAATATCATCTGGACAGGAAGTGTCCCTTACAAGTTCAGAGCCTCATTGGGTTGGAGGAGACTATCGTCCCTCTTGCAGACAAAATAGTCACTATTCTTTTATTAAAAAAACATAATGCTATAGTTTATTTTAAAATTATGTTTTCCACTGATATTGAAATGCAACTATTATTTTCTGTTTTAGATTCTACCTATAAATTTCTCCTTCTGTGAACAAGATTCTCCCCCCTACTCCTCTATTCCCCACTCTGACCTTTCACTTCTCACCTGCCTATTACTGGGTCCCCTCCTCCTTCCCTTTCTCCTACTGCTCACTCTCCTCTCCTATCAGATTCTTTCTTCTCCAGCCCTTGACCTTTCCCACCCACCTGGTTTACCTATCACTTCCCAGCCAGCCTCATACCCCCACGCACCTTTTAATTCAGGAATCTTCCCCATTCCCCATCAGTACTGATAAGGGTCTCGGCCTGAAACATCGACCGTTTACTTTTTTCCATTGATGTTGCCTGACTTGTTGAGTTCCTCCAGCATTTTGTGTGTGTTGCTTTGTCTAGTATCCACAGATTTTCTGGTGTTTAAAAATTACTGATGTTGCTTTGAGTGGGTAGTAAAGAATCGGATCAAAACGTATAATGTAAAAACTTTGGGAATACAAGAATTTTAGAAATAGGAGCAGGGGATGACCATTCTGCTCCAAATACCCCCCCCCCCGCATCATTCAATAAAACCATGGATGGTGCCTGCCTTAACACAACCTTCAGCTCTTCCCATATTCTTTCATTCTTCTAATTTCCAGAGAACTATTTTGAATGCAATTAATGGCATTAACAAGTAGGTAAGTGCACAGAGTTATCCTCCTTTGAGTGAATAAGTTCCTCTTCATTAGCCAGAAATATCCTCACACTTAATTTGAAGCAAAGCCTCCCTAGTTCTAGACTCTCAGACAAGGAAATCATCCACCTCGTACCTAATCTGATATTTTGTATGTCTGAATGAGGTTACATGTTTTTCTTCCAATTCCTAGCAAGTACACCCAGCCTACTGACACCCTCCTCATATGAGAGACCTACAGAGATGGCTTCACCAATGTTCTGTTGAGCTCTGAAGGCCCACATAATCTCAGCTGGTCCTCCAAGCTGCTTTATGAATAAAGTACCTCTGTTAGCAGCTTAGCTTATCAATTATTTTCAGTAAGTTAGAGGGAGAATAACAGAGACATTGATACATGGTGTCCCAGAAGTGCAGAGTGATCAGCCTATAAAATTTAGACACAGGATTCCTTGCAAAGGAGCAGCCAATATGGTGTGTAAACCAACTGACACCACGTACTATGGAGCAAATAAAACAGGCTGAAGAGCTAGACTTCCAGGTGATAACCTGACTAAAGCATGAAGATAAGAGAGGGAAGAGGTCACTCTGTAAATCGAGTTGACTCTGGCTGATAAACCAGAACATAGGATTTTAAAGATATTACTGTATTTCACTGGTGCCATGGGGAGAGAACTGTACCAAATCCTAAAGCTCTCAAATGAGACCTTGGAAAATGCATTAGATGCACTACAAGCATATTGAAACCCACCAAGAAATGAGCACAGTTAACCTTTAATGGTTGTGTATGAATGGGAGCAGGGAGAATCCTCTGATGCTTTCTTAAGAGAGCTAAAATTGCTAGCATATAACTGCAATTACACAGATTTGAAGAGTTCACTTGTCAAGGACTGTATTATTTGTGGAATTCAGGGATGCAGCCTGAAGGAACGGCAACCACACAAGCAATTAACTTTAGAAAAGTATGTACAGACTACAAAGGAAGATCGCAAACGTTGGATGGCCAAACGGAGGAGATAAATGCAATGAAGGACAAAAAGTAGAGAGGGAAAGGTACAGTTCAGGTAGTTCAAATGTTGCAAATATTTTAGGTCCCAACATGAGTAACAGAGAAGCCCTTGTCCTGGATAACAAATCATTTCAAAAGATTTAAAAAGATTAGCTTTATTTGTCAAGCATATTGAAACGTACAATGAAATGAGTTTGTTTGCATCAACAACCAGCATAGTCCAAGATGTGCTGGGGCAGCCCGCAAGTGTTGCTATGCTACTGGCACCAACTTATCATGTCCACAACTTACTAACCCTAACTTGTACCTCTTTGGAGTGTGGGAGGAAACCAGAGAAAATACACGGGGAGAACGTACAAATGCCTTACATACAGTGGCAGGAATTGAACCCGATCTTAAAGTTTTAAAGTGTTAAGCTGATCGCTACGCTACCATGCTGCTTCATGGTTTCACCATTTCTGCAAATACTGCGTGATGAGGAAGAAACCTTAGGTCCAGCAAGTGAATGTGATGAGCTTTACAGTGATAGAGACAGGGTCTGATACAGTTGAAAACCATATCCCAGTGTCAAGCAAGGTAATTTTTCCCAAGCCCTGGGAAAAAGCCATTAGACACACCTACATCAAGATGCTTATTCAGTGGCAACCAATGAGATTTCAACCTGATTTAAGAGCATAAAACAATGTCTTTTTGAAGTAAGCCATCAATAGTTAAGATAGCACCAAGTGGTGCCTCTTTGAGCTTATCTGTGGAAACAGCATAAATTCCTATCCTTAATGTCTATTTTTTTCCTTTTCAGGTGGCTGGGGTTCTTTTGAAGTCCCTGATATGCAATGGTACTCTAACTGCAGGTTTTTTATGGTGGATATGTTCCTGCTCCTGCAGCTTGCCGGCTGGCAGTTTTTCAGGCATGGCTTGAAAAGGGTGCGGCCCTGTGGATGACTGATTCCAGGCTGGTGTTGCTGACTCAGGCACCACAGGAGAAGGAACAACAGGATTTCGCTGCAGCGATATACAGATGGAGGTCTTTGTAGTCAAGTGATCGCACTCTCTTTCTCTTTCTCTTGACGGTGGGGAGAGTTTGCTGCCGATTCTCAAGTTAGAGAATCTGAGAGTAAAAAGCGAAGTGGCAGACTGTAACACGGTAATAGCGAATGTTGGTCTCCCCTTTCACTGTGAAATGGGTGACATCTCTCTGCCTCTTGTTTGTGAGAGGGAGAGAGAGCGCCTCTGGCATGTTGAATTGTCTGGTAAACACTGGATTTTGTTGCCTGCAGATCGTGGTCTCTCTTTGGGTGCTTTGTTATTGCTTGGTGGGTGGTGGGCGCTGACTTTTTTGCTGAGCCATTTGGGGGTGAGGGGGAAGGTTGATGCACGTGGCTACTTGTGTGGGGGAGGGTGAGAGGGGGCTTTGGGTTTCTAATATTTTTAATGTTGTTTATTCTTTTGGAGTTCTATTTTCATGGATGTCTGTGAAGACCAACTATTTCACAATGTATACTGTATAGATTAGTATAAACATAACCACTTGAATCTCCAGGTAGAGGAGTTGAAACCAACATGCTGACATACACCATGGCCACACTGAAACCCTCTGGAAGTTCTCTCTTAAGGTGGTGAATTCAAATCATCAGGACAGATCATAGAATAGAAATGTACAGTGCAGAAAAGAAGTTAGCTTTCTTGAACTTCGGTTGTTGCATTCACAGAAAACAAATGTCTCCTTCCCCAGATGAACAGAAACAGGGATTAACTTAAAGACCAATTGCAGAAACTAACTAAACCAGCTCTTTGGATGGGCCTGGCCTTGGTGTCAGCACCCAGCATGGAGTATGCGGAGAAATCAATTGGCAAACTGGAAATTTGCTAGAACCACAAGATAATGGATCTCTGAAGAGGAGAGAATTCTATGATGATAGAAAATGCTTTGACGTATCTGAATAGAAGAAACATTTCTTGTGTGTTGAGTATAAAGAATAGGTTCTGACATGTAGAGCTCAGTGAAGATAGTTCATATTTAGCCTCCTTCAATATACCATTCCTAGGAGAGCAGGAAAAGAAATTTGAGAATGAAAAGGAATTTGAAATCATCACAACGTCAGAGAAAATCTAATGAAGATTAGATGTTGCTTCTGAAGATCTCTGTGGTGCAAAGTTCAAAGCAGATGACATCTCTGTCTTCACCGAAGGGTTAACTGTGGATGTTAGGAGACTGGAAGCTGAGTGTCCTGAAGAACAGGCAGAGAGATAAGCAAATTAAGTTGAATGAACAATAAAGTTCAGGCTCAAAATGAAGACTCCTTTCCAGGTCACATAATCACCAGAAATGGTCTGAACCTAGATCCAGGAAAAATCAAAAAAGCAGAGAATGTGCTATGCCAAACAGATATGGCAGGAGTGCAACAATTTCTGGGGTCCTTCACCTATCTCAGCAAGTTCCAGTGAAACCAATGAAGGAAATGGTTAGAGCAGGCGATTTCTTGATGTTGAGCTAAGACCACATGTAGATGCTCCAGAAAAGAGCCATTAGTATTGATCTTGTAGGAGGTTTGCCAGAAGCATGTAGTACAAACAGAGTCTGTTAGACGTCGACAAACTTTACATGTAAAACTAAGTAGGAATTACTTGTTGCAATCTATGGTTTGGAGACATTTCATCAATCACATACAGGAGATTTGCACAGGGAACATAAGTTACTTATCATTATTACTGTTAAGGCCATCAGATGACATTGGTGAGAATGCTTGTGAGGATCTAGGGCATTTAATGTATACTCAGTATGATTCAGTTCTGTCTAGACATAGCCATACACATAGCTGACACACTTAGCCAAAGCTTGTCTTCAGGGCATAAGACATGTTGAGTGCACTGTGCCTGAGTCAACTAACATGTTGAGTAAACTCCAATCTCTAATACTGAACCAGGAGACTGAGGAAGCTTCTAAACAAGATGATAAAAGAAGATGACCTTTATTTGGAACAAGTACGCTAAAACATCGAAACATTGAGTGAAATGCATCATTTGCATCAAATCAAATCAGTGAGGATTGTGCTGGGTAACCTGCAAATGTTGCCACACTTCTGATGCAAACACAGCATGCCCATAACTCACTACCCGTAACCCATACATCTTTGGAATGTGGGAGGAAACTAGAGTACTTGCAGGAAATCGGCAGAGTCATGGGGGAGTTTATAAACTCCTTGCAGACAGCAGTAGGAGATGCACCCCAATCTTAGAGCTGACACACTGTAAAGCATTGCACTACCACACCGTCCTATGATGCGATCCTAATTCAGAGAGGAGACTCAGTCTTCTCAGAGCATTCTCATATGTGAGAGATATGTGAGGCAATAGGGTAAATATTCACAGGATATGAGGGGATAGCATGTTAGAATGTGTTCACGCCTGACTTCTCGAGTGGGCAGTTAGCCTTGTAAAGTGAGAGGAAGTGACAACTAGCCAAGAATGAATGGGGAGATCTGGGACTGTTTGCAGAAACGTGAGATGTGTAGAGCCCTAGTAAACAGCTAACCAAAGGAAACACATCGCCCTTACTATGTCCCAGACAAACCCTGGGCAAAGTTTGTATCAGATACGTTTCATCTAGATGGGAAGTTGTATCGGGTGACAGCTGATTACTTATCAAATTTCCCAGAGACAGACTTAGAAAACCCCCACTTCCTTGACAATCACTCACAAGGCCATTGTACAATTGTCACAAACAGTATCCCTGAAGTACTGATAACAGATAATAGGCTACATTTCACAGTGTGAAGTCGTTAAAGGACTGGAGTCTGACATCAAGACAACAACACCCCGCTTACCACAGAGTAATAAAAAGGGGAAAAAATGTAAAGGTGGCTCAGGAACTGATGACCCCACACAAGGGTCAGTCCTTTGCAGATGCACATGAACAGGAACTCTCAGCCTAAGGCTGCTAGATCCAGGAAAAGTATGAAGGCAATACAAGACAAGCAAAAGAAGACAGACACACTGCTCTAACAGTGATGAAAAGACTTGGCACTGTCAAGAAGTGGTGACATTGGCAGGATGAAGTCCACATCAGACTAACACTATGTGTGGTGGAAGTCAGTATTGGCTTGCCACACTTCATTCTCCATTTCGTGAGGCCATAGCAGAAGGTATGGGAGTGACAGAAATGTTCCATATTGAAGGCACAGGTATCCTCTTAGAAAGACCACTGAGCAGGTTTGTTTGACTGATACCAGATGTGAAGATACCAGATGCATCACTACCCCTGCAGAATGAGAACAGAACAGCCCAACACTGCCCCTAAGTAACTGCAAATCCCAAGGACCAGATCAACAAGTCCAATCTGTCCTACAAGTATCGTGAGTACTTTTTGCCCAAGTAAATCACGTAGACACTGGTCATTTGGATTTTTTCATTTTTGTCTTTCACTATTAAAGAAGCGATTGAACATATGCATCATATATTTAATTCTGTTTCTTTAATGCAGTTAACCCTTGGCTCATGTGTGCCACAGAAATATTTGGTGAGGAAAATTCCAAAAACAGGCTATTAGAAAGACAGTAATTGTGAGGATGCTGGCTTCTTGTGTAAGCTGTTTTATACCTTGCTCATAGCTGAAATTAGTGACTATTTCCAGTAGCTTAGAGGGTGGATAAGGCAGACAATGAGACATGGAGCTTGTAATAATTTTGTATGTGGTATGGTAAATTTGGCAGGAATTCAACTTCAAAGCTGTAAGATAGGTGATAAAAGTGACCACAAGAACATTTTGTACAATAGTAGTGCTGAATTGGATAACAAAACTGCAAGACCATACAACATAGGAACAGAATCAGGTCAATTGGCCTATCGAATCCACTCTGCCATTTGATCATGGCTGATTTATTTTATCTCTTAACCCTAGTCTTCTCCCTGTAACCTTTGATCCCCTTACTAGTCAAGAACCTATCAACCTCTGCTTTAAGTATACTCAATGACTTGGCCTCCGTAGCCATCTGTAACAGTGAATTCCACAGTTTCACCACCCTCTGGTGAAAGAAATACCTCATCACCTCTGTTCTACAGGCATTTCCTTCTATTCTGAAGCTGTGCTCTCTGGTCCATTAATGGAAACACCCTTTCCACATACACTCAATTAAGGCATTTCAATATTTGGTAGTTTTCACTGAGATTCCCCCCTCATTCTTCTAAACTCCAGCAAGTACAGGCCCAGAGCCACTAAACACTCCTCAAATGTTAACTTTTCATTCCTGGGATAATTCTTGTAAACCTCCTCTGGCCCCTCTGAAACACTATCCCATCCTTTGTTAGTTATGGGGCCCAAAAACTGCTCACAATATTCCAATGTCTGACCAATGCTTTATAAAATATCAGCAATACACTCTTGCATTTCTATTCTAGTCCTCTTGAAATGAATGCTAACATGCATTTGCCTCTCTTACTACCAATTCAACCTGGAAATTAACCTTTAGGAAAACTTGTACTAGGGCTCCCAAGTCCTTTTGCACCTCTGATTTCTGAATTTACTCCCCATTTAGAAAATAGTCTACACCTTTACTCCTTCTACCTAAATGCATGGTCAGAGACTTCCCTACACTGTATTCCATCTGCTACATCTTTGTCCATTCCCCTAATGATAAGGAAAACAATACCTTAGAATTTCTGTTGTTTGCTGAATCACCAAGTCTCAGCAAACAGAAGCAGACTCACCTCCTACATTGTTTTTGTAAGTGTTATATAGTTCTTTTACACGCCTGTAACGGAAGGCTAGTTTTCTCATCCAATCGACACCTCCTCTCACACCAGTTGCTAAGCAGAGGTTTGCACTGGTGGCGGCTGCATGGAAACCATCAGTTGCAAAACTGTAGGTACTGCAAATAGAGCAAATAATATGCATTCATCATTCAAGTCTTAAATGGCAATATGAACTTGTGACCGTATAAAATCCTACCTTAAGTCTTGTCCATTGTCATCAGAGGACACATCATCTATATGAACTTGATCACATTCCTGTTGAAAGATGATCAAATGAATAAAACAAAAAAAATCCTCACTCTGTTGAACTAGTTTTGCATGTGATTACTGGTTTAAATCAATGACACTTGATAATGCTATTTCAATCATATTTCACATTACAAAATGCAAGAAGTTTGTTGGAAGATATAATTATGACACAATAAGTCAATACACCTTGTTCAAGTTTCCTACCTTCAATATTTTTTCCTTTTATCATAAAAGTTATTTTAATGATGTTGATTGTTGATTTAAATTGCATTGATTGAGACATAAATAAAACTAGATGCTTTGGTTAGTTAAATTGAAATATTTTCCATTAATACTTATCTATTTAATGCTACATAGGTGAAGAAAGCTAAGAAATACAAAAGTCCACTGGAGAAGGAACCTTCATCGTGTTAGCTTGTTATGAGATTGTAGGTGCTCCATGGTTGGAATGAAACTTGATAAAAGGCATCTCTGGACCACTGTATCACTCAGAAGTCTAACAGGACTTTCCCCAGGAATGAATCATTCTTGCGTTAGACTTCACTTGAGCAACAGATGCACATGATGTGGTATCAACACTTGTGCAATGCTACTGCTGATGAACTGGGGATGAAATTAGTTCATATTATCCTGGGACAAAACAACCTTGTTATATAGGAATGATCATATTTGAACAGTGCAGCACAAAGTGGGAGCTCACTAAATGATTTTGGTGAGATCTCACCTAATGATTTCAACACTCTTATATTTGACCTCATCACTCTGAGGTTTGAGTCCTGACCTGCAGATTGCCTAGCCATCCAACGCACAAAGGCCCAATTCTCCCAAACTCCCTCATCACTCCAAATCTCTGATCTCCCATTGAGGTGACTGAGGAGCCTCTGATGCTTCAGGGCCTCTTTCTACAGACATTCCAATATCCCTGACAGAGACCAACAATCAACACCCTCAGCCCCACAATTATTTAATGGCTGGCCTCAATACCTTGTTCATTCCTGGATATGGCCCCCTGTAGGTCATCCAGGCCATTGGTCCCCCACCCTCAAGCCCTGACAGCCTCTAAGCACTGACCCAGTCCACATCTGGATCTTCTAGAGCAGGCCTACATCCCCCACCATTTTCCTTCATATATTCTGCATCAGTCAAAGAAAAAGTCTAATCCTGGTTCAGTAGCCACCTAAGGCTTTGCAGCAAATCTCTAACATTACCCCAAAATCCCCAGGGGATTCTAAAAATAATGAAAAAAAAATCCTCAAATTTACTGAATTTACAGCTCATCATGTATGTTCTGGACACAAATAGATTTTATTTCCTCACTCTATAGGATCTATAGTTCTGCAAGTTATGCATTTTTTGAGCTTGTGGGAGCAAGGCAGTATTCAACCAGAAGATGGCAGAGTTGTTACACCTTTCACAACCATTGGCTCGTGCAAATTTTAAACATTTGGCAAAAATGATAGTTATTGTTTCATTCATAATCTTATTGTGGAAAGTAAACCATAATTTATAATTGCTTAACGTGTATCATGTTACTATCTTTTAATTTTAACCAGTCAGTAATAGTTAATTGACCACCATACAGCCTACAGAAATATGATTACATAGTGCAAAATTGCACAATCGATTGCTAAATGGCAGGGATCCCATGTTATTGATTGACACTGATTAAAACATTAATATGTCCTTCTGTGATCGGCTTGTGTTCCCAAAACTGTGCATTTTGTATTAAGTATTTCTTTTGATGGAAATATACAATCAGCATGATTCATTTTAAATGCCTAGAGATAATTAATCTCCACATCGATCATGCCAGAGTTTTGCCAATGCATATTTTTTTGTTCATTAACCCACTGTACAGGATGGTTATATGCTTATGAAAGTTATCTTGCAATGACGAAGATGCATTTTCATTGTCTTTTTACATTACCCTTGTCTGTTAATGGAACTTAATACACTGGAATGCCATGAATATTTCTAGTAGAGACTGAACAGAGAACTTGAAGTTCAGAACATTATGCTAATGATGGTTAGTTTTCAGAAGCCTATAATAAATGAGTGTCAGGGATTACGTTCACATCCGTGACTAATAAAGTATCAGCAGTGTGGAACAGTGCACTGCTGTTTGCAAAATAAAATGAGACCATCAACAAATCATTTTAATTTCTCAATCAACCCAAATGCCTGGTACTGTCTGACCGCAAACCTTAAGAGCTATATATCGTTCATACGGACCCAATAATTTACTGCATATGAAACTGACCTCAGCACAGCTGAATCAATGAATGCTCTCCACAAATAAGTGAGTAGAGATCACAGTAACATTCTTGTACCAAAAGCCAAATATGATGAGGTTAAGCAAATATGGTCCCAAGTGTCAAGTAACTTGATGTTTAATATACAAGACTAATGTCTTACTTAATATTTTTTGATGAAATTTATATATAAACATAGAGGAATGAATAAATTGTTCCAACTGCAGTACCCCAGAAATAGAGTTATTGTGAACCTTATGATCAAATATTGTTCGTGACACAACAAATATTAACTCTTCACTGCAACACTCACCACTATTGCTTACAGTATTTCTAACTCTCTCATTAATATGGAAACCAGAGAAAACATTATTGTGTGCTTTCTGTACCATTCTCAGTTGATAGTGTTACGGAGCAGGGATCCGCTGCAGTGAGTTGAAACACCGTGCAGCACATGTGTAAGAGATGACAGAGGTGCAGGAGGAGATTGATGGAGAGAGTTGGATTTCAGGTCATGGTGGGTACATGGAGACCCTGCTAATCCGAAGCACAGGGGAGCTCTGTAAGTGTGCCCTGGTTATTCTTAGTAGCAACTTATAAGTCATGTTGTTTTTTCATGAGGCCATTTTAATAAAGTTTTCTGTACTGCAGTTCATTTTGGCAGTTTGTATTAACAGTGAATGTCTGGCAATATCCAAATCTTTTGCTGTCTGGATTATGCGAGTGTGCACTGTTGCACTGCTGGAGACTTCTTTTTAACAGGCTGTGAGAAAGTCAGAGCTTGTGTCTAAAGCAGGCTCGGCAGTACTTTATTTAGATACTGACACGGTAGGTCAACACAGAAGATTAGTAGTATAGAAAGCTAAAGTGAGTACAGGCAACCCTTGCGTTATGACCGTTCAGGTTACCGTCTTTCGCCCTTACAAAATTTACAAATCACTGTCCAAAAAATTGGGATATGAACTAAAATTTACTCTGTGGAATGTAGGTAAACAAAAGGTAAATAAATGAATAAAATTTATTTTTGTCAATTCACTTTTCTTTTGAGACATGCCTATGGTATGTGTCATGTTCTGAAAAACTGCAATAAAGACTACTGTCTGGGACTACAGGCCTCTATAAAGCAGGATTTGCCTGTAAAGTTAGTTGTGTCTCAGAGTGCCTGAAAGGGAATTGGTTGCAATAATTAAGTAAGTAGCTAAAACATAAATAAATGTTTCATTCTTGTGAATTACACCAATCATGTGATCTCTTAACCTACAGGGATATCTGTTCTGTAATGCTACAGTTCTAACTTACACATCTTTGTTTCCAAATCCTTCTAGGGTCTTCCTCTGATTCTTCTGCCAACTCCTTCCAGCCCTGTCACTGACCTACAGAGCTGTATTCCTTCAACTTTGGCCTTCTGAACTCCCCAGTGTTAAGCACTCAGTCATTGCTATTCATGCATTCAGCTATCAAAGACCCTTTCCCTCTTTCTCTCACATTTGACCTTAAAACTACTTTTAACAAGCTTCTTATTGGTTTGCTTAATATTTATTTGTGATTCTCAAGTTTTGTTCAATAATGCTTCTGCAAAGTTCTTTGGATGCCTTATTAAGTCAAAGGAGGTTAACTACTCTAAGATGCTTCAATTTGATGTTGCTCTAACAAAGACCTGCCAAGTCCCTGAATGATAGCATTTTGAACCCTGATTCTAAGACTCCTGTTGAATGGATCTCATGGTAGAAAGTAGGGGTATATTTTTTACTGATAGTCCTATAGCAATTACTCATACACTCTGCTTGACAAATTATTTTCACTGATTTTCTGGTCAGCTTCAAAGGGGTACGCTCACCATTGACCACGGAGGAAACAATCGTTACGCTCTATGGGATCTGTGCTATGCATTTCCCCTGCTCTACTGGGGTTATTTCCTATTCTGAAGCATTCTGTTTGGGAAAAGCAATATCCAACAACAGTAATGCCCTAAACCCCCAAACAGATTCAGAATTCTGGCAAATGGAAAACAGTAGAATTGGAACTAAACATCTCTATTTAAATAAATTTTAACAGATTTTACAGAAAATGAAATAAACATCCGGTCACAGTTTTGAGAAATCTTGTAAACTAATGCCAGTTACTTCATCATTTTAGAGATTATGGATTTGCTCTATTTGCCATATCAAAGTCAGCTGTCAATGTAGTGAGGACTTTAAGTTTCTCTGAATGTTTCAGACTTTTAAGTGCTTAGAATTTCAGACTCTGGATTTCATTCAGAGTCATGCATTGAAGCAAACTGTCAGCAAGTTTGAAGACTTTCATGCTTGACAGTACATGTATGCATGCCCAAAACTTATGTTTATTTAAGGGACAATGGAAGTAGTTCTACTCTTCCAGGAGTAAAAATCCAGGCTGATTTTTACCTCAAGAATACTACAATAAGAATATTGAATACATTTACTACCTGGAATTACACTGCAAAAAAAAACCCAGCTGGAACTGAATTAATGTGAACAAAAGTTTCACTGTCTATTTGCATAAAATGATGATTTTCATAGTATTACTGACAGTTTAAGAAGAGGGAGAGCTCAAGATATCTTCCAAGGCTGATGATTAAAATCTTAATGAAGTAAAGTTTTCATAAGAAAATGAAAAATATGGGAGGGGAATCTAAAATCCACTTCTGTTGAAACAGATTAGCTTTGGTTCTTTATGCCTTTGAGATCTATGTAGGCTTGGTATGAAAGGCATGGAAAGGACTAGTCTGAAAGAGGGTGAACTGTAAAGATTTCCCAGGGAAGGTGTTGAACAAGGCAACCTCCTTTGGGCAGATGGCAAGTTTAAAAGCATCTGTCCACTCTGCTGCTTGGTGTGTATTTTACAACAAGAGATGTTTGAAATGGCCAGCTGCTGGGTGCAATTTCCAAATGTGTTGGCACACAACTCCCTCCCCGACACAATGTGTCCACCCCCAATCCAATAGCCAGAAATGCTCCACCTTTCCTGAATTCCAAGTACATTCCTGTGGACAAAAAATAATTATAAGGAACAGCATGTAAAATATTGATCCTTTTATAATTTTTAGCTTTATTTCTCCATTTTCATGCACGTTTTTCTAATGTGTATGAACGGATGATAAAGAATGCAGAAAAACTATACTGAAGTTCATCCTGAAGGCAATTGATTACAAGCAAATGCACATCTAATATAGATTTAAAGACTGCTTTCAAAGGTTGTGAAAAGGGAGGTAATCTGTTGAGCAGCAAACTCTGTGTGGCTTCACAGGACTTGAGAAATTAATGCTCTCCACACTTGAGCTGAAAAAGGTAAGGTTGACCGAATACACCTCACTAATGAAAAACCATATGGCATGACAAACAGGCTGGAGAAATGATTGAAAATAAAGTACAATCAAAAGGAATTTTAAAATATCTATAAACAGAACATGATGTATGTCAATGATTTGGCTATGGGATTAATGGATTTGTGGCGGAATTTGCCGATGATACAAAGATAGGTGGAGGAGCGGGTAGTGTTGAGGAAACAGAGAGCCTGCAGAGTGACTTAGATATTTAGGGGAATGGGCAAAGAAGTGGCAAATAAAATACAATGTTGGAAAGTGTATGGTCATGCACTTTGGTGGAAAAAATAAATGGGCAGACTATTATTTAGACGGGGAGAGAATTCAAAATGCAGAGATGCAAAGGGATGTGGGAGTCCTTGTGTAGGATATCCTAAAGGTTAACCTCCAGGTTGAGTCGGTGGTGAAGAAGGCGAATGCAATATTGACATTGATCTCTAGAGGTATAGAATATAAGAGCAGGGATGTGATGTTGAGGCTCTATAAGGCACTCGTGAGACCACACTTGGAGTATTGTGTGCAGTTTTGGGCTCTTTATTTTAGAAAGGATATACTGACATTGGAGAGGGCTCAGAGAAGATTCACGAGAATGATTCCAGGAATGAAAGGGTTACTGTATGAGGAACATCTGGCAGCTCTTGGGCTGTATTCCCTGGAGTTCAGGAGAAAAAGGTGGGGATCTCATAGAAACATTCTGAATGTTAAAAGGCCTGAACAGATTAGGTATGGCAAAGTTATTTCCCATGGTAGGGGAGTCTAGGACAAGAAGACACAACTTCAGGATTGAAGAACGACCATTTAAAACAGAGATGCAAAGAAATTACTTTAGTCAGAGGGTGGTAAATCTGTGGAATTTGTTGCCATGCCATGAGCTGCTGTGGAGGCCAAGTCATTAAGTATATTTAAGACAGAAATAGGTTCTTGATTAGCTAGGGCCTCAAAGGGTATGGGGAGAAGGCAAGGAGTGGGGCTGACTGGAAGAATTGGATCAGCCTATGATTAAATGGCGGAGCAGACTCGATTGACCAAATGGTCTACTTCTGCTCCTATATCTTATGGTCTTATGATTTATAACATATAATTCTTGGTCATAACTACTGAAACAAGTCATAGAAGGGAGTTGGAAAAACCTTTGACTAGAGAAAAATTAAAGAGCATTGTAAATCAAACATGATTAGTATAGAAAACACATGATACAAACTTCATGGTTTCATTGGCATTTTTCCCTTGATGTACATCATTATTTATGATGTAGCTTCTAAAGTTTAATTTATTGGTTCAGCATAAAATATGCAAATACTCAAATTATTTTGTTTTGTGCTAAATGGATGAACTTTAAAAAATCATAAACAGTACAAAAGATTTCAATAAAAAGATTCCAAATAAGGAAAAAATAGTTCACACTATGAATTGTCTATACTAAGATATATTTCCACATTGTCAGTACAATTGATATTTGCATAACACTATAATTAAGCAGAATATGTTGCTAATTTTATTGGGGGTTTAAGATTATTCAATTCATACAGTCCACTGAATAAGACATTGTACTAAAGGTTCTCATCAAGATGGTAATCAAACTCACTTCTCTAATGTTTACTCAAAAGTTTTGTGATTAACATTATTGCAGCAACACTAGTGCAACAAAACATTAGAATAGGCATCTCATAAAAGAAATCTATTTTCAAATTCTGCCTCATTAAGAGTCTGATTTGTCCAGCTGTTGTACTACTTCCACTGAATCAGAACGATGAGGATTTAATTAACACAAACTCTATCAAATATTCTGGTTGAGCACTGAGGGGGCCTATGGATTGCCAGAAGTGCTACCATTTGGATATCAAACTACAGCTTGTTTGCCAGATATCTCAATGTAGAAGAGCTCTTGGGATTGTTAGAAAAGAACATCTTTCCACAGCAATGCAACCAACATTTACACCTCAATCATAATTTTCACTTGCTGGAGACAATTTAGCTGCTGCATTCCCCTTTTAAACAACAGTGACTGCACTTTAAAAGCATCTTTTCAGGGGTGCAAGCATTTTAGGATCTAAAAGGAAATGAAAAATTGCTATATAAATGCAGTTACTTCTTTTTCCTCAGATGCCTAAAAAGTTTACAGGGGAAACCAAAAGTTTACAGGACTATCTTGGCAATGTTATTTAAATGTTGGTATTTTATAAAGTCATAAGAACATAAGAAATAGGAGCAGGAGTAGGCCATTTGGCCCATTGAGCCTACCCCACCATTCAATAAGATCATGGCTGATCTGTCCATAAACTCAGCTCCATCTACCTGCCTTTTCCCCATAACCCTTAATTCCCCTACCACGTAAAAATCTATCTAACTGTATCTTAAATATATTTATTGAAGAAGCCTCAACTGCTTCCCTGGGCAGAGAATTCCACAGATTCACCACTCTCTAAGAAAAACAGTTTATCCTCATTTCCATCCTAAATCTTCTCCCCTGAATCTTGAGGCAATGTCCCCTAGTTCTAATCTCACCTACCAATGGAAACAACTTTCCTACTTCTATCTTATCTATCCCTTTCAAAATTTTGTATGTTTCTATAAGATCCCCTCTCATTCTTCTGAATTCCAGAGAGTACAGACCCAAGTGACTCAATCTCTCCTCATAAATTAATCCCTTCATCTCTGGAATCAACCTGGTGAATCTCCTCTGCACTGCCTCCAGAGCCAGTATATCCTTCCTCAAGTATGGAGACCAGAACTGCACACAGTACTCCAGGTGCGGCCTCACCAGTACCCTGTATAGTTGCAGCATGACCTCCCTGCTCTTGAATTCAATCCCTCTAGCAAAGAAGGCCAATATTCCATTTGCCTTCTTAATAACCTGTTGTACCTTCAAGCCAACTTTTTGCAACTCATGCACAAGCACTCCCAAGTCCGTCTGCACAACAGCATGCTGCAATCTTTCACCATTTAAATAATAATCTGCTCCTCTATTATTCCTTCCAAAGCAGATGATCTCACATTTACCAACGTTGTATTCCATCTGCCAGGCCTTGGCCCACTCACTTAACCTATCTATATCCCTCTGCAGACTCTCCACATTCTCTGTACTATTTTAATTTTCCACTCAGTTTAGTGTCATCAGCAAATTTTGCTACGCTACACTCAGTCCCCTCTTCCAAATCTTCAATGTAAATGGTAAACAGCTGTGGGCCCAGTACCGACCCCTGCGGCACCCCACTCACCACCGACTGCCAACTGGAGAAATACCCATTTATACCAACTCTCTACCTTCTATTGAGTAACCAATCCACTATCCATGCCAATACACTTCCTGACTCCATGCATCCGTATCTTATTTATAAGTCTCTTGTGCGGCACCTTATCAAACGCCTTCTGGAAATCCAAGTATACGACATTCACCTGTTCCCTTCTCTCCACTGCACTCATTATGTCCTCAAAGAACTCCAGTAAGTTTGTCAAATAGGACCTGCCCTTTCTGAATCCATGCTGTGTCTGTCTAATGGAATCACTCCTTTCTCAATGTTTCGCTATTTCTTCCTTAATGAAAGCTTCAAGCATTTTTCTGACTACAGATGTTAAGCTAACTGGCCTATAGTTGCCCGTTTTTCATTCTTTTTAAAAAAGTGGTGTGACATTTGCTGTCTTCCAATCCGCCAGGACCTGCCCAGAGTCTAGCGAGTTTTGGTAAATGATTACCAACGCGTCTTCTATAACCTCCGCCAATTCCCTCAGCACCCTGGGATGCATCCCATCAGGACCAGGGGACTTATCTACCTTTAGGCCCTCTAGTTTTCTCATCACTATCTCTTTAGTGACAGTGATTTTATCGAGGTCCTCACCTCCCATTTCATACATAACATCATTCTTTGGTATATTAGATGTGTCCTCCACCATGAAGACAGACACAAAATAGTCGTTCATTTCCTTATCACTCAATATCAATTTCTCCTTGTCTTCCAAGGGACATACGTTGACTTTAGCCACCCTCTTCTGCTTTATACATTTATAAAAACTTTTGCTATCTGTTTTTATATTTTGTGCTAATTTACTTTCATACTCTATCTTCCCTTTCCTTATTTCTTGTTTAGTTGTTCTCTGTTGCTTTTTAAAAAAGGTACAGCACAGAATCAGATCCTTTGGCCATCTGGTCAGTACTAAACCATTCAAACAGCCTACCCCCACTGAGCTGCACCAGGACCATTCCCCTCCATGTATCTATCCAAACTTCACTTAAACCTTGAAATTAAGCTCACCTACAATCCCTCATAATCAATTTCCATTCCTATCTGCACCCTCAAACACTTAGCACAGCTCCAATTTTGCACAAAGCTCACAGCTTGCATAATGCCATCAGTTAATCAACCATGACAGAAAAAATTATTCCAGCACATGCATGGGATTCAGTGACACATTTCCCTCTCTTTTGGAGGGCAAAGCAATGCACAACCGGAGGCAATGGTAGCAGCAAGCTGCTCAGGGAAATGTTTAACTCGTATGGAAGAGGAAGTGCTCACCATCATTGGACCAGACAAAATCAATAGCCAGCCTTGGCTAGGTGGTGATGGGAGGAGCAAGAACGCAGTGGCTATGAAGGGAGAGTATCATTATATTTAATACTTGCAACCCAAACACCGAAACTGAGTGCCATTTAGAATTTAATTTACAGTTACAAGATGAGAAATGGAGCATGAGTTGCTTCTAGCCAGAGAAATAGTAAAGGAAACTGTAACTGCCGGTGTGGTCGAGAGAGGTTCTGCTGCAAAAGACTCAAATGAAGACTGTAACAGTATTGTTAACACAAAGCTGATGGCTGTACCGAATGAAATAGTTTGGTGCATTGGTTGGACTGTCAGAAAATCTACGCACAGATTCAAACGTTGCAGAAAGTCACACATCTGGGAGCCCAATCTTTCCAGCAATTGGAAACATCCAACCATTATAAGCATCAAGCATTTCAAGGTCAAATCAGCGACTTTGTTGCCGAGATGGAGAATGATCACACTGCCTGTGAGTAGCGCAAAGATATTTTGTAACATGATTCACAGATAGTGGCAAGGAGTACTTATGAGAGCATAAAGCCAGGCTGCTCCATCGCATACTGCAGGCATAGCCCAGGGTAGTCCAAGCTGCAGATTCAGTGCTCGAATATGGCAATGATTTCTTCAGTCACTCTTATGGGCTACACAACAGTGTCAAGAACCACATTGTTAGCGTACAGCCCTTTCCAAAATCATTGTAGTGTTTGTTCAGATGGAGATAACACAGCAGCTGCTGCAGTATGAAGGTAGCAAGGATACTGAGCACTGAAATGCACAATGTGCTGTGCATTAACAATGACAGGGAAAGGAATGCCTTCTGCTTGTGGCCCATCTCCAAGCAGATATCTGATGCCCACAAAGCTGAGTGCATGCGGTTAATGAGCACATGAAAGACTATAATTCTTGTGAAGCCACAGCCTCACTCCATCTGCTGCTCTCTGTAAGTAGCTGACAATTGCTTTACATTGCTATGGAGAAGGAATGTGGAGAAAGTGTTCATCCTGCTATTGAACGTGTGAGGTTAATGCACTAGCTGCAGAGTAGAGGTTCAATCTGGCACTGAAGGCATCAGATCAACACTGCCCTGATGTCATGGTCTGCATTAATGCACTGACAGCCTTACCGATAATCTGGTGGTAGTGTTCACTACTTATTTAGCTGAGTCAGTCATCCCATTGGAACAATTTGGGATCCATAGTTCCTAAACAATAGGGACTCCAGAGCCAGTGGACAATGGGAATGAGAAAAGGGCAGATTGTTATTCCAAAATGCTTTTTGAACCAAAAGCTTACTTTAAGTGCAATGAATTAACATGACATTCCTGTGCACTGCAAGGGTTTAATTTTTACTGGTCTCAGAACTAGTCCTTCCTATGTTTATTCAGTGACAATGGCATAACTATGTAACCTCACATAATACTCAGGCTTGAGGATTCATCTCTGGCATCTGATTTAATCTACTACAGCTGATGCCTAAATTTTCCATTCAATATCACTCAATTCAATTAGCATCTCCGTGGTAGGATTACATTTAATTTGCTGAAAGGATTTCAGTACTATGGCTTGTCATTTGCTCAGTTTCTCAGCTCTCTTTCTTTGCAACAATGGCTTTGACTAATACCCAAAACTCTGTTAAAGTCCTTGATTGTTTACTGTCTGCAGTGCCACTGAGAAATATAACTGATTTATTTTACTGTTGTTCTATTCACTTCATTACAATCACCAATTCTTCGACAGACGTTCATTCCATTGTTGCATAATAAATGCAGAATGCATTATTTACTTGTGTACAGGGGAATACTCTGCTAAGTTAAGTGAAGCTACTGACTAACATGAATACTTAATAGTTATGTTCCCCCTCTGAGCCTCACTCAAACAGGATTGATGTGTAACTGATACTGGATTTCTCAAGTACAAAACATTCAATGCAGAACATACTGTCATTTTTAGCCTAAAATTATTACTCATTTTCTCCTCTGATTAAAACATTTCTCTCCTGCACTCCTTAAAATTGTTCTGCAGCCTGGCTGCTGACAGTCTTCTTTACTTGATCTCGGAGTTGTTATAGGGCAACAACAAGGCGTAGGATGTTTTTTTCAACCAAGCTTCTGCTCTTTCTCTATGAAGCATTAATAAAATGTTCTGGCCGAGAACCGGCACAACAAATCCAATAAGAAGGCAAACTTGAGTGTCAGGCAAAGCTGGAACTTGAACTAATGGCCTCCTGGCTGCAAGTCAAAGGCTTAACTAACTTAGCTATTGGGCAAAGTCTTGCAATTCATTCAGTCTTCCCCTTTTTAAAATCACACATTCACTAACAACTTAACCTAAATCTGATATTTGAATTAAATGGTCAAAATAGATTAATTGTCTACCTCAAATAAAATGAAAAATTTGCTCTTAAATTATTAAAGTTACCATCTGCAAAACAATATCAATTTTAATAATGTTTGTATCAATTTGTACAATATTATTTAAGACAATCAGTAAAAATACATAGGATTCATATTTGTCCTTCAATCGTCAAAAAACCTTTTATTAATTTTGTGAAATATGAAGTTTGGCACAGTTGCTGTAAAAGTGAAGACATATTTTGGAAACTTCTGGACACAAAAATGAATTCTGTAGTTGATAAAATGCTTGTACCTCTAAATCATTGAAAAACAAATGTGTGTCAGCCAGATTGAAAATCATTTCTTCCATCCGAAGTCCAAGTGTAACAGCCATTGGTGGATCCTGAAAAATAAAAGTTGCCATCAGAAACCACCTTGCTTTACAGTTTAGAGAGCTCAATATGTTATGTCTCTAGTTCATATAATTCATGGAGGTGGAGCTATAACTGAACCAGCACTTCAGAGTTTAACATGTACATTTATTGTTAATGCTTTTTTTATAACCAAATACAACTTCTTCATTAAGGAAAAATGTAAAAACTAAAGGAAAGGAATTCCTTTTATCAAATGGTAAGTTTATTTTAACTTGATTATGTCATGAACTCATAGGAACTAGATTCAGTAATGAATTCATAGTAACTATGAACTGTTTAGTTCTTGAAATATCAGATTCATTAGAAATACACATGGCAGATTACTTAATGAGAATGTGTTTACAACAGTACCAAAACTTTCCTGTGAAGCTTCCACTGAAATATTTAATGATTTGTGAAGATCTAGTGTGCTATGTATATACCTCAATACATTTTGCACTTCAGAAATCAAATTGAGATATGTGGGAAACAAGAAGACAGGATTTATTTTGTCTGTCTATTGTGTTTCCTGCTATCAGCTCATTGTAACTTCTCTGTGATTTCAAGGGCCTAGAACTCTGACTGATTCAAAGTGGATGTGAAATTAGAAATAGACTAGCCACTACAGGAAACGTATTTTTTTTTCTCTCTGCAGCCTTGTTACCACTCATCCAACACATTTAAATTTATTCTCAGTAGTACTTGCTTTATATTTTCTTTTTTATGTTTTTTTTTACAGAACTGATATTCATCATTTTAAAAGTTAAACCATTTTCACATGTGGATATTGCTAAACAGATGATTGCCTAATATTGGTGATCAAGTGGCCTGAGGGGATGGTGAAGATAATGTTCTCACCACCATTATTTTGCTCTTGCCATCACCCAGCCAGTGTTTCCTAAGGATGTGATTCCAAGGCTGCTTAAAGACATTCTGTGAAGCCACCTACAGTCAACAGGCTGCAGCCTTTCAGTGTCAACACAGTGTTTGGACCTCTCAGCAAAAACACATGGCATAACATCACAGGGCTAATTGGCTGATGTCTTTAGGAAATATGGCATATTTCTATGTGTAAATTTGGGTTAGAATGATTGTTTTTATTTTTTGCTTTGTGGCCAAGTGGACAGTGTGACTTTCAGTAAGGGGTGGAAGGTTGGTAAATGGGATTTCTTTGTATATATTGCATTTGGGCGAGTCTAACCACAGCAAACATGAGCCCTTGTCTAAAAACAAGTGAGAATCTGCAGATGCTGGAAATCTGAGCAACACACACAAAATGCAGGCCAGGCAGCGTCTATGGAAAAGAGTACAGTCGAAGTTTTGGGCTGAGACCCTTTGGCAGGACTTGTCTAGGTTCTTGTTCCCTTCTCCTACCTAACAGTTGTCCACTGTACAATCTAAACCGTTCTGGAGATAATGTTGCACTGTTTACAGCAGGTCTTGACATCCACTTCATTGAATACCACAGAGTTCCTCCAGTGAGTCAACACAGTGAAACAGTCACAATTTGTAAATGGTTCATCACATTTTGCTTGTTAGCACGGTGTTAGTTGTATGAATGCTGTCCAATTTTGCAAGGGTTGTGCACTGGAGTGATCAACCATGTCACGACAGCTCTTGTTCACCATATCCCACCCCCAGCTTTCTACTGGGGGCTCAAATATATGACCACAGCAGGCTGCAATGGAACTGGCTAGTGTGATGCCTGTTGTTAGCAAACTGTCAGCCAAGCAGTGTTCAGAAAACAACATGTGTGCAGTCAATGGCTTCCCACCCATGAGGAAGAAAGTGATCCTTCCAACTCTAGTCTGCTTTCTGTATCCAGAAAGAGAAAAAGAAATGTAAGAACTTTTCCTAGGCAGAGAGTGTCACTGACTTGCAACAGTGAACGGCTACCCTCAGGTCTTTTCAAGTATTTCCAGCCTGAAAATGCCCTGGTGCATTAGGGCACAAAGCACAGTCACATTAACAGCTATTGGTAAAACAGCCTTTATCTTATTCTAGTGTTTTTGGTATGGCTGGGGCAACTTACAGATTTCAGGAAGGATGTTCTTAAATGAAGTTCCTCTCTGAGGTCTAGGTGAACACCTAAAGTGTACAGGCCTCATCTGATATCCCTTCTACCCTCTCTACCTAGTTGCTTGTCTGGTTCTGTGTACTCATTCTGCATTTTCTCAGTCATGTGTACTTCAGAAGATGGCTGAAGTATTAGGATATTACTGCAGTTTGTTTCAGAAAGTGGATTATACAACAGCACATTTTGTTGCGCTAATTTCTATGGAAAATAAATAGGGACATATCCTGTGGATTATAAAGTCTATGAGCATGTTATTGCAAATATTTTTGACTAAAATTTCTGTTTCATTAATTTTGTGTGCCTCATTTATTTGTGAGTATCAATATAAACTTTTGATGTTGATGCACATAATACAAATTGAAAAAAACAAACTGGGCAAGTTGGAGTTTCTACATGCAGCAAAAAGTTAATCAAGTAACTGTAGTCTTCTTTGACACCTGTCTTGTTCTGTCAAGAAACATTATTTAAGGGTTCAGCATTTTTAAAAATTCTGCAGACCAACTGGCATCAGCTGCAGAAACCATCATCAACTGCAGGTCAGAATAGGTCAAATACCAGTCCTCCTGATTTGTTGTTATGGTAACTAAACTAAAATAAAAATAGATTTACTACCATAAGATTTTTTGTAACTTTACAATGAACATAATAATTTGACATTCTTGTGTATAAATATAGTGAAATATTTATTTCAGTCATTTAATTTTACCTGAGCAAAAAAATTGTTGGAAAAACTGATTTTACTGTACATTGGATGAATACCTTGAAAAATGCCATGAGGACATAACTATGGTTTTTTTTGCCATACTTTTAGTTCAGAACTTTTTACAAAATATCTATTTTAATAATTTTGAACTGAAATGAAAAGTGATCTTTAACAATATATTTTAAATTTGATTGCTGTGACTACATTTCCTACAAAAATAAGACTATGCATTCCGCATGGTTGTAAAAAGAAATACTTATGTTAATTATAGTTCTTCTTCACCCTTCTACCAGCAATTACTCACATTGCCTCAGTTCTATTTACATTTTGGCAAGTTGGCCATTATTTTGACATTGTTTTTCGCAGACTGTCTCATTCTCATTTAATGGCTCAGTAATTCTTCCTGTGTGCATCTAGTAAAGTATTCCAAAGTACTCTTGAAACTGTCACTTCACTGATAAAATACACCACATACCCTACAGTCAATAGCCTTCATCCTCCCACCTATCCTGTTACGGCAATATTAGCTGCAGTTCTCATTCTAACGTAAATCCTGAGGAGTGAACTGTGGATGGTAATAATTAAAAATTTATTGATGTCTAGACAACTGGAAGATTCATTGATACCTTTTGTTCCATGGCCGAGAAAGCAGAGACCAAATTACTCCTGTTATACATACCTAATACGCTGGTTTCCTTATCATTGTGACTTGACATTTAGATTCTTGCAACATATATTTAAAGCAAGCACTTTAAACAGTAATAACTCAATTACATAGACCAGCATGACAAAATAATAGCTACATTCATGACCTTAGTTATTATCTATAATTTCCCTTAACAGTTACTAGATTTTGGTGTCCAGCAGCAGCAGCAGACAAAAACAGTGTATTCTGATGTGTGAAAAACAAACATCCAACCTGACTTCGACCAGGAGTCCAAACATGAAATTCTAAGCAGTTTGATTCACTGGTACCTTTTCTAGGTTAGGTAATTAGCAAACTTAATATGCTTCTTTTTCCTAATTTACAAAATACAGATTTTCCTTAAAATTTAGCAGCAAAACAAATAGTTTTCCAAATATCCTAATTGTAAGGTAGAAGCAATTTTAGTCACCCATTGATAACAAGGATATTTCTGCAAATATGCAATTTTAAAAAAGTTATTGTGAAAACTATCTGATACTAGAAAACCCAGAGCAAAAAATGGAAGCATTTATGTTCCACAGAGGACATGACGATATAAAAATTAAAAACTGAGATTTGTGGATTTATATTCTGCATATAAAGTTTGCAGAATTGGGACAGTTTTACAGCCATTCTCCAAGATGATAACATTTGTGATTGCAACAGTTAACAATTTTATTAATGGTTTAGGATTAAAAATAAAACATTTGTTTATTTTTATCAATATTACAATAAATATTAAGCAGAACAGATGGAATTATTATATTACTCATAATGCTTAATTGTTTATTGCATAACAGATATCAATTGATTAAGCAAATCAAGGTAAATTGATTTCAATAGAGGCAAGTGTGAGGTCATCCAATTTGGATTTTAAAAGAGTGGTACTGAATGGAGAAATTTTAGATTATAGCTGGTGAAGAGTTAGACGTCTGTGCACATAGATCATTGTCATTTCATGAATGTTATAAAACTAAACAAAAAATCTAATTGAACACTAGTCTTTTTATCTCTGGGATATGAGAATGTGGACGTTGCTATTATCCTTCTTTGATTGGCCTTTGGAATGTGATGGTAAGGTGCCTTCATAAACTGTTTGTTCTTCTAGTAAAGGTACTGTACTCCCAAGATTGCCTTTGGGTTTGGGAACCCCAGGGTTTAGATCCGGTGATAATGAAGGAAGGACAATATGCATATTTCATTGAAGCGGTGTGCAGTTTAGAAGAGAACCTGCAGGTGGTGGTGTTCTGTTAGCCAGATGCCCTTGTCCTTGGCTATAGCTTTGGCAGGTGCTGACAGGATAACCTAGGCAAATAAATGCAGTGCATTTTGTTGATGATACATACTGCAGCCACTGGGCTTCTGTAGTAGAAAGAATAAATGTTAAGGTTTGCCAATTGGGTGCCGATCAGGTAGAGTTAGAATGACACAGAGTCGGCCCACTATGTTCACAAGAACTAGTGAGGACCAATCTATATTAAACTCATCTTCCTGCACTTGGATATTTTGTAATTATCAGTAAATTGCTATTTGGGCCCTTTCTGATTTTATTACTGTCACCTGGGATAATAAATAAAGTGCATGCTGGATTCTGGAATCAATATGTTCATACTGATTGGAGCTTTGAAGGACAATGGCTTCCTGTAATTTTCCGCAACACAATTGTGACTCAGTACAGCACAAGTTAACACTCAACCGCTCTATGCTCTGTCATTTGATGACATTTCTGAAGGTCGGCTTATCCTTCGTTAGAAATAAATGAATTTTTATTTAGCTTTTCTTGCAAACAATTCCTATACACTGACAAAAGAAGGAGAACAACCTACATTTCTATAGAGCCTTCAGTTTAGCAACACATCTTAAATACTTTACCGTGGCTCTGAAACAATATCTGAGATAGATCCATCAGAGCAAATATCTATAAGGGGGGAGAGACAGTAAACTCTGGAGTTGAGGCCCAAGATGTTCCTTGGTGGAGTGACTAGATTCAGTGAACACTAAGGAGTCAGAAATAAAGAAGTGTAGGACCGGAAGAGCTTACTGGAATGAGTTTGAAGGTAAGACTTCAGTTAATGGAGAGCCAGATGTGGAAATAATGGGTGAACTGGATGATATGTCATATCTGCTATCTTCCTCTGGATTCCGTGTGATTTAACCTTCCAGACTAGCCTGCCACAAGTGATCTTAACAAGGTGTTCCACAACTTCTGCAAGTGTCTCTCCCCAACTTAGAAGTTATGATGCATAATTAGAAACTTTAAAAAATGTTTACATAATATTTTTTAAGAAATAAAAATATTCAAGCAGGACAATGTGAGCCATGAGCAAAAGCAGCATGTGTTAAGATGTGAAAACCGCACTGCTGTACTTTTCAATGGTCTTGGTGAGAACAATGGAGCCTACATGATCAGTATACCATGTGAAAGAAAACATTTAGCTGTTTTGAATTGCTGTTACTGTTTTGAATTGCAAGACAGACTTTATAGTCTGAATGTGATGCAACCAATTTATTTTAAAAACACCTACAGATCTCTAATGTTGCGAATGTGCTTTTTATTGAACTAATGCATGATTTGAGAAGCATTCAATTAAAAAGAGAATGGAAAAATAAACCTGTAAACAGAGCAGGAAAAGTGTGGATTTAAAGTTATTTTAATTCTTCTGAGATACAAAGTCTGAGTAGTGCATTCTAGTTAACCATAAAAACATAAGACAACAGAGCAGTATTTGGCCATTTGGCCCATTGAGTCTGCTCTGTCATTACATCCTGGCTGATTTATTATCCCTCTCAACTCCATTCTCTTGCCTTCATCCTTGTAACCTTTGACACCTTGACTAATCAAGAACCTATCAACCCCCACTTTAAATATACCCAAAGAGGTGGCTGCTACAGCTGTCTGTGAAAATGGATTCCACAGATACACCACCCGATGGTAAATTAAATTCCTCCTCATCTCTGTTCTAAATGGATGTCCCTGTATTCCAAGGCTGTGCCCCTTGTGAGTACACGCTCAGAACCATCAAACGCAACTCATACATTAACCCTTTCATTCCCAGATTCATTCTTCTGAACCTCCTCTGGACCCGCTCTGATGCCAGCATATCTTTTCATATATAAGGGGCCCAAAACTGCTTACTGCAGTGTGGTCCGATCAATGACATACAAAGGCACAGCTTTGCATCTTTGCTTTTATATTCTCATTGATGCACCATCGATAACTCTTGGAGACGTGAGGCAAGATATAGGCTTTTATTGGCTGGAAGAAAGAACAAGCAGCAATTGACCACCACACTACATCCTGGAGACTGAGACCGGGGCTGTGTCTCCAATCGCCTTTATACCGGGGTCCGTGGGAGGAGCCCCAGGAGCAGTCAGCGGGGGGGGGGGGGGGCCCTGTCCAGACAGGTATATGTAGTTCACCACACTCATCCTCTCAAACTTTAGAGTACTGCCCGATGACTCCCAAGTTGCTTTGTACCTCTGAGTTTTGAAATTTTTTCTCTATTTAGAAAATAGTCTACACCTTTATTCCTTTTACCTAAGTGCATTACTCTACACTTCTCTACACTATATTCATCTGCCATTTCTTTCCAATGCTCTTAATCTATCCAAGTTCTTCTGCAAACTCCCTGCTTCCCCAACACCTGTTCCTCTGCCTATTCTTTTATCATCTGAAAATTTGGGCTCAAAGACGTCAATTTCTTCATCCAGATTGTTGATGTATAATGTGAAAAGAAGCAGTCTCAACACTGACCCCTGTGGAAAAGTACGTCACTGGCAGACAACCAGAACATGCCCGTTTATTCCCACTCTTTGCCTCCTGCCAGTCAGCCAATCTTCTATCTATGCTAGTATCTTTTCTGTAATAATGTGGGTTCTTATTTTGTCAAGCAGCCTCATGTGTGACACCTTGTCAAAGGCCTTTTGAAAATCCAAGTAAACATATCCACTGACTCTCCTTCATTTATCCTGTTTAGGAAACCATGCTGACTTTGTGGTATTTACATGTATCTGCAAGTACCCTAAAATCTCATCCTTAATATGGTCCTGTCTGCTCCTCTAACTATGGAATCTCCTATAACTATTGCACTCCTCTTCTCACCCTTCCCCTTTGAGCCACAGAGCTTGACTAAGTGTCAGAAACCCAGCCACTGAGGTTCCCTCTGGTAGCTCATTCTCCTCCCACCCCCCACAGCACTATCCAAAGTGATATACTTATTATTGAGGGGAATGGCCACAGGGCACCCTGCACTGGCTGCCTATTCTCTTTCCATCAAATTTGCTACCAAATGAGCAGCAGATAATTCATCACTCATGTGGTGTTTCCATAATTGTTCATTTCTCATAATGTGTATATCTCATGGCCAAACGTCAATCGATAGGAAACGCAGAATAGCAATTGGAGCAGTCAGTATCCTCGGTTCCAACATTTCTTTAGGGCTTTTTATGCTCTGCTTCTCTCATACTCAGTATCTTTGCCAACCAGAATCTACCTTTGAAATTTCTTAATTGACCAAGCTTCACAACTTTTCTAGTGGAGTGTTTTCCAAATTTTTATTCCTGTTTGTGGAAGAAGTGATTCCTGTTGAGGTGTGAGTAGAGCGGTGGACGTTAGATTGGGGGCAATCATGGGTACAGCTCCATAACCTAGAAAGGCAATTTACATGATAACATGCCTCTCCAAGCCGGCAAATTTAAAATTCTGTGCATACCCCTGAGTTCTCTAAATCACTTCTCTCTAAATTTAATGCTATACCTTCTTGCTTTACATTCACTTTCTCATTCAAATGCACTAATCACTTTAGCGTGGGTGAAAACATCAAGAATATTGTAATACACCAGAATTACAGTACATCATAATGAATGGAGTGATTTGCAACCTATCAGGCACTAAGGCTGGCCGGAAATTAAGAAAGAAGTGGTTGTGATGTCTATTGCTAATGCTCTTGATATTTTTCTCATGCCAAAATTGTACAGGGTGAAATTAATGTTCCAAACTTGTTTTCCCTGTGCCTTTCCCCTGGCTGCTCTGGTTTCCTTTCACATCCAAAAATGTGCGGATCAGTCAGTTAATTGGCCTCTGCAAATTGCCCCTATTAAATGGTTGAGTCTGGGTGACTTGACAGAATGTAGGGAGAATGGGATTAATGTAGGATTACTGTAATTGTGTGGTTAATAGACTTCATGGGCCAGAGGGGGCTGTTGCTCTGGTATGAGTCTATGACTCTAATGTAACTTTAAGGGCCAATCATACCAAATTTGGCATGCTGGTTGATCGAATGAAAGAGTGTTTGATGGTGCAGGAAGACATCAGTGACTGGTTAATAGGGCACAAAGTGGCAAATGGAATTCAATCTAGATGAGAAGGAAATTGTACACTGAGACAGCACAAAGAAAGCTGGTAAAAAATGGGAGCATTAGTATGAATAGACAACCACAATTTTTTCCCCATGATTAACATGCCTAGTATTTAAGGTGAGAGGGAGATACAAAGGAGTTGTCCAAGGCAAGTTCTTTTCCACAGAGGTTAGTAGGGGCTGGAATGCACTGCCAAGGGTGGTGGCAGAGGCAGTTAGTAGGGGAGATTAAGAGACTCTTAGGTAGGCACATGAATATGCCAAGAAAAGAGGTTAACGTCCGGGGAAGAGGAAATTATTGGTATAATTAGTCTGACAGAACATTGTGGGGTGATGTGCTGTGCCTAGCTGCATCCTATGTTCAAAGACGAGAGTGATCTCGGAATACGAGTGTACAGATACTTGAAGGTAGAAGGACAGGTATATGGTGATTAAGAACACATAAGAAATACCTGTATTTATCATAGAGTATAAGAGCAGAGAAATTATGCTGGAATTGGATGAAACACCAGATATTTCACAGCTGAATTACTCCCCATAGTTTTGGTCACTAGACCAATGAAGGATGTAAAGAGTGGGAGATTTCAATTTCCCTGGTATTGACAAGGACACACAGAGTGTTGAGTGCCTGCACACAGTGGAAATTGTTTGGGAAAGTTTCCTAAGTCAGTATGTAGAGGGCCCTACATGGAGCTCCTGGAGCAGGGACACTAACTAATGTGGCAGTCAGGGCAATTTGGCTCTCATGGCCATAATTCTATCAACTTTCAACTTTTAGATCAGGTCCATGGGTTAAACTGGAACAGGGCTAATTTTGGGAAATTAGGCAGTATCTAGCAGAGGTCAATTGGGTTAAGGGTAACCCGGGCAATGTTTAGGGAATCATGATTGATGAGGGATGTTGAGACTCTGGTGAAGGAAAAGAACGAAGCATACATTGGGGTAAGGAGGTTGTGATCAAGTAAATCCCTAAACGACTATAACAACTTTAAGCAGATATTGCCAGGATTAGGGGGCCTGAGTTATAGGCAGAGGCTGGCCAAGCCAGGGCTTTATTCCTTGGAATATAGGAAAATGAATGGTGTCTGTATAGAACTGTTTAAGATTATGAGAGGCATAGAGAAGGTGGATTGCAATAGCATTTTCCCCATAGCAGGGGAGTCCAACACTAAGGGCCATAGATTTAGGATGAGAGGGGAAAACTTTAAAAGGGGCCTTGAGGGGCAACTATTTCAGAGATGAGGGTGGTGAGTATACGGAATGAGCTGCGAGAGCAATTGGTAGAGGCAGATGCAACAGCATCGATATGAGGTTCTAGGATAGGTACATGGAAGACATGGGCTGAACACAGGATTAGGTGGATGGGCATTGTAGTTGACAGGGATTCATTGGGCCAAAAGATCTGTATCCATGGGGTATTGCTCCGTGACTCTTTGTGATAGCACTTAAAAAGGTATAGCAATCATCTACAGAAGGCTACCTACGGGGAGCAGGGAGAACATTTCCTCTGGCTGAGAGAGAACATTAAGCACAGGACATAGATTTAGGTTAATTGGTGGAAGGTTTACACATTAAAACATGAACGGTAACAGGAGTTTGTCACCATTTGTCACATTGAGTCATGACTGATCTTCCACTTAAACGTCATTTTCCTGTAGTATTTCCACAACTGTGAATCCCTTTAAATCCGGACACCTCATGTACATCTATTGAACGGACTCAGTGACTAGGCCTTCATACTTCTCAGGGCAGAGAATTTTAAAGGTTCTGCCGTCGTCTGCTTGAACAAATTTCTCCTCATCCCTGTCCTAAACAGGCTTTCTCTTATTCTGAGGTCATGCAATATCTAACTATAGAATCATCAGAAAGGGGAAACAGTTTCCCTGTATCTTAGTAATCTTCAATTAGGTTTCTGCTCATTACTCATTCTACAGTATGCAGGCCTAACTTATTCAATTCAGACAGCAAACAGGCCATCATGGATTCAGGCCAGAATAACTTTAAGGCAGAGGGTGGATAAGGTAAAATGCTTTTATCCAATTAGACAAAATTATGAAAATCACTGTTTTACATGGAGGCAAGAACACTTGTCATATTTAAAAGGTACTAGGATGAGCTCTTGAAAAGCTGTAACCTAAAAGGTCATGGAGCGGGAGATGGGAAAGTCAAGTATTTTTGGTAAGCATGGACAAGATGGTCCATGGAGTAGTATTATTATGTAAGTTAACATCTCAGACATAGTATGCTGGTTAATTGCCAAATATGCAGATGATACATAGACTGACAGAGGACCACAGCAGACTGGTCGTTTAAGTACACAAGTGCAGATGGAATTTAATACAGAAAATGAGAATCTTTGTAGAAAGAACAATTTGACAATATTAAAGTGGCTTTATTAAATAAAGATTAAATGCCATAGTTCCAAAAGATGTGCTGGAAAACACGACCTTGGTGTGAATGTGAGATGGGGAAGTCCAATGGATTGTGGTAAGTGAAGTTAATGGTATCCTGGGATTCTTACTTAGACAGATAGATGAACAAACAGAGGTTGCATTCTGTCTTTAGACAACACTCGTTAGGGTCATAATGCCAGTTTGAATCCAGTACTGTCACTATACCTTTGGAAGAACAGAACTGCTGCCTTACGGTGCCAAATATCCACGTCCAGTACTCACTTTGGAGGCTGTCTGTTCTCCCTGTGACCACATGTTTCAGGGTTCACTTTGTGTTCACGCCAATTTCGTCCAGGTGCTTAGCTTTGTTTACCCCCTTCCCAAAGACATGTAGGTTGGGAGATTAATTGGCCAAAGTAAACTGCACTTAGTGGTGGTGGTGGGGGAGGATGGAAATATAAAAAAAATAAAACTTGGAATTCACATAGGAGTAGTGCATTTGGTTGGAGTGGCAAAAACTCACTGTGCTAAATGGGTTGTTCCCCTGCTGCATGTCTCGACAGTATTAAGGATGTGAGTATTCTCGGGAGCATACAGAGGAGATTTACATTAATGGTTCCATGCATGAAGGATTTCAGACACAAGGTTAGATGGGGGAAGCTAGATATGTTCTCATTAAGACTAAAAGTTGAAAGGAAATTTTGATAGAAGTTTATAAGATCATAACATGCAATACAACGATGGGAGGTATCTCATTGGAGGACAGTTCCATTTCTACGTTAAAACTTTGAACAAATAAAAAATCAAGCTGTATACAAAGGAGGGGAGAGTAATATTTTCTGCAGGTACTACCTGTGCTCCAGGGTTCTGATTGCAATGGACACAGTCAGTCAGAGATTTTAAAACAGATTTATACCCATATCATGGGGAGTGTGTGGGAGAATGTGAATCAAGATTGCTCTATTAGGAGCTACCATAGAGTTGATGGGCTGAATGGATTCCTTCTGCGCCACAATAACTTTATGATAAAATCCTGTTCTTGAATGGATGTTTAAAAGTGTAGATAAGTAGGTAGGCTTCAAAATGACATTAGACTATTTAGTGCCATGAAATTGCAGTAAGAATCACTTCGGCTTATTTTATATCACACCACAAATCTGATGGAACATTTATTTCCTGATGTGAATTGTGCTTGTGTGTCTGACAGTGTATCCGTGTCAAACATAGAGTTAACAAAGTCATTATATGGGGCTTTAATATGACACTTTTTGAACAGCTCTAAATAAGTAAATAAATCTCTAAATGAAATCTTTGCTAATTAAGTTGCAAGTGGCGTAAACCAAAGGCCTCTTCTTTAAATATACACATATTACAACTTGGATACAAAACCTGAAAAGCAGTGCACAGATGCATTGTCAGTCTGGGGAAAGGCACATTTCAGGCTTCAGAAGATGTACAGTAACTCTTGCATCAAGTTTGAAGAAAGTGAAATGAATACTTGCTTGTGACTGCAATGCTGTACCCATAGTGCTCATTTTTTGCCTTTGTGTTGTTAAAATAACTTAATAGTATCCTGTCTATACTTGTAAAACTAGAGCAATTTTGACATTGCACTCTATCTAAAAATATTTTGAAACTTTGCTTTCCCTGCTGTGAGATTAATTTTTATACTTTGCTCATTAGACATCTGCAGTCAAATCAAAATGACACAGATGGCCTGAAAAATTGCCAAATACGTAATTTACACAGTGCAGAAAGTTAAAATCAGCAATGTGCCACTTCAATAAATAAGAACATTAAATTTATGTTTTCCTCCAAAAACTGTTAAACTGCAGTCTATTTCATTTTCAACAGAATTTAAAAATGAAAAATTTGAGTTTTTGGGGAATGTTCCTCTTGTGGATAATTTTAGAAGCTGGTGTGAGCTGGTTTCTGTGGAGTTTAATTTCATGGAGTTGGTAAATAAAATAAATGGTTTTTGGTTAGTTTCTTCTTCCCAGAAAGGATTTGTCTATATTTAATTGTCACATTATAATCAATTTTGGAGATGTACTTTCTATGACACAGAACACAGATCAGTAAATCACAGAAACAGGGTCTTTGGCCCATGATATCTGCACTAATCATGATGCCAATTAAATTAATCTCATTTGCCTATGCATGGTCTATATATCCCCTCCCTCCATCCCATACTAATTCATGTACCTGCCAAGTGACTGTTAAAATGTCTTATCAATGTTGCTATCGTATATGCTTGTACTACCTCTTCCGACAGTACATTTCCAGCACCTACAACTTGCTGTGTAAATACCTGCCACTCACATGTCCCTTAATTTTTTCCCCTCTCACCTAGCTATGCCGTCTAATATTTGACTTTACAATCTGGGGGAAAAAAACCTTACTATCTATCTGACCATGACTCTCATAATTTTATATATTTTTTATTGGGTCGCTTCTCAGCCTCTGTCACTCCAGATAAAAAGTTCCAAATTTGTCCAAACATGCCTTATGGCTAATACATTCTAATCCAATCAACGTCCAAGACAGACTCTTCTGAACGCTCTGTGAAAACTCCACATTCCTCCTGTATTGTGATGACCAGAACTGCACACAATAATCCAAATGTATCTAACCAGTTTTATACAGCTGCAACATGACTTCCCAAGTTCTATTCTCAAAGCCCCAACCAATAAAATGAAGTATACCATATTCCTTCTTCACCACCCTATCTACTTGTCATGCCACTTTCATGCAGCTATGGAGCTGTATCCTAATATTCTTCTGAACACCGACACTCCTAAGGCTCCTGCCTTTTACTATATACCTTTCTTGTACATTTGACCTCCCAGAGTACGGCGTCTTATACTTATGCGAACTAAACTCCATCTGCTGTTTTTCTTCCCATATTTCCAACTGATTTGCACTCTATGTATCATTTGGCAAGCATCATAACTATTCACAAGTCCACTAATTGTTGTGCTGTTGGCAAACTTGCAAATCAGCCCACCCACACAAACACATGCACACACAAATACATAGATATATACACACACAAACATTCAGTGGCCACTTCATCACAAACACCTGTACAACTCCTCATTAATGCAAATATCTTTTGGCCAGGAAGGAATTAAAATATGGAAGAAAACATCAAACTCAAATAGGTTAAGGTCAGTGGATGTAGGCAAACCGAATGTCTTCATTCCTGTCTTGTGCTCGAAGGAATGGAGGCTGCCATCTTGAGAAGCTGCTATGTAGCCTCCATTTTGTGAACTGAATTTTGCTCAGAGATAACTTAATCAGAGCAATTGAATGTGGACACAAAGAGTTTTTGCTATTGATCTGCTAGACTTGAGATCAATCTCAGATAGTTCTTTATAGTGTACAATGGCAGGTTTGCAGAAGTAATCTCGTTATCTTGGCCCAGTGTTTGTATTTAACTGGTTTGAACCAGAGTCGACTAGAACAAAAGAAGTATCCTAAAGCATGAAGTTGTGTAACCTTTGGCTACATCCAGTAGGAATCTGACACAGGTCAGTTAGGTAACCTTGAGCCAAGAAGATTCAAGTGCAACATTTGAACTGAAAAGGGAAGACAATAAGAATTAGGGACTTCAAATTCAAAATGGTGAGAGCTCTGGAAACTAAGTATTGCAAAGAAGAATCCCCATGCCAAGGGCTGGGAGAAAAGGGATTGATTGTTTGGCCAATGGGAGATCTTTTACTTCAGTGTTATAAATTGGAGGAGTGGACTGAGTATTGAGTGAGTTATAGAAGCAACAGTGAAATTCATGTCTTAAGTTGTTGGCCTGGGGTTGTTGTTTGTGCAGAGACAATAATGTGCAGGCTTTAGTGAGAGTTGTGTAGTGGCCTAACCTAGATCCACTGATGATAGGTTAACACACACACACAGCCAGCAGTCACTTTATGGGGTACACTGATATACCTGCTCATTAATGCAAATATCTAATCAGCCAATCATGTGCAGCAACTCCATGCATAAGGCATGCAGACATGGTCAAGAGGTTCAGTTGTTGGTCAGATCAAATATCAGAATGGGGAAAACATGTGATCTAAGTGCCTCCGAAAGTGGAATGATTATTAATGCAGGGCAGGGTGGCTTGAGTATTTCAGAAAATGCTGATCTCCTGGGATTTTCATGTACAATGGTCTTCAGAGTTTATAGAGAATTGTGCAAAATACAATAGACATCCAGTGAGTGGCATTTCTGTGGGCAAAAACACCTTGTTAGTAATAGAAGGCAGAGGTGGATGGACAGATTGGTTCAAACTGATAGTACAGTCGGCCCTCCTTATCCGCGGGGGATTGGTTCCGGGACCCCTCACGGATACCAAAATTCGTGGATGCTCAAGTCCCTTATTCAACCTGCCTCAATGCGGTGGACCTTAGGACCCAGCAGAACCCCAGACCTATTTAACCTGTCTCAGGGCGGTGGACATTAGGACCCGGCGGTAGAGCTCTGAATCCACAGTGTTGCAGTTCACGAAAATAATCATGATCACGACTGAAAATAAAGTGGAAATAATAATGCGATCGGAAAGAGGTGAAATGCCATTGGTCATTGGAAAAGTGTTAGGCTACGTCGGTCAACGATCGGAACAATTTTGAAGGATAAAGTGAAAAAGGCTCTGCCCCGATGAAAGCTACAATTATTACTAAGCAACGCAGAGGTTTAATTATTGGGTTTTGGGGTTCTGGGCTTTTGATCCTCCACATCAACCCGGCACGGAGGAGAGCACACTCGAAAGCAGTCTGTCACTGGCTCCCAAGCCCGGCGGTGAAACATACGTTCTTAAGTGTTTTATATGCATAGAGGTAAAATATATATTATATACTAAGACAAACGTTTGACTAACTGATGCTAAATAATACCAGATGTACTTGTTTCGACTTACCTAGTAAGAGAACTCCCGATTTTTTTTCAACCCTGATCCACAATAACCCATGCACATCCTCCTGTATACTTTAAATAATCTCTAGATTACTTATAATACCTAATACAATGTAAATGCTATGTAAAATGGTTGTTATACTGCATTGTTTAGGGAATAATGACAAGAGAAAAAGTCTGTACATGCTCGAACAACAAGTGCTGGAACAGCACTTCCGGGTTTTCACAATTCGCGGTTGGTTGAATTCGCGCATACAGAATTTGCGAATAAGGAGGGCCGACTGTAACTCAAATAAGCACATATTACAATGCTGGCAATAATAATAAAAATTAATAACTTATTTATAGAGCACTCTCCATACAAACAATGTTGTGTGCCTTCAGGCTTTTGTAACTTCCTCCTGATGTTAACAATAAGAAGAGGGCATGTCCTGGGTGATGGGGGTCCTTCATAATGGATGCTGCCTTTCTGAGGCATTGCTCTTTGAAGATGTCTTGGATACTACAGAGGCTAGTGACCAAGATGGAGTTGACTAATTTTACAACTTTCTGTAGCTTCTTTCATCCTGTGCCACAGCACCACCCACCCCCATACCAGACAATGATGCAGCCTATCATAATACATTCCATGGTACATCTCAAAAAGTTTTCAAGTGTTTCATGAATAACCAAAGTCCTAACATCCCTTTGAACCTTACTGGCCACAGACCTCTAGTTAGAATAACAACCCACCACTACAGTCTAGCTTCTGTGCCTAAATCAATTTTGAAGTTGATCTACCAAGTCTTTGTTGGTTCCATGTGCATTAATTTTTGTACCAGTCTGCTATGTGGAATTTTGCCCAATGCTTTATTTAAGTCCATGATGACAAGACCATTTCCCTACTCTCATCAAACTTCTTCACTTCCTCAAAAAATTCAGACCAGTTTGTAAGACATGATATCTCCCACACAAATCCATGCTGACTGTCCCTAATAAGCCAATATGTGAGTAAATACTATCCCTAAGAATCTCCTGCAATAATTTCCCTAGCACTGATGTAAGAATCACCAGCCTATAAATTTACTATTTGCCCCTTCTGCCCTTCTTATGATTTATACCTTTTAGGTATCAGTCTCTTTTCAATTTCTTTTTCTTATGTTCTTTGTTCATTTTGAACTGGTGGTTATTAGGTGACATGACATTGCTGCTGAAGGATTCTTGTACTCTTAACAGTGCCTCTCACAGTTGTGACCATGCCTCACAACAGCAGATTAAACTCAAATGAGGAAGACAGCTTTGTACTTTGTAAGATCCCACTGTGGGCATGGAGACTTTACGCAGATATAAGGTCAGAGCTTGCGAGCTATTGGAGCAAGTTCTAACAAGAGGTCGAAATCTACAGGTACTGATTGAATGGTGTTCCTATCCAATATTACTTTTCACTGCCCTCCATTGCTAATCACAAGCTTCCAGTATTCAATCTAAGTTAAAAATATCACCTAACTGTTATGCTTCCTTCTACATTCCAAAGTAATAGTTGTTATTTCTGCTCTGTAGAGTTTCTCGTTAACTTTTTCCAGTAACATGGCCAAAGACCTTAGGACTTTATAACCAATGGTTCACAGCTTCAAAGAAAATAAGCAAACTTGCAACATGTAAGCTTGTAGACCACTAGATGACAGCCTGGTAATTCTGCTTGCCTTAGGAGTGAGTACTGATGACCGATTCTGCGGCAGTGGTCCAAGTTCCCCCACAATGTTCTAAAATGAACACTGCACGGGGAATTGGTTCATTACATGCACCCCGACTCAGAAATCACTCTCGGCACGCAAAGGTGACTCATGTCTGGAGGCGTTCAGTTGAATTTCTGAAGTGACACAAAACAAGCCAGAAATAGTTGTCATCATATTTCACTCTGGAAAGGAAACATTGATTTTCAATTGCAGAATGTTAAAACTATACAGACATCTAATTTTTCGACAAAGTCCTTTCTTAGTGCGACTTTCAGAACCAATCTGATTGATGTACGTGCAACAAAAGAAGGAAAGATAAAGAAAGAGTTTACTCCCTGTGTATTCGATCAGTTCTTTATCTGAGATCAGTTTTCACAATGAATCATATAGTCATTGTTTTTGCCAAAGCCCAGGCAATTTTATATTGACATCATTCATTTGGTATCATCGTCATTATTTGATTATTGCCAGATTTTATTTTAGACATCTCTGTGGCTTCTTAGTGAGGCATGAGATAATAATGTTAGGATCTAATCGTAATAACTCTGTCAGCTTGGGCAGCTTGAAATAAGTATTTCCCCAGGATCTGTAGGCTGCACTTCAGGCAACCATTGTGACAAAGTAATCAGGCTTTTGTTTAATTCAAACCTCTCATTAACTCATGAGAAGTACCTGCCACCTACATGAGGAGAAAGCTAGAATTCTAACCAGGTGATGGCAGAGAATGGAAATGCTGGAATCTGGAGCAAAATGCAAACTTCTGGAATAACTCAGCAGGTAATGCATCATCTCTGGGGGCAAAGGGATAAGGGATTGGTGGGTTAATTGAGCCAGGTCCAGGAGAGGAGGTGGGAGTGTTGAGACTGGTAGTTGATAGATGAAACTAGATGTGATGATGGGCAGATAGAACTCGGTGTGGGAGGGTGATTATTCTCAGCAATGGTGGGGGGGGCAGAAGGAGGGAACAGGTGAACAAAGGGAGAGAGATTCTGGATGGACTGATGAGTGGGTAAGAAAGAAAGATGTGTGAGTGACATTCAGTTTTCATAGGCTAAGTGGAACATAAGGTGTTGCTCTTTTACTTTGCATTGGGCCTCAGTAGCTGGTGTGAGTCTTACCCCTGTGGTTGGTAAGTTGATGGAGAAGATCCTGAGAGGCAGGATTTATGAACATTTGCGAGGTATAATATGATTAGGAATTGTCAGCATGGCTTTGTCAAGGGCAGGTCGTGCCTTATGAGCCTGATTGAATTTTTTGAGGATGTGACTAAACACATTGATGAAGGAAGAGCCATAGATGTCATGTATATGGATTTCAGCAAGGCATTTGATAAGGTACCCCATGCAAGGCTTATTGAGAAAGTAAGGATGCATGGGGTCCAAGGGGACATTTTGCTTTGTGGATCCAGAACTGGCTTGCGCACAGAAGGCAAAGAGTGGTTGTAGATGGGTCATATTCTGCGTGGAGGTCAGTGACCAGTGGGGTACCTCAGGGATCTGTTCTGGGACCCTTACTCTTCGTGATTTTTATAAGTGATCTGGATGAGGAAGTAGAAGAATGGGTTAATAAGTTTGCTGATGACACAAAGGTTGGAGGTGTTGTGGATAGTGTGGAGGGCTGTCAGAGGTTACAGTGGGACATTGATAGGATGCAAAACTGGGCTGAGAAGTAGCAGATGCAGTTCAACCCAGTTAAGTGTGAAGTGGTTCATTTTGGAGGTCAAATATGATGGCAGAATATAGTATTAATGGTAAGACTCTTGGCAGTGTGGAGGATCAGAGGGATCTTGGGGTCCAAGTCCATAAGACGTTCAAAGCTACTGCGCAGGTTGACTCTGTGGTTAAGAAGGCATACGACGTATTGGCCTTCATCAACCATGGAATTGAATTTAGGAGCCGAGAGGTAGTGTTGCAGCTATAAAGGACCCTGGTCAGACCCCACTTGGAGTATTGTGCTCAATTCTGGTCGCCTCGCTACAGGAAGGATGTGGAAGGCATAGAAAGGGAGCCAAGGAGATTTACAAGGATGTTGCTTGGATTGGGGAGCACAGCTTATGAGAATAGTTTGAGTGAACTTGGCCTTTTCACCTTGGAGTGACAGAGGATGAGAGGTGACCTGATAGAGGTGTATAAGATGATGAGAGGCATTGATAATGTGGATAGTCAGAGGCTTTTTTCCCAGGGCTGAAATGGTTGCCACAAGAGGACATAGGTTTAAGGTGCTGGGGAGCAGGTACAGAGGAGCTGTCAGGGGTAAGTTTTTAACTCAGAGAGTGGTGAGTGTGTGGAATGGGCTGCTGGCAATGGTGGTGGAGGCGGATACGTCAGGGTCTTTTAAGAGACTTTTGGATAGGTACATGGAGCTTAGAAAAATAGAGGACTATAGGTAAGCCTAGGGACACGTTCAGCACAACTTTGTGGGCCGAAGGCCCTGTATTGTGCTGTAGGTTTTCTATGTTTCTATGTTCTATGTTTCACTGTGACAGTGGAGAAGGCTGGGTCAGACTCAGAAGGAGCAGGTGGATTGACATGCACCCAGAAGCTCAAGAAATATGTCTATCTGCCTCACCTGGATGGTGATAAATGGGAGGTGTGGGGGGACGACGACAAGTGTGTGGAGTTGGTAGAAATGGCAAAGGCCACATTGGTTGCAGAAGCTGATGGTTTGAAAAGTGAGTGGACCAATATCTCTATTTTGCCTGGGGAGAGGCGGTTGCTGGTTAGAGTGGAGGTGCGTGAAATTAGTAGACTCCAACCAATATGGTTATTGACCAATTTATGCAGGAATTGTTCTTCTATCAATGAAAAAGAACCCAGAAATTCATGCTTGATTTATAGTTTCTTCATAGACAAAAATTTGGCCAATTTGCTTTCAGCATGGCTTATGGACCAGGCCCTATAGTTGCACTAACTCTTTCAAAATGTGGAACAATATCACAGTTTCGCATTTGCTAACATTACATTTTAATCCATTTGATTATTTCTCACAATATTACAGGTTAATTACTTTGATACACTACAGGGTTTAGTTTTTTGTTGCATATTGCATGGTTTGGGTAAGACAACGTAATCTTCTTCCACCTGTCTTGAATTTTACAGCTGTGGTCTTCGTTCTTCACACTCATTACATTAAAAGCCCATTAACAGCACGAAAAGCCTCACTGATTATGAATGGCAGCTGCTTTTCTGTACAAAGTTACTTCTTGCAGAAAAAAACACTGAGCTATAATACTTTGTATGAGGTTGTCATATTTCTCAAAATTACAATTTTTTTCCCAACTTACTGAGCCTTGGGAACAGTGTACATTTAGAAATATGCAGAACATTTTGGCAGAGCAGTTTTACAATGATCAGCAGAATTTTACTTTTTTATTTCGTCATCTTCCATTGCCTATAAATTTAAACTCATTCAAAACACTGTGGCTTGTATTCAGCTCATATCACCTAGTTTACTCTGACTCTGAGCACAAGAAATTCTAAAGATGCTGGAAATCCAAAGCAACACACATAAAAGGCTGGATGAACTTCCTTGGACTTTAAAGTAACAAATAATCTGGATGGTAGGATGAATGTGAACTGCCTATCAATCAAAGAGGGAAAGCAGGACCTGTTAGGATAGAAATGGAATCCTAACCCCAGTGGTCTGTTCTTTTATTGGAGTGTTCATGCAAAGGTCTGCAGAAAAACCAAGAGGCTACCGTTGGTCACCTTCAAATGACAGAAAGGCGCCACAGTTCCTCCCCAATGAGAATTGGTGGCCATTCAAACTGAGTGGGCCATTATCAGACACACTACTGTCAACTGATCCAAAGATTCTTTTCACCCATTTTGATTATTGCCACTGAATCAAATAACAGTCTAGTTTCAGTCAAGAGAACTGCAGTGTTGGGCAGCAAATGTAATCTGTCATGTAAAGGTAAATATATTTTTCATTTTTAGTCAGTGTAGTTTAATACTTTGTGTAATCCAGCTGTAGCATTGTTAAATAAAGAGATGGGAGGGGTTGATAAAACTACCTTCATTTCAACAAGAGATATCTTTAGCCATGTGATCTGTAACAATACCCAAAATTCTATGCTGTACAGAATATCCATTAACTTGTCTGGTGTAGTGAAATAATGCTATTCCTACTGGGCTAGTAATCCAGAGAAATGAACTAATGATTTGGCAATATGAGTTCAGATCCCCAAGATGAGAGTTAAACAAATCTGGAATGAAAGACTAGCATCAGTAATGGTAACCATTAAACTACTATGTTGTGAAAAACTCTCTGGTTCATTAGTTCCTTTGGGGAAAGAAATCTGATGCATTTTCCCAGTCAGGCCTATATGTAACTTCATAGCCATAGGAATGTAGTTGACTTTTAACACACTGTTGGAGTATCTTCACTACACGGAATACAGTAGTCCAAAGAGGAGGCTGAATGCCACCTCCTGAAGGACTATTAGGAATGGGCAATAGATAATTGTGTTGTCCACGTCCTGCGAATAAATGATAAAAAATCTTTTGTACATAAATTAACTGCTCTATGTCATAGCTGTTTACATCCTGCTTCTGTTCCAGTACTGAATAATGTAGCAATTGCTGATATATAGAAAACTCCCCATTATTGTCACATATAGCTTGGATTTAGAACTTTATTTAAGTACAGAAAGAATTCAAAGAGGTGTTTTGGGAAATCTTAGTAACACTTGATCCCACAAGTTGAGCAAACCAGCGCTTGTTGGTGTCTGAAGGGAGACAGCTCAGGAAGGCAGTGCACAACTCAGGCCATGGGCTGGGTCTGAATGACCTGTCTGCACTTCCTGCCCCTGAAGCCCAACCAGTTCCGTATCTGTTCCAAATAGCTTCCCACCACACTTGCTGCCTCAATGGTAGGGCGGCCAGCAGTCATACTGATACAGAGTGCCAGATTACATGTAAAAACTGACAGAGAATGAGGTACCGAGGGTGTACCCTACAATGGCATCTACTCCTTAAAAGTAGCAACTATGATGTCTCTGGGAGATATGTGGAGATATCTGATGCAGAGCTGCAGAGGCTGCGGTTACAGGGCAGGGGAAGGATTCAACAAACCCATCATTACACTTCACTGTTTGATGAGTGCCCTGGAGTCTACCAAATACAGAGACTGGGTGACTGAACTTCATCTGACATGGAGCTGGGGCTCAGGTTCAATGTTGGCACAGAATCCTGGAGAATAAAATGAAAATGGGCTGTGGACCGAACTGAGTTGTGGACCAAAAACCAGGGCTGGATTAATTGGATCTGTGTAGAGGGGATAAAAAGAGGGACAGGGAAGGGGCAGCCAGGGGGATGAAAAGGGGACAGTGAGAACAGGGGGAGGTAGTGACATAGATAGGAAGGGGCAGCTAATGGAACAGTGAAGCGGCAGTGTGAGGGCCAGTGAGGGGTGGTGACTGAAGGGTGAGTGGCGTTGAATGCAGCAATGCAGAAAAGATGAATGGAGCAGAGGGGGTGGGGGAACTGAGCAGTGAAAAGTCATTGAGGGAGCAGTGAGTCAGTGAGAGTGAATGAAGCAGTGCTAGAAATATCATTATTTGTTTATGTAGGATCATCAATAAAACACTCTGCTTAAGAATGCTTAGGATTCAAATCATGTTGGACCATCTAAGTGTTCAAGTGATTACTGCAGCATGGAACCAGTTTTTAACTTTAACTTTGATGCCTAACAAAGTTTGCAGAAGGATCTGTTGCTTTGCAGAAGTTCCAAAAGCAATACTACCTTTGGGACAGATGTTACAATAATAGCATTTCAAGCCAAAAGAGATTTCTCTCCTTTCAAAGTATTTGTGAAACATATTGAAGTTTTAGTGAATAACATCCACCCCTGTTTATAATTTGGCAATTCTTTGCAGAACTTTGCCAAGTCTTTGACAAAACTTGAAGGGATAAAACATCAATGTTTAGCAATGTCACGTAAACAACCCATTTGAGACATTTATTTTGCCGCCTTCTCTAGGCAGGGAATATATTTTCCCGAATGTGTTTATGCCAAAACGATGCAAGTGAAATAAATCAATGTGGCTTCCAAGATCTTTGTATGGGTTTACAGAGAAGTCTCTAAAAGGACAGTTTTAGTTCACAATTTGCAGACATGTCAAATGGTTTTAGCTACCTAACATCACAAAGCTGCATGTAATTTGTGCCTGAAACCTTTCCAACAGACTTGGAGAACCAGTGCATTGATATCACTTTCATTTATCACTTCCTGCGGTACAACCTCAGCCACTGACAAAACCTGACTTAGAAAGTTCCCCACTGATCCCAGAGTCATAGTTACTACTCTTTCTGCGGGTTGCTAGATGTTAATGTGATCTTGCCAGACCAAACAAAATTACTTCAGAAGCCCTATTTTAAAAAAAACAGGACTTTCACAACATGCTCTAGACAGAAACATTATTACATCTATTTACCTAATTATTGAAAAAACAAATGAAAGGAAAATACTCGAATGTTGGCAAAAGCTTTGCAGAACAAAGTCAGTCTACCAGTAACATTTTTCTATCAGTAATCTCACTACTTTTCTTTAATTGTCTGGTGATCATCAGGAACCATAATCTTGACTGTTTCAGTTTCAATTGTGAAACAGACAGGACTGGAAGAAGATTGCTGTTTTTGTGCCTAAGCAAATATTCTAAAATGTGTGATTTTGAAAGCTGAAGCACGCTTAATTTAAAAGAAAGCACAGATATTTGAGGGAGCATTTGAACATTCCCTGCCAACCAAATAACCCTGCACTTGGATCCTGCAGCCAACCACTTTTAAAATAATGGACATTGTTTTCCACAGCAATGTCAGCTATGTTGCAAGTTCTCAGAACTCCAGGAATACTTCTCATGCTTCCCCTGACAGCAGTTCCTCAATACAGGTGGAAATAGCTCCAGAAATCTGTCCAATATATTTACATAGCTAAATAACTAGGGTGACGGTACTGGCCAGGGCAGGCTGAGAGCAGAGAAGGGAAACTGAAGCAGAAGAATTAGTAGAAACATCTTGCTCATTGCATCTCACTGGAAGGACAGCTTTCAAAGCACTTCAGAGAATCACCCACATAGATAACTACCACTCTGATTGGTTCAATTGATATATAATTCCAAGTGTTCTTTGATGTTACAATGTCACAGGAAGTTTAAGCTAAACATGACAACATTTAAATACTTAGTTAAAGATTAAAATAAGATCATGAGGCATAGGAACCCAATAAGGCCACTTGGCCCATCATGTCTCACATACCATTATGGTTAATTTATTAACCTTCTGCAAAAAACACATCTCCACTGTTGTGTATTTAATAAGTCAGTAATATTGTACATATATTGTTTGATTAAGCATTCTTTGTTTACATAATTCATTAAATGTTATATGTTAAAGTAGGTGAATGGCATATGTCATTACGCCACCTCATCATAACTGTGCCTCGCTACAAGTAAAAATGAAACTAAGACACTTTATTCCCAGCTCTGTGTTTTTCTTTCGATTAGTTTTATGTTTTGGAGTTACAAAATATAACACTGGGAAAGAGGAAGTTTTAAATGAACCCGAGACAACTACTTACCTGCTGAAGTTCAATGAGCTGTTAAGTTAAAAAAAAGCGCAGAGAGACATTTAAGTTAAAAACTGCTCTTCGGGAGGGAAGAGACGATTGAGTTAAAAAAAAGGCAGAAATAGGATGAAATTCATAAACAGTGAGTGCTAGGTGATAATAATAATAAACGATGAGCAGAAATGGATGGTTATATTGGAGTGATGTCTTCAATTACACAAAAGATAACTGGATTTTGCAAACTGAGTTAATTGCGCAGTATTTTGAAGCAAAGGAAATAGCCAATGAAAGGCAAGTGCCAGTTTTGCTGATTCCATTGCATGGAAAGGCATACAATTTGCTAAGAGGTTAGACTGCTCCAACCAAACCAGCCAAAATCAGCTTTGCAGATATTGTGAAAGTAATGCAGGAATATTTAGAACTGAAACCACTGTTGATTGCAGAACGCTTTAGGTTTCATAAGAGGAATCAAAAGGAAGGGAAGTCTGTTTCAGCTCACAGTATGTGGCTGAATTGAAGAAATTGTCAGAGCATGGCCAGTTCAGTAATGGGCTTAATGATGCCCTTGGAGATTGTTTAGTTTGTGGAATCTTACAAGAAAACATTCAAAAACAGCTCCTAACTGAATCATAACTCACATTTAAAAGAGCAGTTGAAATCACTGCATTTATGGAAACAACAGCCAGAGACGCGAGTGAGTTGCAGTCAGGAATGAAAGTGAGCGTGAACAAAATTGCAATGTCTAAACAGAAACCTACCTGGCCAAACAAATACACCAGACAAATGAAGGCAAAAAGGCGAAACTTGCAGAAAATGCAACAAAGTGGGACGCGTACAAAGGGAATGTCAGGCAGACAAAAATAAATGGACTACACAGGGAAAAGATAAAGATTATAAATCAATTCACAGTTTCAAGTAGAGCACAAATCTGCATGCTGCTGATAAAAAATCTGATAATAATGAGAGTGACACAGGACTGGGTAGCCTTGAGGTTTGTATTGTTAAAACTAACAAGAGACAACCAATATGGCTTACACCAGAAGTGAATGGCAAATTAATTAAAATGGAACTTGACACTGATTCAGCTGCTTCCACAAAATTAGTTTGAACAGCATTTCAAAGATAAAGAAGCCTACTGATATCCAAGTAAGAACTTATACTGGAGAAAAGATAACTTCTGTGTGAATGACATTCAAAAACAGTGGGCTTGTATGTGGTAAAAACAGAGGGGCCAGGATTGTGGGGCCCACCATTTACAAGCCAGATCCCCTGTAATAGAGTTAACTGAAAGTGAATTAAGAAAGGTACTGGATGATGCCACAGCAGTGTTCAAGGATAGCTTTGGGAAACTCAAGCATATTAAAGGTAAAATAGTATTAAATGAAAATGCTGGACCCAAGTTTTGCAAAGCCCATCCAGTTCTATGTCATCCATGATATAATAGCTAGTGAGCTAGAGCACATGGAGGCTGAGGGAATTATTTCCTAGGTTGAGTGGAGCCCATGGGCAATGCCGATGGTCCCAATAGCCGAGAAAGATGAGTCTGTCAGAATCTGTGGTGATTTTAAGGTCACCATCAACTCAGTACTGAAAGTAGAGTTCTTGGAGGAAGTAACAAGCAGGGTGGACAAAGGAGAGGCAGTGGAAGTCATTTACTTGGATTTTCAGAAGGCATTTGATAAGGTGCCATCTATGAGGCTGCTTAATAAGATAAAATCCTATAGTGTTAAAGGAAATATACTGGCATGGATAGAGGAATGGCTGACAGGCAGGAGGAGGCAAATGGAAATAAAGGGGGCCTTTTCTGGTTGGCTGCCAGTGATTTAGATAATGGAATTTGTGGCTTTGTGGCAAAGTTTGTGGATGATATGAAGATAGGTGGAGGGGTAGGTTATCCTGAGGAAATAATGTGATTGCAGCAGGACGTAGTCAAATTGGAAGAATGTGGAAAAAAGTGGCAGATGGAATACAGTGTTGGGAAATGTATGATAACGTATTTTGGTTAAAGGAATAATAGTGCAGACTATTATCTAAATGGAGAGAAAGTTCAAACATCAAAGGTGCAGAGGGACTTGGGAGTCCTTGTGCAAGACTCCCAGAGGATTAATTTACAGGTTGTGTCTCTGGTAAAGAAGGCAAATGAAATGTTACCATTTATTTCAAGGGCAATGAAATATAAAAAATCAAGGAGATAATGCTCAGGCTTGATAAGACACTGGTCAGGCAGCATTTGAGGTATTGTCAACAGTTTTGGGCCCCATATCTCAGACAGGATGTGTCATCATTGGAGACAGTCCAAAGGAGGTTCACGAGGATGATTCCAGGAATGAAGGGGTTAACATATGAGGAGCACTTAGGCCTGTACTCACTGGAATTTAGAAAAATGGGGAGGGGGTGGAATCTTGTTGGAACCTACAAAATGTTGAAAGGACTAGATAAGGTGGATGTGGAGAATGTTTCCTATGGTGGGATTATCCAGAGCAAGAGGGCTTAGCCTCAAAATTGAGGGGTGACCTTATAGAACGGAGGTAAGGAGGAATTTTTTTTAGCCAGAGAGTAGTTTATCTGTGGAATGCTCTGCCATAGACGGTGGTGGAGGCCAAGTCTGCAGGTATTTTAAAAGTGGAAGTTGATAGTTTTCTGATTGGTCAGGGAATCAAAGAATATGTGAGAAGGCAGGTGTTCGGGGTTGAGTGGGATCTGGGATCAGCCATGATGGAATGGTGGAGCAGACTCGATGGGCTGAATGGCCTAATTCTACTCCTATGCCTTATAGTCTTATGATATTTTTGCAAACCTTTCTGGAGGAAAACTCTTCAGCAAAATGGACAGCTGAGGCCTACCTATAGATGGAGATGGAAGAAGAGTCCAAAGTGTTTCCCACCATAACACTCACAAAGGGCTTTATCGCTAAAACAGGCTCAGTTTTGGAGTAACACCTGCACTTGCACTCTGGTAGAAAGCTATGGGCCAGGTGCTGCAAGGCTGCCCAGACACTCAGTCTTAAACAATGTTATCAGCAAGGATGATAAGGAACATTTTCAAAATCTCAAGACAATGTTAAAAAGATTAGAAGATTATGGGCTCAGGGCATGTCGCAACAAGTGTGAATTCTTTGAACCAAATTTAAACAATGATGTGACCACTCACTGTGGTCACATCATTGTTGCAGAAGGATTACACAAGTGTGCTGAAAAAATTCAAGCAGTGCTGGATGCCCCAAGACCAAAGGACATGTCAATAGTCATAACACATATTATAAGCGATGGAAGTGAATGTCCCATAGCCTTTGCATCATGCTCCTTTACTGTTACACTCAGATTGAAAGAGAGCCCTTGTGTCTAGTTCGGGGTGTAAAAGGTTTCAACCAGTAATTGAATGTGAGAGATTACTGATCATACTGATCATCAACCACTAGGGTCGATTTTCAATCCACAGAAGGTGTTCCACTAACGGCACCATCACAAATTCAGAAATGGGCTCTGTTTCTTGGAGCACCCAATTACATGGTCAAATTCAAGATGATGACCAGCTTTGGAATTGCTGATGGACTGTCCCATCTGTGCTTGGGAAAAGAAATACGTACGTGAAAAATTTACAAAAGAGGACACTCCTCTTGACATATTCTCCCGAATGCAAATTGAAAGTCTCCCTATTACGGCAGAGATGATCACAAAAGTAACCAGAAAAGACCCCACAGTGTCTCAAGGTCTACATGGCAATGAGAAATGGCTGGGATGTACCCCACTTCCTCCACTTTTCCAGCATCGGGATGAACCTGCCCTTGACTGAGGTTGCCTTATGTGGGGAGTGAGAATTGTTGTATCAGCTAAGCTGAGAGCTAGAGTGTTGGATGAGTTACAGGCTGGTCATCTAGGCATGGTCAAAATTAAGGTGTTGGCTTTAAGTTTTGTCTGGTGGCCTGGGATAGATCAGCAGATCAATCAACCTGCATGCACTGTTTGGAATGCCAACATGTACAGAAAGCGCCAAGAGTAGCGGATCTCCTTCCCTGGGAAAGGCTTGCATTGCCCTAACAGAGGATTCATCTGGATTTTGCTGGATCATTCATGATTATAAATTTCTTGGTAGTAGTGGATGCAGCTACAAAGTAGCCAGAAGTGTTCCCAATAGCCTCCACTCTGGCCTCACACACCATGGATGTGTTGATAAACCTCTTCTCAAGGACTGGTGTCCCAGAACACTTAGTCAGTGAAAATAAACCACAGTTTGTTATGAAACAGTTGGCATATAAAATATAAAAAGCAAGGAGATAATGCTGAGCCTTTATAAGACACTAATCAGGCCATACTTGAGCCCCATATCCCAGAAATGATGTGTTGCCATTGGAGAGTCCAGAAGAGGTTCATGAGGATGATTCCAGGAATGAAGGGGTTAACATTTAGGGAGTGTTTGGTAGCTTTGGGCCTGTACTCACTGCAAGTTAGGAGAATGTGGAGGGAATCTCATTGAAACCTACTGAATGTTGAAAGGATTAGATAAGGTAGATGAGGAGAGGATGTTTCCTATGGTGGGGGTATCCAGAACTAGAGGGTACAGCCTCAAAATTGAGGGGTGACTTTTTAGAACAGAGGTAAAGAGGAATTTTTTTTTTAGCCAGAGAGCAGTGAATCCATGGAATGCTCTGCCACACACTTTGGTGGAAGCCAAGTCTGTGGGTATATTTAAGACAGAAATTGATAGTTTCCTAATTGGTCAGGGCATCAAAGGATATTGTGAGAAGGCAGGTGTATGGGGTTGAGTGGAATCTGGGATCAGCCATGATGGAACTGCGGAGCGGACTCGATAAGCTGAATGGCCTAATTCTGCTCCTATGTCTAATGGTCTTATGGTCTAAGGCATATTATATCTGCACTGTACTACCCAGCTACAAATGGCTTGGAGGAAAGGTTGCCCAGAACCTCAAGAACACCGTGTGAGGAATGTCAGCAGACAACACTACACTGATACTGAATCAGAAGCTCACCAATCTCCTCCTTGTATATCACAATGCAGCATACTCCACAACCAGCAACTCACCAGCCATTGTCACTTGTGCTCACACTTGGATCTGCTCAATCCCATTTGGAGTTTGCAGGACAAACAGCTAGGACATTTTACAGGCTATTGGATGTTTCACTCCTGGACATGCCAAGCAGTCCTGGCAAAGATCTACAGAGGTAATCAAAAACTGGGTACTCGGAAAGATCATAGACACAACTGGCCCACTCTCCTACACAGTGGAGATTGTGTCTGATGTCATCTGGAGATGACCCATCGATCAGCTGAGGACAGCAGCGTCAATTGTTAGAGAAGAAAAGTGTCTCTGAGATAGCATCTTTAACTCATATGTTCTGGTCGTGTCCGCTTTTGGAAAAATATTGGAAAGATATTTTTGATATTATTTCTGCGGTATTGAACATTGATTTACAACCTCATCCTATTACTGCAATTTTTGGTTTACCAATGATGGACTCACTCCATTTATCCTCTTCCGCTTGTTGAATGATTGCATTTCTTACATTAATGGCTAGAAGATCTATTTTGTTGAATTGGAAAGAAATTAATCCTCCTACCGTATTTCATTGGTTTTCTCAAACTATGTTATGTCTAAATTTAGAAAAAATTAGAAGTGCTGTATTTGATACTTCTATTAAATTTGAAAAGATATGGAGACCATTTATTCAATATTTTCATATGATGTAATATGACCCTGTTCCAAGCCTATTTGTTTTTCCAGTTTCGATTTTATATATGTTGAGAGGATCGGAGTTGACGACACTGATGATTTTGTATTTTTGTGAGATATTATAAACAGCCCTTTTTTTCCCCATTTTTTTTCCTCTTTTTTCTTTTTTTGTTTTTTTTCCCCTATTAGTTATTAGATTATTAGATTAGTTTTTTTGCATAACTTTCTTTCTTTTTCTTTTTTCTGTTTTTAAAAAATATATATTATGATATACCTAGGTTTGCCTTGTTTATTTGTATATTGTATCATCCATGATTTGGGAATACTCATTTATACTGTAATCATTGCTTATGTATTCTTTCATGTTCAGTTGAAATGTGTATGTTTGTAATCCCATTATCTATGTATCAATTTTATTTTGTTGATATTAATAACAATAATAAAAAGATTGAAAAAGAAAAGAAAAGAAAAGTGTCCAGATCTGTCAGAACCACTCCTGCAATCCCAGAGTCAATTCCTCGGACCAGCTCAGAGGAAGCCCAGAATCTGAGATTGTTTCACAGCCATGAGTCTAAAGTCTCACCAGCCAAGCAGGGTGACCACCTTGTGAAGAAAGACGTTCTCCCTCAAGAGTAGGAAATCCTCCACAGCAAATCTTTAGGCCTGAATGGACAATTTAAAATTTACTATGCTAGTGGGTGTCTAAATAGTAATTGTTTTATATATATATATATATTATACTACAGCTGCTCAGGTTGGGATTCGAACCCAGGACCATCTGTCTCGAAGTCAAGTGCTGATGCCACTATACCCCCAGCCGGCCCATATACACTGTATAATTCAGTTATATACTATGTATATAACGTGCAGAAGTTTTAGACAAATATACATACAGCTAGGGTGCCAAAGACTTTTGCACAGTACTGTGGTAATTTTATGTGTTGCACTATACAGCTGCGTGAAAAAAAAGTCTTCGTGACATATGTGAGTGATGATAAACCGGATTCTGATATGGGTCTCTATTATTCACTGAGAGTGGGAAGGGGGCAGGGAGAGGGGAATCAAGTTTGGGAAAAGGGAAGGGAGAGACATTCTGTAATGATCAGTAAACCAATTGTTTGGAATCAAATGATCTTGCCTGGTGTCCCAGGGCTTGGTGTGTCTGCATCAGTGCCACCCCCCACCCTGGCACTCCTTCTTTGCCACCTGTCCCACACCCCTCCTGAAGTGATCTACCCTCACCATTCTCAACATCCTTTGCTCCCACCAGATTTACAAACTTGCTCTCTGCTCCATGTTGACAAATACAGTACTGTGCAAAAGCCTTAGGGCACATATATACATGTGTGTGTATGTGTAAGTGTGTAAACAGTACTGTGCAAAACTGTTTGGCAAATATAAAAATTTCTGTAAAATGAAGATGCTTTCAAAAATGATGAAAAGTTTCTACATATTAAAAAAATTACTATAAAGAACAGTAAACAGTAAAAATCTAATCAAATCAATATTTGATGTAACCTTTAAAGTTACATCAATTCTCTTAGGTAATATGTTGAGCAGTTTTATAAGAGAATCAGCTGGTAGATTGTTCTAAGCATCTTGGAGAACTTGCCACAGTTCTTCTGCAGACTTTGTCTTGCTACTTCTGTCTCTCCAGGTAATCCCAGACAGTCCCAGTGACGTTGAGATCATTGCTCTGTGGAGGCTATTGTATCTGTTGAAGCTTTTTATTTTTTTTTTCCACTGAAGATAGTTCTTTATGACCTTGGCCATATGTTTGTGGTCATTGACCTGCTGCAGAATGAAGTTGGGGCTGGTCAGACGCCTCCCTGATGGTATTGCGTGATGGATGACAATATGCTTGTACTTTCAGCATTGAGGATTCCATTCATTCTGACCAGATCACCAACTCCACTTGCAGAAATGCAGCTCCAACCTGCAGGGAATTGCTGCTGTGCTTCACTGTTGGCGGCAGACACTGATTGTCCTGTATCAGACCGCAAAGCACTACAGCGAATGGTGAAAACTGCCCAGCGGATTATCGGCACCCAATTGCCCACCATTGAGAACAACTACCATAAACGCTGCCTGGGCAGGGCGAAAATCATTATCAAGGATGCATCTCATGCTAACCATGGACTTTTTACTCTCCTCCCATCCGGTAGGTGCTACAGGAGCCTCTGCTCCCACACCAGCTGGCACAGAAAGAGCTTCTTCCCTGAGGCTGTGACCGTGCTGAACCTCACATCACAGCGCTAAGCAGTACTGCATCCATATTGTACTGTCTCAGAACTTCTATATTTCTGTGCTGTAGCACTTACTTTTTATTCACAGTTATTTTGTAAATAAAACCATTCTTGGCATTTCTGGTTAGATGCTAACTGCATTTCATTGGCTTTGTATTTGTACTCGGCACAATGACAATAAAGTTGAATCTAATCTAATCCATGTACTGTTCTTCAGCTCTTCAATGGACAACTTGCCTTCCGCCTGAACCAAAAATGTCAAATCTTGACTCATCAGTTCAGAGCACTTGCCGCCATATGCTCTGCTTTTTGAAAAGTTTGATCAATTACTTATAATGATGATGCTGTTTGAAATAATTGGCTGTCAGCTTAATAACTTGTACACTACTGCTGATCAAAAGCCTGTTACTGTTGGTTTGAAGGGGAAAGCTATTGCTGTAATAGCTGGAATATTTTTTGTTTTATTAAATAAATTGGAGAGACAGAGTTAAAAGGTTTAATGCAGACTAAAAGTGCAGGATGTGGTTCTGTGTTAAGATGTCATTAATTCCCTTTTCAAAAACCCATTCTTCAGCGCTCTAGCAACACACACACAATGCTGGAGGAACTTAGCAGTCCTGCTGAAGGATCTCAGTCTGAAACATTGACTGCACTCTTTTCCACAGATGCTGCCTGGCCTGCTGAGTTTTTCCAACATTTTGTGTGTGTTGCTTGGATTTCCAGCATCTGCAGATTTTCTCTTCTTGTCTTCAGCACTCCAGATGGACAGAGTATAAATTTTGCTTGTTACTCATCTGGACAAAACAATATTTGCCAGTTATTTTAGATCAAGCAGGCAGACATTGTTTAAACTTGTCCAGTTTAAACAAGAGAAAAAGAACTTGTACTGCATGCAAAATCTATGTTTAAATGTAACAGGAGACTGCATTATGTAATAAAAACAGCACTTTCTGCATTAATTGACTGAATTAGACTGAAGAACTAGACAATAGGCTTCATTTTATTATTATGAAAATACAAGTCTTGGCAAAATCATTGACACATTGACCCCAATTGACCACTACACAGATTTTCAGTATAAATCAGTAAAAATCTTATTATTCTGTCTGCTGTTCTGACTGCAAAGTTCAAAAGTAGGTCTCAGTACAATAGTTTCTTTCAATATAGATGTTATTGGTTTGGTTTTCTGCTTAATGACAATGCTACAAAAGTAGAATACATGCTGAGTGATGGCTGAAAAGTCTATTTTCCACTTGCCAAAATTAATCCTCTGAAAGTCAGAAACACAGTTCGCTCAAGCAAATGATCAACAAGCAAAAACCTTTTCTCTCTGAATGTAACTGCATATTACATCTAACAAATGATTTTTAAGATTAATATATTCATACCTTTCTAGTGTTCTTTTACTAGCACCCAACCTATTTTGCATTTTTAAAATTCAATAATTAATTTTTGCATTTTGCAGTACTTCAGATGAGATTGGCAATTCAAACTTTTAAAGAATGAGCAGAAGTTACTATTTTAGAATGCATTAAAACAATAAAATGAAAAGGCAACATATCATAAATGTAAATATTTTGGCAATACATAATATTTCCTGTACCTAACATTATTCCCTTTGTACATGCAGTATTTGTACAATTAGGGTCTTTTTAATGATCCCTGAATTTGTGTGATTTTACAGCCTTGTTGGCTTTTTTCCTCAAACATCAGGAAATACTTCTATAAAAGGTATTGTCAATAATTAAATTCATTAATGGTCACATTCATAGCCACTTCAAGAACAGAAAACATTCAACATATGCTTCAGTTTTGTCAAGGACTTTTTCAAAAGCAATGGTTTTTACTTTACTAAAAGCCTACGAAAATACCCAATAGTATTCTAAGAAAATTAGTCTCTATCTGCTGGAGGAAGCAACAAAGTCCCACACGCCAAATGAGCAACGTTACACAACAAATATTCAGCATTATTTTGGAAAATGCCCAATATAAAGTCAACCATTTAGGAGACACAGAAGGAAATCCCAACTTTTCCTATTAATGCTAAAATCTTTGTCATGAATAATGAAAGCAAACTGCACAGTTGGCTTAATTTCTTACCTTACCATACTTTTGTGCATATGATCCTGTGAGCAAAGAATGAAAGATGATGATAGTCTCATCTAGATCCCAGACAAATACTCGCTGTAAATACAAAGATAATCAGTGAAATAATACTTACTTTACATTGAATTGCAAAATATTACCCTTTGGTGGAATCATTTTTAAAGATGCAAATGAATGAACTTGATACTATATATGATACTAATTATATTTCTCACATCAAACAAAATGCCACAGACTACATTAAATAGATTTATGTAAATTTAAAGGTTTGTTCTCATAAATGAAATTGAAATTTTTAGAGATTTAATAGGGGGATGGGGGGAGGGGAAGGAGTACAAGGTAGAAGGAAATTAGGTGAAGCCAGGTGAGGGGGATGGGGGAGAGGGTATGAAGTGAGAAGCTGGGAGGTGATAGGAGGTAACGGTAAAGGGGTGAAGAAGAAGGAATCTGATAGGAGAGGAGAGTGGACCATGGGAGAGTTGGAAAGAGGATGGGTACCAGAGGGAGGTGATAGCAGGTTAGGAGAAGAGAATTGGTAAGAGGGGAATGGAAGAAGGAGGAAGGGGGAGGAAGAAAATTACTGGAAGTTGGAGAAATTGACGTTTATGCTATCAGATTGGAGGCTACCCAGACAGAATATAAGGTGACCTCATCATGTCAGAATGTGAGTGGGGATTGGAATTAAAATGGTTGGCAGCCAGGAAATCCTGCTTGCTGCAGATTGAGCGAAGGTGCTCAGGAATGTAATTGCGCACCTTCACTCCATCTGCAATGCCTAACATTCTATCAGCCTTCCTAATTACTTGCTTTACTTGAATACTTGCCTTTTGCAAATAATATTCTAGTTATTAGAATAGGATACCAGGAATTATCTACATCTCAGTACGATTCAATCTTTCTCTTTTTAGATAAGATGCTTTTTAAAAATACTTTATTGAAATAATGAAATTTTTTAAACATTTCCCAAATTATTTCATATTCTATTTAGCACATCTTTATCCAAATTACTCAAGTCCTCTTTTCACTTTGTAGCCTGATTTTGCCCTTTTCACAATTTCCTTTCCTATCTAATTTTGTTTAATTCCTTGTGCTGTTCTTTCTGTTCCTTTTACCGATGAGTTATACAGTAATTTCCCTTCTAATTTGGAGTATTTTTGAAGTGCTTCTTCCCAGGCTGCTGTAGTTTTTTTGATTGCCCTGATGAGTCCCTCCCTTCCTTCAGCTGACTGTAAAACAGAGCTTCAAGTGACTAATCATTGGTCACACTGATTAGATATCCTGATTACCCTGCCAGCCCAATGGAGATCTCACAGATGAAGTCTGTTGAGAGCTTTGAAAAGATAATTGATTTTGAGGCAGGAGTTCAAATCCCACCATAGCAAATGGGGAATTTTATTTCAAGTAATTAAATAAATCTGGAATAAAAAGTCAGTTTCAATAATAAGTTACCATGATACTACTGGATTTATCAACTGGTTTATTAATATTCTTTAGGAAAGAAAATCTGGTTTTCTCATCAGTGACTTTAGAACTACTAAAGAGGTGATTCTTAACTGCCCTCTGAGATGATCTGGCAAGCATCGAAGTCCAGGGAACTCGCAACACTAGTGCTACCTCCCTCTCCATACTTGCTGCATAACCTGCTGAGTTTTCCTAGCATTCGCTGCATTTATCCAAGATTTCCAATTTCTTCAGATTTCTTTTGCTTTTCAATTAAATTTCAGAAAGAAACCAATACTGCACAATAAATGACAGTCTTGCTGGTGACATCCCAATTCTCTGAATTAATAAACTAAGCAAAAATACCTGCAATAAAGTACTGAGCTTGCGTACTTGCCCTGTGACCCACTTGAATGGTCCTAAAGCTGAATCATCTCCAGTAAAGTGGAGACTTTGCCTTGTGTAAATCAGAAAGGTCAGAAGCAAAGAGTTTAATGTGAAATTACTCCCTGATTCTGGTTTAATTGAATCTTTTCTTCAGAGACTTCTGTCTGTTCTAACCTCAGTGTAAGCTGTACTGTCAAGACTGTATCAAATATGATTACAAAGGACGTTGATGGGCTGCGGCTGCTAAAATAAAGCCCTCCTTGATGACCACCTTTGGAACTTTCAAACCACTAGATAAAGAGATTCTTCTTTCCTTGTCATCACTGTCTCAAACTCCCATTACCACTCCTACCTGGTTATAATGGTTGGATGCTCCTACTGGAAATCAGGTGAGCACTCCTCGGGGAACAAATTGCCAGGCAGGGCATTTAGACCAGCAATTACAACCTAGTCATCTCATGAATCTGCTGTGGGAGGGTTTGTGAGGGAACCTATGTTTACTTCCATGAAACAGAGAGACCTATGTTGCTGAGATATGGAATGATTTCTGGATCTGAGCCCCAACTGGGATAGTTATCTGTGGGTTGAAATGTAAACTTAAGGGGATCAAAATTTTAAGTGCAAACTATGTCCTTAAATGCCCCAGAGGATACAATTCTGAAAGGTAGCACCTCACGTAAATGGCTGCTGTGTTGTGTAAAGACAACTCGGCAGGTATTGAGGCAACTAATGTCTTTCAAGTCAATGGTGACGGAACAAAAAGCTTGGAGAGGTAGCAGATTTACTGCTTGCCGCACTGGCTATAAATTTATTAATACTGCCACAGGACAAATCATGCATTTTAGAGTGAAAGAGGGGGAAGGGGATCAACTCTGAATAACACAGCAGGACTCTTTATTTGAAAATAATTGTACTTACTTAGGAGACATGATGCAAAATCTCCAGTGTTTGTGTGTGAGGTTGAATGGACAATTTTAAATAAAAAGGAAACTAAGCTGCTTCATATCTTTAGACAACAGGCGAGGTAAATCAGTCCAAATTCCAATTAAATTACACTATCCAGTTTTCTTAATACTGTGATAAGTATAAAAAGTCAGCCCTTGTTACAATTGTATCCATTCATGACTTTGAAGTTCATACTTGATTTCTTTCTGAGAAACAATTTTAATTATGTGCACAGTTTCAGTGTTGGCCATATATTTAACTGGAACTTGCTTTCTTAGTATTAAGTGAAAGAGCAACATTCAGAAAAATGCAATGCATAGACATAAGTGCAAAATGCACAGCCCCATTACAACAGTGCACTGAGAATTAGTGAAAAGGTATTTCATTAGACCAGAAAGCAATTTTTTAGTCATGTTCCATAAACATGATGACTCTTGAATAATAGGCTATTATGTTGCAAAATTGCCATTGTGATATATATTTTGTTGCTTTGCTCACTTTACTTCCTTAAGTTGACACCAGCTCCTCTGAAAAGTATGTGACAATCCAAGCTTGTGGTGATAAATAGTTCAGTATAAACAGGCCTTAAATCTGACAGGCTCTTGGTCTTTTGGGATGATGATGATTGTAATGTAATGTAATGATAAGTGTATTTATAAAGCACTTTAACATGTCCAAACACCCTAATGTCTCACATCATTTATTTCTGAGATGCATCATTTCACGTTCTGTTAGTTGACCTAGCTGGGAGAAATATCAGTAGGAACAATTCAAACCAAACATTTTTAACTTGGTAAGTAGAATTTATACTCAGCACAGGTAAAGAATTTTGGAAGTAATCCTATATTGTTATGTATATTGATTTAAAATTTGTAATCGCATCTCTCCTTTCCATATCATGATGCACTGAATACTCCTATAGGAAGTCAATGCCACTGTTGTTAGTGTTGATATTGTGGAAGAGTCATTACACCTGTAGGTGGCGCTGCAGCAGAGGACTGCAGTGCAGTGCAACATTCCTTTCATTCACCCTTCCCCTTTTAGTACATTCACTTCATTTTGTGAATGTGTGTCCAATGACAATGTAGCAGACTGGGCGCATTACTGCGATAATTAAAAAAAAAGTAACTTAACCTTTGCTGCTTGTTTTCAGGATGTAATCCTGAAACACAGACATGAGAAAGTCTGCAGAGGCTGGTAATCCAAAGCAACGTGCACAAAATGCTGGAGGAACTCAGCAGGCCAGGCAACATCTATGGAAAAGAGAAAACAGTCGGTTTCGGCCCAAAATGTCGACTGTTTACTTTTTTTCATAGATGCTGCCTGGCCTGCTGAGTCCCTCCAGCATTTTGTGTTGTTCCCTATACTACATTTGTTTAAGTTGTAAGTTTTTACCACCATTCCATGCCTGCCCTCCTACCTATAATAATGAGTCCTGTCAGGAAGCTTCCACCCAGCATCAAATTCACTTCTTGCCTCAGGAATTCATCCAGCGATTCACATCCTGGCACAGCTGCAAATTCATCTGCTGTTCTTGCTGTGACTGCTGTCCTGCTGCTGTGGTTACAGTCTCCTCATCCTCTTCTTTCCTGACACAATTCTTTATTTTGTCATGAAGTCATCCCATGAATTTAACAAAGGCAGGCAATTTGCCTAATCAAGTCCCAGGATCTGGTCATCCTTTTCTAATTCATCCTTGTCTACCAATGTCATCAACTCCACTCATAGGTCCAATACTGTGATCTCCTTCACCCTTCTATGGTTTCAACTCTAGGACCCAAGACAAGGGCAGTGAATGGTGTCTGCTATCGCATTCTGCACCTGGCTGGCTCTGCACTCTTAGTGCAATCCCACACCTCTCATCAAACTGCTGCATGCAATGAATTAGACTTCCTCTGAACATCAATGAATATTAATCCCCATCCCTTTCCAGCACAACCTCTCCTCTTGGATCTAGTCTTCAGCTAAGGGTAGCATACTACACTGGGTAAGTTAGAACATAGAACATAACAGCACAGTACAGGTCCTTCAGCCCACAATGTTGTGCTAACCTTTTATCCTACTCCCAGAATATTCTATCATTTCCCTCCTACATACCCGTCCATTTTTCTTTTACCTATGTGACCCTCATGTATCTGTCTCCATCACCACCCCGACAGTGCGTTCCACACGTCCTCCACTCTCTGTGTATCTGTCTCCATCACCAACCCTGGCAGAGTGTTCCACACAGCCTCCACTCTCTGTGTATCTGTCTCCATCACCAACCCTGGCAGAGTGTTCCACACAGCCTCCACTCTATGTGTATCTGTCTCCATCACCAACCCTGGCAGTGCTCTCTATGCACTTTCCAGTCTGTGTAAACAGTTACCTCTGACATCCCCTCTCTATTTTTGTCCAATCACCTTTAAATTATACCCCCTGTACTAGCCTTTTCTGCCCTGGGAAATAGGTGCTGGATATCCACTCTTTCGATGCCTCTTATCATCTTTTATACCTCTAACAATTCACCTCTCATCTTCCTTCATTCTAAAGAGAAATGCCCTAGCTCATCCAACTTTTCTGTTAAGACATGCTCTTTAATCCAGGCAGCATCCTGGTGATCTCCTCTGCGCTCTCTTTAAAGCTTCCACATCCGTGCTGTAAAGAGGCAGCCAGAAGTGAGTGCAATACTGCCAAGTGTGGTCTAACTGGAGTTTTATAGCTGCAACATTACATCACGGCTCTTGAACTCAGTCCCTTGACTAATGAAGGCCAACACACCAGATGCTTTCTGAACTACCCTGCCAATTTGCATGGGAACTTTGAGGGATCTATGGATGTGGACCACAAGATCCCTCTGTTTCTCCACACCGCTACAAATCCTGCTGTTACCCCTGTATTCAGCCATCAAGTTCGACCTTCCAAAGTGTATCATTTCATACTCCATCTGCCACCCCTCAGCCCAGCTCTGTATCCTATCAAAGTAACCTATGACAACCTTCTACACTATCCACAACACCAACAACAGAGCTCAATAGCAAGAGTCCTTGCCACTGAATAATAGACATGAGTTCAAATTGAAATTCAAGTGGCTAGAATAAAAAGCCACCATCAGAAATGGTGACTTGTAAATGACTGGATTGCTTTAAAAGCTAACCTGGTTCACCAATACTCTTTCAAGAAAGGAATTCTGTCATTCTACTGGCCTATGTGACGCCTGATCCAACATTTGTTTGGTTAGTTGACTTGTAATTGCTGCCAGAGCAAGTATCTGAGCTCGGAGTGTAATCAGGAAAGAACAATGGATTCTGGGTGTCTTGCTGGTAACATCCACATCCCATGAATAAATAAACAAAGGCTCCTTTTTTTCCCAAGGAGCTTTCATATTGTAACCCTCAAATACAGATTCCATTCACAGCCCTGGTTCCATTTACACCCCATTCAATCAAGTTAAAGTCCCAAACTTGCACTGGCCTCCATTCCAGCGCTGTGTTATTCCTGGATTGACTGAAACAGGAAACACCCTGCTTGCAGGATGAAATTGATGCTTGGAGCAATTCTTTCCACCACTCACTGTGTTTAATCTCCGGGGGTCTGATATAGGGAAATTGAGCTTTGTTGCCATTAGCTTAACCCTCTGGTTTTTCCATTTCACTTTCTGTATCATTCCTTTATTGCAATCTACTTCTCCCGCATGATCTCTCCTTATTTGCCAGTTCCTCTCGTCTATAACCACCTTCCCCATTCTATTTGCAATTCTCCCTACCTTCTATCCACTTACTCCAGCACCATTTAATCCTCTATACAAGTCTGCACTTTGTGACATCTGCCATTGCATAATCGAAAATTGGCACTCAGTTTTTGCATTCTTTTACTGTAGCAAACTATGTCCAAAAGCATTTAAAGAAAATCAAGCCAGAGTCTGAATATATTAAACCCATGTATTAGTAGGTTCTGTAATTTTGCACCTTCCACGTGGGGTATCTGTTATAATATTTCACTAGCAACACCACTTAAGCTTTGTTCCTTATTATCAATTGCTCCATACCTTTGTAGTCCACTCATTCTTACACCATACTCGTATTATTCGAACTGAGGCAGAAAATTATTGTTGCACTTTACTGCATATTGTTTAAAATAACAGATAGCTAGAAAATGAATTTCTGGCCAAACAGGTGCTTCCCTTTCTTAAATTTCACTTGAATACCAATTTGTACCAGATCGATTAGCATGTCACCAGCTCTTTGTTGGTCTTGACTTGTGTGTGTTGGATTCATGCACTAACCCAGAAACATCCAGGGCTCCATTGATTCTGTTGATTTAATTCTGGATAACCAATTAGTTACATTTGCCTAGGAATTAGATTTCACTCGTTTTGGTACAGTAGGCTGGAAATGATCAAAACCTATTTGGTTTCCCTGCAGAAAGTTATGAGGTTGGCCAAAAAGACAAATGTACATTGTTAGAGTAGTTTACACCAGAACTGGGTACTAAAAAGAGCCCTGGCTCATCTCATTCCTGATGGGACCACACTCACATTACTTCCCTAATTTCTAAACAACCATATTTTACTCCCCTAATTTAAATTACAACTATTTACAAGATCAAAGGAGAGGACTGATTGGCTTCGTAATTGTTTAAAATTCTACTTGTTAATTGATTGTTAAAACTAATTGAGATTTCAGAAGTTCACTCAGTGTTATCATTCCTAACATTATGGGGAATTACACGACTCTTGGTGAAACAGTAGTTTTAAAAGAAATGCTGCAAATTTACAATGGTAAATAGTAAAGAGTAAAACATGAAATGTCCATGTTCTGATCTTGAGAAGTGGGACACCTCTTACTTTGGTCCCAAATATCTAAGGAAGGATGTGCTGGCACTAGAGAGGGTCTGGAGGAGGTTTACAGCAATGATCCTGGGAATGAAATGGTTAATGTATGAGAGCATTTGATGGCTCTGAGCTTGTTCTCTTGGAATTTAGAAGAACGGGGTGGTGGGGGAATCTGATTGAAACTTGCTGAATTTTTGAAATGTTTGGATGGACTGGACATGGAGAGGATGTTTCTAGTAGTGGGAGGTCTAGGATCAGGGGACACAGCCACATAATAGAAGGATGTCTGTTTAGAATAGAAATGAGGAAGGATTTCTTTAGCTAGACAGAGGCAAAACTATAGAATTCTTTCCCACAGATGGCTATGGAGGCCAAGTTATTGGGTATAGTTAAAGCAGAGGTTGACAGATTCTTGGTTAATAAGGGTGTGAAATGTTACGGAGAGAAGGCAGAAGAATGGGGTTGAAAGGGAAAATAAACCAGCTATGACCAAATGGCAGAGCAGACTTGATGGGCTGAATGGCCTATTTCTGCTTCTATGTCTTATAGTCTTATTTTTGGAGACTGATTTAAATTTCACACCACAAAACAATTTTAACACTCTCTTTCCTCCTAATGGCCTGTCCAAAATCCCCCCCACCCTTACCACCTCTCCCATCGGAGGCATGATCTCTCTTACATCCATTCCCCCTGATTACTGGTTGCACCAAAACCCTGGCTCCAACTGACCTTTCTTCACATTATTTCAAGTTAAGATTATACAGCAGTTTGGCTACTTACCCACAAGAATTTTGCACAAATAAATTGTCCACAGCCCATGAATAAATTTCCAACACTACACTGAGCATAATTAGGTTGTTTATTTTTGCCTTGTAGTCTCGTCCAATTTTAACATCATGCTTTGTTCACACACAAATCCCTTCTTATAGAGTTCTGCAGGAGCAGTTTTCTAACTTATTACTCATGCACGTTGCAGTCAACTGCTTAGTTCTGAACTCTGTCTTAATTGACAGAAACTAATACATTTCAACCTGGGAAAAGAACCAAAATTCTCCCTTTTTATGGCTCAGTAACGGCAGTAGATAGTTCATTTGATAAGTAATCATCTTTTGGCAGGCAGGCAGGACAGAGGTGCAGGTAAATACGTTATAAAAAATTGATGGAAAACATTTAAACTCAATGCAAAACCATTTTCTGATTGTACTTTGTTTTTATTGCCCCATATATCAGCATCTATCTCTGTGTTGGCAATATGCACTTTAAACTAGGTTGAAATCTTGACAAATCTTAACTTGTAATGCCTGATACTCTAGTACCTTTAGATCTGTATTATGTAAAATAAATGTTTATGTGATCTACAGACTAGCAACAAAATTGCTGGTCATTATATTTGGCAATCAAACCATTTTCAGCAGCTTTTAATTTCATTTCAGTTCTTTTCTCTCCAGAAAGCAAAGAGAGAGAAATACGTCTTCTGAAAACTATGCTTACTGAGCCACTCTGTTATAACTCTCCTGCAGTATGGAATAAAAATCACCTCACAGCAACTTAATGTAACCTTGGTTGAAAACAGTTATTATGAACCAAGCGTTAGGGAAGAATGCTCAGCTTGTAGTCCGCATTAATATAATGATGTCTCCCATTTAGCCTTTATATCAAAATATGTGCAATCTTAAAGTTTTCATCAATTAATGTCAAGGCCTACCTCCAAGTCGTTGTCAGGAGGTGGTGATGGATTATTCTTCCTTCCCCTTCCCCGTGACTTTGACCCCGAACTCCTACACGTTCGCTCATCCAAGTCTTTGATTGGTGTTGATGGTCTCTGCACTGTGTCAAACTCTCCTGTAAAAGCAACCATTCAGATTGCAACCATCACCTTCAGTTTTTCTCCACACGAGGAATGAGTGTCAACCACAAGTTCACACTGCTGCAGGAACAAAGTGATTTCTGACGATTGCACTGTGTTCAGTTTGACAGCCGTTCTGCAGCTGAATAATTATGTATAAAGAAAATATACCAGGCACAGAAAAACAAGCAGCTACACAATTTATTTAACTGTTGCCACAGCCAGAACTATTAAAGTTTTGTGATGTGGAGCCTTCAATTTTTATTCATTTGCTGTATGTATTTATAAGGACTGTCTAAGCATTCAGGAGACAATTGGATTGAATTCAGAATCAGCAATTCCTTTTAGCACAAAGCTTGTATCACAGGGCAGCTGGGAGAAATTTTACCTGAAAATCAGGGTCTTCTGGTATGCTGCTGTAAGTCTGGCAGAGGTCAGTGGAACTGTGAACCATAGCTTACTTGGCAGCACGCTCATCTCCAAATACAAAACTGTGGCTTCAGTCCCATGCCATACACTTAAGCACAAAGTCTAGAGCTGACACATGGGGAACATCATGTTGTCGAAGGTGATATCCTTGAGACAAGATGTCAAGCCAAAACTCTGCTATGCCCTCACAAATGAACATCAATGTTTTCCTGCATTTTTAAAATGGGGATTACATCAGAGATCATATTGGTACTTTTGGTCAATATTTGGTGGATTCCCAGGTGAAGAGTTTCTATGAGCAATGGTAAGACTATGCAAAGAAGTCTTTCAGAGGTGTGGGGGTGGAGGGGGGGGATTGTCAGGCAGAGTTACTGAAGAATTGCAGTTGTATCTCTGGTGGGGGAGGAGAGTAATGAGTAGGTAACCAGCCCAAGGGTTGGCAGACATGGGCATGGAGAGAAACATTCTCACTGAAAGAAACATTTGTCTATTAAAATTAGGTGCACCCCCACCGTAACTTATGTTGAAAAATAACATCTATGGGTGTTCAGCTCTACAGATATATCAAATTTCTGCTTAGGTTTCAACATGGAAGCTCCATTATGTGTAGAAAATGTTTTTAAAAATCCAAGCAGGAATGTATATTATAATTCTACCAGTGAGCTGTTTACTTGTAGTCTGACGGTTTTGTCCTTTATCATATGTCAGATAAAAAACAGAAGACCCCATTGACTTTGTCACCACAATCCACTGCTTTGGGAAAGCAGACAATGTAATCAAGGGCCCCTCTCACCATGGTCATTCTTCCTTCTCCTCTCTCCACTGGACAGAAGAATGTACCATCAGACTCAAGAACAGCTTCTATCCTGCTCTTATCAGAGTCCTGAATGATGAATTCTTGATCTCCCAAACTACCTTGACATAGTCCTTGCACTTGATTTGTTTCCCTGCAGGGCTGTAGCTGCTACAATGCTACATGCTGTATTCTTTTTACTACCTCATTGTACTTATGTATGGGAAGATCTGTCTGGATGGCAGGCAAACAGAAGTTTTTCATTGTGCCTTCGTACATACCACAAAAGAAAACCAACTATTGCAAATGTTTAGAAGGCATTCAGATAGACACATGAACAGGCAGGGAATAGGGGGAATTAGACCATGTATTGACAGGTGTGTAACTTCAATTGGCATCAAGGTTGGCAGGGTTTGTTCCTGAATTGTTATGTGCTCTAGTCTATATTCTAACACCAAGGATAACTTTCTGCTTTGCCTACTCACAATCCTTCGATGTTTTCGTCCCTAAATGACAACAAGACTTGCTTAAATTGGAAGGCTTTCTATTCAGGTGGACCTGCTGTTGCCCTATCCTGCCTTTATACAAAAGTAATGTTGAGAGGGAAGGTTTTTTGATAGCACATAGCTGGATTCCCTGCATGCCAGCATATGAATGTAAATCAAGCAGTCAAGTTCTGCTGAAGTGATTTGATGCGTGAAGCTCTTTAAAGATCTTAGAGTGTCAAGGGTTTTGGTTGGAAGTTGCAGCACAAATGTGTGGCATGAGTGGTAAGCAATGTGTGGATCAGCAGTAAATGTGTGCCAGGCAGCGAACAGCACTTGTGGAATGCTGACTTGCAACATGTGGTACGTGGCACTGCTGCAAAGCTTCGCTGAGCAAACACTTCCTCTCGTTGCAGATTTTGTTGGGAGTTCAATTCCTGCACCAATCACCCGGCTAGATACTCCACTCTTTTAACCTACAGATTCTGACCCGGGACAGTTTCACTGTATTTGCAATCTTCAGAATCTCGTTCAATCTAACTCACCAGCTCTAGCATGCTCAAACATCAGCCGTTCCCAAGACTCAGCCCGTAAACTTTTCATTTGGAATGGTTTGGCACTTAAAGGTGAACACCTATCTTTAAGGACTACCATCACTGCTTCACTGCCACACGTGAAACATTTACACCAGGTTATACAACCTGGCGAAGTGCAGAGAAAATGGTTAAGACATTGTGAGGAATGCAGTTATACTTCATCAGTTGCAGCAAATGCTCTTTCATAGAGCACAGAACACTACAGCATAGGAACAGGGTCTTCGGCCTGTAATATTGCAACAAACTAATTAAACTAGTCACTGGTAGGTCAAATGTAAAGAGACAGTACACTGTTAAGGCAGTGTTGATGAGCAGAGAGATCTTGGGGTCCAAGTTCATACCTCCCTGAACATGGTACACTGGTCAATAGTGTGGTTAAGAAGGCAAATAACATGCTTGCCTTTATTAGTTGAGGCACTGAGTTCAAAAGTCAGGAAGTAATGTTGCAGCTTTATAATACTCTAGTTAGGCTGCATCTGGAGTATTGCTTACAGTTCTGGTCTGATGCACCATCAATAACTCTCGGGGACGTGAGGCAAGATATAGGCTTTTATTGGCTGGAAGAAAGAACAAGCAGCAATTGACCACCATACTACATCCTGAAGACTGAGGGCCAGGCTCAGGCTCCAATCGCCTTTATACCGGGGTCTGTAGGAGGAGCCACAGGAGCAGTCAGCAGGGGGACGTGTCCAGACAGGTATATGTAGTTCACCACATGGTCACCCCATTATAGGAAGGATGTTGAGGCTTTGGAGAGGGTTCAGGAGAGGTTTGCCAGGATGCTGCCTGGTTTAGAGGGCATGTGCTATATTGAGAGGTTGGACAAATTTGGGTTGTTTTCTCCAAAGTGGAAGAGGCAGAGGAGAGATCTGATAGAAATTTATAAGATTATGGAGAGGCACAGGTAGAGTAGACAGACAGTATCTTTTTTCCCCAGGGTTGAAACGTCTAATACTAGAAGGCATGCATTTAAAGTGAGAGGAGGTAATTTCAAAGGAGACGTGAGGGGCAAGGGTATTTACACAGAGAGTGGTGGGTGCCAGGAATCTGCTGTCTGTGATGGTGGTAGCAGCAGATACGCTAGGGACTTCTATGAGACGTTTAGATGGGCACATGAATGTGAGGAAAATGAAAGGATATGGACATTGCGTAGGCAGAAGGGAATTATTTAGTTGTCCTTTTGATTACTAATTTATTTGGTTTGACACAGTATTGTAGGCCAAAGGTCCTATTCATTTGCTGTACTGTTGTACATTGTAAGTTTCTAACTAAATGAATCCCTTCTTTTATCCTTTCACATCTCTTCTTTACTCCTTACAAACCTTTTCTTCTCATTGTTATTTTTTGAATTTTATCCAATTGGCTTTCAACATTCAAAACTAGGTCACCTTTTCAGCCTCTGGAGATTGAAGTGAAACCTACGGAATGCTTTGCACAGTTCTTTCTTTACTGTAAAAATCAACACTGTTTTCATTTACAATTTGTGCCAAATTGTACAATGTGAATCTGCTTGTAACTGAATTGCTGTCAGTAAATATGACTGCAAGAAAACTGTGAGAAAGCAAAATGCATTGTAGCGATAAGAGTGGGTTGTCTTGTTCTGAAGGGAAGAAGTAGAAGACGAAGCATTTTAGGATCTCATCATTTGAATCAAAGTTTAGTTGGACAGAAGTATCATGGGCAATACAAATGTTCTGCTTATTTAATGAATCCATGCATCACATTTTGACATATTTTCATTGGACTTCATTCATAAATAACATCAAAACCCCACTGCAGAATTGTAGACAATATATCACATAGAAAGTCATTTGGCCCATCATGTTTGTGCCAGTTGAACAAAGCTATCGCATTTAATTCCACCTTTCAGCACCAGCTTCATTGCCCTTACACCAGGGCTTTTCATGTAGACATCCAAGTACTGCTTCAAAGTGATGAAGGTTTCTGCTTCTATCACCATTCCAGGGTGTGAATTTCAAATGGATTAGAAAAACCTACCTTCTAATCCTTCTAGCAATTATTTTAAATCTGTATCTTTGATTTTTGCCCACTCTGCTAAAGCAATAAGCTTGTTCTGTGTGGCTTAATTTAGTCCCTCACAATTTATAAACTTCAATTAAAGCCTCCAAATAAAACCTTTAGTATATCCATTTTCTTCAGAGCTACAATTTCAAGTACATGTAATATCTTTGTAAATCCTTCCAGAGCAATTATATCTTGAACTGTGGTGACCAAAGCTGTACTTGGTCTCCAGATATGGCCAAACTCATGTTATTTACATTTCTAATAAACTACACATCCGAACACCAAGTATACCTGCACTAAAATTGATTACATATTTTCTGAGGATCTTCATATATCAACATTGATCAAACTAAATACTAAAATAATTAATAATATTAATTAAAACAGACATATACATTTTAGGAAATATTGCAAGACTTGCAAGTTACATTATTAAAATATGTATTGCATTTCTACTATGCATTTGATTTTGAGTTTGTTGTTCAATCATAACAATTATTAAGGTAGAGAAATCAACTGAAGGCCACACAGACTAAGGGTCCCTCATAATTACCCATGTTTAGTGAGTGCAACTGAAGGGTGTTAGAGAAAAATGTTAACAGGAAACAGAACAGGTTTTAAAGCACTTATTGTTATGTCTCAATAATGAAAAACAGTCTAACTCTTTGGAATGGAAAATGAAAATGTGTGTGATTGAAGAAGAATGATAAGCTTCCTTAATCAAAAACCTGTAAGCTTGCCAAAGACAACTGGGAAAAAAAATAAGACTTTAAATTCAAGAATGTTCCACTTTGTTGAGAAAGCTTTGATATCAGAGTTCAAATGCCCTCAGTTAAAACAGTCAAACTCTGGAATAATAGAGTATGCTGTTTTTACACTGGCATTAATAGAAAGTACTAATCTTGTGTTAAATTTACTATAGATACTTTAAATGATGAAATGCAGCTAGTATGTGTTTAAGATAGCTCTATTTATCATACAATGAATGCAAAAATAAACTTAAAATTAAAACATTGTGAGGAAACCCAAAAATAAACACACCATACTTCTGTTGTCTCTTTCAATCTGTGCTGTGCTTCAGATAGTTTACTGCGTCTATGTGTGTTAGTTATTTACTAAATTGGAAACCTGCTTCTGTTTAACTCAGGCTGGCTGTATTCACTTTATGGCTAAACCTCAACATCACACACCATATAATAAAATGCTGAACCATACAAATCTATCAACAACATTGGTTATTGTCCTCTGTGCTCTGCTTTCCACTTGGACCAAAGGCAATTTGCTGTGTTACACCCACACAACCCAATTGTCATCAGTACATGTGCATGTCTGTGTGTCTGTTGCATTTTACTGTACCAACTGGAACTCATTTAACTAAATATCCAAATCTGAGGCACAAGCTTTCCCTCTGTCAATCTATCTACATAAATACATGTTTCTGCTTTAGAGGAGCAAGTGCAGTAGTCAGCAAAAAAGGGTTTGTTTTGACAAGTGTAAACCAAGCTGCTGGATTTTCTGTTTCTCCCCTACCCCCAATCAACACTTTCAGAGCACTACCTTGGAACTTTTACAACTGCAAAAAGTCCTGACAACAGCAAAAAGATCCAAAAACTATAGGAGAATTAAATTCATCTGAGCTTGGTTGCTTGGATGTTACAATGGTGAAATACAGACTAAAGGTTTATTGCCAGCAGTTTGCAGCATGAGTAGTTAAAAGACAGTTATAATCAAAAATGCAATCTGCTATTGAGCTACTTTCAAACAGTCACTTTATTCTTTGTCAAAATCTTGACAATATTCGATCTTCTAGTAGTTTTGAAAGATTGACTACAGTACAATTAGAAAGGAAGTCATTTACCTCCAGGAAGATCTGTGGCTGGCTGGCCAGGGATATTGGGAGGATCTTGTAACTGGTATGTTGTTGATGTTGAAGAGGTGCCGTCAACAGTATCATTTGAGGTCATATATGTGCCATATGTTGCAGATGGATAATACTGTGCATACTGGTTTTGGCCAAATGCAGTGTAGCCAGGATAATCCTAAAGAAAAACCATCAGTTTAAGTCATTTCTCTTGTAGCGGACCAATCATATGCTCAATGAAACCACACACTTATCAACCTAACCATAATTGAAACACAATGAAAAGAACAAAGTCAAACGAGCAATTGATACATTATCTAAAAGGTAGATCATAAGTAATTGAGGTCATAGTCTGTGTAAGCATGCATGAATTGACAGTGGAGGCAGGTGGGCCTGGGAGGTAGAAGAGCAATTAAATTCAGCTACCTACTGCAGGGCAGAGAGCATAAAGTGGGATAGGCTCTGCATTTTCAATTTCTGCGTCTAGGAGAGTTCCTGGAAATGCATCTGCAAGTACATTGTAATCACCTTAATGATTAGGCAGGCTGTGCTATCATGAGGGATGGTCACTTCAGCAAAGTAACAATGATAAAATGTTTGTGGCATTATCCCATCAGTAAGATCAAGAGGGCAGATCTTTCGAGGACAGAGTCCACACAAGTTCGCTAGCTGCATACTATAGTTGCCTTCGAGCACATCATCCAGCTCCCAGAGGATTGATGAGGATCCGCGCAGCCTCCTGACCAAAAACCACCATCCGGTCCACAGTGACCTAAAGTCCACAAGTTTCCAGTCCTTTATACGTCAATTGTTAGATAAATTGGACCCTTGACTGTCCTTCACACATGGCTGTATTGTTGTCAGTTGACTTCCTGCTAGAAGCATTGCTTTTAAATGCTTACTAAGACTGGTCAGTCTGTAGAGCACTGCAAGATTGTGTGTTGACTGCAATGCCTATGCTGTCATAAGCTCTTTCCTGGTCGAAGACAGTCATTGAGTGACTGCAGCTCCAGGTAAGCTGCTTTCTGAATTCAGGTTAGCCATAATGTCCGCCAGTGCTCCCTCAGTAAGAAATGGCCATTAACTCACTCTTATTTGATTATAGTGGAAGTGGCCATTTGGCCCCTCCTGCACATTCAGGCTTTCAAAAGCTTATCCCTGTCCAATCCACATGCCAGGTTCCTGCATTGACCGTCCCTTACATGTAGGACAATCTTAGTCTCCTTCTTTCTCCTCCCTTATTCTCCATATAGTCCCCACCCTCTTCCCCCCATACGGCTATTTAGTCCACAATCTCAAAACATCCAGGACAATGAGCAAGTATGAGACTGGCCAATCTGGGTCTGATGCTGGAAGGTTCAGATGTGTCTTCTCACGTCGTTTACCAGTCCTGGAGGGTTACGTTTGTTTGCCTTTACTCTGATAAAAACTTCGTTTCAACAAGTAAGTATGGGGGCAACTGTTGGCAAGGCACTGGTCGATATGTTTTTTAGGAAAGGAACAGCACTGAAAATGAATCCCACTCCAGACTGAATGTTACCCGATAATTATAAGACATAAGAGTAGAATAAAGCCATTTGGCTCATTGAGTCTGCTCTGCCATTTCATCATGGCTGATCCAATTTTCCCCTCAGCCCCAATCTCCTGCCTTCTCCCTATATCCCTTCAGGCCCTGACCAATCAAGAATCTATTGATGTTTGTCTTAAATATACATAACAACTTGACCTCCACGGCTGCCTGTGGCAAAGAATTCCACAGATTCACCATTTTCTGGCTAAAGAAATACTTCCTCAACTCCATTCTAAAAGGACGTCCCTCTATTCTGAGACTGTGTCCTCTGGTCTTACACTCTCCCATTATAGGAAACATCCTCTCCACTTCCACTCTATCAAAGCCTTTCACCATTCGATAGGTTTCATTGAGGTCAGACCTCATTCTTCTGAATTCTAGTGAATTCATCAAATGCCATCAAATGTCCTTCATATGACAAGCCATTCAATCCTGGAATAATTTTCGTAAATCTCCTTTGGACCCTCTTCAGTTTCAGCACATCCTTTCTAAGATAAGGGGCCCCAAACTGCTCACAATATTCCAAGTGAGGCCTCAACATTACATCCTTGCTTTTATACTCTAGTTCTCTTGAAATCAATGCTAACATTGCATTTGCCTTCTTCACCACAGACTCAACCTGCAAATTAACCTTTAGGGAACTCTGCACAAGGACTCTGAAGTCCCTTTGCGCCTCAGTTTTCTTTTGCATTTTCTCTCCATTTAGAAAATAGTCAACACTTTCATTTCTTCTACCAAAGTGCATGACCATACACTTCCTGGCATTTGTCACTTCTTTGCCTATTCTCCTAATTTGTCTAAGTCCTTCTGTAGCCTCTCTAATTCCTCAAAACTACCTGCCCCTGCACCTATCTTCATATCCACGAATTCCAGCAGATTTTTCAAGCAAGATTTCCCCTTGAGGAAACCAGGCTGACTACATTTTATCATGTGTCTCCAAGTACCCTGAGACCTCATCCTTAACAATTGACTTCAACATCTTCCCAACCACTGAGGTCAGACATACTGGCCTATAGTTTCCTTTCTTCTGCCTCTCTTCCCTCTTGAAGACTGGAGTAACATTTACAACTTTCCAGTCTTTCAGAACCTTATCAGAATCTGATAGATCATTATTAATCCCTCCACAATCTATTCAACCACCTCTTTCAGAACCCTGGGGTGTATACCGTCTGGTCCAGGTGACCTGTGTACCTTCAGACCTTTCAGTTTCCTAAGAAACTTCTCTCCAGTTATGGTAACCACACACCTCATAACATCCACCAAATTGCTAGTGTCTTCCACAATGAAGGCAGATGCAAAATGCATATTTACTTCATCCACCATTTTCTTGTCCCCCATTACTACCTCTCCAGCATCGTTTTCCAGTGGGTCGATATGCACTCTCATCTCTCTTTTACACTTTATATATCTGAAGAAACTTTTGGTATCCTCTTTAATATTAGTGGCTAGTTTACTTTCATATAACATCTTTACCTTAGTGACTTTTTAGTTGCCTTCTGTTAGCATTTAAAAGCTTCCCAATCCTCTAACTTCCTACCAATTTTTGCTGTACTATATGTCCTCGCTTTGGCTTTCATGTTGGCTTTGATTTCTCTTATTAGCCACATTTGTGTCATCTTGCCTTTAGAATACTTCTTTCTCTTTGGGATGTTTTTGCATTCCGCCTTTCGAATTGCTTCCAGAAATTCCAGCCATTGCTGCTCTGCCTTCACCCCTGCCAGTGCTCTTTTCCAATCAATAATGGCCAACTCCTCTGTCATGCCTCTGTAATTTCCTTTTCTCCACAGTAATATTGATACCATAGAACACTACAGCACAGTACAGGCCCTTCAGCCCTCCATGTTGTGCCGACCCATATAATCCTTAAAAAAGTACTAAACCCACACTACCCCATAACCCCCCATTTTTCTTTAATCTATGTGCCTGTCCAAGAGGCTCTTAAATACTCCTAATGTTTTAGCCTCCACCACCATCCCTGGCAAGTCATTCCAGGCACTCACAACCCTCTGTATAAAAAACTTACCCCTGATGTCTCCCCTAAACTTCCCTCCCTTAATTTTGTGCATATGCCCTCTGGTGTTTGCTATTGGTGCCCTGGGAAGCAGGTACTGACTATCCATCCTATCTATGCCTCTCATAATCTTGTAGACCTCTATTAAATCCCCTCTCATTCTTCTACGCTCCAAAGAGAAAAGTCCCAGCTCTGCTAACCTAGCTTCATATGACTTGTTCCCCAAACCAGGCAACATCCTGGTAAATCTCCTCTGCACCCTCTCCATAGCTTCCACATCCTTCCTATAATGAGGTGACCAGAATTGAACACAATACTCTAAGTGCAGTCTCACCAGAGATTTGCAGAGTTGCAACATGACCTCTCTACTCTTGAACTCAATCCCCCTGTTAATGAAGCCTAGCATCCCATAGGCCTTCTTAACTACCCTATCAACCTGTGCAGTGACCTTGAGGGATGTATGGATTTGAACCCCAAGGTCCCTTTGTTCATCCACACTCTTAAGTAACTGACCATTAATCCTGTACTCAGTCTTCTGGTTTGTCCTTCCAAAATACATCACCTCACACTTACCCAGATTGAACTCCATCTGCCATTTTTCTGCCCAACTCTGCAGCCTGTCTATAACCTTTGACAACCTGCAGCTCCATCCACAACTCCTCCTTCGTGTCATCCGCAAACTTACTCACCCATCCTTCCGCCTCTACATCCAGGTCATTTATAAAAATCACAAATAGCAGGGTTCCCAGGACAGATCCCTGCTGCACTCCACTAGTCACCAACCTCCAGGCAAAATACTTTCCTTCCACAACTACCCTCTGCTTTCTTCCTTTAAGCCAATTTTTTATCCAAACAGCCAAGGTTCCACTTATCCCATGCCTCATGACTTTCTGGATGAGTCTCTCATGAGGGAGGGAGGATACATATAACTTTAGCTTCTCCTTGTCAAATTTTAGGTAAATTTGATCATATTATGATCACTTTCTCCTTAGGGTTCTTTTACCTTAAGCTCTCTAATCAATTTCAGTTCATTGCACAACACCCACTCCAGAATAGCTGACCCCCTTGTGGGATGAACAATGAGCTACTCTAAACAGCCATCTCGAATGCATTCCAGAAATTTCCCTCTTTTGGAATCTAGCATAACCTGATTTTCCCAATCTGTCTGCATATTGAAATCCCCGATGTCTATTGTAACATTGCCATTTTGGTGTTTATTTCTTATCTCCGATTGTAATTTGTAGACCACATCCTTACTACTGTTTGGGGGGGGTCTGAATCCAACTCCCATCAGGGTCTTTTAACCCTTTCAGTTCCTTAGCTCTATCCACAATGATTTAACACCTTCCAACCCTATGTCACCTCTTTTTAATTATTTGATTTCATTTTTTACCATTAGCGCAACGCCGCTCCCTCTGCCTTCCTGCCTGTCCTTTTGATGCTGTGTGTATCCTTGGACATTAAGCTCCCAGCTATAATCTCTCAGCCATGATTCAGTGATGCCTAGAATATCATACATGCTGATCTGTAACTGTGAGATAACTTCATCTACCTTATTCTGCATACCACACAGATTCAAATATAACATCTTTAATCCTGCCTTCACTCTTTTCGATTTTGTCCACCTTTTATATTGCAACTCATCCTGTAATTTTGCCATATCAACAGTATTTCCTCACTACCCAATGCCTCTGTTTGTAAACCAGCTCCTCATCTTTAGCACCATCACTTCAGTTGCCATCGTCCTGCCAAATCAGTTTAAACCCTCTTGAGCAGCCCTAGCAAACCAGTCTGCAAGGATATTGGACCCCTTCGGATTCACATGTAACCCACCTTTTTGAAGTCATTCTTTCCCCAGAGGTGATCCCGTTGATCATAAATCTAAACCCCTGCCTACTGCACTAGTTCCTCAGCCACACATTCACCTGCCAAGTCATTCTATCCCTACCCTCACTGGCACTGGCACAGGCAGCAATCCACAGGTTACTATTCTGGAGGTCTTGTTTCTTAGCTTTCTACCTAGATCCATAAAACCTCTCTTCAGGACCTCCTCACCTTCTGTACCCATGTCATTGGTGCCAATGTGCACCAAGACTTCTGGCTGCTCGCCTTTACCCTTGTGAATGCCATGGACATGATCCGTGACATTCCTGACCCTGACACAAGGAAGGAAACTTTCCATCCAGGTGACTCTATCACACCCACTGAACCTCATCTCTGTTCCTCTGACTAGGGAATCTCCTATCAACACTAAAGACCTCTTTACCTCTCTGCTCTTCTGAAGACCAGACTTAGTGCCAGAGACTTATTCACTGTGGCTCCCCCGATGGTTGTATTAAAAGTTGTACACTTACAATAATGTGTAATAAGAGGGGAATGGCCGAGGGTGTACTCTGCACTGGCTGTGCTTTTCCTCTTCTTCTCCTGACAGTCTAGGGGTGACCACCTCCCTGTAGCTCCTGTCTATTACCTCCTCATTTTCCTATATGAGTTGAAAGTCATTGAGCTGGTATTCCAGTTCTTTAATACATTCTCTCAAGAGCTGCAACTCAGTGGACCTGGAGCAGGTGTGTTTATCTGAGAGACACAAGGACTCCCAGACCTCTCACATCCCACACACAGCACAAAACACTGCCCCTGGAGCAATTCTTACTAAACTACTGTGCCCCAACACTCAAAGAACTAAACTACTATCCCCTAACAGATGAGGATTAACTGAACCATTGATTATGAATGGACACTGTAAATGTGATCTAATTCCCATTATTAGATGTGGCATTCTCAGCTTTAAAATATATTATCGTGCAAAGTATTGAATATTTAACCAATTGTTCCTGAAGAAGCTTTCACAGTCTATGAGCAAGGTGCTTTATAAGCTACTGAATAATTACATGCATGAAGTAGAACACTGGCATTCATCAAATACGGAGTACAGAGAGTCTCTCAATTTTAGAGTATTTTCTTGCCTACTCCAGTAAGTTAATAAATGAAAATTTTATCAATGAGTACTGGTTGGGTTTGTTGTGATCATGCAATATTTTACACAGAATCCCACTGTCTCTAAAGCACAAGCACTGAAAGTATACAAAGACAATTTGCTTGTCTTAGTTATGTGCAATAACTTCAAAATAAGGCTGAATTTATTGACTGTTTATTCTCCTGCAAAGATGTTGTCTGACTTGCTGAGTTCCTCCAGCATTTTGTGTATGTTGCTTTGGACTCATGCTGCCATTTAGGCATGTTTGACAGGTGATCACAGCTTTGGATGGAGTAAAGGGCCAAAATGATATTAAGCAGGTGCGGATGGATTTCTGGGATGGATGAGTGTGGAGGAAGCTTGTCTTATGCGGAGAGGTTAAGCAGAATAAGCCTAGGAGCTCTAGTTCTTCTCAGCTGTAGACGAGCTGAGAAGAATTGGAGGTGACTTCATTGCAAAGTACAACATTCTTAAGGGGCTTAACATGGGTTGTTGCCATGTTGATGTTTTCTCTGGATGGGGTGTCCAGAATAATAAAAAGGTGCAGGTGCAGGCTGTTCACGACTGAGATTTCCTCTTCCAGAGGGCAGTGAATATTTAGGATATTCTAATCAAAAGAGTTGTGGAAGTTCATTTGCTAAGTATTTTCAAGTTGAATTCAATAAACTACTAGATTTTAAGGGATGTAGGGTTGCTACAGGAAAATGACACAACAAAAACAAAATGATTAGCCAAGATCTTACTAAATGATGGAAAAGGCTTGAGGGACTATACAGCACTTTGCTTTTAACTGAAGTTCCAATTTTCCATATTTCCTTATAACATAGAAGAAAATGCTATAAGGAAATATGGAAAATGGAACAAGTATTGGAAGCCTATTGATTCTATACCAGCTGAAATATCATCCATTAATTGTCTCTATCATGCATTCCCTCTACACTTTCATCAACAACTCACCTACAGAATGTGACCGAATTTCAGTGGCCAATTAACCTGCCCATCAGCTTCCTTTGGGATGTGGGAGAAAATATGGAACATTCAGGGGAAATGTGCTCATTAGAAGAATGTGAAAACCCCTCATACAGGACCTCTCTGCAACACCACTGTGTATCTAGGTTCTTATGTTCAAAGTAGTTCGCTTCTCTATGCAGTATCAATACACAGCAAAATTAATCTGGTTTTCAAACTGTTCAAGGAGTTTGGTGAACTCCCTACCAATGTTGTAAGCCTACTTGACCTTAATATAAATGCTTAAATAATGGAGGTTCTGCAATCTTTTTCTATTAAATATTTTAATGCCTAATGTATATGGGTGTGTGTGTGTGTTTGTGAGAGACAGAGAGAGATACAGAGAAAGAGAGAGAAACTGGACCTGAAACTGATAGATCCTGACAAAGAAAAAGAACGCTAGGAGCACTAGGTTGCATCAGTACGTCAGGAAGAGAAGCAGTTGATATTTCATGTTGAGAACCCTTTACCACAACTGGAGCTGACAAACCTGTAAAGTTGGAGAGAGAGCCGGGGAAATGGAGAGGACTCAGGGACTATCTGTGTTAAGATAACAATGAGTTTCAATATAATGGCAATTGGAAACGTGAAAAAAAAACAATTTGATTCAAAGAGGTACAGCCACATCCAAGGTCAGATGGAGAAAAACCAAATGGAATGGTTACTTGAAAATATTAAGTTCAATATTGTTCTGAATAACCGCACGCACACACGCACACATGCACGCGCACACACACACACACACACTTCTGTTGTACGTACTTCTGTTTCACCACCTTTTGTGCTGCTGAGAACAAATATAGGGGTTCCTGGTCCTCACTTTCCATCCCAGTAGCTTCCACACTGAATGGATCATTCTCCATCATTTCACCATCAGTTGCACCTTCCCCACTTTCATCTCTTCCCTTACCATACCCTCCACAAACCAGACAGTCTTTTAAGGTAAAGCAGTGATTCAACTTCACTTCTCCCAGTTTACTGTATTGTAATTCAAGCTCTTAGTAAGAACTCCTTTACAGTGGAGAAACTAAACACAGATTGTACGGCAGCTTTGCAGAACATCACTGTTCAGTCCTCAATGGCAACTCTGAATTCCCAGTAGCCTGCCTCTTTAATTTTCTGTCCCACTCCCACCCTAAATACACTTTCTTCAGTCTACATCACCTGTTTTTCAAAATAATTGTTACCTTGAAAATTTTGTCTGAATCCTACCACAAACATTTGCTCAGTTGTCACCACGCATCTCTCTTAGCAGCTTAACACACTCGTTTTCTCAAAATTCCATTTCTGATGAAAGATCCTCGATCCAAGATGCTGCCTGACCTGCTGAGTGCTTCAACAATTCCTGTTTTAGCTTCAACGTGTATCCAGACCTGTACATTGCTATCCTTAAAGGGGTCACTTAGGTAGGAAATTTGGAACATAAAACAGTACAGAACAGTACAGGCCCTTCAGCCCATGATGTTGTACTAACCTTTTAACCTACTCCCATATCAATCTAACGCTTCCCTCTCACATCGCGCCCCCCCACCCCCCCCCCACTCACTCTTCTACCATCCATGGTAGGGAGGAAATGCTCATCAGGTCCCCACCTGGTCAGCACTGCTGCACTTTCCTTGCACTTCCAAGCATTTTCCTCATTTGACCCTTTCTCTATACAATGAATTTAGATGGCAACTGGACTGGTTGAGTGGGAAACCTGTTCTACTTCTCAAAAGCAAACAGAAAGTGCTGGGGACAGTCAGCAGACCAGGCTGCATTTCAGATTTCCAGAGTCTCCATTTTTTTTTTGTTTCTTTCATTTTAATGCCCTCTCCTTGCATCAAAGCCCAGAAACCACCAAGGAAATGGTGCTGGGACATATGGGGCACAAGTGTCATCCCAGCTGTAAATGTTAGAGGGAGAAACACTTGTCTCCTAAAACCTCATTACTTGTTCTTAGATGGCCTTTGCATGATGTGGGCCTTGTCCAGCAACAGGGATGGGAAATCTATCCTTTTAAATGGCCTCCCCCACTTATGGTTTCTAGTGTGTGGGACTACTAATTTTCATTCCTTCACTCTCTCAGTATTTCTTTGTTGCCTCATGGAAAGTAATTATCATTCATTGGTATGGACCCCCATCACCCAGGACATGCCCTCTTCTCATTGCTACCATCAAGGAGGTGGTACAGGAGCCTGAAGGCACATACTCAACGATTCAGGAACAGCTTCTTCCGCTTGCTGTCTGATTTCTAAATAGACATTGAACCCATCATTACTTTTTTTTGCACTACTTATGTAATGTAACTATTTTATACATATGTAATTGATCGTAATTCACAGTTTTTTATGTATTACAATGCATTCAGCACTTGTACTCTTTTGCTATTTGTTTGGAACTGGAGTCAAGATGAAACATGATCTAAGAAGTATACTACGGAAAAAAGCTTGAAGCTGACATTGAAATCTAGACAATAAAGATTTACTTTAAGTTACAATATCACATTAAGATATTTACATTTGAAATTCTGAAATATAATTCTAAAACACATCAAGATCACAGTTGGAAAATATGCAGGCTCAGACACTGGCAGAAATGGGAACTCTAATGCTGATTTAACACCCTCATTCTGAAGGCACAAGACAGCCAAGTGTCCCACACAATTGTTATCTATGATCCCCTTCTAACACTGTATAACTGTGAGGTTAGGTGAGATAAGATCAGACTGAAAAAGATTAGCCTGGCAAAACACAGATTAGCTACACAGTGACAGTGACCTGAAAGTATGGAAGCCAGTGACATTTATGGAGTATGGTCAGTGAGTCTGCCTCTGAGTTCAGGAAAAGATAGCTAACAAAAGAAAATACCTGATGGGAGCTGTTGAAGCTTGTTGAATTGGAAACGGAGTTGCTGCTTGCGTATATACCCGGGGATGGTGCAAAACTAGAACCTGTGATTAAAAAAAATAGAAATATTACATGTCTTTAAGGATAAGAATATTAATGACAGGCGCAGATGTTAGAAGTGAAGCAAAATAGTGTTGTGAGTACTCTCTATATTTTCAGTCACTCCAATAAATGTAATACCAATGCCGATTCATATTTTCATTCATTTTTTCAGCAGATAGGTGCTGCGGCAGGCCAGTATTTATTATCCATCCCTACCGATGGTCAGCCATCTCTCTGGTGAAGGTACTTCCTCAGTGATGTTGGGTTGAGAGTTCCAGGATTTAAACCCAGTGATCGTGAACGACCAGCAGTAGGATTCTAATTCAGGATGATGTACAACCCAGTCACTTGCTGCTCTCAACCTTTTGGATGGTAGAAAGCATGGATTTGAGAAGTGCAGCCAGGGTAGTCTGGACCAGTAACTGTGGTGCATTTTATGGAGAGATGGCGCACACTGCAGCCACTGTGCGCCCATGGCAGAAGTAATTAGTATGCATGATGGTGAATGGATGGTATTCAATTAGGATTTCTCTTGGCTAGTTCTGTTCCTAGACAGGTTTTAGCCCAGGGCTGGAAACCCCATTTAAAATGACATAAATGCTGTCTTCTGTACTATACATTAATTTCCTCTCTCAATCCCTCTTCTCCCTACTGCAATTAACTCCTAGCTACGACTCCCAATCTTACTCAGCAGTCAAGCCCTGACTGAGACCTAGCAATTGTTTCAGCATGACTTCCCTTCATACAATCTGTACGACCCAATCAGCTAATGGGGAAGATCTATCCATCACACTATTACCTTCGGCCTCAAGTGTTGCACCTGGCAGTACCCCTCTAACTCTCTGTCCCAACACCACTAAATTTCCAAACCAATAGTCAATACACTTCTAACGACAGATGCGAGCAAAAGACAACTACCGGTACTACGAATTCACTGGACTGGAATACAATCATTGTCTTACTGAAAGTAATAGCATTTTATGGGAAGGACATGACTTCCCATTGATCTTCTGCTATGGGGCTTCTACCTTGAACCCTGCTTTGTGTGAAACAAAGACAGTATTATCCCAGGAGATTTAACATTGAGAAGTCACTGGAAGTAGGATCACCAGTACTGTGTTTGAATATAAATATGTTATCCATTCTATCAATTGAAGCTTATACATTTCTGCCATTATATGATTTTCAGTTCTAGTAAGACACAGTGTTGTGAAGATGGAGCAGCGAATAGCCCAGCTCACTAGGGTTTCTCAAGTCACTCTGTCACTTTAGTTGGTTTGTATAAGTGACCTTTAGCAAAGGTTGCAAGTGGATCACCTTGACTTAGTAAAGTATTATCACTGGATTTAAATCCTGGTACTCCCTACCCAACATCACAGTGGTAACACAACCAGTCAAAGGACTGTAGTGGTCCCAGAAGGTGGATTATCATGAGCCTACATTTTGATAATTAGATACAAGTCTGCAAGAGTGGAGAATGAATTGCTCCAAGGAATCTGCAGGGCAAGTTTGTCCATGTTAAAAGTTTCTTTCAACAGTTCTGATGAAAGTTTTTTGATAATGTTTATACCGTTTTTTTCTCTCTACATATGTTGCCCTACCTGGTGGGTATTTTCTGTTTATACATTATACGGGTTTCAAACTCCAGCAAATATTATATAGAGGAAAAGTGCAAATAATATATACTTTTCAAGAAAGGAAATAAGCTAAATACTACCGAATTTAAATGGTAGGGTCTGTCTAACACTTGAGTGGAGTAAGTTCCAGAAAAATTATAACAATGGCCAGAGTTATCAGTCACTTGGAAAATTGTAGCTTGATTTGAGAAAGTCAGCATATGTTTGTTAAATGAAAACAATGTCTAACTGATGTAGTAGAGTTTCATGCTGAAGTAGAAAATTATAATGAAAGAGATGCGTTTGGTGGACTCTTTTTGGGACTTCCAATATGGATACAAAATTGGCTATTTAATAGGAAAATAAAGTAGCAGTGAAAGAAGATTTGAAAATAATGCTGGAAATACTCAGCAGGTCATGCAGTATCTGCGGATAGAAAAGCAGTTATTGTTTCAGCTCAATGACCTTTCATCAGAACAAGAACAAGTTAGAAACCAAGCATGTTTTGTGTTGTGGGGAAGGGGAAGGGGGGAGAGAACAAAGTAAGTGCTTGTGGTGGGGTGGCGTCACATTTACAGATGATACACAAAGTGGACTGTGAAATGGATAGAGCCATAGCGCAACATCGCAGAGAAACAGGTCATTTGGCACCGCTCATCCATGCCCACAAAAGTTAGTCTGATTTTGCCCCTACACCTCTAAACGCTTCCCATCCATGTGCTTATACAAATATCTTTTAAATGTTGTTGTTACATCCATCTCATTTACTTTCACTGGCAGCTTGTTCCATTTGTACCATCATAGACTTGGGCCCTCTAGTTTTTGGTTCCCTTTCCCTGGGAAAATAAAGTCTAGACACATTCACCCTGTCTGTGTCCCTCATGATTTTATGCACCTGTGTAAGATCACCTCTCAGACTCCTGTTTTCCAAGGAATAAAATCAGTGTCTGCCCAACCTCTCTACGTAAGTTAGACCCCCGGGTTCCGGCAATATTCTCATAAGTCTTTGTTGCACTCTTTTCTTTAGCAGGGTAACCAAGACTGTACATGATACTCTAAGTGCAGCTTTGCCAATGTCTTGTACAAAACTGCAACACGATGTCCAAACTCTTGTACCCAGTGGTCTAACTGTGAAGGAGAACATGCCCTGCCTTCTTCATCAGCCTGTCCACTATGAAGCCACTTGCGGTGAAATACTCTCTGTTCCCCTGAGTGCTACCATTCAATATGCATTGAACATAGAACAGTACAACACAGTACAGGTCATTCAGCCCACAATGTTGTGCCCACCTTCTACCCTACTCCAAGATCAATCTAACGTTTCCTTCCTGCATAGCCCTCTTTTCTCAATGTGCCATGATAGGAAGCAGGGATCTTTGATGTTGAGAAATATTAAGTATTACATTTTTTTTGTAGCAAGAATGAGAAGAGGTAATATAAACCAGAGGGCACAATCTAAGTCAGTACTAGATCAAAATATCCATATCCACAGCTTACTGAAAGTGTCAGCTTGAGAAACTGGTTAATAAAGCATATGGAATTTCTGACTTTATAAACAAAGGCACAATATACAAGAGGAAATAAGCCATGATAAACATTTATAAAACATCAGTTCAGCTACAAGTGTAGAATCATTTTAGTGTCAGCTATTGCGATATTGTTGTTGTTCCTTTATGCTCCTTGTGGTGCATCAGGCAGCATTTTTGCCATTTCCATAGTGTTTGCCTGTTTTTTTTATATGAGGCTGAATCGCTAGCTCGATGCTCAGTCCAGCACGGATGGAATTCGAATAAGGGACCATTCACCTCAAAGTCAGGTGCTGATGCCACTATACCCCTGGCTGGCAGGTCTGGCTGAACTATGAGTGGGATATAAAGGCTTTGATAAGGGTGCTGAGATTACTTACTGTGAGGGAGTCTGAAATCCACTGCCCTGGGTAGTAGTGGAAGTGGGTTCAATGGCAGCATTCACAAGAGAAGTGGAAAAGCATCTGAAAAGAAAGAATTTGCCGGGCTATGGGGAGAGGGCAGAGAATGGGGACACTGAGGCAGTATGCAGCTAGGCATAGCTCAAATGGCATCTATAAATTTGCTGATGATACAATCATTGTTGGCAGAAGTACAGATGGTGATGAAAGGGCATATAGGAGCGAGATACACTGGTCAGTGGAGTGGTGTTGCAGCAACAACCTGGCACTCAACGTCAGCAAGACCAAAGAGCTGATTGTGGATTTCAGGAAGGGTAAGATGAGGGAACACAAACCAATCCTCATCAAAGATCAGAAGTGGGGAGAGTGAGCAAGTTCAAGTTCTTGGGTGTCAACATCGGTGAGGACCTAACCTGGATCCAACATATTGATGCAGCTATAAAGAAGGCAAGAATACTGGCTAAATTACATTAGTTTGAGCAGATTTTGTTTGTTAACTAAAACACTCAAATCCTTCTATAAGTGTTCTGTGGAGAGCATTTTGACTGGCTGCATCATCATTTGGTATGGGTGGAGTTGGGGGGGGGGGGTGCTACTGCACAGGATTGAAATAAGCTGTAGAAACTTGTAAAATTAGTCAGCTCTATCATGGGTACCAGCCTCTGTGGTATCCAAGACATCTTCAAGGAGTGGTGCCTCAGGAAGGCGACATCCATCATTAAGGATCGTCACCACCCAGGACAAGCCCTCTTCACACTGTTACTGTCAGGAAGGAGATACAGAAGCCTGAAAGCACACACTCAGTGATTCAGGATCAACTTCTTCCCCTCTGCCATCTGATTTCTAAACAGATATTGAACACTATCTCACTACTTTTTTACTTCAGTTATTTTGCATTACTTATATTAACCATGATATAATCATATACATACTTACTGTAGCTCAGTTTCTTTGCTATTTTTATTTATCGAGTATTTCATTGTGCTGCTGCCGTAAAGTTAACAGATTTCATGACATTTGCCGGTGATATTAAATCTGACTCTGATTCTGATATTCAGTGGCCTCCTTCTGCACTGTGAAGTTCAATGGTTCTGTGAAGTTTTACACGTGCTTGCAAGAACAGCTTCAAGCTGGTTAATCAGCCGAAACAGAATTTCAAGTGCCAGAACTTCTAAATGTACCTGATCCTGAGCATTTCTGGAGCTTACTCTGTAAACCTAAGCCCCTGATCTTTGTCTGATTTATTTGCTGAGATCTCGGCGGGTCTGCTTTGGTGTCAGATTTTGTTGATGAGCCACGATGTGGCTAATGACAGTGCTAACCTCCTGGAGAGCAGCTGCAGGAGGATACTGGTTCCAGAGATTCACCAGGTCACCTGAGAGAAATGTTGTCATTTATCATAGTCATATGGTACAGAAGCATGCCTTTCTACCAACCATGCCCATACTGACAAGCAGCTACACTAATCCCATTTACCACTACTTCAAATACTTCCTACACGCTGGGAGTATGTGCTTCCACCCCCTTCTCAGCCAGATTCCAACCACTCCGGGTGAAAAAAAGTTCTTCATATCCCTTATAAACTTCTTAAAACCTTATCTTAAAACAATACTCTCTGGCATTAGAAGTTTCTGATATAGGGTATTTTTTTAACTGTCTAGTCTCTCTAATTTTATGTACCTCTAGGACAACTGCAAGAATGGAATATGTGTGGTACATCAAGTTACTGAACAACCGTCACCCCTTTACCAAACCAACTTTGAATCCAATTTGCAAACTTGCTTTGGATTTCATGGCCTCTAACCCTTTGGACAAGACTTCCACATCACACCTTAATAAAATAAATTACCTAATAGTTGGGTTGAGTTGTTCTCCATCCTGGCAATTTACTTCCAACCGATTCATCACCATACGAGGAGACATACAATTAACAGTGGGCTGATGATGCCTCCTTGTATGGTGATGAAATGTTTGCAGGTAAATTGCCAAGATCCGAGAACAACTCAACATAACCTTCATGCACCTGCGCTACCCCAATTTCTGAATTATCTCCAACTCACTCAATTCTACATCAACTTTCTGCAGACTACAGTACATCAAACTCAGTTCCCTCCTCAAATATACAGTATTCTATTTCTACTACCTAATCAGTCAGGACCTCCTACTAACAAGCCATGCTGATTATCTTTGGTCACCCCGTGCCTTGCTAAATGAATCAATTTTTCCTTCAGCTTTCAGTGATTTACAGCAACGTATCCATTACTGTCAAGTAAAGGCTCTGTATTTGCAGGTCCAGCTGCTTCATCCCATCACACCCAATTTGCCTACCCCCCTCTCTCTCTCTCATTGGTACTGGAAGATAGACCGATATTTAAATACATAAAGGAATCTACAATGATACATGCAGCATTTCTCTACTCTGTGTCTACTATTGCACAAGGACGCATCTTCTCCCTTAAGATTTTCTGAAATAGTCTAGCCTAAATACTCTTGCAATATATACACAGAGTACAAGTCTTGTAGTGGGAACAAACAACTAGCGGAGTCACATACATTGAACTAATTCCTGATAGAAATCAGAAAAAACTGGGATAGAGCCAGGACAGTGGTACTTCTCCTCACTCTTGCAGCCAGTGACTTCCCAGGACAAAGCTCGTTAAATTAGCAATATAGTTATTTCAGGACATAGGCTAATGCATTAAAGATATGGAATTCTTATATTCACTTTGCAGATGGATTGAAGATATACGATCAAATTTGCAGAATAATTTTAAGAGTGAGATAACTTAATGCCACCGTGCAATTTGCTAATTAATTTATTACCCAGAATAAGAACAGGAAGGACCAGAAATGTCAAAAAGAAATAAGTAGGTAAACAGACAAAGAGGTTTAAAAATAGTAACACACTAACCTTGCATCTGATAGGAATAAGGTGTTTGGCCTGGTTGGGGTGTAGTAAATCCTGGGCTGTAACTAAGGCATCCAGTCTGTATTGCAGATTGTGCTTGTGGTAATCCCCCTTCTGTCTTGATTCCTGACAACAGCATAGCCAAACTGGTTGAAATAATATATTTTCTAATCTGGTTTCTTGAAATGAAATTTTAAATCCTTGGTTTTGCAGGTGACAATCGATTAAACAAATGGCAAAATGGTGTTCAATAACTAACTTATGACTTACCATAAGTAGGCAATCCATAATGCTGGCCTGTTTGAGAATATGCGGCATAAACTGCTGGCTGCTGCATTCCCGAATACTGAGTTTGTCCCGCATAAGCCGTCATTGACTGTGCTGTGGGTGTGGAAAGAATATGTGGGTATGGCCTATGAAGAAGAGACAGAGAGGTGAGGTGCCCACTCCTATGAGAATCAGACATTGTTGCACCTACAACACAGAGACAAATAGTGACATCAAGATTTGTTTGAGCCTCAGGTAAGCTGCTACTTCATTACTTCATGATGTCAGTTTGTTATAAAAAGGATCAATGCTGAACTTATTGTTTCTGATGTAAAATTATCCACTTTCATCTTTTCTGATAACATGACTAGAAATAATACAAAGAAATAAATCAAGTAAGAGTTCAGAAATATTAACATTAAAATTTTGTTTCCTTTTAAAATAAATATGTGAATACATTTCTGGAAATTGTTCACATTGACTTGTGAAAACTTTCTTCTACTCACTTAGAAGGATAAAGCTGTGGTGAATAATGATGTATTCCTCTTGGACTATATCCACTACTTGTTATTACTACAGGAAAAAGGAAAGACAAGTGAAACATTAAATGACAAGCAGAACAAATGAATTTTGGACTTTGTGGCACAAACTCAAGTTAAGCAGGTGTGAGATACGGACTAAATTTAAATTGCCATCAGCAGAAATAAATGTACGGTACTTGGAAAATAAAATTTAACATGATTAAAGGAGTTTCAACAAACTTTGATTATGATTGCTACAAAAATGCTGGTTGGAATATAAAATGCTTATAACCAGAAATGGAATTTCGCCCCTTTTCATGGGCTAAATCTCCGCTGTATACAGTGATTATGACCCATCCAATTTCCTGTGGGGGAAAAAAATGTGAAATTGGCAAAAAAGCCTTTGAGAAATATGTTTCCCAAAGGAAACTCCAAAACTAAAAGTACACTTTCTATCGGGAATGTATACAATTGAGTGCAGCTTCAACTGGGTTCCGCAACATTACGATGAGGGTACCAGCTTCATAGATGCTTCCTTTCGGCAGCAAATATCAGGAACACGCATCATAGCCAGCACAGAGAAGACAAAGACCGCAAGGGTCCGGTACTGCTCCTAGAGTCCCTGATTCAGAAAAATGATCTTGCGTATCCAGGAGACCAGGAGATCAACCTAACCATAGAGCAGGAAGTGGCTGGCTCCAGTTGTCACCTCCAGATGACGAAGTCCTTTTACAATGCAGCAGCACAGAAATAAATTTCCAGATCTCTCTCAATGTGTGAAAGAGTGAGCTGCAGACTGCTGAAAACATTGTTGCAGGCCATTGCACAAATAAAATTGAGAATTCTTTCTTTGATGAGTTGTGATTAGTGTAGATGGTCTTGATAAAGAGGGTATGAGGGATTATAAAGTCTTATCTGGTCTCCCTTGCTTGAAGATTAAAGCATGGATATATTATGTAAGTCTATCTGTAAGGGAGCAGGTAACAGACCATGTTGTCCTCACACTTCTGCTGCTCCTGCACCTCATGACCTTTGGGTTCTGGGTCTCTACTTTCTACCGATGCAGTCACTAGTAATTTTGGAAAACTAAAGATGTTTTTCACAATGGTTCAGATTGTTGTAGAGTGACATGGAACTTTTAATGTGGAACAGCACGGCACAGGAATAGGCCCACTTGGCCCACATGTTGTGCTGAATTAATTTCATTAGCAGTCAATTGCCCAACTAAACTCATTCCAAAATTGATGTGAGCAGCCAGGGATGTGGCCCTCTCGCCTACTAGCAGTTACCTCTCTGTGCAGTGTCGGTCATGGAAAACATCTGGTAGATGAAGACATCGTGCATGCTTCTCAAAAAACACCGCATTGATCATCAAGAAATTTTTCTGATGATTCACGACCAGCTGCACAATGGGGGAGTGTAATTTTTTCCCCATCGAGGAAATTGTTCCAGGTTTTTAAATGGAATTTTAATAGTCCACAAGTACTGTCAATGGCTGCCTGCAAGCAGTGGGTGGATCCCAGTAAGTAGGATGACAACTGTATGTCACGGGATGTCAACGCAATCATTTCTCTGGAAGCCCAGGACCCGAGTGAGGTATCTGATGTACCAGCTGACAGTTGGGAAACATGACAGAGCTCTGTTCCAGCTAATCAGAAAGATCCCAAATGTGAGGTAGATGACACTTATGGAGAGAGCAGCCCAGGCACTGGAGAGGATTAATCATCTCATTGATGATGCCTTGGAAACCAATCTATGAATGCTAGGGACTCCATACAATGTTTGAGGGACTGCTGTCAATTCTGAAATTGTCTGGGCAAGTCTCCTGATTTCAGTGGACATTTAAATAGGTACAGAAGTGGAACCTGGTGTAGCCCAAACATCTTAAGGTTTGACGTGTTGTGCATTCAGATATACTCTTCTGCTCATCACTGTTGTAACACATGGTTATTTGAGTTAATGTCACCTTCTGGTCAGATTGAATCAGTCTGGCCATTTTCCTGTGACCCCTCTCATTAGCAAGGTGTTTTCAAACACAGAACTATCACTAATGGGATTTTTTTTTTGTTTTTCATACCATTCTCTGTAAACTCCAGAGACTGTTGTGCTTGAAAATCCAGGAGATCAGCAGTTTATGAGATACTCAGACCAGTCTGTCTTGCACCCAACAATTATTTCACAATCCAAGTCACTTAGATCACATCTCTTCTCCATTCTGATGTTTGGTCTGAACAGCCAATAAACCTCTTGGCCATGTCTGCATGCTTTTATGCATTAATTTGCTGCCACATGATTGGCTGATTAGACTGTCTCTGTCCCCAATCCCCCTCCACACCAAATAGCATGAAGAGAGAGAGATTTTCTTTCCAGAATCTCAGTCAACTCATTCAACTGAGTCCTGCAGCCTAATATGGCTTGGTATGGTAACTGCTCTGTCCAAGACCGCAAGAACTTAAGGGTGGTATAGTAGTGTAATGTTTAGTGCACAGCCTTACAGCACTAGCTGTAAGATTGGGTTTCAATTTCCTCCACTGTCTGTAAGGAGTTGTACATTCTCCTGTGACCATTTGGATTTCCTTTGGGTGCTCCAGTTTCCTCCCATATTCTATAGACGTATGGGATAGCATTAGTAACTTGTTGACATGCTATGTTGGCGCTGGAAGTGTGAAGATACTTGCAGGCTGCAGACCAGCCCCAGCACATCCCCAATGGACATGATGCATTTCATTATATGTTTCAATGTACATGTGACAAATAAATCTAAGCAACACACACAAAATGCTGGAGGAACTCATCAAGCCAGGCAGCATCAATGGAAAAAAGTAAACAGTTGACATTTCGGGCCGAGAACCTTCAGGATGGGTTTTGGCTCGAAACATCCACTGTTTATTCCTTTCCATAGGCACTGCCTGGCCTACTGAGTTCCTCCAGCATTTTGTGTGTGTTACTTGGATTTACAGCATCTGCAGAATTTCTTGTTTGTGACAAATAAAGTTAATCTTTCTTTCTTTCAGCTTGCAAACAGTCGTGGATACAATTCAGTCCATCCAAAAAACAGCTTCCCCTCCATGGACTCCATCTACAGTCCTTGCTGCCTCAGAAAAGCAGCCAGCACAATTAAAGACCCCTGCAACCAAAATGAAAGGATGCACCATCAGGCTCATGGAGAGCTTCTATTCCACTATTATAAGACCATTGAATGGATCTCTTGAACAGTAAAGCTGATAACTTGACCTAATTTCTATCTCATAATGGCCCTTGTATTTTACTGTCTACCTGCACTGCACTGTCTCTGGAACTGTAATGCTATATTCCACATTCCGTTATTGTTTTTTGCTTGTACAACCTCAAAGTACTTATGCTTTGAAATGATCTGTTTGGATGGCATGTAAAGCAAAGACTTTCACAGTATCTCAGTACATGTGATCATGATAAAACAATTACCAATTAACCTGAAGGGTGCCAATAGTGGATTACATCTAGAAGGCTGAAGAGGGATATGAAATGAAGAGGCGACCTCATGGAAATCTGTAAGAACATTGGTGGTGTAGGACAAGTGCAGGCACTTGAGGAGGGTTAAAAGCCTAGGAGTGGGAGGCTGATGACATACTTAAAAGATCTGCATACATTACGCTGTTCATCACCGTCCCCAGGACTGAATGAAGGAAACTTCCTTTTACTGTGTAGAATCCAAATGGTATTACAGAACCCAGACTGTGCATATGGTTGAGCCCCTTTGATGATTTATAGTACTGTGCAAAAGTCTTAAGCACATATATATAGCTAGGGTGCCTAAGACTTTCGCACCATACTGTAGTAGTTTTATGTGTTGCATTGTACTGTTGCTGCAAAAAAAGCACAAATTTCCAGACATGTATAAGTGATGATAAACTTGATTCTGATATGGGTCTCTATTGTGAACTGAGAGTGGGAAGGGGCAGGGAGAGAGGAATCAAGGTTGGGAAAAGGGGCAGGGAGAAGGGAAGGAGCAGGAGTGTTTGGAATCAAACGACCTTGCCTGGTGTCTCAGGGCTGGGTGTGCATTACCTCCCACTCCACCACCCAGCACTCCTTTTCTGCCACCTGCCCCACACCCCTCCCATGGCGCACCACCCTCACTATTCCCAACATCCTTTGCTCTTGCCAGATTTACAAACTCGCTCTTGACAAATACAGTACTGTGCAAAAGTCATATATACACTTAAGACTTCTGCACAGTACTGTATCAGAATTTCAAAAAATCAAAACACATTTTCTATCCAAACAAAAAAAGTACTGATGTATTCTGGTGAATACTGTAAAATCTGATTTGGTTATATTTTTAATATGGTTACAAACTTGTGATAACTTAAAATCTGTTCAATTTTAGATTTCTACCTTAAATAATTTGAGGGCTGCATAACTTTAGTAAAAGACCCTTTTCAATTATATGATAGTAGACCAATTCAGTAATGTTCTGTAACTGTGTAGATTGAAGAGCTGTGGCATTTATTATGCAATATGGTAATAATAAATGACTGCTAAAGTAGATCCATATGAGTCTTGCTGTAAAGTTTTCCCTATTTGTTCTTTTTAAAATTTAGATAAGGCAAGAACTCACAGGAATGGAATGAACAAGGCCATTGTGGAAATTTCTCCCCTCTCCTTTGTGCAAATATTAGTAAAAATATTACGATATGCTTGAAGCAGTGTGGGCTTTATTTTCAGCTCAGCATCTGACAGAACAGGAAACATTTGGCATTTCCTAGTTCAAAATTCTTGACAGGAATTGTAAATGTTTCATTCCACACACATGAAATAAGGAAATATAAACTTCAAATGTTTCATTTCCTTTGTAGTAATAAGGAAGTTTGCCTAATCAATCCACAAAATGAAAAGTTAATGACAAATGGAAAGACCACTATTGGTATTAAAGGACTTATTTTTATATTCTTCAACATTTGAAAGTCTTTTTTTCTCCATCCTCTCTAAATAAATGCAAGTGGAAGGAGCAAAATTACAGGTGGATTGAGTTGTTAATTTTTAGTTAAAATTGGAATAAACATGACCAAAGTGTGAGATAAAAATAAAAGAATTTAAACAAAATTATGCCTCGTTCAAAACCAATTTCCATGATTTTCTCTGCTGGATTTAAGAAGTATTATGATGGTGACAATCTCTTCTCCAAGTCAAAACTTCATTCAGTCTGATACAGTATTAGCTTCAGACTGAATGAAGTTCTAACACGGGGTTTTCTGCTAACTGTGTCTATTTACTGGTCTTCTCAGAAGCTTCTTACATCAGGCAGCATTTTTATACACGTAAAGGACAACTTTTCAAATCATTTAAATGTTGCTGTTAAAAATACTCAGAAACTGACTAAGGAATCCTGCAGTGTATTTTTAAATGGCATTTCAGTGATTTGAAAATGAGTTGTTCATGGTGGATTGCAACTAAAGAAATACTCATTTAAATAAATAAAAATGTACTAGGTTACCAGTAGAATTAGGTGTTACTGGGCTGGATTGTGGAAGACTTTAGTTCAGCAAAGTGCAAATGAGTTTGAACAGAAATTTGTGCAAAAAATATATATTTTAGAAAACAACTACGATTTTGAAAGAATTTTTGAGACCGGATTCTGGTTACACCAATGCCAAGCGAAAACTTTATCCCAATATTTATGACTATACCACCTCAGGCTATTTACTTTGCAATGAATTACACCTATTTATTGTAAACACATTCCTTAATATTACTTGCACATAAACACATATGCAGTATATTAAATAGTCTTGCCAATCCTTAAAGGGACCACTCATCTTTTCCCAATGGACTCATCAATATTCACTTCCTAACAATATGACTACAATAAGTTGATCTGATCATTATAGATGGCCTTTTGAGGGACCACAAGTTGGCTGTTGTGTTTTCTACAACATAACAGCAAATGCGTTTCATGCCATTTTTATGAATCTTAGGAAGTTCTGCAGTCAGGAAAGGCACTATATTAATGCAAGACTTTTTTGCTTTTTAGAATCCCATAAATGTAATTATCCCATTTATGTAATAAAAACAATATGAAAAGCAGTGTGTCCTAAAAAGAAATCGGGCACATTTGGCTCCTGCCACTTCCTCATTAATTATTACTGGGTTAGGAAAAACATCTTTCTTCAACTGCTTTCTTTTCGTAACTGTTAGGATAGTTGCTCTCGACAGGAGATGAATTTTGAGTTAGTAGTGGAGGATGCTGAATAACATTGACCTCCACTGCAATTTACTTTGTTCTTCTATTACCCTTTGAAAATCTTCCTGAATTTCTACATCTTCATTTTCTAATTTTCAAACTACTGTATGTCCCTAGTTTTGATTCCTTGGACAGTACAAATAATTTGACAATGTGAGCGCACAGCTTGCCAGTTTATCGGAAAATAATTTCTAAAATCTTTCATTATTGAAAAGATTTTCATATGAATTGATCCCAGCTTCAATGGAACATTTATCCATAATTTAACAAGAACTACAGGTACATGTTAAATACATCTTGCTAACAATCAGAACACAGGTCCTATTATAGGTAAGCATCAGAATACCAATATGATATTGGAAGAGGTTGAGCAGGACAATGAAACTGGATTTGTCAGGAGCCATTATTTGAAGAAAGTTTCAAGTCACAATGTTGGAAAACAGGAAGGAGTTTCTTTCATGACATGTCCCCCCATAAGACTAGTGTGTTATTTAAAACCTTTTTCTTTATCCATCAACAGTTCTAGAGCATGGAGGATAAGACAGAATGCTGCATTAGCAGAGAACGGAATGATTGGCATTGTTTAATTACATGCATAGAAAGATTTCGTAACACCAAAAGGTCAGGTTCCTAACACATCGTTTTAGCTCGTAATGTGCACAGTGTACCTCTGTCAATTTGCTTCTGAACCATGCTAAGGTGTCATCATTCAGACCAATCCAAAATCAAAGAAGATCATGTGGAGAAGTGAGGACCATTCCTTAGTGTCTGCTATGCCATTGTCCCACTCTGTTTTTACTGGCAAACCTAATGCTCTGTTTTTTTTAATCAGAGTTTTATTGATATCAACTGATACTATTGGACATAACGGCACTTCTCAAAATGCAGTGACAAATCAGCCATTGTGCAGAAACTGAGCAAACAGTATAAAAGATCATTATCCTGCAGCAACAACCCTAAAGTGGGGGATAAAACGTCCCCAAGAAATCTCACCTCACAATGGACCAGGAAGGGGAAGGCAGGAAAGCACATATCAATCCTTATTCAGAGGTCAGTGGTGGAAAGGGTGGGCAGCTTCAAGTTCCAGTGTGTCAACATCTCAGAGGATCTTTCCTGGGCCCAACACATTTATGCAAACATGAAGAAAGCGTAGAAACATAGAAAACCTACAGCACAATGCAGGCCCTTCGGCCCACAAAGTTGTGCCGAACATGTCCTTACCTTAGAAATTACTAGGCTTACCCATAGCCCTCTATTTTTCTAAGCTCCATGTACTTATCCAAAAGTCTCTTAAAAAACCCTATCGTATCTGCCTCCACCACCTTTGAAGGCAGCCCATTCCACGCACTCATCACTCTCTGAGTAAAAAACTTACCCCTGACATCTCCTCTGTACCTACTCCCCAGCACCTTAAACCTGTGTCTGTCCTCTTGTGGCAACCATTTTAGCCCTGGAAAAAGCCTCTGACTATCCACATGACCAACGCCTCTCATCATCTCTCTGTCAGGTCTATCAAGTCACCTCTCATCCTCTGTCGCTCCAAGGAGAAAAGGCCGAGTCCGCTCAACCTGTAAGTCATGCTCCCCAATCCAGACAACATCCTTGTAAATCTCTTCTGCATCCTTTCTATGGCTTTCACATCCTTCCTGTAGTGAGGCGACCAGAACTGAGCACAGTGGGGTCTGACCACGGTCCTATATAGCTGCAACATTACCTCTCGGCTCCTAAATTCAATTCCACGATTAATGAAGGCCAATAAACCATATGCCTTCTTAACCACAGAGTCAACCTGCGCAGTAGCTTTGAGTGTCCTATGGACTCGGACCCCAAGATCCCTCTGATCCACCAAACTGCTAAGAGTCTTACCATTAATACTATATTCTGCCATCATATTTGACCTCCAAAATGAACCACTTCACACTTATCTGGGTTGAACTCCATCTGCCACTTCTCAGCCCAGTTTTACATCCTATCAATGTCCCGCTGTAACCTCTGACAGCCCTCCACATCCCTCCACTTCCTCATCCAGGTCATTTATAAACATCACAAAGAGTAAGGGTCCCAAAACAGATCCCTGAGGCAAACCACTGGTGATCGACCTCCATGCAGAATATGACCCATCTACAATCACTCTTTGCCTTCTGTGGGCAAGCCAGTTCTGGATCCACAAAGCAATGTTCCCTTGGATCCCATGCCTCCTGACTTTCTCAATAAGCCTTGCATGGGGTACCTTATCAAATGCCTTGCTGAAATCCATATACACTACATCTACTGCTCTTCCTTCATCAAAGTGTTTAGTCACATCCTCAAAAAATTCAATCAGGCTCGTAAGGCAGGACCTGTCCTTGACAAAGCCATGCTGACTATTCCTAATCATATTATGCCTCTCCAAATGTTCATAAATCTTGCCTCTCAGGATCTTCTCCATCAACTTATCAACCACTGAAGCAAGACTCACTGGTCTATAATTTCCTGGGCTATCTATACTCCCTTTCTCGAATAAGGGAACAACATCCGCAACCCTCCAATCCTCTGGAAACTCTCCTGTCCCCATTGATGATGCAAAGATCATCACCAGAGGCTCAGCAATCTCCTCCCTCGCCTCCCACAGTAGCCAGTGGTACATCTCATCCTATCTCGGCGACTTATCCAACTTGATGCTTTCCAAAAGCTCCAGCACATTCTCTTCCTTAATATCTGCATGCTTAAGCTTTTCAGTCCGCTGCAAGTCATCCCTACAATGGCCAAGATCCTTTTCCATAGTGAATACTGAAGTAAAGTATTCATTAAGTACCTCTGCTATTTCCTCCGGTTCCATACTCACTTTCCCACTGTCACAGGCACAGCCTTCCCCAGCATGAAAGGGATCTTTAAGAGGTGATGCTTCAGTTATTAAGGAGCCTTGCCAACCAGGATATTTACTCTTCTCACTACCAGCATTGGGAAGAAGGCACAGGAGCCTGAAGACACACACTCAATGTTGTTCAATGAAACTGCTTCTCTCCCTTTGCCAGCAGATTTCTGATTGGTCTATGAACCCATGAACACTACCTTACTTTAATTTTTTTGAACTTTTTTTTGTAAATTATAGTCATTTTATGTCTTTGCACAGTACTGCTGTCACAATACAACCCATTTCACATCATTTAAGTTAGTGATAAAAAATCTGATTGAGTCTCACCCATTCAGAACCAGAGCAGTTTGGAAATTGCTGGTAGAGTGGTTATTTAGGCCATTGGTTAATTGGGGCAGCTGCTTATTTGGGACAACCCTCAGTTAATTGGGGGCATTAGCTGCTTAATTGGGACAGGAGACTTACTTTGAACTATCAGTAGTTGAATGCACTTGTGTGGCCATAAGACACTGCACTGTGCTTAGAGTGAAAAGTTTTTAGAATAGTGTCAGTTGCACGCGTCCAAAAATTCAGTGATTTTTGTCACTAATAGTTGGCGAGAAATAAGCAGTAAGACAATTCATAACTGTTTTAATCACTGCGGTTTCAAGCATTAGCCTTGGAGATGCCAGAAAGAGCCAGGAGTGAAAATGAAACCATTCACTACTTCAACAAGTCAGGAACTACGAAGAATTTGAAGGTCTTGACAATCATCTTGAATGGTGCAATGCAAATGAAGATTTGGAGGATCTTGTATGAAGGGAGTTCATTATCTGTACTAGGTGTCTGCGCTGATTTCAGCATATACTGGATGGATTCCTCCATTGATATCTATTAGTAACTAAAACACAATTTTATAGTTCTGTAGTGATACTGGTAGTGTCCTATTTTAATCTGCATTTTATTTAAATACATAATTTGTCACTCAGCTAAACAGTAGTTTGTCTTTTTTTATACCTTTATAACTATTTCCATGAAACTTCGGCTAATTGGGACAGCACTTAATTGGGCCAAAATGTACTGGTCCCGATGTGTCCCAATTAAGAGGAATCCATCATACTAAATTTCTCTGGGGAAATTTGCCCCTTCCCTACACCCAGCAGTTTCAAGGGTAACCTATGTATAAATCCTCTACAATTTATCTGCACACAAGTATTAGTGCTGTGCCTTCATCTAGTAGAATTTGCTGGAGACAAGGGAAAAGATAAAAAAGCACCATTCAAGAGTACAATAGGAGGCAAATGGCAGTACCCTATTTTCTTTACATTGAATCTATTATTCATGTTAATTGATTGTAATTCTAACCCCATTAACTATCATCTAGAAAATGACAAAACAGCGCCATTTATTTACTTCAGTAGTTTTCTACATAGCTGGTCAAAATGCTAAAAGGCATAATTAAAGTTTCAAGTAAAACTTCTTGCAAGAAACTCGATGGCTCAAAATCTCTTACATTCTATTTATAATGAAGGATTTACATTGGAGTTGAACCTGTAGCTCTACAAACCTGGGACCATATGTCAAAATAAACAATCTTAAATAATGTTTTGCTTGCAGTGGATAAACTGCTGGAGAAGCTTCAGGAAAACTATAACGCAAAATGAATATTAGCGATGGAAGTGACCCAGCAAGGCAGTACACTGTAAATGGGACAATTCTATTCTTAACTCCAGGAGAAAAACAAAGGGTTGAGATAGAGTAAGGAGGACTGCATTTCAGAACACAAAGAAGGTTCAAACGTGAACCCTCGCTTTGTTGTTAATGCCTGTCCTAGACCAGTCAAACAATCTTTGGGTATTGGACTCACACACTGGGGTAGATCTTCAAAAAAAAGGTTAGTTAGATCTTAATTGGATCAGTTCCAAATGTGAATAGGAGCATTTTTTTTCCAACCACCTGACTTGACTAAGATAGATGTAAAATGCATATAACCTGTACATTACTGAACCAAACTCATCAGAGAAAGAGCAGACTGGGAAAAGACACAGAGTTCCTTTATTATCCCATCTGCTATTCATTCACCATGCTGAAGATTAAAGTGGCACATTATACAACTCAGGAATTACTCTCTCCTAATCCATCATATCTGTACTTCAAAGAACACAATAAAGAATATGGTATTTTACTTCATTATAGTTTTAAGAATATTTTTATAGTATGTGTTTTTGACAGATAACTGCTGTTGTGGAAAGGAATTCCCTTATACAAAGCATACTGTATGAGGTGTATTCAAACCATCCCACCTTAGAAGCTGGATATAATAACTTAGAACTTATTCAATGGGAATTAATTGCCAGTTTGAACAATTTATAACCATTTACGGAATTGCTGCATTTGAACAATAATAAACAATTACCTCGTAGTTCCCCATCACAACCTTCTACTACTAAAATTATTTGTTGGGTACCCAAGATGTTCATTATTCTCCCTTACTTCATTAATAGAAACTAAGATTCAAAATTTGTTAAGCTTTTCATCCTCTGCCCTGTAATAACAAGAAACGATATACATAAATGATACACTTGTTAATTATACAGGCAACCATTAACAGCTAACTGTATGCTGATTGCGTTCAGTTTACGAAGAAAAATATATTTGATTTTAATTTATCCTTGTCTTGCAGAAAGCTGTCGCCATTGGTGATAAGGAGTGGGTTAGTCTGATCCTCAGACTATGATTTTAAACAGAGGATAAAGAACATTTTGCTGAAGCTAATGGAATCCTCTTTATATAGACTTGGGCTGTGGATTTGCACTGTGGATTAGTGGAAGCTTCAACTCCAGGCAAAATTGAAGGATTAAAAAAATCTTCAGTTTGTGGGATGAGAAGCAGGATTGCTCTCTCTGACTTCACAAGTGAAAACTTTCAGCTTTCCTGCCTTGGGTTACTACCACAACTGGAGACCTGGTCCTTATCTCCTTGTTGCAAAGATTGTGCCCTTGAAGGTGATACCTTGCTCTCAAGTTTTAATAAGCCAAACAGTTACTTTCCATTGGGTTCTCAGCTGCTCAGCTGGGAAATCTGAAAGCAGTCAATGAGGCTCTGCTGAGTGAAATCATTATGGCAAGATACAACAGCCTCACAATTGTGCAGGCAGCTTGCGGTTGCATAACTTAAATAAAAGGCAACAATAATTTTACATTTTTTTAGCTTATGTTAGTTTACCTCATCTGGTTTACATAGGAAACCAGTCCCATGTATTGTGGCCAAATCCAAATAACCCTGAGGGTAGTTAGGCATAGATAATAAATATATTTTTCCCATTTTCTTCTCATATCCTAAAAATAATTAAAAGTTTTCAGGATAGAGCTTAGAATGTAGGAATTGTCTGGAGATTAGTTGCATACTGGATTTTGGATGAAAGACTGATATCCCTGGTGATCAAATCAATATAATGAAGTTCCATTGCATGCAATTCTACAGAAGCAAATGGTCCATAATTCAGGATTAATTGACATTATCCTGGCATCCTCAGTGAGAGAAGCCACAAGAATGAATGTCATGGGTAATGGAAATTCCATGGTGGTGTAGTAAGAAGTACATATCTGAACTTTGGACCAGCACACAAACAACAATGTATCTGCAGCTCTAATCAAATGAACACCTGAAATTTCTCTATAATAGCTTACTCTATTTTTGCCATTTTCTGTTTTTACAAGGGATCCAGCAAAATTCTTGGTTACATTATGGCAGAAGAACAGAAGAATCCTATGGTAAATTCAGCTATTATATTTATTATTTTTTATCACTTTTGTAAAAAGCCAACAAATCTTTTCACTGCTAATATTGTGGCATTTTACAGTAACATTTCTGGCCAAGTACGTTTGGGGAGAAAGCCACACATGATCCTATGTGTCAGGCATAAACCTGATGCTGGAGTTTTGCCTATGATCTCATCTGCCTGAACTTGGGAGAAAAATGCCAAGCTGACTTAGACAATGTTTAATCCTTTAGGGTGCATAAGAGAAAGAACAGGCATCTTAAATACACAAATTGGCCTCCATTAGCAGAATACCAAGTTTAAAATTCAATCACAACAGAGGAATATTGTGTCATGCAAATTCTTAGAAGCTGCACCGAGGACACAGCAGCCAGACTATCAGTTGCTCAAGTGAAAAAGCATAAGAAATATTTCTTATTTTTGTTATTTTTCTACATGGTGCCTCCTGTGTCAGTCAAGTGCGATGTGCTAGGTGCTCAAAGCCATTAACTTTGACCTGCTGGCACTGGAACTGGTGGACCTTCAGCCCACTTTGTGCATGAGCTGTGGTGGGGTGCCTGTTTGGCACTCACATCCTGTTGGCAACATGTCAATTGGGCCCAAAGCTGAACTAGGCCTCAAGCTGGTGTGAACAGGAGGAGTCAGTCTGCCAAATTTGCGCCTGTTTTGGGTGTTTCTTGGCCAGCACATCAGTCCACTCTAATGCTACTCTGTGCAAGAAAGCAAAAATAGAGAGCTGCTCAGCTGCAGCACATAAATCAGAACACTTGACAGAGGATTGTGTTTATGAGCACATTCTTTACATTTTACTGTTTGACATAGTCATGTTTTTCTTTAATCGAAACAAAAATTCTCACAAAGGCAACATTAAAAGTTATGCTACCAGTCTAAAACTCTTCGCACATATTGCTTGAGAACGGTTGTTAAATGGGATCATTTTCAACTTTAAGACATTATGAACTGTCTATGAGCACATCTGAGATGAATAAGATGCAGTAACATTATTTCCATCAGCTTAACCCAACTACTGCATATGATGTCTATTAACTTCTGACCTAGTGTACATGGTCCCTTGACAAAACATCCACAACGTGTTACATTTCCCCACAATTTTCTTCTCTGTTGTCTGTTTTCTGTTACTCCCTTCTTTCCTGATGCAACTGCCCTCCATTACATCATCTAAGTGGTCCTGGTAAATCTAGACACCAAGTTTCTACAAAGGCCAATATGAATGAGCCTAATTTTGTCCTCATACAACAACCATTTATTTACTTCTGGAAGAAGTAACATCAGCATTGCAAGAGCATAAAACCCCCGATCCCACTGATCATCACACTGGAATAAGACCAGTTGCAGTCTCATTCCAAACGATGGCTAGCCCCTGATGATATTCAGGATGGATTCACAGTTTAACATGGGACTTCCTAGTGATTGTGGACTAGTGTATTGTTTTATGCATTGTGCCTAATATATCATTCACTAGGCTGTGCTAACACATCATTCATGAATAATTCAGATACAGATTTGATCTTAATGACCTCATTCCCAAAAAATACTACCTAGGCTGAACAGGACACATTAGAAACATAGAAACCCTACAGCACAATACAGGCCCTTCGGCCCACAAAGTTGTGCTGAACATGTCCCTACCTTAGAAATTACTAGGCTTACCCATAACCCTCTATTTTTCTAAGCTCCATGTACCTATTCAAAAATCTCTTAAAAGATCCTATCGTATCTGCCTCCACCACATTGCCAGCAGCCTATTTCACGCACTCACTACTCTCTGAGCAAAAAACTTACCCCTGACATCTCCAATGCACCTACTCCCCAGCATCTTAAACCTGTGTCCTCTTGTGGCAACCGTTTCAGCCCTGGGAAAAAGTCTCTATCCACACGATCAATGCCTCTCATCATCTTATACACCTCTATCAGGTCACCTCTCATCCTCCGTCACTCCAAGGAGAAAAGGTCAAGTTCACTCAACCTGCTTTCATAAGACAATGCTCCTCAATCCAGGCAACATCCTTGTAAATCTCCTCTGCACCCTTTCTATGGCTTCCACATCCTTCCTGTAGTGAGGCGACCAGAACTGAGCACAATACTCCAGGTGGGATCTGACCAGAATCCTTTACTGGTGGAAATCTTTACTAATAAGAATAGCTATTGTTAATAGTAACAAGCATTCTTCAAATTATTTTCCTTTCATTCAGTTATGCAAATGACCATTACTGAGAATTCTATCTCTATATTACTGAAGGAAAATTCTGCTTAGATAAAGCAAGATCCCTTAAGATAATTATACAAAACTTTGGCAGCTATATATTTCTCATATTTCACTTTTGTCTGCTTACTTTCACAGGAAACAATCACTTGGCCTGCCTTCAGTGCCAATGATAACAAAAGCATGCCATTCATTATATGAACTTCTCAGTCCACGTCCATCACTAAACTCCGGATATTCCAGCTAATCTAAACCAACACAGTTACAGAATGTGATCATGTAACATTGTGTGCAAAAGAACCTTCTATCTGTTTATGACTTTCAGAAACACTAAAATTAATTTGTAAAGTCATTTCTCATAAGTTACAAAAGCGTAACATTTCTTAACAAGTGACTTTAGTCAATGAAGTATATGTAATAAAATTTAAATTTATGCTTCCTCAAATTAAATTTTAATTTGGAGATATTAAACTATATATTCTATGTAATATTGTTATAATATGTTCCTGTATCTATTGATCTGGCCTGACTACTTCAGTCTTAACTATCATTTTTGCATTAGCTCTGCTGGGCTATTAAAAAGGAACATAAAGCTGCAAAAGAGCATGAAATCTATTCCTTTGCCTGAAAAAATGCTTATTATGATGGCCCCTGTTTACGAATAAATCTTACAAGTGATTTCCTAATTTAAAAAGTATTAATTATTAATAGAATTTAATTTCTAAAACCACTGGAAACACAAGCCTTCTGTGTTGCTTCAATATTCTTGTGACTGAATGTTCAGATGTACTTACCTTGAAGTAAAGCATGAACAATGGTGCTATCATTGATGCACTTGCTTCTTTCAAATTAAAAAAAAAACACACACATAGCTATTTCACCGCAAACATATTCTTTTGATATTTACACACTAAAAGTTACCTGGCCAGAAAAAGAACATTTCACTCTCTAAAATTATTAGTGCTAGTACAATGGAGCACTAATTGCTAATCTAGCAGTTTGAATTCTGGTTTGTGACTAGCTAACGAGATCCAGACAATCATGCCTGTTCTGTGAGTTGAACTATGTGGCCAGTGCCTTACCTGACCCAGTGTAACTGTCAAGTGATCCATCTCCTGTGGTGGTGGCAGTGTCACTGCTGCTCATTGGTTCTGTTTTGACTGCAAGAAGAGACACTACATAGAAGAATAAGTATAAAAATAATGTAACCCCCTAGTTTGTCATTCTGATTTATATAAATTAATGTAGGCAGACAGTCCCAGTGTTGGTTTTATAATCATATGGTTTATGGTCAGGGTACACCAATACTGGAACTTGGAGCCACTAGGTCAGGTCAAAAAATTAACTAATGTTGAAGAGCAGGACAGTTTCAGAATCAGATGATAATTGTTTTGTTTTGGCATTAAAAAAAAGAGTCCTGATTTTTTGAAGTACGTTTTGAATTATGCATTTTTTTTGGTACACTGATCCAAAATGATTCCTGGTAATTTCATAAAGAAAATTAATATCTTCTCAGAAGTGTTGAAGAGCACTTAAACTTTCTTGGTAATAAGGAGGCATTGCAATTTTTATATTAGAAGTACAATGCAAGCAGCTTGGGCTATATAGAACAAAAAAAAGTATCAGCAAGCAATCTCAAGACTGTAATCTAATCTTGAATCTTAAATGACATTGATAAACCACTTAAGCTCTGTTCTTGTAATATATGATATCACATGACCCTTTGATCAGACTGTAACCTTGTAACTTATGCCCAGGTATCTATTATTGTATATGTATAAATAGAATACAACAGATAGTGATAGTTCCACTAAAAATAAATTACTTGTAACATCGGGCAAGTCAGACCACTCAGTGGTTTACTTTTCGTAAATGGTTGCCCATCACATATCTATTCTTCAGTGCTTCACTGCTTTTAATATTTTATGTCAATTCTGGATTGTAGCAAATTACCAGGTACTAAACTGTGAAGACACCACCGTTAAACTGAACAAATTAAGCATGTATTGAATTAGAGACAGTGCAAACTGAAATTAAATTATTTTCTCTCTGTACAGTATACGGTACAGCACAGTTAACACACACTGAAATCCTGTGAAAACCAAACATTGCTAACTTCTTATGCCAAGAAAACACAGCAAGGCAAACATAAGAAGGTAAAATAAGAAGAGTGCTTCAACACACACACACACACACATGCAATTTGTAAGATTCAGCAGGGAAAAGGGAACAAAACAACTGAATAATGTGCTGTGACATTCCTGGTCTTCATGAGACGTACAATAAAAAAATCATATATTCGAGAGAGACAAAATGGAAGTACCGAAACCTTCTTAAAAATTCAAGTCCATAAATATTGAGGGGATATTTCAGTTAATTAATCTGTTGGCGGGCTACAGTCATGGATCAATGTCTATCTTTTTGGTTGCTGCTGCAATATACTATTTGTCTGATTTCTGAGAAAAAGGCATTTAAATCTCAAATCGTCAAGGGATTTAGAAATATTAACTCAAATCATTACAATCAGAATATGCAATTCTACAAAAAACATACATGAAATATACCATCACACAAAGCTCAAGCTAGTTGATTAAACAAAGGAGCCAGCTCTAATAATGTGAATAATTCTAGAAATAAATACCGGTATATCATCCCTCCACTGCCCATCATGTATGCTCTGATTCATTATTGCAAGCAATAAAAATTATTTGCTTTATGAAATTACAATTTAGTTCAAGGACAGAATACTGACGTGTTAAGTGTTGAATATAATTAAAGCTGTCTGTTGGGAAAGCAGTTTAAGCTCAAATAATTTACACGTGTACGGTTGTGGTTTTTCACTCCAACCTTGCAAATTTCCATTTTAATTTTGCAGTTCTGAATGGAATTGATATCTAAGAAGTACAGAAAGTTAACTCACAACTGTGATAGCTAAACTAGTTGCGTACCAATTTTTGTTGATTTTATTCACCAAAGGTTTAGGCAAATTAAATGTTCTAAGGCCAACCTTGTAATAAATTCAATTCCCCATGCCCAGTAAAACAATTTTCCATTGACAACCCAGGAGTGTTCAAGGCTCTCTGTTTGTATTAGTGATTACATTCTGCTGAGGTAGTTTAAGAATAATTGGAGGTGATTATCAACCTTGCCTATTTAACAACAATAATAAAATTTCTCTCAGCTCTCATCTGGAGATATACAGTAAGAAGGTTGGAATTCCACTTCTGTGAAAATCACAGTAATGCAAGTGACACGTTGGTGAGACATTTTTAAAATCATACCCAATGTGAAGAACAAATCATGTCCGGAATGATTGCCCAGATTTTACCCTGCTTGAATTAATGTTCCTGCCACATGCATTAGATTAAAATTAAGAATTTGACTTCTGTACCAGTTTATGTGTGATAAAATTCAAGTGAAACCCTTAGGGACACATTATCATGGTTACCACTTGAGATAATTCGTGGCCCATCACCTGCCATAGAACCAATCTGATTGTAGTACAAGCTGACTCTTCATAGCTTCACATAAAACTAATATGCAGCAGGAACCAGGGACACAGTACAGAATATATATCTGGTTTCCTTCCTTTCAGCTCTTGGGCTTCACTTACGTGGCATAATTCTAAAATTTTCTGCCACTAAAGGGAGAGATGTCACTTGCTAGTGCGGAATATGTTAAACGCAATGCTAAAGCAAACATCCCCTTTGTAAATGAAACTGTTAGTAATGAATAGAATACAATATTACATCACCATTGGTTCAAACTGAGTTTGAGTCACAGAATGAACACCAACTGTTGTTGCTGTGTAATAACACCAAATCAGCCACATGTGGTAAGTTTCAATCTTTTATTGCTATGTATCACCTGAGATTGGATCAAGAAGGCTTCAGTTTCTGTAGACATATCAGCAATATGAAATTCATTCACAAATAATTAGCTAAATACAGATTTTTCAAAATTCTTTAGCTTTTCACAGTAAGCATATGTTGCAAGTAAGACCTCAATTGTATAAAGTAAACAAAAAACGAACATTATTTTAAACTGGTATGGATTACTTATGATACTTGCTTCAACTTTAATGATGAAAGCATCTCATGACCATTTGAATTGAATGTTTACACTGACTATCATTTGTTCACTATTTACTGTACGTGTTAAGTCAGGGGTGTCAAACTCATTTTAGGTCACGGGCCGGATTGAACAAAATGCAGCTTCATGCGGGCCGGATCAGTCGGACGCGTGCGAACGCAGCTTTCGTTGCCTCCGTTTTTTCAGCCTGCTCTCATGTGTCTCAGTCTCTGCTATAACTACAAAGTGTTTCACTTTACAAATTCCGTTTCTTATGAAGAAGACTGCCGAGCAAGACTGCCGAATAAACACTAAAAACCCTGAAAACCTGGTACCTGAATAAACTCAGCATTAGCCATATCATACGCCATAGGCGCTTCGATTACTGGGGCCAGCTTTAATAGTAATTAGATATTATCTCGCGGGCCAAAGATAATTCCACCGCGGGCCGAATTTGGCCCGCAGGCCTTGAGTTTGACATATATGTGTTAAGTCATTCAAAATAAATTGATAATCTGTGAGATAGCAGTGAGAACACTATTTTAAAGAATTTGATATGAAAACATTAATAATTTGCAAGGTGTTCTTCAAAGGTTTAAAGGAGGAAAAATAATCCCCTTTGTCCTTTATAGCGAAGATTTATTCAGAACCAGACTGTTTGACAGGTTAAGCAATGAGCACTGTTTGTTTGAAACAACGTATTTTATCATCAGCAAGACAAAACTATTCTTCTTTCACTGCATTCTAGGAACAATTCAATGTAGCCCAAATGCAACTTGAGATCTGATCTACAGTTACACTTTCTAGAGAGTTTTGATTGTTCACTAAATCTTTGTAATTAATTCAAAATATAGGTAATGATAACTACAAATAAATATTTCAAAATTTAAACTATTTACTGAAACTCTACTTGACATGGATTTTCCTGAGAGTTGGGTAAGGATAGCATCTCAAGTATAGCTGAAGTAGCCTGATCATAATTCCACAATGAATGTTATATTTGATTTCTATCGCAATTCGAAATGCATGAAGCCTATAGAAACATGTATTAATGTAAACATTTGCATTGGATAAAGTACAGTTTCAATATTCAGGATCTCGATGAAAGATTTTGATTTCATATATCTAAAACATTTTTTTGAATGATTTTTGTCAACAGGAATTTCAAACACCCAATAGTTTGGAATGTGTTTTCTGTACAACATGCATGGCCTGTAATTTCGAAAAAAAAATGTTCGGAAATGTTTGCAAAGTCTTTTCTGTACAATGTACCATATAGGATTAAATTTCATAATTTGTTGAGTCCTTTAAACCCGTGACATTTCAATTCATAGATTGCATTTCTTTTCAACAGGCAAGAATGTAAAGGGCAATAACTTCCCAAACATTTTGTGGATACTTTCTTTTAATTTTCTTGCATTTTTACCTTTTTTTGTTACATCTAAACAGCTAATAGCTTGAACCTTAAAGACCGTGACCACATTATCTAGCTCCACAAAAGTCTTTCGAAATGGAAGTATATGACAGCTAGATAAATTGGGTATTAGATCTAATCTGGAATCAATTTATTGGTACATAAATTTTTGCACCAATTCTAATCCCATGCAGGTTGTGCCTCTGCACAGAAAACATTGGAATTCTTAAACAGTGCACCATTCATTTATACTCTATGATGTATTTCTCAGACAAGTCCATGACAAAAGTGATAGCTAAAACTTCAAACCTGTCATGTTGATGTAGGTACAATGCACTTATATAGACACATTACCTATGACATAGCACAGGAACAGGCCCTTCCACCCACAATGCCTGTGATGTACATCATACTAAATTAAATTAATCCCTTGTGCCTGCCCATGATTTATATCTCTCCAGCCCCTGCATATTCATGTTTCTGTCTAACAGCCTCCTGAATGCCACCATCATATCTGCAATTCAATTCGGATCTGGATTTCAAAATAGCTTTTAAAGGAGCAGATTGGTGGTGTAGCAGCTTGCCTAATGCTACCACAGTGTTGATGATGCAGGTTCAGTTCCGCGGCTGCCGGTAATGAGTTTGTACGTTCTCCCCATGACTGTTTTCCTCCCCCATTCCAAAGGGTTAGTAGGTTAATTGGTCCCATGAGTGTAATTAGGTGACATGTACTCCTTGGGCCAGAAGAGCCTGTAACTGTATTGTATCTCTGAATATAATAAATTATTTAGATTATATTTTTCAATTTTTCATCTCAGAAATAGCAAATGCACATACTTCTGGTTACCTTTACAAACAGTAATTTATATGTTATTTTTATAAATGGCCTGGATGAGGAAGTGGAGGGATGGGTTAGTAAATTTGCTGATGACACAAAGGTTGGGTATGTTGTGGATAGTGTGGAGGGCTGTCAGAGGTTGCAGTGGGATACTGATAGGATGCAAAACTGGGCTGAGAAGTAGCAGGTGGAGTTCAACCCAAGTAAGTGTGAGGAGGTTCACTTTGGTAGGTCAAATATGATGACTGAGTACAATATTAATGGTAAGACTCTTGGCAGTGTGGAGGATCAGAGGGATCTTGGGGTCCGAGTCCATAGGACACTCAAAGCTGCTGTGCAGGTTGACTCTGTGGTTAAGAAAGCATACAGTGCATTGGCCTTTATCAACCATGGGATTGAGTTTAAGAGGTAATGTTGCAGCTATACAGGACCCTGGTCAGACCCCACTTGGAGTACTGTGCTCAGTTCTGGTCGCCTCACTACAGGAAGGATGTGGAAATCATAGAAAGGGTGCAGAGGAAATTTACAAGCTTGTTGACTGGATTGGAGAGTGTGCCTTATGAGAATAAGTTGAGGGAACTCGGCCTTTTCTCCTTGGAGTGACAGAGGATGAGAGGTGACCTGATAGAGGTGTATAAGATGATGAGAGGCATTGATCATGTGGATAGTCAGAGGCTTTTTCCCAGGGCTGAAATGGTTGCCACAAGAGAGCACAGTTTTAAGGTGCTTGGAAGCAGGCACAGAGGAGATGTCATAGGTAAGTTTTTATGCAGAGAGTGGTCAGTGCATGGAATGGGCTGCTGGTGGCAGTGGTGGAGGTGGATATAACAGGGTCTTTTAAGAGACTCCTGGATAGGTACATGGAACTTAGAAAAATAGAGGGCTATGGGCAACCCTTGGTAATTTCTAAGGTAAGGACATGTTTGGCACAGTTTTGTGGGCTGAAGGGCCTGTTTTGTGCTGCAGGTTTTCTATGTTATAGGATTACTGAGTTAATGTCTTGAAAAGGCTTTATGGCCAGACTGTGTGGAAAGAAATGAGCAAAATAGCTGATGTGTTAGGGACGCATTTCCATTAGGTTTCAGGAATGTGCCAATTGACCATCCTAACTCAAATTAAGTGATTGCAGTGCAATTTGGAGTTTGTTGCAAGCTCATTGTAAGATTAAGGAAGTCAAGGGAACAGAATGTCAATTTTACTGTGAAATATATAACTGGTCCAGCTCAGTTCTGAAAAACTGGTACACGTGATCTCACAGAAAACTTCTTTTAATAAAAGTTATTATTAAAATAAGAGAGTGGGAAATGAAGTATTCTCTCTGGCTCAGCTATAATGTCAAAGCCCTATTCAGCTCCCTTCCTCCCACCTAATTGCTACTCCATCCTTTTGCAATATTTACAGCAGAATCTCATTTGATCCCCTCATTTCAGTAAGAAATGGGAACAGAAGTTAGCCATTTCCCTAAATCTGCTCTGCCATTCAAAAGATTATGGCTGATCTTAAACCTCACCAGGACTTTGTTTTACTCAGCCAAACTCTGTTTTTCTCTTATAATCCAAACATCTATCAATCTTCATTTGTCAAAAATTAAAGCCAAGATAATTACTTCAATTCTATGGCAGACTCATAATACAAAGCTTACTTTGATTTCCGAGATATGGATGGAAGAGATTTACAGGAGATGGAAAGTACTCCTTGCAACTAGTAGCAAACATAATCTCATTACTCTGTTTAGCCGTAAGACTTACAGTCTTCTCCTTTTATTGTTAGACTTAGCTGGCAGGAGTGGTTTTTTTATTATATGTGTATGCAAAGGATTTAACTTAAATACATTTAAAGACTTCTTTGTGTTTATATTAAGTTCTGGTGGTAGGGTAAGTGAAAGAAATTGTGAATTTTAAAATGTCTGCATATTTAAGGATGACTGTCATTTGATGACACCAGAGATGCAATAAAATGAATGATATGGAAGATTACATTCTTCACAAAACACTGAATTGGGAATAAATGACAAAACATTGGCTTTTTAATTTATCTTTATTTGCTTTTTTAAGAAGATGGAGGTGACCAAATCCATCCAAATATTATGGAACATGGGATTAAATGGTGCTCTTTCTGGATGCATTTGGCTGCATTCTGAACTTGATCATCTCAATTATTGCTTGTTGGAGAGGTTAGCCTCACTTTGAAACAATATTTTATGATGACCCACAGACTGGGTGATAATACTTTGATGGGTAGACTATTGAAAGGTATTACAGGAAGTCAATGATGAATGCTTGTTTACTAACAGGGGATTAAAACATTTCTACTGAGTCTTTGATCTTGGGTTGGACTGATAGCTGCTTATCAGTTACCTTTGGTCTTCAATATTTACCATAACTATTCTCAGTGTGTGTCTTATTAGAAATTAGGGGAATCGTGTAATTTATTTGCAGTATAGGATCAGGAAAAATTATAAAAGTTGGTTTCATGCAAAAATCTGTTCTTATTAATAAAAAAAATAGCTATTTTAATAACATAAATAGTATGCTTTTTTTGTCTTTGACTGATTTTGTGTATATTGCCTACTGAGCAATTTCAGTGATGCAACCCCCAAGATATATCTGGTCATGAAGAATGATATCGTGTGCCTTACAATACCTGCAAATACTAAATAAAAGCAACTGATTCTCTCTGTTCTTTTTTTGTAGTATTAAAGAAATCTGTTGGTTTTAGTTTGAATGCATTAATAGAGTAGATCTGAGTTAAGGAGACACATAATACACATTGATGGAGATTCAGAGTTGAGTAAAGGAGACTTTAAAGCAAAAATGGCTAAAGATATTGAATTCTCTACCAGAGTTAGTTATTAAAGGAGAGACAACATCTAGGACTAATTTAGAAAGGTGGCTAAAAATAAAAAAAATGTTTTAAAAGATTGGGTACAATACAAGCACGTTGATCAGGATGTTCATGGTAGTGATAAATCCCACAACCTGGTCCTGAGGTGTAATTTCTATTATTTTATTAAGTAGGATTAATGTTTCTGCATCTATTGGTCTAGATTTAGTCATTATAAAGCCAGTAATTGGAAAACGTATGTGGAAATTTACATAACTATGTGAGGAAATTAAGTATAAGGAAGATGCAAAGTGACATACACGAGTGAATAAGAGTTGTTAAGAACAGGGTGGATTTTAAATGGTGAGAATGCAACAAAACTTGATGCACAGAGGATCTTGACAATGTGAAATGTACAGATCAGATGGAGAGAACCAAGCACCCATATTTCTTCGATTGTCCACACCTTTGCTCTCAACCCATGCCCCTCATGAGTTAACAGAGTTATCCACATCTTCCACCCCATGAACCTGCATATCCAACATATCATTCATTCTTTGCAACGTCTGTGATCTCCAATGGTATCCCACCACCGGGTGCATCTTCCCCTCCCTTCCCATCCCCTGTCCATTTTCCAAAGAGATCGATATCTCAGTGACTCGCTTGTCTCTTCCCACCAATGGCCCTCTGGGACTTATCTCTGTAACCATGCTAACTATTATTCCTACCCGACACCTCTGCTCTCATCACCATTCAGGGTTATAAACAATTCCTCCAGGTGAGGAAGCCATTTATTGCATCTGGTGCTCCCTCTTCTAAGTTGGTCAGATCTGACACAGATTGGCTTCCTCAAGCACTTTCACTAAGTCCATTGTGACACTTTGAATCTTCCATTGGTCTGCCATTTTAATTCCAATTCCCATTTCTATACGGACATGTCTGTCCATGGCCTACTCTATTGCAATGTTGAGACTAGATGCAGATCAGAGGAACAGCACCCTGTATTCTGCCTTGGTAGTCTCCAACCTGATGGGATGAACATCAAACTTTCTAACTTCTGATAACCAACCCCTCTGTCCCCCCCTTTTGTTTTTCCTTATCCCACTGACTCCATCACCTCTTCTCTTTCTCCTCCCCTCAATCTGCCTAATACCTACACATTAATCCAGCCGATTCACCTCCTTCCCTTTATTCCAAGGTCCTCTCTATCAGATTCCATCTTCTTCAGCCTTTTATCACTTGCATCTATCACTTCTCAGCTTATTACATCATTCCCACTTTCCATCTCCCCCCCCCCACCTCCCTATTATCCCCCTCTCATCTGGATTCACCCATTACCTGCCACTCTTGCTCCACCCCTCTGCCAACTTTTTATAGTGGCTATCTCCTCTCTTTCTTTTTAGTTCTGCTGAGGAATCTGGATCCAAAACGTTTACAACCCATTTCTCTCCATAGAGGCTGCCTGACCCATAGAGTTTCTCCAGCATTATGTGTATTGTTCCAGATTTCCAGCATCAACAGACTCTCTTGTGATGGCCTTTATTGCAAGGAAGTTGGAATAAAAACAAAGTAAATCTTGGTACATTACACAGGATTTTGGGGCACCATGCACTGTTTTGACAGCTGCAGCTGGAGGATATACCCGCCTTGAAGTCAGTGGGATAAGTGGATTATGCTACTGACTTCAAGACAAGTTTATCCGAGTAGAATTGGCATCACTTCCACACAGAATATGAAATGATGAGAAATGAACACATTTTGACATGTAAGGTTGTGTCGGTTTCAGGGGTAAGCAGCTCCTCCATCCATGATGTTCTGTTGAGATCTATCCCATTCTCAAGAGAAATAGTTGCCATTTAGGACTGAGATGATTAAAAAAAACCTTCATGGAAATTTATTATCAAGGTAGATGAGGCCGAGCATCATCTTTGAATTTTCAAAATGGCAATGAAATTTTTTAGTATTTGCTTCTTTCCTTGTCTGAAGATGTCAATGGAGTATTACTCACATAGGCTTTGCAGAGGAACTTGGAGTGGGAGGAGAAAGATTCAGTTCTCCTACAGATCCTAAAAATAGATTCTAGATTAGTAAGGGCGTCAAAGGTTATGGAGTGAAGGCAGGAGAATGAAGTTGAGAAGAAAAATATTTATCAGCCTTAATCGAATGACAGCACAGGCTCAATGGGCTGAATGGCCTACATCCTGTTTCTACCGTATATCTTATGCACTCATGGACTGTAAGTTTGGTAATCCATAATAATGGTTATCATAACACATGCAAATCATTACTCAATTATCATAAGGAAAAGTATTGCCTTATTAACAATCATTGACTTGGACAAATTGAATTGCCAACCCTTCAAATATCAGAGACCAAGAATCCATATGCAAGTATTGTAACAGGTGAATTTAAACCTGAAGGATGTGGAGTGAAAGCCATTTTAACTAACTGACCTCCTGGACATGAACAACACTGGGAACTTGCCAATTTGTTTGCAGGGCTGGCAACAGCCTGAAATAAACATCAGGACCCATGAACCTATTAATTGCTTGCTAGATTTTACATTTTTAATAACGTGCACTCAAATAGAAAAATTAAATTGAGACTGCCAAACAACACCTGAGTTTTTGATTGTGGATTTCTTTTAACTTCCCTTAATGTGGAGTTGAGCAAGTTCTTTATGTCTCCTCAGCTTTATGGTTGTCACTGCTTTCCTACACAACCCTTATAAAATACCTGAGAGAGTCCCTAAGAGTCTGAAACAACCTGACATCTTTTTTAGCTTCCTAACGATCTGTCTGCAGGTACAAAATGGACATTTGACGGTTACTTATAATAGTTTAATGTTATTTTGGTATTTTGAGCTTTACTGTTCCTCTGTCTGCAGTACTCCCTGTGCCCAATTCACAGGCTTGTAGGGCCACATTTTAAACAATTGCCAACAGGTAACATTGGTACATAAAGTTCAAAATGCAAGCAGATGGAAAACAGAATGATGAGATTCACTCAAACTGCATTGCTTAAGAAAATACTTGAGAAAAATTTGACATGATCAGACAGACATCAGCATCATGAAGCCTGTGTGAAGGTGAGTACGTGTAGAGGGAAAACGTGCCACACGCATCATCTGCTTGAATTTTCAATGATTCACAGTTGCAACATCTTGACTAGAAAATTCTCTGCCTCAGTTTCCAATGGTTCCAAATCACTGCCCTTGCCTGCAAGTGTAATCTTGGTGCAGCCCTGCAGTAATTCTGAGGAGGAGCAGAAGTGTAGTGGTCATGAAGCTAGACAAGGAAACCAGATGTGTGCATCAATAATCTAGACACAAGTTCAAAGACGATAATGGCAGCTGGAGTGTTTCATGAATCCCAGTGATGGGTATCTGCTTTAAGGCCCCTCTAAGAAAGGATTTAGCCTACTTTCCTCTGGCATCCTTCACAATCTTCTGGCGAGAGCCAGTCTCTCCTGAAATCCCCTGAATTACTGGATTCACTCAACATCTCTGCAATGGCAACATGTACAGTTTAAGGAACGGGCTTTCCTTATGTAAGGCATCATTCTGAGTACACAACCTCTTTGACCTCTCTATGCCATTGAATTTTCCTGCATCAAGTCCTTGAATACATACCTGTTGGCCTTCCGTAACCTGCTAACATGCCTTCCAGGGTACGGCCCAAACACTGTTGAAAGTTCTTATGAATATCTGGAAACTATTGGTTAGGTGTGGAGAGAGAGTATCCAGAGACATTGATCAGCCTAACAATTCTCAGACTGCTTCATCATGATCTATGATTACATCTTGCCTCATCAACAGAAGAGACCCATGCTGGAAATGACTCTACTTCATTAGGAGCTTGAGGAGATTTGATATGTTACCAAAAACTCTTGCAAATTTCTCTTACATTTTGACAGGTTGCATCACAGGCTATTATAGAGGCTCCAATGCATAGGACTGCAAGAGGCTGATGAGGTTTTGTAGACTCAGCCAACTTTAACACAGATTCTCCATCATTAAGGTCATAGTCAAGATTCTTCAAGGTATCTCAAGAAGGCAGCATCCATTACTAAGGACCCTCACCATCTCGGACATACCCTATCCTTGTTACTACCATCAGAAGATCCACATTCAATGATTCAGAAACAGCTTCTTCTCCTTTGCCATCAGATTCCTGACTGGGCTATGAACACTACATCATTACTCCCTTATTTGCATTCCTTACTTATTTGCTAATTTATAGTAATTTTACATCTTTGCATTGTACTGCAGCTGCAGCATTAAATTTAATGTCATACAAGACAATGAAAATAAACTTGATTCTGATTTTGACAAATTCTTTAATTGGTCCTAAGAAAACCTATGGCATCATTGTTAGCATAGTTCGATAGAATATAGTCATAGCACAGAATAAATATTTAATTAATTAGTGATGTATTAGACAGGAGAGCAACAGGTTTATTTCCTTTCAAAATATATAGTTATTCTGTCAACATCAAGTTATTTGGCAATTGTTTTTGTTTGTTGCCAGATACTATGAGATATAAAAGCAGAAATTCAGAAAGAAGAAGCACTGCACTCTGAGGACACACTGACACACACATGCACTGTACCATAATCTGTCATACTTGTCGCAGATGAGGGGGTACTACAACCCAGCAACCAGTCTGCAGTGTTTAAAATAGTCATGGTATCTCCTGAAGAGGAAAAGTCAGAATTATATTTAGTTGGAGGCTTTTATATATATATATATATATATATATATTTGATGGTATGCTAATAAATTTATGCAATCATAAACAAAAGATGGTGGAGGGGTTGAATAAATACAGTTTTTAGTAATGTATTGGTTAAACAACAGCTATTTGGTGCTTGAGTTACCTACAGAAAACCAAAAACTGCTAGTAAAACAAGTCTGAAATATTTTACTTGCCAAGCATTTTAATGGTGCCAATATAAGAAGTGTAAGTGACAAACAGACAATTAATGAGATACATTTATAAAGATGGCTGAGTAATTATGGGAAATGAATATGGCTGATATCAAGCATAGCAAACCTATGTCATTGTAAATCCCCTGCAGTCTGCACATTCATTAGTGCAAGAAAGGTTTACATTAGTTAAATAAATAGCTCTGTGTAGTTCAGCAAAGCCACAGAAATTATTTAAACCACATCTAAGTAAGATATCAAAGTAACAGTATGCTTCCCCTTGGAAAGTCAATCACTACAAAATCCTTGCCCTTGGTTTATCTTGGCCAGAGTACATCTGAGTGAATCCAATAAATATGTTTGGAAACAACCTTCTTTTGCCTTTGGCAATTTGGCAAACAACATGACAAAATCTACACGACGAATACGTTGAACAGCAACTCTAGGGACGATCACTTAATAGTCATAAGAAACAAATCATCGAAGCCCTTAGCAAATTCGGATCCTGGCAATTTTGGATAATAGATTGATTTCTTACAAAACTAGATAATTAAAAAAAGACAAATCAGAATTAAATTCAAAAAGGCAGCTGGCCCACAATGCCTCAAATACACCCATGCCTGGGGTAGTCTTCATCCAGTTCACTTCCAGTACTGTTGAAGTAGATTTCAGATGAGCTTTTTTTATCATGCAGTATGAGTAGCTACACCAGGTTTGCCTGAAATAATCTCCAGCTGTATCATGTGCACAATGAAATATCAATATATCTGTGGATGCAACCAGTTAACATTTTCCCCAGTAACAGCACTGATTGGTAGGAATTTATTATCCCATTTATTACAATGTAACAGGAAATTAGAAAGACCCCCAAGGATTAAAGATAAACAAATTTTTAAGAAAAAGGAAAATGTAATTAAAACACATAAATCACAGTTCTATGTCCCATGTCACACCTGCTTCAGTAAATTCTTCTCATTGAGAAACAAAGTAATGGTAATAAGACCAGGAAATGGCAAGAGGATTGAATTACAATGACATGAGAGTTCATATAATTTATAATAGAACTGTCAGATCTGCTGCTTTTCTATTACCAAATCCTGCAGGCAAGAGCACTCATGTTTTCTAAATGAGCAAAACAGAAACGAAAGACCAAAGGGAGAGGGGTTGTGAGGGGGGTGAGAAAGAGAGTGGTTGTGGGGGGGGGGAGAGAGGGGGGAAGAGAGGGGGAGAGAGGGGGAGGGGAGAGAGGGGGGGAGACTGGTGTGACAATGAGGGGGAGAGTGACAGTGGGGGCAAGACTGAGGGGGTGAGTGAGAAGGGAGAGAGAGGGTATGGAGTGTGTGAGAGAGGGGGAACGCGAATAGGGTGTTGAATAAGAGGGAGAGAGTGAGAGGGGAGGTGAGGGAGAGTGAGAGTGAGAGAATGAGAGAGTGAGAGAGATTATTCTGACTGCATGACTCATCAGGGTTAAACAAATATAAGCAAATCTTTGTGACTATCTGTTGTCCAAATCTGTCTTTTGAAAAAACCAGGAATTTTATGGGCTAAGTTTACAAATTTATTTCACAAATAATAGTGAATTATTAAGTGGTAACTAACCAGAGGGTTTGCAGAAATAGCAAATAAACAAACAAGGAAAATAATATAATTGTCAGTTGGATATCAATAATTATGAAAAATTACTGTCTATGTATGATCTGCCTAAACCCCTGTTTTGACAAATCAATTAGCTTTTTGCTCTGTTTATCTTAGGCAAGATTTTGTCTACATTCTCACAGTAAATAATTATATATTGGCTACCGAAGAGATTGGGATTACTGATTTTGAAAGCTGCTATGTCGATGCTCATTTGTTAATTTTCAAAGCATGCTTATATTCATAATGGCAACACTAAGTCTATTTGGGTAATGGACAGCCAAATATTGTCCACATACTGTATGTGCAAGAGTTCAAAAGTTGTCCAAAAAGTGGATGGTTTGGAAGAGGCAAATCCATCTTACTCAAAATATAGTTTTTAAAAAATGGTTAGAGAAATAGGCAATTTGGCTCACTGGGTTATTGTCAGTTAATAAATCTTTGATTTATTCATTCACCTCAGAATGCCATGGGTAGCTTAGTCATTGAGCATAGTCACAATTGAGATGCTGGGCAATCAGCGCAAATACTGGAAAGGAGACTCATGATATAGATCACCATTACTGAAAAATAGAGCAGGTTTAAACTGGACAGTCTAGCCCCGCTTCTTTAACTTGAATTCAGCCTCATTATCTATTATTCTTAAAGAAAGGAAATGCACATTTGTAAATTATGCCCAATGTTGCTTATTGTTCCAGAGCTGTTTACATTCTCTCAGGAAGTAGCATTATATTGTAAATAGACCAGTGAGTTGCATTCAGTGATAGAGTGATCACTACTGCAGGAATTTCCTGACTGACCGTTCTTCATTGGGCTCATTTCAGGAATATGATACACTGTTATTATTTACCTGCCTGCAATGGATGCTTACAGTACTATGTTAAATAATTGTAGGGTGAAAAACAAAATGTGTACATATTGATTGACAATATTAGCATTCTAAAATAATTGTTAACAGTGACAATACTTTTGAACTTATTCCCAAGGGGTTTTATAAAATAAGAATATTGCAATATTTGAAGTAATTTTGATTTCTGCCTGTAAAATCGTAAATAAACAAAAGGCTTTCAACATTAAAATTCCAATTATGTTTGTACTTCAGCTTTTATTTTAAAAAAATCTTAGTGCATTGGTATTTGTTAATAATGTTGTGCTGGGAAACTGCAGGGCACAGTGGAAAACATTTTGCATTAACCAGAATAGATGAGGTGATAATCTCCTCTCTGATGCCTGTGAAGAACTTTAAGTGAAATGTTCAGAGAAACTCATACTCGGAGCCAGTCAGTCAGTCATGCAATATTTGCACACTGGAACAGCAAGGTGTTTGCGGTCTGGTGGACCCATACTCAAAGCATTGCTTCATAAGAACCAGAATAGGGCATTCAGGCACGAACTTTTGAATCATCAGTGAGATTGTGGCTGGTCTTCATCTCAACTCTACTTTTTCCTTGTTCTTAATATACTTGGCTAACAGAAATCTACTGATTTGAAATTATTTGGCATGCATCAACTACTTTTTGTCAGTAATAAACACACATTTCCACCACACTTTGTGAATAATATTCCTAACCTTTCTCCTGAAAGTCCTCGTTTGTCCTAGGCTTCTGAACAATGGAAAACAATTCTCCTAATCTATCCTATCATGCCCTTTCAGATTCTTAAGAGCATTAATTAAATCCCTTTTTAAAAAAAAGTTCCATTAATTACAAGCCAAAGTCATGAAATCACAGCTCATAAGGTACTTCTTACAGCCCTGGCAACACTCTTGTGACTGTACTCACTCTTTTCATGGCCAATGTATCCTTCGTGCACCGCACTGAGAAACAAACATATTTTAGATGTGATCCAACCAGGGCTTAGCACAAACTTGGATTGTTTTTTTCCTCTCTGATTATAGCATTATAGCTCTGATTACTTTTGGTTATTGCTGGACCCCTGCATCGCTTTGTATCTCTACTGTTCAAAGCTTGTTAACATTTAAGTAGTTATTTTTGCTCACGAGTAAATGGTGTCCAATTTATTTTCACAATAGTTAGACATGTTCACATATTAATCACAATTCAAAATTACTTTGCAGGTTGCACAGCACTTTTGGAATATCCTGAAATTATGTAAAGTGTTATATGAATGAATATCTCTGCATCTCCATGTAATTTCTACATCAACTACTGTACTATTAACTTTTAAATCACTGATGGACGGGATTTTTAATTGCTAACTATTACTAGTCCTTGGAGTCATGCGCCCTCACATCTACCTCCAAATGGCTCAACAACATTCTAACTAGATCGATAATACCACGTTAGTTCCCAGTCTTTTTAGTGCAGTCTTATGGAATGCCTTCCAGAAGTTAAATTAAAATACATTTATTACTCCTGTAGAAAATCCAAGTATAGCAGGATTTTCTCTTTACAAATATACGCAGTTTCTTTCTGTCCAGCTCAAATTTCTCTAAGTGCTTAGCCACTCCATCCTCAGTAATTGATTCCAAAAATTTCCCCATAGACATGTTAGACTAAATGGTGTTTAATTTCCTGGTCTCTCTCATTCTTATCTTCGTTCAATTAATGCAGTTGCATATAGAATTATCTAATCTAAAGGGAAAATTCCTGAATTGATGGGAATTTGAAAGTTCTAGTGAAAGCAGCTGTAATTGTCTCAGCTACTTCCTTTAAGTCCATGTCTTGGGAATTTGTGAGAACTTAGGACTATTGTTTTTTCTAATATTGTTTTCTTGCTTATATCATGTTCAGAGAGTTTCAACTCTTGTTCATTCTTTGTTTTCTGGTACAAGTACTTAATCCTTTTGCTCTCTTGTTATGATGGGTAAAGCCCTCCCCACCAGTGAGCACATCTACACAGAGCACTGTTGTAAGAAAGCAGCATCCATCATCAAGGACCCTCACCATCGAGGCCATGCTCTCTTCTCAGTGCTGCCATCAGGAAGAAGGTACAGGAGCCTCAGGACCCACACCACCAGGTTCAGGAACAGTTATTATCCCTCAGCTAACATGCTCTTGAACCTGTGGGGATAACTTCACTCAACTTCACTTGTTCCATCACTGAACAGCTTCCACAGCCTATGGATTTACTTTCAATGACTCTTCATCTCATGTTCTCTATATTAATTGTTTACTTATTTATCTTCTTGTATTTGCACTGTTGGTTGTTTGTCTACCCTGTAGGATGTGGTCTTTCACTGTTCCTAATGTGTTTCTTCTATTTACTGTGAATGCCCACAAGGAAAAGAATCTCAGGGTTGTATATGGTGATGTGTATATGAAAATAAATTTGCATTGAGCTTTGAACTTTAAAAAGTGCTACTAAACAAATTTACTAATTTGTTGCATAACAATTTGTTTTTACTTCAATATTTGCCACACCTGTTTTAAAAGCCCTTCTTTAACAAGTGTAAAAACTTGAGCTCCCTAAGATACCCCACATACTTTCCCTTCTTTATTCTCCCTTTGTGCTCATTGTATTTTCTTCCTTCTTTTGTTCCTTCTGTCTCTCCCACTTTCTGGATTCAAATTATGCATTTCTCCTTTTAAAACTTAATGGTGAATTTGACCATATTATGATCGCTGTTAAGGTCTCGATCAATCATATTATTAGCTAATTCTGGCTCATCAAGTTAACAATTCCAGTTTATCTTGCCCCTTGTTGTTTCAGAATAGTCACTAAGTTCACTGTCTGAAAGACTTTACCTACACTGCTATTCAAATCTAAGGAATCCTCTGTTAAAGCAACCCAGCTTCTGTTACAAAGTTCTCTGGTCTCTGAAAAAATACATTCTACTACTTTGTTCCTGCTTTCAGAATACTTGCGAATGTTTCACAATCCACTTCTAAAACCCATTTCACAATTATAACCATATGTCCCTTATTGAGCAACATGGAGAATAGTATGATTCTCACAGAAGATATTCCCTGTCTAAGGCACCCTTCATCATTCAATGAACTATCAGTAACTTTTAAATATGAATGCAAGAAGATGCTTCAAATGAGAAAATCTAGGTAGTCATCTCTGTCTCCTATTAACATGGATTCCAAAATAAAGAGCCAGCGGGATAAAATTCTCAATGAATAAAAACAAATATTTTAAAAATACACACAGAGTGCTGGAGGAACTCAGCATTCCAGGCAGCATTTATGGAAGGGAATAAACAGTCAAAATTTTGAGATGAGACCCTTCATTGGGTTCCGATGTCCTTCATCAGGATCCTTCACCAGGACTAAATGCATAAACAATATCTATCTTCGGAGATTTTTTGTCTTTGTATGTGTGTGTCTTGGGGTTCCAGCTAATTTACTAGGGCCATTGATTTTGCCTGTGACAATCCTTTCTTGGGAGGACAGTTCAAATACATATTATCTTTCACGCTGCTTCTTGGCAACATCAACCAAAGATCTCAACAGAGTCCACTGCACAGTAATCACTCATTATTTTAATCAATGCCTTCTCTCCAAAGCTGCTTCTACATTTTCACACTGTATACCTTTCATCTCATGTGAGTGACATTTAGTTTTGCCAGATGGTACTGGGCAGACAGAAGCAAGTTCTTTAATACCTCCCTTTAGTGCACATTATCTCATGAAAATTGAGATTATTTGCAAATTTTGCTCAGTCTATAACACTATTGAGTCTGTGTTACAAATCACCTACTTCACCATCTGTTATATTGTCAGTTTTTACTCGACTCATGCCATTTGTATCTAAAATCCTTTGACATGCCCTGGCACATAACTCCAGTAAACTCATGTCCCTCTCAACTTCAGTTCACATGAAATTTAACTGCCTATATCACATCTTATAGTAGTCCTTCTTAACTATAACTTCTGCTTTTACTGAGCTCACAAGGTTCCTAGTTCCAATTGCCTCTGATCAAATTTCTTATTGTGATTGCATACACCATACATAACATTGAATCTCCAAAGCCACACAATGTCTACTTGTCCCAAAGCCTTCTGTAGGACATCTAATTCTCTGAATCCAATGTTTTATGCATTCCCCTCCCTTCTCCCTTCATTGCCTTAGCTTCAACAGTTTTGATCCCATGTTCTGGAAGCTCTCTATCTGCTTTTCCTCAAAGTCCGCCATCATCATTCCTGTTTCTCTTCTTTGGCTTGTTTATTTTGTCTGAATTGGTTTCTTTGAATCATGTCAGGCTGCTTTCCTACATTAAATTTGTGAGTTACACGTAGGCTATGGTAATAATCCTTTCTCTGTGTAGCCAGGTTTATGCAACATTTTGTTCTTTGGGATTTGTATGTATATTTGGTTGCCATTCAGAGCACAAACCAACAATTTATTTTCCTTATCTATTTATAAAATCTTCTTAAAGTCCTGTCTTTACTTCTCTTTCGTTTTGCTTTTCTATAACCATTTGCAAGTTTCGTTCCAAGCCAAATGCGACACCAGCTTTTAAACCCTCTGTATTACCTTCATTATCACTAAGTCTAAATCATGGAATTCCAAAGTCGACAGAAAGTGTGGGGAGTTTTCATTACTAGTACTATATGTTGCATGTAGACTTAAGGATATCCAAAAAATAGTAGCCTTATCAGTGACACTATTGCAGGACCATTTTGTAAACCAAAAACTTCATCCCTCTACTTTGTTGTCATGCACAAAGCTTCTCCTCTCACTTTCATCCATATTTCCAATTAAAAATGCAAAGATTTCATGGACAATGGTCCTACTAAGATTTAGACTATGTGGTCTCCTGCTATGTTGTTTTCTTTAAAATATATAATGTTAATCCCAGACCAAAACTTAAATCTTTTTCTCATTTATTCCTTTAGGATCCCTTTGAATTTAATGTGAAACTCTGCTGCCTCAGTCATATTCCCACTAAACCACTACTTATCAAACTTACCTTACTGGCCATTATGATAGCTGATATTGTTAATGTTATTTCAATAGTTCTTACCACTTCGGGGCAAATGTTGATCCTTTTGTGTTTGCAAATTACTTCTTCATCTTTTCCTGTCCAAAGTCCTTGAATATTATATCCCCCAAAATCTGTGTCCTTCTCCTTGTTACACCACTCACCACAGCCCTGAAACAACTTGATCAGTTACTAATGACATCTTAAGAGATGGGGCAAAGATAAAATGATCCTTTTTCATTCAGTTCTAATGAATGCTCATCAGCCTGAGAGATTAGTTTTGTTTCTCTCTCTGTAGAATCTCCCTGACCTACTGAGTATTTCCAGCTGTTTCTATTTCAGCTTCTTAACTGTATTTTTCCTACTGTAATCTATTCATTCCCTTGATCTGTCTGTGCCTGTGACATGTTTGGTTACACCATTCTTCACCAGTTACTCCACTGTCATTCAGCATACTCAGCTGGTTCTATCCTGGTCATCCCCAGAGCCACTCGTTTGGCTTCTCTACCCTCAGCTGTACCGTTTACTCCAATGTCTCACAAAGACCTATCGTTAACACTTTGTGAAGCAAGCTAATTTCCTTTGACATCTACAGATCACCCTTAGCATTTGGTTCCATTTTTTTCAAGTTAGGGATGATTATCCAGAAGATCAAGTCATGAATCCATTGCAATTTTTGGTGATGTTTTTCCTACCTTCTCTTGTTAAGGAAATGACAAACAGATTTGCTTAGTGCTTACAAGGTATAACAGGAGAAGGTGTGAAAACTTCTCTAAATTAGCTATAGGACTGTAGTAACAAGTGGATAATCTTGATAGCAGAAGGCAGTAAAAGACAATTAAAATTCTTACAGCCAAAGAAAAATTATCAAGAGATATTCTGCCAAACAAAAATAAAAAAAATCTGGGGATGTTTGTCTCACATATGGAAAGTTCAATTCAGAAAATGTATTTCAAAAATAACCTAACTCAAAGCAGTCTTGTTCACCCATTTTGAATATAGAAATGTTACTTTTGTTCTCTTGTTCAAGTAGCCACTGGAAATTATGGATATAGGGTATAAACAGTTTATTGCTAAATAATCTCAACATTTAGTAGCTCTGCCCTTCAGCTGGAGTGCACATATAAGAAAAATAAAATGAAACACCAAGTCTAAAGGAAAACCATTCTAATTGATCCTTGATACTATATTTGATAATACATTCTGTATTATTTTGCAATAAGCTGTTTGGACCCATATTACTCTCATACTTCTCAGTGCCTATTTGGACTCCTTAAACAAGAATGACCATGCCACAAGTGAATGTGTGTTAACAAATACAGTACAAGTGTTCTGTTCTGTGAGGGAGTCCATAATGCATCTCCTTCTCTAAATTTGGGAGGGGGACTGCTTTAATGCCTCTATTTTGCATCAGTGATGTTCTTTAATTTATGTGTTTAGTGGTTGTATTTTTCAATTTTTTAAAAAACTGAACTTAAATTTCAACAGACTTCTCAGTTGAGAAAAATGTCAATGCAAAAAGCAGCAACACCTGTGAAGCACAGTGCAGACAGGATAGTATCGCTATTATTAGCTTGAATTTCCAGATTTCTGGTAAGGGATTATTTCTAAATATGCCACAAGATATGCTTTACATTTCAACAGTTGTACCCATGTTGTTAACTGCCAGGAGATACAGATATTTCTACAACATGTCAACAACATGCAGTTTATCAAAAGGTAGGATGTTTTATTTATAAAATACAAAGGTAATAGACTACAGATACATTTTATAATTATGATCACTTATATGATTGCATTTATTTATTAGCATGTACTGATTTTCACAGTATATGTTTAAAATATTTAAAGCAAGAGGCTGACAGTTCTGCATTTTTGAAAAAGCCACATTCGAAGAACCCCCATATCTCCTCAGAGAAAGTGGAAGACAATTCTTTCTCTTGATCATTGAAAAACAGAAGAAACAATGATAAAGTTTAAAATAACATTGAAGAGTATAAACAAGACTGGGAAGTGTGGAAAAGACATTTGCCACAACTCACCTGCTGTTCCATTTGATATAATTGAAGTGTTACTCAGGCTGGCCTTGTCCAGTTTTGAGCCAGCAGAAGTATCACTACTGTTCACTCGACTGTGCGGACTTGCTAGGTCCTGCATTTCCATAGACCTGCCAGGACATGAACATTTCTTACATCATAGTTGTGAGTAAAATATTCAATATAACAACATACCTCTTAAAAAACATGTTGATAATTACTGTGCAGCAATTAAAGACTGTGAAAGCATAATTGGGATAACTGACTGAGTTTTTAGATCACTGGATTTATTTTGTTCAAGGAAAAGAACAAAGTTATTTGGCAGGTTAATATTTCCTGATGAGTCTAATTGTGGTAGGACCTTGTTAAGAAACCACTGTGTTGGCCACGATACATTTTCTGTTCCTTTTACTGTATCACATTTCATTTATGCAGTGACTGTAAGAGAATTCTGTATTGCAGTGGTTTCAAATGAAAGCATCGATTTCCACTCAAAATTACATCACGCAGATGCCCTTGAAATGCTCTTGAAAAGGGCAGGTTGACTATTAGCAGTCAAAAGAAAGATTTTATTTTACCATGACCAACATCATGAACCAAGATTCATTCAAAATCAGCTCCCGTGTCTGAGATTAAAAAACAGGGGATCTTTTTATTGTTTTCTTTACAAACCTTGAAATGACCACAATCCAGTATGAATGGATTTTACTTTCAAGCCTCTCTAAAACAAAAAACAACATCTCACTGAAAATAACAAACTATGATAGAACTTACAATCTTGGTAGATCTGTCAAGTGTAAAGCCAGGTACATCTGTAGAACCATTAAGGTCAGCACAGTTCAGTCTAGTCTTTACATATGCAGAGTTAAGTGGTCAGGAGGTCGATATGAACCTGCTATTTTTTGCATAATAGGCTTGTTATTAAACGTGGCACAAATGAAGTCTTTTGTCTGGAGAGGCTGGGAAGCTGATACAGGGATTCGCAGTAAAGAGATTACATCAGGTTTTATTTTTTTTATCAATTGCCAAAGGACACAGCCCAAATTACTTCTGCAAGGTCATCTACTATGCAAATTACAAATTAAAGTTTATAGATTGCAATTTATTTCCTAGCCAATAAGTAAATAGCAACAAACCTGCGACCATTTTATGAGTCAATGCCTAATCTCCTCCAGGATACACTGGAAAATAACATCCATGTGGCATATGATTCACAGAATACCAGATCAACAAGTGATGGTACCTCTAACACCTGCATGAAACACTGAATTGAAAATGTCTATTCTTACACCTCCATTCTTTTAGATACCAAAAATATGCAACCAGCTTATGCAGTGGAGGAATTGCAAGAGGAAGTGATGATGAAAATATACCACCACTAAAGTTGACACGCTCAGTCATCACCTCAAACACAGGCACTCCAGAGGGAGGCACTGCACTGAGAACTGGGCAGTCTTGTTTGATTACACATAATTTTTGACTGACTTTACATTTTAATGAACATGACTGACAGATGAAGAATGTGATTTTTATATTGTGGTGGAGCGCTTTTTGTGAGCCAGATGGGAGAGGATGAAAATTCTTTACACATTTGCATGTGTAGTTTGATGACTCAAATTGCTCATCGTTTAGTAAGTACCTCTACCCAGCGTTGAGGCTTATTTATCTTCTGCTCCTTCCTGATTTAAGGATGGGCTGCTTTTCTTTGTTCTTCATCATCATCTTACTAGCTTTAAGGAATATTGAGTATTTCACACAGGAAGGTAGTGTAGAGTACAAGAAAGTAAAATTCATCTGGAAAATTGCTGCATATACTGCACAATGGGCTAAACTTTCCTCGGCAATGGGAAATTGTTCCCTGTTACCCTGCAGTAGAGAAGTACATCTTAGGCTTATTTTGAAGGGAAATTAAGTAGTTCTGAAGTTCAGTCACTTTTGTAATGTGGGAAATGTAGAAGCCAGTTTGCATGGAGCAAGATCCTAAAAGCAACATTGATGTTGGCTGAAGGATACGTATCAGACAGTACCTGCTCCTCTTTGCAATGTTCCCATTAAACTAAGGGGTGCAAGTGAATCTTCATCAATTATCTCATCATGTTGGGCTCTGCCCCTAAAGGCCAGTTCATACTCTCAATATTGGATGTGGACTTGAAGCTGCCACCTTCTGCCTTAGAAACAGCAGTTCTGCCAACTGCGAGGTTCCTGAAGGATCTGTGACCTCAAATGCACATGGTTTGTTTATTATCATATTTGTTGTCTATCTGTGGATATCTTACTGGAATCATAAGCCATCAAGGCTATTATCACAAGATCAATAATTCTGAAAGAAAAAAGCTGGACCAACATAATGATGATGGTGGCCTGGAAACTGGTTCCTCCACCCCTAATTTTATGTGCAGAAGGTAGATTTATTTGGGGTAGTAACCACATCTGCATGAAACCAGATGAAGTTAGAAAAAGTATCCCAGGTGTGATTCACTTTTGCAAGGCTAACATTTGTCCATCATCAATTGCCCACCCAACAATGATAGAGGCTTTACATTTCCTCCACTACTAGCAGAAATTGGATCTTTCATGGCCACTCTACAACCTTCAGTATTTAGAGACAGAAAAACGGGGACATTGGAAATGAGGAAGAATACACATATCAGATCATTTTCCACCCTCACTTGTCAAAGGTCTGCATTATAGATCAATTTATGCCTGCTTTACTGATTAATACCTTTTTGTTTGAACCATTTCTATCTTGCATGCTGAGAGCTTTTGTCCCTTGATCAGTTGCAACCCACAATGGTTTGGGGTCATTGGTGGAAAAGGGGCTGATCAGGCCAAACCATCTTGTGAGGATTACCTCAACACACTGGGGATTACTATGTCCTTCTCCCTTGTGATTTCCTTCACCTCCATCACAGCTTTTTCTGCGGGTATACTGTGGCTTCCATGAGGAGTACCTTTAAGCTCTGACTCATTGTTATGTGATGCAGATAGATGCAGTGGTTTTGAGGTCTTCACAATGTGAACCACACGGGTCCGATTTGGATGGGGAGAGGGGCAGAGTGCTATACTGTACCATTGTACATCCTACTGTGCTGCAAAATGGTCTATGTTTTGGTAGAAATGAACGAGTTAAAGGTAGAAATTCTACTCATTTGCAAAGTTTACAAGCAATTCTGTTCAAAAAATCCACTCGGCACGCAGCACATCATGTCAGTAATAAGCACAAAGGATAGTGATTCAATATGAATCAATCCAAGAGTCACAGAGTCTCATATCAAAATCCAGTGATGCTAAAGTTCCCAGGAGCTATCATGCTAATGATCATTACAGTAGTAGAGGCAGTGACAAGCATACTGAGCATTTGTTTTCTCTTGCTTAGCCAAGCTTTCAGTTTCCTACATCCAGTTTTGCAGTCTGCTAGGATAAAAATTGATATTAGTTTACAGTCAATAATTGTTACCTTTTAAATTACAGTTAAACTACAGCAATGTAAGTAAAATTCAACATGATGCTAGAAAGACCAATTCATTGAATAACATGCGAGGTTTAACAAAGCTGTCGACTTAAAAGTATGTGTGCTGCAGTGGCACTTCACTTAGTCACCCCGAACTATACTGGCAGATGAAGCAGCAAGTCCACACACAGAGTATTTAAATTTTATATTTTATAATCACATCATGAAAGAGAGCAGTAGTATTTCATAGTTATATGCTTTGACCAGCTAGTTTATTGTAGATGGGTGTGGGTTTCCTCCCACATTCCAGAGACATACCAGATAGTAGGTCAATTGGTCATTGTAAACTGTCCTGTGATTAGGCCAGAGTTAAAAAGGTGGATTGCTGAGCAGCAGGGCTTGGTGGGATAGAAGGGCCTGTTCTCCACTGTATCTCTAAATAAATAAATAATGATGCTTAAATCCATTTTGGTTCTGCTTTGTCTCCTGTATAACTTCTTATTCTGAGCCAATATACAGAGACTGAAGACAAAGAAAATTTCCTCTTAAATGCAGTTCTGGTCTGCGACTACCATTATAACACCCTGAGTGGAAATCATAACTTTAGGCGTCTTACTTGGAGTATTTTGTAATGGAGGATAGGTTTCCCACAATTGTTACGTGGCCACGTTACCCAAACTTTGGGCAATGCAGCTGTGAGGCTGTGCTATTCTCTGCAACACTCCCTTATTTTAGCCACTAAATATAAATAAAATTGGTTATTAACATTAAATTTTAAATTTCTGTCATTTGTTGAACCTTCTATACAAAATCTTAAAAAATACGTATACCATATAACACTCCTATTGGTTTGGAGTTAATACAACAAACAAAAACATAAACAATGGTACTCTACAATATAAATGTTCAATGCTGCTGATATCATAATGGTAAAACTTACATTATTGTGTCAGTAGCAAGAAATGAATTAAAATATAACATCTAAACCAAAAGCAAACGTTGAATGGGGTTTATAGTTTGTGGTTTCTATTAATTACATTAAAAATAGCTCTACTGTTATAACAATATTATAAGTTTATTATTGCTTGAAACTGGATGACCAGACTTGGTCATTATTCCTTAGTTTTAGTTAAGTGACATTACATTGCATGCCAGCTACAAGAGAAACAGTATTGCAGACGATCTTGGTTGGCCAGTTTCTCATAATAGTACCGGTTAAATCCTATAATGCAATCTTGCCCTGTGGCAAAACTGGCAATTACTATTACTAATTTTGCAAATAAAGTAACAAAAATAATTGTTAAATTAATATAATGGTTTGTATGAGCGGAAATAAAACAACATTAAAAAATATAATCCCCAGGAGCACTTCATGTGAAAGTGATTTTAAGTGGGTTTGAAGCAGTTCAATGAGCCAGAAGTTTTGTGTTCCGCAGGGATCTGTTCTGAGACCCCTGCTCTTTGTGATTTTTAAAATGACTTAGATCAGGAAGTGGGAGGGTGAGTTAGTAACTTTGAGATGACACAAATGTTGGTGGTGTTGTGGATACTGCAGACAGCAGATTACAATGGGGTTAGAGCTGGGCTGAGGAGTGGCAGATGGTGTTCAGTATGGAAAAGTGTGATGTGATGCACTTTCTAAGGTTGAACTTGAAGGCAGGGTACAAGGTTATTGGGAGGAGTCTTAGCGGTGTGGAGGAACAAAGGGATCTTGGGGTCCAAATCATAGATCCTTCAAATTTGCCATGCAAGTTGACAGGGTGGTTAAGAAGGCACATGGTGGTGTTGGCCCTCATTAGTCAGGGGATTGAGTTCGGGAGCTTTGAAGTAATGTAGTGGCTCCGGTTAAACCACACAGAGTATTGGTTTTCAGTTCTTACTGCCTCATTATAGGAAGTGGAAGGTTTAGAGATGGTGCGGAGGAGGTTTACCAGGTTGCTGCCTAGATTAAAAAAAAGCACATTTTATGAGGAAAGATTGAGTGAGCTAGGCTTCTTTTCTTTGGAGTGAAGGAGGATGAGAGGTGACTTGATAGAGATGTATAAGAGGATAAGAGGCATAGATACAGTGGATGGCCAGCACTTTTTCCCCGGGTGGCAATGGCTAATATGAAAGGGCATAATTTTAAAGTGATTGATTGGCGGGCGGATGTCAGAGGTAATTTTTTTTAAATACAGAAGTAGGTGCATGGAATGCACTGTTGGGGTGGTGGTAGAGGCAGATACAATAGGGAGATTTTAGAGACTCTTAGATAGGTAAGTGGATGCAGAAATAATAAAGGGCCATGAGAGTGGAAAGGGTGGATTAATCCTTTAGTAGGCTAAAACACTCAAAGCTGTTGCACAGGTTGAGTCTGTGGTTAAGAAGGCATACAGTGCATTGGCCTTCATCAACCGTGGGATTGAGTTTAAGAGCTGAGAGGTAATGTTACAGCTATACAGGACCCTGGTCAGACCCCACTTGGAGTACTGTGCTCAGTTCTGGTCACCTCACTCCGGGAAGGATGTGGAAGCTATAGAAAGGGTGCAGACGAGATTTACAAGGATGTTGCCTGGATTGGAGAGCATGCCTTATGAGAATAGGTTGAGTGAATTTGGCCTTTTCTCCTTGGACGGCGGAGGATGAGAGGTGACCTGATAGAGGTTTATAAGATGATAAGAGGCATTGATCGTGTGGATAGTCAGAGGCTTTTTCCGAGGGCTAAAAGGGCTAACATGAGAGGGCACAGTTTTAAGGTGCTTGGAAGTAGGCACAGAGGAGATGTCAGGGGTAGGTCTTTTTACGCAGAGAGTGGTGGGTGCGCAGAATGGGCTTCTGACAACAGTGGTGGAGGCAGATACGATAGGGTCTTTTAAGACACGCCTGGATAGGTACATGGAGCTTAGGAAAATAGAGGGCTATGGGTAACCCTAGGTAATTTCTAAAGTAAATACATGTTTGGCACAACATTGTGGGCTGAAGGGTCTGCATTGTGCTGTGGATTTTCTATGTTTCTATGTTCTAAAACATCGGCACAACATTCTGGGTTGAAGGGCCTGTACTGTTTTATGTTCTATGACTACAGCACATTTTATCAAATATAAACATTTGTCTGCTCATATTAACCAAGTTCACCAGTATTTATTTAGCAATCTGGCAGGCTATTATTTAGATGGGGAGAGAATTCAAAATGCAGAGATGCAAAGAGACTTGGGAGTCCTTGTGCAGGATACCCTAAGGGTTAACCAGCAGATTGAGTCGGTTATGAAGAAAGCGAATGCAATGTTTGCGTTCATTTCTAGAGGTATAGAATATAAGGGCTGGGATGTGATGTTGAGGCTCTATAACGTACTTGTGAGACCACACTTGGGAGTATTGTGTGCTGATTTGGGCTCCTTAGTTTAGAAATTGATATTGGAGAGAGTTCAGAGGAGATTCACAAGAATGATTCCAGGAATGAGAGAATTACCGTATGAGGAACGTCTGGCAGCTCTTGGGCTGTATTCCCTGGAGTTCAGGAGAATGAGGGGGGATCTCATAGAAACATTCTGAATGTTGAAAGGCCTGAACAGATTAAATATGGCAAAGTTATTTTCCATGGTAGAGGATTCTAGGACAAGAGGGCATGACTTCAGGATTGAAGGACATCCTTTTAGAACTGAGATGTGGAGAAATTCCTTTAGTCAGAGGGTGGTAAATCTGTGGAATTTGTTGCCATGAGCAGCTGTGGAGGCCAAGTCATTGGGTGCATTTAAGGCAGAGATAGATAGGTTCTTGATTAGCCAGGGCATCAAAGGGTATGGGGTGAAAGCAGGGGAGTGGGGATGACTGGATGAAGTGGATCAGCCCATGATTGAATGGCGGAACAGACTCGATAGGCTGAATGGCCTACTTCTGCTCCTAAACCTCATTGTCTTATGGTCTTATTTAATCTAAATGCAGACTTTTTGGGCAAAAGGTACTATCAATCATTTGTCTTGTATTTTTTTCTTAACAAAAATATCTTGCTGTATAAATTCTAGATAGTGATCAATTTTTTTTTAACATCTAAGAAGCCAAGTGATATGATGTTACAGTAAAACTAATTTGTATTTTCATTTTGTTGTATGCTTCACTTAATGGATCCGTTTAGGGATTCTTTAGTTCTTTGTGCTCTGGTTTATTGCTGATTATGGTTGGCATTCCAAAGGTTAAAACAGTATGAAAATAACCATCTCACAGAAATGCAATAATCTGCAACACACAGCCCATTAAAATGACCCACTGCATCTTTTCAGTATCTTCATCTATTTTCAAATGCATTTAGGTAACCAGAGAAGGGCTGATATACAGCTGAGGTCTGATAAATGAACGGGTTTGCTTGGATCAGGACTTCTGTAAAGTGCTTAAACAAAAATAGTCAATCAGTAATATTAATACCTCAAAACATTTAGTCACTACCATGCAAGTGAATCCAACTTAAGCAGCTTATTGTGGTACATCTGAAGAGTTAGTAGTGCATAAAAGTAGATTTGAAATATGTTGAGAAGACCATACTGATTAACATGGTGTGATGCAAACCCAAATAACTCAACAATACTTGTACTTAGAGTTATGGAGTCAGAGAGAAACACAGCACAGAAACAAGTCCTTTGGCCCGTGTAGCCCATGCCGAAACCATTTAAAATGCCTACTCCCACTGACCTGCACTTGGACCATTGCCCTCTATATCCCTACCTATCCAAACTTTTCTCAAGTGTTGAAATTGAGCTTACATGGACCACTTGCGCAGGCAGCTCATTACACTCTCTCACAACCCTCTCAGTAAGAAGTTGCCCCTCATGTTCCCCTTAAACTTCTCACCTTTCACCCTTAACCCATGACCTCTGGTTGTAGTTCCATCCAAGCTCGTTGGAAAGATTGCATTTGCCCTCTCTGCGCCCCTCATAATTTTGTATTCTTCCATCAAATCTCCTCTCAATCTTCTATGTTCTAAAGAATACAGACCTAACTTATTCAAGCGTTCCTTTTGACTCGGGTCCTCTAGACCCGACAACATCCTTGTAAATTTTTCTACACTCTTTCAACCTTGTTTACATCGTTTCTGTAGGTAGGTGACCAAAACTTCACACAATACTCCAAATTAGGCCTCACCAAGGTCTTATACAACTTCAACATAACATCCCATCTTCTGTACTGAATACATTTATTTATGAAGGCCAATGTGCCAAAAACTTTCTTTATGATCCTATTTACCTGCGACACCACTTTCAATGAATTATGGACCTGTATTCCTAGATTCCTTTGTTCTACCACACTCCTCAGTGCCCTACCAGTCACTGCGTAAGACCTACCCTGGTAGGTCCTACTGAAGTGCACAACCTTGCACTCGACTGCATTAAATTCCATCTGCCATTTTACAGCCTACTTTTCCAGCTGATGCAGATCCCTCTGCAAGCCATTATAGCCATCCTCACTGCTCACTACACCACCAATCATGGTGCAAATTTGTTGATCCAGTTAACGATATTATCATCCAGATCACTGATATAGATGACAAACAACAAAGGACCTAGCATCGATCCCTGCAGCACACCAATAGTCACAGGCCTCCAATCAGAGACGCAACCTTAATATCACTCTCTGGCTTCTTCCACAAAGCCAATGTTTAATCCAATTTACTACCTCATCCTGAAAGCTGAGCACCTGAACCTTCTTGACCAGCCTCATATGCAGGACCTTGTCAAATGTCCATGTAGACAATATGCACTGCCTTGCCTTCATCCATTTTCTGGGTAACTTCCTCAAAAAACTTTATAAGATTGGTTAGACATGATCTACCACACACAAAACCATGCTATCCTTAATCCGTCCATATCTATCCAAATACTTATATAACCAATTCCTTAGAATACCTTTCAATAACTTTCCCACAATTGATGTCAAACTCACTATCCTATAATTTCCTGGTTTCTGTTTACAGCCTTTTTTAAATAGCAGAACAATATTGGCTGTCCTCCAATCCTCTAGTATTTCTCCTGTCGCAAAGGATGTTTTAAATATCTCTGCTAGGGCCCCAGCAATTTCTGCACTTGCTTCCCATGGGGTTGGAGGGAAAACTTTGCAGGTCTTGGGGATTTATCGACCCTGACTTGCCTCAGGGTAGCAAACACCTCCTCCTCTGTAATCTGGACAGGGTCCATGAAGTTGATGCTGCTTTGCCTCACTTCTATAGACTCTGTAGCTGTCTCCTGAGCAAATACAGAAGCAAAGGATGCATTTAAGATCTCTCCCATCTGTTTTGGATTCACACATGGAATATCATTCTGATCTTCCAGAGGACCAATTTTGTCCCTAGCAATCCTTTTACTCTTAACATTACTGTAGAATCCCTTAGGATCCTCCTTCATCTTGTCTGCTAGAGCAACTTCATGCCTTCTTTTAGACAACTTGATTTTTTTCTTGAGTTCTCTCGCATTCCTTGTACTCCATAAGCACCTCATTTGTCCTGGCTTGCCTATACCTGCTAGGCACCCCCCCCCCCCCACCATCCGACAGCATCCAAAGTGTTGTTGAGGGGGTTGGCCACAGGCTCCTTAACCCCTTTCGCCTTTCTTACAGTCACCCAGTTTCTTGTGTCCTGCACCTTGGGTGTAACAACCTCTCTATATGTCCTACCTATCACCCCCTCAGCCTCCCAAACGATTCGGAATTCACCCATTTCTAGCTCCAACTCCTGAACGTGGATTGACAGTAGCTGCATCTGGATATACTTTTGGCAGGTGTAGTCGTCAGGGACACTGGCAGTCTCCCTGCCTTCCCACATCCTGCAAGAAGAGCATTCCACTATCTTGCCTGGAATCTCTACTGTCCTAGCTGAGCAGATATAAAGAAGAAAACAAAACTTAACTCTGAACATTTCTTTGCTTTCTCTGACTGAAGCCTCTCTTCGCCGAAGCCTCAAACAGTTAAAGCCTCAAGGTTCCCACTCTGACTACGTCCATTCAGACAACAGCCACTGCACTTGCCCTGCCTTCCTTTAATTTACTCTTGCTAATCAACACGGACTGGTCGCTGGTCTAAGCTCTACTTGAAATGGTTTGTTTTATATGATAACCGAATGTTATACATGCATCATGAAATGAATGGATAGTAAATTGTTGCATTGGATGTTATAATTGTAAAGGCTACTTTTGATAAGACGATAAGCAAGGAAGGTTAATGAAGGCAAAAAGACATAGTGTTGACACCATAGGTTCTAACAAAATGTCCTACAACGTCTACAATGACAGACTGCTTAAGAAAGTGAAACCCATCTGATCTCAGGGGAAATGACAAGTTGGATTAAAGAATATACTTATTCATAGAAGCCAAGATTAAAATAGAAAATGGGAGCTTCAGTGACCAGACAGCTGTGATCAATAGAGCTCCCTGAAGTTTAATATCGGGACCCCTGCTTTACTTGTTAAAAATTGTTCTTAAATGTCGGGGCCACAATTAAGACTTTTGTTAATTAGATCAAAACTGGCAAAGTGGTTGAATAAAGATATCAATGAACTGGTTATTAGATGCAAAAGTGACAGATGCAGTTCAATCTGGTAAGGTTACGTATTTGTGAGTGTGAAATTGCAGGGAAGTAAGAGATGAGAATCATATCTCACCACACTCAAGAGGGATGGCCAAGCAAATCCTTCCCTTTATCAATACTATACATCTAGTGGTTCAAACCTGACTCACTGAGTTCAGAAGGCCACTCCTACAAACAAAGTGACAACCTGGCACAAGATTACATGAGCACTTATCAGAGAAAACAGCATGCAAGTGACAGGATCAAACAATGCCACATATGTATATTGGAACAGATCAAATTCAGCTGTTGTGATCAATTAAACAGCTAACTGTAGGAAGAAATTCCAGACCATCCCATCCTCTGCAATACTGAAGCCCATAAAAAGATTTCTGAAAACAAGACTGAAGACCTAGGAGTTGATTATTGACTTCAGGAGGAGGAAACCAGAGGTCCATGAGCCAGTCCTCAACGGAAGATCAGTGGTTGGGGCCAGCGACTTTAAATTCCTTGGTATTATCATTTCAGAGGACCTGTCCTGGGCCCAGCATGTAAGTGCAATAATGAAGAAAGCATGGCAGTGCCTCTACTTCCTTAGGAGTTTGCAAAGATCTGGCATGAAATCTAAACTTTACCAAATTTCTAAAGTTGTGTGGTAGAGAGTATGTTGACTGGTAGCATCACAGCCTGGTATGGAAACATCAATGCCCTTGAACATTGGATCCTAAAATCCTACAAAAAGCAGGGAATACAACCCATTCCATCACGGGTAAAGTCCTCCCCACCACTGAGCACATCTACACAGAGCGTTGTTACAGGAAAGCAGCATCCATCTTCAAGGACACCCACCATCCAGGTCATACTCTCTTCTCACTGCTGCCATCAAGAAGAAGGTACAGGAGCCTCAAGACTCACATTACCAGGTTCAGGAACAGTTATCACCCCTCAACAATCAGGCTCTTAAACCAAATGGGATAACTTCACTTGCCTATCACTGAAATATTCCTACAACTTATGCACTCACTTTCAAGGACTTCTTCATCTCATGTTTTTGATATTTATTGTTTATTTATCATTATTATTTCTTTCTTTTTTGCATTTTCACAATTTGTTGCCTTTTGCATACAAGTTGAAGACTCAGTTGTTGTGGTATTTCATTGATTCTATTATGGTTATTATTCTATTATGGATTTATTGAGTATGCCTGCAAGAAAATAAATCTCAAGGTTGTATATGGTGACATATGTGTATTTTGATAATAAATTTACTTTGAACTATTAAGTATTAGCAACCATTTTCAGCTAGGAGTAGATGACTCATCCTACTGAGGTACCTGCCATCATAGGAAACATGAACAAGGTATGTTCTTCCAGTATGTTTACCACAGACATCTACCTGACAAGGTGGAGAATTACTCAAGAGTGCTCCATCCATAAAAGCAGGATAGATCTAATCCTGCTGATTGCCACTCTTAATCATCAAGAAGGTGATGGAACGTGCTGTTGGCAGTGCTATCAAGTGGCATTTACTTTTCTGTTTAGTGGGTAAATAAGGAGAGGTGAGAGTCACTGTCCATATTTGTCATATCATAGGAGCACTTGATGAAGTGTGGCATCAAGGAGTGACGCTAATGTGGTCAAGAGAACGCCACTGGCTTGCACAAAGAAAAGAAAGTTGTGGTCATTGAAGGTGTATCAGACAAGCTCAGTATATCATTGCAGAAGTTCCCTGGGGCAGTGACTCTGCCTGATAGTCTTCAGCTGCTTCTTTGTGATCTTCCTTCCAACATAAAGTCAGAAGTGGCAAAATTGGTCACTAGCTTCCCAATATTTAATTCTATTGTAACAAATGAAAAAGCTGTACTTAAGTGTTTTTCCAAAGAGCTAGGGAACGTTCTAGCCTTGGCTACTAAGTGGGATGTAACATTAATATCACACAAGTGACAGGCAAAAACTATTTCCAACAAGCAAAAGTTGGATTACCTATCCTTGAGATTCATTCTATGCCATTGCCATCATGAAGTTCTCTATCTTTGGCAGGTTACCATCAACCAGAACTTGAACTTTAGCAGCCACATAAATCTCTGGTTATGAAACAAGTATCCCCAAATAACTGGCTCTACAAAGTTACTCTTTAGTTTAACTTGATTTAGTTTAATGCCACCAGTTAATAGCAATGTTCAGGTTTGCTTCTGATGGGTTGTCCATGAGGCCCAGTCATGAAGAAACCAAACTAAACTTTAGTCAGGGATGGAAGCTATCTTTGCATGAATACTTTTAAAACTGGAAAAGCTTTTGCACACTGCTCAGTAATTAAATAAGGTTGTAATATAGTTGGAAAGGAGCCTTAAACAGCTGGAGACTAACTGCTGTCACCTGTGTTGGTAGCACTTACACATGCGTCTGCTTATGTGCAAACATCCACATAGAAATGGACACATGGATAATTGTTTGTGTATGTGTACACACACACTCACTCACTCACTCAAAGATCGTCTAGTGCATTGCCTCTTTCTAGTTTCCTACTCTATCTGTATTCCTCTTGTACCCTCTCACTCCCATTGCTCCCTCTTCCTAACTTGCTCTCATTTATCTCTTCACCTCTTACCCTATCCACTGACCCTTTCCCTCAAGTCTTATTTGCCACTGCCCTCCATCTTCTACGTTGCACCCTCGTCTCCTCCTTCAATAAATGCAATGGACATCTCCCCTCACTCTCCCCATAGTGCTGGGCTTGAACTGTGGAAATTTAGGGGAGTGTTTTCATCAGATGGTCTGGGCTCACCACCACTTGCACAAAGGGGAATATGGGATGGACAATAAATACTGGCTTTGACAGCATTAATAGCATCTTATAAACAGCTATAAAACATTGAAAGAGAGTTTAAATCACTAGGGGACAGTGACTTAAATAGCTAGAAAGCTTTCTTTACATTGATGAAAAAAATTGACTGGAATATGAAAGTTGCAGTAAGGCAAGAATAGCCTGGGGCAGTTACAGTCCGGGAGACCTTTGAAGTGAGGCTGCCGGAGACACCTCTGCTTACAACTGACCAGACAGACCGTGGCAGTGTGTACTCAAGCCAAAAGAGTGTGGCCTCTGTCATGAGACTTTCCCAGAAAGGTCTTCCTAAAGCATAGCATTCCTTTACACAATAAGGGGTGCCAGAGCTAGACGAGATAACAGAAGAATGGGAAATATACCCAACAACCAAGACTGCATTGTCTTTACTTATTTCAGAATATCATCAGCAGTCTGCTTGAAGTTTCAATTGACTTTTAACACCCCTGTTGTCCTGACTAACCTCAAAATATCATCGGCTCTCTGCTTCAAGTTTCGATTGACTTTAACACCGTTATTGTGAATGGTGATTGATCTTGTGAGGAAAGAATTCAAATATACAGTTTACAATAATCAATATCCATAACTGATAAGCTAATTCTGCATCCAAATAGTCGACTTCTGTTCAGACCGGAACAATGTGGGTGACGGGCTAATAATGAAAAAAGTATGCTTGAGTTGTAGGAGTGTGTGTGTTCTGGGCCCTGTTATTTGAGCTTTTGCTGAAGTTATTTTATTTATGTTATTATTGGCAGCAAGAGTTACTTTGACAGTTACTTGGAGGCTCCATCCAGGTCAGAATCTGAATCAGAATCTATTTAAGAATTGGATGGCAGAGGGGGAAGAAGCTGTTCCTGAATCGCTGAGTGTGTGCCTTCAGGCTTCTGTACCTCCTACCTGATGGTAACAATGAGAAAAGGGCATGCCCTGGGTGCTGGAGGTCCTTAATAATGGACACTGCCTTTCTGAGACACCGCTCCCTAAAGATGTCCTGGGTACTTTGTAGGCTAGTACCCAAGATGGAGCTGACTAGATTTACAACCTTCTGCAGCTTCTTTCAGTCCTGTGCAGTAGCCCCTCCACACCAGACAGTGATGCAGCCTGTTAGAATGCTCTCCACAGTACAACTATAAAAGTTTTTGAGTGTATTTGTTGACATGCCAAATCTCTTCAAACTCCTAATGAAGTATAGCCGCTGTCTTGCCCTCTTTATGACTACATCAATATGCTGGGACCAGGTTAGATCCTCAGAGATCCTGACACCAAGGAACTTGAAGCTGCTCACTCTCTCCATTTCTGATCCCTCTATGAGGATTGGAATGTGTTCCTTCATCTTACCCTTCCTGAAGTCCACAATCAGCTCTTTCGTCTTACTGACGTTGAGCGCCAGGTTGTTGTTGCGACACCATTCCATTAGTTGGCATATCTCACTCACCTTGTCATCACCTGAGATTCTACCAACAATGGTTGTATCATCAGCAAACTTATAGATGGTATTTGAGCTATGCCTAGCCACACAGTCATGTGTATATAGAGAGCAGAGCAGTGGGCTAAGCACACACCCCTGAGATGTGCCAGTGTTGATCATCATCGAGGAGGATATGTTATCACTAATCCACACAGATTGTGGTCTTCTGGTCTCAGTCAGGATTATGGGAATGATGGTATTAAATGCTGAGCTATAGTTGATGAACAGCATCCTGACATAGGTGCTTGTGTTGTCCAGGTGGTCTAAAGCCATGTGGAGAACCGTTGAGATTGCAACTGCCATTGACCTATTGTGGCGATAGGCAAATTGCAATGGGTCCAGATCCTTGCTGAGGCAGGAGTTCCGTCTAGTCATGACCAACCTCTCAAAGCATTTCATCACTGTCAATGTGAGTGCTACCAGGCAATAGTCATTAAGGCAGCCCACATTAATCATCTTAGGCACTGGTATAATTGTTGCCTTTTTGATGGCTATATCCTAGCCTGCTCATATTTGAGCAAGGGATTGAGTCTGCTGCTGGAATACAAATTTACTCCTGTGTGGGTAGACAATGTATGCCACCTTAGTCACCGACACAGGAAAGCTGCAGCATTAAAATAAAAGACATGGTTGCCGAAGCCCAGGTTGGAGTCCCGCAATGAGGTGTTGTCGTGGGCCGGGTTGGAGTCCCGCATGAGGTGTTGTCGTGGGCCGGGTTGGAGTCCCGCATGAGGTGTTGTCGTGGGCCGGGTTGGAGTCCCGCATGAGGTGTTGTCGTGGGCCGGGTTGGAGTCCCGCATGAGGTGTTGTCGTGGGCCGGGTTGGAGTCCCGCATGAGGTGTTGTCGTGGGCCGGGTTGGAGTCCCGCATGAGGTGTTGTCGTGGGCCGGGTTGGAGTCCCGCATGAGGTGTTGTCGTGGGCCGGGTTGGAGTCCCGCATGAGGTGTTGTCGTGGGCCGGGTTGGAGTCCCGCATGAGGTGTTGTCGTGGGCCGGGTTGGAGTCCCGCATGAGGTGTTGTCGTGGGCCGGGTTGGAGTCCCGCATGAGGTGTTGTCGTGGGCCGGGTTGGAGTCCCGCATGAGGTGTTGTCGTGGGCCGGGTTGGAGTCCCGCATGAGGTGTTGTCGAGGGCCGGGTTGGAGTCCCGCATGAGGTGTTGTCGAGGGCCGGGTTGGAGTCCCGCATGAGGTGTTGTCGTGGGCCGGGTTGGAGTCCCGCATGAGGTGATTCTGTGGGCCAAGCTGGAGTCCTGCATGAGGTGTTGCCATGGTTTGGGTTAGAGACCCACATAGAGCACAGGAAAACTGGATGTGTGTGTGTGTGTGTGTGTGTGTGTGTGTGTGTGTGTGTGTGTGTGTGTGTGTGTGTGTGTGTGTGTGTGTGTGTGTGTGTGTGTGTGTGTGTGTGTGTGTGTGTGTGTGTGTGTGTGTGTGTGTATGAGAGAGGGAGAGAGAGAGAGAGAGAATGACGTCTGCTTAAAGGAAAAAAACACAAACAACTTAAACAAATGGTGCCAGAATCTGAAGGTGAATTAAATGACTATAATTATCTGTATCCTCAATTACCATTATCACAGGGGCACCTCCCGATTTTCTGTGACCGGTCAGCACCCACCAGTGCTCTGGTGCTGTCTGAGATTTTGACTACCATTTCAAGAGGTAAAGAACAGCAATGGGGTGTGGGAAGGGGTACTGGTTCACTAGATGAAGGCCCAATGACAGACAGTAATCTGATGACTCTAGTGTACACTATGTGCATGTTTCCAGGAGTGGACAGGTGTCCAGCTGAAATTTACAGACTATGGTCTAGCTCTGAACTATGAATAATGTTGACTCCTGATCATAACGAAGATGTAGACATATTTATCCATATGATGGAAATCCTCTGTAAATGTCATACTCCAAAAGTTGATGAACAGTAATGGATGAGTGATTTGGGATGGTTAAGTGGACCAAATTTGAGAGCATATTGAATGGCCAAGATAGGCCCAAAATGTTGATGTGAACGCGCTGTGGGTTACTCTACCAGTCATTGAGGAAATGTTTCTCTCGCTTTGTAGATTGATGGGACTAGATGAAAATGTTGATGAACACATGGAACGTATGGTGGTGCATTTCAAAAATATTCTGGATTGCCCTCAGAAACGGGGATGCCCACCTTGGTAAATGTTACTGTGAGAGCAGCCCAGGTTAAACGAAATGTTCAATGCAAAAGGTCAGGGTGGTGAGGAGCCAGCTGCTTCAGTGCTCCAAGTGGCAGAACCTGATTTTCGGATGTATGGTTAAGCATCGGGCCAGATTGAAAAGGTCAAGGTTTTGGAGCTTGAGGTGAGATACGGGCTGATTAAGATCACTGCTCCGCAATGTTTCGCTTCACTTCCGTGCTCTGCTATGGGTCCCGGACTCTCTTTGTAGACTTCCATTCAGAAACACTATTTGGTTGAGTTTACTGTTTGTATGATGCTTTTTGATTGCACACTGGGTGTTCAGTGGACTTTCTTATGGGTTATTTCATTCTTTTGTTTTTTATGGGCATGATGTGTTTTACATTGGGTGTTAGATAGTCTTTTTTCATATATATGGGGTTTGCTTTTGGGTTTCTTTGTTTCGTAGCTGCCTGTTAGGAGACAAATTTCAAGGTTGTATAACGTATGCATAGTTGGATAGTAAATGTACTTTGAACTTTGAACCTGTCTGGGATGGAAGGAGGAAGAGTTAAACAAAGTAGTAAATGTTTTACAACATTACCAGAGACAGTTACAATATCAAAAGATTAGAACTGTTAAAGGAAATGAGGATAAAACACTCATAACCACACCGAGGGCCATCTTGCCAGGTTGGGGAGGAGAGGTGGATGTGGCAGAGGGATGGGAAGGAGATGTCCACAGGTGTTGTGTTTTGTTTGTGGGTAGCCTGGCCACTGGGGTCAAAACTGCCTTTGGCATCAAGGTCACCTCGCACTCCACCACCACCTGTGCAGCGGACGAGACAGTTTACTGTAAATACCCCCATTCGGACAATATCTCTAGCCTCCACGATGGCACTGCCACACTCAAACCCTGCCTGTTGTAAAGATTTTTGAGTCTGTTATTCCTTTGACCGCAGATCGACAACAATTAGATTTTTTGATTTATACTGGAGCCACTTTTTCTACAATCCATGCTTCCGAATGGCCACGAGCATCTCTAGGTGATGCATCAGTAAATGTCATGGGACGCACGGGACAGCTTGTTTCTCTACCCCTTCCCCATAAGGTAATTTAATCAGCTTTTTGGACATGAAGGAGAATATCAATTTCTAATAGCACCAGAATCAATGATTATTTATTGGGTCTGGACCTTCTCTGGAAGTTGGGATGTATATTAGTATGCTCCGCAGAAGATGCAACTTGGGGTGCCTGAGACAGTCTACCCAATTGTTTGTGCTTTATTGGAAGACTCCATTCAAAAACGACCAGAGGTCTGGTTGTGGAATTTCACTGATGAATCTTTGTCTGCTAATACATTAACTACAGTTAGGCAATTGTTGGAAACTCTCAGAGGCCTGTACAGTGCTAGAGAAACATCCACACATGACATTTGAGTGGCAGACGACTGTCCACTGAATGGCACCTTATTGCACGGAGGGTCTGGACCACCCATACGAGAAAACAGCAGAACAATTGCCCATAACAGTAAGTCATTCCCTCTTGCTATTTTTTCCCTCTGTGTGGGTCCCGAAGGTGTTGCTGCTGCTGTAAAGACGCTGCCCGATGCTGAACCGTTTTTTAAAATGTTGCCTGATGCGAGCCCACACATTACCCTCAATGTTGAACCATCAAAGCCCTCACGAGATTTGGCACCCATGGTTAATGGTCTGCTGTAAAAGGCATCAAAGATCGGAGGGGGGGGGGGAACTCTTCCAGTATTTTCCGAGGCAATTGTTTTTTTGTGTATAATAACCCTATTTCCTGTTCCACTCAGTTTGAGCATCAAGTCCTCAGGCCCTCTCGGGTAAGGGATGATGTAACAACTGAACGTGTGCTTGCTCAAGTAGCAGAAACACTGTGGGCGAAGGAAGCAATGATGTGGGCTGAGTACTGTCTGCAGAAAGTTTTAAAGTATGATTAGATTTGGCAAAACCCCTCCCACGCAGACCTCAGCATCCCTTGAGCCCAGAGGCAGAGAAAGGCATTAAGCCTGTATTGGAAGCATTCCTACAAAGGGGGATTGTCATTCCAATAGTGAGTCCATGTAACAGGCCTATATTTCCAGTGTGGAAGCAGGGAAAGGACACTTAGCATTCTGTCCAAGATCCGAGGGCTGTTAACGAATCTGTTACCAACCTATCCTATAATTCCAAGCCCAGCTACGATCCTCGGTTGTATTACCACAAATACTAAATACTATACTGTTGTTGACATGCGGGGCATTTTTTTGATCCCAATTCACCCTGATTCCCAAAATTTGTTCGCGTTCACCTACCAAGGCAAGCAATGTACCAGGACCCGCCTCCCACAGGAGAGCCAAACAAGTCTTTTCTCTAACTCTCCAGAAGGACTTGGCAGATGTAATTTTCCCATCTGAATCCACACTGCTGTAATATGTAGAGGATCAGCTTTTATGTTCCCCGGATCAAGAAGCCTCTGAATACAACTCTAGTCCTTCTGTGCGCCCTGGCTAACAAGGGCCACATGGTGTCAGAACAATTGCAGCTTTGTCAATCCAAAGTGCATTATTTGGGCCTCCTCTTGAATGGGGCCTGCTTCCTTCTTTCTGACAAAGGGTGAGGGCCCTTGTCAGTTTGCCTAAACCAGTCCTCAGGAAGCATCTTGTCCACTTCCTGGGTGTGACTGGGTATTGCAGACAGTGGATTCTTTACGATGCTGAGCTTATGTCGTTCCCTTCAAGGCCTGACTTCACTGTCAGCTCCAGATGATTTGAAGTGACCCACTGAAGCTGACAGGTCCTTTAAAAGCTCTCATGTCTGCACCGGCCCTCAGACTCCCGGATTACGGTTAGCTTTTCCATCTGTTTGTACACAAAACCAGAGTTTCTCAAGCAGTACTTACTCAGCGACATGGTGACGGCTATTATCCAGTAGCCTGTGACAATTCTCATCTGGACCCTGTAGCTCAAGGTCTGAAAGCTGAGACTACAGCCTACCATGCAATAAATTCATCTCAAAATCCGACCTTGGGCTACCTAGTTGTGCTACATGTCCCTCATGCTCTCTCTGCTTTACTTAATTATTCAGCACCGAACATTTAACGGCCACCCTAGTGACTCATTACAAGACTGCTTTGCTGTCTGACCCCTCTATTTCTAATGTCTGCTGTACCACACTCTCGCTGACTGAAGATGTTGGGGAACTTTGCAATTGTGAAGCAGTAATCCAAACTACCTCCCTTCCACAACTGGACCTATCAGATATGCCATTACAAAACCCAGATTTAATTTTCTCTATGGGCAGTTCGTCCTCCTGATCTGATACAGCAAGAAATTTTGGTGGATGTGCAGTGTGTGTACCCGAAGCAACAGCTGAGGCAGCACAACTCAAGCAGCTGAACTTTTTGCTTCAATACGAGCTCACATCCTTGCCACTGGTACTATTGTGAATATTAATACAGACTTTCGTTATTCCTTCAGAGTGGCACATAACAATGGAAAATTATGGAAGCTACGCAGTTTTCTCAACTCTTCAGGAACTCCAATAAGGTGGATTGCAAATCTTCTGTCAGCGTTTCACTTACCTTCTGCTATTATGCGTACAGCTCACACTAACGGAAGTGATGAAGTATCTAAAATGAGCTGATTCTACTGCCAGTCAACAACAGCAGATCACCAACGTGTCAGAGAATTAGGAAACTTTTAAAAACCAACAGAAGGCAACTAAAAAAGCAATAAGGCAGGTAAAGATGAAATATGCAGATAGGCCAGCCCCAATAATATCAAATAGGGTATGTTTTTTCGGATACATAAAGAGTCAAAGAGAGGCGAGGGTAGATAGTGGACTGCTGGAAAATGATACTAGAGAGGTAGTAATAGAGGACAAGGAAATGGCAGATGAACTGAATAAATATCTTACATCAGTCTTCATTGTGAAAGACACTAGCAGTATGCAGAAGTTCAAATGTGTCAGGGGGCAGATGTGAATGCAGTTGCTATTACTTGGGAGAAGGTGCCTGGAAAACTGAAAGGTCTGAAGTCACCTGGACCAGATAGGCTACACCCCGGGATTCTGACAGAAGTAGCTGAAGAGATTGTGGAGGCATTAGGAATGATCTTTCAGGAATCACTAGATTCAGGCATGGTTCTGGAGGACTGGAAAATTGCAAATGTCATTCCAATGAATGGAGGGAGGCAGAAGAAGAGAAACTAAAGGCCAGTTAGCCTAATTTCAGTAGTTGGGAAGATGTTGGAGTCAATTGTTAAGGATATGGTTTTGTGATACTTGGAGGCACATGATAAAATAGGCCAAAGTCAGCATGTTTTCCTTAAGTGTAAATCTTGCCTGACAAATCTGTTGAAATTCTTTGGGGAAATAACAAGCAGGATAGACAAAGGAGTATCAGTGGATGTTGTATACTTAGATTTTCAGAAGGCCTTTGACAAGTTGCTGCACATGAGGCCACCATGGTATTACAGGAGAGATACTGGTATAGAAAGAACATTGGCTAATTGGCAGGAGGCAAAGAGTGGGAATAAAGGGAGCCTTTTCTGATTGGCTGCCAGTCATTAGTGGTGTTCTTAAGGGTCAGTGTTGGGACAGCTTCTTCTTATGTTGTATGTCAATAATTTGGATGACAAGAATTAATGGCTTTGTGGCCATGTTTGCAGACAATATGAAGATAGATGGAGGGGTAGATAGGTTGAGGAAGTGGGGGGGGATGACTTAGAATGACTTTGGATAGATTAGGAGAATGGGCAAAGAAATGGCAAATAGAATACAGTGTCAGGGAGTGTATGGTTATGTACTTTGATGGAAGGAATGAAAGTATAGACTATTTTCTAAACTGGGAGAAAGTGCAAGAATCTGAGGTGCAAAGGAATGTGGAAGTCCTCATGCAGTATTCCCTAAAGATTAATTTACAGGTTGAGTCAGCAGTGAAAAAGGCAAGTGCATTGTTAGCATTCATTCTGAGAGAAAAATAATATAAAAACAAGGATGCAGTGCTAAGGCATTATAAGGCACTGGAGGGACCTCACGGAGTATTGTGGCAATTTTGGGTCCCTTATTTAAGAAGGGATGTGCAGACATTGCAGAGAATTCAGAGGAGGTTCATAAGAATGATTCCAGGAATGAGAGGCTTATCGTATGAGGAGCATTTGGTGGCTCTTGGCCTATACTCACTGGAATTTAAAAGAATGAAGGGGGACCTCATTGAAATCTATTGGATGTTGAAAGGCCTTGATAGAGTGGATATGGAGAGGATGTTTCCTATGATGGGAGAGTCTACAACCAGAGGGTGCAGCCACAGAATTCAGTGACGTCCATTTGGAATGGAGATGAAGAAGAATTTCTTTAGCTACAGTGTGGTGAATCTGTGAAATTTGTTGCACTGGCTGCTGTGGAGGCCAAGCCATTGAGAGTATTTAAGGTGGAGGTTGATAGTTTTGTGATTAGTCAGAGTGTGAAAGGTTACGGGGAGAAAGCAGGAGAATTGGGTTGAGAAGGAAATGGATCAGCCATCATGAAATGGCAGAGCAGAATCAATGGGCTGAATGGCCTAATTCTACTTCAATGTCTTATGGTCTTATGATGAGATGGGTTCTAGGCCTCACAATCTACCTCATTATTATCTCACACTTTATTGTTTACCTGTACTGCAATTTTGCAGTGGTGTTTGCACTTTACTCTGCATGGTATTGATTTATCTTATTCTAGCTCAATGCACTGTATAATTATTTTATCTGTATGAACAGTATTTAAGACAAGTTTTCACTCTATCTTGGTACATGTGTCAAAAATAGCAAAAGATAACTAGCTTCCCTGATTGCTTAGGATATTTCATTTGAACATTTGATGAAGTTGTTTCTATCAAAAAAATCTGTTTATTTTTATGAAAAGTTTACATCAACTTAATCATCTACCCTAAAATATTTCCATCAGTTGCTACTGGTGTACAGGTCCAAAGGTGCCTGTAGGTGCCAGCACAGGTAGAAAGGGTGATGAAGAAAGCACATGGAATGCCTGCCTTCATTAGCTGGGTCTTTGAGTGTAAATGCTGGGAAGTCTTGATACAATTTTATAAACCAGGGGTCCCCAACTTTTCTTGCACCGCAGACCGGTTTAATATTGACAATATTCTTGTGGACCAGTTGACCAGTGGGGGTGGGGGTGTGTGTTAATCATGACCGGTATTATAGGTGATAAGTCAACTAAGTCATTTGTAAGTGGCTAATACACTCAATTTCATTTCTAAAAGGGTTTATCTAATGAATTTAATATTAAACACACAGCGCATATTTTCCCCATATGAACATATAAAATCACTGCAACACACCAATATCGCTGAATCAGTGGGAGCCCTGGGCTTGTTTCCCTGCAACAACACAGTCCCATCGAGGGGTGATGGGAGACAGCGATACTCGAAGGGGGTTCCTTGTGCCCAGTCTATTCCGCAATTTAGTTTTCGTTGCATTCATTGCAGAAAAGCCCGCTTCGCAGAGATATGTTGGAAATGGAAGCAATGTTTTCAGTGCTTTCATGGCTATTTCAGGATATTCAGCCTTGACCTTGATCCAGAATGCCGGCAGAGATGTTATGTCAAACATACTTTTCAGCCCACCGGCATTTGCAAGCATGAGCAGTTGATCTTCTTCCTGTGCTGACTTGGATGATGCATGGGTAATGACCTTGTGTGCGTTCAAGTTCCAACAGTGGGCGTGACAGGGAATGAGGAAAGGTGCAGCTGACTCAAATCGTTTTATATCGTCAAATCATATCATTTCCTCGTGGCCCGGTAGCACATGCTTTGCGGCCTGGTAGCACGTGGTTGGGGACCACTGATATAGGACATTATGAAAGACAGCGATAGGGTAGATAGTAGGAAGCCCTTCCCAATGGCAGAGGTGTCTAAGGCCAGAGCCATAGCTTTAAGCTGAGAAATAAAAGGTTTAGAAGGGATCCAAGGAAGAAATTCTTTCACACAGAGGTGATTGCAATCTGGAACCCACTGCACAGGTTCTCTCATGACAGTTAAGAAGCTTTTGAATGAGCAAGTCCAGATCATCAGTGTGGGCATACTAGGCTGAAGGACCTGTTTTTGTGCTGCATGGCTCTAAGACTCACAATCAGTTGTTTTGTTTGATGCAACAAGATACAAATATTACACTATATACACAAGTCCACTTAAAAATGGGAAAGATAACCTAGCTTAGTTTGATTCAAATTTATATACATGCTAAGTGAAGCTACAATGTAAGTAACTTGCAGACTGCATTGTTGGTAAATGGCAGGATCCAGATTTGCCAATTGGAGTGAAATATGCTCCTAATAGTGGAGGAGGGGCTGAATCAAAAGCAAAAATTTTCACTTCAGGAATTCTTCCACCAGAGTGCCTTTAAGTAAGTCTTGCTTCCTTATCGTCTTTTGGCTGTTAAGCTGGAATTCTGTGTTTTACAGTTAGTTAAACAACAGGACAAACTCTCACATCATTAGTCTGCAGTAAGCACAACATAACAACTGCCATTTCTCTACTTAATAATGTGGAAATGTTTGCATTACCTGGAATTCTGAGGCTCTGTAACATCTGAATCTGGCTGCGTTTTCTTTATCTGCAAATATAAACATTTACCATTTACTTAAATCATGAAGTATTTTCAGATTCCTTCAATTACATATGGCTAAGATGATGAAAGAAAAAGCTATATCCATAATTAAGACATATCATTTTGGAAAGTATTTTGCTTGGTAGAGTCTTTCTAAATGGTTCATCAAATTTTCTAGCACCAGCATACAGCAATGTGAAACATTATTTCATTTCAATAATAACCCAGAAGATTGCATGGGGTCCAGGGTAAGCTAGCCAGTGGGGCACAAACTTGGTTTGGTCGAAGGTGTCAGAGGATGTTAGTTGAAGAGTGGAAGGTTGTTTATCAGACTGAAGGTTTGTGACCAGTGGTATACTGCAGGGGTCCATGCTGAGTCCCTGGCTGTTTGTCATACATATTAAAAATATGGATGAGAATGTAAACTGGCATGATTAGTAAGTTTCTATTCGGTACCAAAATTAGCACTGTGATGGACGGTGAAGAAACTTATCCAAAGTTACAATAGGAACCAGATTAACTGAGAAACCAGGCAATGGAAAGGCAGATGGTATTTAACCCAGACAAGTGGTGCCTTTTGGGAAATTAACCTGGACAGGAGTTGCACATTAAATGATATGGCCCTGTGCAATGTTGTAGATCAGAGAGACTCAGGAATACAAGCACAAAGTCCTAGATAGAGTGGACGTGTAGAGGACGTTTCCTGTAGTGACAGAGTTAGGATCTGGGCGCACAGCCTCAGAATAGAACAGAGATTAGGAGGAATTTCTTTAGCCAGAGGGAGATGAACCTGTGGAATTCAATGCCATAGATAGCTGAGGAGAGCAAGATATTGGGAATATTTAAAGCAGAGATTGATAGGCTCTTGAATAGTCAGGGTGTCAAAGATTATGAGGGTTGAGAGGGAGAATAAATCAGTTATGATGGAATGGTGGAGCAGACTCAATGGGCCAAATGGTCTAATTCTGTTCCTATGTCTTATGGTCTTATCAAGTTCTCTGAAGATGGTGACATGGTAGACAAAGGGGCAAAGAAGATATATGGCATGCTTACATTCATCGGATGGAGAATTAAGTATACGATTTGGCACATCAGCTTACAGCTATATAAGATTGCATATTGAATATTAGGTGCAGATCCGACAACATACTATAGTAAGGATGTGATTCAGCTAGAGAGGTGCAGAAAAGATTCACAAGGATGTTGCTGGGACTAAAGAGCATGAGTTCAGAAGAAAGCCTAGACAGACTGGGACTGTTTCCCCTGGAATGAAAGAGGCTGAGGGTGAACTTTATTGAGGTTCATAAAATCATGAGAGGCATAGATAAAGTGGATAGTCATAATCTTTTTTGCTAGGGTATTTAAACAAGACCTGGGAGACAAGATTCTCCATATAGAGTGTGGCGGGTATATCGAACGAGCTGCTAGAGGTAGCTGTGTGCGGTCGGTAAACATTAGCTTTATTTGTCACATGTAAAATATATAATAGTATCCAAACATTTCTCACAACTCATTGGAATGTGAAATTCGTTCTTTTATTGGTTAGGTTCTTAGAAAGGAAGGAGTTAACAAACTGGCTAAAAAGGTCCAGTACTTAAAACGGAAAGTGATACTGCTCACAGTTCACTGGAGCATCAGGTTATGCCTTTCCTTCTAAAAATGCAAAATAGTGAATAAGCTGGACGTGTAAACAGAAAATGTTTCGAACACTCAACAGCTCAGTGTTCAACTGTGGAGACTTATTGTTTCAGGCCAGTAATAATTACTAACAGAGAAACATTTGAGATGTAAAGATTTTACAAAAAGGGAAAGGTGTAGAGGATGTAGAGAGGCAGGAAAAGGTGTGTCGCAATAAACATAAAGAAAGGTCTGCTTTTTCCACAGTGCAGTTCTTTCCTTCCCGCCACCTTTCCCTACCAATTCTACCTTAAAGTCAATTATTTAGCAAACATTTTCCAATTCAGATGAACATTAGTGACCTGAAGCACATTACTCTTTCCACTGACAATACCTGATCAGCTGTGCTTTTCTTCTGATCTGCTCTTACCTGAATATTCACTGTAAAAAACGTATTCTTTGTTGAGTCCATTCAAGTGGAAAGCAAGTACTGAGGTATATCAATTTCTTTTCTCAGGTATCTAGTTATTTCTGTCACTACATCTCATGGTTTTAGTGCACATTCAAACCATAACTTTTTAAACATGAATGGAAATTTGACTTCACACAATTTTTTTTGTACAGATTTAATTTATAACAAATAGAGATAATTTCTTATCCATCCAAACTTTGTATGGAGACTGCTCAGCACACCGGAGGAGTAAGAATATTTTGCATAGTAAGAAACAAAGTTGTGCATTATTTTAAAACTGTCTTTTTGCTCTCCTTTTCCTGGAATCTATTGTAAAGCTAACTTTTCCAGTTCTGATGAAAAGTCAGTGGCCTGAAACACTAACTTTGTTTCTTTTTCTCCTGACAATGCCTGATCTTCCTTTGCTGATTGCTCACTGAAACTACTTGTACTCTGCTGAGTCAATCCAAGCAGAGAAGTAATACTGACTTAATTAATTTCTCTTCTTGTGTGCTAGTAGGCACTTTCAGCAGTACAACTTGCTGCCATTTTTAAAGTCAGACAACACATTGTGTGCATTAAAAAGGCATGTTAGTGTAACAATAGGCATGGCTAACTTTCCAGTGCACTTTCCAGGAGTTTGCTTATTTTGATTCTCCTTGATGGGTTTGGTAGGGGAGTAATCAATGGGAAGAGGGGTGGGGAAATGTTTGATCATGGTGTTATTGTTATTAGAACATGAGGCAGATTGATCAAGTACTTCAGTACCATATGGGTCACTAAGTTGGGATCATACGCATGGTTGATTTTATCTTCTCTGGACCTAGGACACTGAATAAGACGTGGGAGAGTTTGGAGGATGGAGATATACTTTATATTGAAGCTCTTCCCAGAACCTGCAGATGCTGGAATCTGGAGCAACAAACAATCTGTTGCAGTAACTCAGCAGGTGAAGCTGCAGGAGGGGAATTGTTCGGGTCAAAACCTTGCACCGTTGTAAATGCCTGCAACTTCTTTCCTTCCTACAGATGCTGCTCGACTAGCTGAGTTCCTACAGTGGATTTTTTATTGCTCTTTCCCGAACCAATTGAACAGAATTCTCTGCACAACTGAAACTGATTTGCACTGTTAAAAAGTTAGCCTTTTATTAGGAATGTGAAAAAAATGGAATTGCTGCTTCAGAGCTCCAGTAACTTCAGTTCAAATCCGACCTCAGGTACTGTTTGTGTGGAGTTTGCACACTCTCCCTGTGACTGCATGGGATTCCTCCTGGTATTCTGGTTCCCTCGCACATCCTAAAACTGTGTGGGTTGATAAGTTTAATTGAATGCCGTAAATTAATATGTAGGTGAGTGGTTGAATCTGGAGAGAATAAAATTGGTATGGGTAGGATTAATGTAAAAATGTGTGCTTGATAGGATGGTATGGATTTAGTGGGCTGAAGGGCCTGTTTCTGTGCCGTATCTTTCTATGTTTACATGATTCACAGCTGAACAATACATTAACCGAAACACTTAATTAATGATAATACAACTGAATTGGTATGATACTGATTTACTACGGATATATCAAAGTGTGTGTGAATGCAAGTATTGGGTGCATATTTGCATCGCTAGTTGAATGGTGAAAACATGTAGAACTCATGAAAATCATAAATAATAAAAAGCTACAGTTATACATTCTGTAACAGTCTGAGTATTCAGAATGGAAAATCTTGAAATGACATGAAAATAAATGCCCATCAGTTCAGCATATTTGCACAAGTGGCATTTGCCAAGACTGCAGACTGTTCACACTTATAGTACTGTACTTGGTAATATTGGCAGGTAGTCCAGTCTCATGTGTATAATCCGATGTATGAGGGAGCTACTGTAAACATACAATGGTACACATTGGAACTGCTATGAAGTCTGTGCAAATGTCACAAAAACTCTTATTAGCCCAGAAAATATCACACTGTAAATAAAGTGTTTCAGAAACATGTCGTTTGGATATATAATAAAAGATTCTCTCACACCTTGAATCCATTTTGCATGCTGTGGCTATATATTTCATGACACCCGAGGTTATACATATAAACAAGAGCAGAGTGATATAGTACTTCATAAAGAAACAGGAAGCAAATAGACCTAGCTCCACTTTTTGAAACAATGTAGCAATATCCAAAAAAATTGTTTCACATTGGTTAGGTCCTTTAGAATGAATGACTAGGTTGAACTCCTCACGAGGGAGCACTGAGTCTGGATTCGAACAGGAACTGTTCCTCTGTAACTGGAACCTAACTTTCTCATCAGCCCCAATTGGTAACATCTCCTCCTCTCAGACAATCAACATGGGTGCACCTCAAGGATGTGTGCTAAGCTTACTGCTCTACTGTCTCTACACTAATCACAGCTCAGACACCATTTATAAACACAAGGATGTCATCAGTATTACTGGTAAAATCACAGATGGTGCCAAGGAGGCATACAGGAGTGAGATAAGTTGTCTGGTGTCATAACAAGCAACCTTGCATTCAATGTCAACAAGACCAACAGACTGATTGTGGCCTTCAGAAAGGAGAAGTCAGAAGGACAAACACCAGTCCTCATTGAGGGGTCAGCAATGGAAAGGGAGCAGCTTCAGAGCTGTGGGCACCAACCTCTCAGAGGATCCACCCTGGGCACAACACATCGATTAAATCACCAAGAAGGCATGCAAGGTGCTCTACTTTATTAGGAGTTTCAGGAGACTTGGTTCATCTCCAAAGAGTCTGCAGAGAGCCGTAGACCCAGCCAGCTCCACCACAGGCACAACCCTCCTCACTATCGAAGATATCTTCAAGAGGCAGTGCCTCAAATAAGGCGGTAAGGACCCTTACCTTACAGGACAGTCTCACTTTTCATTACTAATGTCAGGGAGGAAATACAAGAGCCAGGACACCCCCACTCACCAATTTAGGAACAGCTTCTTCCCCTCTGCCATCAGATTTATGCACGTCCATGAAACCATAACCATCACCTTATCATCCTATTTTTTTTGCACTATTTATTTACTTATTTTGTAATTTGTACTTATTCTATGTCCTTGCATTGTACTCTTGCTTGCAAACAACAAATTTCACAAATAAACCTTATTCTGCTTCTGAGACCTGAGAACCGTAATGGACCGTAATGTGGAAAGCATGAGTGTGAGAGTGAACTTGAACCACACATTTTCTTATTCTGCTTTGGAAATTACAGCAACGTATCTGGATTTTGCAACCACTAATAATGACAATAAAGCTGACGGCATGGGGATAATATCTAAGTAGGATTTATAACGAAAACTATAAATAGTATATAGCAAATGTCTCCCATGAAAGGGTGGTGGAAGCAGATTGAAGAGTAAACTTCAGAAGAAACTCGATCCCCTCCTTAAAAGGAAATGTTTGCAAGCCCGAGGCAAGTGATCAAGAGAGAGGTAATAATTAAAAAGCTAAAAACTGCAGATGCTGTCTATCTGAAATTAAAACTTGACAGGTCAGGCAGCATCTGTGGAAAGAATTAATGATTCAGAGCAATAAACTGTGGAAGTAATTGGTAGCTCCTTCAGACTGAGGATAATAGGCAGCATTTACGTCGTATTGTGCTTTTTAAAAATGATTCATAGTTAAATCAGATGAAATAAAAATCTGCTATTCCAAACATATATTAAACAAAGCTGCTGTATAAGCAAGTCATTAGAATATTCCTCATCCACAATTCCGTCTTCTTTCTCTTTCTTTGACACCAAAATAAGGCCTTCAGCAGTAAAAAGGTAAAACTTCCTTTGACTTTACCCAAATCTGACAGATCACCTTCTGCCCATTTGTTTAAATATTTAAAACGAACAGACGACCCCACGTGGATTGCAGCCTGAACTATCCCGTGACACTGTGGTCTATTCATGTAGTGCATTACTTGTTTGCACTAAATTAAATGCTGCATAATCATTTGGAGAATATATGTGAACTTATACATAGAAAATATGAATTAATGAATTTTCTCCTAAATATATGTCTCGCCTTTCATTCATTCTTAAATTGTGTAACATGCTAATATTAATATTAATGATAATAATAATATGATATTCATATGTGTATACTCTGTTCTTTGGATAAAGAGCTTAATCAGCAAGAAAGGAAGTTTTGAATAAAAACATCCCTAAGTTTTCATTAGCTCTGTGACTTGATGTAAATAGAGCAATTAATTTGTAGCTCACTAGATCTATCAGCAAGCAAGAACAAAAAAAAAAGCTATGATTTGGAATGTGTTAGCTGTGGAATAAATGTTGGCAGAATATCCTACTCTTGCCTGGGTTGTACAGTTGGAGATCTTTTATATGCCTGTTTAAAATCTCAACTCTGACAATGCATCAAAAAAAAATTGGTGACCTGTTTAAAGTAGATCATCGTGCCAAAGTGTCAGTTTAAACTATCCAATCAAGCTCTGTAAGGCCATTTGACCACAGCCAACTTCAGTCTTTTTTAAAAAAGTCAGATATTCAAGGACATAATATTAAACGATTAGGTAAATTCTTTTCAAAATAAATAAGGAAATAAAAGTAAAAAACAATCAATTAAAATGCATTAAATGTACAGTGATCAATGAAACATTTAATCTAATGTAAAATAATTTAAGAAAAATTTACCACACTCATTCTGTAGGTGAGGTCTGTCTACTGAAAACAATGTTATAGAGGGGTTTGGGAGTGTGGTCTCCCTTTGTTCTCTACAGATTTTTTCCTTCTTAAATTCCTTTTTCCTGTACACTATTGTACAGGAATCATGCCAATTCATTTCAATTGTTTTAATGTTGATTTTCTAATGTTAGGAAATGTATCTAATTGAGTCCTGATGAAAGGTCTTGTCCTGAAAAGCTGACTCTTTATTCCTTTCCATAGATGCTGCCCGATCTGTTGAATTCCTTCAGCATTTTATGTGTGTTACTCTGGATTTCCAGCATCTGCAAAATCTCTTGTGTTCAAGCATCTAATTGATTTCCTGATAGGAATTCCCAGGAGGTGAGGGTTTACCACTGGGAGGTGCTATTCTGAAAACTGTACCTTAACTTTATGTGTCCAGATTATTCAATTAAAAGTAGCTTTCATGCTACATCAGTCAATGTATGCCAGTGAAGGAAATTAGGAAATGGCATTGTATTTTAATACTACTTATTGTGTGGCACAGTGGTACATCAAGTGGTACTTCTGTTACACAGCTCCAGTGACTCAGAAAACAGCCAGACATTAGGTGGTATCTTTGTGGAATTTGCAGATTCTCCCTGAGATTCTCATTATGGAGTTCCCTCCCCATCTGAAACATATGCTGGTCTCGGTAAATTGCTTCCAATTTTGGAGGGTGGCTGGAGAATTAAAGGGAGTTGAGGTGCATGGGAGAGGGAATAGCTTATGTGAGTGGGGCAGTGGGATTGGTGGGTGTGCCTTGAGAGCCAGTATACACTTGATGGGCTTGATAGCCTGCTTGTGTGTTGTAAGAATATATGAGTAACATATAAATACAACATGTGAATAGTATTTAAAAAAGAAATGTTTAGTATCTACAGGAAAAAGAAAGACAATCCTTGTTGTAAGTAGATCAGCAACCTTTTCTAACTTCAATATTTAAGTACAAATGACCATGGATATGGTTCTGCTATGGTAACCAATTATCTAAAACAAAAAGAAATAGCTTTATAAATAAACATAAATAAATGCAAGATTTTGACTCTCCAGGCTTGAGATCTCCCTAAGGAACACGTGCTTAAAAGCAAACAATATTAAATTACTGGCATAAAGATATTGTTCACTAAAATGGAAAAGACTAAGATTTAAAAGCTTTCTTGTATTATAAAGGAACTGAGGAAGGCTTTCTGAGCTGTCTAAATGCTTACATGAGCACTGCAGGAGAGGTTGGGCATAATATGTTGGGATAACTAACCTGCAAAAACTAAGTATCAGTAAGAATAGGTCATTTTTGAAGGCAAATCAGTAACTAGCAGGTGTTACAGGTATCAATGCTGGAACTTCAATGGTTTATAAACTATATTAAGGAATTAATGAAGGGACTAATTGTACTGGGAGTTAGGAAGCTGACAAGAACACCAAAAGCCTACAAAGCTAATTTGTGATTGGGCAAAAAGTCAGCAGACTAAATATAAAAAGAACAAATATGAGGTTATCCACTTTGAGGAAAGAATTTTAAAAAACAAATTATCACTAAGAGTGGGACTGAAAACATGTTATCAAAATGGAACCAAGGGTCCTAACACATAAAACACAGAAAGAAAGCTGAAGTTGCAGCATGTAGTGTGATGAATATTCACTGTCCTAGGCCAGGGCCCCTTTTTGCCAAGCTCAGCTTTCTAAACACAGCAGTTGACATTTCTAAAGCTCAAGGGTTGTCTTTCATTAAGTTAAATTTCTAACCAATATTCTTTGTTCAGCTTCTTGTCTTGTGTGAGCTAGTCTTCAGTTCTTAATATAAATGGCAAACAATAATCAGTCTGAAGCTAAAAGGGTAGCTTTGCAAACACACAGCATTGTCGAACATAGGAAACTGACTCACAGTACCTGGTCTAACTGCTGAAGAGATACAGTGTAGGAAAATGGGATTATATTCATTGGCCTGTATCAAACCAGACAATGCAGGCTAAGTTATTTAGTTCAAGGAAACTTGCAAATGAGATTGATGCTATCACTTAGCACATCAAATAACTGATATATTAATAGGTGGAAGATTTATTTACTCAGAATCAGAATTCACAGCATTAATTGTTAGTGTTAGTGAGCAGTCAAGTTTATTAGGAATGGCCAAAGAACAAGAAGAATGACAGAAACACAGGATGAACTACAATCTATTCTTCTGCCTTCATTTTCTACAATGGACAATTTGTTTGTCTGCAACTTGTTCGTATGTCTTTTTAGCTTATAGGAATTGTACCTGTGTTTTGAAAGTTCTTTATGTGTTAGAAATTGTTTTACTTGTAAATCTTCTGTAAGATAGAAATTCTTTGAGTTTTAGGTTTATTTTAAGAATTTTGTCTAAATTTAAAAGTGTATTATTAAAAATAAATTAACCGTGCTTAAACTACTTTGTTAGCGGTATTTCCTCCTTGGTAGGGAGGGGTGACCTACCACTCAAACAGTGGTTATTGGCAGCTAAACTTGCTGTGGAGGATAAACATGGAATTGAACAAGTTCTTTAAAGATTGGGTAGGGTACTGGTAGCTATCTATATATGATAGGGTTTAACTTCTTTCCTTGAGTTTAGAACTTCATGGTCAGCAAACCTGATGTCATCTCATCCATCAGGAGCATTAACGGAATGTTGACCTTGAAGGTACAAAAGCTTGAGGTGCTGCACCTGGAGCATTACGTATAGTTTGGTTTTCCATATTTACGGAATAATTTACTTGTATGGAACCAGTGTAGTGAACATTCATTGGGTTAATTCTTGGGATGAATGTGATGACATGGCAAGAAAAGCTGAGCAGTTTGGGACTTTTCTCAATGAAGCTTAACAGAATCAGAGTTAATCTTATAATAGAAGCAGAATTGGCAGCACAGATGCTGAGATGATGTTTCTTCTAGTGAGATTATCTAGGGTAGGGGACATAGTTTCATTAGAGGGAGTTTCTTCCCCCAGAAGGTCATGAACCTTTGGAATTTTTACCCCAGAAAGTTGTGGAGAAGGAGCCATTGAATATACTCAAGACAGAAATTAACAATTAACAACCATTTGACCTACAAATGGTTTAGGGAGGTTTGGGGAAGTTTGGGGAAAGAGCATGGAAGTGGTATTGAGGCTAAGATTGGATAACTGAATGGCATAGGAGGCTGAAGGAGCTGAATGACCTACTCTCAATTCTGATTTTTATGTGCTGGAGAAAAAAATCAATACATACTTTCCAAATGCAAATTAAAATCTGACTGCAGTAAGTAAATATGCAATAGATTATTCTTAGTTACTAACCCTTCAGATTGTTAATCTTGTATTACATATACTCAGTGGCCACTTTATTAGCTACACCTACCTGTACACCTGCATGCTAATGCAAATATCAACGTGATTTTGAGACAATGTTTGGTTTATCCAGTCATTTCTCACGAGTTTCATGATTTTAGGATTCAGGGAGTTATTTTCAGTTTTTAAAAATTTTATTATAATTCTTTAAAAAAAATTGAAATAACACCCTGAAACCTAAAATCATGAAACTTGTGAGAAATTATTGGATAAACCAAACTTTGTCCCATTATAATTTTAATGAACAATCTACATTAGTTTTGTAAGAATATAAATCTTTGGATATCCTATTGGAAACTCATAGCTATGTACTTCATTTAGTCAAAACATAAAATATTCATAACTTTTTGCAGCCAGCAAAGGATGACCCATTTGATACCGACCCAAGATACAGTGCTTTGCATGATTAGCTCCCAGAACTTAACTCTGAGACCAACCCTTCAACAATGCTGTGTATTAGTTGCAGTACCTACAAGGTAGGCCAAACTTACATGGACACCATTTCCAAGCCTCACAATGTAATCACAAGAGCAGTGTTATTTCCAAGTTTCTTGTAATGTGCACACTGTCCTCACTTGAATATATGTGGAAAGCCTAGAAAGTAAACACATTTTGTCTTTCAGAGATGAACATGCAATCGCTGTCTGGAGTTGCAGTGGATGGACAGCTTCTACAGCATCAAGGTGGCTTACTATGGAAACAGCACTGGATTATGGGCTGTTGTGCTGTTAACAGGAATCCATAATTTAATTCTAGGATGGCAGATGGTACTGTTTGAAAATTTGGACTGGTACAGGAATGTGCTGCTGTACTTGGAATTCTAGGTAAGGAGAGAAAGATTAGAAGATGGCTGTGCAGGAGATAAGGATGAACTTCAAGACTCCAATGGAGCCAAAAGAGGCATTCTTCCAACTTACAGCTTTAAAGAAAATTCCTTTATGCAGACTCTCTTTACTGATTCTGTTAAGGACTGTTTTAGATCACCATATTAGCCCACTCTTCTTCATGAAAATTGAGTAGAAAATCAATTTTAACCCATTATTTTGTATCAGAAACATGACTTCACAGAGGTATTTAGGTCCTTATGTAGAAACAATTTGAGACACATACCCTGGATGACTTTTCTCACTTGCCTTTAATGATATGACAGGCAGCACACTCTCAGTATGAAACACGTCCATAAATCCTACCTAAGCTATACTATGCACTTACATTCACCGTTTGCATTCTTTAAAGTATGTATGAATTGTGAATTTGATTTTGGTTCATACTTGTTAGAGTGAAGGATAATGTGTCTTCTTTATGACAATATAAGGCATTTTATCAGTCATCAACTGCAATAAATCCAAAGAATTTTACATATTAAAGTTAAGAGTTTCCATGTCTGATGATGAGGATTTAAGTGTGAAAGTGTGCTCCAAAATCAACTCAACAGAAGACAAGTTCCATTAATTTATTGGGTTATGCAAGGAAAAATTACTTCTCTCCTGATTTGTGATATATTCAGTAACATATTTGTTACTGGTAATCGACACAGAGACACAGTGCCAAACTTTAAACTGAGCTGGGAAATCAACACTCCATCATCAGTTGTCTAACTGCAGATTTGTGTGTTCAATCTCAAATTGCATTTTATTGTGTTAATATATTCTTTGTGGTGCAACTAAAGAGAATTCTTCATCTATCTTTGGAAAGCATCTGACTTCCATCCCACAGCGATTAATGATAAAACTTTAACCTATCACCTTATGATTAAACAAGAAATGAATTGTTTGAAGAATGCAAATATGAAACATATGGAGGAACTATGGGTGAAAATTATATGAAATAATATTACGAGAAAGTCACTTACGCTTTAGCTTCCATTAAATTGTCGACTGTAATGCTGTTGAGACCAAATTTTGTTTACTTTTTCTCCGATTCAGATTTATCTGTCACATGAACAGCACATTGAAACATACTGTGAAATGCATCGTTTGTGTTAATACCCAACAAAATCTAGGAATGTGCTAGGGACAGCCTGAAAATGTCACCACATGTTCCAGTGCCAGCACTGCATGCCCACAATGCTTGGCAGAACAACACGAAACAAAACAACAACAGCGAATCAAGCCCACTTCTCACTTACAAAGACGAAGCTGCAACACAGTGAGTCAGAAGCTGCCGGCAATGTTTATTTCTCATTCTAACTCTCCCGTTATATAGTAAGTATGCACTTATTCCATATATGCTTGGTATTCTTCAGCATGAGTGGATTTTTTTTAGCCTCTAATGAAATTTAAACACTAGGATTTACAGATTGCAAGGAAAGTATTTGGTCTAATGGTCTTCAAGTGAAACATTTTCCAAACACTTCCTAAATTAGGAATGCAAACTATTTGACAATAGTTAAAACTTCCTTTAACATAAACAGATATAAAACAAATATTCAGTTTACCATGTGCTATGTCTAGCCTGCAAGGTCAACAAAATTTTGCAGTTGTGTCACATCCAAATGATGGTTCTAGTTGACAATTACTCAAGAAGAGATTAAGCCCAGCATTTAAGTTGAAAAGAAAAGGCCAATGTGCTTCTAATCATTTTACAGTCATAAGTGTGAAGTTGAGTTTGTCTGTTTGTTCTCCTTCTGAGGTTTTCTCTTTCACACTGCCTTCAAACAGTTTGATATTGAGATGAGATCAAGTGAAGCCTCAGGAACTCAGTAACATCCTAGTAACTGTGTTGAGATTTGCTCCATGACTAGTTGTTCCTTTACCAAGCTACTCTAATACTGACACAACACCGGTGTCTACCTATCCAAATGGGTAATAGGCTACATTCACCCTTTCCACAAATTCATTCCAGGTAATTATCACTCCATCAATCAACAGCAAAGCAATGGGTGGTGTTGACAGTGCTATCAAGTTTGGGTTATACCAAACTAGGTTTACAACAGGCTTTGACAAGGTCTTGCACAGTAGGCTGATCCAGAAGGCTAAAGCACATGGGATCCAGGGGACTGTTAACATACTGGATCCAAACTGGCAGACTGTGTGGTGTTGGAGAGTAGTCTTTCTGACTAGGAGTCTGTAACCAGTGGTGTAGTACAAGGTTCGATGCTCAGAATTTTGTAGTTTGTCATATATACAAATGATTGAATGAGAATTTAGGAGGTCTTCTTAGCGAATTTTCTGATGACACTAAAATTGGTGGAGTTGTAAATAGTGAAGGAGGTTGCCTAAGGATATAGAGATACAAATCAGCTGGACATTTGGGTAGAGTGTGGCAGATGGAACTCAATACAGTCAAGGGTGAGGTAATGCTGTTTGAGATGTTGAATTTTGGCAGGACATATAGAACAGATGGCAAGGAGCTTAGGAGTACTGACACAGAGACCTTAGGATCATAGTTCCCTGAAAATTGTAAGTCAAGTACAAGAAGTAGTGAAGGAAATATTTTGCATGCTTGCCTTCCTAGGCACTGAGTATAACAGTTGGGATGGCATGTTGCAATTATACTAAGCTTTGGCTAGGTCACATGGGGAGTATTATGTACAGTTCTGGTTGCCACACTGCAGCAGGTATGTGGTAGCTTTAGAAAGAGTGCAGAGGAGATTCAGAGGAATGGAAGGTTTTAGTTACAAGGAAGGATTGCATCGGCTGAGTTCATTTTCACTGGAGAGTTGGAGCATTGGCCTTACAGATCTTTATATGAGAAGCATAGATAGAGCAGATAGCCAGGGTCTTTTTCCCGGGGTAAGAGAGTCTAAAACTAGGAAGCAAGGGTTAATCATGAGAATGGAGTAACTTAAAGGAGATTTGCAGAGCATGTTTTTCCACTCAGGTGGAGGTGATTATATGGAATGAGTGGGCAGAGTCCGCTGTTAGAGGCTAAAACAATTACATTTAATTTAATTGTCAATTAAATCAGATAGCAAAGGAGTAGAGGGAGATGGGTAAAATGTAGGCAAATAGGATTGGATAGGCTCACTCATGGTATGGACAAGTTGCAGCAAAGGGTCTGTTTTTGTGCTGTAAATCTCTATGACATGATGTCATCAGCTGAATTGAAGGTGGTGATGAATCAGCATATAGAAAGGAGATTGAGTGGCTGAGTGGTGTCATAACACGAACCTCTTACTCAATGTCAGCAAGACCAAGGAGCTGATTATAGACAGAAGGAAACCAGTGATCTATGAGCCAGTCCTTATCAGAGGTGGAGAGGGTTAGCAACTTTAAATTCCTTGGTGCTTGTCATGAAATCTGTTAACTTTGTGGCAGCAGTACAATGAAATACATAATAATAGAAAAACTAAAATATAATGAGTATATCAAGTAGTTAATTAAGTAGTGCAAATATAGAAATAAAAATAGTGAGGTAGTGTTCATGGGTTCAATTCAGAAATCAGATGGCAGAGGGAAAGAAGCAGTTGCTGAATTGCTGAGTATGTGCCTTCACACTTCTGTACTTCCCTCCTAAACACAAAACACACTGCAGATGCTGTGGTCAAATCAACATGTACAACACACTGGAGGAACTCAGCAGGTCGGACAGCACCTGTGGAAACGAGCAGTCAACGTTTCGGGCCGAGACCCTTCGTCAGGACTCAGGACGCAAGGTACCCCATGCAAGGATTGATGGAGGTTGCTCGACTTCTACTTCTGAAACTTTCTGCAGGAGTCCTTTGGGGCAGTGACATAGATCCAAACACATAGAATGCTCTCCACTCGCCTTAGTGAGTGCAATTCTAACAAAATGCAATGAGCTCAACAGCATCCATCTTGTTCAATTCTCACCCAATCCTCCATTGTAGACATTCAGTCTCTTTGCTACTGATGCAGCATTGCTGAAGTATGAACAAAAGGCATTCAAATGTTCATTAAGGGTTCTTTAATAGCATCTCCCAACTCACCAGCTGCCACCTGGAAATTCAGCACATTCATGGGAATGCCACTACCTGAAAATTCCCTTTCAAGTCATGTATTATAATGTTCTGGAAAGATATTGTTATTTTTTATCATTGTTGTTAACAAAAGGTTCCATGTAGTATTGCCTGATTTTCTTCAAGGTGGTAGTGTATGATCTTCTCAGGGGTAATAAGGGAAGGACTATAAATCTTGGTCTTGCCAGTGATGCCCATGCCCAGTAATAATAAAATGTTTACATACTGAATAGCCATGCTTGAGTTCTTTAATAAATAATTGATTGGAAAACATGATGCTACAAAGAGATAGGATGATTAGAAATGCTTCTCAAATGTGATAATAATTATACCAGAGTGCCAACTGTTTATTTACTGATGTCTTGGAGAAGATCATGAATCTATAGCATACTTATCCTGAAATGAGAGTAATATTAGATACATAAGCTGAGACCAAGAAAAATATCACAACACGATTTGAACCTAAAGTGTATAGATATATCTGTTACTAAGATGTCGGATGCTAAGTAATTTCTGAATTAACCACCCAATTAAATTCATGCTCTCTAATCCAGTCACAAATACTCAAAACTTCATCAGTTAACAAACTTTAAAAATGTCTTTCTAATTTTAATATACATGTTACTTAGACATTAATGGCCATCAGAATAAATGCATCAGAATTGTTATTTTAAAGTGTTGTTGACAGTTTTTTAAAATTCTTGTAGTAAAATACTGTTATGTTACAAGATAAATAAAGAGAAGTTGCAAATATAACCAGTACTTCTCTATTAAAAAGGACACTCAATTAAATTTCTGAAAGTCTGAATAGGAATATTTTCTATGCATATTCATGTAAAATGATGCAATGCTCTACAGTGCTTTCCATTATAATCATGTTTAAGATGCTTCCATCTTGTCCTTCCTACAATTCCACTCCTTACAGAAGAAATAGGGACACATATCATTTCTCATCAGATTCTTGCTTCTCCTATCTAGAATCTTGCACATTTCTATAGATGCAAGGTGCAGGCACCAATGCGCAGGATCCCAAAAAGCTGCAGAAGGTTGCTGACACAGCTAGTGCCATCATGGGCCCAACCCTTCCCTTTATTGGGAACATCTTCAAGAGGGAGTGTCTCCAGAAGCAGGCATCCATCACTGAAGACCCTTTCCGCTCAGGACATGTCCTCTTGTTATTACAAGTGGGGTGCAGGTACGGCAGCCTGACAACACACACACAATGAACAGATCCTTCCTCTTTGTCATCAGAACCCATGAACACTACCTCATTATTTCATTTGTTTTGCATTATTCAGTTTGCAAATTGTAGTGACTTTTATGTCTTTGCACTGTACTTTTGCTGCAAAACAAATTTTAATGTCATGTAAATCAGCGATAAACTATTTTGAAGAAGTAGATAAACGGAAACATATATATCTAGGCAGAGACACAAGCAAAACATTTTGCATCTGACTATCAAAATTTATTAAGTTTGGACTAGGAATATCACCATCACATGCAACATTAGAAGCTCCAGTTGTTCTAAGCATTGCAAACTTCTGGCCCTGATATCCACTCTTGAACTGCATTATTGTTTTCTCAGTATTGACCACACCACCCACCCTGCCCCCCCCCCCCACATGACATATGTCCTGAAAGAAACATTAATGAATTTGAGAAGCCATGTTTTAAGAAATTGTTGCAAAACCTTTAAATCATCACAAAAATAACCAGATACAAGATGCATTTTAATATATTCATAAAGTGCTGCTGTGTCACCCCAGTCTCCCTTTAAACTGCGAGTTCTGCAATGCTGCATCGGGGATAATTTACCTCATGGATGTTAGCAAATCCGACAGCTTCTTTAAAACTCAGTTAACAGGATAACAGTGCAAGAAGTCATGATGTACCCTGTTGTTTGCTCGTGTTTGTTCTAAGTAACCAAACTGATATTGGCCATATCAATTTATGGTTCATTTTTATTTCCTTTCCCTTTCTGGACTTTTCTGTCACCATTGTCCATCACATTATTGCATAGTATCTACTCCAAGCCCAAGGACTCCTACATTCATCTTGGCTACACCTTCTCTCACCTGCATTCCATTTACCCAGTTTCTCTGACACTGTCCTCATGACCATACCTTCCACATCAATGAAAAATTGATTTCATGGAATTACTATTGACCCTATGAGAAAAGATTCCAAATATAACACAAATCCCTTGCAGAGTTAGCTTGGATGATCTCAGAATGTGTAGAATATTTCTTTCCCTATTTTTCTTGTCATAAAGCTGAATGCTGTTTATCGGGGACACACAGATAGGAAGTGATAACGTGTCCATTGTGTGGAATATAATGAGATTTCTGCCATGATCATATGCTCCTGGCTTTCTATAACATTAAACAATGCATTTGCATATTGCAAGAGCAGTACTGGATGCAACGTTTTCTACTGCAGCATTTTGTAGTGGATTTGCAGATCCTTTGTTTACATTTAATGATCTGCAAGCACCTTTCTAATTATGTCTGGATATCTGAGATCACCAGACAGATACGCTTTAACCAGAGCTAGCAATTCCTTGGCTTCCACTCAGGTATACATCACTTTCACTAAGTCTGGTTTATTAACAAAAGGCCACTTTAAGCAGTGGACTACCCCTGACCACTCCCAGGAAAATATACTGACTACCTCATAAATTCATCATGCAAAATTAATATTCACTAAAATGTGGTAAAGCCGTCAGACCACAATGCCTTCAGATCAGTGAACAATACATGAAAAATTATATCAGAAACCAGCAATTCCAATGCACATAACTCTGGAGTCATGCACATTAGAAGGACAATTAATGTTCAAAAAGCAATACAGTAGAGTAACATCTCAGAATACTTTTCATTATAACATGTATTATTTGAAGCCAATCCTACACGTATGAGAAACAGCCAAAATTTCAGTCTTCTGTTGAAGATATTAATTCACTTTATTCACTGTAAGCAATTTAATATACTGCAGCAACAGAATGATGTACTCATTGATGTGGTGTAACTTTTGATTTTAGGGGTTGCCAATAACTTACACTATTTGCTGATGTTATGCTTTTAATTACCATCATCTATCAAGATACATTTGACAGCTAAAATGTTATAATGCCAAAGCATGTGTTATTTGATAAATTCTATCTTTTTAACAATGACGATTATGTAGATGTATGGTTTCTCTCATTAAATGGTCCCATTTATATATAAATGGGAATCCAGATGGACACGGGAAAAAAAAGAATCTCCTATATTAAGACACTTGATTGATTTATGGAATAAGGTAAATATGGACGATGAGATAAAGAAATCTTCATTAGCAAAAAGAACTTTAATTAAAAATAGGCTTATTCCTTTTACAATGGATAATAAACTTCTACATAATTGGTTCCAAAAGGGGATTAAATATATAGGTGATTGTTTTGAAGGAGGTATATTGATGTCGTTTGATCAATTAAAAAATAAATATAAAATATCAAACAACACTCTTTTCTGTTATTTTCAATTAAAGGCTTATTTACGAGAAAAGCTGGGTCAAACAATGTTGATGCCAAAACCTAGTGAAATAGAAATATTAATTCAAAAAGGAAAAATTAAAAAAATTTACATCCTGTATGTACAATTTGATTCAAAAACAGACAATTAAATCAGGAATTCATAAATCAAGACAAAAATGGGAATCTGATTTGAATATTAAAATTGATGGAAAAAGCTGGTCAAGATTATGTTCTGATAGTACAATAAATACAATAAATGTTCAACTTAGATTAGTACAATATAATTTTTTACATCAATTATATATAACACCACAGAAAATAAATAGATTAAATTCAAATATGTCTGACCAATGTTTTCGATGTAATCAAGAAATTGGTACTTTTTTACATTCTACTTGGTCTTGTTTTAAAATTCAATCATTTTGGATAAATCTAAGACTTTTATTGGAACAAATTACTGGAGTACAACTCCCACATAGTCCAATATTATTTTTATTAGGAGACATTGAAGGGACAATACCGAAACTTAAATTGAATAAGTATCAGAAAAAATTTATAAAAATTGCATTGGCAGTAGCCAAAAAAGTTATCACAGTTACTTGGAAATCTGATTTATATTTAACTATGGATCGTTGGAATAATGAAATTATAGTTGTATTCCACTTGAAAAAATTACATACAATCTAAGAAATGAATATGATATATTTTTGAAAATTTGGCTCCTGTACCTACAAAAGATAGAATTAAATACATAGGTCCTTTGAAGATAAAATTATAAAGTAATTGGGGAAAGTAAAAATTAAAATTAAAATTATTTTGAACTCCATGGAGCATGTGGGGATCCTCCGATATCCAGGCAATCTTTCTCTTCTTTCTTTCTTTTTTTTCTTTCTTTAGACAAGGGTTAAGGGGAGGGGGAGGGTTAATATTATTTTTTCTCTCTCTTACTATTTTATCATTACATTTATTCTTCGTAATTTTCTAAAAATTTAATAAATAAATAAAAATGGTCCAGGAAAGCATCCGCATGAACAAATATTGGAAAGAATGTTAGTCGGTGACAAGAAACTTTAAGTGGATACAGTACTCGGTTGTGTGTGGGTATCTGAAGAGAAAAGGTCTGTGAATTAGACACCTTAACATCACTGAAATAACACTGTACATAGCAGAAACTTTGCCCACAAGTCGGTAAAAAGTTTGCAATTTTATTTTTAGACACAACTGAATCTTAGTCTCTTTTTCTGGGTTAAAGGTCAGTAAGTATTCGGAGCAAGTTTGTGATTAGATACGCAGTCAATATGGGAGCTGGCTCATGCCCAAGGGAAATGTACCATCGTTGCAATAACAAGAAGAATTACATTAATATTTCCATACTCAATGAAGGATGAGCCAAGGCAGCTCAGCTCAGTTGGAACTACAGAGATGTGAAATGAAGTGAATTTGGCACCATACGGCCTCTGCTTTTATCTAGAGACCTTTCCACTTTCCATATCTTCAGTGTTTCATGCAGCAGGGACAGACGGCAGAGAAATGGCAAAGAAAACCAATAAGTTTCTTGACAACACAGCACTGACATACATTGAAAGAGCAGCCAAGGAGAGTCCTTGATCAGAGTGAGAGAAAAGCAATTAAGATCCCTCAATGAGGCATTGCTGGCCCTTGCCACTGAACTTTACCTTTTACCCAGAGCTGTTTTGCTTAACATTGCAGTGAAATCAGACAAAAGTATAGGTGATTATAGTAATTTTACAGCAAAAATTGTAATTTAGAGAAATAATAACTATCCTTAAGCTGTACTTATTCACTCAAAATTCACAAAATAAATCATTAAAACATTTGCATTCTCTAAACAAATGGGAAAAGAAACCAGTAAGGGAGTGCAAGAGCCATTCTATTAAATTTTGTTTTGTAATAAACCCAGTCATTTAAAATTGGCAGAGATCACAGAATGAACCAAAATTGAACATAAATACTTTCATATTACTTTCAGCTGTCCTTTTCCTTCATTGCTTAGATCAATCCATTGAGTGATAAAAGAAAACTTAAAATAATATAAGAATAGTTCACCCTCCTTAAAAGAAGTCAGTGAACTTCTGGTGACAGGTATTTTCCATCATACAGAGAAGGACTAGAAAATCATGGATGAAAACATTTCTTTAGAGTCCTGGGAGAAGGTGCTTCAAAAGAGGTGGGAATGGCGGAGGATGCTATATTGGATGCAGAAGTTGGTGAGATGGAAGAGGAAGCTGTAACCTGAGGTGTGAAGGTACAGATTATGGGATGTAGTGTTGAATAGATTGGGGGAGACAAGAAAATGTTATTATTTGAGGCAGATTGTAGAAATGATAGGTTAGGAAAGTGGGCATTTACTATCCAGGCCCAAAAGAAGTTCTGGAACATTAATAATCTCCAGATTGCTGCTATTCTCATATTCCTTCGGTTGCTACATTCTGGGCTACATATTCAATTTCAATGGGTGCTAAAATCCTCCAGCAGAAAGCCTCATCTTGAAAATAGATAGAATGGGGACGGAAAAACCAAGAAAAACATTGTTTCCTCAGGAACTCCTGGTAGCCTTGAACAACTGGCAAAGATGAGGGGCAGAGGTCAAGCCTTTGTGACTTTCTAATGATTTTTAAATGCATCTGATATGCAGAGATAACTAAAATTAAATAGAAAATGATAAAAGTACATAAACCATAAATAAAAATATTCAGCTAAAATTATAAAATAGGAGTAAATTTCACATGGCTTCTCCCTTTTCTCTGATGAGAATTCCCATTCAAGTGATTGGATTTTTCAATCCTACAACAGGTCTAACTAAGAGTAAGGTTTTCAAAAGTACTGCTGAAGAAACCCATCACCATTTGGCCTCCATGTGGAGTCCAGCGGCAGAGTGGACTGATAGACCAGTGGCATATGTAGTCATGCATTCCCAAACTAACAGACTGTCTAAGCAAGTCTGGGATTAGCAACTGGGAAAGGCTGTTAATTCTCTTTGGGATCACTGGACACACTCTGTACAAACTGGCCCATGGTTTTGGGTATTGCATATTTTCAAAACAACTTTGTAAGTCCCAAGAGCCAGTTCCCTGTTACATAAATTCTCAACCAGGATTAATAAAACTTTTGGCATATCAGAAAGTTGAAAAGAACATAGCTTCCTACAAGAAATTTCCTAAATAATTTCGATTGTTTCACCAGAAAGTTATGCAGCAACTTTGCAGAGCATAAGAAGAATAATCAGAGAGCTTCAAGAATTCCAATGTGGAGACATATTAGAATTAGTTAAAAGACTTCTGGCTTTGCAATTTTGCCTTATGATCCAAATGAATGTAATATTTTCCTATTTAAATTAGTTATACACAAGTTTCTTTAAAACAAAACATGGATATGTCTATGCTTTTCTCTAAACAGAGGAGAATTATCCTTGTCTTTTCCAATATTTCTTCAAACAAAAGTAAAGACAAAGCCATGAACAAACCATTAGAACGTACACGTGGGCTGATATTATCAGTTCATCCTCTTTACTGAAATACTAAATGGCCTCTTCATCCTCCTTAGAAATAACTTACCACCTAGGGAATAATGGACTTGTATGATGACAGAGAATTTCAGACAGAAGGCAGATGTTTTATTTACTTACTGTCTATTGGAGGATCAAACCTTGACCAATTGTAAACTATACTGAGTTGTCCAGACTGTGGCCCCACTTCATGTAGTCAGCTGTGTGAGCAAACATTTGGGTCATCTGGGCAAGGCAATAATAGACAAAAAAGTCTGCAAAGTTGGGAGGCTGAGGATTTACACAAGTTAGAGGCTGGATGAGGTGGGTGGATGTGGGTAATGAGGTAGAAATGGAGTTAGAGAGTCCATTACCAGCCTGAAAACAGTTTTACCTGGTAAATTCAATGATTCCCATGCATATATCAACTTCAGTTGATTCTAGGGTTGTCAAATTTACATGTAACTTTAATATACCAGAGAATGTTCAAGTAGGCTGGCAGTGAGCACAGAGCAGGCAGCAGGTCAGGTCAGGTCAGGTCAGGTCAGGTCAGCAGGAAAGAAACACAGCTTCTGAAGGATTTAAGATTCGAGAGGGTTTTATCTTATTTCTAGTACGCAAGTGTAAAGGAGAATGAAATGACTGTTACTCCGGATCTGATGCGCATAATAAGATAAAGAACGCAATAAAAAAAACCTCAATGAATACTGTATCAAAACGTAGGATATCTTATATACATAAATTGATTTGTCCATAATGTGGCACTAAACACGGGGGTTGGTGGGTATCTGTAAATAAGATATAATTATGTTACTCTTCTTGGACATAAGAACAATATAAAGACTCTGGAAAAACTCACTTTCCACTGGAATTGTCAGAAAGTATGTATATAATTCCAAAACAGTAGATTAGGACAAATGCAAGCACATGATGATAAAAGACAAACTTTGTACAGTAAAGGACCTGAATCAGTTTTTTTTTTATTTCTGAAAATGACTTGTGTGTACAAGCAATATTAGAATTTATTTTTCTGTCTTGGGTGTTGTCAACAGGGTGAAAGATGGACGTAAGTAAAATGTTTTCGAAATTTAACTGTCTCAACTTCTAAACTGGTTGGCCTTACTGTATGCATCCCTATCAATCAGAGCTTAACAGGTCACTTTTTCTCATGATTGACAGAAATGTTGTCTATGTATTTTGACAGTGGTTTAGAAATGAGAAATTAAAATCAGAGGCAAGTGTGATAAAGGTTTTGCGCTTCTGAGGGATTATCCTTAATGTGTGATGCAAGGAAGTGTGACCTCACGCAGGATCATTGTCCACAAAAACTGACATGGGTATTTTTATATTTTGCAACATGTGATTATGCTGGAGGAGGGTGTAGAGGAGATTAATCAGGATGTGTTCTGGAAAGGAGTGTTCCAGTTATGAGAAAACACTGGAGACTCTGGGTTTGTTTTTCTTGGAGAGGAGGTGGTTCAGAAGGGGATTGCTTGAGATATAAAATATTATGAGGGGTGTAGATAGGGTAAGCTACAGGAAATATTTCCCTTTATCAGAGATAAATAGCAATAGAGATAATAGATTCAGGGTAAAAGGTGGAAGATTTAGGGGGGATGTGAGGGGAACATTTTCCACCCAAGGAGTGGTGAGTATCTGGAATATATTGGCAGAGAAGTATAATTGCTGACAGCTTTTAAGAAACATCTAGATGAGCATTTAGACTCCTAGGCATTGAAAGCTATGGCCAAGTGCTGGAAGATAGGATTAACACTCGTGGGTGCTTACTGGTTGCATGGGTGTTCAAAGTTTCAAAGGTTCACTTATTATCAAAGTATACAACTCTGAAATTCTTCTTCTCCAGATAGCCATGAGACCAAGAAAGAAAAGAAAGGCAGCACGATCATCAGCCCCCAAATCCCTCCTCCCTGCACCAAAAAAAACACAAATGGAACAGGCCAATTGACCCCCAAATCCCCCTCTCCTGCGCAAAACAAAAACAATAAAGGTTGGGCGAAAAACACAGAATACAAAAAAAAACAATAAAACTAAAAAAGGTTCACAGTCCAAAATGCAGAAAACCTGGGCAACATTCTTCCTCTCTGTAGCAGAGTGATATCACCAGTGATGAAAAGGCAGTCTCCCCTCTCCATAGCAGAGCGATTTCACCAGTGATAAAAAGGCAGGCTGAATGTGGTGGGCTGAATGTCCTGTTTCCAAGCTGCATAACTTGATGTCATTTCAGCTCACTAGTACTCCATTTCTACAGAATCTTCTAACTTCTGTTCCATCTATTTCACCCAAACTAATTACAGCAATGTAAGTAAGTAGCTAGAGATGCACAATATTAGCCATACAGCACAGAACAAGGTTGGATCCATCAAGTCCATGCTTACTATCAGGTACTTACCTGTACTAATCCCATTTACCAGCACTTGTGGCTTTCTATGCCTTGACAATTCAAGTGCTTGTCTAAGTACTTTGAATGATTGTGAAGGACCTTTCTCCTCCTGTCACTCAGCCAAGTAAAGAATGTTAGGGTAGGGAGGATTTGTTAAAACACTGATTACACTATAGCTGAAGCAGTGTATACATTTCTGGTTACTACTCTATAGGAAGGATGTAATTACACTGGAGAGGGTGGAGAGGAGATTCACCACGTTGTCACCAGGGATGGATCCTTTCATTTATGGATGTGACCAGGAAGGTATGCTTTCTCAAGTTTGTCAATTTCATTAACATTGCCTCCAACGTCCACACTGTCCTTAAACTTATTTGGTCCATTTCTGATACTTATTTCCCCTTTTTCAATCTCTCTGTCTCCATCTCTGAAGACAATCTGTCTCCCAGCATCTTTTATAAACCTACCAATTCCCATGGCTATCTTTACTCTACCTCTTCCCACCCTGTCTCCTGTAAAAATGCTGTAACTTTTTTCTCAGTTCTTTTGTCTTCGCTACATTTGTTCCTAGGATGAGGCTTTACTTTCTAGAAAATCAGAGATGTCCTCCTTCTTCAAAGGACAAGGTTTCCCTTCCTCTACCTCACCCATATCTCCTCCGTTTCCCAGGCATCCATGTTCACATAGTCTTCCCGCTGCCTTAATAGGGTTGGAGCTTCTCTTGTCCTCACCTACCACTCCAAGAGCCTCTGCATCCTACACATCATTCTCTACAACTTGCACCATCTTCAATGGGATCCTACCACCAAACACGTCTTTACTGACTTTTCACTTTCCAAAGGGATCATTCTCTCTGTGATTCCCTTATCCAATCGTCCATCCCCACTAATCTCCCCCCTTGGTACATTTCTCATCCCTGCAAGCAAGAGAAATGGTACACCTGCTCCCTCACCTCCATTCAGGGTCCCAAACACAGGGTTCCTGTGAATCTGTTGTGTTCATCTATTGTATCTGGGGCTTCCAATGCAGCCTCCTCTACATTGATGAGACCTGACGTAAATTAGGGGACTGCTTTTTAAGCAGCTCCGCTCCATCCATCAAAAGCAGATTCCTGCTGGCCAAATATTTTAATTCCTATCCCCATTCCCTTCCTGATATGTTGGTCCATGGTCTCCTCTTCTGCCTTGATGAGGCTTCTCTCAGGGTGGAGGAGCAACACCTCATATTCTGCCTGGATAGCCTCCAACTTGATGAAATAACATTGATTTCTCCTTCCAGTAATTTTTTCTCCTCTTTTTTTCTTTACCCCTCCTCTTCCCTCTTCTTCCATTCCCCACTCTGACCTTTACCACTTCTCCTCACTTGCCTATCACCTCCCCCTAGTTCCCCTCCTTCTTCCCTTTCTCCCATGGTTCACAAATTCCTTCTTCTCCCCCCCGCCCTTTATCCTAGCAACTCCCCCCTTCCTTTCCAGTCCTGATGAAGGGTTTCGGGTTGAAACATCGACTCTTTATTCACTTTCATAGATGTTGCCTGACTTTCTGAGTTCCTCCAGTGTTGCTCATGCTTTCTTTTCTCTGGAGGATAAGGAAGGACCTGATGGAGGTATAAAAAGTTATGAGTTGCAATGAAATGGTTGCTTGATAGAGGTGTACATTTTGATAAGAGGTAGAGATTAAATGGATAGCCAGAGACTTTTCCCAAGGCAGAAATGACTAATACAAGGGGACATAAATTTAATATGTAAGAAGGAAAGTATGGGGGGGATATCAGAGGCAGGATTTGTTTATTTATTTATTTTTTTACACAGAGAGTGGTAGGTGCATGGAACATGCAGCCAGGATTGGTGAAAAAAAAAATGGAGGGCTATGTAGGGGGGAAAGGTTAAATTAATCTTTGGGTAGGTTAAGAGTTGGCACAACATCTGGGCTGAAGGATCTATGCCTTACATTTTTAGAGACTTCTACTAATAGAGAAAACTTCCTACTGTATACCTTTCCTATGCACCTCATAATTTTGTATACCTCTAGCTCTGTCAGGTTCCTCCTCAGCACCCAAGGCAAAAAAAAGCATACCTTCCCTATCCCACATCAGAAATGAAATGATTCACACCTGGTGAGCGTCTGGGTGAATCTTCTCTCCACCCTCCCCAGTGAAATTATATCCTCCCTACAGTGTGACAACTAGACATATAAACTGCAATTCAACTGTGGTCTAACCAATGTCCCAACATGACATCCCTACTCCCATATATTTTGCCCCAACTAATGATACAAATTTCCCATACACCTCCTGGACTAACTTATCCTGATCGCAGATCTTTGGACTTGTATTCCAAGGTCCCTGTATTCCTTAATATTCCAATGGCACAACCCCTCATTCCCCCTATTCATTTTGTACTGAATACAATACACTGATTAGTTCTTCCAAAGTGCAACACTTTGTACTTAACAAGATCAAATTTCTTAAAAGTTTATATTCTTTGATTTGTGAACATAAAATATGACCAGTCTACTATTAGATATTGTTCTCTGAAATTTCAAGATTAGGTCTGATATTAGGGTTAAAAGAGCACATTTTTGCCAACAATTAATTTTTAATGCCAAGTTTACCCCCCCAAAAAATATTCTGTTTGGAGCTTAGTATTTCTTTCTACTGTGACAGTCTCACTGGCAGTCAGTCATCTTCTGTATGCAGCTGGTCTGGGAGAGGTTCTGTGTTGCTGCTGCGAGTTAATTTCCCCACAAAGTCTGTGTCCAGTACAAGGCTGATGTAACAGCATGGTCAGGGGCAGGTGACCAGCCGTGGATGACCTCTTTTTTATTCTGCGTGTTCCACTCAGGAGACTCGCTACTTGGCCTGAGTAAAACCTTACTGACACATTTTCCCAGACTGTGAAGCATCTAGTAGTTTGGTACTGGTTGGCGGGAAAGCTTGAAGATGTGGAGAGGTGATATACGAGGATGTTGTTGGGTCTTGAGGAATGGCGAAAGGTTTAACAGGTTGGGATTTTTCCTCATGGGAATGTGGAGTGATCTTACAGAGTTGTATGAAATTATGACGGGCCTAGATTGGGTCAATAGGTTTAGCCTTTTCCTCAGTCAGGGAATCAAGAACAAGAATGTATAGGTTTAAGATGAGAAGAGAGATATTCAGCATCATTGACTTGACACCTTGTGCATATGAAATATTTACTTTCTTAAGGACCATTCATCTTAAAACTATTTTAATCTTCTCAAGCAGTTTCCAAGCCAATATCTGTTGGACAGTTGTCTCTTCATCAGAGGAAAATTTACTGATACAAAAGGGCTTTTGTCATGAGGCATAAGCAGCTGCCTGGAGAGACATAACCAATGGATGTTTGGCTTAGCCTGGGTGTTTTAAGAAAGGAAGGGACAGGTGCAGGAGCAAGCCATTCTGTCTCTAAGACAAGCTGTACCTTTTGCTTTGGTCAAGGAGTAATAGCACCTTCTAATCATTCAATATTCAAAATTCCAAAAGGCAATTAAGCAAGCCCTTGGAATACCATGATATCCTGGTTAAACACCATTTTTGACATTTCTGGAGAATGCTAATTTTGGACCTCCTGCCAAACAGCGCTGGAACTGAATGTCAGAGGAGTGGTGTTGACATTGTCCAGTTTGGAAATATTACTTTTCTAAATGTCCATTGGCATCAATCAATTATGACTGGGCAGCTCTGCACCAGGTTTCAAGTACATAGGTTCTGGCCTTGACAGTTATATTGACAGCTCAACAATGAATTTTTAAAAAAAGCTCAAAGTTTAACGAAAATATGGGGTTGAATGCAAGGTCCAAGGACTGCTTTAGATAGCTTGGAATTTGATTGTATTGGCTGGAAGAATCTAATGATTAGGTGATTCTGTTTAGATACCAATTTTTAAGATGAAGGACCTGGCTTTGTTTATGGGAATACCAATTAAGAATATGAAGACTTTATTAGTCTCATAACTTCTGTTTGTTGAATGTTTTTCTACATACTTGAAAAGAGTACTTGTGTTTCATGAAATACTTCCAATTTTTTGTTGTTTCAATTGGACTGTGTTACATCTTAAGTGTGACAGTGTGCATGCACATACTTAGTTCTTTTATAATTAAATGAGTTCAGACAGATAGACATACATACATAAAATGGTACATAAATTGGTTTCAAGACAGTAATCTCATTTCAGAGTTCAGATAATGTTTATAAGTAGCAAGCTTACTGTTTATAGCATCCTCCAGACCACCCACTGAGATTAACACTACTTTCTACAACCATTATTTACCATTTATTTTTTTCAAAGAAAAATTCTATTGTAAGATTTTAGTAGCTAGAAAACAATCTTTTAGCACAAAAAATCCCAAATTATAAAATAATTTGGATTGCTTCTCAACTATGATACACAAATAAAATTTCTCAGGGTATGGATTGTATAAAATCTGGATGAAATTAATTCAGAATTGTTGCCCAGATGGTTACAATTTTACATGCAAGCTTTGCCTAAAATCCTCACGTCAAGGTAAAAAAATGACTGCTCTCTAAAATCTCAATAGCAGCACTTAAATGTTATGACATCATCTGAAATGTGCCAAAGAAGATGTTGATCACTGGAAATATTTGTTTTTCTGCCGAGGGAAATCAGTCAACATTATCCTTTGCTCGTTTATAAGTGGGGAAAAAAGTATTTAGGAAAAGAGAACTTATTTGAACGTTTTTTTTTTGCCTGTGCATTTCACTCCAATGCTTCTATATATCCCCTTCAAGAGATATTGGAATGCGGTGACTGCAGGGTTAGGCAAGATTCTCCATTAACGATGACCTGCCAAACAATATAGGGTCGTGATCCTCAGCAAAGATCCGGCACTTAACTAATCCTAGTTCCTACTGGGATGAAATATCTAAAAAGAATTTGCTAAAGGCTGAGATTTAATGCTTCTTTTGGTTACAGATAAAAGACAACTGCCAATCATGTGCATAAATAATTCAACATTGCAGAACGAGTGAAAAAAATTAGTAAATGAGTACTTAAGGTAATGGGGGAAGGGAGATTTCCTCTTCACATTATATAGAAGAAAATCATTCAGATTCTCTTTCCAAGTGTGCCTATAGTTTCTCTAAGTATGGAGGAAATGGACAAAGTGGGATCATTTCCACACATCATGAAAGCTCAAAAATATACAATTTTCTTACAACGTTATTGTAATTTTTCAATGTACAATGCCTTTAGAAAGAATTCACCCTCCCCCTGGAAGATTTCATGTCTATTGTTTTAGAACATTGAATCACAGTGGATTTAATTTGGCTTTTTTGAACTGATCAATAGAAAAAGACTATCAAGACAATAGAAAACCAATCTCTACAGTGATCTAAATTAATTACAAATATAAAGCACAAAATAATTGATTGCATAAGTATTCACCCCTTTAATGTGACACAACAAATCATCACTGGTGCAGCCCCAATTGGTTTTAAAAGTCACATAATTAGTTAAATGGAGATCACTGTGTGTAGCCAAGGTGTTTCAATTGATTGTAGTAAAAATACACCCGTATCTGGAAGGTCCAGCTGCTGGTCAGTCAGTATCCTAGCAAAAACTACTTCATGAAGACAAAAAAAAAAACACTCTAAGCAACTCCACAAACAGGTTATTGAAAAGCACAGTCGGGAGATGGATACAAGAACATTTCCAAGTCTCTGAATTTCCCTTGGAGTACAGTTAAGTCAACCGTCAGGAGATGGAAAGAATTTGGCACAGCTATAAACCTGCCCAGAGCAGACTATCCTCAGAAACTGAGTTACTGTGCAAGAAGGTGATTAGTGAGGGAGGCCACCAAGAAACCTTTGACAACTCTGGAGTTACACGCTTCAGTGGCTGAGATGGGAGAGACTGCGCACACAACTGTTGCCCGGGTGCTTCACTAGTTGTAGTTTTATGGGAGGGTGGCAAAGAGAACGCCACTGTTGAAAAACCTCAGATGAAATCTTGGCTAGAGTTTGCCAGAAGGTATGTGGGAGACTCTGAAGTCAGCTGGAAGAAGATTCTATAGTCTGATGAAACCAAAATTGAGCTTTTTGGCCATCAGACTAAATGCTATGTTTGGCATAAGCCAAACACTGCACATCATCAAAAACACACCAGCCCTACCAGGAAGCAGGGTGGTGACTGCATCATGCTGTGGCACTGCAGCAGCAGGCCCTGGAAGGCTTGTGAAGGTAGAGGGTAAAATGAACACAGCAAAATACAGGGAAATCCTGGAGGAAAACCTGATGCAGTCTGCAAGAGAACTGTGACTTGGGAGAAGATTTGTTTTCCAGCAAGACAATGACTCCAAGCATAAAGCCAAAGCTACACAGGAATGGCTTAAAAACAACAAAGTTAATGCTCTGGAGTGGCCAAGTCAGAGTCCAGACCTCAATACGATTCAGAATTTGCTGCTGGACTTGAAAAGGACTGTTCACTCACGATCCCATGCAACCTGACAGTGCTTGAACAGTTTTGTAAAGAAGAATGGGGAAAAATTGCAGTGTCCTGATGTGCAAAACTGATAGAGACCTATCCACACAGACTCAAGGCTGTAATTGCTGCCAAAGGTGCATCTACTAAATCCTGATTTGAAGGGGGTGAATACCTATGCAATCAGTTATTTTGTGTTTTATATTTGTAATTAATTTAGATCACTTTTAGAGAATTGTTTTCACTTCGACACAAAAGACTTTTTACTGTTATGTCTAAAAAGGCAAATTAAATCCACTGTGATTCAATGTTGTAAAATAACAAAACATGAAATCTTCCAAGGGGGTAAATACTTTTTTATAGGCATTGTATATGGAAAAAATTCAGATTCTCTTTACAAGTGTGCTTACAGTTTCTCTGCATTAAGTATAAAGGAAATACTTATCCGTGGACAAAGTGGGATCTCGAAACTTCAAAAATATATAATTTCTTACAAAGTTATTGTATTTTTTCTATGTACGATATGTTAAACCAATAACTGGTATGGGACAACACAATTTATGGAATAGTTCTTGTCTTGTATGCTGTACTCCTGAGAAATAATTTTGCTGATAACCTTCTGCGTAAAATGCAAAGCAGAGCAATAAGAACAAAGCAAAAATTAACGAGATAACAATAGGAACTGTTAACATGATGAGACTAATGGACCTGTGCTGTTTCATTTGATTCAATTAAAATATTGATCACAATTTTGTGGTGGGGCTAACTGTGGTGATTTCAGCACACACCATTATTATGCAGTAAGATGGAAAGCATCTTCTGGACTGTGTCTAGGTGTAATTGAATTCCGAATCAGATAGCCCAGCTATGATGTGTTCCGCTCCTCACATGATACATATCAGTATTGTTGAGTGACTTGGTGATACAATGCATGAAGTTGGTAATTGTTACCTACTAGACAAACCAGTCAAAATTAGGTCTTCTCTATTATTGAAAATTTTAACAGGATATACAAAAACACTTGACCCCAAACCACTCTAGCACTGGAAAAGACTGAAAAGACCTTACTTTGGACCTGAATTATTGCTGCAGTTTTTATAAGACTTGTTTTAAAAAAAATCTTTCTAATCATCACATCTTGCTCAGTGAAGTTTACTTTTTATAATATGATTTTACATTTATATTATATACAGTATACTTCCTAACTCTGTAGCTGAATGCCAAATGTTAACCTGCTAAAAGTAAGAGTAGGATCTGAGTAAAGTCAAAACTTGATAAATCTCAAACCGGATTGTTACCAGTTCACTTTTTGGGGTGACCAGAAGTAACACAAGGGGAGGATTCTCAACCCTGCCCTCAGAGATGAGTTTGACATTTAGATATTACAATAAGTCTGGAAGCCTCTGATGAACTGCTAGCAGATTTAACCATACTGACCAGGCTTGCTACGTGCAGGGAAACACAAAGCTGAGGAGAACACGGAGCAAAACAAACACCCGTATGCACCATTTCTGCCTGGCTCACGAACAGCAAGCTGCTGCTTCCCCAGCTCTCAGCCACTCTTTGCCAATTAACCCTTTCCCAATAGATATTCCCATATAAAATCCTGAATCAGAAGTCAGGCTTGAGATATGTACCAGGGATCAGGGTTTGAACATCCCATTTGGGGTTGTGGAGTAGACACCCCTTGGACAGAAGTTCCATCTTATAACTCACTGCCTTCCCTGGTTAAGGACTGTTCAAGTCACAGAAAGTTTCTGCTTTGACCACTCCCTGACCAAATGCAAGCCAAACAGATCAAACAGGAGAAAAGATATATGTTGTGGAGCTAAACCCCCACAGCATTTGGAGATATCCACACCTCCATATTTATTTTCTGGAACTCTGCTGCCACTTACAGTAATCACCCTTATTAATACCAAAGCCTGCTTCAAGTGAGAAATTTCTTCTGCCTGCTCTATTCACACAAGCTACTGATCACCGGTAGAGGGCGATACAATGAAAAAGATCTTCAGAAACTGTTATACAGACATTAGCCATGCAGGCTGCTGTGGGCTGCTATGTTATGAATGACAAATGCCATTCTTTCACCACTGAGTACTAAATCCAGGCTGCTATCTACAAGTACATCATATCCCCATCCACCTGGAGGATGGGTATCAACTTTCCACCACACGGTATTTTTTACTTCATTATCAAGGTGACAGAATTGTATTCATCTTCCAGCAGAATATTACTGAGTCTTTGAGCAGCTGTTTGGGGGTTCCATCATTGGAATGGTAGAGTCTGGAGATGAGTCACAATACCTGATTCACTGATACCTGCTTTCTTTTAGACAATAACACCATAAAGACGCAGGAGCAGAATTGGGCCATCTGGCCCATTGTGTCTGCTCAGCAATTCCAACATGTCTGATTTATCATCCCTCTCAACCCCATTCTTCTGTCTTCTCTCTGTGACCTTTGATACCCTAATCAAGAACCTGTCAACCTCCACTTCAAATATACACAATCACTTTGCCTCCACAACCATCTTAGGCTAAAAACCTCTGGTCTAAATGGACATCTCTCTATTCTGAGTCTGTGCCCTCTGGTCCTAGACCTACTCACTATAGGAATCATACTCTCCACATCTGTTTTGTCTAGGCCTTTAAATATCCAATATGTTTCAAAGGGATTCTAAACTCCAGTGTGTACAGGCCCAGAGCCATCAAACGCTTCTCATACATTAACTCCTTCATTCCTGGAATCATTCCTGTGAACCTCCTCTGGACCCTCTTCAATGACATCTTTTCTTAGCTAAGGGGCCCAAATGTGCTCATAATGCACCAAGTGGCTTCTGACCAATGTCTTATAAAGCCTAAGCGTCACATCCTTGCTTTTTTATTTCAGTCCTCTCAAAATAAATGCTGATATTGCATTTGCCTTCCTCACCACTGCCTCAACCTGCGAGTTAACCTCTAAGGAATCCTGTACAAGGACTCCCAGTCCTTTTGTACTCTGATATTTGAATTTTCTCCATTTGAATTTTCCCCTTGTTTAACTGGCTTTTTATTAGGATTGAGGGAATTCACCTCAAGGAGCCCTTTCAGGTTGCCATTTTATAAATTACATTTTGTCATGATGATGGAAAACAATTAAATTGACCAAGATTACTTCTCTTTAAAAATCTTGAATATTTTTTGTCCTGACGAAGGGTCTCGGCCCGAAACGTCAACAGTGCTTCTCCGTATAGATGCTGCCTGGCCTGCTGTTTTCCACCAGCATTTTGTGTGTGTTGTTGTTTGAATTTCCAGCATCTGCAGATTTCCTCGTGTTTGTATTTTTTGTTATTCGATTTCTCAACGACTTTGCCTTCAATTCAGAAAGCAAGGCAAAGCCATTATAGACCGATGACTTGGTGATAAAGCTAGTCAAACTACATCAGCAACCACTATAGAGTATATTTTTTATTGTGAAATGAACATAGAGTTCTAAATTTTGACTCAAACTTAGAAAATTTAAATTAAAATTCTGGAAAAATAATTTTGCTTGCTGGAAATGCTGATCCAAGATAAAATTAGATGAGAGTGACATCCTGCTTTCTGAATTTGCTTATGTTCCTAGGGATAGGGATGGATTGTGAAGAAAATACAGGAATCATCACATTGATGTAGTAGGAGGTTGAACCATTTGTTGAAGGAAGAATGTGCAGGATCAACTTATTATTTTTTTTCAGTTTGACTTTAAGCTTTAGCTCATTTGAACTATTATGGTTTTTGGTTAAAGGACAAGCGGTTCAAATTGGATTGCATTTTAAATGTGGTTTGGGGATTAACCCATTCCTGGTCTGCCCAGTGCAGGCGGTATGTGGACTTCAGGCTGCTTTCTGACTGACATGTCTGCAGCATCCCGCCAGTGGTGATTGTGCGGTTAAAGTGATTAGTAAACCAGCAGGGAAGACAATTTCAGGAGAGGCCAGCACCAGTTGAAGCCAGCCTGCACTAATTGAAGCCAGCTTCTACTTCATAAAGAAGTGGTTGCATTTAGCTTAATTACTGATAGGTGGGAGAATAGCAGCAAATGCTTCTTGTTAAGGCAGGGACAGCACAATGTGACAAAATTGCTCATCAGAAAGTTTTCTTGGCTGGTACTGAGAAGGCCTTTGTCCTGTCAGGGCTTTCATTTTCAGTCTGAGTGTTGGTGGCACCACATGCTGCAGTAATCCATGTAATAATAATCCAGCTCCTTGTAGAAAGCACATTTAGCAGGAAGATCTGGGACGAGATGCATCTTGAACAGAAGTGTTTCACAGGTCCGTTCCCAGGGACATACACTGGGACAGATAACCACTATTGCAAAAAGATTATCAGAGAAAGGCGACTTCCTTTTGCCCAAAATTCATGGATCTTCCAGAGTGCAAGGTCCGTCATCCATGAACAACTGTTGCAATTTTTCACCGTCCGAGATCCAGAACCACACACTGAGGGGATTGATGAAGGTGGCTGCAGCTACTGCAGTGGCCTCCGTTTAAGGACCTCTTGCCACTGCTGGGATCTGTTATATGTTTAAAATTAGTACATAATAATAATTGAAGTCATAACTCGCATGCTTCAAAATGTTGACTTGAAATGTTTTCCATTATAGAGTAACCTCAATGTAATGTGAGTGTGGGTGGATTTGCATTGACACTAACACTAATCTAATTTCTTCTTGGGCACTTAATAACACCATGGTTATCATGTAGCAAGACCAAGAAACTGATTGTGGTCTTCAGGAAGGGGAAGTCTCAGGAGAAGAGTCTCCTTAGAAGAGTCTGTAGTAGAAAGGGTGAATAGCTTCAAATTCCTGGGTATCAATGACTCAGAGAATCTATCTTGGCCCCAACACACTGAGGCCACTGGCTCTACTTCCTTAGCTGATTGAGGAAATTTGGTATGTCTCTAAAGACTCTTGCAAGTTTTTCCAGATGTATGGTGGTCAGCATGCTGATTGATTGCATCACAGCCTGGTATGGGGCTCCAATGCACAGGATCGCAAGGGGCTGCAGAGGGTTGTAGACTCAGATCCATCACGGGTCCAATTCTCCCTGTTATTGAGGTCATCTTCAAGAGGTGGTACCTCAAGAAGGAAGCATACAACATTAAAGACTCCAGGGCATGACCTCCTCTCATTACTATCATTGGGGTGGAAGTAAAGGAGCCTGAAAAGTCACATTCAATATTTCAAGAACAATGTCTTCACCTCTCCCATCAGATTTCTGAATGGTCCATGAACTCATGGACATCAGCTCACTTCTTTGCTTTTGCACTATATTATTTTGTAATTTATGGTCATTTTTATGTCATTACACTTTATTGCTGCCACAAAACAACAAATTTCATGACATATTTGTATGTCAGTAATTGAAAATATGATCCGAAAACCTCCAAAACCCCAGTATAATGGTTCATGGTCTATTGAAATTACACCGCAGATATTTTATGAATGAAGTATAGATTTAAATAAAAATTATGAGAAAGAGAATGCAGCCTACATTTTTAATGCTGCAGAGAAGGCATTGGAGGAGGAAAGACATCTGCTTTCTGAAGGGAGCAGGAGTCCTTTCCAGGCACACAAAGTGAAGGATATGGGAAAGATCCCATGTGGGCAGAGGCTGGAGTAAAGCACAGTGAAACAAAAAGTTCAACGTCTTCACAGATGAGGATAAGGGAAGTGAACCTTCTTCAAATGTCCTATCTTGCCCAAAGTGGAAGCAATAGACCTACACCCTGCTTGATGTAGACTATATATTTCACAATCCCTATTAACAGGGTTCATATACTTGTAAAATTCACGTTAACCTGTCTGCACCTGCAGATACACATCATGGCTTGCTCACAATGTCTAGTCTTCAACCACCACTGGCACATTATCCACACATGTTCAGATGAAGATGTGGACGGTCCCCAAAGAATGCTGATAGGTAGTGCATAGGAATGCTTGGTGCATTGGCTGGTGAAACCGAAGGCCTGCATATAAATGCATACAATGTGAGAAAGTCCATCACCAAAAACTTCCACAGAGATTAAACATTGAACCCTGCTCCATTAGAGCTAGCCATGAAGGAAAGATACTGGATGTCTCAGTTTCAAATTCAGCGCAAGCAGAAAATGCAATGGAAGGTTATGATGCCGCTTTAAGGTGATTGGAGGAAAGGATAGGAGAAGAGGAAGGTGATTATTTTTCCTTACAGAGACTGGTAGGTGCATGGAACACCAGGGGTGGTGGTAGTGGCAAACACATTTGGGAGATTCATAAAACTCTTAGATAGGCAAATATACTCAGTGTTCACTTTATTAGATACCTCCTGTACCTAATAAAGTGGCCACTGAGTATATGTTTGTGGTTTCCTGCTTCTGTATCCCATCCACTTCAAGGTTCGATGCGTTGTGTGTTCAGAGATGCTTTTCGGCACACCACTGTTGTAACACATGGTTGCTTGAACCAGTCTGGCCATCTTCCTCTGAACTCTCTCATTAACAAGGCACAGAACTGCCATTCACTGAATGTTTTATTGTTGTTTCTTGCACTATTCTCTGTAAACTCTGGAAACTGTTGTGCATGAAAATCCCAGCAGATCAGCAGTTTCTGAGATACTCAAACCACCCCATTTGGCACCAACAATCATTCCACTGTCAAAGTCACTTAGACTACATTTCTTCTCTTTCTGATATTCGGTCTGAACAACACCTGAACCTCTTGACCATGTCTGCATGCTTCTATGTATTGAGTTGCCGCCACATGATTGGCTGATTATATATTTGCATTAACAAGCAGGTTTGCAGGTGTACATAATAAGATGCCGCTGACTGTAGATGATGAAAAACCTGGTTGGCTCTGTATGAGGGAAGAGTAAGATTAGGTTAAAAGTCTGGCACAACATCATGCTGCAACGTACTATGTTCTAGACAGACGGCTTGTATGATGTCGCATCAGTTAACCAATCTATGCATTGAGAGATATATGGTTTGTTGATGCAATAGCCTGGGAGACTGACAAGTTACTTCTCCCAGAATGACAGCATGCTTGATCCCCCACACACAGACCTGCCAGTATATTTGTCATTGCCTGCTAGCCAGTTCGTCCAAATTTCTGGCATTTATGTTAAAAGAGGTCAGCTAAGTCTATAACCCCTACTCCTGAGCTCCTTGAGACTATCCTGCCAGGACATCTGCAGTCTTGTCCACAACCTTAGCATTCTACCATCAGCCACTGGTTCAGATGACTCATGAGTACCTGAAGACACAAGCAGGAATGGAGAAAAGATGCTGTGAGAACTTATGAGGTTGAACAGGTGAAAGTTGCATGGCACTTGGCATGTTTTAATGTGCAAAATTGTGATGGTTTAGAATATTTATCTTTAGTGCCATTTGTTTTAGCATGGGTGGTGAATGGTCAGCGACAGACTTAAGGTCAAACGATAATTATAGATGAATTGGGATTTGTGGTTGCTTTCATTGGTGTCACAATCAGATTTGCTGGTCACATATATCCTGCCAAGGGGCTGACTCTGTGGCCTCCCTCCATCCTCCTACTCTACTTGGTCTTCCTTTCACTGCTCTGCAACAGCTCACCAAAGAACTCGTGGCATGGGTTCATAATAATGAGACTGTGCAGCACCAAGATTCTCAAGTTCCTTTCAATTGCAGCCATGCTCCCAAGTAACCCAGGCAGCAGAAACTTTGCTTGATCACTACAGTGCCCTGTCCTACCAACTTGCAGGTAGCAAGAGTGTGTGTGTGACTGTGTGTGAGTGAGTGAGTGTAAGTGTGTGAGTGTGAGTGTGTGTGTTACGAGCAAGAACACAGAGCAAAGCGATAGCTCTTGTTATCACAGAGCTAAGTCTCTTTGAATGGCGAATTTGAGTATTGATTGCATCTGCTACAATGTTACAGCAATGTGGGTCAATGTCTGGATGTATTGCAGTGATTTGCATGACAGTTTTGTATGATCAAAGACTAAAATGGGCACTGATGGCATGGAACACTAACTTCCAAATTAATTTGTGGTGCCCACATTCTGACCAGAGTGTAGTACTGGCACTTTGTGCCATTGGGAATCCTGTAAATCCAGGTGAAGTAAGGTAGTCAGTTCTTCTGCCCTGATCTCCAGTGCACTTAAAAGCTAATGGCAACATTATCCAGCTCTATGGTTGAAGTTTTAGTTTGAACATGCAGCATTTTTCAATGAGGGCCTCTTAATAAATTGCAGGTACTGCATACGCTTCCCGAAGACAGGAGAATTCCTATAAAATATTGACGGGTGCAACCACTTGCTGAGATAGCTTCTGTTGCTCTTCCTTTTCTTTCAGTGGACGATTCGGCCGTATGTTCATTCTAATCATTTTCCTCGCCATGCTGCATGCTGAGGAGAACGGGCAGTAAAGTTTAGATGCAACGGGTCATTGCAGAAACTTTGAAGTAAAAACAAATCTCTTTAGTTTCTGGCACAGGACTCCCTGCAGTTTTAGCAAACTCTTAAAAATTCTAAAAGCAGCAAACATTCATTGAATCAAAGCAGCACTCAGCAGCAATCAGTCAGCAACTAACCTACAAGTAATTGATGATCCCTTTTAATAGCGCAGGAGGAGATCCTTCCTGCTGCGGAATATGTGTTCAGCTGTGTGAGGTGGAAAGTACTCCTCCAATGCATACACTAAACGCAGAATGTAGTAATTTTGCTTATTGAACTCCACCCCCGAAATTCATGTCTACTTGTTATTTATCATCATAAATCCAGATCTCACCTACTATTTGTTACATGCAGTAGTATTCTTCATAAGCACTCTGCTCAAAAATACGCATAATAAACATATGACAATAAGGGGAACGGCATTTTTACAGAGCCTTTATTGTACCAAAATGACCCAAGGCATTTCACAGGAGCAAACAAATGGGACATTTAACCATGTAAGGAGATGGCAGAACAGGTGACCAACTAACTATTCAGGCCGTGGCAGATTTTAGTGAATGTCTGAAAACAAAAAATAAATAAACCAGAGATGCTTAGGAGAAGAATTCCAAATGTCAGGGCTAACAAATCTGAAAGGGGGGCAGCCATTGTTGAGTCAAAGGAAATTTAGGGATTGGTGATGGAGATTGAAAGATTTCGGGATTGCAACAGGGCATGGCAAGGCCATTAACATTAAGAATTTTGAAATATGCTAGGAGCTATCATCAGAATCTCAGTGTGAGGGGTGAATGTGGGTTTCAATATGTGGGTGTGAGTTAAAATATGTTTTACAAAGAAAATATCTACTTGAAATAATATTGATGTTCAGAATTTTTCCAAAACTGTTACTAATTGATTTCAGATAAAGTCAAGTAGTTTCTTAATTCATTGAAATGTACCAATAAAAGGACAGAAGTTGAAACATTTATAAAATGATATGGAAACAATTGAAAAATGTATTTATTGTTTTCAAATTAAAATTAATATGTGATATATTGTGATTCTTTCCACTGCAACATAAAATCTGGAAGCACCCAACCCAATGTACATTTGGCCATTGTAGGCCATTTCTTCAATCAGCCAGAAAAGGTTGCAAGCATTGTAACACTCCAGAAATGTTAAAGGCAAAGAGGTAAGTAATGAAGAGATATTTTTCATCATTGTGAACAAGTAGTGGTTTTCTGAAAGTCGAGACAGTAATTTTTTTGGAATTTATTGATAATTAAATCATAAAATATAATTCAATTATTTTGGTGTTTACTCAACAATGTCAAAGTAGTTTAAAACATTATTAAAATAGACAGAATATATTAAATATATTAATCCCTGGAGTACTATTAGATACATTAGTGCAGCCAAAGCCAGAGAGGTATGTTTTTAGTTTGATGAGAGATAAGAAACTACATTTCAAAGTTGACTGCGTGCATGGCAATGCAACAATTCCAGCCTTTTGTTCAAATTCAGAGGTTTAGTGGCCAAACAATTGGCCATTGGAGATTGTTCGAAGGTGACCGATCATTCCAGGGGCTTTTCACAGAATATTGAGTTCCAACCCCGATACTGACACTAAGTAATGAGGACCAAATTAAAGTTATGGAGTTAATGTACCTACTCATAAGAGCTGAACATGTGTATTTCTCTGACTTGTGTACCTGGTTCTGTGTGAGCTCTGTGTGAGATAACATTTTTAAAACGTCTTCAATCCAAAAGACTAGAGCTACTAGCAATGTTAAAGAGTTGCACATGAAAAAGAAGGCAAGTCAAAAAGAAAATAGTACTATTATTATAAGTCAACCAAAACAGAAATTGTAAAACTATAGAAAACTATAAATACACTTAATATGTCAGATACACTGATGGTTTTACATAAATTTTAACAAATGTAGTTAGGAATCCTCCAGATGCAAAGATATATATCGTAAAGTACAAGTAAACTGTCTGCAAATCATTTTCCTAGCAATTGAACCGAAATGTGATGTAGTTTTTACCTTGAGTTCGTCAACTTTTCATGACACAATCTTTTATTATAAAAATCTCAGCACCCAATATTAAGCTGTAATATTAAACCTAAGAATTCCCTGTTCCTTATCCTCTAATAAATTGCTTAACCTGGCAGCCTCAGAGTTTACTGTGTGGAGTTATGCCTCATAAATACAGAGATTCATACATATATCAGTTATGTTCACTAACCGAATATATAAACAATCGTGAAGAAATGTAAAAAGAATTAAATGTGTAACAGAAAACTTCAATAAACCTCAGATTTTTTTTAATAGTCTATGTATTAAATATCTTAACAAAATGCATGCAACTAAATGACCGACTTTTAGTACCAAGAAAATAACCTTGAAATGAAAATTACCATTAAAATTCAAATAAACAGGCTTCAAGTTAAACATCAAAGACCATGTATCTTAATATAACATGTTAATCCAAAGTTATAGACAAACTTGTACTCAACTTTAAAACCAAAGTGAGCATAAACTCAGGAAGACTCCCAGTCTGAAAAGATGTTGGCACATACTAAAGATCTCATACTACAGTCTGCTGCAAGTGTGGGAAACTATGAATAATTAGTTTCTGGATAATTATAATTAAATTAACTTTTCCGTTATGCTTTTAAAGCTTTCTGTATTCCTTCAACTTCATTTGAATTCTCTGGTATGACCTTCGATTATTTCAACAAAATAAGTTTATGCAAAGGCTTAAGTAAAATGTTTCCTACAGACCCTTAAATGGCGCTGCTGTTTTCCACTAGCCCACATACTAATCCAAATGTATGGTTCTAAATTAAATTGAGGGGAAATCGTGGCGATAATTTTAAACAGTATTTACAGATATGAAAAGGAAATGTCAAAAAATAACCTCAAATTAATCAGAACACAATACTAAACTTATTTCATACAAGTAAAATACTGGCAGAGTCGCATGTGACAAATTAACTATCACACATAAACAATCGATAAAATCATGAAGAGGGCAACTGAAATGTTTCTGGGTTGTAACATGCAAAATATTCCTAATAACAGAAGCTTTCACAGTAAGTTATAATTACAGAGCGTGGATGGAAATTATTTAGCAAACAAATTGTAAATAAGGAAGCAATTAAAACATGTAAAAAGAATTTTCCCCCTCAGGAATTATCTATACCAAGAGTTTTGAATTATATATATTTGTATACTTTCTAGTTAATTATCTATTATGAAAGAAGCAATCTTCAGTGACTAACTGACATTCTAGAATAAAGATAATCCATTTAACAAAACTCACAAGGAATTCAAAATTATGTAACTATTGGTAAAATTCAAATAACTTTTGGAACATCATATTCAAAAGAAAATGTAGCTAACATTTAGGCTCAAAAATGATATATTTCTACCACTTTGAAGGCTGCAATCCTGATCCGTTTTATATAGCTATTGCCTTATTTAGTAATTCAGGAGTGTAGACAAAGAAAACATTTTTGATAAAATAAGAAGCATTATAAAAATGTTTGCATGCAAAATAAACTTGTATGTACTCATTATTGAACTTTAAAATAAATATGATAAAATTTATTTAAAATGCAATGCCAGCCTAAAGTATTTAAAGTTTAATTGGCACAAGCCACAAAGCAATGTTTTTTTTCTGACAAGTAAAGAAATCAAATTGCAACTAGAGTTGCAGTATTCTACACAAATTAATCAGTTTCTGCACAGTTATTAAAGTTTACTTTCAAGTAAGAGTCAAACAATAACTGCATTTCTCTCAAAGTGTACCTCTGCACTTATTTCGGCAAAATAATCCGTCAATATCCTTTACACACACTGTAACACACTAAGTATATTTTTCACTACAGCTAAACTTTAAGTTACACTCTCATGAAAGAACATATATGGAAGAACCACAACAAGGCAATCCACACAAAATTCTGCTTGCTTTAATCACCAACCGCTGGTTTGTTTCATTGTCTCATAGCATTACCCTATAGAACTAAATGAGACAGGAAGACTTTCTCTTTTACACACTGCCATACCTGTTATTACAATGAAAACAGAAGCCAGGTTTTCAAAACAATCCAAAGCCCTCAAGGAAAAAACCAGATTTCAGACACAGAAGAGCCCAGTCTGTGGTATTCTGTTTCCTCCACAAGCATGATAACGAGACACTCCTGTGGTAACCTCTCTCTGCTTGTGTCCCGTGAATGAAGTAGACTTTCAAGAAGTCAGCAAATGCTTTGCCAACTCATGACATGGGTTCAGATTGTAAGCACCAAAAGTTGCTTTTTAACCTGAAACTTGGTTTTAAGCAGTTTTGAAAGTTGTTACTCCAAACACAAATTATTTTCTTAATGCCTAGGTTTGTTGTAATGTACTGATCAATAAGCAAATTAAAGATGGAACAGTTTGATTGCTTACCAGATTGTCACAAATTATTCCTGTATGTCCCTACAGAAAAAGCTTTAATGTATTTATCTGTATTTTTAATACCTTAACTGGAAATGAAATTACAATTCTATCAAACATTTCAGTTACACTTTCTAGGTTTCTAGGTCTACACTTTGTGTTATCTTTACAAAAAGATATATAACTTAAACCTTCTTCCACATATCTTAACTTCTTTTTAACAAATTGTTATGAGAATCATTATAGATAGGATGAAATACAAATTCAGATTTCTTCCTCATTGGTTTGCACAGGCCTAATACAAGTCTACCTACGGAGCATAAAGCTCAAAATTAAAAAATATTTCTGATCATATTTGTAAGCAATTTAAAAAGTAAAAAATGGAACACTGCAATAGGAGAAACTTGCTGAAGAGTATAATTAATTGAGTTTGATTCTCAATGTGTCAAGTGAAAAAAGTTATTCTACAATGAACTGAAAAATATGTTCTGCAGTTCAATAGTAATAGGACACTCTTGTGTTACAAATACTGTAACCTATCTCTATAACATGAGCTTGCCTTTCACCAACAAACCACATGGATGCATATATCGAAGAACACCAGCAACCTCAAGAATTATTTTTTCCACTTTCCCAAAAATGAATCAGCCAGGTTATAAACAATTTAGCTTCACTCCACTGACTTAACAAAGATACTTTAGAATTACATATACAATATAACATCTACCTTGACGTACAATTCTGAATGGAATAGAGGAAACGATTCTCAGGTAAGCTGTTCAATTATCTAGACGTTGCGCAGAATACGTGAAACAACGGCCTCATTGTTTTACAGGAAACAAAGGGGAAAAATTGAAGGTATGTCTTACCGGAAAAATACACAGCTCTTCAGTTAAAACTCCAAAATGTTCATTTGTTTTCAGCTCTGCAAGGAAGATTTGTTTTCTCTTTAACTTAGGTAATTTGGTCACCAGTTCAATGTTCCAAATATACTGCAAGTTCTGAATTTCCCAAGTGATTATTTTCTTAATAGTATTATTGTTATTTATTCTGTTGGTTTCTTCCCTTTTAAAGCTGTAATCATGTTCCAAGATTCAGTGCTGTTGATTTAAGTTTACCATGAGGATACTCAGCATAGTAAACAAGTTTCAGGCTGACCAATAGCTTTCCACACTCTTCTGTTTATAGCAAGCTGACTTACATTCAGAGGTCACCTCGTCAACAGCTTCTGTCTTTCACTGGATATATAATGTGCTGCATTTATCCCAGGGCTCATTGGTGTAGCCACATCCCCAGCTCTGCTAGCCTGCTGTCATATTGTGACGCATCTGCTCTCTAGAATGTGAAGTTTCATTCACAGTTGGAATTATTTTTTTTCAAGAATGCAATGTGATTTTCCTTGCAGATGTTTAAAAATTAGATAGCTTGCAGGAAATATAAATATTATGTTGAAATGAATTGCTCTTCTTATAATTTATTGACTAGTAGAACCATTTTCATTTTATAGCTCTTTAAAAATTATGAGTACAGTTGAAGAGATCTTACAATACTTTGTGCTCTTTCACAAATTAAATAAAGAAACAACCTTGGAAAACAAAGATCCAGAGATGAATATTGCATGAGACTAGTTGGAGTGTACACAGATGAACTGAACCTGTAAATAATATTTTCAGGAATTCTATGGAAAATAAACCAGTGGTGTAAAAAGTACATTGTTAATTTTTGTTAAAAATTGTTACTCTAAATTGAAAACTTAAGAATACTTACAGAAAGCGTAGGTGGAAAAAGTAAGTGAGATCCATGTGGCAAAATTAAGCAAACATAATTTTTAACAAATTTCTCTAAAACTCAGTTGCATAATTAAACTAAGCACATTTCCTATATTACCTAAACTCACACAGAATTTCTGCAATACTGACTGAAACCGAGAAGGGAAAGGACTGAAGATGGCACCCTTTCTCCATGGTGGACTCCACTGGGAAGCCTGTCACAGCTGTGGTTTGAGTGAAGGTTACACCTGCAGCACATTTCTGGTTCACTTTTGTCACCACTGCAATGTTTAAGTGACGGAAAATGTCCAAGTTCTATTAAGGATAATAACACATGATTGATGTGCTGTGTTAGGAAGTGGTGTCAGTACAGATTAGAACATCTGTGCCATCACTTTGACAACTCAAGCATTTTATTATTAGAAACGAGAGACCAAAAAATTCTCTTAAATGTTATTTTCAGTTCAAAAAATGTGCTGCTTAATGCATAATGAGGTATAAGTAAACTAAAATGGTTTGTAGTGTCAATTAAAAAAGGGCATCCTCTGCTGAGTGAAAAGCACATGTTTAAAAAAATGTATAAAATATTAATTGAACTGAATTCTGCTGAATTTCAGCAGTTTCCCCGAAAGTGATATACCATAAAAAATTTAAGAATAAGGACGTGTGTTAACTTTGCATCTCAGGCAATGTGCACTGTGTTCAAAACCTATTTTAAACTGCATGCGCCGCTCATAAAATGTACAGAATATCTGACTGAGTCACAATCTGTTTTAAACATACTGTCAACTTCTGAACGAATGAGGGCATTGCACGGTAATCTAGTGCGGTCATAGATAGAGCCAAATCACCCTGGCCAGTTTGTGGCACATCAGTAGCATGAAGCCTGTGCTAAAAACAAGAGAGAAATATGGATTATAAAATAAAAAAAAACTAAAAGCACCCAGCGGTACATCACCTGCGAACAAAAGACGAAGTTCAGACACAGCATATGCAATTCAGTTAGTTTTACAGCAAACTACCAGAGTTGGAAGAGAAGGTGTTCAAGCAGATCTGCAGCCAGGATTGCTGGATAAGTCTGCAACTGTGTTGTGGAAACACAGTTCGGCAGTCACCCTGTCTGCAGAAAGAAGCATTTTTGTCTGAAAGCGTCGATCCCTTCAGGAAATACCTAGACTACTAAAAAAAATTAGAATGCTATTAGCTGCAGCCCTTGTCATATTTCTTCAACAGCACACAGGTAAACATCAGCTCTGGCCAAGTACTCAAAGATATTGCCAGAAAGCTAATGGAATACAGGCAAATCAAAGAAATTTAAGGAATTTCCTTGCATTTAGCCAAATGTCTACTTTCATTTCTAGCCATGCTATAGTTGATTTAAGTAACAATCTTTTTTTCCCTCACTAGGAGTTAAACTTTATTTTGTTATCATTGCTCTGATGATATAATGAAGTTGTACTTTTAAAAACATTTAGACATTTGGCTCAGCAGAGAGGCACAAGTTAGTTACTAATGCTTTAAAAATATTTTTTATGCCTTGCAATCGACTTCATAAGTTGCTGAGGTTTAGAAGCAAATCCCAAAGCAACCATTTTCCGGATGTTTGGATTAATAAAAGAAATAAGCTGAATTATCGAGGTAATTCATTTGTGGGCTGGATCTTTCAACCTCTCTTAATTCCATTATGCTAATGTATTTTGCAAGGCTAGTGTTACTTTGAAATAATTAAGTTGATTAATAAACATCTAATGCCTGATTACTATGAAAATTAATGCTAAAAGTACTTAATGAGCTGCACTATGGTATAAAACTACAGAAAATCAAATCAAATAAATACATTCCCGATGGACAAAACTTCCTTGCAACCATTTTCAATCTACTAATGCCAGAAAAGTTTAACAATGTAAAGTGAAACAATAGTTTGAAAAATGTAACAAAATTTAAAATAAACCATGGAGAAGATGCACACTTTATCATGAGCAAGTTAGCAGCTATGTCCTGCAGATGGCGCTGTAAGTACTACTTCATGAGTTTTTACAATTCCACACACTTTTAGGATGTTATTTTTCTGCTTTTCTCCAAAATCCATTTCATGTCACTCTAGTTTTGCAAAACAATTTATTTTTCATGAATAATATACAACATATCACGGGGATGCATATAATACAAAAGTTTGGGAGCTCTGAGTTCTTCAACAAGCCTTGAGATTTTACTTAATCGGCTATTAATAATAAATATTGGCAAATCTTGCAAAGCTTTTTGTATGGATAGTTAATATTATAACTGTTTCTTAGTTCTGATTTTTTTAAAGTTTACAGTGCTACCATGGTTATCTACTTTCAGGCATAGTAACACATTCTCCTGGGAACCCTTCTGCAAGCAAGCAAACTACCTTCCTGACAGGGAGAAATATGATCCACAGCTTGAGTCATGTCCTACTGTATAGAGAAATGTATCACAAGCTTTATTTTATTATTTCGACCTGTTCCTCCATCCTTCCATGCCATCCCCACTCCTCTCCCACGGATCAGGTCTGAAAATACGTTTCTGTAAATTTTCCAATTTCAAAATGAAGACAGAACACTATTTAGTTGGTGAAGTGAGTGCTGCTTTTGGAAGCAGATCAGACAAAATCCTCATTTATTATTAACCAAGTCTTACGCCTGTGTCAGCTCCTGATAAATAATTTAGATTAATCTCATTACAGAAGATTTCATTACCGGATAATTTAATTAAATGATGAATTGGCTCCCAGATGTCACTGTGTGTGCCATCTTTTAAATAATGCTGATGATGACATAGGGAATTGCTAGGTTCCCAATCCAAACTGGAAAAGGGCATTGTCTAACATATTCTGCTCAGAAACTAACAAAAGAAGGTCACCTTTGGTTTACTATAGCCAAAATTATATTTTATGCTAATACGTACTTTCAACCCTCTCTGGAATCACTGAGCTTTGATAAACTCAAACAATAGTCTGGTAGAAGATAAACTTATAACACAATGTACTTAGCATCGTGCCTTAGTTCAACACAGCCAACCAAGTTCCATAAACCATAAAACATAAGAAAATTAAATTATATTTGTAAACTGAATGGACCCAAAATGTTTACCAATTTGCTTGCCATCAAAGCTATGAGCCAGTGCTCTACCATTTTCTTTCACTGTCTGACACACAAACCAGCTTTACATATATGAGCATCCAGGTTCCAATATAACAAGCCTTAATAAATAGTTTTTTTAATGTGAACTTTTTGGGTGGGGGGAGTGAAGAGGTCAGGTTATTGATCATTAAAAGATATTTTTCTTAAATAAATTCAATGTGTTGCTAGCATTTATCGTGATTAAAATTGAGACCTAAAATTGAGGGGGGAAAGACTTCAAAGAGGTTATAGATATTTTCCCCTTAATCTGGGGACAGCACAATTTATTGGGAATACTTCTTTACTAGTGCTTATGGACACAAGTATACAATATATCACAACAGTAAATTCAACTAATGGAAAGAATCTTAAGAGAGAAAAGTCTTTTATCTGAAAATTATTTTAAAGAGAGTTTTAAAGTAGTGAAATAATAAAGTATTTAACCAGTGAATATATTGTATAAGTGGACATTCTAAAGCATTTGTTTTAAAGAAAACGTAATCCATTCATTCATTGATTGGGATGCTGATGTGGCATATTTTCTGAATTTGCAAATGAACCAGATGGTTCTGAATGTGTAGTTTATATTTTATTCTCTTGTGTGTGAAGTTGTGCAGTTACAAAAGATTAAACAATGTCACAGTAAGATTATATCATGTGCTGTCCCCAGATTAAAGGGAAAATATCTACAACCTCTTTAAAGTCTTACCCCCCTCAATTTTAGGTCTCAAGCCATACTCCTAACAAAATGGCAGGCATAAAATTCACCTCCACATGACTACCAAACTTCCTTTACTATCTGTGCCTGTAAATGAAACATTTTATTTATTGCCAGTTCACAGATGACTAGTAGCAAATGAAAAACTATAGCACAAACATTGTGGTTGCAGTTTTCGATGGATGCTCAGAAATAAACAAACACTAAAATACCATCGTGAGATGCTCCTTGACAAATTATCAGAAAATTAAATCTTTTGAATCAGAAATTGTACAATACTCTTTCAGCTGCCGTTGTTAACACAAGCAGTATGTTCTCAGCCTTTCTACTTGATAAAATAACAAGATAAAACAATAATCCAGAACAGATGCAATAACAAAATGGTTGGTGAGAAATCCAATTTCTCTTAATACAGATAGTAGAAAGCAGCAACTTACCTCACAGATACTTTGCATCAAGTGTCTATTGCCTATGGTCTAATATCTTAATTTAGTAATTCCTTTCAGGAACCACGGCCTACACAGAAGCTCATGAAATGTTTATTTGGAAGGATTTCACCCAGTTTAATTTAACATCTAGCCCAAGATAGATTTGAAGGCAGATTTGTCAATTATATTCAATTAAAGCTGTCAAAATGTGCGTATTAAATTTGGTAGTGCTGAAAATGGGTGCAGGGATCGTGAGGGGCAACTAACTCACTGCCATTTCAACCATCAAACGCTGCAAACAATGTCATTAACACCACAAGGTGGTCACAGAGTTATTTTATTTACAGTATATTTTACTTAGCATATGTCCATAGGGCTAACGTAGCTAATGATAGATGGCACTGATCAAAGTCAGAAAATGCTGGAAAAACTCAGCGGGTAGGGCAGTATCTGTGGAAAGTGAAACAATTGATGGGTCAAGTCTGAGGCCTTCAAGAACATTTGTGGCTGTAACCAGAGGTGGAAGTTCTGTGTACTGTTATAGCTGAACACTGAAGAGAGCAAGCAACTGTTTTTCCTGTTCTTAAGGTCTTGTGCTGGACAAGGTGGAGAACAGAAGACACCACATTTCTGCCAGAGAAAGAACATTGCAAACCATTGTCTTAGAACATTACTGCATCGGTGCAGAACATCAAGCAGCCATTCTTTCTCCAGAGGATAACAGTGTACCAAATAAGTCTTCATGGTCAATGCTAGATGATTAATATCATGTTATTAGTTTACTAAATAGAAATTTCCTAGTTGCCATAGCAATAATAGTGTTGATGGGTTTGTTTTTTGTAATGTCTCTGGATCAATAGTCCATGCTATTTCATTCCTCTGTTAAGACCTGCTCACTGCTTGTCCCCTCTCTTTCACTCTGCCTGCCTCCTGCACAGAATTCAAAGCCTGCCACAAATTCTGGTTGCCTCTTCACTCTCCACTCCACTCCCCACGGCTATCTGCTGTAACCAAGGCTTTCATTTACTTTTTGATAGTTGCACCAAAGATCGATGCCAATTATTATTTGATAATGCTTCTGTGACACTGACTTAGAGCCTTTCAATATTTTGCTACGGTATATAAATGCAATGTGATGTTTTTGAACTCAGCTGCATGGTTTGGAAATAAACACACTTTACTACATTATTCCAGGGAAGGAAAATACAAGCTCTCCATATTCAGTCCAATTAAGTACCACGCAGAACTGGGTGAGAACATGTGTATCTGTTGGCTAGATTAATAATCTTGATTGTGATGTCCCCTCTGGTCTAAAATCCATTGGGAAGGATGGGTGGCAAAATATCCATGGAAAAAGTTAAAATAATGGCTCAGGGTTGATGAGAACGGTTGCCTTTAGGACCTCTACTGCCATTGATATTATTCCATAAAATGTTAATATGCATCAGCATGGAATATGCAGAACTAGCTATAAAGAGATACAAGGTGAGAGAAGTGGATCAGACTCCAGTAATAAGATAATAATTGATCAGGTGAGTCAGTGGGAAGATGAGTGAATTTGGCTTGATTAGCATCAATGATCACCCTTGCCCAGCTGACTCTAAGATGGCAATCACAGCACCTACAACCTGAAGAAGTGATAAACATGGCACTGCAAAGATGTATGATCAATCAAAAATAAAAAAAAAATAGGTATCAAAGTCAAAGAGCAAGCTACAAGGCTAGGTAACTAAACTTCTAATCAAAGTGGTTGATAAATAGAATCTTAAATGAAGCCAGGCAATAGAGAGGCAGAAACAATTATGACAACATAGAAAGCTAAAGGAGAAGTCAGAGAATGGGAAGGAAGTAATATAGGGCAGGGTACATGTCAGAAAATATCTTGGGCCAGCGGTTGAGAGAAGATGCTTATGCAGCTTGCTGGAACTTGAATCCATGGCAATCTATTTAGTCCAATCCTGGAATGAATTTCATCCATTCTACTTACTGTAGCTATGGAAAAGCACAATTCAGCTCTGAGTCCTTCTGTAATACAAAGGCTTACTCTGAGAGTCACAGGCTTTATTTAGACTTGGCTTTTTCAAGTCCTTTAGCTGCATCAGTAGAAACCAAAGGTGGGAGGGGGAAGCTTGTAAAATTTAGAGTTTTATAACACTGAAACAAGTTGTCCACGTTGACCAACTAATACCCATTTACCTGTATGTGTTCATCATCTACTATGCTTTGATAATTCAGCTGATCATCTAGATGCTTCTTAAATGTTCAAAGAGTAGCTGCCTCCATCACCCACTCAGGCATTGAATTCCAACTGGATGGAAAAAAAATCCTCCTCAGACACCTCTAAAGTTTGTATTCCTTATCCTAAATCTTTGACCTCTGCCCTTTAATTTTAGTCTTAGCAATTAGTGGTTAATAAGTTACCAATAACATTAGTTTGTAGCTGATTACTTTCACTTGTGTGTATTTTCATAATTGAAATAATTACTGGCAATCTAACACTGGCTTGAATATGCTCCAATATCCCGTCCATCTTATTTGGATTATGAGAAACTGGGAAGGGAATGGCAATCCAGATCTCAGGTAAATGACTAAAGTCAGCTTGCTGCTCCTGGAGGTGGAATGATTATTACTTATTGACCTTGTATTTGGTGCTGTGATAAGGACGCATATCCTCCCATCACCTCCAGTATGACTTCCTTAGGGACTTTTCTTATCCCAGTCTTATCAGAAAATGAAAGAAAAAACTGCAGCCCAAGCCTCCCATTTAAGCAAGAGGACCCACAATGGTATAGGGACTTCTCCAAAAGGGTCAACATCCCTACAGAACTTTCTATTCTTGCGAAAATTTCTTGCTGGTACAATCATATTGTAAGCATATAGAAACACAGGAAACCTACAGCACAATACGGGCCCTTCGGCCCACAAAGTTGTGCTGGCCATGGGTTACCCATAGCCCATATGGTGGAGAGCATTCTGGCTGGTTGTGTCAATGCCTGACATGGAGGCTCCAGTGCACAGGTTCAAAAAAGGCTGCAGAGGGTTGTGGACTCAGACAGCTCCATCGTGGCCACAAGCCTTCCACCATCAATGGCTGTGCCTCAAGAAGGCATCATCTCTCATTGACGACTCTCACCATCTGGAACATGCTCTCTTCTCATTAGGGAGGAGGTACAGGAGCCTGAAAACCTACACTCACCATTTTCGCAACAGTTGCTTCCCCTCTGCCATCAGATTTCTGAATGGTCTCTGAACACTACCTCAAATTCCTGCCAAACTCTGAATCTTCCATCACTCTGATTTTCTGAGCACTCTAGAAGAAGAAAGAGTTATTGCTGGAAATGAAGAACTGGCAAAGAATGAAGTTGTAAATAGCATGTTTTCCTCACATAGATGATAAATTTGCACTCCACTAAAAACACAATGGGCTTACCACTGTGCCACAGTGGGTAGGAAGGTGGAGGTTGTAGAAGAGAGAAGGAAGACATTCAGATACTGATAATCAAAATTCTACAGGAACTGGAGATCTGAATTTGAAAATTAAATACTGTAATCAACAGCCAGGGAGTGCTCAAGGAGAGAGGAACACTTCAGATCTCTGTTTATTCTGGTAACATGTTTCTCAACAATAAATAAAGGAGTGACATTTCACAGGAGCTTTCATAGCCTCTGTAACAGCAGTCAAACTGGGGGCCATTCACAAACTTTTGCTTATCAGATGGTAGATGGACTGAAGGGTGCGCTGCTGAGCTCTAGACACTCACCTTCTATTGGAAGATTGGCCCCAAAGTATCGCACTTACTGGTGTAAACCGAAAAGCTGCCTTTGATATTATAGCAGTTGTATGTGGCATTTAAATGTTTCTGCCAAACCAGTAAATCTTTGCATCATAGATAGTATCTGCCCACTATTCAAGTACAACCCTACAACCTTGTGGTACAGGCTGCTCCTGGGTAATAACCAGGTTCCATTTAAAAAAATGTCCATAAATTGATTTTGTCTATGAGTCGGAGAAAACACAAAAATCACTTAATATGGTAACCCCACCTCCACTATTACAACAAGTGGCATCAAAAGCACACAAGGCCAATCAGAAAGACTAGTAGGAAGTTCTAGAGAGATTGGAAAATAGTTTAATAGGAATGTATGTATTTACATACTTCAGACTTCTGAATTTAATAACATGGGAACTGTTTTGAATGTAGGACATGTCAATAATCAGGCTTATTAACTCGGGGTGGCCTGTACCTGATGGGAAAAAGGAAGGGAAAATAAATCTAATCCTTTGTGATTCAACTCTATTGAAAATGTAATTTTTTGATAAAGGTGGTGGAGTGCAAAGCAAAATCTATTTTGTCTTTCCTTTCCCATTGAAAGGTTAATTTTTCTATTTTGTCTCTATACATCAATCTCAGTATTTTGGTAAAAGACTCCATAGATGTTGGGGGCACCTACTTAAAATCAAATGCAATTTATTTCCACTTCAAAAGAATTAGTTTGCTTTGCATTGGTAACTTTAATTTAATCTTGCTGCAAATAAAAGCTGCTTTCTAATTCTGTCACAGAGTTGTCTGCACCACAGACTGTTGTCCAGATTGGTGAGGGTGATCTTATCAAATCTTAACAGAACAGAAAGTTACAATACAAAAGCTACCCAAGACGTGCATCAGATAAGACAATCTTACTTCGTTGTAGCAGGTTATTCAATGTACTTTTATCAAGACCTGAAACGTTAACTCTTATTGAAGACTTGAAAAGACAGGGCATAAAAAAAATGTTAACTTTGCTTGAACTTAATGTTTTGATTTGGAATACTTTAAAACCATTAGCCAAACCCAATTGTACACAGTTCTGCACTCCAGGCTATGACTAGAAACATGAAATAAAGTACAGCAGACATAAAGTGGGATTTGTATATCCGGTTTCTCGACGGATGCAGGTACAACAAATATCAAATGTTGCTAAACCCTGAAACCTGATACAAAATGTCAACAGGCTGTATGTGTCCTCTTTCTCACTGTAATTCAGAGGATTTACATTGGAATGCACAATGTATTTCCTGAATGATTGCTAACTAAGAACTCTGCAACTTCCATATGGTAAGGAGGCTCACAGGAAATGTACCATATCAAAGTTTTTGAAGTTTGGATCAATGATGAACAATAAGTGAAACAAGCAACAGTGCTCTACAATATATCATGAATCTATCTGAGCCTTTAACTTTATGTTGCAAGTATATTAATTGCAATTCCTGTGTTCAATAACCTTATCTAATTGTTGGTGAGTTAAACAGTATTTGATTTCAGGTCTGCATCTCAGCTAGAAACATATTGTAAGCCTAAAGAATCATATTCCCACTATTTTGGTCCAGAATTATTCTTAATATCCCTGTAGAAGGGGCACCTACCCATTGTGGCAAAACAATTTATTTCCACTTTTTACTCCTGTTGTTTTGGTAACTTCTTTAGATGAGGTTGTGAACATCAGTCCAATTTACATCTTATTGTGGGCAGTTCTATGCTGTAGGCTAATTTATAACAAAGTGGGATAGACAGTTTCATTTAGAACAGTACAGCCTGGAGAAAATGGAAGAAATCCATTGCCACAGCTGTGAATAAAGTCAAATCCAGGTCTCCATGATGAATCAAAAATGTGTCCCTAATGCATTGTTTGCACAGCAAAATCATACCAAATGTTGCAGCCCTCCTATGCTCACATAGGGCTCAATGGTTTAAATTTATGTTCTTTGGGATCTTCTACAGCAATGCTTATTGCACAAGTTTATACTTTCATATTCAGTCCTTGTCATTCATTTCATTAGAACTACTTTACTCCATCAATCACTTCCCAATTCAATGATATTTGGCGTACATGTGAAAATGTTAAGTTACTGATTATTGAAATTGATGAAACTTTAGAGTTAAATATGTTATAATTTTGAATGCTATCATTAATTACAAAGTTAACAAAGTTTCATTGAACAGTAAAGGGGCTGCTCATTTGTATATTTTTGTATTACAACCATACATTGGTAATGTATGGTTATACTTTTCATTTCATGGCTTTCAAACTCAATGACAAGCCTATTATGTGGAATTTTATCAAATAACTCTTGGAAGTCTGTATCCAGTACCTCAACTGAATTTCCCTCATTAACCCTCTCATTTTCTCCACATTCTTCAGTCAATCCTCACTGTCATCATTGTTACCACCAATGCAACTGAGATAACCGTTAAAGCATTTTCAGACTTTGAAAGTATATTTTTAAAAATATTTGTGTAAGAACTTGAGGGTTGCTTTGCTTTGACAGAATATTTTCATCTGGGTGTTCCCTCAGGTACAATATGGTTATGTTGCATTTTAGTGGAATAGTGAGTCAAGAACATTTTAAATATAAATGCTATATTAATATTAACAAGAATAAAGGAACAAAAGAACATATGAGCAGGAACAGGCTACCTGCTCCTTAACCTTACCCGGCCATTCAACACGATCATGTTTGGTCTATGCCACATACCAACTCCTCTTTTTAACCAGCTCTCCATAGCCCACAATTCCCCAAACTTACAAAATATGTGTCTACCTCCACTTTAAATACAGTTAATGACCTGCCCCCACAATACTCTGGACAAGAGAATTCCAGAGATTCATTACTTTCTTCAAGAAGAAATTCCAAAGAATCTCAGTGCAAAAAAGTCATCTGTGCTCACGTTTAAGACAGGACAATCATTTTTTGTTGTTTCTAAAGCTAATCAAGAGAAAGTACATCATATTTTATATTTAATAATTTATTTTCCTTGCTACACCTTTACTTTTCGTTTTTAAACAGATTTATGTTGAGTTGTGACTTGAAAAGAGAATCTTCCAAGAGGTATCATTTGAACACTATTTATATCACGCAGCTGGAAGATGGTGGGGTGAGGGAGGGAGCAAATGATTATGTGTGTGTCTGTGTGCAAGCGCACGCTAAGGGTCAATGATACCATTAAAAAAAGCACAGCCATGGAGATCACAAAAATTTAACCAAGCAAATAAATTGTGAGTATTTTGAAAACCATGATCTTTATCATAAATGTATTGTTAAAATCAATTATAACAAAATTAGTGTTTTAAATAATCAACATATAAAAAACTATAACTTTTTGGAAATTGAGGGCAAAATAAGCACTTTAGGCCACTCTTAACTAAAAAGGAATCTTTCAGAGCCTCAGCAAATGATGGTGTGTTGAAGATTCTGGATGGGCTAAAACCGATAGGGTAAGTTCTGGAAAGGCTAACTACCCTTAAAAAGGACAAATAAGATGATAAAACCATAAGACATAGGAGCAGAATTAGGCCATTCAGCCCATCAAGTCTGCTCCGCCATTCCACCATGGTTGATCATGGATCCCACGCAGTCCCATACACTTGCCTTCTCGCAACCCCATACACCTTTGATGCCCTGACCGATCAGGAAATCACCTACTTCAGATAGAATGCACCCTTGGTTGGTAAGGAAAGGGAAAGAATCAATTAAATAATGTCTGGTCATAACTTTCAAACATCAAAGGTGGTGTTTAAGGACTGATACTTGCAATTTTAGATGCTTCTTAAAAAAAAACATTGCAGGAATAAATCCAGTAAGCTGCAGACCAGTCAGTTTAAGTTAGGTAATAGAAAAGTTCTAGAAATAATGTCATGGACAGAATTAGTGGTTACATTGATGAGAGTGGGGGCTGATGAGGGAAATGCATTGGATATGGACTTCCAAGAATTATTTGACAAAATACCCCATAATAGGCTCTTTGCCTCCTCCCACCACTCCCCCCTCCCCCACTGAACCCAGCTCTAATTTCTGCCAAAACACACGAAATGCTGGAGGAACTCAGCATGCCAGGCATGGGCCCCAACTATGCCAGCCTTCTCGTTAGCTAGATAGAACAGTCCATGTTCCAAGCCTTACCTGGTAATGCTGCTGCATTGATGCTACTTCAGGCACCAATGCCCAGCTTGCCAATTTCATCAACTTTGACTCCAACTTCCACCCTGCCCTTAAACTCACTTGGTCCATTTTTAACACCTCTCTCCCCTTTCTTGATCTCTCCATCTCCATTCTCTGGAGACAAGCTGTCTACCGCATTCTTTTAAAAACCTATCAATTTCCTTAGCTATCTACACTATACCTCTTCCCCCCCACTCCTTCTGTAAAAATGCTCTTCCCTTTTCTCAGTTCCCTTGTTTCCACTGCATCTGTTTCCATGATGAAGCTTTCCTTTCCCGGACATCAGAGATGTCCTCCTTCTTCAAAGAATGGAGTTCCCGTCCCTCCATCATTGATGCTTTCCTTGCCCGCATCTCCTCCATTTCCGAGACACCTGTGCTCACCCATCTTCCTGCCTCCTTAATGGGGATAGACTTCCTCTCATCCTTAACTACTACCCCATGAGACACCACACCCAACACATCATTTCGGCAACTTCTGCCATCTTCAATAGAATCCTACCACCAAACACATCTTTATCTCGCCCACCCCACTTTCTGCTAGGACCACTCCTTCCATGATTCCCTTGCCCGTCTGTCCCTCCCCACTAATCTCTCTCCTGACACACATCCCTGCAAGAGACAAGAATTGATACACCTATCATATCCAGTGTTTCCAATGCAGCCTCCTCGACATAGGTCAGACCCAACCTAAATTGAGGGACTGCTTTCTTAAGCACCTCCACTCCATCCGCCAAAAGTGGAATTTCCCAGCGGTTAACCATTTAAATTCCTATCCCCATTCCTGTTCTGACATATCAGTCCATGGTTCCTCTTTTTCCACAAAGAGGCCACTCTTAGGGTGGAGGAGAAACTCCCCATATTCCGCCTGGGTATCCTCCAACCTGATGGCATGAACATCGAATTCTCTTTCTGGTAATTTTTCCCTCCTTCTTCCCTCTTTTCCTATTCCCGAATCTGGCCTTTTGCGTCTTCTCCTTGCATGCCTATCACAACCCCGTGGTGCCCTCCCTTCTTCTCTTTCTCTCATGGTCTACTCTTCCCTTCTATCAGATTCCTTCTTCTCCAGCTATTTACCTTTCCCACCCACCTGGCTTTACCTATCACCTTCCAGCTAGTCCTCCTTCCCCTGCTCCCACCTTTTGATTCTGGCGTCTTCCTCCTTCCTTTCCAGTTCTAAGGAAGGGTCTTGGCCTGAAATTATGACTGTTTATTCGTTTCCATAGATGCTGCCTGACCTGCTGGGTTCCTTCAGCAAATTTTGTGCATCATTGAGTTTAAAGACCATGAAATAAAAGGGCAGCACTTTATACAGAAGGGAATTTACAGTGCCAGCATAGCTGAAGAAATAAGTAGAGGGCACAGTTGAATTGGAGTAGGTTTGTCTGCTTGAGCATCAGTGCTGAGTCGAAGGGAGAAAGGCTGTATTTCTGTGATGTACAGTTCTGCGATGAATTCTAAAGGCTTTGATTGGGTACAAAAATCAGGTATATGTCCACGGTTCATTGAAAGTGGCAGGAAGGTTGAGAAGGTGGTTAAAATAAGCACAAATTAATAAAAACTTAAAATATAAAGATCAAGAAAAACATGAAGAACCTTGATGGAATTGCTTTGGACACAACTTGTCTATTGTTTCCAGTTTCTCCTGCTGTACATAAGGAAAAGTTTAAAGGTTTTAGAGAAGCTACAGAAGACATTTATTAATATCATCTCGGGATGAGGTACTTAAGTTTGTGGATTGTCTGGTGGAACTGTCAATGTTCTTCTTGGAAGAGCAGTTTGAGAAGGAATTTAATAGGAGTATTTAGAATTATAAAGCATATGGACTGAGTTGATTGGGTTATTATTTTTATAAGGTTATTATTTTTATTAAAATTGCCTCAATAAATGACACCCTTCTTAAATAACCTTCAGTGTCAGCTTTGTGTATACAGGCAAGTACAAGTAAGTGATACTTTGTCCATACTCTGACTGTGTATTTAACAGAATGATTTTTATATTGCAGCACAATTGCTTGTAACACCACAGGCAAATGGGATGCACATTTCCATGTGCAGAATTCGTCTTCTTTGACTTCTCGAAAGCAGTTATAAAGAGCATTCTGTTAAATAGTAACAGTAGAGTAATAGGTTAAAGAACTGAGACATCCAGGGATTTATCAGCCTCAAGAGGAGACTACCGTAGATTCACTCTAATTCTGAATCCAGGACAGTTCCAGTTATAAAAATGCATATTGCTATTTAGAACTATGAGCAAACCTTCTGGGAATTTATAGACTTGGAAAGAATGTTGTATTTTCTTGAAATTTTACATGTGTTCCCTCATTTTGCTCCATCAAAAAGGCTATCTGTTTAGGAGTAGTGAGTGATGCTCGTGCTCATACCAGGTCTAAATTGAGCAGAAGCAATAGGTCTAATATACTAAACCCATCTCTCATGTTTCAGCTTTCTCCTAACATTAAATCAATGAAAAGTAACATACCAATGTCTATCTTCAATAACTGCAGTGCAACCAGAATAAAATCTACTCCAAAATCTATCAGAGAGGATCGCCTTCCTGCATTGGTCTTCAAATCAAAAAGGGCAATCGTAGAATGATGATGTAAAGAGGGCATTCAACTATCATACTGTACCTGTATAACTCTAGCCCAATTAATGTAAATCTACTGCCCTGCTGGTAGAGCTCTGTAAATTCTTTCCTTTCAGATTCTTATCAAGCCCATTTTGAAAACCTGCAGTGAATATAATTCTACTCCCACCCCAAAGTCCATTCCAAATCCTAACCACCTGCTGCATAATAAGATTCTTTTGTCAATCACCTTCATTCTGACCCCAGTAGATCACCTATAGAAACAGATTCATACCCTAATGCAGGCATTTTTTGCGGAGGATGTTTGCAGCATGCTCTGGGTGTAAATGTCATGAGCTGAATGGTGGTATCACTTATAGTACCATGTGGGTGTCTGGTACCACAGACAGAAAGGCCAGGAATTAGTTTTCAACTGCTTATGCTAAACACGCAATAAATAAGCGGAGACTGCATATTCTACTCTTTCTCAAAATTTTATTTGATTGCATTCAGTTTGTTTAGGTTCAGTTAAAAACTGTCTACAGATAAAAGCATTTTATGGGACATACTGACACTAAACATATTTCCGTGGACAAAGATGATCCATTTGTAGAAATCAGCAAAATTTATCTGGGCATGTATTTGATAATATTGTTCTTCATCAAATACGAAATACTGCTATTGCTTGAAATCTCAATAGAAAATGCTGGAAATACCTATATGTAATGTGGTAATGTTTTCTTGTGTAGCTACAGAAAAAAATAAATGTCCATTGTCAGAAATAGTGCCCTTCATTAATTTGCTGTTAAGATCATCTGGCACTTCCCAGTTCTAAACTAAACATCAGATTTTCAGGCATTTCCCTTTCAACCAAGATGTTGTTTAGCTTTATACACTGTTCAAAACACATTTCTTGGTGTTTATTTGTTTCTCAGCATGATTTGTACTGAAGTTATCTACCAGCTTTACTCATGACAAAAACTTTGATGGGTCCAGAATTCCCAATTTTTAGCATTAATTTTCATTTGAAAGTGTGAACTAAAGTTAAACATTTTCTTGAAAAGGCATCTATTTCTGTAATAATGAAGTTTGTATTTTAATGGTGGACAGCCCCTTTCCAGTGTCAGCAGCCAGACAGGTTTTGTTTCTTGATGACATTAACAGACTTGCTGGACTTTTACAACAACCTGATAGTTTCAGGAGCACATTTTACAGATAAGTCACTAGAAAGATAATTCAGATGGCTCGAACTTAAACTACAAAATATTCCTGCAATACAAAACTTGATCTAATTGCAGTTAGATTATGTGCTTCGATCCCGACTGTATTTATCTTCAATATATGAGAAAGCTTTTCTGCTATTTGTGAATTTATTAGCTGCTCTCACAATTTTAACAATTCTTTAAATTCATGAGTTATATTTATTTTTCAGTGTCTTTAGACTCTGTGGCATGGAACATTTTATGGAGTTTTAAAAAGAATATGCTAATCAATCTCATAAAAATAAATTTAAAGACTCAATAACATGTTTTCCAAGTATTCTTGAGGCATTTGAATAAGGGGAAACCCATGTTTCAATTTAATTTAATGTTTTTTTTGAAAAGGTGACTAGCCAGAGCATTAGGTCACCTTTCAATGTTAACTGCCACATGACATGCATTAGTCTCTACAACCAACTGTAAAATTGACCTGAAACACTGTAAAAGTTTAACACTACTTCAGACAATTTAAGTCAAAACAGCTGCTGATTGCTTTCAAAATGAAAGCGATCAGCAACAATACAATACTGTAATAACGTGACCTTGTGACAAAAGGGAGCATGTGACCTATATAAATGTCTGGCAAAGGAAAGCTGGAATCCTTCCATTCTCGTAAACACTGGAATACTAAATTAGTTAAATCTTCTGTACAGCTGTGGGTCCCTCGCCCCAGGCAGCCAGAAGTAAATGAATTGTCCCTATAGAACTGTATATTCAGAAAACAAGAATTTTTGAATTATAAAACTGCAAAATATATCATAGCAAGATAAAAACATAAAGCATGAAGAACAAATCAACAATTAGGCTTATTTTTAAATTGCATCATGTTGCATAGACTCTTTTTTCCTTAAGGGTGAAACTGCTTGCCAGAAATAGATTTTTCTAAAATGAAATCCACTTCCAGACTCAGAGACCCACTTGGATTTACTTGCTTTTTTTATTCAATTACATTTCTGCCCATTATAAATAAACATGAATATCTCAACAATCCTTCAAGTAGAACGTTTCATACCTTGTGCCCAAAAGTACAAAAAAGTTGACTTGTTGCACACCTGAGGATGAACTCAGCTTAAACTAAATTGTTTGGACTTTTAAAAAATATATTTTACAGTTTCTCATAGGGATTTCTGTATCACTTCAGTGTTTGAGCTGAGTGTGAATAGGAACTACATAGGATTTCTCCAATGGAGTAACCTAGCAAGTACTGTGTTCAGCAGTGTTCTGTGTGTGTGGTATAAGGTAACATGGTAAGGTGATGGTTATTTTATTGGACTTGTAACTCAGTGGCCATGAAAGATCATCTACAGTATGAATACCACTGTATCAGCTTGAAAACATGACTATTATGTTTTTTCAATAATCTGCATTATTGTAAAATTGCAAATGGCACATTAATGGAAGGAAACCCGTCCTCATGTGGCACATTGGAAGTATGAGCCCAATCCCTCACCAATGTAGTTGATTGTTTACTAGCCACTGAAGTGCTTGAGCATGCCATCTGCTTGCCCTCTTGGTCATGATATCCATATCCCAAATATGCTTAGTGCTTTATAACCCTTGTTCAGTCAGAGTGAAGAAGAGACCTTCATTCCTTAAAATTTTAAACCTTCAATTGCAATCATTTCTTCTGGCTGGACAATTGTACTTTCATCAAGGTGTAAAGGAGTTGCTTTGCAATGATACTGCACTCATTTTTGCCATGCTGGAGTATGGCTGCATTTGGTAGTAGTGGGCAATCAGGACCCTGCAAAATTACACAGTTGGCCAAAATCAGTTTGAGGCTGTTACGGTAGTTTAGACCTGAAAACCAATGCAAAGCCTCATTCAGTTTCTCCATTGATTCTGATGCTTTGCTGTGCAGCGGCCAGAGAAGGGTGTCAGACTTTAAGGCCACGTTCTCCATGGCCACACACTCGGGATGTACTTAAGGAGAAAGATTCTGCTGACGAGGAGAGAACTGTCGAGGTCACTCTAAGGAGTTTACAGTACATGTACTTGCCAAAAAGCAGTCGTGGGCTCGGGAAGTGTGAGTGGGGAGGAGTGTGGACACATAGAGGGAAGGGTTAGTGGGAGACCAACCAGGCTACCATAAGAAGAGCATTACAGGCTATATTTGTTTCTTCCAGGAGTGGTACTCAAAGCACAATGGAGCAATAACAAAATTCATGCCCTTACAAACATGTCACTGTGATCTGTAGGCCCCTACTTGAACTGGCAGAGTGGTGATCCTTGCAGGAAATGTATTTCATGGCGAGGTCTGTGTTCTTTAAGTGAAGTACTGCAGATGTTGCAGCAAACTGTTAAGTATCTGGAGCAGGGGCCAGCGCAGCAGGACACAAGGGGATTTTATGTGTCAGCTGAGCTGCCACAACTGATTATTTGTGCACCGTGTTAGGGTTACAATTTGGAGTGTGGACAGGGTCCCTTCATTTGCACCAGGGAACATTATTTGGCAGTCTCCTTATGTAAAGCGAATCATTTAAATTCCTCGTGGCCAACATTTGCCTCAGTCTGGAGAAGAGGATGTTGGTGTTAAACAGGGATGTATTTGGTATCTCAGAAGCCACTGCATTCCCCTCCACCTCCCACCCTTCACTCTTGCTGTTGTCTGGGCTCTTCCCCCAGCACCATCTGCTGTCTACAATTGACAAGGTTGTGCAGCATGCCCCGGAATAATGAGTGCTCAATACTTGCAGTGGGCCTGTGGACAAAGACAGAGACTACATTATCTCAACTCCAGAATGTCACTGGGGGGTTTCCACTATGCTTCTGGTACTTTTGTTGCTCTAGTTGTATCTGTGCTTAGCTGCTGTGACTGGTGTGAGGTGTCAAGGAACAGAGGCCAACCCTTGTTCACCAGAATCCATCCCTGCAGGCAATGATGGGTGCTGAACAGTTTGGCAATGCGATATCCCTGAAGGTGAAGGGGTCATATGAGATTCCCAGAAACAATGCATTCACCAGGGGGAGTTCTTCTTATAATCCATAATGAGGAAATAGAAACCCTTCCTGCTCACAGTGGGGCTTCGATTATTAAGTAAAGTCTTATAAGCATTTGAGTATAGCCAACAGCTGCCAGTTTGATACTGATATCAAATGCTGAACACATTTCTTCTTGAACACTTCTCCCATGTGACTTTACTGTTAGGTTAGTGTGCAACAGATTAGTAGACATCGTAAAAACCTATAATGACGATTTAGAAAATGGGAGTCAACGTGCTGTTGACTTCCATGGAGAGAGTGGTCCACACACAAGACGGGCCAGAACCCTTGCTGCAGATATCACAGTAACATCAGGCACTGAAATAATTTGTTCATCAGGGAGATCAAGGCAGGATGTACTGTCTTTCAAGAATTTGAGTGTTGACTTTTGTCAGATGGGTGTTTCTTTGTCTCCTTCCCAAGCACATTGACCCTCTCTGACTGGTCTGTCATGGACACACTTCCAGCAATGGGGTGCTATGATGCCACGACTGAGACAACCATTGAATAACTATTTCACAATCCCCAGTACCGTGATTACCCCATTGACTCTGGAATGTTTTTAAGCACATGAAGTCTCACTGTGTAGTTAATATTACCGCAGTTTCTTTCTATTCCACCTCATTACCATACGTATAGCCCTGAACTGGTCATTGACATCCAGTGTAGTAGCCAGCACCAGAGAGAATGAGGCTAAACAATTCTCTCACATGAAGCAATAGTTCAAGGTGTTATACAAGTGAACTTTTAATGAAGCCCAGTCGCTAAATGTGACTGTGTATTTTGTGCATGCAGGTAGTGCTTATGAAGATTCAGTTCTGATGTAGTGCATGCAGTGCTGTGCAGAAGTCTTGGGCACATATATATATATATAGCTAGAGTGCCTAAGCATTTTGCACAGCACTGTGTTTGTCAACATGGAGCGGACACTGAGTTTCCAAATCTGGCGGGAACAATGGATATTGGGAATGGCAAGGGTGGAGTGCTGTGGGTGGGATGTGGGGCAGGTGGCAGAGAAGGAGTGCCGGGGGTAGGGGATGGAGTGGGTGCAGACACACCCAGCCCTGAGAACCAGGCAATGTTATTTGATTCCAAACAACTAGTTTATTGGTTATTACAGAATGTCACTCTGGAGCTTCCCGCTCCTTACTTGGGCCTCTGCTGGAGAATCTATAGGCACAATTTTCTTTAAGACAATGAAACTCCCCATTCTAACTCACCATTCAGTCAGTTACACTCACTGCTGGTATCACCAAGGTCCCTAGATATTCTCCCAGTATCTCTGGTCTTTTATTTAACCATATGTTCTCTTCTCCAAGACTTTACTCTTTCTCTCCCCAGCCTTTCTTATGTCAGTTCCCATTTACTCAAATCTGCTGTCTGCTCCTCCGATTACATATATTCCTACCCTGTTTGCTTTTTGCCTTAATTGCCATGCAGGTTTGAACATCAGAGGCTCCATCATGGTGCACTTCTTCAGTGAATAAAAGCAACACAGACAAAATGCTGGAGGAACTCGCAGGCCAGTAACGTTGATTATAGTCTTTTCCAGAATGGATTTCTGGCACCTGCAGATTTTCTCTTGTTTGTGATTGATTCCTTGAAAGCAGCAAGGCAGGTCAAGGCACAGCCTACAGAATCAGGGAGCTGGGCAACAGCTGTGGATGCTGGTGGTCACTGTATAACCAGAAAGATATGATTGCCATGGGGACAGGAGGGAACGGATTTATAAAGAAGCTTTTGGGTCTGGAAAATTACTACGATGTGGAAAGACTGGATTAGCTAGTTGTTTTCTTTACAACATGGGAGGCTGAAGGAAGATATGAGGGCACGAAATTGAAGAATCAGGGCTTCCTACTTCCCTCAGCAGAGGCACAGATTCACAGTAATTGATTAAAGGATCAAAGCGGAAGAATTCTAGAGCCCACTGCTTAGAGGGAGCTAAGCGGCAAAAATTTTAATCGCCTTCAGACAGTTCTTCCATGTGTACGTGAAATGCAGGGCCAAGGAAGGTGGGGTAAAAGCTGTAGTGTTCTTTCCCCACTGGCTTGGATATTGGAGGTTGTGGGGGGTGGGGGAAGAGGAGAGGGGGTTCAGAGCTCTCCTTCTCCATTTTGACTATTAGAGCAGAGAATTGAGATTCAAAAGCTTGAGTTTAGCAGGAAAAATATTTAGGAAATGAAAAAAATCCTATTCTGTTGCTCTGAATGCAAACTAATGGTAAAAAACAAGCAGAATAATGCAAGGTGGAATCTCCTTGCTCTCAAGGCAGTGTTGCAGACCTACTTGTCAACTTTAGCAAATAGCTACTCTGGGGATAACAGAGCAGAGAAATCCTATCTTAACATTGGTATAAACCAGCTGCCTTGATAAATACTGTAGCTACTCTGCAAATAACAGACCAGAGAAATCCCATCTTGCTATTGGTATAAACCAGCTGCTAAATGTTGGAAGTTTTCATGCTGAACTGTCAGCATTTGCTCCTGGTAAATGCCAACATGTTTGTGACGTTGGCTCATGCATCCAAACACAGAAGCTCCAACCTTGCTGATAGATTCTAGATGTAAATATAGTCATTCATTTTGCTGTAGTATTTTGCATGGAGTCCAAATGTGGCTCATGGACTTGCTGAGAATCAGCTCACGGATTTGGCACCAGGTTAGATCTGGCACAGGATTTGTGAGCACACTGACTCAAAGGAGGTTTCTTTAGTTGAAAGGAAGAAATGCAAGAGGTTTTCATTGTTTAGCGGAACCTGTGTTTTCTTGAATGTTATGCTTATACTGTTATTAACATTTTTGACTGCATTTTAATTGTCTGAATCAGGTAAGTGTGAGCGCAGGAGAAATCCAAGGGTCAAGTGCAGGGAGTGAGCCTCACTTAGCACTGATCTTTAATAATGATCTTATCCATCAGGTGAGGTCAGCTATACAGTCAGCAGATTGCTGGTGTTCCATTTCCTGACCTGTAGCAAACACCCAGTGAAGTCTGTGCTCTCCTTTAAATGTTGGTTGCTCATCTTGGTCTTCCTACAACACCGTTCTTCTCTATTTGCATCCAGCCTGACACACTTTTGACATTATATACACATACAAATGCAAATTCCTAGGTTACTGATTGGCTCAAACTACACATTCCATCAAACAGCAATTAGAACTGTAAGCATTGGGGAACGTGTGAATCATACACATGCCATCTATTAATGTAGAAAACCCTCTGAAAAGGTGCCATTGAGTGGGAAATTCAGTGCAGATGATGTCACTTTCTTTTCTTACAAAACCATGCAAATACTTTGATTAAAGAAGTTATTTTTGGTAAAAGCAAATAATGACATGAGCAGTTGTGAGCAGCCAAATTGTGGAAAGTACTCAAAGAATTATTTTATATGAAATAAATTAAATACATACTCTAAAATAGCAAAACACTTAATTCTTTTTAAGTCTCCACATTTAACAAACAAGATAATAACAAATTTGAAGGTAAGTGAGAATCTGCAGATGCTGGAAATCCAAGCAACACACACCAAATGCTGGAGGAACTCAGCAGGCCAGGCACAGTCCTGCCGAAGGATCTCGGCCCGAAACGTCGACAGGTTACTCTTTTCCATAGATGCTGCAGGCCTGCAGAGTTCCTCCAGCATTTTGTATGTGTTAACAAATTTGAAAGAAAGCCTTTTAGAAATGCAAGGAAAAGTGGAAATTCAGCAGTCTGGAAAATAATAGAAAGAAATAAAAGGATCGATAATAGTAGGTGCCATAAGGTATTATGAAAGAAACTTGGAAGGGATATTGAAGTTACACTGAAAGCTTTCATGAGTGCATTGACAGAATGGGAGTGGCAGAAGAGAATCTGGGTGGTTAAAGTCAGATGCAGGTGAAACCATCACTGATAACAAGGAAATGGAAATTATTTTATATGAAATATCTGCATCAATTTTCACAGGGCTGTAAAAAGACCAAAATATCAATGACACATAAGACTGACCTTGTCAAAGATCTATTTTATATGATTAAGATTTAGGGGAAAATGATGAGGTACAAATTTAACTTTCTCCTAGTGTATTAAACAGAATGTAAAGAAGTTTCAAATGAATTAACTAAACTTTTACAAAACTCTAAACATACAGAAATTATGCTAAAAAATTATGAATGTTATTCCTGCACATGGACTGGAGGTATCATGATGATCTGGAGCAGTAATTAATTGGGAGATAGCAATCAAGGGGTTGAGATGAAAGATCAGTTTTTCACCATATATATTAAAGACATGGATAAAATGGCCAAGAAACTTGTTGAAACCATTGATGATTTTCGAGTGTTAATTGGTGCCAATGCTCAATATAGTAAATGCCAGGAGAGTGCCAGCTGCCATAATGGTAAACATTCAATGCAATCATCTTGGGGTCAATTGAATTTATATATAAAGGTCCTATATCCCAAATGTGCATTGCATGAATATAAACAAATAAAAGGATAGAGTGAAATACATCTGGCATAAAGATACCTTCATGCTACCTTACTCTTATTTAGGATGTGCTTGGATCCCACACCATAAAATAGTTCTTAGCTGAATGCAAAGCCAAGATTAACACTCCTCCTCCTTCCACTCCCAGCTCTCCAGTAGGTCCAAAGGGGCCCTCCTGATGAAGGGTTTCGGCCCGAAACGTTGTCACTACCTCCTCCCATAGATGCTGTCTGGCCTGCTGAGTTCTGCCAGCATTTTGTGTTTTTTGTTTATTTCCAGCATCTGCAGATTCACTTGTCGTGCCTCCTTTCCTGGTTGGGTTTCCTACTGACTGATCTCTGATCGCTTCTCCACTACTGAACTGACTTCCTGAGATCTGGAAAAATGGCAGATAAACAGGGCAACCATGATCTAACTATTGATCCAGAAAGAGTTGAGAGAACCTTCCTCAAATTCCTATTTCACTAAAGGAATGCAGTGGTAATGAAATAAAATATTCATGTTTGTTAGCATTAAATTAGGATTAGACTTGCTAGCTGTCGTGATGTAGTAGGTGTAAGTTCAGGCAGCTTGGAAGTTTGGAACCTGTTGGTGCTAAGAATTGCTGACTGGTGGAAACAGCATGGGAAAACAGTTCACAACGTTCCTACATTGATACAATAAGAGGTAATAGGAGCCAAATTCAGCTCCCACCATCCCCCACAACCAACTCCTTTTAAAGAGAGTGTGAACCAGATTCAGATACCAACAATTTCCACTTATACAATATTTGAAGCTAGTAGTGTTCCCAGGGTACTCATCAAGTGTGTTACCAATGAAAATATGAAATCAATTCATGACGAAGCTATCAGAGTAGGTGACTTTAGGAGCATCTTAAAAGGAGAAGCCTAGTAGTTTACAGGATTATTCCAGAGTTTATGGGGCCTTTAAACTGAAAGTACTGCCTCATTGTAATTCTGCTGTAGTTTTAGGCAACCTTCTTCTTTACCCACAACACTGCCAATTTCATGTCATCTGCAAACTTACTAATTATACCTCCTACATTCAAAACAAACTCATTAATACAACACATCACAGACGACACTGATCCCAGCACCAGTCCCTGGGGTATACCATTGTTCACATATTTCAAATCTGAAAATCCACCATCCTCTATCTCCTATATTGAACCAATTTTGAATCCAATTAGCCCGCTTAGCTTGGAACCCTTGTGTCCTAATCTAATAGGCCAACCTACTAAGTGGAATCTTGTCAAATGCCTTACTGAAGTCCATATAGACAATGTCTACTGCCTTGCCTTTATTAATCGTAAAGCAATCAGATAGAAATTCACAAGCTGATGAGTGTAGTGACATGGAACCTGAATGTATGAGTTTGAACTTATCTTTAGCTTATCAACTCCTTGTTATAATTATCTGCTTACAATGATGGAAGTCAGGGGTAAGAGCAGGCTTTTCCAGCTTCTAGGCTGCATGGACACCTTTGGTAGATAAAATATCCATCTTCCTAGATATGGTCTTTGGTGTCATTCAAATTACAAAGGCTGTTGTAAATCTAGTTGGTGTAGAAAGGCTGTTGTAAATCTAGTCAAGAGGAAGAGCTTCCGAAAAGTTCAGAAATTTAGGTTTTTTGACAGAGATCTAGAAGATTATAAGGCTAGCAGGAAGGAGGTTAAGAATGAAATTAGGAGAGCCAGAAGGGGCTATGAGAAGGCCTTGGTGGACAGGATTAAGGAAAACCCCAGGCCATTCTATAAGTATGTGAAGAACAAGAGGATTAGACGTGAGAGAATAGGACCAATCAAGTGCAACAGTGGAAAAGTGTGTATGGAACCAGAGGAGATAGCAGAGGTACCTAATGAATACTTTGCTTCATTATTCACTACGGAAATGGATCTTGGTGATTGTAGGGATGACTTACAGTGGACTGAAAAGCTTGAGCATGTAAATATTAAGGAAGAGGATATGCTGGTGCTTTCGGAAAGCATCAAGTTGTTTAAGTCACCGGGACCAGATGAGATGTACCCCAGGTTACTGTGGGAGGCGAGGGTGGAGATTTCTGAGCCTCTGGCAATGATCTTTGCATCATCAATGGGGACAGGAGAGGCTCCGGAGGATTGGAGGGTTGCGGATGTTGTTCCCTTATTTAAGAAAGGGAGTAGAGATAGCCTGGGAAATTATAAACCAGTGTGTCTTACTTCAGTGGTTGGTAAGTTGATGGAGAAGATCCTGAGAGGCAGAACTTATAAACATTTGGAGAGGCATAATATGATTAGGAATAGTCAGCATGGCTTTGTCAAAGGCAAGTTGCGCCTTACGAGCCTGTTTGAATTTCTTGAGGATGTGACTAAACACATTGATGAAGGTAGAGCAGTAGATGTAGTGTATATGGATTTCAACGAGGCATTTGATAAGCCCATGCAAGGCTTATTGAGAAAGTAAGGAGACATGGGATCCAAGGGGACATTGCTTTGTGGATCCAGAACTGGCTTGCCCACAGAAGGCAAAGAGTGGTTGTAGACGGGTCATATTCTGCATGGAGGTTGGTGACCAGTGGTGTGCCTCAGGGATCCTTCTGGGACCCTTACTCTTTGTGATTTTTATAAATGACCTGGATGAGGAAGTGTGGAGATGGGTTAGTAAATTTGCTGATGACACAAAGGTTGGAGGTGTTGTGGATACTGTGGAGGGCTGTCAGAGGTTACAGCGGGACATTGATAGGATGCAAAACTGGGCTGAGACATGGCAGATGGAGTTCAACGCAGATAAGTGTGAGGTAGTTCATTTTGGTAGGTCAAGTATGATGGCAGAATATAGTATTAATGGTAAGACTCTTGGCAGTGTAGAGGATCAGAGGGATCTTGGGATCTGAGTCCATAGACACTCAAAGCTGCTGCACAGGTTGACTCTGTGGTTAAGAAGGCATATGGTGCATTGGCGTTCATCAATTGTGGAATTGAGTTTAGGAGCCGAGAGGTAATGTGCATCTATACAGAACCCTGGTCAGACCCCACTTGGAGAACTGTGCTCAGTTCTGGTCGCCTCACTACAGGAAGGATGTGGAAGGCATAGAAAGGGTGCAGAGGAGATTTACAAGGATGTTGTCTGGATTGGGGAGCATTTCTTATGTGAATAGGTTGAGTGAACTCAGCCTTTTCTCCTTGGAGCAACAGAGGATGAGAGGTGACCTGATAGAGGTGTATAAGATGATGAGAGGCATTGATCATGTGGATAATCAGGCTTTCTCCAAGGGTTGAAATGGCTAGCGAGAGGGCACAGTTTTAAAGTACTTGGAAGCAGGTACAAAGGAGATGTCAGGGTTAAGTTTTTTACTCAGAGAGGGGTGAGTGCATGGAATGGGCTGCTGGTGACGGTGGTGGAGGCAGATACAATAGGGTCTTTTAAGAGACTCCTGGACAGGTACATGGATCTCAGAAAAATAGAGGGCTATGGGTAACCCAAGTTAATTTCTAAGGGAAGGACATGTTTGGCACAGCTTTGTGGGCCGAAGGGCCTGTATTGTGCTGTATGTTTTCTATGTTTCTAAATTAGGAGGCAGAATTTTCCCTGTGTGAAGACTTATTGAATATCTATAAATTCTATCAGTTAGGATTTCTTCCAATAGCTTCCGTACCACAGACATGAAGGTCACAACTCTGCAGTTACCTGGCTTATCCCTTCTGCCCTTCTTAAACAAAGGGACAACATTAGATATTCTCAAGTATTTTGGCACCTCATCCGTGGCCAACAAAGACACAAAAATTTCTGCCCGTGCCCCAGCCATCTCCATTCTTTCTTCCCAGCACAACCTAAGATATCCAGCCTTTGGGATTTATCAATCCTATATCATCTAATAACCTGTATCATAAGAAATGGTGAGCATTTCAATGGAGAAATTCAACTTAAACATTTCCAATCCCCTCCCTACTGCTGGGCAAGATAGAGGAGGTCCTAAGGAAAATACAGTTAAGGTTTAGTGAACCTCTCTAGATAGCCTTGTGTACCTAAGGAAAATGGAAAGTTCTTCTGGATACTTTTAGGAATAGAGGAAAAGGAGCAGCTTCAATTTGATCTGATTGAAACACTCAAGGTCACAAAAGGTACCACAAGGTAGAGATAAATGAAAACCCCATCCAGACTCTGAAAGGTAAATTGAACTCTGCTCCTCCCCTTAATGGAGCAAATGAAATTATAGTAAAGTCACCTCAACTGCAAATGACAGGTAGTCCTCTACCAATGAAGACAGTTTGGTTGCTTGCAGTATAAGTGAAGAAACTGCACCTGACGAAGGGTCTCAGCCCGAAACATCAACTGTACTTCTTCCTATAGATGCTGCCTGGCCTGCTGTGTTCCACCAGCATTTTGTGTGTTGCGTGAAACTGCACTTACAAACTACTTCAGTGAATGTTTGGTGTAAAAGTTCACTGACATGACTTATTCTGTTGACTTCATTCCAGGTCAGGATTCATAAGTGTCTCCTCAAAATACCAGTTTGTCTGATTTGACCCATCTCCTAACACCAGGGACCATATCTAAGGTAGATGGACATTCTACTATTCAGTCACCTTTGTAAACTGGAAACTGAAAGAACTCCAAGCTGAGAAACCCTATTCTTTTATCGGACTTCCATTATTGGGAACAGGTAATAGTTGCTTGAGATCTGCAAGTGGAAGATAAAGGTGTGAAAACGCAGCTCAGACTCGAACAGGTTCTCTGTCAGTACACTCATCAGCCTGTGAGATTCTAGCTGTTCACTTTAGTGGACATTAAGTTACAGACTGGCAAGCACAGACACACAAAATCCCCGCCAAATACTTTTCAGAGGGAATGGTAAATGTCTGGAATTACTACAAAGCCAGCCAGTGGAGTCTAACAATATCAGCAATTTCAAATGGAGTTGACTAGGCACCTGAGAAAAATCTTCCAATTGGTTAGTGAACCACTTGCCCCTCTCTTCTCTTATCAATGTTCTTTACAGCTATGACCAAGCTTTGGCAAACTGTTCTACTGTCTCTTTATATAAGTCACTGTGCATTTCTATTTCATAATCATTCTTGTGAAGTACCTAGGAATGTTTACTTCATTGATGTATTAGATAAACTCAATCTGTTATTGATGTAATATTGCATTTGTAAATATTTCTGAAGTGGATTTAAACATTTGTACCTTTAATTAGACAATAAAATAATTTAGTTTGAAAGGACCACTGTAAGAGGTTTTGTAATAAATGCTAATTGCTCTAGTACACCAGGACATCACATAGTGATTTTCATGGTGCTATCAGTTAAAGCCTTTAAAGATGAATTGTTCGTGGAAGCTGCAAAATATGTTAAATATGTCAGAGGAATCCAGCAAATTTCTGTCAGAGGCACAAGAAACATCACAGATTGATGGCTTAAGCCACCGAATCATGGCTCAGCTCTAGTGATTACAGTTTAACACTGTATTCATCACAAACTAAGTTCCTTAATTCCTACAAAAATAAACTGTGCAGATGTGCTGATTGGAAACTTCAGACTTGTGGTCCAGAAGTCCTCCTTCATGGAAATCAATGCACAGTGCTGTCCATGAAAAACCGGTTGAACTGCTGGTAATTTTTCGGCTCATGCATTTGCCTTCCTCCCATTCAAGCCTCATGGTGGAGTACTGAGGCTGGAAAGAAATTAACTGAGCCAACGACATCAGGTCTGTCCATCTGAAGAACATGGGCAGGAGGAAGATAAATGACACTGTAATATTAAGAAGACCACAAGAGATAAACACTAACTTGCCAAAAAAAAAATCACTCTCAGGGCAGTTTGCCAATAATTGCTATGTCTCAAAAATCGACAGGTTTCAGTCTTGCCAATGTTTGACAGCCTGAGAACATTGACAAACCAGGATCATCAGCAGGACTACAGAAATTTTCACATCCGTAGCACACAAAGCTAATATTTTAATTGCTCTGTTTTAAAATTAGGGTACACTATTGAATGTTCAGTAGTGCCATCTCATATTCTTAAAGTCATAGATTCACACAGACCCTTCAGTCCATCTTGCTCTGCATAAGATTGAGTCTGCCTCATGATCAACTCTTCTCGGCGCACAAATATATCAGTGCTGTCCCAATTCTGCTCACCAGACCTGGAATATCTAGCAGTTATGTGCCATCCTTTTTACCTATCAAGGTGCCTGGGGTCATTTTGGTAGCAGTATACATTCCACCTCAGGCCAATATCAAGCAGGCTCTGGATGATCTGAGCAATGGGATCAACATGCATGAAACAGGGCACCCTAACGCCTTCACCATCGTTTTGAGGGATTTTAAACAGGCCAATCTGAAAAACTCAGAAAGCAATTACCATCAGCAGATCACTTGCAATACTAGAGGAAACAACACACTGGACTATTGTTACACCACCATCAGGTATGCCTACTATGCTATTCCATGCCTTCACTTCAGGAAGTCTGATCACCTGGTTGTACTTCTCTTCCCTGAGTATAGGCAGACACTGAAGGCTGCAGCACCATTAGTGAGGACCAAGACGATATGGACATGGGAAGCACAGGAGCGCTTAAAGGACTATTTTGATTTGGTGGACTGGACTGTATTCAGGAATTCATCTTCAAACCTAAATGAGTATGTTACCAACTTCATTAAAATTTGTGTGAATGAGAGTGCCTACAGAGACTTACTGCACATTCCCAAACCAAAAGCTGTGGATGAACCAGGCTGAAGGCTAGATCTGTGGCATGTAAGGATCCGGGCCAGGCCTGTACCAGAAAACCAGGTATGATTTGCGGAGAGCTATTTCAAGGGTGAAGAGACAATTTTGAACAAGGTTAGAGGTGAAATCGGATATACGACAACTCTGGCAGGGTTTGCAAGACATTACTTCTTACAAAGCGAAAACCAACAGCATGAATGGCAACGATGCTTCACTACCAGATGAACTCAGCACTTTCTATGCCTGCTTTGAAAGGGAGAATATAACTACAGCTGTGAAGATCCCCGCTGCGCCTGATGACCCTGTGATCTCTGTGTCAGAGGCTGATGTGAGGCTGCCTTTAAAGAGAGTGAACCCTTGCAAGATGGAAGGTCCCAATGGAGTACCTGGTAAGGCTCTGAAAACCTGTGCCAATCAACTGGCGGGAGTATTCAAGGACATTTTCAACCTCTCACTGCTATGGGTGGAAATTCCTACTTGCTTTAAAAAGGCATCAATTATACCAGTGCCTAAGAAGAATAACGTGAGCTGCCTTAATGACTATCACCTGGTAGCACTCATATCTACAGTGATGAAATGCTTTGAGAGACTGGTCATGACTAGACTGAACTCCTGCCTCAGCAAGGACCTGGACCCATTGCAATTTGCTTATTGCCACAAAAGGTCAACGGGAGATACAATGTCAATGGCTCTTCACATGGCCTTAGACCACCTGGACAATACAAACACCTATGTCAGGATGCTGTTCATCAACTATAGTTCAGCAATTAATACCATCATTCCCACAATCCTCATTGAGAAGTTACAGAACCTGGGCCTCTGTACCTCTGTCTGCAATTGAGTCTTTGACTTCCTAACTGGAAGACCACAATCTGTGCAGTTTGGTGATAATGTCTCCTCTTCACTGATGATCAACACTGGTGCACCTCAGGGGTGTGTGCTTAGCCCACTGCTCTAAAATTTCTCTATACTCACAAATGTGTGGCAAGACATAGCTCAAATACTATCTATAAATTTGTTGATGATACAACTATTGTTGGTAGATCTCAGATGGTGACAAGAGGGTGTACATGAACGAGGTATGCCAACGAGTGGAGTGGTGTCACAGCAGCTACCTGGCACTCAGTGTCAGTAAGATGAAAGAGCTGACTGTAGACTTCAGGAAGGGTAAGATGAAGAAACACATACCAATACTGACAGAGGGATCAGAAGTGGAGAGAGTGAACAGTTTCATGTTCCTGTATGTCAAGATCTCTGAAGATCTAACCTGGTCCCATCATATCTATGCGGTTATAAAGAAGGCAAGACAATGACTATACTTCATTAGGAGTTTGAAGGGATTTGGTATGTCAACAAATACACTCAAAAACTTCCATAGATGTACAGTGGAGAGCATTCTGACAGGCTGCATCACTGCCTGGTATGGGGGGAGGGGGAGCTACTGCACAGGACCAAAAGAAGCTGCAGAGGGTTGTAAATCTAGTCGGCTCCATCTTGGGGACTAGCCTACAAAGTAACCAGGACATCTTCAAGGAGCGGTGACTCAGAAAGGCAGCGTCCATTATAAAGGATCTCCAGCACCCAGGGCATGCCCTTTTCTGACAGCATCAGGCAGGAGGTACAGAAGCCTGAAGGCACACACTCAGCGATTCAAGAACAGCTTCTTCCCCTTTGCCATCCGATTCCTAAATGGACATTGAGCCCTTGAACACTACCTTGCTTTTAAAATATGTATTATTTCTGTGTTTAGCACAATTTTTAATCTATTCAATATATGTATACTGTAATTGATTTATTTATTTATTTATTTATTATCATTTTTTTCCTATATTATGTATTGCATTGAACTGCTGTTGCTAAGTTAACAAATTTCACATCACATGCTGGTGATAATAAACCTGATTCTGAACTATCTGTATTATTCCAATTTCCAGCATTTCACCACAGCCTTCTTTCCGTCCCATGGCAACTGAAGTGCTCACCTAGGAATCTGTTAACTGTTTGAGAACTTCTGATTTCACCACCTCTTTAGGCAGTGACTTCCAGATTCCTCAGAGTAAAATAAAATCCTTTGATCCCTCTTACCATAAACTTTTATCCTCTGGCACCTTTGCTGTAAAGAGAAGTTTCCTATAACCTGTCCTATCTATCTTCTTCAAAATTTAAAAACCTCACTCAGGTCCTCCTCATTTACATCCATTCCATGGAAACTAACCCTCGCCTATTGAGTCCCTACTCTGACCTGTAAAAAAGTGATTATTTTGGAAAAAGTACCATTTCCTTCAGCTGAAAAGCACTCTGGGATGTACTGAGATCATGAAAGACTAATGTCTTTATTTTCGTATGCAGCCAGAGTCAAATTAGTCTTTTTTTTATAAAGTGGAAGGGAAACATTGTAATTTATCAAAAAGCCTTAAAATAAAAAGAAAACTAGCCTTTCTTCTTTTTTGAGTTTTATGGTTAAAGTTCATTTCTAATTGTTGTGTAATACCACTGAGAACTAGATTCCCAGCTCTAATAGAATATGCAATGGGAACAGAAGAGAGAAAACTAATGTTGACTTGATAGATGGCTACTAAATGTATGTCAGTAAAGTTTAGATGTTCCAAGTTGCTGCATCAGCAGCTACAGTGCTCAGCTGTATAGATTGTTGACCTAATATCCCTAAGAGAGGGAACATTCAGCTTCAAAAGCACACACATATAGGGAACAAGGGAGAAATAAATAGAAAGCACAAATAAATATATCAATGTTCCTAAAATTTGGAATTCTCCATCCAACAATAAAATTTTGCTTTTCCAAATTGTGTTACTCATCATCCTTTAAACTGCAATTCTCTGCACCACCGATACCCAGCCATAAACAAAGGGTCAGAGCCATCTGCACTTCCAGAAATGAGTGCATCGTCAATATGCTAGCCTTGAACCTTAGTTGATAGTGCAGAGGCCAAGATGTACATTGAGGTTTGCCTTTGCTATCTAGCCATGGAAATGTTAATGCAGGGAATGTTAGGTTCAGAGTTTAATAGACTACCAGTAAGATTAAAGATTCAGTACCTCAGGAAGACACTTGCAATGTTACGGCTATTTTCCACATTTTGATGGATAACATTTTTGAAGAATGAAAAGATCCATCTTGGGAATAAATATCCACAACCATACACACACAGTGGCCACTTTATTAGGTACACCTGCTCACTAATCAGTCAATCATGTGGCAGCAACTCAATGCATAAAAGCATGCAGACATGGTCAATAGCCACAGTCGTGTAGCAGTTAGTGTTACAGCTCGGGGTGTCGAAATTCAATTCTGACGTCATTGTGAGGAGTCTGTATGTCCGTCCTGTGGAATGCATGGGTTTCCTCTCCAGTCAAAAGACATACTAGTTGGTAGGTTAATGCGTCTGTGTAAATTGTCCCGTGATTTGGCTGGGGTTATATCAGAGGTCACTGTGTGGTGCAGCTTGAAAGGCCTGCTCTGCACTGTATCTCTAAATAAAACAAATAAATATAATAAAGTTGCTGTTCAGACCAAATGACAGAATGGGAAAGAAATGTGATCTAAATGACTGTGACCATGGAATAATTGTTGGTGCCAGAGATGGGTGGTTTGAATATCTCAGAAACTGTTGATCTCCTGAGATTTTCACATAGAGCAGTCTCATGAGTTTACAGAGAATGATCTGATAAACAAAAAATATCCAGTGAGCAGCAGTTCTGTGGACAAAAATGCCTTGTTAATGAGAGAGGTCAGAGGAGAAGAGCCAGACTGGTTCAAGGAAATAGGAAGGTGACAGTAACTCAAATAACCACAAGTTACCACAGTGGTGTGCAGAAGAACATCTCTGAATGCAAAACACACTGAATCCGAAGTGGATGGGTATAGCAGCAGAAGACCACGAACATACACTCAGGACGTATCTAACGGAGTGGCCACTGAGTGAATATCAATCATATACAGTTCTGAAACAGAAAAGATGGCAGCAGCTTAAGCTGTAATATTCTGGAAAGTTAACCAGATTTGCATGTGATTGAGACAGCTTTGGCAAAATAAATAACTTTCTATGTAATCCTTAACACGGAATGATGTTCTAAGCAATTCAGATGTATTATCATACCAAAATGATACCATGCCATAGAAAAGGAGTGAAAATTTTTTAGATTATATACCACCCCTAGATCCCAAGTAAGCAGAACACCCAGTCAATCATCTGTATATCAATGGCCAAGAAATTTAAACTTGCCCGGAACAGATGCAGGAGGGTTTCCCATAACCCTAATGAGCGACAGCTAGGCTTCAAGTAACCTTTTGTTATCTCCTTCTCCTCAGGACAAGTGCCAATTTCATTAGAACAAAATTAAATTTGTCAACATAGTTATAGCTGACATAGATAGAGGTCATTTAAGGATTTTGAAATAGCAATGAAGCTCTACTTAATTAAGCCAACCCCTAAGTGAGACTTAAGTTTAGCTTACTTGATGGTCTTGCAAACTAGTCACTAAAATTTAAGTCTATAATAGAAACAAGCAAGTTGTCTCCATATCAATTTAGTGTGTGTGATATGTTGCTCTATTGTTTCAAAATGTGTTTCGGCCACCAGGAATGTCAGCGGTGCTTTGATAAGCCTTCCCTAAGCCTATTATTTAATTTTCTTTTCTAGTTAAGCCACTTACAATTAACAATGGAATGTTCTCTAAGTTGTAATTCCCCACATACACTTTTCTGCCATAACATGACTACCACAACCAAAAAAGGGGAAAATTCAAATAATAATGTATAACATCTGTGTATGGTAATAATATTCTTGACAGCTGGTTAGAGTTCTATTGTCAATTCCTTTTTTTCACAATGCAATTGCTTTAAAGAGTAATTGAATTAATTTCAATATTGATATTTTAAAAATGTATTTCACTAAACAGAAAGTTAAAACAACATCAATATTAATTGTGTTGGATTTTCCACTATTGATTTTCTACTCAGAAAGAAGGATTCTGTCATATGACCAGAAACTAGATTCATACACCATTTGTCTAGGTGTAACATGGCCTCTATAATAACAAATTTGTAGGGTCATTCCTTACCCCACTAAATATTTTGTACCTTTAAGGCATTACAGAAAGTATAAATCATGCATTAGGTTCAGCTCCATATATTAATGATGGGGTATGGTATCTGCTTATAGAATTTGGTTACTGAGCAGTTATTGGATCTTCAGTAGCTGCTGTAACCTAATCCAAGGCCACCACTAACAGGTCGTCTTGCATTTTCTTTTAATTAGATACATACATTAAAAAGTTCTTCCAACAATTAATATTCTATCTTTTATACCTAGTTCCTTTAAATTCCAATTCAAGACATGTATAGCAAAAAACGAGTAGCTGCAAGAAGCTTTTTGCTCCAGATTCCAGCATCTGCAGTCTCTTGTGTCTCCCTCTAGAACCATTTTCAAAAGCTTTATCAAACACCAATCATCAACAAGCAATTTATTATGAAGCAAGTTTAATGGATTTTCATCTTCTTCTGTGTCTCTACGTCAATTTTGTAACATGAAGAATGTAATTTAATTACACACTTCATATAATGTGAAGTGTACCAAGAGGTCTAGTCAGATTCAATGAAAAGTTTGACAATAGGTTCTTTACATATTAATTTAATCACTTGAGAAATTAATCCCAGTAGTTTGTTGTTTTAAAATTGGCTTCATTAATTACCTCCAACAATTTGTAGATTGGTGTCCCCCAAGCCTCTTTTCTCTATTATGTCTGAAAAGGTGACCAAGTATTTTTCACAGAAATTAACTTGCCAGTTTTGTACCTATTAAACAAATCTGAATACTATTGAATTATGATAGAGTCCTCTTCACTACAATTGATATTGTTTGCAAATACCAAAATTGTGCTTCATATTTCCAAGAATTTGATTTCTAAGCTTGAATAATCTTCATCTTGATAAACTCTTGAACCACAAAGATTCATCACAAGAAAGTTTAAACTGATAACCTCTACTTTTGCTATCACAATCCTCTTAACAATTCATAACCTTGTTGATTATGTGGTTACCTTAATTAGGGGTAAAAATATTATAAACCACAATTGAGTTAGCTTGGTTAATTATTTACTATATGAAATGCGTCCGCACAGAATGTTCAAATTATCATAGTTGCTCATTATTGATGACATTTACAAGCACCACAAATATTTAATGGCTAATGATTTTTATAATACTTACAGTAAGATTCAGACTGATGAATTTACAAGTCTTACATGTGCAATAATCCATTACAAAACACTCCAGGGTATATTTCTTACAAGGTCATCTGCTAACACCTAGGTAATAAAATACTGAAGCTGCTAAATTCAAATAAACTTTTTGAACAGGGTCAGACTATAATCAATACTGTTGTAATATCAAAAATGTCTGTTACATGATATCAAAATCAATACCTTACTGCACTACTTGACTTGTCCCTTGACTTGAACATTTGACTAGGTGAAAAAAAGCAAACAATCACAAGTATAAAATGTGTTTTTGAATTGCCAAGAACTGACAAGGAACAAACACATGCATTAGAATTGTAGATAATAATATCAAGATGGTTTACATTTGCTTTCTTTCTATATTTGCTCTTTTAAAATAGCATATTAGCAAACATCCCTTAAAATTATTCAAGGGCAAAATTCGTAATAAATTCACGTATACGGATGAGCACTGGAAAAAATGCAATCATACTGCAATCATCAGTAAAGTAGAACCAATAACCCATTGTCTTAATTTAAATTTCTCTTGAAAAGATGTGGTAAACAGATAAACCACTGAGAATTAAACTAATGCCTTTTGAGGGAGCTCCCACAGAACAAGTTCTGAATCAGTCAACATACTGAGTGAAGCTGCACAAGCAGTGGTTCCAGTATCCCTTTACCTTCTATGATGATTCTGGCAACAGTGTCCATACTTCCAGGAGTCAGGTCTCATATTTTGAGGAAGGATCAAATGCTGCTTTCCAAGTATGTTCTAGAAAGCCTGTTTTATTTTCTTTAACTAGAATCCACACTAACATATAATTTAAAGTTGCTTCTTGTCATTATGTAATATAAATAATTTGACATTGCTGTTAATTTCCTACCACAGTGGACAGGAATCATCATTTAATTTCCTGCTGTCAACCCAAATATCAAAAACACCTTCCCCACTCCAACATGCACTGCAAGTAGCTGAAGAATAATATTGCATTGCACCTACAAACAAATTGGTTCTTCAAGCAAGAGAGACATTGGCCACGAAATGGGAATATTGAAACAGTGCTGTGCTTGCTCCTTTGCGATTCTACCATGATGTAAAGTGCAACAGGTTTGTTTTCTCTGTAGTGGTTCCCATTACATGCATTGGCCTCATCTAATGAAATCGGCAATGGAAGTTTGCACAGTTGCTGTCATTCAGCTATTTGGCTGTGACACTTGGGGGGGGGGGCGGGTTCCAGCCCTTAAAGGGACCCAACACAGTCCACTGCTTCCAGTGGCATTACCTAGTGAGTGACCACCCTTGCTCACCTCTTCCTTTTCCATTTCTTTCTCAAAACTCACTGGTGGGTTGGCAGTTACAGGCAGGTCACCATATAACCCCTATGTGTCATGCAGAGTTTGCTAATTCATTGCTTTGTCTCATGGAAATCTGTACTGGTCCGTCTAGTTGGGAAGAGAGCCCTCTTGGGTTCAGATGCTGACTACCATGGAGGAAAGTGCCCTTTATGTTGATGGTTTTTGAGAATGTAGCACTGCAGTGCCCAGGGTTCACAAAGGACACATACCGCCTCTGTGGTGTGCAACTCTCTGATGATCTTGCAGCATCAGTTGTTTCCTGCTAAAATTACCTCCCTGTCTAAAAGATTCTGCACATGTCAAGATGTTTTTCACAAGGCTGTCCTGTTGCCAAGGACTCTCATCAGACCTCTGGAAGTCAGACCATTGGTCAATGTTTGCACTAAGACTGTGATGGGGTCTGAAGCTGAGTGATCCTGGTGAAACCCAAATTGCCCATAGTTGGATTATTTGTGAATAAATGACAGCACAGACCATGGCACCTTCTATCACTTTACTTCTGATGGGGATTAGACCAAGTAGAAGTCAGTCAAATTGGATTTGCCTCGTTTTTGCAAACAAAGCTCAAAGTAAATTTAGTATCAAAGTACATCTATGTCACCATATACAACCTTGAGATTCATTTTCTTGCAGACAGCCTCAATAAATCCAATAACCATAATAGAATCAATGAAAGACTGTACCCACAGGCTCATTCCTCTGTGGTTCAACCTGGTTTGGAGTCCCCCACTCCTGCCTCACTTCCCGACATGGCGATCAACCATCGTCCACTTTAAGGTGCAGTACCTGCTTGCTTGAGATTTAAATCTGTGAAATTTGTAGTTCATTAAGTCGATTGAAAAATATGTTGCTTAATGGGAAATTACAAACTGCAGATTGCAGTGAGAGTAATTCAAAAGATATATTTAGAAGTATTTTATGTAACCTGCAGTACGTTGCCATGGTTCCTTATATATTCAATCAATTTTCCATATTATTAGACAGATACCCTTGTTATAAATATCTAGAACAGCTTGATAAGAAGCACAGCAAGTTCTGGGGTGCTGGTCTTCAGGAAATATCAGTATTTAGATGCTGTCTGGTCTTTTGGCACTTAGCCATTTCTGAATATCACATGGAGTGAATCAAATTGGCTGATGACTGTCTTCTGTGATGGTGGGTATCTAAGGAGGAAGCTGGGATGGATCGTCCAATTGGTGCTTATGGCTGAATGTGGGTGCGAATGCTTCAGCCTTGAGCTTGGCGTTCATCTGCAGGGGCCCATTATTGTTACGGATATGGATGTATATGGAGCCACCTTCTTCAGCTGGCTGTTTAATCACTCACCAACATTCACGATTCAATGTGGGATGACTGCACAGTTCTGATTGGATCCCTTAGTTTTGCAATCACTTTGCCTAACGCACTGCATACCAGCATTGCTGCTTAACAAGAATGAGGCTCTGTGTTACAACTTTGTTAGGTCGGCACCTCATTTTTAGGAATACCAGTGGCGCTCCCAGTATGCCTTTCTGCATTGTACATTGATCCAGGGTTAATCTTCTGGTCTGACAGTAATGGCACACTGAGCTCACAGATTGTGGTAGTCCTGATGCAGGGCTTTCAATTCTCCCTGCACCCTACAGATTCTGCATGAGCCACTGAGTTCCTCCAGCAAACTGTTTTTTGCTCTGGATTCCAGCATCTGCGATCTCTTGTGCTTCCACTTCTCCTGTTGCTGATAGTCCAGAATACCTCATGGATGTCTGGTATAGAGCTGCACATCTGTTCCTAATCCACTTAGTGCAATTGTAATGCTACCCTACACAATGGAAGGTGACATCCAGTGTCTGAATGTGCCATTTTGTCTCCACAAGCACTGTGCAGAGGTCACTTATATTAATGCCCTCATGGAGGATTCATCTGCTGCAGACTCATAAGGAGGATGTGGCTGACCAAAGCTGACTATGAATGAAATCTGATGGTGATCCCATCAATGAATAATTTGGGACTACAACACAGTTACTTTTAAAGCTGGTGCACAGTCTTAACTGACAAAATCAAATTGGTTCACTCACAGGCAGATATGTCCTTTAGGCCTCAACCTACTCAGTCAGTGGTGGTACTGCCAAATAATTCCTGGACATTGAAGTCCCTGACACAGAGTGCATTCTCAATACATTAGAATATTGAGCACTTGAGGTGTTCAAGTTGGTTGTGTAGATTTTGGATGAGTGGATGGAAAGGCAAATGAACATGAATTTTCTTAGTACTTTCTGAAAGATTTTTTGGAGAAAATACATTGTAAGAGAAAAGAAATATTATTGGTAGATGGGTACGCAAAACAAAATCAATATAGTGCATATGTAGAGAAAAAAAATGCCAAATGGGGAATAAAATCAAAAAAGAATTACAGCAGAATGTAGTAAAGACATGGCATGCAATGAGGTTATTATAAACACAATGGAGCTATTCACAAAAAATATTTAAAAATAGAACAAGTGAAAGGAAATACCCAGCACAGCTGGACTATTAAAAAAAACACAGGGGAACTCAGCCTGAGGTGGGTGGGAAATGATATTGGTGAACAAAACAACTGAGACAGCTATGTAGGGTTAAGAATGCCTACCTGGAGGGAACTGGTCTGGAGCTAAGCTTACTGGTTGGTGATGAACTGGGAAGATAAAGCCAGTGTTAATAACATATTGTAATCAATTAAATAAGTTCAACAGTCCACATAAAGTAACTTGTAGGGTTGGCTTAGAGGTGTGCATTAAAATCCTTTTATCATCAAAATCCTGGTTTATAAGCTGCTGCTCTTCACGAATAAATCTATGAATTCCCAGCAAACAGCTAACTCAGGCCTGTGCGTCTGAAAGTGTCTGTGCGTGAACTCAGAGGAGATGTAACACCAAAGCTGGTCGTGATTCTAGTCATGCCCGTAGTTTTAGATCACGTGTGAGAGTGGTCACCTAACTTTAGTATAAATCAATATTATAGTTGTAGAGTAAGGAAATAAAAAAAGAGAAAATTGTAAAAGAGGTGAAGAAGTGATGTTAAAATAAAAATGTCTTTTGTATATTTAGTAATAACCAGGAACACAACAAAGATACCACTTCTCTCCATTTTCACATGAAGACCACTCTCCTGGATTAATTCAGGAACTGGGAATAGTGGATATTAATTACATCACTGGACTAGTAACCCCACACAGGTGCACAAATTATGATGCCCAATAAAACCATATATGTTGAATGATTTGCAGATAGACTATCTGTATTGTACAACATGATCCACCACATTAATGTCTGTGTGCAGACTGCTTATGCCACACTATTCACTGGCTGCTACTCTCAGGACCCTAACTTCCAGAGCAGTGATGCTAGTCAATTTAAAGCTAGCCTATATTCTTTAGTGGGGTGCTACATCTTGCTCCAATCATTTTCTATCCAGTACTGCTGTCCACAATTCCTCCCACATCACTCTTAACGTTTTTGGATGTGGAAGACACAATGCCATTCAATTTAAAATACATGATCACCAGCTTAAAAACTAACATTGTACAACCAAAGGGGTCTATACATGATGAAATGGCAAACAAGTGCCCCAGCATGGAGTAAAAAGTGCTTTTGCCACCACCAGAGTCTGGGGGTCACACAGTGGAAAAGTTGCAGTAAAGGATTTAGGTGCGGACATCAATGAAGCATTCCAATGAAGAATTTTGAATGGCATCCATACTATAATGCATGGTACACTGAAAAGCCTTCCTGGAAATCTGCGTTCAGTGCCAAGGACTGTGCTGGAGGCCAGAGTCATCAAGGTGCAGAGCTTGGCATGGAATTTCAAACCAAGCTTTATTTACATGGAACAGAGCCACTTTCATCAAAAGCAACTTTGCTTCTGATGACTAGATTCTCACTTACTAAACCTGCTTTCACTGACACCAGATTACCACCATAAATGTGCATCCAAATACCTGACAACAAAGAAAGGGGCAACAAGAATGCAGCAACCCAAAGGGAGCCCCACTGAACCGAACACATCTGGAAACAACTGTGTTGCCCTGGAACGTTGAAATAACGATAGTGAAGAATTTCAGTAAAGTCAGACCTATACCTGCAGACAAGCGAAAAATTTAAGATATGGAATGGATCCAAAGTGTGTGCTATTGCAGTGAGCAGTCAGCAGAAATGATCAGTAATTAACCCTTAATTTACAGGACGTTGGCTGAGAGTCTCTCATTAAGCAAGCGCTCACACTAGGTGGGTTAAAAAGCTGCCAGTGTGGATGCCAAAGTTTGGAGTTTCAAAATGGCAGCAAGACTAAGGTATTTTTTTTGGTCATTGGTCAAAATGAAAATTATCATCATCCAAGTTTGTTTAGTGGAACTTGCACTGCAGCAACAATTGGCAAGTCTCCCTTAAAGCTGTTTCAATTCTGATTAATGTGTCATTCAGCAATGTGACAGCCTCATCAAAATGCTGAAAGCATAAGTTTATGAGTTATTACATGGATAAGAAAAAAGAATCCAAGCAGCTAAAAGATCCCTGACAGAGTAGAAATGTTTAATCAAACACAGTAGTATAACAACGTTCAGAATCAGCCTAAAGCAGACCAGACTAGGACAATTTTCCTGTCACGCTTATTTTACATGGCAATCAGCATGTTGGGAGTTGAAGATGTGTAGTGGTGGGTGGGGGTCGGGGGTGGGTGTTGGGGAAGCTTCTGAAATGCAACAACAGGACAGTTTGTGCAATTCACACAGGGCATTCTGAGTTTCACATGCCTGGAGGGAGACCTTTAGTTCCCCAAAATAGTTGTCAGAAAAATGGATGTAATATGAATTGACGAAAGATTGGTGAGTAAATTTTCTAGCCTGTTCTCATCAGCACTGAGGGTCTATACTAAAGATGACTCCAAGGAAAAAGGGTTACAGTCCTACTCCAGTGACATCTTCTATGTATCGAGGGACTGTTTTTATGGTAAAACTATATTTGTGAAATTACATTTACAAAAAAATGCCGACGTGAGGCATGGAGAATAAATTTGTGCTCTAGTAGCTGCTGCTAAAATCATTAGCAGTGTGAGGGGTTGTTTGGACAGCTGTTTCAATTTTGATTACGGAAAAAAAAGTACCTTCTATGAGCAAGAAAAGAAATTCTGAGTCCATTGGATCAAAGGGGTCTCTTTCAGGGGAAATGCTTTACAGTCTTTTAAGTATTGTAGTCAATGCAGCTCTCCATTATTTGAAGGGTGTAACTGTGAAAGATGCTAAATTACAATTCTGTCCCTAAAAGCAACAGTGCCACATCTGCTTGCAACAACATAGCAAACACCTTATAATTTTCCAGCTAGTGTAAATGTTTTTCATCACTGGCATCAATAGCAGTATGTAAAATTAGAAAAGGCTTTGCACTTATGTGATACCATATGTGGAGCTGCATCTAGTTATTTTTGTCTTAACTTGGCTTTGGTTTTGCGCTAAGAGACCCAAAAGCTACATCTCAGGATCTGATTTAAAAGCATTGTGATTCTCCTATCCACACTAGGGAGACCAAGTGCTGACAAAGTTACAAAAAAAAATGTGGTTGCTTGCTGTACCTTAAGAAATATCATGATCAGCTTTACACTGAAATAAAGAGAGTTATTTTGCAGGCAATTATGGTAACCATTTTCAATATGCAGGATCCTACAATGGCAGTGCAGTTTATGAACACAAATTTAGGTGCTACCAGTTAACGGGCACATGTTATTCTCAATCCTCAGAGAATATTCTGATTTTTTTTTCCCAAATAGAGTACGGTAATAGCTTTAATTTCCTGCAAAACTATCAAAACAGAAAATGATGAAGGATCTTCAATCTGAAGTGTTGGCTCTGGTTACTACTCTTTCCAGGGACTCTGCCTGCTCTGTTGAATGTTTCTCGCCATTTGTATTTCCAGCATCTGCAGTTCCTTCATTTTCAAAATAGAAAACGGGGCAGCTTTGCAATTGTTGATACAGCTGATCAAGAAGTACAGTACTGAAAGATAGATTTAAAAAAAATCACACATAGGTGTAAAGCTGGAAAGGCAATGAAGTACAATTTAGATTTTATACAATCAAACTCAAGGGAGTAGCTTGCATCACCAATTTTCTGATTCATAGGTATGAGCGGAACTAAACAACACATGATCACTTCTATTCTGTCCCTGAGAAGCTGCGGGTAGGCCAGTTAGTCAACATTTTCTGTTCATAATTAAGGATTCACCGCAATACTGAAGAGCTTTAAATTAAATTATTGAAAAGTTCATGAGTAGGATTTTATGTCTCAACATGGTTCTGTTACTCTCTCTTCCCACAGTGGCAAACTGCATTCATTTAAATCCAAAGGACATACATGTTACCAAATATAAATGCATTTACTGAATTCAGTTGCAGTGGAAATCAAAAGCAGCCCACCTAGGGGGCTGAAAGGCTGATGAATTATCCATCAGAATCCTAAATAAACTAACATCCAGGTGAAAGAGAAATGGTCAGTTGATAGTATTATGCAGCACAGAAGGGGGCCTTCAACCCATTTGTCTATACCAGATCTTTGAACAAACTGCTCATTTAGCACTCATTCCCAATAGTCCTACAAACAGTTTTGTCCTCTTAAGTATTTACCAGAATTTGTTCCCATCATCATTTTGGGCAGTGCTATTTTGCTCTATTCAACAGTATCTCCTAAGGTCCTCTATTGTTCATTTTCCTGATATCAGCATTTTAGCAGAGGGGCAGCACACTTAATACTAGATGAGAATATAGTATCAAGAGAACCAAAAGTGACTCTGTGGATGCGATATTTGTTAAAACCATTTCAATATTTTCCATATGGATCCCCGCAATCTTCCAACATATCTTCAGTGGAAGCAGTTGATTTCTCAGGGGTTTCTCTTGATGTTTGCTAAGGTTATGGTGAGAGTTTATATGAAATTTGATCTGCTCTAAGTAGTGATTAAAAAGCACATTACACCTTTCAGCAAAAAAATCTATCTAGCTTTCTGATGAATGTGAACACTTGCCAATTATGTCTTTAACAATGGAAATACTTCGAACGTTTTTAAAAGAAAATACTTCATGGGTTTGGGAAAGAAGTAGAAAGAGGAGTTTTTAAACAAGACACACAAAATGCTGGAGGAACTCAGCCGTCCAGGCAGCATCTATGGAAAGGAGTAAATAGTCGACATTTCAGGCTGAGACCCTTCATCAGGACTCCATTTTAAACTACGTACATTTGATAAAGTCTTGTTAGTTTGGTGACTTGAGTATGGAATAAAACCCAAACCAATTACAACATACACTAAGTCACATTCATTGCCCTCAGATTAGCACTGTAGCCCCTAAATGAATTCAATATTTGTACATTATTTATTGCTTTTTCTTGTATTCTCAGGCCCAAGAGAAGTATGAAATGTTTTCAGCCAAAGACTGTGATGTTGCAGTCAGTTTATTTTATTGCACATTTGAGCAAAGTTATTACTTTAACAGCATTAAGTTAAGTCCACCGAGTACCTCAAACAGCAAATATGTTGCCAAAAACTAAAGTAATTTTCTTTTCTTTTTCGTTATGTCAATTGTTAACTGTATGTAGATTTGTTCTGTGGTCTCATATCCTGGGGAAGTAGATTCAGACAGTTCAAATTACATTTCACCAAGAATTATTACAATTCTCAGTGGGGTCAATTTTAATTTATCTCAACTTGTGCAAGTAATACATTAAAATGGTGGTGCAATACCAATCATCATTATTTTTGTTTTATTTCCAGTCACCAATTTCTTTTTAAGAAGGTCTGCATTACATGCCAGTGTCAGGTGACAGATTCTTCTGTCAACGTGGAAGTTGAGATCCTGTTGCATATAAAGAGGGACTTCACAATTGCATCCTGCAGCCAATTTACAATGAAAGTTCTCTCAGTGTGTCACATATAATACTGGACCCTGGGCAACAATTGTTCCTGAGGTGTTGTCACACCATTAAGGTTAGTTCCATGTGGGCAATACTGCAGAAGAATTAGCTGAGAAAAACACCTCTAGAAGGCTTCCTGCCAGCCAGCACTTGTAAGCAGACTGATAAATAAATGTAGCCTTGAAAATAAATAAAAATAGTATAGACGTTGGAAATCTAAAATAGAAGAGAAAGTACTCAGCAGATTAGGCTACAACTTCAGGAAGAGAAACAAAGTTAACGTTTCAGGTCAAAGATCCTTCGTAGTTCTGACTGGTTAAGTATGTCCAGCATTTTATAATAATAAAATGATATCATAAATACACTTGTTTGATAGTATAATATTTCTAGCATCTTAGAGAGAGAAGAAGGAAGATAATGAGATATGATGTCTGAAGGATTAGTTTATAAATTTAGGAAATTTGGATGACATGCCAAAATTGGAAAACCAGATGCTGGGGGTAATCACTTCCTACTGAGGTGAAATGGTAATGCAATAAAAGACCTTTACCTGAAATTCCAGATATACAACTTGCCTCAAGAATAGAGAGAGCAAAAGGGGGGTTTACACTGTGTAACTCAATATCTGAATTTGCTCCCTGCTTAGACCTTTATACCTTCTATGAAAGTTCAAAACTATACTACTCTACACCGTCTTCCAACCTGCTGCAGTCCTGATGAAATCCCCCGTGGAACACCACTGGTTAACACTATGCAGCCAACCAGAATAGACCCCATTTTATTCTTACTCTTTGCCTTGTGCCAGTCAGCCAATCTTCTGTCTCTGCTGGCATCTTTTCTGCAATACCATGGGCTCTTACCTTGTTTAGCAGCCTCATATGAGGCACCTTGAGGTCTACTGAAAATCCCAGTAACAGCATCCTCTAACTCCCCTTTGTCTATCCTGCCTGTTATTTCCTCAAAGAATTCTAAAAGATTCGTCAGGCAAGATTACCCCTTAAGGAAGCCATACTGACCTTGGCCTATTTTATTATGTTCCTCCAAGTATCCAAAACCTCATCCTTAATATTAGACACCAACATCTTTCTAACCACTGAAGTCGGGCTAACTGGTCTATAATTTCCTGTCTTTTGCCCCCACTCTTTGCCCTTCTTAAAGAGTGGAAAAACATATGTAATTTTCCAGTCCACTGAAATTATTCCGGATTCTACTGATTCTTGAAAGATCACTATTAGTGCCTCCATAATCTCTTCAGCTACCTCTTTCAGAACCCTTGGGTGTAGTCCATTTGGTCCAGGTGATTTAGATACCTTCGGACCTTTCAACTTCCAAAGCAGCATCTCCTTATTAATAGTAACAACACTCCTTCTGCCCCCGACATTCTCCAATTTCTTTCATGCTACTGGTATCTTCCACAATGAATAATGAAAGAAAATACTTGATCAGTTCAGCTGCCATTTCATTGTTTCCCAATACAGCCTCTTCAGAATCATTTTCCAGTAGTCCAATATCCACTCTTGCCTCTCTTTTAGCCTTTATATATCTGAAAAAGCATTTGGTATTCTCTTTAATATTATTGGCTAGCCTACCTTCATATTTCATATTTTCTCTCCTCATTTTTTTAGTTGCCTTTTGTTGGTTTTTAAAAGCTACCCATTTCCCTGGCTTCCCATTATTTTTGCTATATTGTATCTCCTCTATTTTGCTTTTATGCTGTCTTTGACTTCCCCTGTCAGTCATGTTTGCCTCATACTCCCTTTTTAATACTTCTTAGTCCTTGAGATGTACAGTATCCATCTTGCTCCTTTTAGATTGCTCTCAGAAACCCCAGTCATTGCTGTTCTGCCAAAATCCCTGCTGGTGTCCCCTTCCAATCAACTTTGGCCAGTTCCTCTCTCATGCCTCTGTAATTCCCCTTACTCCACCGTAATACTGACACATCTGACTTTAACTTCTCACCTTAAAACTGCAAGGTAAATTCTCTCATCTTACAATCATAACTTCCTAAGGGTTCCTTTACCTCTTTGTCTTTCAGATGAACTGATCTTACACCTTCCAAATGACTCCTCTTACTGTATCTTCCGAATGACAGATACTGTCAAATGTTTTGGGTAATAAGCTCTTTTAATATGGAATTAGGATACTCAGACATACAAAGTCTGCAGTATATCAGTATTCAGAGCGACTTGAGAGACCTTGCACACAGCCACTGAAAGTTAAGGTAGAGGTGCACTAAATAATCAGGAAGGGAATTGGTACATTGGCTTTGGATTGATTGTATTAATTATTGCACAAGGATTGATTAAAGGGATAAGAACAACTCACAGACATCAGCCATAATCTTACTAAATGGCAGAGCAGACAATAGGCATCTGCTTCTATATCTTATTATGTTGTTGAAGCAATCTGCATCTAACTTTGTCTACCCACTTACAGTAACATTCCTTTATATTTTAGCTTTTGAATTCATTTTGACTCTCTCAGTTCAAGTCAATCTCTACTCTCCCCTTCAGCATAAGATGTTAATTTCCATATTGCACTTAACAGACAGACATCTTTGCCTCTCTACAGTTCAAATCTGGATGGTTGTTTCAAACTCCTGAGTTTTATATAATGTTGGAATGAATTTCAAAGTACATGTGTAATATACCAATATGACTTTTAGTGCACTGATCACCACTGACTGCAGGGTAAAATTCTCGGTCATGATATTTTAATAATTCGTTAGTCTAATAAAAATTAAAACATATACCAGTGAACGTATTCACATATCCATTGTCACCTGTCGGGTTGGATAAGGATGATGGACGTTTCATCGACTATTCCCTGAGCTAGTACAAAAAGCTATCCCAAAGTCCTCAGGGCTGTCAAGTATGTCCTGTCACCATCTACAAAGGATAATTTCTATCAGTCTCCTTTCTCCTTGAGGTCTCTAGACATCACACCCAATAAGGTCACCTCTCATTCCTCTAAACTCCAATGAGTGTTGTCATAATCTGCTCAAATTTTCTTCAAATGTCAACCCTTTTATACCAGAAATCATCCTAATGAAATTCTTCTATGTTGCCTCTCATATAAGTATTCCTTGAAAATGGAGGACAAAACTATACAAAGTGTTCCAGGTGTAGTCTCACCAATGCACTGTAAAGTTGCATCAACGCATTCCTATTTTGTGTACCAAAAGCCTCTTGTAGATCAGATTTGTTTAAGTAAAAGCTTACATTTCCATCTTCCCTCCAACGTGACTAACCTCAAACTTTCCTGCATTATATTACATCTGCAAACTTCTTGCTCACCCACTTAACCTATCCCTCTCTCTCTGAATGCTCTTTTGTGTAGTCCTCTCAAATTGCTACCCCATTTCTGTTTTATTAGCAGATTTGAATACTTTACCAATTAGACCTTTGGATTTAGATACATTAGCAGATTTGGATACATTACCACAGCCTGTAAATAGAGAGGGCCTCAGCACTTCTGCTGAGGGACTCCAAAAATATATTGACTGCAATTCCCAAAATTAGGATTTTTCTTAGTTGGCTAGTCCCCTATCCATGACAAGTTAATGTCATCAACACATAAAGTAACCTTTTATGAGGTATCTTATTTAAAGTCCTCTGGAAATCTAAATATCCTACATGTTTCTAGTGGTTCCCCTCCAACCTGTTTGTTATATGCTCGAATAAAGCTAGCAAATTTGTCAAACCTGATTTCCCTTTCACAAATCACATTGACCCTGCTTGATTATCTTATGATTTTCTGAATGTCTTACTATTACTTCCTTGATAATGGTTTCCAGCTTTTCCTAATGCCAGATGTTAGGTTAACTATAGTTTACTGTTTTCTCTGTCTTCTACTCCTCTTGAATTGTGGTGTTAACTTTGTGGTTTTCCAATCTGGGAATTCTCCAAAGTCCTGGGGAATGTTGGAAAATTGTAGCCACTGTACATTCTCTGCAGTCACTCCCCTTAAGACTCTAGGAGGCAGGCCATCAGATCGAGTTATGTGTAGTCTTTAGCCCCATTAGTCTGCCTAGTACTTTCCTTCCTTGTGATAGAGATGGTTTTAAGTTCCTCCCTCCCAAGAGGCACTTGATTACAAATTATTATTTTTGAGACTTTTTAAGGTTATTCTTTTCTGAAGACTGATCCAAAATAAATATTTAGAATAAATGGCAAGTCCCTTTTTTCCTATTATTAATACCTCTGCCATTTTCACAGTTAACTTTGGTTACCTTTTTCCCCATTTCATATTCTTGTATAAGCTTTCAGTGCCTATTTTATATCATTTGCTAATTTACTCTCACAGTCCATCTTTTCCCCTTTTATAATATTTTTAGTTATCAGATGCCAGGCCTCTACTAATTTTTGCAGCTCTGCTTACCTTTTCTTCCTTAGTATTGTAATTGCCTTTATTTGGATAGAGAATGCTAGTTACTTGCTTTCAAACTGAATTTGAATTCTTTCAAGCTACGAGCACTCTTTTACCCTAGGGTATCTTCAACTATCTTGTACCTCTCTTGTACAAATGTAGCCGAGAATATCAATCACTCTGGCAATGACAATTCTTGCCTACTCTTTGTACAGGATCATCCCTCCCTACCCAGAAGGAGAATCAACTATCACTAGGAGAAATTCAGTGAATTAACTTCATCACACTTCATAGCCAGCCTGTTGAAGTCCTCTGTAGTCTGAGGGAAAAAAAAACACTGGCATATAGCTGATCAGGTATATTGGGTCATTACCTGCAATTTTAGTAAGTTTGACTAGTCAAAGGAAGCTGCAATGTTTCTACATTCACGTGTTAGTTTTTTGCAAGGTAAGCTGACTTGAACCAAACTAACACTCCAATATTTCTATCCCACATGAGACCCAAGGGACAGGCCATAGATACTTTGTACAAAGACAGGTTTTTCTTCTGCCACCAGGATTGTAGATTGTGAACAAAGCACAAGAGAGAGATTGGTATTTTATGCCCTCACTTTTGCTTTAATGCTGCCTTTGACTTCCCTTGTCAGCCTCAGTCATCTTAACCTCCCTTTAGAATAATTCTTCTTCTTTGGTATGTAATTATTCTGTGCCTTCCCAGAAACTCCAGTCCTTGCTGTTCTGTCAGCATCCCTGCTAGTGCCCCATTCCATTCAACTTTGGCCAGCTACTCTGTCATGTCTCTGTAATTCTCTTTACTCCACAGTAATACTGACACATCTGACTTTAGTTTCTCCCTCACAAAATGCAGGGTGAATTCTATTATATTATGATCACTGTCTCCTAAGGGTTCCTTTACCTTCAGCTTCCTAATCAAATCTGGTTCATTACACAACACTCAATCAAGAATTGCCTTTCCCTGATTGGACTCAACCACAAGATGTTCTAAAAAGCCATCTCATAGTATTTTACAAACTCTCTCACATAGGATCAAGCATCAACTTGATTTTTCCAACTTACCTGCATATTGAAATGCCGTATTGGCAATCACAACATTGCCCTTTTTACATACATTTACTATCTCCCATTTTAATTTGAAACCCACATCCTGGCTGTTGTTCAGAGGCCTGTATAATACTCCCAGCAGGGTTTTCTGCAGTTTCTTAACTCTACCCACAAGGAATCTACATCCTTCGAAGGATTTGATCTCATTTTTTTATCAACAGAGCTGCCCCATCCCTTCTGACTAACTGTCTGTCCTTTTGATACAATGTATATCCTTGGAAGTTAAACTTATAACTATAATCTTTGTTCAGCCACAGCAGAATGATGACCACATCATAACTGCCAACCTCTAAATGTGCTACAAGATCATCTACCCCATGGGTTCCCAATCTTTTTTATGCCATGGACTCCTACCATTAACCAAGATGTCCAAGGGATGCCCTGATCTACTTTAGTTTGAATACAGTGTGCATTCAAATATAACACCTTCAGTCCTGTATCTGTTACCCTTTTCAATTTTGTCCCCCTTTTGCACTGCAACTCATCCCACTGGCTGCAATTTTGCCTTATCATCTGTCTGATCTTCCTCACAGTCTCACTACATAATGCATCAACTTGTATACCAACTACCCCATCCTTAGCTCTATCACTATGGAGATTACTACCTTTGAAGTCCTGCCTTTCTGCTTTCTACTAACTCCATATGTTCTCTCTTCAGGACCTCATCCCTCTTCAGTACCAATATTCACTATGACTTCCAGCTATTCACCAACTCCCCCCCCCCAGTTTAGAATGCTGTGGACCTGATCCAGGACATTCTTGACCTTGGCACCTGGAATGCAACATACGATCCAGGTGTATTTTTCTTGTCCACAGAATCTGACTATGGAATCCCCTATCACTCCTACACCATTCTTCTTCCCCCTTTCCCTTCTGAGCCACAGAGTCAGACTCAGTGCCAGAGAACCAGATGCTGTGGCTTTCTCTTGGTAGATCATCCCCCATCAACAGTATCCAAAGTGGTATACTTACTATTGAGGAGAATGGCCACGGGGTACTCTGCATTGGCTGCCTCTTTCCCTCTCCTGACAGTCACCCAAGGACCTGCCTCCCACAATTTAGGGATGACTACCTCCCTGTAGCTCCTATCACCTCCTCATTCTCCCATTTGAGGCAAAGGTCATCAAGTTGAAGCTCCAGTTCATTAACATGGCCTCTAAGGAGCTGAACTTGGACAGATTAGGATAATACATTGTAGGGAAGTGAATGGCACTTTGGCAGAGGGGTAAAGGCATAGATTATTTTTTAAACTGAACATGAGAATGATCCTGGGAATGAAAGGGTTAATACATGCATTTAACAGCTCTTAGGCTACATCCACACTTGACCGGATAATTTTGAAAACGCTGGTTTCGCGTAAAAACGATAGGCGTCCACACTATGCGTTTTTGAAAATATCTCTATCCACATTGAAACAGAGATTTCGGCGAATCTCCTCCTGCGCATGCATAGGACACATCTACCTAAAACAAGCAACATGTTTGGTGTCGAATCTCGCCGTAGAAGTGCGCGTTTGTGTAGTTACAGACTAGAAAAACTTAAAATGACGGACAGCTGTTGGCTCTCACGCAGGAGAACTTAAAACTAAAAAAAATACTGGAGCGTACGGAGGCAACCGACAGGGAGTTCATGGACAGATTGACCCGGCCGATGACGAACATTGAAAAACTGACTAACTCTGTTGCATTAATAAAGCACCTTGTTAAATGCATAAAACATGTCTGCATCAGTGTTATCTTGTATTTCCATACAATGTTACATTAGGCTGTTACACATCTATTGTCAGAGAAGTACTTGCATAAATAGGTAAACCACCTTCATACGAGCAAGGACAGAAAACAGGGCAAAGTGAGTACAGTATACTTATTTATTCAGTAAGTTATAGGTCAAAGCATTTCTAACTCTTCTGGCTTCAGTCTCGTTGCTGTCTGTTCAGAAATTGTTAGGTTGCATTCAGGAAAACAATGAAATAGTGCGCTGCTGTCTGACAGCGTTTTCAAAAGTCTCCGGTTACCCCATCCACACTGATCTGCCCGAGCAGCGTTTTCAAAAATACCCACCCTGGAAAGCGTTTTTGAAAAAGCTCCGGTTTTAGGAGACGAAAACGCTGTTTTAGTGTGAACGGAAGGTAAAAACAAAGACAAAAGCTTTGGTTACGGATTTATCCGGTGTAGTGTGGATGTAGCCTTAGTCTGTACTTGTTGGAGTTAGGAGAATGAGGAGGGATCTTATTGAAAGGTTTAGGTGGATGGATGTGGAAAGGACATTTTCAATAGTGGGAGAGTCTACAGCCAGAGGGCACAGCCTCAGAAAAGAAGGAAGTCCCTTTATTCTCCCTTTCAAAGCATGCATAAAAGTGTTGAGCTCATCGGAGAGTGAAGCATCACAGTCATTCATAATGTTAGTTTTGGCTTTGTTGAAAGTAATGGTCTGAAAACTCTGCCAGAGCTGATACACATCCAATTCTGTCTCTACCCGCAATCAGAATTGTTTTTCTTGTCCTTAAAATAGCCTTCTCCACATTATACCTGGACTTCTTGTATAGCCCTGGATCACTGATGTTGAATGCCACAGATCCAATCTTCAACAGACTATGGAACTCTTGGTTCATTCACGACTTTTGGTTTGGGTATGTCCGGTATGTTCTTGAAGGCACACGCTCATCTACACAGGTCTTGATGAAGTCAGTGGCAAATGTGGCATATTCATTCAGTCCTGAAGATGAATTCCTGAGTATTGTCCAGTCCACCGACTCAGAACAGTCCTCTAGGTGCTCCTCTGCCTCCCCTTACCATTCCTCCTTGGTCCTCACCACGGGTGCTGCAGTCTTTAGTTTCTACCTATACACTGGGAATAGAAGCTCAGCCAGGTGATTGGACTTTCCAGAAGGTGGGCATTAGATGGCATTGTAAGTATTTTTGATGGTGGTATAACAGTCGTCAAGTGTGTTGGCTCCTCTGGTTCCACAGGTGATAAGTTGCTGGTAGTTGTTCAGAGACTTCTGTGAGCTGGCCGGGATAAAATCTACCACAATGATAGGGACGGCATTAGAGTGTGCAGTTTTGTGTCTACTGATGCTATTGCTCAGTGCCTGCCTGACACTGGCCTGAGGTGGAATGTACATCACTACCAAGATGAAGGCAGAAAATTTCCTCAGCAGGTAAAATGGACAACATTTGACCACCAGATGATCCAGGTTGGGTGAGCAGGATTGAAACAGAACCGCCATGTTTGTGCACTACATGAGTTAATGCTAAAGCATATTCAACCTCCTCTGCTTTTAAAAGACTAAGCTGTTCTGTGTTTGCAGAGAATGATGAAGCCATCAGGTTGTAGCGCTGTGTCAGTGGTTGCGGGTGTGAGCCATGTTTCCATAAAGCAGAGTACACAGCAGTCACTGATGTCCCTCTGATACAGCAATCTTGCTTAGAGGCCTCAATTTTATTTCCCAGAGACTGTACATCCACTAGTAGGATAGTTGGGATTGGAGGTCTAAGGCCTCTGTGTTTCAATTGTATATGTAGGCTGGCATGAAATATCCGCTTCTGTTTTTTAAAGGGGAACTGCACCCAGGAATCAAGTCTGCAGTCCGTGCTTCATCAATTTTGAGTGTTCAGAGATTTTTTTAAAAAACATCTTAAAATAATGCTGCCTACTGAAGTATCAGTGGCCATGACTGCAGATTTCAGCTGCAGTAGTCCTAAATGGGAATATTTGATGATTCCCATTGGAGCTGCATTTGAATACTCCCCACTTGATGGTGCCATTTAACCCAAAGGTCTTGAGGGATAATAAATCAGCCAATGGTGAATGGCAGAGCAGACTTGATGGGCTGAATGGCTTAATTTTACTCCTATATCTTATGGTCTTATGATCACTGATGATCTTACTGACTTTTGCAAAGACGCATTGAAATTTGTCCAACATTGCCTTTTCTCTATGATGCCACTGAGTGTGTTCATATATTGTAATACCATGTTTTCCTCACGTCTTTCCCATTACCTGTGTCAAATTACTTACCTGAATTTATTTTGTCTCCCTTTGAAAGACAAAGGTTACATTAATTTTGTTTGTTTATGAGAATGAATTCTGAGTACAATTTTATTTAAAATACTCACATTGTGCACATAAAGACAGATAGATGTATAGTGCCTGCCTATAGTCTCTTCAGTTATTTTAGGTTTTTAATTCTATGTCAAGTAATAGCTTAAACCACATCACTATTACATTTCATTAATAATATTATTGAACTATAACATTTGATCATCATTAAGTTTGGCATCATCTTCCAAAGTAAACGCTGATGCAAAATATGTAATTAATATTTCCACCATGACTATCCCTCTTAGAAATTTCTCTGAATCTTTACATCCTCTTCCAGTATTTTTCAGCAGATTTTTGTTTATAACTTTCTTTGAGAATATATGTAATTAATGTAATTCTTGCACATGGTTAAATATGTCTTCTGAAAGAAGTAGCAAAGTACTGAATTGTTCTTGTGGCAACTGTGTTTTGTCTAATATTAAAACAGGTTCTAATTTTAATTTTCATGATCCACCCTCTGAAATTTTGAAAAGAGAAGCTTTCATGGCAAAGTAAATTTGATTTTCTGCAAAATGAATGTGCTACTCAAAATAGAACTTAATTGAAAAGGTGAGAAATGGATTACACCAAGGAGTATGATGAGATGGACAGTTCCTTTAAAGAGTCAGCAATTGTATAAAGGTTTAAACATCATCTTCTGTGGCTTATGTACATAATGATTTCAAAATACTTGTTTCTTTAGATTTTTATTAATACTGGAAGGAAACAATTCAGAATTCATCGGTGGTTTAAGGGTACATCTTCCAACTTTTGTATTTGTGTAATCATATGCCATGCTTGCTTGGATAATAAAATGTTTCAAACTGGGATTTCATCCTGCATCAATCAGCACTTATCCAACACCCTCGATTCCAGCTACAATGAAAGGAGAACTGAATTGGAAGCAGCATTTGGACTGAACCCTACCGTAAGGTATTTTTTATAAAGGGTAAATAGCATGCTTTGATTTAGTATCAGCTGTCCAAGATATGCAATCAAATATTCTATTCTTTTAATTATCATTTCGTAGCATAGGTCACGTAACTATATTGGTGCATGGCTTCTCGCTTTATCCACCTGCTTAACAGTTATGCATGGACTCAGGTGATCTTGATTAATATTCAATCAAGTGATTAGGCTTATAGAATATTGCCTTCATCTTTCTGGTAAGTGTTGTTTAAGCACAATTGGATCAGCATCTCAATTTATAGCTACAATAGAAAGAGTGGACACCACACAATTCCGTGCCTATCGTTCTCACAATTTCATGTTCTATCTCCCTAACCAGTTTTCTTCCTTGTGTTAACTTTTTGATATGGTTGACCACACCATCATCCGGCTCAGCAGGACTGCTCTCATTTGCTATCAGTCTTTCCTACTTCCTGTGTAGAACTTCATAAGCAATTCTCTTTATTTCTGCAAATCAATGTGGTAGTCTGTCAGTTCCACAATATCCTTTCCCTAGTATTCTTTTAGCAATAGCATTGATTGAAAGGGTAAGGAGGTTATGGGGTAGGTCTGGGCTTCCAAATGTATGCTGAGGAGGTGCAGTTCTGCTTTCTTGACCATACTTAAATCAGAGGTTCCCAAGCTGGGTCCATGGACAGTATAAAAAAGGCTAGGAAACCCTGCTTTAAAGTAATCCACGGCTGCTATGCCATTGGACTGCTCAAATAAAGGGCAATTTTGTGTGGTTAAAGGATTAAGAATAACATTTCATAGAATCATAAAGGTGCCTAACTCGTCCGTTCTGACAGTGGGCACCTTTCATATTAATTCCATTATCCAGCACTTGGTCCTCAGCTCTCAGTGCCTAACTGTGTGGATTCTGTGCATTAGGAATGCTTCTTCACCCCACCTCATATTAACTGACCTTTTTCATTTCTTTAATACTCACCTCTCCAGTAAAAGAACAACTTTCATTAATATTGAGTGTTTGAGATTCTAAAATACCTTCAAGGCACATCGCACAGTGATATTAAGTCACTGGAGGAAATGTCTGGGCCTAGGATATAAAGGTCTTAAAAAGAAAAAATTGCTGGAGAGAAAATTCCAAAAGTCAGGACTTTTGGCAGCTAAAGCCATGACCATCGCTGGGGAGTGATTAAAGTCAGAGATGCTTAAAAAAAACAGAATTTTGAAATATTTCCTTTCTGATTGGTCGTTCAACTTAGCTGCACAATTCTTACATTAAATGCATAATATAATTTCAAATTATTTTAAAATAAGAAGCATACAATCATGAAGACTAGTGACACTAAATGGAGTAATTTCAGTTCTGTCAACTGAGAGGAATTTATGAAATATTGAAAAGTGATAATCTCATAGTCCTAAGCTATAAATTTATGCATTCCCAAAAATAGCAAGAGAGCTGTGAGCCTTATACCCTCAAGTTAACAAAATATGAGCAGGGTAGCCCCTCCAGTTATAGAAGTAACCTTCTGTGTGCAACAATTAAATCACATTATATAAAACTGTCAATCAAAGTTAAAGGCCCAAGGCCAAATGTTAGTGATTTCACAATGTTGGAGTTACTTTTTAGGGTAAACCAAAAGATGACATTAACTTTACACTCCAGAATCCTAATGCTAATGAATGTTGGAAATGGGCTGTTGGGAATGCAGTCACCCTTCCTATTTAATTTGCTTTCCTCTCTTCTTGTAAGTATTGACTATTTTTTCCCACAAAACTTCAAGGCCATCAGACGCCCTCAGATATTTTCCCCAATGCATGAGCCTTAACAACCGTCTAATTTGTCATTACTCAAAGTTTAGTTTACAACTGCTTGCTTCACCAAAGGAGTCTAATAACATAGATGTCCAGAATGATTTTACCCTTCCTTCCATTCGATCATTATGCAAATTTTAATACTCCTACCACCATTTAACTGGAACAGCTAATGTCTGGTATGACTAAGGAATTAAAACCTATTACTTTACCTGCTCTGTATATTTTAACTACTTATTGTGTTAAATAGTAGAGTCCCTTAGGAACAGCAGTTTAAGGATTATTCACTGCATTGCATGGGTTCATCTTAAACTCAATTTATTGTTGAAGATATTGAATTTGAATTGACCATGCCCAAGCAGTCAAAATCATTTTCTTAAAGCGCTCTCTAACATAACATGAAATTTTGAGATGACTTTTAACTCCAATTACACAGTACTGTTCATCTGTGTTGCAAAAGAGAAATCACTTTCTAATAATGTGTTGAGAGAATAATTATTCCAAATATAAAGTTACATAAAGGATTACATATAGGATTTTGAGTCTAAAGATTACACTGTAATTATTTAACCCTTATTTAGTAATTGTGAACACAACTTCTTTCAGTGGGCAACTTTAATCCCAATATAAGCTCACCATTATTATGTTCTGGGTTGCAAATTATGAAAGTTCCTGATATATTATGAGGTGTAATCTTTAAAAATAAAGCCTCAGCCAGTGAAATCAGATACAAAGGCAAAACATTTTTTTTTGGAGGGTTGTTAGTCTTTGGAGCTCTCTGCCACAAAGGTAGGAGGAAGCAGAATCATGAGCTGATGGATTATTGATAAATAAGGGGTGAAAGGGAATATGACATTTTGTTTGCAATCAGTTGAGCGATATCACAGCAGAGTTGAAGTGCTGAGATACTTACTCTTGCTCCCAATTCATATGGCTACAGTGTTTCAAAGACCACAATTCCCAATTTTTATTGCCTGGAATGGAGTCAGAATCAATTTCATTGCCAGATAGCAGTCCCGTTTCCAACAATGGAGCGGGGACTGGGAAATTCAGGCACTCAGAGAGCAAACTGGAAAGCTCATAAAAACAGGTGCAGAATCACAATACAGAGTTTCCCCACATCTGTTGCTGTCATTGTAGGCTGCAACCCAACTTTTGTGACACCTGCTAATTCATATGATTATAAACATGAGAAAGTCTGCAGATGCTGGAAATCCGGAGCAACACACACAAAATGCTGGAGGAACTCAGCAGGCCAAATAGCATCTATGGAAATGAATAAACAGTCGATGTTTCAGGCCAAGACCCTTCAGGACTGAGAAGAAAGGGAGAAGATGGCAGAATATAAAGTTGGGAGGGAGGGGAACAGGGTAACTAGAAAGTTACAGGTGAAGCCAAGTGGGGAATAGAAGAAAGAAGGGGGAGGGAATTTTTTTTACATATAGGAGAAATTATTGTTCATGCCATCAGGCTGGAAGCTATCCAGACTGAATATGAGGTATTGCTTCTTCACCATGGCACAAGAGGAGGCCAGGGGCCACCATATCAGAACGGGAATGGGAATTAAAATGTTTGCCAACCAGGAAATTTTGCTTTTGGTGGATGGAACGGAGGTGCTCGAAGAAGTGGTCCCCTACTTTACGATGGTCTTACCAACGTAGAGGAGGCTGCATCAGGAACACCAAACACAATAGATAACCCCAACAGAATCACAGGTGAGCTGTTGCTTGGAAAGACCTCTTGTGGCCTTGAATGGGCAGGTGCAGCATTTAAGCTGCTTGCAAGGATAAATGATGGTTGGGAGATGAGAGTGAAGAGACAAATGGACAAGGAAATCATGGAGGGAGCAAGCCAATCCAAGCAGCATCGCCAGTCCTGATCATTTGGATCTGAATTCATATGATTGTTGCACGCAGTGAAGCTGATTGGATCATTGTAGTAGCAAGCTGCACAATATTACTTGAAGCAAGCTTGCACATCTTGAAGAGAAAGTGGAGTGAGACTGCAGCAGCTGCAGAACTGATTACGACTTGGAAAATAGAGACATGATAGAGGAAAGAATAAACTCCCATATTTTCTAACACTGTGATGGGCCAATGAAGCAAGACGTGCTGAAGATGAGGGGTAGTCCATCCACATGGGGACAGGTAAACTCTAAAGGCACTGTGTCCAATTAACTGTGACAATCAATGTCATGAACCTGAAAACAGAATCGGTATAATTTTACTGTCCTTGCATGACTGAATAAAGTCTTTGAATTTTCTTCAAATACCATAATCCTATCAACTGCAAAGCCTATCACAAATACTGTTCAGTGGGATCCATATCATGTACCTACCAATAGCCTCAATCAATCTGACCTAACATTCATATGATTACCTCAGTCTCACATATTTAGCTTTGCCTCATGTATCACACTCAGATCTCCCTCTTTGATCTCATTGACAGCAACTTAAGCAGCACATAACCTTGGCAAGGAGATAATAAAACACATTACATAAAAATTCTGATAATTTAGATCTGAATGTTCAGTAGGCCTGATATTTCAGCAGCCAGCTCACTAAATGAATGTCAACAATGTGAGGTAGGTCCAGCCTGCAGGCCAGCGCTATGAATCTGGAGAATGGCTGGGGCCAGGGCCCATACTGTGGTACAGGGCCATGGTTTCAGACAGGATTTGGATCCAAAACACCAAGATCGTGAGCAAGTTTGCAGTTTGAGCTAGGGTCTGGTGTGATTACTGCTTCCTTTAAGCTCCACTGGAAAATGTTCTACATAATCATTTAAGAACTTAAAAACTGGCATAAGAGTGCTTCTGGGTATTAACAGTAGTAACATCCAATAGTTCAAAAATTCTGCCAGTCCTGATTACAAGTCCCAAGGCTGCCAGCTTATCAGAGTTGTATTGTACATGGTTGCCTGGTACAATTCCATCTCTCTTTGAAGGACAAGGTGATTAATAAGTGGAAGCAGTAGAAGCTGTTAGTGAGGGATAGATATCCTACATGACATTAGCCCCGAGAAGGAGACTTTCTATCATTACAACCACCACTGCTGGGGCTGCAGCCAGAGACAGGGCTAAAGGAATAGCAGATAATGGAAGCTTTATATTTAATCATCCGACTTGCTTCCCACCTCTCCTCCCAGCTCAAAATTAGATTTATAAACTCAAGTTCAAGTTTAAGCCCAGTTTATTGTCATTCGACCATACATGTATACTGGCAAATGAGACAACATTCCTCTGGACCAAGATGCACAGCACAGTACAAATAACACACACACACACATACATAAAGTAATTAACTCTAGATGCTGCGAACATATTTTAATCTTTATTGCAGGCAAATAAGACTGCAGATGCTGGAATCTGGAGCAACAAACAATCTGCTGGAAGAACTCAGCAGGTGAAGCTGCATCTGTGGGAGGAAAGAAATTGACAACATTTCAGGTTGAAACCCCGATGTCAGGTTTTGACCTGAAACAGAGACTTCTTTCCTCTCACAGATGCTGTTTGACACATTGAATTCTCCAGCTGGATGTTTTTTACTCTCTACTGCCGTGTGCTTTTCCTTCCAGTGCGCCAAGAATGGTAAGCTGCAACACCAGAGTTGTTACAGCAGAAACAGGGAAATTTTTACAGTTAAGATTGTTCACTTTCTGTCTGCCTGTGCGTTGCTTAGGGCATATATACGAGGGGTGATTGATAAGTTCGTGGCCTAAGGTAGAATTGCATTTATTTTTCAACATAGTCCCCTCCTACATTTACACACTTAGTCCAGTGGTCGTGGAGCATACAGATCCCTTCTTTGTAGAAGCTGGTGTCTTGGACCTCCAGAAGTAGACCACAACAGGGGTGATTGATGTTAATGGCCTAAAGTAGAAGGAGATGCATTATTAACTTCAAGCTTTCCGCATAATCACTCAAAGAGTTGAACTGTACGTGCATATAACGAGAGTTGTATAACTCATCTCCGTCTACCTTAGGCCACGAACTTATCAATCACCCCTGATGTGGACACTTCTGAAGGTCCAAGACACCGACTTCTACAAAGAAGGGATCCGTATGCTCCATAACTGTTGGACTAAATGTGTAAGTGTAGGAAAAATAAATCTGCTAGGTTTTCTAAAATTGACTCCTACCTTAGGCCACAAACTTATCAATCACTCCTTGTGTTGTGAGCTGGTGTGAGAAGCCACCATGTTTCTGGGTGTGTGTGTGTGTGTGTTGTATGTGGGTCTTGCTGTTTGCATGAACTGAATGCATGAAAGTTATGTTTAGTCACAGCTGAGTAACAAGAAATAAAAGAAAACAAGCTTCATTTAATTTAGCATGAGAATGAATTAGTAGTTTGTATAATAACTGCGCCGCTCCTCCGAGAGAACCAGTGCCTGGAATTTGAGTTGGAAGGAGGTGAGCAGGGCTATTTTTAACTTCAGCAAAGATTCAATGAAACTAATCTGAAACAGCAAGAGCATGCTTAAAGGGAAGAGTGGCCGACTCCTGTTACTAAATTATATGCTCATTTGCAAATGTAGTCGGAGCAGAATGAAACCATGATGACAGCTAACAGGATCCCAAGTATAGATTTACATGATGCACTGTCTATGGTCACACATCAGTTCGAAACTACGAAACGGCAAATTCCTTACAGTTACAACATACATCAGAATTTATATACAGGTCTTACAAAGTGATTTACATATAGCCTACAGCAGCATACAAGATGGAGAATCCTTTAGTCCTTGCAAAGTTGCATTCTTTTTTTGTCTACTGTTGTCTGCCAAAACAGAACAGAAACATAGTCAGGTCTTTCTGAATGGAATATGCCGGTGACCTTCTTTATGTAACAATGGATGGAAAACACCAGCTATTACAATGAGCTCCAGCTTATGGCCAGAAAGAGCAAAGAAGTTCACCTAAATATTCATTGCAAAGCTGTGCTTAATTGTTCAAAGTTTGTAGCTGCATTTGGAAGAGGAGGCTGATTTCACAGAGGTTGTCCTTTCTGAATTTCAGCTATCTGACACTGTTTCTTGTTGAAGTTCAGGTAGGAGAATTATTCCCTGAATAGTCGTGACTTAAATAGCCTCCTGCTGAGAAGCTCTTATCCCCTTTCTCCTCCCTCTTCTAGTAGCATGTCCTGTTCTGCATGCCCTCTGCTCTTTGTCTCAGTTATGCTATATTCCTAGGGGACAACAGAAGCCTTGAAGTAAGGACAAAGTTCTTCAAAATCTGCCAGCACCACTCCCCGTAGACTATAACAACTTTAAAGAATGTCAGAAAGCTATGAACACTTATGCAATCATACCAACAGCCAATGGAAATCAATCAACATCTAAACTGAAAGAAGTTGATGATCTATTTAAATGCCTTTGGTAGGGTTTCTTCCTGTTGCTGAAGAAGTGTTCAGCTAAGTGAGTTCATTAATCACAGAATTGCTGAATGCTTCAGCGTTGGGGGCCATTTGGCCTGATGGGTCTGCACAAGCTCAATGCAAAAGCAATTCAGCTAGTCCCACTCCTCCTGCTCAGTCCCCATACTCCTTTAAAATTCTTTCAGGTACTTATCCAGCTCCCCTTTGAACACCAGTATTCAACCTGCCTCCTTCATTAACCCTCATAGTCTATTCAAACCCTAACCACATTCTGCTTTAAAAAAATCCATGTTTGGGTTGCTTTTTTTGCCAGCCACCCTTTTTCTATGCCTCCTTGTTCTTGATCCCTCTGTCAACCTGAATATTTTTCTCTATCTACTCAGTCTTTACATCTTATGGCAACAACCACAAATTCCCAAATGCACCAGCAAACCAAATTATCATCCTTCAAATCAGTTTAGTAAATGCCTTCTGCACCTCTGTGATGTTGTATATATGCACTATAGTTTATTGCCCAGAATTGGATACAATATTCCACATGTGGTTGTACTTAGTAAAGATTCATCATGACTTTTCTCCTCTGTTCATTAAGCCTAGGCTGCCATGTAGTTTTTAACCTTCTTCTCAACCTGCCCTTACATGAGTAATGTGCATATACTAAGAGTCCCTAGAAAAAGTATTCACACCCACCCCACCCCCAGAAGTTTTCGTGTTTTATTGTTTTACAAAATGAATTGGAAGATGGTGGCAGACTTAGGCCAGAGGCTCTGCTTCCCAACTGAAATCGCGGAAACCAACCTCAGACCAGACCTCGTGCTATGGTCGGCCTCACTCCATCTCATTTACATCATCGAGCTTACAGTGCCCTGGGAGGATGCAGTGGAGGAGGCCTACAAGAGCAAGAAGCTGAGGTACACTGAGCTTGTGGCTGATGTGTAGCAACATGGCTGGACAGCAAGGGTGCGACCGGTCGAAGTAGCTGCAGAGGATTTGTAGCCACATCAACATCAAGGCTTCTCCGGGAGTTGGGAGTGCGAGGGAAGACACGCCGACAAGCCATCAAAGACCGCTCCAGAGCTGCTGAAAATGGTAGTCAGTGGCTCTGGATGAAGAGGAAGGATCCCATCTGGGCCCCCAGGTGAGTGAATGGCATCGAGGGGGTGAGCCCAGGACTCCAGGATTCACTGCTGAACCCTCTGGAGGTGTCGTGGGCCTATCAGTGAAACACTGAGGGAAGAGGAAACCCACTTGATAACCCAGAAGATGCCACCACTCACTTGGCTACCCCGCAGAGTCGAGGCAGCATGTCTCAGGGGTGCAAATAAGGGATATCAACATCTAGTCCTACAGAACATATCACTGATCAACAGAAAGAGACTCTTTTGTGTCAAAGTGAAAACGGATCTCTACAAAGTGATCCAAATTAATTACAAATATAAAAGACAAAATAGTTGATAGCATAACTATTCAACCCCTTTAATATGACGCACCAAATCATCACTGGTGCAGCCACTGGTTTTAGAAGTCACATAAGATTGGTTAAATGGAGATCACCATCTGCGGGCAAGGTGTTTCAACTGATTGTAGTAAAAATACACCTGTATCTGGAAGGTCCAGCTGCTGGTGAGTCAGTGTCCTAGCAAAAACTACACCACGAAGACAAAAAAAACACTACAAGCAACTCTGCAAAAAGGTTGTTGAAAAACACAAGATAGACACAATAAAATTTCCAAGTCACTGAATATCCCTTGGAGTACAGTTAAGTCAATCATCAAGAAATGGAAATAACATGGTACAGCTGTAAATCTGCCTAGAGCAGGCTGTCCTCAAAAGCTGAGTGATTGTACAAGAAGGGGACTAGTGAGTGAGGCCACCAAGAGATCTATGACAACTCTGGAGGAGTTACAAGCTTCGGTGGCTGAGATGGGAGAGACTTCGCATATAACAACTGTTGCCCAGGTGCTTCACCAATCACAGCTTTATGGGAGAGTGGCAAAGAAAAACCCACTGTTAAAAAGAACTCACATGAAATCTTGGTGAAAGTTTTCTAGAAGGCATGTTGGAGACTCTGAAGTCAGCTGGAGGAAAGTTGTGTGGTCTGATGAAACCGAAACTGGGCTTTTTGGCCATCAGACTAAGCACTATGTATGGTGTAAGCCAAACACCACACATTGTCCAAAACACACCATCTATACCATGAAGCAGGGTGGTGGCTGCACCATGCTGTGGGGATGCTTCACTGCAGCAGGACCTGGAAGGCTGCGAAGGTAGAGAGTGGAATGAATGCAGCAAAATACAGAGAAATCCTGGAGGAAAACTGCAACCTGGGAGAAAATTAGTTTTCCAGCAAGACAATGACCCCAAGTATAAAGCCAAAGCTACACAGGAATGGCTTAAAAACAACAAAGTTGATGTCCTAGAGTGGCCAAGTCAGAGTCCAGACCTCAATCCAATTGAGAATTTGTGGCTGGACTTGAAAAGGGCTGTTCACTCACGATCCCCATGCAATCTGACAGAGCTTGAGCAGTTTTGTAAAGACAAATAGGGAAAAATTGCAGTGTCCAGATGTGCAAAGCTGATGTGAAAGCTGATATCCACACAGACTCAAGACTGTAATTGCTGCCAAAGGTACATCCAGTAAATACTGACTGGAAGGGGTGAATACTTATGTAATCAATTATTTTGTGTTTTATATTTGTAATAAATTCAGATCACTGTAGAGAACTGTTTTCACTTTGACATGAAAGAGTCTTTTTCTGTTTATTAGTTTCAAAAAAACCTAAATTATTAAAAAACAATTGTAAAACAATAAAACATGAAACTTCCAGGGTGGAGGTGGTGTTGAGTACTTTTTATAGGCACTGTACATTTGTCTTTGTTTTTCCACCCATTTTAGTCCTCTGTTTATATTGTCTATTCTAAGTGTTCCCTTTAAAACATCTCTTGCATTAAATTTTAAGCTGCCACATATGCACCTATTTCTCCTTTAAATCTGTATTTAATATCCTTACATTTTACTACTTCTCCAAGTTTTGTCACCTAAAGATTTAGAAATTGTACCCGTAGAGACAACTACACAAAGATGGCGCCAGTGAGCAATGCAACCAAAGGTGACGTCCTTCAATCATTTTTACGATACTACTCCTTTTACTTCTTCCTTTTTCAAATGTGATTCTGCTACTATTGGAACCTGCAACTTACATTTTGATGGAGTGTTTTTGGGCCAATTGAGCAATCTGACTCTTTCCTTTCTCCGAGGGAGTTCAGTGAGGTTTGGAGCGGAGTGTGTGGCCTGGAGATCCTGGAGAAGGGGTATAAGCCCATGCTTGACTCCATTTTCTACCAATCTCACTGATTAAAGCACTGAGCAAGACTGAAATCAACGAGGACGAGATCAGGCGGGCGTTCGGCACACTCCTCCTTCTGCTCCCAGAGGAAGGCAGCTGTGTTTGACCAGCCTCTCTCACACTGCTCCTGGAAGAAGGTCATTACGTTCGAACAGTGTCTCTCTCCCTTTCTCTCACTGCTCCCAGAGGAAGGCTATTGTGTGTGACCGGTTTCTCTCTCACTAATCCTGGAAGAAGGTCATTGCATTTGATCAATATCTCTCTCCCTCTTGCTCGATGCTGCCAGAGTCTTATGTCTTAGGAAAGGTTTAATCGATGCGGTTTGTGGATTGGACTTTGTAGTTCACGTTATAACTTTTGGTTACTCCTTTTTTTATTGCTATTTTTGCGATTTTGATCAGGGCAGACTGGCTCAGTGGCCTGTAGTTAATGAACGACACAGAACTAAATTAAACAGAACTGAACATTCCTAGACTGTTTCAATGACTCAGTGGTTTGATATTTTATATTCTATATTTTTTGCTTGTTTATTTGACTTTTGTTCTTTTTTTTGCGTGTTGGATGTTTGATGTTTTCATTGAATGGGTTCCATGATGTTTCTTTTGTTCTGCGGCAGTCTATCTGAAGACAAATCTCAGGGTTGCAAACTGCATGCATACTTTGATAATAAATGTACTTTGAACTTTGCAGTACAAGTCACTAAGAAGTAAAAAGACACATTTTAAGAAAAAATCAGTGACCCTGGGGGACTCCACAGTACACTTTCTTCTCATCAGCAAAACAACATTTTACTAAAATTTTCAGTTTCCTGTGACCTAGACAATGTTCAATCCAAGTTTTACTGTGGACTTCAATCTATTGACAAGATCTTTATGTGGCACTTAATCAAATGCTTCGTGGAAGTTCATATATACTTCAACTGCATATTCTTAATCAATACTCTCTCTGTTACTATGAAATTAGACATCATTTGCTTCTGACAAAACCTTATCTACCTTGGAGCTCTGCTTACTGATTTCTAGTTATCGAATTTATCTATGAATCCTTTAGAACGTGGAACAGTGCAGTACAGGAACACTCTGGCCCCCAGTGTTGTGCTGAACTAATTAAACCCCATTGTCTCCACAATCTTCCTATAATGGGGCAACCAGAAATGAATGCAATACTCCTGATGTAGCCTAACCAGAGTTTTAAAAAGCTGCAATATGACTTGCTGCCTTGAGTAAAAAAGGCAAACATGCTATATACTTTCTTTACCACCTTATTGACTGATGTGGCTACTTTCAGGGAGCTATGAACTTGGACCCCAAGATCCCAAATGTACATCAACACTGTAACTGTGTACTTCTCCTTCATATTTTGCCTGTATTTGCCTCGATTAAATATCACCTGCCCTTTATTTTCAATTGATCCACATTCTGCTGTATCCTTTGGCAACATTCTACACTATCCACAACACTCTCAATTTTGTGTCATCTGTAAACTTAGTATATCACCCACCCATATTTTCATCAAAGTCTCTGTATATCACAAATAGTAGAGGTCCCAGAACAGAACCCTGCAGAACACCATCAGTCATGGACCTTGAGCCAGAATAAGACCCATCAACCTCTACCCTCTGTCTTCTATTTGCAAACCAATTCTGAAACTAAATGGCCAAGTCACCTTGAATTCTATGCATCTTAGTCTTCTAGGTGAGCCTACCATGAAGATGCTTATGAAATGTCTTACTAAAATCTAATATCAGTGCTTACTAAACAGCACACTCTGATGCTTTCCCTATCATTGTGGGTAATTTCAACCAGGCCAGCTTGAAAAATAAACAAGAGAAAATCTGTAGATGTTGGAAATCCAAGCAACACACACAAAATGCTGGAGGAACTCAGCAGGCCAGGCAGCATCTATGGAAAAGAGTACAGTGGATGTTTTGGGCCGAGACCCTTCAGTGTCCTGTCCTGTGCTGAAGGGTCTCGGATGAAAACATCTACTGTACTCTTTTCCATAGATGCTACCTGGCCTGCTGAGTTCCTCCAGTATTTTGCATGTCAGCTTGAAGAACTCCTAGCATACAGGCAGAGACTGAGGACTACAACACCAATGATGTGCACAGCAAACATATGGTCAAGGGAGGAGGCGCAGGATTGCTTTGAAATGGTAGACTGGATAGTATTCAGAGATTATTCTTCAAATCTACTGTAAATGAATATGTCACAGTTGATACCAACTTCATGAAGACCTGCATGGTTGTGTGTGTGCCTTTGAGAACATACCGGACATAACCAAACCAGAAGTCGTGGATGAACAAGGAGATTCACGGATAGCTAGAGGCTAGATCTGTAGCATTCAAGGCCAGTGATCCAGAACTCTACAAGAATTCCAGATATGCCCTATGAAAGGCTATTTCAAGAGTGAAAAATCAATTCTGATCGAAGTTAGAGATGGAATCAGATACACGTCAGCTCTGGCAGGGCTTGCAGGCCATTACTTCCTAAGAGGCAAAACTTAACATCATAAATGGCTGTGATGCTTCACTTCTACATGAGCTTGACATATTTTATGCATGCGTTGAATTGGAAAATATAACTACACCTGTGCAAATCCCTGCAGCGTCTGGGGACTCTGAGGTCTCCATCTCAGAAGTTTATGTCAGAACATCTTTGAAGAGGGTGAACCCTTACAAGGCGAGGGGTCCCAATGGTGTACCTGGTAGGGCACTGAAGACCTGTGCCAACCAACTGGTGGGAGTGCTCAAAGACATCTACACACCACACATCACTAGCAGACATTGGATTATGCATAGCAAGAGAGAGATTCTAGGAGAGCAGGGGCAGTCAGGACATTCTACGCACCACACATCACTAGCAGACATTGGATTATGCATAGCAAGAGAGAGATTCTAGGAGAGCAGGGGCAGTCAGGACATTCTACGCACCACACATCACTAGCAGACATTGGATTATGCATAGCAAGAGAGAGATTCTAGGAGAGCAGGGGCAGTCAGGACATTCTACACACCACACATCACTAGCAGACATTGGATTATGCATAGCAAGAGAGAGATTCTAGGAGAGCAGGGGCAGTCAGGACATTCTACACACCACACATCACTAGGTGATGTTGGATTGTGCATAATTAGGCACTTATCAAGGGACAATAAAAAGAAGTTAGGTTTAAGCAGAGCAACTAAGTGAGTGGGCCAGTATTAGAGTGAGGGGTTGAGGCTCTGACTCATAGAAGCTTCAGCGAGGAGAGGCAGAGGCATCAGTGAGGAGAGGTGGAGACTGTAGGTAGATGTGTACAGTTCTGGTCACCGAATTATAGGAAAGGTATCAATAAATTAGAGAGAGTGCAGAGACGATTTACTAGGATGTTACCTGGGTTTCAGCACTTAAGTTACAGAGAAAGGTTGAACAAGTTAGGTCTCTATTCATTGGAGCGTAGAAGGTTGAGGGGGGATTTGATCGAGGTATTTAAAATGTTGAGAGGGATAGATAGAGTTGACGTGAATAGGCTGTTTCCATTGAGAGTAGGGGAGATTCAAACGAGAGGACATGATTTGAGAGTTAGGGGGCAAAAGTTTAAGGGAAACACGAGGGGGTATTTCTTTACTCAGAGAGTGATAGCTGTGTGGAATGAGCTTCCTGTAGAAGTAGTAGAGGCCAGTTCAGTTGTGTCATTTAAGGTAAAATTGGATAGGTATATGGACAGGAAAGGAGTGGAGGGTTATGGGCTGAGTGCGGGTAGGTGGGACTAGGTGAGATTAAGAGTTCGGCACGGACTAGGAGGGCCGGAATGGCCTGTTTCCGTGCTGTGATTGTTATATGGTGATTGTTATATGGTTATATTTTGATTAATATTCCTTCTTTGTTCCTTTATTTCTTACTGCACAGTTAGGACATTAGAGTTGCTAGACAGGATAATGGAATGCTCCTCTTGCAGGATGTGGGAAGGCAAGGAGACTCCAGGGTTCCCGATGACTGTATCTACAAGAAGTGCATCCAGCTTCAGCTTCCTACAGACCATGTTAAGGAATTAGAGCAGGAGCTGGATGAACTCTGGATCATTTGGGAGGCTGAGAGGTTGATCAACAGGCAATACAGAGAGGTAGTTACACCCAGGATGCTGGACACAGGTAACTGGGTGACTGCTGGGGGGGAAGGAGATAGGTAGTCAGTGCAGATAACTCCTGTGGCCATTCCCCTCAATTACAAGTATAACACTTTGGATACTGCTGGGGTGAGGGGGAAAATGGCCTTGCAGAGGAAAGCCACAACAGTTAGCTCTCTGGCACTGAGTGTGGCTCTGTGTCTCCGAAGGCAAGGGGATGGAGAAAAGAGAAGAGCTGTAGTGAAAAATAGTTCAATAGTTATGGAAACAGACAGGAGGTTCTGTGGATGAGTACTAGGTTCCTGGATGGTATGTTGCCTCCAGGTGCCAAGGTCAGGAACATCTCGTATCGAGTCCACAGAATTCTTAAGTGGGAGGGTGAGCAGCCACAGGTCATAGTCCAAGTCAGTACAGATGGCATAGGTAGGAGGAGTGATGAGGTTCTGCAGAGTACATTCAGGGTGTTAAAGAATAGGACCTCCAAGGCTGTGACCTCAGGATTGCTACCCATGCCATGTGCTTGTGAGGCCAGGAATAGGAGGATAATACAATCGGCCCTCCTTATCCGCGAGTTTCGCATGCGCGAATTCAACCAACCACGATTCGAGAAAACCCGGAAGTGCTCTTTCAGCACTTGTTGTTCGAGCATGTACAGACTTTTTTCTTGTCGTTATTCCCTAAACAATTCAGTCTAACAACTATTTTACATAGCATTTACATTGTATTAGGTATTATAAGTAATCTAGAGATGATTTAAAGTATACGGAAGGATGTGCATAGGTTATCATGGATCGGGATCGAAAAAAAATTGGAAGTTCTCTTACCAAGTAAGTTGGAACAGGTACATCTGGTATTATTTAGCATCAGTTAGTCAAATGCTTGTCTTAGTATATAGCATATATTTTACCTTTCTATACATATAAAACACTTAAGAACATACGTTTCAGTGCCGGGCTCAAGAACGGAAATTCCCGAGTTCGATCCAGTGACAGATCGCTCCCCAGTGCACTCTCCATCTGTGCCTAGTTGATGTGGAGGATCAAAAACCCAAAACCCCAAACCCAATAATTAAACCACTGCGTTGCTTAGTAATAATTGTAGCTTTCATCGGGGCAGGGCCTTTCTCACTTTATCCTTTAAAGTTGTTCCGATCGTTGACTGACTGTAGCCTAATGCTTTTCCAATGACTGATGGCATTTCACCTCTTTCTGATCGCTTTATTATTTCCACTTTATTTTCAATTGTGATCGTGATTATTTACGTGAACAGAAACACTGCGGATTCAGAGCACTACCTTCGGGTCCTAATGTCCACCGCACTGTGACAGGTTAAGTAAGGTCTGGGGTTCCACTGGGTCCTAAGATCCACCACATTGAGACAGGTTGAATAAGGGACTTGAGCATCTGCATTTTTTGGGATCCGCGAGGAGTCCCGGAACCAATCCCTCATGGATAAGGAGGGCCTTAACAGATGATTAAGGAAATGGTGCAGGAGGGAGGGCTTCAGGTTTTTGGATTATTGGGCTCAGTTTCAGGGAAGTTGGGACCTGTACAGAAGGGATGGTTTGCATCTGAACTGGAGGGGGAACTAATATCCTTGCAGGAAGGTTTGCTAATGTTGTACGGTAGTGGGGGGTGGGGGGAATGTTTTAAAGTAAAGTTGCAGGGGATGGGAACCAGAGCAGATAGTGGAGTATTTGTGGGAAAAGCCTTCATACCAACTCAAGAATTGAAAGGTTGAGCATAGTGAGACTAATGTTCTGAGTTTTATACAGTGCCTACAAAAAAGTATTCACCTACTCTCTTAGAAGGTTTCATGTTTTATTGTTTTACAGTGAAGGACAGTAGATTTATAACTTGGCTGTTTCTGACACTGATCAACAGAGAAAGATTCTTTCATGCCAAAGTGAAAACAGATCTCTACAAAGTGATCTAAATTAATTACTTTGTTTCTTTTAATAGGCACTCTATATTTCAATGCAAGGAGTACTGTTGGAAAGGCGGATGAGTTTAAAGCATGGATCACCACATCAGGGTGGGGGGCATTACCAGTCAGGGAAAATGTCAAGGCGGTGTTCAACACGACAGATTGCAGAACCTGTCTACTGAGGCTATATTGGCAGAACTGATGATTAAGAAAGGGACGATCATGTTAATGGGTTTATATTATAGGCCACTCAATAGTCAGCAGTTATAGAGGACCAAATTTGTAGGGAGATTACGTACAGTTTCAAGAAACATAAGGTAGTGATAGTGGGTGATTTTAACTTTTCACATGTTGATGGGACTCCCATAATGTAAAAGGGTTGGATGGAATAGAGTTTGTCATATGTCTTCAAGAAAACTTCTTTAATAAATAGATCTCCTATAAGGGAATGAAATATAACAGGTGACAGAAGTTTGTACAGGGGAATGATCATAATGTCATTAGTTTCAAGATAATTATGGAGAAGAGTAATACTGCTCCTCGGGTTGAGATTTTAAATTGGAGAATGGCCAATTCTGATGGTATCAGAGTGTGCTGCCAAAGTACTGTCAGCATGTCTCCTGTCCCACCATGGCCATCCACACTTTGGTAAATCAGACAGCTAGGCTGAGCTCCTGCTCCCTGCATACAAACAGAAGCTGAAGCAGGAGGATCCAGAACAGAAAGTTATACAATGCTGGTCCAAAGAAATAGATGAGCTTCGAAGGCATCTGCTTTGGGTCAGTAGATCAGCCATGTTCAAAGACTCAGCTAGATGAGTATGTCACTACCATCACAGACTTTATCAGTGAATGTGTTAAGGACTGCGTACGAAAGATGACAACATGGGTGTTCCCAAGCCAAAATGGATGAACCGGGAGATCCACTCCCTCCTGATGTCTAGGACAGTAGTATTCAAATCAGGTGACCCTGACCTTTACAGAAAGTAAACATATAACCTCCTTAAAGCTAATAGAGATGCTAAGAGACAACACCAGTCCAAAATTGAGTCCCAGACCAGCTGTCAGTTGTGGCTCGGCTTACGTCCTACAACAACAAAGTTGGGCAGCATTGCTGGCAACAACACATCCATTCCCGATCATCTGTGCTCTTTTCTATGCATATTTTGAACAGAAGGGGTTTGCTATGCCACTACAAGGTTTTTCATTCATATGCAAATATGGTTATCTTTCCAGAATATTGCAGATTAAATTGACCATAAAACCAGAAGAGATAGGAGCAGAGTTAAGCCATTTGCCCCGTCGAGATCCCTCCACCATTTCATCATGCCTGATCCATTTTCCTTGCTGCTACACCTTCTATTTGATGTTGATATGCACTCAGCGGCCACTTTATTAAGTAATGCCCATACCTAATAAAGTGGCCACTGAGCATCTGTTTATGGTCTTCTGCTGCTGTAGCCATCCATTCAACATCTGACACATTGTTCGCTCAGAGATGCTCTTCTGCAAACCAACAATGTGCACGTGGTTATTTCAATTACTGTCGCCTTCCTGGCAGCTTGAAACAGTCTGGCTACTCTCCTTGGATATCTCTCATTAACAAAGCACTTTTGCCTACAGAACTGCTGCCTCACAGGATTTTTTTCTTGTTTTTTTTGCACCTTTCTCTCAACCCTATTGACTATTCTGCATGAAAGTCCCAGGAGATCAGCAGTTTCTGAGATACTCAAACCACTCCATCTGGAACTAAAATTCCACAATCAAAGTCACGTAGATCACATTTCTTTCCCTGTTTGGTCTGCATAACAACTGAACCTGTTGACCATGTCAGCATGCTTTTATGTATCGAGCAACTGCCACATGATTGGCTGATTAGATATTGCATTAATAGGCAGGTGTACCCAATGAAGTGGTCACTGAGTGCGCATGGTTATGGATATTTATACCTGAGATGGATCTTTTCATTTTTCTCAACTTGTTATTCAGGTGTACTGGTGTACCTAATAAAGTGGCCACTGAGTGTACATGCATACACATCATACAATGTTTTGGAACTAAAATGGTGCATGTAGTGAACCAAAATACAGAATCAAATTTTGCACCTTTTTCACCTGTGAGAGTAACTGCAATCATACCTGGTGACAATTTGGACATTAAGTTGTGATGAAGAATGAAGCATTAATTCTGCTTCATTAATTCTGCATTAATTCTTTTCCACCGATGCCAGCTGACCAGTCGAATCTTTCCAACATCTTCTGTTTCACATCTTCTGTTTGTTCTTTTTAAAGACAACAACTTTCAAGTAAGTTAAAAGATCAGTTTTGGTATGAAGTTCAAGTGTTTCAAACAATAGCTAGAGAAATAAAATGCATGTGTGCTGCTTCTAAAAACATAAATACTGTTTTGTTGGTGAAATGCTATGAAGTAAGCAAAGATTTTCCACTTAACGCTATTAAGTAAGTACACATTGCAGTTTGGTTGAAAGAAAACAGAATGTAGCATTAAACAAAATAATACTATCTTTTATTTGTTTAAAATTTTAAAAAGTATTTTTAATGCAATTTATCTTATAAAATAAATAAATGCTCACACTGAGGGCTCTTTCTGGGGTTCTTAGATTTATATCTGGATGATGCTGTTCTGGAATAATTTAAATATCTTGTGGCATACTTTGTTCTTTGTTAAGGAGAAATTATTTCAAATAAATATTAGTGAAGCATTTTTTTCTGATACGGGTTCAGAGTTGAGATTTTTAATCCTGCCCCAGCATGCAAACCTTTTATCTCTGCAGTGCATTCAGCTTAAGAAGTGCTTGATCAAGCAATGCTACCTCTTCATTCATCACTATACCTATGCTGGTATGGCATTTCATCATTCCACTCTGTCAAAATCACTTCAGAATCCCATCAATCACTCCTGATTTGCACAAGCCCCCACATTTTTATACAAACTCCCTCAATCACATTAGGTCAACCCTGCTTCCTGCTTCCAGGCAAAGCGACAGGGGATTCAGAAAACTACTGAGAAACATTTCCCAAAATAAATTGAGTTCCCTACAATTAAACTCCATGAAAATGGTCTGGCAAGCCATCAAATATAATCATGAGGATAATAAACTGATTAAGGCAAACAGTTAGAATAGTGTTGTAAATTTTAACTGCATCATAATTTAATCTAGTGCAATAGAATCTAATTTTACCTGTAGAGAAATTCAAGTAAGATTACAGAAATCTAACTTTCCATTAATTTTAGTATGGTGATACAACTTCAGCCTTTAAGTGGATTGAATAATAAAAGTTTTCAATACATTAGTACAGAAATAGTAAAATAAAAAAATACCTAATGAAATTGAATTTACTTTATTTCGAGATACACCATGGTATTAGGCCCTTCTAGCCCAATGAGCGCACAGCTCCGAATTACCCATTTACTATCCCATATATTTCACACATGTATTGTGTAGCCTTGAGGTACTAGTATAGTTGTAAATTTAAGACATATTGGGTACACAGTACATGGCTGGGGTGGCATGGTAACGTAGTGGTTAGGGTAACGCTTAACTGTGCAAGAGATCTGGGCTCAATTTGGGATGTGGGAGGAAATGAGAAGACCCTGAGGAAACCCATGCGGTCATGGGGAAAATGTACAAACTCCTTAAGAACAGTAGTGGAAATTGAGCCCAGATCTCTTGCGCAGTTAAGCGTTACCCTAACCACTACGCTACCATGCCACCCCAGCCATGTACTGTGTACCCAATATGTCTTAAATTTACAACTATACTAGTACCTCAAGGCTACACAATACATGTGTGAAATATATCAGAAAATGCAACAACAGGTTGAGTACCCCTATTTCATAAATGCTTTGGACCAAATGGTTTGGATTTTGGATTTTTTCTTATTTTGGAATACATAATGAGATAGCTTGGGATCACTATAACATCTGAATCTGAACTTATGTGTTACCCATAAGCTGTCTTGGTCTTACACTTATTAAGCAGACAGTGTTGCAGGCATCACTGAATCATGACTGAAAGAAGTTTATAGCTGGGACTTTAATGTCCAAGGGTACACATTGTAATGAAAGGACAGACAGGTAGGCAGAGGTGGTGGCATTGCTCTGTTGGAAAAAATGAAACCAAATCATTCAAAAGAGGTGACATAAGGTCAGAAGGTGTTGAATTATTGTGGATAGAACTAAGGAACTGTAAGGGCAAAAAGATCCTGATGAGAGTGGTATACAGATCCCCAAACAGTAGTAAGGATGTGTTCTACAAATTACAACAGGAGATTTAAAAAAATGCATGCTAAAAGAGCCATGTTATAATAGTCATGGGGGATTTCAAAATGCAGGTAGATTGGGAAAATCAGGTTGGTGCTGGATTCCGGGAGGGTGATTTTCTGGAGTGTCTACCAGATAGCTTTTTAGAGCAGCTCATGGTCGAGCCCACAAGGAGATCAGCTATTCTTGATTGGGTGTTGTGCAATCAACTGGAATTGATTAGAGAGCTTAAGGTAAAAGAACTGCGAGGGGTAAGTGATCATAATATCATCAAATTCACCCTGAAATTTGAGAAGAAGAAGCTAAAGTCAGATACATCAGTATTACAGTGGAGTAAAGGGAATTACAGAGGCATGACAGAGGAGCAGGTCAAATTTGATTGGAAAAGAACACTGGTAGGGAAGACGGCTGAGCAGCAATGGCTAGAATTTCTGGAAGCAATTTGGAAGGCACAGGAATATCCACCCCAAAGAGGAAGAAGTATTCTAAAGGAAAGATGACACAACCGTGGCTAACAAGAGAAGTCAAAGCCAACATAAAAGCCAAAGAGAGGGCATATAATAGAGCAAACATTAGTGGGCAGTTAGAGAATTGTTAAGCTTTTAGAAACCAACAGAAGGCAGCTAAAAAAGTCACTAAGAAGGTAAAGATGAAATACTAAAGTAAGCTAGGCAGTAAAATTAAAAAGGATACTTAAAGTTTCTTCAGAAACATAAAATGTAAAAGAGAAGCGAGAGTGGATATCGGACTGCTGGAAATCGATGCTAGAGAGGTAGTTAAGGTGTATAAGAAAATGGCAGATGAACTGAACAAGTATTTTGCATCAGTCTTCACTGTGGAAGACACTAGCAGTATGGTGGAAGTTCCAGATGATGGGGTCACGAGGTGTGTGAAGTTACCGTTATTAGAGAGAAGGTTCTTAGGAAACTGAAGGGTCTGAAAGTAGATGTCACCTGGTTCAGATGATGTACAACCCAGGGTTCTGAAAGAGGTGGCTGAAGAGATTGTGAAGACATTAGTAATGATCTTTCAAGAATCACTATATTCTGGAATAGCTCTGGAGGACTGGTAAATTGCAAATGTCACTCCACTCTTCAAGAAGGGAGAGAAGCAGAAGAAAGGAAACTATAGGCCAGTTAGTCTGTGGTTGGGAAGATGTTGGAGACAACTATTAAGGATGAGGTCTCAGGGTATTTGGAGACACATAATATAGTAGGCCATAGTCAGCCTGGTTTCCTCAAGAGAAAGTCTTGCCTGACAGATCTTGTTGGAATTCTTTGAATAAATAACAAGCTGGATAAACAAAGGATAATCGGTTGATGTTGTGTACTTGGATTTTCAGAAGGCCTTTGAGAAGGTACTACACATAAAGCTGCCTAACAAGCTATGAACTCATGGTATTACAGGAAAGATTCCAGCGTGGATAAATCAGTGGTTGATTGACAGGAGCCAAAGCGTGGGAATAAAGGGAGCCTTTTCTTACTGGCTGCTGGTGACTAGTGGTGTTCCACAGAGGTTTATGTTGGGACCGATTCTTGTTACGTTACATGTCAATGATTTGGATGATGGAATTAATGGCTTTGTTGCAAAGTTGCAAATGATATGAAGATAGGTGGAAGGGCAGGTAGTTTTGAGGAAGTAGAGAGGCTACAGGAGGATTTAGACAGATTAGGAGAATGGGCAAAGAAATGGTAGATGGAATACAGTGTCAGGAAGTGTATAGTCATGCTCTTTGGTGGAAGTGAAAAGGTTGACTATTTTCTAAATGCAGAGAAAATACAAAAACTGAGGCGCAAAGGGAGCCCTTGTGTAAGATTCCCTAAAGGTTAATTTACAAATTGAGTCTGTGGTGAGGAAGGCAAATGCAATGTTAGCATTCACTTCAAGGGGACTAGAATATAAAAGCGAGGATGTAATGTTGAGACTTTATAAAGCATTGATGAAGCCTCATTTGGAGTACTGTGAGCAGTTTTGGGCCCCTTATCTTAAACAGGACATTCAGAAACTGGAAAGGCTGCAAAGAAGTTTCACGAAAATGATTCCAGGTTCGAATGGCTTGTCATATGAAGATCGCTTGATGTCTTCGGGCCTATATTCACTATAATTCAGAAGAATGAGGGGTGACCTTATTGAAACCTGTTGAATGGTGAAAGGCCTTAATAGGGTGGATGTGGAGAGGATGCTTCCTATGATGGGAGAGTCTAAAAACAGAGGATACAGCTCAGAATAGAGGGGTGTCCTTTTAGAACAAAGATGAGGAGGAATTTCTTCAGCCAGAGAGTGGTGAATCTGTGGAATTCTTTGCCACAGGCAGCTGTGGAGGCCAAATCTGTATGTATATTTAAGGCAGATCTGTATGTATATTGATAGATTCTTGATTGGCCAGGGGATAAAGGAATATGGGGAGAGGGCAGGAGACTGGGGCTGAGAGAAAAATTAGATCAGCCATGATGAAATGTTATTCTAGATCTTTGCTTGTTTCATGATCAGCATACTGTTAAGCAGCATATGTTTACTCTAACACTGTCAAATCCACTCTTTCAACACACGATTGAGATATTCACTTTTGGGTTTGGGTTTTGGGTTTTGGGTATTTGATCCTCCACAATATTCTGCATGGGAACTTAAACTGGGGGTGGCAGTGTTTTTTTTTAAGAGGTCGAGTTGCGAGCTCGACATCAACCCAGCTTGAATGCAGAGCGCACTCGGGAGCGGTCTGTCACTAGATCAAACTCAGGAACGTCCGTTCTCGAGCCCAGCACTGATCTCACTGCGCCACCAGCCGACCGTTCTTTTCTCTTTATGCAGTTTCTATTTTCCTTTAACTTCTGTTCATTACATATGTGAGGTTACTTCTCAGAACTAACCATTGCCTGTAACCTTCCCAGCGCCTTGTGGAATTTTCCATTTGTGAAGTCATGTCAACACTCAAAAAAATTAGCATTTCAGAAGTTTTTGGAATTTGGAATTTCAACCTGTAATTTCTGTAAACTCCTTAGTTAATTTTCACATGCAGGGAGAGCAAATAGAGAGCCAACTGAAGTGTGGCAACACAAATTATATGAATCTTTGTAGTATGTATGCACTGAACTTCAAGGTAACGCTATGAAATACCAACATTGTAACATGGAAAACATTTAACAAATCCACAGAACTTTCTTGAGTAGGCTCACCTCACTATGCATTAAACTCAGGCTAAAATAAATTTAGAGTGGAAATCTGCATGGAATCAGTTGAATCCCACAATTTAACCAAAATAAATCCCCTACCATTACAACAGTTAGAGGTTCTCTTCATTATTATTAAAAAATTATCTGGAACATGGGGTCTAACAAATGGAAGTGCTTCCATTGCCTTATATAATGGAGAGCAGACAGATGTTGCCAATAAATACCAACAGCACATCAACTTGGATGCTTTCTGCAAGTAGACCCAATATTGTTGTTCATCTCATGCTAAATCCATATACAGAACAACTGTGCTGTCTGTTATAAAAAGGCTAAGACTGTCCACAGTCAGAGAGACCCTGCAGCCTGTGCCAGATCACTCTCTATAAAAAGCTCTTCTGACAAATGATCAGATTGATTGTGTGTAATGCAGAATATGGTAGCTTCACAGAACCCGAATACAAGTTTTTGGTTGTGATTTTGCTTTTAGCATATTTATCATTCTATACACACACACACACACACACACATACGTATACATATTATGTGTGTGTGTAAAATTGATCAATATATTTACCATTTTGTTTTGGCACCACTGAATATTGGTGGCACAGTACTGTGATAAGGAGCTCTGCTGAGAATTACAAATTGATGATGTTCCCTGTTTCTTTAGATTGCGGGAAACAATCCTGGTAAGTGGTTGGTGTACAACTGGTTATCATACCTTCTGTACCCACAGTGTAGGAAACTGAGGATTGGACATCGAGTCCGGTGCTCAGAGTGTCAGTCTGATGGGTTGTTTAATCCTGAGTGGGATCAAGATCCTCCAGTGATGATGTATTGGTATATTGGTATTGGTTTATTACTGTCACATGTCCCAAGATACAGTCAAAAGCTTGTCTTGTATATAGATCAAAGCATTATGCAGAGCACTGAGCTATAATAAGGTAAAACGTAACAACGCAGAATAAAGTGTGGAAGCGAATAAAAAAGTGCAATGCAGGTAAATAAAGTGCAAGATCATAACAAGGGAGATTCAGAGGCTAAAAGTCCATTTTATTGTAGAACAGATCCATTCAAGAGTTTGATAACAGCGGGATAGAAGCAATCCTTGAGCCTGGTGGTGCATGCTTTCAGGCTTTTGTATCTTCTGCTCAATGGGAAAGTGGGAAAGAGGGAATAGCTGCGGTGGGTGGTGTCTGTGATTATGCCGTCTGCTTTACTGAGGCACCAAGAAATATAGACAGAGTCCATGGGGTGGAGGCTGGTTTCCACGATGTGCTGAGCTGTGACTGCAACTCTTTGCAATTTCATGTGGTCATGTGCACAGCTGTTATACATCCAGAGTGATAGATAGATAGATAGATAGATAGACAGATAGATAGATAGATAGATAGATAGATAGATAGATAGATAGATAGATAGATAGATAGATAGATAGATAGATACTTTATTCATCCCCATGGGGAAATTCAACTTTTTTTCCAATGTCCCATACACTTGTTGTAGCAAAACTAATTAAATACAATACTTAACTCAGTAAAAAATATGATATGCATCTAAATCACTATCTCAAAAAGCATTAATAATAGCTTTTAAAAAGTTCTTAAGTCCTGGCGGTAGAATTGTAAAACATGCATCGTTAGATATTGCTAAGAGTCGATGGGGACATGCTGAAATTTTTTAGTAGAGGCATTGGTGAATGTGGATGTGTACATATTCAACCAGGTATCATATTGCTGACTTGAGGGTTTCTAAAGCAGACAAATTTTGAGAGGCTGAGGCCTGTCAAAAATGTAGAGAAAACTTAAAGGATGTTGCCAGGGCTTAAGGTCCTAAGTTATAGAGAATGGTTAGCACAGGAGAATGATGGGGGCTCTTATCGAAGTACATAAAATTCTGAGCAGTATAGATAGCGTCAATAGATGCAGTCTTTTTCCTCTCACATTGAGTGAGACGAGAACCAGAGATTATAGGTATAGGATGAAAGGTGAAATATTTAAGGGCACTCTGATGGGGATCTTCTTCACTCAGAGGGTGGTGAGAGTGTGGAATCAGCTGATAGAGGAGGTTCAATTGTAACATTTAAGAAAGAACATGGGTGAGATGGGTGCGGAGGGCTAAGGTTCAGGTGCAGGTAGATGAAACAAGGCAGAAAACTGGGCCAGCATAGACTAGATGGGCCAAAAGGCCTTGGTACTGTGCTGTAGTGCTCTATAACTCTATGACCCCTCAACTGAAGAATACCTATCTTTTAGTTAAGGGTTAACTTGGCTGATAATGACAGCTTCAGTACTGGTGATTCTTATGAAAGTCAAGTGAATGGTGGAACTTCCTTTTGTTCAAGGTGGCCACCATGTCAAGTTGAGTTCACTGTCACATGCACAAGTACGGTGAGGTACAGGTGCAGTGAAAAAACTTGCAAAAGCATCACAGGATATAAGTTATACATAAATTATTTAAGACAGTGAAGAAATGGAGAACAAAAGACTATGCAAAAGTTAGACCTTAGTTTAATAAAACAGAGACATTCAGAGACCAGAGGCGCTCCTTTGAGCTTCTTTGCAGATGATCTGGAGGCAGAGCAGAGTAATGATGGTGCTAAATGGTGACTCCTTTGCTTACATCTTCGGAAACAGCTCTATTTCCATCTTTGATATTTTTATTTTTCCCTTTCAGGGTTCTTTTGAAGACCCTGACCTGGAGTTACACGCTGACTTCAATTCTTTGCGGGAATGGGACCCGCTCCCAGGGTTTCAGAACCGGCCGTTGTTTGCCATGCCAAGGGCTCGGCTTAAGAGTCCAGCTCAGATTTGGAAGCCTAGGATCTCAGGGCTCTGGAGAAGGGAAGACTGAGGGAGACCCGTGTGTTGTCGGGGAAGTCGAATTATCTACGGCTGTGTGCCCGGAGACCCGAGATCTTTGAGATCTTCAGGCACAGAGCTTGAAAAAAGTGACATAATGGACTTTTAACATCATAAATCAGTGAGTTGTTTGTTATGTCTCCTTGTTTGCTGGGAAAATGGAGACACCTCCTTCTCCCTTATTAGGGAGAGAGAGAGAGAGAGCCTGTGGTATGTTGTCTACCGGGTGAAACGTGAAGTCTTTGGGGTAACTGCAAGTCTGTGTCTTTGCTATTGCTTTGCTCACACTTGAGTGCTCAGTGGCGGGTGCCAATGCTTTTTTTTTGCTGGTGGGGTGAGGGGGGATTGTTGCTTGCTACCCGCTTATGCACGGGTGGAGTGGAGCTGGTGGGGGGGGGGGGGCTTCGAGCTTTTAAGTGTTGTTCATTCTTTGGAGCACTCCTCAGTTTTTGTGTACGTTTTGCGAAGAAAAAGCATTTCAGGATATATATTGTATACATTTCTCTGACATTAAATGGACCTTTGAACCTTCGATACAGCAAAGCAGCACCTTCTGAACTTGGTGTGTGTGATTTCTGGCTTCTGTACTTCCCACCCACAGCAGTGAGAAGAGGGCCTGATCCACATGGCGTAAAAAAGGGTATTTTTGCATAGAAGGTTATCTGTCATTTGTAAGGTCGGAGAAGGGTTTTAATCATGGTTCTGGGGTAAGATAGCAAACACTGACTTGTTGCAGGATGGAGCTCAACAATGGGTTAATGAAGAAACAGCAAACTATCTCTAGTAGATAGTTTGACCCATCTATAAGAAATTGTATAAGAAATCCTGATATATCTGAAGCTGAATGGACTCAGGACATATCCTGAGGAACTGCTACATTGATTTTCTGTAAGTGTGATTGGTAACTATGAAAAAAGATCTTTCTTGCCATCATGTTGACTCCATTGGTTCAAATGAAAAGTCACCTTTCTGACAGGTGAGCCCTATTTCTATCGCCAGTAACCTGCTGAGTATTTTCAGTTTCTCTCTTTTCATTTTGGATTTTCAGCATCCATAACATTTTGCACCATTGCTGAATCCTCCCTCTGATTGGCATTAATCAATCTGCAGTGGTTCCTCCAATTTGCAATTATGTGAGTGATAACCCTGGGGTTATCTGCCAGTGCATGCCCGAGGGCCGAAAGCATAATTGCAGACTGCTTCTACTGACAACTGAGTCTCCCACTGAAATGTGTTTCCATCTGTTGCCATATAGGGTTAAGGAATCAGCCTTAAAGAATGAAGAATAAATAATGGTAATTTCTTACCCAGGTAAAAAGAGAAGAATCTGGATTGTGATAAGGGCAGAAAGGTTAGTGGTTTCCATTATTTTAGTGAAACTGAAAGCAACTTACACAACAGCGCCATTCAAGCAGAACATAGCATGATTATCACAAAGTTGTCAGTAACTCAGCAGACCGCAACAGGCTGCTTTCTTTTGCCATGTTCTCCAAATGAAGTGATTTGAGAAAGTATTCATGTATATGCAAACTATTTTGTTCTCTAAAATGCCCTGAAAATGCACAAAGCGTGACCGAGTTTTTAATAGTATATTAAGTCATTACTGCTGCATGATAAACTTTCTTGTCCTAGAAGGCTGCTTCAATGTCAATGAACTGGAATTGTCTCAAGTAAATATTCCAAAATATAATGAATTTTAATTCTATATTTATTTATGAATTTTCTCTCTTCATTATACATTCGATAAAATGCTTACAATATTTACCAGATATTATGCTGCTTTCTTCCTGGTTTGGTGCCTGCAAGAATTTTTTTTACTGATGGGGGGCTTTTAAGATCCTCTGGGGTTGGTGCCTGACAGCAGACAACAATGGAAAATGAAACATTGATTTCACACAGTTCACCAGAGACTTCTGAGCATATTTCAAAGTTCGAAGTAAATATATTATCAACATCTGTATATGTCACCATATACTAACCTGAGATTCATTTTCTTGCAGGCATTCACAGTAGAACAAAGAAATGTAACAGAAACAATGAAAATCCTACACACAAGCAATGACAGAGAAGCAATCAATGCAGAAAAGAAGACAAACTGTGAAAATACAAAAACTAGAAAATAAATAAATAGGTAGACAGATAAATAAATAATACTGTGAACATGAGTTGGAGAGTCTTGAAATTAAGTCCATTGGTTGCGCAGTCAGTTCAGCGTTGAGATGAATAAATATCCACACTGTTTCAGGAGCCTGATGGTTGGAGTGTAATAACCTGATGGTGTGAGACGTAATATAATTGTATGTCCTTACTGATAGCAGCAGCAAGAAGAGTGATCTCTTCAGGATCAATGGCTGGTGCTGTTACATTGCCTTGATTGCAGAGTGAAGGACAGGGTACCACAATTTAGCTGTGAACTCTCAGTGAAGAGTCCATCTACTGAAGTGACAAGACTAGACAGTAATTGCCTAGCGTAATCTTGGCCATAATCAACTCTGGCCTGGCTGATGTTTAACTGCTCACTAATGATGTCATAAGATGTTTTACTGATTCTAAATGTCTTTGGTTATCAGTAACAATTAAATAAAGATAAGTAATCTTAAAACTTTAAAATTATTGCAAAAGCAAAATTAAAATCAAATAAGTACATGTATATTTAAGAATAAATGCCTGTGCTGTTAATTAAAGTGCAAATAAATAGAAATGATCAAAAGTGTAAAAAACTCATCTGAATTTACTTCTTATAGGAAGGATATATTTAATGTGCCAGCTACTCTCTTAATGCATAGTTCTGAGTGGGTGTTTTAAAGTCTTCATGCTGGTAACCTTTAGATTTTTTGCTGCCGTTCCAGGACTGCCACAGAGGGCAGAAGAAGGAGTGCAAAGAGAAAAGATCCATGATTTCAAACTCAGAGCACTATCAGTAAAGGAACTTGGAGGGAGCTGAGACTTTCTCTCAGTCACAGGGGCTATAAAGATATCAGGAGCTCTTTAACCAAGCCTTTTCCTTTGAACTGCTGGGCAGCTTTGGGTTTAAGCAAGACTTTGGGGGGGGGGGGCGTGAATATGTGAAAGGACATAGTTTGCCTCTTTTGGTTAATGAAATTGTGTGCTTTGAAGGTGCATAGTCAAAGCAGAGATGGTGGTAGCCTAATTCTTCAGCCTGTTCTATAGGACATTGACATTTGGGACCTTAGCAGAATTTTCTCTGCACTTCCAAGATGGTGCACATAAGCTCAGGCTTTTAAAATAGAGTCATAGAAAGGTACAGCATTGAAGCAGGCCTTTCAGCCCATCTAGTTCACGCCAAAACCATTTAAATGGCCTACTCCCATCAACCTGCATCCAGACCAAAGCCCTCCATATCCCTACTATCCATGTACCTATCCAAACTTTTCCTTAATGTTAAAATTGAGCTTTCATGCACCACTTGTGCTGCCAGCTCATTCCATATCTCACAACCTTCTGAACGAAGAAGTTTCCCCTCATGTTCCCCTTAAACTTTTCACCTTTCACATTGGCCCAAGACCTGTGGTTGTAGTCCTACCCAACCTTAGTGGAAAAAGCCTGCTTAAATTTACCCTATCTATACCACCTCTCACCAGCAACCCCCCCCCCCCAAGGTAATTTTGTATATATCAATCAAATCTCCTCTCAGTCTTCTATGTTCTAAAGAATATAGTCCTAACCTATACAATCTTTCCATACAACTCAGGTCCTCCAGACCCAGCAACATCCTTGTGAATTTTCTCTGTACTTTTTCAACCTTGTTTACATCTTTCCTGTAAGTAAGTGACCAAAACTGCATATAGTACTCCAAATTAGTCCTCACCAATGTGTTATACAACTTCAACATCTCCTGTACCCAATACTTTGATTTATGAAGGCCAATATGCTATCTAACTGGGTGCCACTTGCAATGAATTTTGGACCTGTATACCCATATTGCTGTGTACTACCAAACTCTCAGTGTCCTACTGGTTGCTGTATATGACCTACCCTGGATGGTCCTACTGAAGTGAAAAGTCTCGCACTTGTCTGCATTAAATTCCATCTGCCATTTTTCTGCCCATTTTTCCAGCTGATACAGATCCCTCTACAAGCCATAATAGCATTCCTCACTGCCCACTACACTCCCAATCTTGGTGTCATCTGCAAATTTGCTGATCCAATTAACCACATTATCATCCAGTTCATTGATTTAGATGACAAACAACAAAGAACTCAGCACTGATTTTTGTGGCACAACATTAGTCACAGGCCTTCAGTCAGAGAGGCAACCCTCTACTACCACTCCCTAGCTTCTCCCACAAAGTCAGCGTCTAATCCAATTTATTACCACATCTTAAATGCCGAACAACTGAACCTTCTTGATCAGACTCCTATGCGTGACCTTGTCAAATGCCTTACTAAAGTCCATGTAGACAACATCCACTGCCTTGTCTTCATCAACTTTCCTGCTAACTACCTTGAAAAACTCTATAAATTTGGTTAGACATGATCTACCATGCACACAGCAATGCTGACTATCCTTAAACAGTCCATGTCTATCCAAATATTTATATATCCGGTCTCTTAGCATACCTTCCAATAACTTTCCTACAACTGATGTCAAATTCACTCGGCCTATAATCTCCTGCTTTATGTTTAGAGCCTTTTTTAAACAGCAGAACAACATTGGCTATCCTCCAATCCTCTGGTACTTCTCCTGTTGCTAAGGATCTTTTAAATATCTCTACTAGGGCCCTGGCAATTTCAGCACTTGCCTTCCTTGTCAGACCTTGGTTATTTATCCACCCTAATTTGCCTCAGGGTAGCAAACACCTCCTCCTCTGTAATCTGTACAACGTCCATGAAGTTGATGCCACTTTTCCTTACTTCTATATACTCTGTATACGCCTCCTGAGTAAAAACAGATGCGAAGAATTCATTTAAGACCCCCATCTCTTTTGGCTCCATACATGGACTACCATTCTGGTCTTCCAGAGGACCAATTTTGTCCCTTACAATCCTTTTGCTCTTAACATATCTGAAGAATCTCCTTTGCCTTGTGTGCTAGAGCAGCTTCATGCCTTCTTTTAGCCTACCCGATTTCTTTCTTAAGTGTTCTCTTGAATTTCTTGTACTCCATAAGCACCTCAATTGTTCCTACTCCACCATACCTGCTATGCACCTCCTTTTTTCTCTTAATCAGGGCCTCAATATCTCTTGAAAACAAAGTTTCCCTACACTTACTATCTTTACCTTTTGTTCTGACAAGCACATACAAGCTTTGTATTCTCAAAATTTCATTGAAGGCCTCCCATTTCTCTAGTGCAGCTTTGCCAGAAAACAGCCTGTCCCAATCCATACTTGCCAGATCACTTCTGATACCATTAAAATTGTCCTTTCTCCAATTTAGAATTTCAACCCACAGACCAGACCAACCTTTTTGTATATTTACTTTAGAACTAATGGCATTGTGGTCACTGGATACAAAGAGTTACCCTACACAGAATTCTGTCACCTGCCCTGTCTCATTCCCTATTAGGAGATCTAGTATGGCACACTCTCTGTTTGGGATTTCTATGTATTGCTGATTGAAACTTTCCTGAACACATTTGACAAACTATCACATCTCGTCCTCTTACAGTATGGGATTCCCAGTAAATATGTAGAAAGTAAAAATTGCTATCAGAAAGTTCTTTATCTTCGGGCTAGAGCCTGCTGCTACAGTTGAGGCCTGCTCATCATGCATACTGTGTATTCGCAGTAAAAACATACCCAAGACTGCATCAGTAGTTAGTTGGATTCTGTTTGACACCAACTAGCAGAATGACTGTATTAGATTTAGATTTGTGTTTCACATAGGTTATGCATGCACAGAGTATTTACTGCACTTAAAATACGGATTCGGATGAAATTCCATCACGATGCTCAGAAAACATGAGATGGATTTTCCAGCACTTTATTGTTTATTCTTCTAAACAATAAATGTGAGCTATGTTTACTGAAGAGATATTCTGGATGCTAATTTAATGATTTTAGGGAATATGAAAGTAATCTTTGAAAATTAATGTTCAAGGTTTAATTATATTTGAAATGCAAAGAGTACTAAATATTCCAGCTTAAAGCTTCAAAGCTTAATACCCTAAATAGTGCTGCACTTCAGTTTAATAAAGTTACTTTTAAATAGAGTTATATAAACAGATGAGAGAGGCCTTGCTGTATAAAACTGCTGTATTTATTCTGCATCTGAGTATTCTTTTCCCAAGCCATGTCAGCAATATAATGAGCTACTCCAAAATCTCTCAGTAAATTAATTCAAACTCTCTTTTGCTTTGTTGTCTATAATTGTTTCATCTATCAGGGTAGCATCAAAATAAGGACCACCACCAGCTTATCTGAACTGATGTCTTCAATTTATTTTTTGAAGATTAAGGAAGAAATTGGATGACAACATTTATTGCTGACAAACTGGGAAATTTGTTTTTGTTTAGAACAGATAGATCAGCCTGTGCTACCTCCTTGGGACTCACATACTGGGGATCTCTGGTGTCTCTTAATGATTGTCAGCGTATCTTAACTTGAACAGGCCCTTAAAGTCATCCAGACATTCTGGTGTCATGTTGGAGGGTTTGCTCCGGGCACCAAAGAGGTGGAAGAACATTCTTTTCTACCCAAGGGACTTGGAGTCCTCCCAGCATCGGATCTAGGAGGCAGTGAAAGATGGACATGGTGCACATGAATGTCAGAAGCCTAATCCTTAGGACATAGCTGTAGTGCTCAAAAGAGGTCAAACAAAGTTACCGCATTTTTATTCTCTGCTCACTGATTAACCATTTCAAGCATAGTATTATATAAAATACTCACTTCCTCACTCACCTTCACTTTTCCACTCTCACTGAATCATTTCTCTACACTTTCACATTCATCACTGTCATATCAGATAGAAGCTAATTCCATTTGCCAACATTGGTCCAAAAACATCTAACCGTTCTTATCGATGTACACATCCACTGTCTTTTAAAAGTTATTATTGTACTTGCCTCAATCACTTGCTTTAGTAGTTCATTTCACATACAACACCCTTTGATTTTATTAAAAAGAACACTGTCTCTCAAGTTCTCATTAAATCTTTGCCTTCTCAACTTAAATGTCCTGTATGCTCTCTAATTCTTTATTCCCCATTCCTGGTGAAAAGACTGACTATATTCACCCTATCAATACCCTTCATGATTTTATATACCTCTCAGGCTCCCACACTCCAACAAATAAAGCCGATCTAACATCGACCTATAATTCAGTCTTTCAAGTCCTGGAAATATCCTTGTAAATCTTTTCTGCTCTCTTTCCAGTTTAATAGCATCTCCTCTATAGTAGGATGATCAATACTGAATACAATTCTCTAAATGCAGCCTCTCCAGTGTTCTTTACAACTACACTATGACCTCCTAACTTTATACTCCTGACTTGTGAAAGTCAGTGGGCCAAAAGCCTTTTTCACCACACCGTCTACTTATGATTCCACTTTCAGTGAATGGATACTTGTAACTCAAAGATCTCTCATTTGATGATCATTCAGTAATTTTATCTCTGGCTACTGCTGTGACACTCGCCTTAATCAAAAATGCAATTTCCCCTCTTCTGTCTCCTCTGCCTCTATCTCACCTAAAAAACATGTTCTCTGGAATATTAGGCAGCCAGTCCATTTCCTCTCTTACCACTTTTCTGTTCAAAAATTTTAAAAGTTCAATTGCCATTCAACCATACACACCAATACTGGTAAACAAAACAGCGTTCCTCCAGGGCAAAGGTGCAAAACACAGTCCATACAGTCACACACAGCACACAGCACATAAAGTAACAATATAACATACAGTCACAAGAATAATATTAATACAAATTCTGAAGTGGCATTGCCTGAAGATTGATGGTGCATCGGAGGCACGTTTTTGCAAGAACAAGTACATAACAGTTCCTCATGCCACTTTACCTGTCGTACCTCTTCCACTGAAATAAATTCAATTTATTCCAAATGACTTTCCTGCCATTCTTCTGCCTTTTGTGCCTATTCAATTGCTTTAACTGACTGCTGCATCACATTCCAGCCTCTCATTTGCCTCCTTGATACTTGGGATTCCACACCCCTAAAAACTAGCTTAAACTCAGCTGAGAAGGACTGGGAAATCTGCCTGCCATGATACTGTTTCCCCTTCATTTCAGGGTACATTGCACCTCTGCACCATAAGAGATCCTAAAGGTCCAAAGATCCAAATCTCTGGCCAGTACACCAGAGTCACACATTCATTTGCCATATTCTCTTATTCTTACCCTCACTAGCATGTGGCACAGGAAGTTATCCAGAGAATATTACCAGCAATCTCCACTGATCAATATTGCCAGTAATCTCCACTTATTCATATTTCACATTTTGACAATCTGACTATTAGATATTCCACCACGACAGCACATTTCCTGAATGTATCACAAGAATCCCACTAATATTTTCACATCTTTCCTGATCTCACCAGGAAGATGGCATGTGAGGGCGAAGCACCTTATGTAGAATGTCTCCAATTGCAGTATAGTGGCTGAGCTAGAAAAGTCTTGAATTCAGTCCTGGCTTTGGATGATGTCAAAAGAAGTTTGCACATTCTCCTGGTGATAGCGAGGGCTTCCACTGGGTACTCTGGTTTCTTCTAAAATCCTGAAGATGTGTGGGTTTGTTGGCTAACTGGCCACTAGAAGTTCCATGTAGTGGGTTGTTGGTAGGACCTGGAGGTGCGGTGGGGGGGGGGGGGTGGTTGATGAGAATATGAGATTAATGTAGATAGGATTAGTGTAAGTGGGTGGCTGACGGTTCTCATGAACTACTGAGATGAAGGGCCTGTTTTCATGCTGTGTATAAAACCATAAGATACAAAGGCCTATCCTGAAGATGAAGATTCACGAAATCCATGGTGAGAGCAGAATTAGGCCATTTGGCGCATCAAATAAATAAAGATTAGCTTTATTTATCACACTTAGAAGAATCAGAATCAGGTTTATTATCACTGACATATATTGTGAATTGTATTGCTTTGCAGCGGCAATACCATGCAATACATAAAATATATTAAAAATTGTAATAAGAAACATGAAATATATATAAATCAGATTAAATATGGAGTGTAATAAAAGTACGAAGTACAAGGTAAATTTATTAACAAAATACCTCTAAGTTACCATATACAACCCTGAGATTCATTTTCTTGTGGGCATACTCAGTAAATCTAAGAACCATATTAGAATCAACAAAAGATTGCACCCAGCAGGACAAGCAACCAAAGTGCAAAAAACACCAAACTGCAAATACAAAAGATAAATAATAACAATAATAAATAAATAAGCAATAAATATCTGGAACATGAGATCAAGAGTCCTTGAAAGCCAGTCCATTGATTGTGGGAATAGTCCAGTGATGGTGCAAATGAAGTTGACTGATTCCCCTCTGGTTCAAGAGCCTGATGGATGAAAGGTAATAACTGTTCCTGAACCTGGTGGTGTGAGTCCTGAGACTCCTGTACCTTCTTCCTAATGACAATAGCAAGAAGATAGTGTGGCCTGGGTGGTGGGGTCCCTGATGATGGATGCTGTTTTCCTGCGACAGTGCTCTGTATAAGTGTGTTCCAATGGTGGGGAGAGCTATACCCATAATGGACAGGGCCATACCCACTACATCTTGTAGGATTTTCCATTCAAGGGTAATGATGCTTCCATACCAGTCAATATACTCTCCACTACACATCTATAGAAGTTTATCAAAGTTTTAGATGTCATGCCGAATCTTTGCAAACTTCTAAGGAAGCAGAGGTGCTGCTGAGCTTTCTTCGTAATTGTTCTTGCATGCTGGGGCCAGGATATATTATCTGAAATGATAACAGCAAGGAATTAAAAAATTCTGACCCTCTCCGCCTCTGATCCCGATGAGGACTGGCTCGTGGACATCAGGTTTCCTTCTCCTGAAGTCAATAGCCAGCTCCTTTGTCTTACTGACATTGAGTGAGATGTTGCTGTTATTGCATCACTTTGCTAGATTTTCAATCTCCTTCCTATATGTTGATTTGTTACCACCTTTGATGCAGCCAATGACCATTGTATCATCAGCAAAGTTAAATAAGGCATTGGAACTGTGCTTAGCCACACAATCATAAGTATAAAGTGAGTAGAGCAGAGGGATAAGCATGTACCCTTGTGGTAAATCTGCACTGATGGATTTCGTGGAGGAGATGTTGTTACCAATCTGAACTAACTGGGGTCTGCAAGTGAGGAAATCCAGGATCCAATTGTAAAAGGAGAGCAAAGGTTGTGAGGTGGTGTTTATAGGCACATTATCAACTCATTGTACTTCAAAACATTGAAACTTACAGTGAAATGCATCATTTGCATCAGCAGCAAACACAGTGGGAGAATGTCCTGGTGGAACCCACAAGTTTCACCATGTTTCTGGACCAGTGTTCCTTGTCTACAACTTACTAACTCTAACCCTTGCAGGAAGAAACCAGAGCATCCGAAGGAGACTCGTGCAGTGACGGGGAGAAAGTACTGTTACGAACCCCGTAACTGGGTCACTTACCAGCAAAGATAGAGAGGTCCGTTGAAGCCTGATGATACTATTTTTAACAGTATTTATTGGTAAAAATACACAAAAATAATATCAATGCAAATATACAGATAATATACGTCGTCAATACTAAATCTAAAAGTGTGGGTATAATAATAATCAATAAGAAATAAGCTCTATCGTTGTCTAGGGGATAATGTATTGTCTGATGGAAATATAAAAGTCACTCAGTTCATGCAGACTGCTGCCTTGGGGACCGCTGGGTTTTGCAATGGTTGGAGAGAGAGAGAGATTTTTGAGAAACTTGCCGATTCCTTTTATGATTTCGATCCGTTGGAGTCTCGTTGGTGTGGCCGTTCACTTGTGGCCTCTCCTTTAGCTAAAGCCGTTCTTCCGTGGTGAGGCCGTCAATCCCAGGCAAGGGAAGGACGCACATGAGCTCCCCACCGGCTGTCGCTATTAAACGCTGTCACGGGATTTCTAGCATTTCTCCTGGTGCATCTAAAGGGGTTGTTCCCCAGACCCTCTTTTATCCTTACACACGGGGTCTCAGATGTCAATCAGGTTGGGATGATGCAATCCCTCAACCAGCCCACTCTGGTCGTCCCCTGAGGGCTTCAATGAATAGTACAGTACTCAATACACAATTCCGTCTCCAAGAGACAATAGCCGTTATCAGGGGTTTTTGTTTCGCTGAGGCCAGGACACATTCCAAACCTTGTGGATTCTCTCTCATTTCCTGGGTCCCAGACCCGAATTAATAGCGATCTTGCGATTCTCAAAAAGGAGGGGGCGACTTTGTACCCTTCGGCCTCTCAGAGTTGTGGCACATTCATAACAGTACAAACTCCTTTAGACTCAGTGGTGGGAAATGAACGCAAATCACTGACAGTGTAAGGCATTGTGCGATCCATTACGCTACTGTGCCACCTACAACTTCTCAATGCTCCAAAACCTATTGAAAATGAAATTACTAATGAAAGATTTGTTATAAAATAAAATATTTAGAACCCTTAAAAACTTAAGGGTTTTTATTTAAAAGAACAGTTTTAAGATAATTAAAAGAACAGTATTAAAGTAAGTTTGAATTATTACTAGAAGTGTAATTTAGCTTATCTTTACTATTCCACAGAGACATCCCATAGCCTGCTTCAGGGCCAACAAATGTAAATGCTGGGAATCCCAACCATCTCTTAATCCACCTTGGAGTTGTTGTGGATTGCAGACAGGATATCACCAGCGGAACTCGATGAGTAAGATCAGGGTATCTTTGCTTGCGCTGAACTTTCCAATTTACTGGCACTTATGCTGTATAGGTCATGCAGAACTACCATCAAAATCCAGGACAGACTTTCACTGCCACAACAGTGTATCATGAATTTGAATCCTTGACCTTTTGTAAGTGTGATATACTCAGGTGCTTGTTCCATTTGGTAGATACAGTTAGTTCTAATTATCTGCTATCAAATAATACAGTAGTTTCATTAAAAGTTAAACGGGACTGATGAAACTAAGAACAGATTATTTCAAGTACCTGATTATTAGTCTCCTTCATTTTGTGCAACCCATTTATGTTTTGCATCCTTGCTGGTTCTTATGCCTTTAATTACTAGGTCCCACTGTCTGGAATTCCCACAGTAAACCTCTCTGGCCTTCCACTTCAATCCACTACTTAAAGACAGACTGTAAAACCCACCTATTTGACCAGACTTTTGACCACTCTTCCTAATCTCCCCATCTTGGTTTGGCATGTAGTTTAATTACATGTACCAACATCTTGAACACTAAATTGGGGAAAAGGATGCTGAAGGGGGCTGTCTACCGCATGCATTTGCAGGAGGCAGAGCTTCTTGAAGCTTGCATTGCTGCTGTAAGACACTTCATAAAACCAGGGAGAAGTTTTATTTGAGTCTTAAAATGTGTGAGGAGACAGTTTCTGATGCTTGATCTTATTGTCAGCAATAAGAAGGCAGTAGAGTTAACATGAATACCGCGTCACAGCTGGTCACCAGAAAATATCTTTGGCACAGCATGTTAGAATAAGACAGCTAGTGTTAAGGCCTGACATAATTTTTCTGTTGCAGAAATATTGTACTTTTACCATCTCGCTATCTCAGTGAGATCTGCCAAAACTCTCCAAGTAATGGCATTTGAGGTTAGAATGCAGATTTGTGAGTCAGTGGAAAATTAATCTGCCCAAGTTGCAAATATACATTTTGTGGTTGGATGATCAGTGGTTTTCTGCCAGAGCTACTAGGCCACCCAGTTATAGTAATTTTAATCAAATGCATTTGCTGGAAATAATTTTAAACTTCTTACCATAGCAATCACATTGGACATGTATTAGAAAGTGACTACAGACAATGTGAAGTGTACAATTACTTAAAAGCAGTTTATTAAACTGAAAAAGTAGAATCTAGAACAAAAGTTTCAAGATCTACTGCTTGAAAAGCTACCAATTCTCTGAATACAGCTGTTACATTTTAACTTTTAATAAATCTAAACTGCAAATAGTCTGAATAATGTTAAAAGTGAATATGCTGTCCAAATAAACATATCTAGGGCACAATCAAAATTGTTGTGGTTGACACATTTCCAACTATGAACAGAACCACTGGATTTTGGCCAATCAACATAAACATAACGGCTGGTCATATCAACATTAATATTTAACTTGAATAACAAACTATAGAAACTTTATATACTATAATAGAAATATTTTGTCCACTAAGAAATGAAGAACATCTGAAGAGTTACAAAACGGAAAAATGGTTTAATTTTTTTCTTTCAAAATATGGAAGTATTTCCTTAAAAATAGTAGAGTGTATTACTGCATTTAAAATTCTATCATAATGTGGTCATAAATGCACATTTTAAGTCTAAAATGTCACACCAACAACTTACTTCCAATACATATTAGCAAGTGTTCCAATCTACAGTACTAAATCAGCCAGGCAATAATATTTCAAATGCAGAGAGGATAAGTATTTTTTCTGACAATTAAAAAATTCATTGCATTTACACAGAAATTAGGATTTGGATAAAAATAAGGCTTACATTCAGTAAACAAGTTTCAGTCATTCTATAAACTACCTGGTTATTAATTTTTTCAGCACAACTTACACAGTAATGAATTTAAATGCATTCTTGAAATGCATACAGTTTCATATTGAAAACACTAAAGACAGATGATCATGTTCCTAACCTATTATCTGTGTTAGTGGTACAATTTACTTTTGAAGTGTTAAAGCCCAAAGTGTGAATATAAATCTTCATGAAATATGGAGGATAATTTTGGAATTATTATGAATGACTATTGTCAAAAGCAGATGTAGTGAGAACTCCATAAATGGACCGGTGGGTGTTGAAAGCTTAAGAAACATTGCAGGTAAACCGCCATTTAAAATTCTGGATCTTACAATAAATGCAACATTTGGATTATGGACACCAATATAGCCAAAAATGAATTTACATTTCGATTTGTTAAAACTTTTTTCTTTTGTACAGAGAATTCACCTTACAATATTTGTTTGGAAATATTGTAGCAAAAAAGTGTTCAGGGGCCCTAAACTCATCAAAAACTCAGAGCACAGAAAACAAACATTGTTGCAGCAAACACAAAAGGATCTAAGTCTGATCCAATAATAATTGGATAAGAACTGTCAATCCTTTCACTACTCTGGGAAATCATAGCAACAAACAAAATTCGTGCTATCGCTCAAAAAACTGTAACTTTATTGGTAATCTGGCTTCAAATTAGGAATATTGCATTTATTTTAAACCTTCTATGACATCCAATAGGGTGGCATAGCTAATGAGGAATTTTTATACTACTGAAAATACTGCAAACAATTTAAATGCCAAATAAATTAGCATTTATTTAGTGTTCTTAATGCAGTAAAATATCCCAAAATATATTAAGCTGGTAATAAAACAAAATAGAAAACTTCATAATAAATTTCTGAGTCCCCTATGCTTTTTTAAAACTCACCCAACATAAACAGTTTAGTTAAAAAGGATTTTCCAAAGAAAACAAAACTATTTACAATTCTGTTATCTATGAATGGTCTTGAAATGCATAAAGTTCCACTAAACCATTTGTGGAGATATTGGGCAATTTGGAGTGAACCTTTGGTCTAATTGTAGCATTTCCACCTCTGACTCAGAAGACAAATGCCTAACCAATGAGAGGAGATTACAATAAGATCCCTACTGTGATCCTTGTGTCCAGATGCAGTGGCTGCTGGCTCTCATTCCATGATCTTAAAAGATCTTTTTCTTTCCCCGGCTCTAATGGCCAGGCAGTAATTCAGACACTTATATTGTTTCTCTTTTTATCATAAAGCCTTGTTTTTGATGTTAAGATATATAACCATAATCTATGGAAATAGTAATAAAACATGATCAAATGTTTATAATTTCTATGTGATTTCCTAATCTTACAAAATAACTTTACATCTACAAATAACTTTGAGTGTTATAAAGTAGTCTGGTTGTGGAATACCCAAACTGACTAGCCAATTTGAGTTGGAGATTTCCCAGAGGTGCTCTGTAGCTGGACTCGTAATGTGGAATCTAGCAATGGAAAAGGAGCTTTGTACAATTCCCAATGGTAAATCCAGGGAAACTGGTTAAATCAGGCTCAGGAACTGTTTCCCTTCATTTCAATGGAGATGTTACTGTTGCAAGGAAGGCATGATACAATTCTTGAAATCATTTATAAGTATTTTTAGGTGATTTATGTTCTTAATTAATTTTATAAAAATTGCTAACAGTTACATATTGTTTAAATATTGTTGATTATTATAGAGGCATTAACTAGTAACAATGGGAGAAAGGCTCCAGTCAGTGAAACCTGGGGAAATGTCAATTTCATCTTCACCCATGGTAATATTTTGTGGTACAAATCCTTAATGATTATTTATTGACCACAGATTATAGTCTTAGTGTCATAGCATTGTGCAGCACAGATACATGGTTATTCACACTGTCAATGCCAATCTCTTTTGTTTGCATTAAGGCTACATTCCTGTTCTATCCAGGTACCTGTCTAATTGCTCTTTTATAGCAGCAGTTGTATCTGCCTTATCGCTTCCTCTACTAGCTTGTTCGATATAACCAGTCACCTCTCTCTGTGTGAAAAACTTTCCCTTCAAATCTCCTTTAAATTTCTGTATTCTTTTTAAACCTGTGCCTTCTATTTTTAGACCCCCCCCCCCCCTACCCTCGGAAAAAGATACCTTCTACCCTTACTTACCTTTCAAAATTTCATAAAATTTATAACTTCACAGCACAACCTTATATTTCTGGTAAGAATAATGTAAGTAAATCCCTCCATTACTTTGAAGATAATAAAGTCTACTGTGATCATCAAAGTGAAATATCACACAATGCTAACACTGAATAATGCCACCTTCTGAATATTGGAGGGAACTACAAACCCCATTTCCAGAAAAGTTGGGATATTTTCCAAAATGCAATAAAAACAAAAATCTGTGACATGTTAATTCACGTGAACCTTTATTTAACTGACAAAAGTACAAAGTAAAGATTTTCAATAGTTTTACTGACCAACTTGTATTTTGTAAATGTACACAAATTTAGAATTTGATGGCTGCAACACACTCAACAAAAGTTGGGACAGAGGCATGTTTACCATTGTGTTACATCACCTTTCCTTTTAATAACACTTTTTAATCATTTTGGAACTGAGGATACTAATTGTAGTAGATTTGCAATTGGAAATTTTGTCCATTCTTGCTTGATATAAGACTTCACCTGCTCAACAGTCCGTGGTCTCCGTTGTCTGATTCTCCTCTTCATGATGTGCCATACATTTTCAATAGGAGATAGATCTGGACTGGCAGCAGGCCAGTCAAGCACACGCACTCTGTGTCTACAAAGCCACGCTGTTGTAGCCCGTGCAGAATGTGGTCTGGCATTGTTCTGCTGAAATTAGCATGGACATCCCGGGAAGAGACGTCGCCTTGATGGCAACATATGTCTCTCTAAGATCCTAATATACGCATCAGAGTCAATTATACCTTCACATACATGCAACTCACCCATGCTGTGGGCACTGATGCACCCCCATACCATCGCAGATGCTGGCTTTTGCACCTTTCGCTGATAACAATCAGGATGGTCGTTTACATCTTTGGCATGGAGAACTCGATGCCCGTTTTTTCTGAAAACTAGCTGAAATGTGGACTCATCTGACCACAGCACACGGTTCGACAGTCTTTCAGTCCATCTGGGATGAGCTCGGGCCCAGAGAACTCGCCGGCGTTTCTACATAGAGTTGATGTATGGCTTCCTCCTTGTGTAGTACAGTTTCAAGTTGCATTTCTGGATGTAGCAACGGACTGTGTTAAGTGACAATGATTTTCCGAAGTACTCCCGAGCCCAGGTGGCTATAATTGTCACAGTAGCATGACGGTTTCTTAGGCAGTGCCGCCTGAGGGCTCGAAGATCACGCGCATTCAACTGTGGTTTCCGACCTTGCCCTTTATGCACTGAGATGTCTCTGAATTCTCTGAATCTTTTCACAATATTATGTACTGTAGATGTTGAAAGACCTAAATTCTCTGCAATCTTGCGTTGGGAAATGTTCCTTTTGAACTGACTAACAATTCTCTCATGAATTTTGGCACAAAGAGGTGAGCCACGACCCATCCTTGCTTGTAAAGACTGAGCCTTTGATGGACGCTACTTTTACACCAAGTCATGATACCTCACCTGCTACCAATTAGCCTGTTTAATGTGGAGTCTTCCAAACCGGTGTTACTTGAATATTCTGTGCACTTTTCAATCTTATTTTAACTCTGTCCCAACTTTTGTTGAGTGTGTTGCAGCCATCAAATTCTAAATTTGTGTATATTTACAAAATACAATTAAGTTGGTCAGTAAAACTATTGAAAATCTTTTCTTTGTACTTTTGTCAGTTAAATAAGGGTTCATGTGAATTAACATATCACAGATTTTTGTTTTTATTGCATTTTGGAAAATATCCCAACTTTTCTGGAAATGGGGTTTGTAGAACTCAACTGTAGAAGCTTGTCTTCTGCATTGCTACATCCAAATATGTATGATTCAACTTCTGTTTAAGCAAAAGATGAACCAATTAATTGTACATATTGTGTATCTAATTAGATATAGATATGTTGTTACGCTGTAAAGTTTCACTGTTAATGTAATGGCCTGTCTGTAATGTTCCACTGCTAAGGTAATGGTTTCTCTGTAGCAACAATGTTTGGGTTATGACTAGAGATAATGGGGCATGTTAGCCAATGTTGTTCTTTCTTGTGTGTCTGGGAGAAGCATTTCATTGTCTTTTGCTGGGGAGAGATGAGGAGAGAAGACACGAATGGAGAGAGTTGGTAGATCGCCGGACTAAGTGGACTTGGAGTGAGAGTCCAAAGGTCAGCGACGATCGGAGGAGGTCGATGGTGGATGAACGGCCTTATCAGTGAGCTCCAACATTTACGCATTAGGCTATTTCATGAGAATGGGCCCTTTTCTTTATTTTGTTTCTTTATTAACCATATAGTCAAATTAAGAATTATAAAGCTCAATCGTTTAATTGCATATTGTGTACTGTTTGTTATTTCGTGGTACGGATTTGCAACAGGGACACATTGTGCAGCATCCACCCAAGATAGATTTCTTAAGTTTGACCAGGCCAGGGGGCCATCATTCCCTAGACTAAGCCGCTAGCCGAAGCAAGAAATGATTTTACTTCATTACATGAATTCTACCTGTTAAAAGTCCATAAAGCATTATTTTACTTTTTGCTAGATATTAAGCTTCTGCAGAATCCAGTTTGCCTGAGATCCTTACACCAGCCCTATGACACTAAACCTGTTGCTTTGAAGCTCTTCCTGTTCCAAAGGAAAGCTAAAGTATTTTTCAACCCTATATTGAAACACTGCACATCTCCCAAGGGTCACTGAAAATCCTTTCCGACTTCAGCCGCCTTCTTGAACTCAGTCAAAACATTTGTAACTTCAAAAGCAAGTCTAGCTGGCTCCAATACTGGCCCAGGTTGCTTTGCCCAAAAGAGTTTAGTTTGCTTGGTTGTGTTAATTTTTCTTTTGCAGTCTGTTTGACTTCCATGACAAAATGCAAGTTGACAGGGAAGCTGAAGATTAAATGCATTTCTTAAAAAAAAGTAAGACTAAGTTTCAACATCATATTGTATTTGCTCAAAGTTCTAAAAGGACAGCAGGGTACAAATTAATGAAATTTGTTACCTTAGGGGCTGGTAATCGGTTCATTCTGCTCTTAAACTAATTTTTGGTAAGAGAAAATAAACAAAGAAGATCGTGTTTACAATACAGCTAATAAGTGATATTTTATGAAAATTAAATAAACCAAGGAATATGGTCATACAGTGTCCATTTTCAAACTCAAACATGCCATTAAGCCTCAAACCTGGTAGAAGGAACACATGAATTTTACAAGACCACATACAGATAAAGGCCAATGTATTGCCAAAGGAAATGAAAATTGGGGTCCAAAGGATTTTTGCAAGCTATATTAGAACATATTTGGATGAATAGTTCTCTCTCAGCCACTGGTAAATTCTCTATGGCCACTGATGACTTTGTGGTGCAATTGATTTCATTTCTCCCTTACCAGAAGCATGCAGGTATATTTTGAAGAGGCTCATTTATGAAATCTGGCCAATGGCCCAATATTAGGAATGCCATCAGTTTTGGCATACAGATTTAGAGATCTTCCTCTGTGCCCAATAATTGACCAAAAACTGGTGAACGTGGCATTTCTAGACATATCAAGGAACATTTTACAGAGGCAACATAATGATAAAAGTACCTCTTTATAATAGCCATAGCTCAAAAGAATTAAACATTTTTAGCAATATCTCCCTCTTAATAAACACACCTGAGTTATCCTTACCTGCTATGAACAATTCTAGGTTTAAATCTTAGGCTGAACACAAATAAATCAAATGAACTTAAAGATAAATATATTTTTATTACATAAAAATAAATTTAGACCACTCACTAGACAGACAGAATTACTCTGCCGTACTCTGGTATTTGGTCAGTACAAGCCAAAGAAAATGGTCTCGCTAATGCAATGAGAGCTTTAAACATTAGGATATAAATTCCCACTGATGAGTGGAAAATCTAGACTTTAAAAAGAAAAAGATTTACTGACTGCAAAGCCAGCAAAAAAAACATCAACCATTTCTTGTGTTCAGGGAATTTTGTGACTTTCTTTCACACCACAGAAACAAATGAACTTTGGTATTTTGGTATTTTATATTCAGACAATTTTAATTTCCTTTCTCTTATACTCATATTTTTAAGTAAATTTTGATCTTCTGAATCTTTTCTCAGTCCACTTGGCCGATGCCCTTGCAGTTGAAAGGCTAGGAAGGTGAGATGGAGTGATTCAGTTCTTTAATCAATTTCCATATTTATCCCACAGTTTCAGCTTGGCACCCTGTTCTTCAACCAAGACCTTCAAACTTGTAGCTTTTAGCGTTTCATGGATTCTCAACTATTCTCTCACTGGCTGTAAAAGATTAGAAATCTGGATACATATGCTGTTTTATATTGTGCTACATGTAAGAATTTTCATTTTAGTCAAAGCAATTAGTGACTCCTTGGTCATTCCCAGTCCATGATTCTAACCATGTACTTCAAATTGCAAGTCTAACTTAAGGCGTTGATACATTTTCTGTATCTAATAATATAATATTTCCTATAAGCAACTGAGCAGTTTGACCTGTTGTGGGGACAATTTGGTGGGGCCTGATGAGCAAGTCCCAACCTACACCCCTGACTCCAACTCTGACGGATTCACTTTGACCACTTGCTCCCTTCAGCACACAAGCACTACCCCCCCCCCCCCACCCCACCAGCACCACTCATCGTCCTAAACTCGTAATTCTTGGGTAATTCTCCCCTGATCCCTATTCTTCATCACAACCATAATATTACTATAGGGAGGGAGGTACAAGAGCCTTAGGTCCCATGCCAGCTGGTTCAGGAACAGTTATTACCCTTCAACCATCAGGCTCCTGAACCAGTGTGGACAACTTCACTCACTATAGAGATATAGATACATAGAAAACCTACAGCACAATACAGGCCCTTTAGCCCACAAAGCTGTGCTGAACATGTCCTTACCTTAGAAATTACCTAGGGTTACCCATAGCCCTTTATTTTTCTAAGCTCCATATACCTATCCAGGAGTTTCTTATAAAGACCCTATCATTTCCGCCTCTGTCACTATCACTGACAACTCATTCCACACTCTCACCAGTCTCTGGATAAAAAATTTACCTCAACATCTCCTCTGTACCTGCTTCCAAGCACCTAAAACTGTACCCTGCCCTGGGAAAAAGCCTCCGACTATCCACACGATCAATGCCTCTCATCATCTTATACACCTCTATCAGGTCACCTCTCATCCTCCGTCGCTCCAAAGAGAAAAGGCCGAGTTCACTCAACCAATTCTCATAAGGCATGCTCCCCAATCCAGTCAAAATCATTGTAAATCTCCTCTGCACCCTTTCTATAGTTTCCACATCCTTCCTGTAGTGATCACAACAATGAACTGATCACTGAACACCGTCAAGGACTCTACAACTCCTGCTCACAATTATTTATTTATATTTTTATTTACACAATTCATCTTCATTTGCATACTGGTTGTTTGTCAGTGTTTGATTGAATGCCCGCAAGAAAATGAAGCTCTGTGTAATATTTGGTGACATGTATGTACTTTGATAATAAGTTTACTTTGAACTTTTGAGCTTTAGAATATCTGAATTAGCTTCTGTCAGGCTCTACTGAAAGACCAACTTTGCTACTACAAATCGTAAAATCTGACCACTGCAGCTTGAAATTCTTTACGTGCCACAGTAGTGTAGTGGTTAGCGTGACACTTTTGCAGGTTAGTGTGTTGGTGTTCAACTCTAACAACATCTATAAGAGGTATGTCCATCCTGCCGGTGGAATGCATGGGTTTTCTTCAAGCTTTCTGATTTCCTCCCACAGTCAAAGGCATAGTTGTTAGTAGGCTAATTGGTCATTATAAATTGTCCCGTGATTCATTTAGGGTTAAATCGAGGGTTTGCTGGATGGTACAGCTCTAAGGGCCAAAATGGCCTGTTCTGTACTGTGTGACTAACTAAATAAGTAAGTAAATAAATAAATAAACTCCAGCCCAGATACCTTGACTACCTTCTCCAATCTCCTGACCTAGACCCTGATTCCCCAACTACTGGACCTTTGACCCCGGTTCTTAATCTTACTCTTCAATCAAATATCACCAGGCTTCTGTCTACCACTCCAGATCCTAATTCCACCACTCCGGATGCAACTCCACCAACTCAGTCTTGCTGCAACCATTTAAAGTCTCCATCCAATTACTGCAGGACCTGACGCCCAGATTCATTTGCGATACCATGTGTGAAGGAAGATGTGTAAGGGACATAAAGCATTGAGCACTTTGGGTCCCAGATAATACTGAAATTTTAATCAGCAGGCACACAATCAAATCATGTGTCAGTGTGTTGACTAAGAGCAGATTAGTGCAACCTTGAAGCTGCCGAAGTTCTCTTTATAATACTTGACCTTGTTTTTAAATATTTCTTTTTCCTCTGTTTTTCATTTGGTCCTACAAAATGGAGATGTCCAATCTCTGGACAAATCTGGAACACTTCACCATTTCAGTAGCAGCTCCAGAGGAGAAATACTCCAAATAAAGCCACCTGCAGAAACAGCTGAGCTGTCAGTGAGGAATGGAACAGACAGATGGTGTTAGCCAGCTCTCCCAGTAGGGGTGCAACAGTCTGTCACCTGCCTTCTGCTCCCAACAGTCAGGACCTGACACAAATTCCTGAGGCAGACTGTGCCTTGAGAAAGAAAGACAGTAAAACTGCTGGAAGTAGAAGCAGATGTGGCCTACTCCTTTCCTTCACAGAGACCCAAGCCACAAATAACTTGCATTCCTACCCACGAACTCCACATTAGGGGTCTCAATATTATTTCAAAACTTACATCCTCCTTCCTGTATTACACATTAGAGAGAGTATAGCAAGGATCTATTTAGATGTTTCTGGCATTAGGAAATACAAAGAGTTATAAATTGGTGATTTCTTGAGGATGTTAAAGGGGCTTAGTTATCATGCATGAACGTAGTGGTTATAAGCAACTTACTACTGGCGGGTCTAATGACATGAGAGCAAGTGTGTGTAGTGGGCAAATCTGCAGGATTTGCAGGGGAAACCCAGAGGAGGCTTTGGAAGAACCCAGAGAAGGGAGCAGACAATAACTGGTAAAAATTGCTCTCCAAGAATGTCGAAATAGCTCAGGAATTGGACAATGCAATTCTGCATGATCTGAAACTTATTTTTTTGTCTCTGAAGTGTTTGCAGGAAGAGGCAGTGGCAGGGGAGCTCCAGCTCACAGTTTTGTCTGGCTCAGAAAATTATTTATGCATTTAGAGTTACAATTTGTGGTGCACAAATTCCTGACCAGTGTTCTGATCCCTCTCCTTAGCTACTGCCTAAAGCCAACAGTTACATTTGAGAGGTTGCAACAATGATGCTTGATTCACTTACCACTTCATCACAAAGAACACAGTCTTCTACCTCTGCAATGTCTTCCAAATTTGGCACTGCTTCTGTCAAGTGATGCTGAAACACTCATCCTTTGCCATTTCTCATCTTGAGTTTTCCACAGCTTCCCTGGTGGGTGCTCTCATCTTGCACCCAACCATCCTTCATAAACTTGTAGTTATTCAAAGCAACACACGCAACATGCTGGAGAAACTCAGCTGGACAGGCAGCATCAATAAAAAAAAGTATAGTTGACATTTAGGCTGAAGGGTCTTGGCCCGAAATGGCGACTGTACTTTTTCCATAGATGCGGCCTGGCCTGCTGAGTTCCTCCAGCATTTGGTGTATGTTGTTTGGATTTCCAGCATCTGCAGATTCCCCCTTGTGTGCAATGCCTTCCTAGACCCTTCACATCTCCAATTGGTCTCTAAAGCTTTCCCCAATAAAAAAAAAACTTTTTGATTATCTGTCATTTAACTCTGGTTTTTTGGATTGACATCACTTTTATCTCAAGTTCTTACAATGGTTCTGCAGGTCAAGCATTGCCCAATTTTTGATTTATTATACACTTCAAAAGGTGTGCTTCCAATTTTTATTAATTTTCATCCTCTTGATTCCTGAATTCATGGGTTAATGCTTGCTGTAACAGGGATATGAACTTTACAAATGCTTTGTGAGTTTTAGATTAAGGTGATAGCCCACAAATCACTAACCCATCACATTTCTATAGACAAAAAGACTTAAACCACCATTGCTAAAATTGCAGATTAAAATATTGCACATGAATACATGATCACTCTGAGCAATCTATGAGGTCTCCTGCATTGTTATAATCCTGCCCAACATCAGCTTCAGGAACAACAACTTGTCTTCCATATGGGCACATTGTAGCCTTCCTGTCTCACTGCTGAATTTCCCAACTTCAGCAGTAGCCTTCCTGTCTCACTGCTGAATTTCCCAACTTCAGGTAACTCACTACTGTTATATTCTTCAGAACTGGCCACTCTGCCACAGGTCACACATCCATGACAGTTTCTGTTTTCCTCTCTCCGTTCGCACAGTTTGTTCTATTGGGCATTTCTCATACCCCTGCATTTCATAACTTTTACATTTCTTTGCTTTATTTTGCTAGTTGACTGTCCTCATTTCAAAGATTTTGTTCATTCTCTCCCCCCTTTCTCTCATACACACTCTCATTTCCCCAATTAAATAATTGATCAGATGCCTTCCGCAATTTATCCCCAGTATAACTCTGGCCTCATTGTATCAGAGATTTTCCCATTATCCTATTATTTCCATCCCGTCCCCATCCTCTTTGTAACCTAAAACCACCTGGTTTTCTTGCTCCCCCAGTTCTGACTAATGGTCTTTGAGCTGAAACATTAAGTCTGTTTCTCTTTTCATAGATGCCATTTGCTTCCAAAGTTTTCTATTTTTAATTCAGCATCTCCAATTTTTTTAAATAATTTTGCTTCATGCTTAATACATTTGTAAATAATATGGACATTGTGGCTATATCCATTAAATGTTCAATTTCAACATATCTAATGGGAGGAAATACATATAAATCAAATCATAATGAAATACTTTATATAGTAGATTGTCCCTTGTTTCACTGTGGTTTTATAAAAGCATTTATTGATATCGAATCCTCTACTATTCTACCAATCTTAAACATCCATCTGCATCAGATATACTTCTGGTGAATTCAAAATTATGAAGTCAATATCTACAAAACTTATCAGCCTGTACTTATCATAAGCACAGGAAATTGCAGAAACCAAAAGAGACTGGTTGCTAAAGACAAAAATATGGACTTTACATATCCATTTTTGTGAGTCTTTTATAGCTCTGAAATCTAAAACAGGTAATTTTAAAAAAGATTTCAGCACATGCTTTATCTACATATTTATGTTCTTACAAATAAAACTGTTTTCCAATGATTACAACCAAGACTGTTTTTCAATTAGCCTTAAAAGTTAAGATCTTTAAGATCTTATTTTTAAGTGTTATGAATATATGATCCATTTTATTTGAGAAAAGGATGTCACTGACAAAGTTGGTTTGATAATGCTCACGTGAAGTATCCTGGAAAGTTTTGCTACATTAATGGTAAATTGTTGTTGTGCAGGGTCTGTAATACTTCTAACATGTTTCAACTCTCTGGCTAAGACTATGACTCAGTTCCATAATATTGAAAAAAGCTCAGAAACCATGCTCGTACTTCAGTGAAATGAAAACTTTTGGTTTAGGTTTAAATGAAATAACAGCAATAAGTTAAGAATGTGAACAAATACTCAGTGGGACACATAATGTGATAACCAGCCTTTTCTCTGTGCAGATGTTAACTTAAATGCACCAGGCTTTCGGCATGTTCCGTATCAATTTCTGCGCAATGATTATGCTGATAATAGTTATATACTTTAATGTGTATAGACTAAGATTAAATCTGAACTCGGAAAAAGTAAAAGATCTGTGAGCAGTTGGATAGAGTATTCAACTAATAAATTATGTTAATGTTTATAGCTTGTTTGCAACAGAGGAACATCAGACCACCTATTACTTCCCTCCATTAATGAGGTTTTTGATATAACTTTGTATGAAATCATGAAATCTGCCTGATTTACTTTATCACTGAGACTTAAAGATAAGATCAACTAATATTTCCAAGAATAAAAAGCATTGTGAAATTTCTTCCTAATCCTATGACTAAATTAGCAAAATTTTGACACTTCACTGTAACCATTAATGTGGCAACATTCAATTTAGTGCACTTTCATTCCATTTAATTTTTGGCAATAAAGTACATGAAGTAATGACAGATATTTTAGTAATGATAAACATGGATAACACCACTCTGGTGGGAATTTGATCAATGATAATCTAGGGCAGATTTCAAGGCAAATAAGTAACAGGATAATTAAATTTGAACTCTGCTTAATTAACAAGAATATTAGAGGATTTGGGGGTAATAGAGATGGAGATTCTTATTAAAGTTGGCCATAAACTGTCAATTCCCAAATCATTTAATTGACAACTAAGTATACTAAATACGACTTACAAGTTACATTCAAGAAAGGTATAGCCACAAAACAAAAAGCCCATGAAGTGAAAATTTAACTTCATTATCATGCATGATACATTCAATCAAAATGAGACTACTGATCACTGACAGAGAAATTAACATCCATACGGCAGATGAGCAGATACACTCCTGAATACTAATAACCATGGAAATCCCGGTGATTCACAGATAAAGCCTTCATACAATTTAGATGTTTTAATCAGATGAGGGTAATACATTTTTATTTGAAAAGATTTAGAAAGAAGCTTATGAGGCAAGTGCTCAGGGATTGTGAATTAAATAGTTCCTTCACTTAACCTAAGGTTACCAGTTTACACATGTAATGATATTTGGGAACAATTTAGGATTTATTTTGTCCAGTGTAGAGATACTGAGATTTGAGTGAAAGCAGCAGTGCTGATCACGTTGAAGTAAACTCAATGGTATTGTAAACAAGAGAATATCTGCAGATGCTGGAAGTCTGAGCAATAGACACAAATTGCTGGAGGAACTCAGCAGGCCAGGCCGCATCTATGGGAAAAAGTATAGTTGATATTTACCATGGATGCTGCCGAGCCTGCTGAGCCCCTCCAGCATCTTGTGTGTGTCAATAATATCATAGGTATTTGAAAATAACTCAAAAATGGTCCCCACATTGTATAAAAGTCTTGACCAGATTCAAAAACTGAACATCGGATCTTCTCTGAATTTAAGCATGACGTAACATCCCGTAAACATTGAGCATGAGTAGGCGGAACAACATCTTTCCATTTATGCAAGAGTGCCTTACTAGCTATAAGAGAAGTAGAAGCCAAAATATGCAAATCAGGTGTCTCCAAAATAAAGTCTTTTCCTTCAACAATACGAAACAATGCGAACAAAGGGTTAGGCTTAAAATTTATCTTGAAAAGTACTGAGAAAGTTTGGAATATTTCCTTCCAGTATTTTTCGAGGCTCGAACATGTCCAAAACATGTGAATTAATGTGGCTTCTCCATTATTACATCTATCACAGAAAGGGGACATATCCGAATAAAAATGAGATAGCTTATCTTTAGACATGTGAGCCCTATGAACCACTTTGAATTGTAAAAGGGAATGACGAGCACACAATGATGAAATATTAACCAATTTAAACATTTCATTCCAAGTTTCCTCAGAAATTGAAGTCTGTAAATCTTGTTCCCAATGATTTTTAATTTTGTCTATAGGAACATTTCACATTCCTAACAGCATACCATAAATACTGGATATTGAACCATTATAAAAAGGTTTCAAACTAAAAATTACATTTAATAAGTCCTTATCGAAACTTATAGGAAATGCATATAGTTGAGAATGCAGAAAGTCTCTAATTTGTAAACAATGAAAAATTTAATTTTGGGACTGATTTTATTCAATGGATTAAATTACTGTATCTATCTCCTTCTGCCAGGTTCCTTAGTAATTTTCAGTATTCCAAACCTTTTAAACTTCAATGTGGAACTAGACAAGCTTGTCCCTTGAGCCCTTTGCTCTTTGATTTGGCCTTAGCCATTGCTTTTCGAGAATCTAATGATATTACTGGTATTCTAAGGAGAGGGACTGTTCATAAAGTTTTGCTTAATGCTGATGATCTATTGCTTTTTATTTCTAATGTCGAAACTTCACTACCTCTTGTGCTTTCTCTACTTTCTTGTTTTAGCCAGTTTTCAGGATACAAACTGAATTTACATAAGAGTGAACTTTTTTGTCTGAATAAATTGCCATCAATTAATACTAACCTTCCTTTTAAAATTGTAAAAAATCAATTTACCTATTTGGGTGTAATAATTACCAAGAATTATAAACACCTATTTAATGAAAATTTTCTTACCTTACTGAATTTTGTAAAAAGGGCATTATCAAACTGGTCGCCTTTTTCCTTATACTTGATTAGCCGAATCAATTCTATTAAAATGAACATTTTACCTACATTCATATCATAGGTATTTAAATCTGAAAAAAAATGGGTGGAACTGAATTTACATTTCAGGTCACTGTCTTTTCAAGGGAATTCTGAAATGTTACGTGGAGAAACAAGAGCACGCAGAGGCTGTAATGTGAAACTGCTGGAGGAATTCAACAGGCCAGATCTGTGGAGGAAAATGGACAGTCGTTGCTTTGGGTTGAGACACTTCACCTCAGCTGGACTCCAGCATTTTTCTGGTTCTACAACGTTACCTCTCCACAAGTGCAGGCTGACCTGCTGCATTTTATACTTCTGTTCAGGTTTCCAGTCTTCAAAGCATTTCATTTTTGTAGGGTTGGGGAAGTAGGTGCAATTAAATTCAGAAATGGTACCATAAGGTATGTTAGAAAAATCTCTCACACACACACACACACACACACACACACACACACACACACACACACACACACACACACACACACACACACACACACACACACACACACACACACACACACACACACACACACACACACACACACACACACACCATTTGCCACTTTTTAAGGTTGCTTTTATTTTACTTAGGATTTATGTGCTATCTCCAGTTCTACAGCATGAGTTGCTTGTCTAACTACCTTGTTCATTTTGTATGTCACCAAAGACTTCAGTAAATTTCTACCGATGTACTGTAAAGGGCATTCTGACTGATTGCATCATTCAGCTCCAATGGCAGCTCCAATGCAAAGGATCATAAAAAACAGCTGCAGAGGGTTGTAAACTCCATCACAGACACTAGCTCCCTACCATCGAGGACATCTTCAAAAGGCAATGCTGCAAATAGATGACATCCATCATTATAGACCCTCACTATCCAAGACATGCCCTCTTCTCATTACTAACATAAGACCGTAAGAGATAGGAGCAGAATTAGGCCATTCGGTCTATTGAGTCTGCTCCACCATTTCACCATGACTGATCCCTTTTCCCTGTTTCAAACTGCCTTCTCCCCGTAACCTTGACTCATCAAGAACCTTTCTTCCTCTGCCTTAAATACACCCCTTGACATGGCCTCCACAGCAGCCTCCACAGATTCACTACCCATTGGCTCAAAAATTCTTCCTCATCTCCATTCTATTTTGATGACCCTCTATTCTGACACTGTGCTCTCTGGTCTGAGACTCTCCTACTTTAGGAAACATGCTCTCCACATCCACTCTATATATACCTTTCAACATTTGATCCGTTTCAATGAGATCCCCCTTCATTCTTTGAATTCCAGCAAGTACAGGCCCAGAGCCATCAAATGCTCCTCATATGATAAGCCTTTCATTCCTGCAATCATTTTTGTCAATCTCCTTTGACCTGTCTCCAATGTCAGCATATCCTTTCTTAGATAAGGGACCCAAAACTGCTCACAATACTCCAAATGTGGCCTCACCAGTGCCTTATAAAGCCTCAACATTACATGCTTGCTTGTATATTCTAGTCCTCTCAAAATGAATGCTAACATTGCATTTGCCTTCCTCACCACTGACTCAATCTAATTTGCTCTTTTTACACTTTTTTAAGCTATGTAAATATTCTTATTTTACTTTATAGTAAAGTTTATCTCTTGCACTGTACTGCTAATGCAAAGCAATAAATTTCATGACATATGGCATTGATAAGAAACCTGATTCTGATTCTGATTTTGAATCAAAGGACAGACTTGAAAAAGGCAGATACTCGTCCAGGTTAGGGCAAATGCAATCCATGACAGTGGTTCAGAAGGTTAGGACATATGGAATCCAGGGTGTGTTGGCAAAATGGATACAAATTTGGCTTGATAATTGGAGGTAAAGGGGCGCTTTTCTGACTGGAAGTTTGTGATCAGTCTGACACAAATGCTTGCTTAGTAGTAGATAGTGAAGAAGATTGTGTAATGATACAGAGGCCCATTAGGCAATTGGAAAGCTGGGTGGTGAACGAATTTAATTCAGGCATGTGTGAGATAATGCACTCTGCAAGGATAAAAAAACTAATGGGGCATCTACAGTAAATGGCAGGCCCTTCAGACGTGTTGATATACAGAGGGCCCTTAGGTGAAAGTTCTTGGCTCTCTAAACATGGCAATACGGTGGAAAGGGCAGTGAAAAGGGTATTTGGTATGCTTGGCTTAATGGGCTGAGAGTATTGAGTATAAATGTGGAACATCTTGTCACAGCTGTACAAAATATTGGTTATATTACACATGGAACCTTGTATAGAGTCCTTAGTTAGACCGCACGTGGAGTACTGTGTTCAGTTCTGGTCACCTCTCTACAGGAAGGATGTAGATAATATTGTTACGCCTGTGCCCCAACTCTGAGGGGCCGAAGGGTACAAAGTAGCCCCCTCCTTTTTGAGAATCGCAAGATCGCTATTAATGCGGGTCTGGGACCCAGGAAATGAGAGAGAGACACACAGAATCCACAAGGGGTTTGGAATGTCCTGGCCCCTCAGTGATACAAAGCCACGGAAAACGGCCATTGTCTCTTGGAGACGGAATTGTGTATTGAGTACTGTACTATTTATTTGAAGCCCTCAGGGAATGACCAAAAGTGGGCTGGTTGAGGGGTGGCATCATTCCAACCTGACTGACATCTGAGACCCCGTGAGTAAGGATAAAAGAAGGTCTGGGGAACAACCCCTTTAGACGCACCAGGAGAAACGCTAGAAATCCCGTGACAGCGTTTAATAGCGACAGCCGGTGGAAGGCCCACGTGTGTCCTTTCCCGTTGCCCGGGATTGAGGCCTTACCATGGAAGACGGCTTAGCTAAAGAAGAGATCACCACCGACGACATTTCGAAGGATCGACATCATAAAAAGGAAAACGGGCAAGTTCTAAAAATCCGTCTCTCTCTCCAACCAAAAGCTGCAGCCTGAATGAACTGAAGTGACTTTTATATTTCCATCGGACAGTACATTATCCCCTAGACAACGATAGAGCTATTTCTTATTGATTATTATTATACCCGCACTTTTAGATTTAGTATTGATGACGTATATTATCTGTATGTTTGCAGTGATATTATTTTTGTGTATTTTTATCAATAAATACTGTTAAAAATAGTACCATCAGACTTCAACGGACGTCTCTATCTTTGCTGGTAACTGACCCAGTTACGGGGTACGAAACAATATACAGAGTGCAGAGGAGATTTACAAGGTTGTTGCCTGGATTGGAGAGCGTGCCTTATGAGAATAGGTTGAGTGAACTTGGCTTTTTCTCCTTGGAGTGATGGAGGATGAGAGGTGAATTAATAGAGGTGTACAAGATGATGAGAGACATTGATCGTGTGGATAGCCAGAGGCTTTTCCCCAGGGCTGAAATGGCTAACACCATGGGGATAGTTTTAAGGCAGGGGTGTCAAACTCATTTTAGGTCACAGGCCGGATTGAGCAAAATGCAGCTTCATGCGGGCCGGATCAGTCGGACGCGTGCGAACGCAGCTTTCGTTGCCTCCGTTTTTTCAGCCTGCTCTCATGTGTCTCAGTCTCTGCTATAACTACAAAGTGTTTCACTTTACAAATTCCGTTTCTTATGAAGAAGACTGCCGAATAAACACTAAGAACCCTGAAAACCTGGTACCTGAATAAACTCAGCATTAGCCATATCATACGCCATAGGCACTTCGATTACTGGGGCCAGCTTTAATAGTAATTAGATATTATCTCGCAGGCCAATGATAGTTCCACCGCGGGCCGGATTTGGCCCGTGGGCCTTGAGTTTGACATATATGTTTTAAGGTGCTTGGAAGTCGGTACAAGGGGGATGTCAGAGGTACGTTTTTCACACAGAAAGTTGCGGGAGTGTGGAACGTACTGCCGGTGATGGTGGTGGAGGCGGATACAACAGGATCTCTTAACAGACTCTTGGATAGGTACATGGAACTAAGAAAAATAGAGGGCTATGTGGTAGGGAAATTCTAGGCAGTTTCTAGAGTAGGTTGCATGGTCGGCACAACATTGTGGGCTGAAGGGCCTGTGATGTAGCTTTCTATGTTCTATGTTCACACTACAGGAAGGATGTGGTAGCACTAAAAAGAGTACAGAAAAGTTTCACCAGGGTGATTTTAAAGAAGTTAGTAAATTATGAGGGACACAGATAGCTTAGATCATCAGAATGTGATCATGGCAAATGGATCAGCATGAATAGGCATCGTGCTCATTGAAGGCAATTTGGGCCAAAGGGTTCAGTTTGAATGTTCAGTTTGGCAGAGAATCTCACCTGGTCCCTCAATACCAGCTCCATAGCCAAGAAAGCCCAGCAGCATCTCTACTTTCTGCAAAGGCTGAGAAAAGTCCATCTCCCACTCCCTATCCTCACCACATTCTACAGAGGATGTATTGAGAGCATCCTGAGAAGCTGCATCACTGCCTGGTTCGGGAATTGCACCGTCTCAGATCACAAGACCCTGCAGCAGATAGTGAGGTCAGCTAAGATCATCGGGGTCTCTCTTCCCGCCATTACAGACATTTACACCACACGCTGCACCCACAAAGCTAACAGTATTGTGAAGGACCCCACGCACCCTTCATACAAACTCTTCTCCCTCCTGCCATTTGGCAAAAGGTACCAAAGCATTCGGGCTCTCATGACCAGACCGTGCAACAGTTTCTTCCCCCAAGCCAGCAGACTCCACAATACAGAGTCTAGACTGACATCTACATCATTTATTATTATATTGAAATTTGTCCTCTACTGTGCCTATTGTCTTGTTTATTAATTTTTGTACTGCCCTGCACTGTTTTGTGCACTTTATGTAGTCCTGTGCAGGTCTGTAGTCTAGTGCAGTTTTTATGTTGTTATACGTAGTCTAGTGTAGCCGTGTGTTGTTTCATGTAGCACCAGGGTCCTGGAGGAACATTGTTTCATTTTTACTGTGCACTGTACCAGCAGTTTATGGTCGAAATGACAATATACTTGACTTAACTTACAATATTTCATGACTTTTCAACTGCAACATGTATACAAATAAATCAGCAACAGCCCTGTTACCATTTTGAGACTTCTCGCATTGAGGAAATAATTTACTTAACTTCATACATGAAAATAGGTGGATGCCTCATTAAAATACATATTAACATAAAAGCCAAAATAGCTTTTATGTCTCTTTAAGCAGCTGATATGTTGTGGAGGGACTCACAACTTGCGAAAAGCTATTGCACTATCAACAAGGCACAAGAAAGCAGTGTGAAAGAATATTCTTTAGTTGTCTGGTGATGCAGCACCCTTAAAATACATGAAATAATCTGGGGTAAATCATCTGAAGCATTCACTCCTTCCCCCACCATCTTCAATCTATACAATGCTTTGTTCCCATTCACCAAAGAGCCTTCAACAACATTTATCAAAATTGAATAACCACTGCAAGAAATATATAGGCAGTTTGTTTGTTGGGTTGTTTGCTGAGCCTGGAGGTTAGGTCACAAATATTTCATCACCAGTTGGGGTGACATCATTCGTGTGCAGTTGAGTATTGTTTCTGCTGAGTGCACACGTTTATTCTTTGCCGGCTCGTATACTTGATTATTGGTCGTTGTCTGTGTTGGGCCCAAGCAACCTATAAGCAGTGTTGCTTGGGAAGATCACCAATGCAACTTTCAGTCTAAGTCATAGATCATTGAAAATATATTTCTATTCATTGTTGCTGGGTCAAAGTCACAGAGATCATTACTGAATGACCCTTTGAGTGTAGCTTGATTACATGTACAGCAGTAGATCAAAGTTACCATCTATATACTACTAAAACTCTTATGCTTTGTCTGTCCGTTTGTCGACAAGAGAGAGCCAGTGGATGTAGTGTACCTGGACTTTCAGAAAGCCTTTGATAAGGTCCCACATAGGAGATTAGTGGTCAAAATTAGAGCACATGGTATTGGGGGTAGGGTACTGACATGGATAGAAAATTGGTTGGCAGACAGGAAATAAAGAGTAGGGATTAACGGGTCCTTTTCAGAATGGCAGGCAGTGACTAGTGGGGTACCGCAAGGCTTGGTGCTAGGACCACAGCTATTTATAATATACATTAATGATTAGATGAAGGGATTAAAAGCAACATTAGCAAATTTGCAGATGACACGAAGTTGGGTGGTAGTGTGAAATATGAGGAAGATGTTAGGAGAATGCAGGGTGACTTGGACAGGTTGGGTGAGTGGGCAGATGCATGGCAGATGCAGTTTAATGTGGATAAATGTGAGGTTATCCACTTTGGTGGCAAGAACAGGAAGGCAGATTACTATCTGAATGGTGTCAAGTTAGGAAAAGGGGAAGTACAACAAGATCTAGGTGTCCTTGTTCATCAGTCACTGAAAGTAAGCATGCAGGTACAGCAGGCAGTGAAGAAAGCTAATGGCATGTTGGCCTTCATAACAAGGGGAGTTGAGTATAGGAGCAAAGACGTCCTTCTGCAGTTGTACAGGGCCCTGGTGAGACCACACCTGGAGTATTGTGTTCAATTTATTCTCCAAATTTGAGGAAGGACATTCTTGCTATTGAAGGAGTGCAGCATAGGTTCACGAGATTAATTCCCGGGATGGCGGGACAGTCATATGTTGAAAGATTGGAGTGACTGGGCTTGTACACACTGGAATTTAGATGGATGAGAGGGGATCTGATTGAAACATATAAGATTATTAAGGGATTGGACATACTAGAGGCAGGAAAAATGTTCCCGATGCTGGGGGAGTCCAGAACCAGAGGCCACAGTTTAAGAATAAGGGGTAGGCCATTTAGAACAGAGTTGAGGAAAAACTTTTTCACCCAGAGAGTTGTGGATCTATGGAATGCTCTGCCTCAAAAGGCAGCGGAGGCCAATTCTCTGGATGCTTTCAAGAAAGAGTTAGATAGAGCTCTTAAAGATAGCGGAGTCAAGGGATATGGAGAGAAGGCAGGAACGGGGTACTGATTGTGGATGATCAGCCATGATTACACTGAATGGCGGTGCTGGCTCAAAGGGCTGAATGGCCTATTCCTGCACCTATTGTCTATTGTCTGTTTGTGACCTCTAATTAGTGCAAACGGTGCATTACAGCACCACCTTTTTTGGCTAAATTGACATTAAAATGCACTAACTTACAGAATGCAGGCAAAGTTCAGGGTTATATAAAATTGCACATTTGCCAAAATCAACAGCCCCACTTTCACCTGAGAGCCGGTCCACCATCATGGAAATCGGGACACAACACCATGATGCATGCACACGGCCAGCCTCAGCAGTGACACCAAGCGGAGCAAAAGGGCTGGGCAGCTCTATTTTGATTCTCTCAAAGGGTGCCCCAACGGGTCACCCCGTTGTCTAGTTTGTATCTAAAAGTATGGGTGTGAATCTTGGGTGAGGAGTAAAATAGAGCTCTGAGGAAGATCCCTTTCATTAGAAGATGGTTGGAAACTGCCTGAGTATGTGGTAGATGGAGATACTCTCTCAACACTCAAGTAGTATCTGGACAAACACATGAATGACTAACACATAATAGGCTTTGAACCAGATTCTGGTAAATAGATTATTAAAGATAGGTCTTGATTGTTGCAAAGGTTTGCTTGGCTGAAGAGTCTGTTGGTGTATTGCATGACTTTATGACTCTGTACATGGACAAATAGCCTTAGTTCAGTAGTTGGAAGGATTTTTGAGAACAAGGACATGCATGAAATTTTGATATCTCACTTCAGCAATATTGCATTAAATCCTTGTTTCTCTAAAATTTCTTGAAAATGAGCCAGTTGCCATATGGTTACTGTTAAATATCTAACTGCATATCTTTGGTAAACCCAATTAACCCAATTTTGTCCTCAACTAAATATTACTGCTGTATTTCCACATGATTTCTAAATAATTTCAATGTAGTTAAACATTGCCAGCAACTGTTCCATTTTTAAAGATGCTGAAATTTATCATATTCTTCACAGCTTGTAGTTAACATACTGGAACTACTTGTGGTATGCAGCAGCAGCAGTAGGGCACACAAAGAACAAGGCCACGCATGAACTATGACTCTCAGCAGAAGTGTTACTTATGAATTCCTCAAACTCAGTAGGTAGAAATTTGAACATTGTGATAGAACACCATATCCTTTCCATCTCTGGTGACAGAAGACAAGGTTAAACTGCTGTACTGTTAATATACTATAGTACTATTAGTCTGTAGTTAAAGTACTTTAGACTTTTAGTCATTGCGATATTCATGCACACCAATACTTTGCTTCATACTCTTTGGTTAAACATTGTGAAGAGAAAGTTAGTATTTAAGATATTCATTTGATTATCTGCTGTTATAAATGTATTTCAAAATGTCATCCTGAATTTCATCCTGAAATTGGTACTAAGTTCCAACTTCAGCAGACTTATCAGTGAAAATAGCAAATAAAACAGAAAATAGCAATAGTTTTGAAAGCATAAGCAAATACCTCTTTATGGTATTTAGTGCCAATTTTTATTTGACAACAGGATTTGGATAATTTTCTACATTAAAAGGAGCACTTAAATACCAAGCTGTTATTTCAACAGAGGTTCTGCTGAGATCTCTCTGAAATCTACACAGTAATTACGTCAATTCCTGTAGAAGGCTCACATAACTTGAATCCAATGAAATACATGTAATAAAATGTAATTTGGCCATAATCATAATATTTTAAAATTAAGATATTTGATCTGGTACGAAATATTTTATTTTAATTTCATAGTTTGTTCTAGGGCTCGACAAGTGTTAGAAGATGCTACTGTTGTAACGCTCAGCTATAATGGCTCGTATGCATCTAGGGGAGACCCCCGTCCCCCGCCCAACCCTGTCTCACGGTTGCGTCGGTTGTTGTGCAATGCCACCTGATATGGCCTCAAACATCAATCATCAGCCAGCACACAATGTACATTTTACAAATTACACTTTATAAATCTTACTAGAACTAGGTAATTAATAGCGATACAATATATATGAAAGAAAAGAAAGAAAATGTGCCAAAACTTATCAGAGTTCAGTCAATTCGTGCACAACCATTGGAGCTCAACTATTGAAGTCTTTGGTCCACTATTCGATCTTCTCCGACCTCCTCGACCCGATGCCTGGGACCAACCTCGGTGGTCGACCAGAGCACATCCAGCATGTCCTCCTTCCTCGCGATCTCCTCTCCAACTCCCCAAAAGCTCGCACAACACTAGCTTACAGACCCACAAGAAAGAATAACATCTGTCCCAATCGGTTAACAAATGAATACAATTCTCGCTATCAGTAATTATAACCCAAACAAGCTGCGAGAGAAAGCACTCTCTCACCAGTTACCATAACAAAGAAGCATTCTTACTTTTAACATAACAAAGAAGCAATTTTGATTAACATATGCAGTAACATAAAGAAGAAATTCCTTACACTCGCCCCCCCACCAACAAAAGTCATGCCCTCATGACGTTAACAGAGTTCCCCAATGCTCCTTGCGAGACACAAAACCCAACCCAGGTGCATAAAGCTGTGACATAATTTCCCAGGGCAGTAGAGATCACACTCGGTTCTCCCAGCGCTGCATAGGTCAACTGCTCCTTCTTCTCTGAGACCTCCGTTCCTCCTCTGCCGACCCTTCCGGCTCAGACACCACTGGGGACACCTCAGGTCTACCTGTCGGACCCTCACCCTCTCCCTCACTGGGATCCCTCTTCACCCAAGAGCCCTCTGTCTCGTGTTCAGGTTCCACCCTCTCTCCCCCCAATGCTGGTTGTATCCCAGTCTGCCCCTCAACACCCACCCTCCTCTCACCTAACTCAGTGGGGGAAGGGCCAGGAGCCTCTTCTTCCAGTACTGGGGAATTAGCGAACGGAAACAGGTGCCACACATCTGAATCGTCGTCTTCCGAAGCAGTATCCCTTTCCGGGGTGAGAACTGGTCCTGTCTCTTCCGCAGCGAGCTCTTCCTTTGCCCCTCACCCTTGCAGAGCCCTCGTACTAGGCGTAAGCTTCCACTCAGACTCTTGATCCACATGCATTTCTTGACCCGGGGCAACAGGTGGTTCCGATGGAGTACCTTGACAGTCCCCTTCTCATCCTCTGGTCTCACCCGGTAAACAGGTAGATTCGGCATCTGGCTCTCTACCACATAGGGGGAGGCCGCCCATCGATCTGCCAACTTGTGCTTACCAGGTAGTCTTAAATTCCGTATAAGGACCCGGTCTCCCAGCAATAGTTAGGCGAACTTCACTTTCTGATCGTACCTCCTCTTGTTCCTCTGATTCTGCTTGGTGACCGCTGCCTCAGCCAACTCGTACGCCCTTTTCAACTCTCTCCTCATATCGGACACATACTTCAGATAGTGCTTCGAAGGTAATTCACCCACTGCAGTCCCAAAACACAAGTCAATGGGCAACCTAGCTTCCCGCCCGAACATCAAATAATAAGGCGAGTACCCTGTAGCGTCATTGCGAGTACAATTGTAACAGTGAACCAAATGCCCGATGTGCTGACTCCACTTACTTTTCTGACCAATCTCCAGGGTCCGGTTAAACCTCTTGGGCTGAGGATCACCCTGCGGGTGATAGGGTGCAGTCCTGGATTTCTCAACCCCAAGCATACCCAGTAATTCATGGATAAGCCGGCTCTCGAAGTCCCGTTCCTGATCACTATGGATCCGCCTGGGAAGACCATAATGAAGAAAGTACTTCTCCCATAACACCTTCACCACTGTAGTCGCTTTCTGGTCCTTAGTGGGAAACGCCTGTGCATATCGAGTGTAATGATCCGTGATGACTAAGAGATTCGCAGTGTTGCTGGTGTCTGGCTCAGTAGACAGGAAATCCATACACACCAGGTCCATGGGCCCTGCACTCTGCAAGTGTGACAAAGGAGCAGCCTGCGCAGGCAGGGTCTTCCTCCTGATGCAATGACTGCACTTCTTACAATATTCTTCAACCTCCCCCCTCATCCGGGGCCAGTAAAACCGGTCCTTGAGTAATCCATAGGTCTTTTCCACCCCCAAGTGCCCGGAATCATCATGCAGTGCCTGGAGCACAGTCTTCCGATATTTCTCAGGCATGACCAGCTGCCAACGCCGGGGGTGGTCTGGGGGCGACGTGACCCAGTACAAGACTTGGTTCTTCAAATTTAATCTAGGCCACTCCTTCAGTAGTAAGGGCACGGAGGTGTGCTTCGCCTTCTCTGCCTGGGCCATATCCCCCTTTCTGACCGTGTATCAGATAGTGCCAATGCTCGGGTCGTCACACTGAGCCACCCCCACTTCTTGGGGGCTCACCTCCAGCAGGTGCCTGTTCCTCAGAGCAGTCAAATCACAGTACACAGTGGGTAGTGCGTCTTCATCAGTCTCCAATTGATCCACTGCCCGATCCGGCCCCATCGGAACTCCTGCTTCAGCGTCGCTTGCAAAGTGACACATGGTCTTCACTCCCGGGGCAGGGACACTCTCCCACTCCTCATCCGTGCCCGACCCCTTATGCGCCCGTTGAGATAAAACATCTGCATCGATATTCCGACTTCCCGGCTGGTACTTCAGGCTGAACTCATAGACAGACAAAGCCGCCAACCACTGATGCCCAGTAGCGTCCAGTTTTGCCAAGGTCAGAATATTAGTGAGAGGATTGTTATCCGTTCTCACCTCAAACTTGGCCCCGTATAGATAATCGCTCAACTTGTCCACCACTGCCCATTTCAGTGCCAGGAACTCCAACTTGTGAGTGGGGTAGTTTCTCTCAGATGGAGACAAACTTTGGCTAACAAATGCCACCAGCCTCAATTCGTTGTCCTGTTCCTGGTACAGGACAGCCCCTAGACCCTCTCGGCAGGCATCAGTGGGCAGCACATACGGCTTCCAGGGATTGGTAAAAGCCAACACTGGGGCCTGTGTCAGCGCCCTTTTCAGAGATTGGAACGCTTCCTCACATTCATCATCCCATCTCGATCCAAAAGGCTCCACCGGGTTCCAGTATCCTCCTGCTTCCTGTCCTTGGTCCCCTTTCCTTTTCTTCCCCACAGGTGGATAGCCACACAATAGCTGGTTCAACGGGTGACTCATTAGCGTATCCTTTCACGAATCGCCAGTAATATCCACAGAACTCCAAAAACGAGCGTAGGGCGCTCACCTTCTGGGGTCTCAGCCAGGTGGTCACTGCATCTATCTTAGCCGGATCAGTAGCCACTCCTTCTCATGAAATTATGTGGCCAACATAGCCGACCAACGGCTTACAGAACTGGCATTTGTCCAGGGAAAGTTTCAAGCCTTCCTCTTTCAGCTGGCTTAACACCTTCAGCAGCCTCTCCTCATGTTCCTCCAAAGTAGATCCAAACACTATCAGATCGTGAAGATACACCAACACCTCGAGCAGGTTCATATTCCCCACAGTCCTCTCAGTGAGCCTCTGGAAGGTGGCTGGGGCCCCCGATATGCCTTGCGGCATTCGTTTGAACTGAAAGAATCCCAGTGGGCAGATAAAGACCGTCTTCTCTTTATCGGCCTCACTCATCGGGATCTAGTAATACCCACTCCGCAAATTCAAAACAGTAAACCACTGCGCACCGCTCAGACAGGCCAATGCGTCTTCAACCCTCGGGACCGTATACTGATCGGGGACAGTGTGCCAGTTCAGAGTCCTATACTCCACGCACATGCATACCTTCCAGTTTTTCTTCCTAGCCACGACTATGAGGGACGCATAGGGGCTCCGAGACTCCTTGATAATCCCTGCATCCTTCAACCACCGCAAGTGCTGCCACACGTCTTTCACATCTGCTGGGGCCAACCGCCGCGACCTTTCTCTAAACGGGGTGTCATTTGTCACCCGGATAGAGTGACGAGTACTCTTGGAACAGCCCACATCAAACTCGCCCTGAGAAAAGACATCCCCTAGCTTCAGCATCTTCTCCACTAGCCTGCTCTTATACTCCGACGGTACGGGGGAGTCCTCAAAATTAAAGGCCTCCTCAGTCAGCCGCCCCCAGTTCGCCAATAGTTTTCCTCCAGTGGGCCTCACGGGGGCGCTAGACATCACCTTCACCGGGAACAAGTGCGCGAGAGGCATCCCGCACTTAAAAGCGATCTCTCTCTCCGTTGTGTTCCTTACAATCACCCCCATCCGGCATGCCTGTAGAACTGAGGGCCTCTGCAATTCAGGTCTCACCAGCACCCCAGCCGGGAACCGGGACTCCCCCTCAAGGTCTTCCGGGGCGTCTACTAACAGGGCTTTGCCTGCTGGCACTCCGGGAAATCTGGGGTCCCCATCACTAGTGCCACCTCCCCTAGCCGTATCACTTTAGGCCTCGCCTGAGTACACCACACCATCCCTCGATTACACTCAGGATCCAGCCCTTGGGGGTCACCCACTTCTTCGAACACCGCTAGAAACACTGGGTGTACTGAGAGGGTCTCCAGAAAGTTCTCCCCTGCCTTCTCCTTACAGGCTCCCAGGAGCCGTCGCACAAGAGGGGAGTTAGTCCCCACCAGAAGGGTAATGCCACCTGTTTCCCCGGGTCTGAACAAACCAACACCAATGTCTCAAGAGCTTCAAACACTCCTACATCGCCCTCCGAGAATTCCAATCTCACTGACAGGTACCCATCGTATGGATAATCACCCTCACTTACACCCCAAATCTCCAGTGCATTAAATGGGGTTACTGGCAAGTGCTTGAGATATTTGTTGTAGAATGACCGGTACAATAAGGTAACCTGCGATCCTGTATCGAGAATGGCTTTTGCATGAACTCCCTCTATCCGTAGGCACACACTGGTACGGGGTCCCACCAGCCCATCCGGAATAAAGCCTTGGGCTTTTGGTGGTCCCCTGGCTGATTTCTGGGTACATGTTCCTCCAGAGACTCCAGTCCGTTCTCTCACTGAGTCTCTCCTAAGTTTCCCGACACCTCTCCCTTCTTAGTCGCCCGGGGGCTTGCCCTCCGCAGGACGCCTTGTCTCTCACAATCCCTCCAAAAGTGTCCCTCTTCCCCACAGTTGAAGCACACCCCTGGTCGCTCACATTCCCACTGGAAATGCCCCTCTTTCCCACAGTTATAGCACACGCTACCCGCCGCCCCTCCTCTCCCGGGACGCCCGCCACTCCCAGCCCACTGCATGGGTCGTCCCCCGAAGGGGGTACTCTCCCTGTCCATCCCTTCAAACGGGGGGTCTCTACCCCCCAGGACCCCTTGGGTTTCTCAGTCCTCAACCCGGCCACCACTTCCTGTACTGCTGAGGATCGACCCCGGTGGCCTGAGCCCCTTTTTCAGCCCAATGCGCTCTCTTCCTCCCGCACCTCTCTAATCAGCTACCTGAATGATGGAGGTGGGCTCTTTTTATAGGACTGCTGAAGACTCCAAGCCACCTTGTCCTCCTCCAGGGAACCACTAAATATCTGACTCATCCTCACCCTCGCCACTTCATCTACCTTCACTATGCACCCCCCCCCAGCGCCACAACCCAGTAAGCATCCTTTCCAGCCGAAATAAGTATTTTGAGAGCTTTTCCCCTCTACCCGACCCCATGTGGTGAAACTCCACCAAAAGCTCCCAGGGATCCCCTGACATTCCAAATGCTCCCTCCAAAGCTTCTAAATACTCCGCCAGTGAAGCCGAGGGCTGTTCAGCTTTCAGCTCTCAGACGACTCCGGCCACCCAGCCCCTCAAACTTCCCACCGATTGCTGTCTCTTTTCCTCATCCCAGCCTGGCCACGCCTCTAACAACAGGGACGTGTTTTCGACCTAGGTCTCGTAGTCATCCTCCCCTTCTGGGGTAGGCGTGGCTCCTGAGAAAATTCTCAACTTTGGATGTGGCCTCCCCGGCCCCTCTCACCAGGGAGGTAAGGGCGGCTGCTAGCTCAGAGGTCTCACCTCTAACTGGGGGGCAGGGCCTGGCCAAGCTTTCCCACTCTGAACACCCCCCCCAAACTGGTTACTGGCACCTCCCCAGTGTCTCATCTAGCTCGTCCTCTGGTGTCTCCTCACTTCCGTCCTCCGGGAGGGTGTGGAGGCCCCACGGCCCCGCCTCCTCCAGGACGCTGACTGTCGCTGGCAGTCCCAATGTCATGACATCAGCACTCGTACAAACCAACACCCAGCTAGATTCCACTTCTTTACCGCACCTTCTAGCTACCAGTTCTACCCGCCCCATACCTTTGACCAAACTCAACCCCCACACTAACGCATCTCCCGAAATGCGGAAAGCCACCCCACTTAACACGCACGCATGATTCACCTATACGTCCTCTAACTCACACCAGTTTACAATCTCGATCTCGATCCATCTCCGCACTACTTAACGTGGCAATTTACACAGCTTATCGAAAATTCAATCCCGGACAAGCCCCCACAAATGTAATGCTCAGCTGTTAAATACCAAGCTGTTATTTCAACAGAGGTTCTGCTGAGATCTCTCTGAAATCTACACAGTAATTACGTCAATTCCTGTAGAAGGCTCACATAACTTGAATCCAATGAAATACATGTAATAAAAAGTAATTTGGCCGTAATCGTAATATTTTAAAATTAAGATATTTGATCTGGTACAAAATATTTTATTTTAATTTCATAGTTTGTTCTAGGACTCGACAAGCGTTAGAAGATGTTACTGTTGTAACGCTCAGCTATACTGGTTCGTACGCATCTTGGGGAGACCCCGTCCCCCGCTCAACCTTGTCTCACTGTTGCGTCGGCTGTAGTGCAATGCCACCTGATACAGCCTCAAACATCAATCATCAGCCAGCACACAATGTACATTTTACAAATTACACTTTATAAATCTTACTAGAACTAAGTAATTAATAGTGAATCAATATATATGAAAGAAAAGAAAGAAAATGCACCAAAACTTATCAGAGTTCAGTCAATTCGTGCACAACCGTTGGAGCTCAACTATCGAAGTCTTCGGTCCACTATTTAATCTTCTCCGACCTCCTCGACCCGATGCCCGGGACCAACCTCGTTGGTCGACCAGAGCACATCCAGCACATCCTCCTTCCTCGCGATCTCCCCTCCAACTTCCCAAAAGTCCGCACAACACTAGCTTACAGACCCACAAGAAAGAATATCATCTATCCCAATTGGTTAACAAATGAATACAATTCTCGTTATCAATAATTATAACCCAAACAAGCTGCGAGAGAAAGCACTCTCTCACCAGTTACCATAACAAAGAAGCATTCTTACTTTTAACATAACGAAGAAGCCATTTTGATTAATATACGCAGTAACATAAAGAAGAAACCCCTTACACTGTTTTTTGCAGCCTTTACTGATCCAACAGGTCACCAGATTCAATAATAGAACCCAAATGAAAATTTCTAATGCAAGTATTCTCTTTGACTTAAATCTGTCAATAATAAAAGGATAGATAGCAGGAAATTATCTGTGTTACACTTGGATATTGCAGTGCTAAATTTGGAGGGGTGGAGCTACAATGGCACTTAACAGTGACTCCTCTGAGCTCCTCTGCAGAAATAGCTTAATTTCTACCTTTCATGTCTCTCTTTTTCCTTTTCAAGGTGGATGGGGTTCTATCGGAGAACCTGACCTGGATTTGCACTCAAACTTCAGTTCTTAGCAATGGTGGGACCTGTTCCTGGGTGCCCACGGCTGGCTGCTTTTCAATATCCCAAGGACGCAGCTTGAAGATGAGTGTTCCTTCAGGGTTCTGAGGTTTTGTGGCCCAGTGGATGAGCTAACTCCATGCTGGTGCTGCCAAATGAAACGTCACAGGAGAAAATGGAACATCAGGAACAGTGGATTGGCTTTTGGGGTATCGCATGTGCGCTCTCTCTCAGTGGGGGAAGAGTTTGTTGCTGATTCTCGAGTCAGAGAGCTCGGGAAGAAAAGTGATGTGACAGACTTTATCATCACAAATCAATGAGTTGTTTTGTTATGCCTCCCCTCCTGCTGTGAAAGGATGACAGCTCTATATCCCTTCATGAGAGAGAGGGGGAGAGAGAGAGAGAGAGAGAGAGAGAGAGAGAGAGGAGAGGGGGGGGGGGGAGAGAGAGAGAGAGAGAGAGAGAGAGAGAGAGAGAGAGAGAGAGAGAGAGAGAGAGAGAGAGAGAGAGAGAGAGAGAGAGAGAGAGAGAGGAGAGAGAGATATCATGGTCTTTCTTGGTGCTGCTATTGCTTGCTTGGTGGGTGGAGGGTGTTGATGCATTTTTTTTGCTTAAGTAAGTGGTGGAGAGTGAGAGTCAGTGCTTTGCTGCTGCTTTGCGTGGGGGGTGGAATAGGTGGGGCTGTGAGGTCCTAACGTTTTTACTGTCACTCATTCTTTGCAGCTCTCTTCGTGGATGCTTGTGAACAACAAGAATTTCAGGATGTACTCTGATATTAAATGGAAGTATTGAACTATTGGATCGATCAAGCATTGAAATCCTGGTAGGTTGAGATGATGACGGTATTTGTGAATATCAGAAAAAAGCATTGTTAATCTGAAATTAATAACTAATTATGGTTCACATGGAATACACGATAAAATTATCAACTAGCTTCACTGGATTCATCTTTTAATAACTCTCCTTTTACAGTTTCACACTTGCTTTCCCCTTTGCACCCTATAACCATAAACAGTTTAAGATAATGATGTTGTGTTACTATGTTGGAAGCTTTCACAGCTTGCGTACAAGTTATTTAGACTAATTCTTTAAATTCATTGGGCATGATGGCAACATGCTCTGCTGTGACAGCTGTCAGCTCACTGCTTGCCAAATAATATTCTTCTATTTAAATAGTATTAATCCTATTTTATTTCTTATGTTTTAATCTTGTTTTATGATAATTAAATTCACAAAGTAAGGAAAAAAAGAAACTATTCATCTATGTCTAGTTAATTAGATAACAATCAAATATGAACCTACAAAAAATAATCAGTTAAGTTTCAAAATAAGGAACAAACCTACAATTAGATTTTTTCCCAATTAATTATCATTCTTTATATTGGGTAAATAATGTCTTTGCAAACAAAACAGAAAGATAATGGTCCAAATAACTTGAAACCAGCAAATATATAAAGCAAACAAATAAAGGTGCCTTAAGCAGAACAGTGTGCTGTTAAGATAGGGAGAGCAAGTCATAAAAATAAACAGGATTAAATCTTTTCATGAATCAGTGCAGGTTTAAAGTGAAACTCTATCTTTTGCAATGTTCTATAATACACGAGGGAGTGGAAGTTTTATATTACCCAATATTATAAAAAACATTTTGGTGTTCCAAGTCCTTAACTTTTACTGCAAGATTCAGGAGGTGTATTCATCTATCGATTAATTCAAAGAAAATGTTTCCGTTTTACTCCATGCAAGGAAACATTCTTTATTGGTATATTATTTTTATGCCAAAATAAATGTATATTTAACAAAATAAAATGATTCAAATGAACTGGTCATTTGCTATATAGTAAATATTCCCTATCTGTTTTTGACATTCTAGGAGACAAAATATTTTTGCATTGAACAGTTGTAAAACTTCAGAATCATTACACATTTTTGACAATGCATCTAAGACAATTAGAGAAAATTAGAGAAGAACAAAGTTCAAATTTCAATTTCAAAGTAAATTTATTATAAAAGTACATATCATATAGAACCTGAGATTCATTTTCTTTTGGGCATATTTGGTAAATCCAAGAAACATAATAGAATCAATGAAAGACTGCACCCATCAGGACAACCAAATAAGCAATGTGCAAAAGACAACAAACTGTGTACACAGCTACTACATCTATGTCCTGCTAAGATTGTCTTAACAAGATATTGATACAAATTGTAACTTTGTTTCAGTATACCACTGTTACCTCTGAATAACAGTGCATTAAAATAATTGAAAAATTGTGTTATAGTTGATAGAAATGCATTTAAATATTAAAGTAAAAGCATGTTGGGACTTAAACATAAGGCAGAGCAAAGACCTTTTCTAAGTTACTCTAATGTCCTCCCATACTATAAAATGTAATTAAAATCTAAAACTGGCCTCTATTTACATTGCAATTAATCAAGATAATCCTGCAAAATGAATATTGTTTTGCCCACTTTACAGGTTGCATGGGCCAAATTACATGAGCCATGAATTTCCTGTAAAAGCTACAGGACATTAATTGCCTTTCAACACAAGAAAATACAACTAATTGGACTACAAAGAGACAAACACTTCTTGCTTACTCAAATATAATTAGAGAAGAGCTAGGTGTGTGATTACAAAGAGGAAATGGTGCTTCACCTTTTCTTCTCTATATTAGTTTAATTTCCAACTTTACTGAAGCAGTCTTTTTAGCTAAGAAAATACAATAGCTATCTATTCTTGCAGATAAACTGAATTGCAATCATGTATGTAGTTCCAAAATGACTAGCATGCATTCAGTGGAGTATTCATATAACTGGAAGAAAAATATCCTTTTTAAAACAATATTAGAATAGCAAAATAGAAGTGTATTTGGAGCGAGGACTCGTGAGAAATCTTAAGAGGGGAAGGACAGTTTGAAAAACTGCATGAATGATAGGCTAGTGTGTGTGCCATGCAGTTCCAGGAGACATAAATTGCCATATGTGCCAAATAAACCTATATTTAATCCACATGTGTGGTAAAAGAAACCATCTGAATATTCTCCCAGAAAAATTAAAGATATAAAATAAAATGTACTGAGAAAATTTTGCTAATAATTTATTCTCAATCTTTCATAATTTAAAAGGAATTAGTCACCAATCAATGCCTGTCATGGGTCTGTCATATGTTTAAAAATAATGACCCTTATAAGCAATCCAAATTTGGTATGCTTTCCATGCAAAATATATTATTGCTTTAAAAATCTAACAATATGTATCACACACCCTTTAAACATTATTGGCACCTACAGATGTCTGATTCATTTAATGACAAGGGTAAAATTAGATCCACAGTAGTCCCATAGTACTTTTACGGAACATTAATAATTAGGGGAAATGAAATTTATATTTTGCCAAAAATGAAAAGGAATTATTTTAAACAAAACTGATCTCTATTTCCACTTTAGTTTCTTATATAATTGTTTAAATTGTTGGCTATTTACATTTTAATAGAAGTACACACCAGGGGAAAAGAGTGAGCTAAACTTTAAGAGAAAGGAAAACATTTGAAATTAAAAGTACTGTCAAGTTTGAATGTGCTTAGATTTAAACGTTTATGAAGTCCACTGTGATATTTCACAGTTCAATTACACAGTCTGAGCTTTTCTTATGTGAATTCCTCTTAATAACCAATGGTGAATAACAAATAACCATATAAAGCAGCTTGCTGAAGTTAAAAGATGGGCTCTGCAATCCATAAACAGAAATGCCTTAACAAGCTGTACACGAGTACTTACTTATTCCTTTTATATTCGCCAGTGAGCAAAATTTTAGAGTTAATTGTTGCCTTAAACTTTCCTTCCAAAATTTAAATGGTAATATTTCACAGATTATTTGCAAATGCTCCCCCACTCAATGGCAAGCTTGAGAAAAGAAATGCAGTCTATCAGAGTTTAAAGCTGCTCCACTCTCTGGGATTTTGAGCTCTTTTACTCTATTAAAATGAGTCATGCGCATGAATATTTGACAGCAGAGAATGTTTTATTTTAAACATTATTGGGCTGTTTTAATGCCTAGAATATTAAAATGTTGGTGGGAAGTGTACTGTATATATTTGCATACATGTATGTATGCTGCACACTGCGAAAGTTGATTGTCTATCAAAAGATTATCTCCATTTTGCTACAGAAATAAAGTGCTTAGTGGGCTAAATTCAATACCCTATGAATACGGTCTAGGGATCGCGATATGCTGTTAACCTGCTCCTCTTAAGCAGAAAGCAGGCAGCAGGCCAGTATTGTGCTGCTTGCTAATTATAATGATCGTTGCATCCACCAGTGTTGTGATGTTCACTGACTGGACGTTTCAACAGGCCGCCAGTTTTCTGAGTAACTTGCACCACTGAAAGTTAGCCAGCTCAGCTAATAGCTGCTTAAATAGGAGCTGTGTGTTTTGCAGAAGTGAATCTGACTGGCAAATAGTGAAGAATGGTAGAAGATGTAAGATTTGGACACTGCAGTAGAGGTTTTGGTAGAGGAAGAAGAAAGAAGATGTTTCTTGCATCTACAGGGGCAAAGAAGAGCTCAGTGACACATGACCATTAGGCTGCATCAATAGTTAAAACAAGAGAAATTCTGCAGGGAGCTATCTGAATCATTTCCTCCCTTCCTCATCCTCTGCAACTTTGTTCTGTATATCCTGCTTTTTCTCCTTCTTGGTTGTTCACTCCATAGTTGATAACCAGAGAAGTGAATCATGGAATACTTACAACACATAGGGCCTTTTACTAACTCCTATGCCAGTAATAAAGAGTTCTGTATTCTAATCTGCCTTCCAGCAACAGGTTCATAGCCCTAAAAGTCACAGCTCTTCAACTACCGTTTGAATATATTGGGCTTTCTGCCTTTACCAACGACACTACCAAATCACACCATTAAATCCTGTTGTGCTATGTAAACCAACCAGATTCTTTTATCTCTACAATGACTCTGAAGAGGGCCATGGTAGCTTCCAGGGGAGTAATCCTGTTAATTCCATTTCTTTCATTGTACATCTCTATACTACTCCCTCACACATGCCCGTAATTTCTCCTTTACACCTTATTGGCATTAGTTTATCGTAGGATACTTTACTAAAGCCAATTAAATTTCCACCTCAATTTTGAGGTGTGGCAGGAACCCGGAGGACCCAAAGGAAACACTGAGCATGTGTAACCGCTACACAAACTACAAGGCGGGTCAGGATTGATCCCAGGTTCTTTGTGCAACAAAAAATCAGTGCCATGTTTTGTTGTCCATATTTGGATGCATTTGTATGCATTGGAATTTCTATAGCTATTTCTTTTTTTTAATGCTGTGTTTTGTTATAATATCTATGCTATTATTTGATTATTATTACTATTATTATTATTATTATTATTATTATTATATGGCAACCTCTTTGACATCAGGAGGCTCCACGCAACTACCAAACTCTGTAGAGTACGGGTCCTGGAGCTGCAGTATGCAGACGACTGTGCTCTTGTGGCCCATTATCCGGTGGATCTTCAGACTGTCCTTGCTGTGGTGGTGAGAGTGTACAGCAGGATGGGGCTGACTGTCAATACCACCAAGACAGAAGTGGTTTGCCAATGGAGAACCAGTGTCCCACCCACTCTACCTGCCTTCTGGTGATGAAAAGCTGTCAGTAATGTCATCTTTCAAATATCTGGGGAGAATTCTCTCTGAGGATAGCGGCATTGACAACGACATCCAGAGCTGCATTAAACAGGCTTCAGCTGCCTTTGGGAGACTTCTGCATAGAATCTTTCAGAACAGGAGCTTTCATCCCTCCACAAAGGTCGCCGTATACCAAGCAGTCTGTGTCACCACCCTCCTTTATAGCTGTGAAGCTTGGGTAACCTATAGTCGTCACATCAAGTCCTTGGAACGCTTCCACATAATCTGCCTTCAGAGTATTCTAGGAATTACCTGGCGTGAGCGGGTGCCTCACATCTAAATACTTGTAAAGACCAACTGCAGAAGTATTGAGGCCACGATCACCCAGTGTCAGCTGCAGTGGCTGGGGCACGTGATAAGGATACCCCCATGTCGGCTACCCTGCAGAGTGTTATACAGCCAGCTACATCATGGTTGATGCTTAGCTGGAGGGCCAAAGAAGCACTATAAGGATCAAATGAAGAATGCTTTAAGGAAGTGCATGATCAGACCCAAGGACCTGGAGGATGTTGCTGCTGACCATATGACTTGGCGACAGCTGTGTAGGGATGGGGTTCGTATTCTGGAGATGCAAACAGCAACCAGAAGACAGCAGAAGAGAACCAGGAGAAATGCAGCCATGGTTGCCATCACTACCACCACTACCACATATACATGTCCCACCTGCAATAGAGTTTGTGGGTCCAGGATTTCAATTGACAACTGAACAAGAAGATCTATGCTATTTTTTGTGAATCTTTAAGTTTCAGAAACATAGAAAACTAATGTTACTGCATGCATGCTCTGCCATATTTAATGCAGGTGGACATAAGCAAGGTAGGAAGTTTTTAGTTTGAACTGTAAAACTCCTGGATTCCATATGTTCTACTTAGACACTTCTTTTTGCCAGTCCCACTGTCTTCTAACATTATAAGCCAGCAAAAAAAACCTGACTACAATGTGATGGATATTCATGTCTCATATTTTTCTAAGCTTGCTTTCTAAATAGCAGCTGCCGTTTGAAAGATCATAAACAGATGTAGAATAAGTAAACTTTCAACTATATTGCTTTGTTTAACTTCTAGTCATAAATGGAAGTCAGTTCTTAAAATGTAAATGGAAAACAATAATCAGTTTGAAGTTAAAAGTACTCTTTATAAAATAGCTTTGAAGATGCTCCATCTGTATGAAAGCAGATGCTAGCTCACTACACCTGCTTTGCTGCCACTCAATGTAGAGTATAAGACAATGGGTTATTTAATTTGGGTTGTTTCATACAGACAAGCTGACTCTTAAGTTACTAGTTCAAAGAAGTTTTCAGAAAAGATGGATAATATAATTTCTTATATCAATAACTAATTTGTTTACAGTGAAAGGTTTAAGTCCTGAAGAAAGTTAGCTTTACAGCATTTACATCATTAATTGTGAACTGTGAACATTAAGCAGAGGTCTATGTCTCCAAGATACTTTTAGATCATTTGCCTAATTAATTTCTGAGTGAATATCATGTGTGTGTGAAGTAATCTCTGTGGGAGAAAAAGAGCATAAATGTAGAGAGTGGTTCAGGCTTATTTGTAATTGGGTAAGAAACACAGGCTGAATTGGAATCTATTCCCCCAGCTTCAGTTTCTGTTACGGACTATTCATGTTTCAGCATTGTGGTATGTCTTTTTAGTTCACAGGAATTGTACCTAAGTTTTGGAAGCCCTTTATCCTTTGAGTTTAAGAAATGATCTGTGCTTTATGGTTTGTATTTTAGAAATGTTTAAGATAGAAATTCCCTGTGAGTTTTAAATGTGTTTTAAGAGCATTGTTTGGATTTAAACATATATTACTGTAAATAACGGAACTGTGATTGAAACTACTTTGTTAGTTGGAAGTATCTTCTCCTTAGTAGACAGAGAGGAATCACCATTCGAACAGTGGACATTGGCACTATTGGCTAAACTCACCATAGAGAATAAACAGGGAAGTAAAGTATTACTTGAAGATTGGGTAGTTAGAGTATTATCTCCATTTAGTGAGGGTACTCATGGCTATTTATATCCCATGGTGCTTAATTCTTCATTTGAGTTTAGATCTTTGTGGTCAGCAAACCTAATACCATCACAACAGGGGTGAGGCATGGATATACTGCATCAAGTGGCTTATCTTATTATTTTCCAAGATGAATGTGACTACAATATTCAATAAGCTCGATAACTGGGTTGGAGCAATCTAATTGCTTGGCATTTCTGCAATTTAACTTGAATTAGTCAGTCCAGTAGTGGCACTGTGGCTATAGGTGTGCTCTAACTGATGGAGACTCTGACTCAATTATCAAAATTACTTCTCTGGCACTTCTTAGGACAACTGGAGCTACCATGATAAAGAATGGGCAATAAGATCAAGGGAACAATATTGTTCTCTGAGGCATACATCACCCTGGTTTATTTTATTATTCATACTTGTTACTACATCAAAGTCCTGCATCTCCAATTGAGTGATATTGAGAAGCACTGGCCCACCAGGGCTGCAACATTCCAACTTTTAAGAACATGAGAAAGTCTGCAAATGCAGGAAATCCAGAGCAACACACACAAAATGCTGGAGGAACTCAGCAGCTCAGGCAGCATCTACGGAAATGAATAGACAGTCAACATCTTGGGGTGAGACACTTCTTCAGGACTGAGAAGAAAGGGGTAAGATGCCAGAATGAAAAGGTGGGGGGAGGAAGGAGGCTAGCTGGAAGGTGATAAGTTAAGTCAGGTGGGTGGGAAAACGCAAGGGCTGGAGAAGAAGGAATCTGATAGGAGAGGAAAGTGCTCCATAGGGGAAGAAGGGGAGGAGGGAATCCAGGGGAAGTAATAGGCAGGTGAGAAGAGTAAAAGGTTAGAGTGGGGAATAGATTAGTGGTGGGGTTTACCTAGGAGAAACTGATATTTATGCCATGTGGTTAGAGTCTAGCAGACAGAATATAAGATGTTGCTCCTCCATTCAATGTGACCTCATCTTGGCACAAGAAGAGGCCATATGGACCGACATGTCTGAATGGAAATTGGAATTATAATAGTTGGGCACTGTGAAGTCTCACATTTGGTGGATGGCGTGAAGGTGCTCGAGGAAGCTGTTCCCCAATTTACAACTGGCCTCACCAATGCAGAGAAGACAGCTTCGAGTGCACCAGATATAATAGTTGACCCCAGCAGATTTGCAGATGAAGTGTTGCCTCACCTGGAAGGACAGCCTGTGGCCCTGAATGGCGGTGAGGGAGGAGGTGAATGGGCAGGTGTAGCACTTAGGCCACTTGCAGGGATAAGTGCCAGGAGAGAGATTGGTGGGGAAGGATGAATGGACAAGAGAATCATGGAGGAAGCAATCCCTGTGGAAAGCAGGGGGGTGGGGAAGTTAAAGTATGTTTAGTGATGGGATCCCTTGGAATATGGTGGAATTTGTGGAGGATAATATGTTGGATGTGGAGGCTCATGAGGTGGTAGGTAAGGACAAAAGGAATTCTATCACTGTTAGGACAGCGGGAGGACTGGGTGAGCACAAATGTTCCGGAAATGGAGGAGACACAATGTGAGGGCAGCATCAATAGCGGAGGGAAACCCATCCTTTAAAGAAGAAGGAAATTTCTGATGTCCTGCAATGGAAAGCCACATCCTGGGAACAGAAGCGATGGAGGCGAAGAAACAGAGAGAAAGGAATTGCATTTTTACAGGAGGTAGGGTGGGAAGAAGTATAGTGAAGAATCAGTAGGTTTATAAAAGATGGCAGTCGACAGTTTGTCTCCAGAGATGGGAGACAGTGAGATCGAGAAAGGGGAGGGAGGTTTCAGAGATGGACCAAGTAAATTTAAGGGCAGGGTGGAATTTAGAGGCAAAGTTCATAAAATTGATAAGCTCAGCATGGGTGTATGAAGAGCACCAATGCAATCGTCAGTGGAGGAAGAGTTGGGGAGCATTACTAGGGAAGGCTTCGAACATGGACTGTTCTATATCAAGTTTGTTCACCACATCATTCTGATAGCACTCATTGTGTGTGCACAGAAGTTTGCATAAATCTGTGGCAAGTAATGATGGAAGGGTGGAGGAGACTCAATGGGCTGAGTGGCCTAATCCTACTCCTATCTCTTATGGTCTAAGTCCCTCATGTTTCTCTATATTACCTCCATTGTCCACAGTAAGAGTGCAGAATATGCACTCTTACAAAACTTACAAGTTGGTTACAAGGGTGAATGCTTGACTGTTGGGAAAGACTTCCCTGCAGGTCAAGGTTACCACTAGTTTTGAATTTCCTCTAGTAACTATGGCAGCTGCCAAATCTAGGGATGTCATCCAGCGGGGCAGAGGTAACGTACCCAAGTTGATGCTAGAAAGTGTGGGCACTAGAGAAAATACCAGCCAAGCTCTAGACAGGAGAGGGATATAACACTGTATCCAGCCCTGTATCATTTCACCTATCAACTTCCCAGCTCCTTACTTCACCCCTCCCCCCTCCCAGTTTCATCTATCCCCTTGTGGTTCTTCCTCTCCGCCACCCCCCCCCCCCCACTTTTAACTCTGACTCTTCTTTTTTTTCCCAGTCCTGACCTGAAACATCAACTGTACTCTTGTCCATAGATGCTGCCTGGCCTGCTGAGTTCCTCCAGCACTTTGTATATTTTGTTCAGATTCCCAGCATCGGCAGATTTCCTCTTGTTTGTGATTGGACACAACACTGCTTGAAAGGCTCACGGTTGTTCACTTTGGATCAACTCCAGCAAAGTTCTCAGAAGAAATCGCAGAGGTGTTGCATGGCACGTTATGTGATAGTTTCAGTAATGTGGGGATTATGTTAGTAAGGGCAGTGATAGTTTAGTGAAATTGAGGCCATTATTTCACCATTTATGCAGGGGAAATTGCACCTGTTCATGTGACGTCATCTGTCTTGGCAGCAACAGAAGCAGAAGAGGATAAAGGGGCAGCTCGGACTCAAGCCCTTAGATATATAATCAAGTGTGTAAGCTTTTCAACTTATTTACAGACTCCATGGAAATGTTCTTTACAATAGACGACGTGGAGGAAATTTGTAGTGGTTAGACTGCAGAAAACGTTACCTAGAAACCATAGAAAGCTAAATGAAGTGGGATTCAATACAACAAAATTTTCAGTAACATGGAAAGGAATAGATGTCATGATTGGTGAATAAATATGAAAATAGTCATTTTATAGTGTGATACTAGTCACTTTAATTCTAAATCAATTATAATTTTGCAAGTAGGAATCAGGAATCAGGTAGAATTAAAGGATCCAGCTTAGCATTGCAACTTTGGTATTTCCACGGCCCGCACAATGCATACGTTTATTTGTGACCCAATTCATGAATAAAGTCAATCAAAATTTATTGTCATGGAAGCAATTGTGAAAGCTGAACCTTTGAGCAGGTACCCAAGGACATGAGAAGTGCAAAGACTGTAAGAGTTAAAGGTCTTAAATGGCAAAAAAGGACACATATCTAGCATGGAAGTCCAAAGCTGAGTTAGGGAACTCAAACAATGCCAGTGGTGTGATTTCTTCGGGGGGGGGGGGGTGTTTTTACAGCCCGAGGCCACAGAGAAGAAGTACACACAGTGTTGAGCCAATAAGAAGAATATGCAGAATTAGGCTTATATAGAATTTACTGCACTGACAACAATGGCAATAAGGAGAATACCTTTGAGCTAAATGGTCAGTGCATTGAAGTGTAACAATGTGGCATCTTATTTCATAATTATGGAGAAATACACGTATGTAAATTCAACCCTCACAAAGAACTACAGAGAACTTGAAAACTTATTCAGGCCAGGAAGGAACTTAAGACTTCAAAATGAAATGTTTAGCTTGTTACAATGATCAGCCTTGGTGCTGAGCTGCAGTTTTCAGTAATTATGGAGAAGTATTCAATTATACCACACGTGTATCACAGGTTGTAATGACTGCATTCATATTGAGCTAGGTGAAGAAGGGTTTCAACCCAAAACATCGACTGTTTACTCTTTTCGATAGATGCTGCCTGGCCTGCTGAGTTCCTCCAGTGTCCTGTGTGTGTTACTATGAATTAGTAGTAAGAATAGAATGTTCAGCTCCTCACACTTGTTCAGCTTTTTATTAAGATCATGGCTAATCAGTTTGTAATATAAATATGATATAAGCCTTGACCTGAGGCATATTTGTTGGAGGGTGTGGAGGAAACAGTTAAATAAATTGGAGCTAAATGGAGTTCTAGTGAAAAGAAGCCATGTTAATTCGGCACCATCGATTGTTGTATAGGGTAATGTGGGCAAGCCTCTTCAACTATATGGTGAATACTTTGAACCAAGCAGTTGAAAACAAGTAACACCCATTTACTTATTTCATAGCACTGAGTCGGCAAAAGTCAAAGATTTTACTGGATTATATATGTCACATAAATATTCTCAGGTGAATGCGGATAGGGAGCGTCAGCAATATTTAACAATCAATACACATAAAGGGTCTTTAGCCCTTTACTGAATATCTATCAATCTATTATGAACAAGATACTACATGGTATAGATTATTGTCTTTGCAATCAAGATGATGTACTAATCAGCAGGAATATTGATAAAGAAAATTTTTGTATTTTGGAAGTGCACAAAGAACTATAAGTCAAAAAATGCAAACTTGCAGCTGTACAGAAAAAGTTTATGTTCAGTTAAAGTCAGATGTGAATGAACTGCAAGTAATCAAACAAAAGGAAGAATAAAACGTACAAACACTGGTAAAGGCAGGGAAATCTGCAAGTATTGCATTAATTAGGTTGTTCTGGGACATTATGCTATGTTAGATTTTCAACAGATTTTGAAACACTACTGATGTCATTACATCAATCACTGAAAAAAGGTAAAAGAGAATCATTCAGCAATCAGTCATGTAATAGAAACTGCAATATATATGTTGATGAAGTGTGAAGTACTGAAGAAAAAGGGTGCTCAAATTGAACAAGATATCATTTAGCAAACGTTCTGTACCACACTGCACAACAGATTATACCCATGCTGAAATATTAATCCATAGAAATTGTGGAATGTTTAGGTCAGGTGGATCTTGAAGGGGAGTTCAATAAAGATAACTGAGGCAGAAGTGGAAATATGGATGAAATTATGGAAAGAAATAATTCAGACTAGATGATAGCATTTATGTGTTAACACCACCAAACAAATCTGACATTCAGAAGAGCGGTGTTGGGGTTACAGTTATTTTCTGTGGCGTAAAGATGTATGTCTTGTGCAAACAAACAAAAATAAAAGTGCATGCATAAATCACTTAGTCTTCGCAAGCCACTTACAAGAGTATGTTAATGAATTATGTGATTGCAAGTGGATTCCAGAAGATACAATAAAGAATAGGGAAGAAGCAGCATGATTTAAAATTAAATCAAAAAGAGAGATCTTTCTCAAGGTGAAAATACAATGCTAATGATATTTTTCTAGAAGATTAGTACAACGCAGTAAAACCTTGATTTGCAAAAATCTGTAAATGATGAGAATTGCTAAATAGCTCTTTCAAAAAAGCAGAAAGTAATGAAATATATGGAAAAAACGTACAAACATACAGGTATAATTAAAGAATTGAATAAACTAACTGCACATGTTTAATAACCTCTCCTTATCCCTTATATTTCTCCATATTTCCTGCATTAACCACTGTTGTAGAAAATACACATACAGTACAGGAATCAAAACTTTCTTTGACAAGAAATATGGAGTAGTCAGTACCTTCCACAAAATCTCACTGAAACCTATCGAGTATTGAGAGGTCTAAATAGAGTAGACATGGAGAGGTGGAGTCTAGGACCAGAAGGTAAAGCCTCAGAAAGAAGGATGCCCCTTTAGAACAAAGCTGAGGAGAAACTTCTTTAGCCAGAGGGTGGTGAATCTGTGGAATTCATTGCCACAGATGGCTGTGGAGGCCAAGACATTGGGTATATTGGAAGCAGAGGATGATTAGGCTCTTGATTAGTAGGGATGTCAAAGGTTATGGGGAGAAGGCAGTAGAATATACTGGACCTGATCTTTACCAACATTCCTGGAAACTACAAGGCTGCCTTCTGCCCTCATTTCTGATATTCAGACTACATAACCATTTTGCTAATCCCTGCATACAGACCACTGGTTAAATGAGTCAAACCAATTTACAGGGAGTTCAGGACCTGTCCAGACCACCTCAGTGATGCAGAACTGTTTCGAAAGCACTGACTAGGACATATTCAGGGAGCCGGCTACCTTCGACCATCACATCAACATTGATGAAGTATGCGGGTTTGGTGACTGGCTACATACAGAAATGCATTGAGGATGTTATTGTGATTAAACAGTCCACTGCCAGGGCAAATCAGAAACCATGGCTGACTGCAGACGATCGTGCATTCTTTTGGGATCAGGCTGCTGCCTTCAGTTCGAGGGATAGGAAGAACCACACTCTCATGTACCATTGGGAAGGGAAAGCAAGAATACTCACAGAAAATCTGCAGACACCTTTGTCACATCAGGAACATTTGGCAAGGTATACAAACCATAACAGATTACAAGTTCACCCCACACGCCAATGACATCACTCACAACGATGCTTCCCTTCGTGATAGACTAAATGCTGTTTATGCATGATTTGACAAGTGAATGATGTGACATTGAAGAAAGCGCTTTCTCCTCCTGAGGAACAGGCACCCTGTCTGGCTGTAGCTGAGATGAGGAGGATCCTAGCCAAGGTAAACCCACGCAAAGCTGTGGGGCCAGACAATATACCTGGTTGGGTGCTGAGGGACTCTGCAGCCCAGCTAACAAAAGTCTTAACAGCCATCTTTAATATCACTTTGCAACAGTCTACAGTCGCAGCAGGCTTCAAGGCAGCCAGCATCATTCCAATGCCCAAGAGAGTGATGGTAAATGGCCTAAATGATCAGCGCCCAGTGGCACTAACCTCAACAACCATGAAGTGCTTTGAGCAGTTATTAATGGATCATTTAAAATCCCATCTTCCAGCCCTTTCCGGACCCCTTCCAGGTTGTCAACTGCTCAAACCAATGCACTGATGATGCCATAGCCTCGGTCCTCAACTCCATCCGGTCCCACTGAGAAAACAACGCCTCGCATGCCTCGTTCATCAACAGCCGGTGTTTAGTACGGTCATCCCTCAGAGGGTAGTGGGCTACCAGACCTCACAGGTACTCAGCAACCCCCTCTGTAACTGGATCTTGGACTGCTGGATGGAAAGACCCCTGTCAGTCTGAGTTGGCAGCAGTATCTCAAGCTCCAATCATGCTGAGCACTGGTGCCCTCCAGAGATGTGTGCTCATCTCACTGCTGCTCATGTTGCTGACTCACAACTGCACTGCCAGATCCAGGTCAAGTTCGCTGATGATATCAGTGATTGGCCTCATCAGCAAGAATAATGAGCCAGCATACAGACAGGAGGTAGAGTGGCTTGTCAAATGGTGTGAGAACAACAACCTGATTCTCAAGTGGATACGACAAAAGAGATGATTGTGGACTTCAGAAAGGCACAAGTCGACAACTCTTCATTGGCTCTACCGTGGAGAGTGTGAAGAGCACAATGTTCCTTGGTGTGCCTAAGCTGATGACCTAACCTAGACCCACAACACCTCCTCATTGGTCAAGAAGGCACAACAGTGTCTAGACTTTCTGAGGAGATTGAGGTGTACAAGGCTCCCTGCCCCCATTCTGACAACTTTCTACAGGAACACCACAGAAAGCGTCCTGTCTGGGTATGTCATTGTGTGGTATGGAAATGGCAAAGCATCGGAATAGCATGACCCTACAGAGGACAGTAAAAACTGCCAAGGGGATCACTGGGGATCGGGAGTGTTGTATACAAGGGGCTTGATGCATGGCTGAGAATCCCTACCATCCATCCCACAATCTTTTTGACACAATACTGTCAGGAGGCAGGTACAGGAGCTTCAGGACTAGGGCTGCTAGATTGGGTAACAGCTTCTTTCCTCAGGCAGTGAGACTAATGAACACCCTGCCACCACTGAGGTCTCGGTACTAAGACAGCGAGCTGTTTACCTGTCCTGTGCACTACATACACTGTGAATTATATTTTATTAACTTATTTGTGGCAATATTTTGTTTCATGGACTGTGTGTGTTATATGTTTTATGGGTGCACCGTGGCTCAGAGAAACGTTGTTTTGTTTGGTTGTATGTATGTACGGCCAGATGACAATAAACTTGTATTGGGTTGAGAGGAATAATAAATCACACACGATTGAATGGCAAAACAGACTTGATGGGCCAGACAGCCCAATTCTGCTCCTACATCTTATGGTTGATTTATTCCAGCCTCTTACTCATAAGAGTATGTGACGTAACAACATGTTTTCTCCATTCTGCTGTTTCAGGCTATTAGATTAATATGTGACTGTAAATCAGAACTGATGTTTACAAAACTCTTCAGTGGTCTTAGCATGGTTAAAGGAGTGATTATAGATCTCTCACTTTTGGATGGGAACACATTATGAGAGCAATTGTGTAACATAAATATTTGCTGCTATATATGAGCTCCTGCCACTCAATGTACCAAAGCTTTCCAGACCTATTTTGTAGCAGTGTCCAGTTTTCACTTTGGCGTCATGCCTCTAGTTTCATGGAAGTAGTTTGCTCTAATGAGTAAGAGGGAGTCAGCTTATTAATTTGCAAAGCCCACCTTGACTTAGTCACACATCTGAAGAAATATTCAAAAGCAAGCAGTTGATTTACAAGTTCAATGTCTACCCGAGAACAAGAACAGTACATTGTTTATTTCTATTTAAAAACATCGAGGACTATTCAAGTTAAAGCTAAAGGTCATTTGCGTCTAGCAGAAGAATATCCACAGTGACATCATAAATTATGGTGAAATACTCAGCAGTGCCACATCCTCTCACACACTTTCTCCAATCAATGAACTTTTCGGGCAGAAAGGCGAAACACCATTGTAAATGTTGAGGGTGGTAGGGAGAGGGTGATTAGTGGTGGTGAGGAGCAGCGAGTGAGGTAAATGCAGGATCTTACAGCTGTCATCCGATTCTAAATAAGCATAATCTACACAATACATGTCCCAGAAATCTTCTGGGAATCAATATTTTGCTTCAAGCTGTAAACTAATAGCTAATGAGCAAAAGTGGGAAACTGCATGACAATTCATGCATCCTTGCTATGTGCCATGTACTGTAACTAATGGAAAGGAGATGAACTTTTCCCCTTTCTCAACAGATTAAGCATTGTTCTCATTAGCTTTGTGAGCATTTATAATAATGACTCATATAGGTCAATAAAGGATTAGGTGTAATTAATATCTGTTCACATAAGACACGGGATTTAGCCTCCACAACTGCCTGTTGCAATGGATTCCACAGCTTCACCACTCTCTGGCTAACATGTGGACAAGTGTTTGATGGTGAACACATACGTTTGTACTGTATCTTCTGACACACAAACACACACGCATATGCTCTTAATCAAATTCTTTTTTATAACTCCTTAAACTCAATAGTACTAAGGCCAAATGCAATAATGACACTCTATCTGAATGAAATTTGCTAATATTACCAGTTACATAAATGAGGAGTCCTACCAGCTTAATTTGTATTGTATATGTCTGAGATGTTGCACTCCTTTTGTACATCAAATCACAAGGCACTCTTTTAACATAAATCAAATATGAAGGAAACAAATCTAATTTAATTTTTATACGTTATAGGACAATTTAAATGTTTGATTTATTATGGCTTCATCAACATGGACTTGTAATCACTGATGGAAATTTGTGACACTGATGAAATACCAGAGTTCAGTTTATATGTAAATTGAAAAAAATACTGATGATGTTAAAAGAATCTGAATCACAATGAATAAGTAGAAATAATACAAACTTAAACTGTGTAAGTTAGTATTAGTTATTAGATTACTGAATCCAAGAATCAGGTGATTTAATATTCAGCCAATTAAGTCAATAAATCCATGGTCAGAGCTTTTTCTTCATTTAGTTTTCTATTAAAAAATTCTCGCTCACATGTTCCTTATCTTCTATCAAGCGCTACTCTTGGTATAGTTTGTAATAGTCAATTCACCTATCAACCAGCATGTCTTTTTAATGTGGAAGGAAATCGGAGCACTGGGGAGAAACTGACACAGTCATATAGAGAATATGCAAAGTAGTCATTGTAACCTCTGGATGTGAGGATTAAATCCTGGTTACCAGAGTTGAGAGGCAATAGCTCTCTCATTTGCATATTAACCTATTTATTGCCACTGAATCATCTGATTTAGTTTTCCTGCATTTTTCATTACTTTCTATTGTTTGCTCTTGAAAATGCTCTCTAGCAATTTACCCATTCTGCACACTCTTCACACAATATATTTGCATCAGCTGTTGAACCAGAGAAGACATTGAGGTAGGTCAGATTCCACGGCATCCAATAAAGAGACAAAGGGCTCGCCAGCAGACAAAATACAGAGTGAGAATCCTGAGTGATTTTTATCCAATCCTGTGGCACAGAAACAGTTCTAATAACTCCTGTACCTAGTGGGAAATTACCTCCAGCAGACAGGCCCCAAGTTCAAAAGTGAAACCATTCCATTTCAATAATTTAGAAGTGCACAAATTCCTACTGATTGCCAAATCATTTTTATATGTTTACTAATAATTTTATTAACAAAAGAATCAAAAGCTTTCTTCAATTGATAAAGCTGACCTTGTGAAGTTATTATTTGGAGCTAAGTAATACAATATTTCACAGGTAAATAAAAAAAATTAAAGCCAAGTAAAATTTCACAGGTGAGGCTTTGCTGTGATGAGATAAGAAAAATGACAATACTAATTGAAAAGCAGGCAGTTTCTTGTCACTGATGATAGAAAAAATAAAAGCTTCAATCCATTTCTTACTATATGCTTGAATTAAATTAAATCTCAAGAAATAGCCTTTCTAAAGATTTAATGGATTTGATAAAAGCCTGACAATTACTAATTATTCACAATTCCATCTTAATCAGACTGGAATCTAGTGGAGTTTTTGATGAAAAGGCAAAATAGAATAAACACATATGCTATTCCTGACTGAAGGCTTGAAATAAAGTCTTAAATCATTTGCCATGCTCCAGCTTATATAGGAAATTATACTTCACTGATTTCTCGTTTCAGTCTAAAAAGCTTTTTTTTTACAGTGGGAAGAAATCACTATTTCCAAGGCTATTTCTTTGCCCCTGCAGTAAAATATAAAGTATTTTTCCAGTAAGGTTTGAGTCAAAATTAGAGATCATTCTGGTCTTTAAATACTGCGACAAACTGCCAACATTTAACTAACACTTAGTGTTTTGTATGTCTGAATGTAAACTAAAATAACTTTAATAAGTTGTGACTTCTCACCTGATGTCACAAAACACACCATTAATTTTTCATTTGAAATGTACTGAATTAAAGGTTCTAAGGTAAGTATTGTATATATAACTCTGTGACTGCAAATTAATTACCTCTAGAAAAGTACATTAAATTAGACTTTCATATACTGTTTCATTGCAAGTCTACATTATGAATTTAATTTTACCAGAAGATGGTAAATAGTTCTTAAAAGATTGCAGTTATCAAATCACTAGTTCTAATGACAGAAATGTAATACATAACCACTTTTCCTTTTATATAAACATTACAGATTTCAAATGTTATAGAATTTCTGAAAAATTGGTGATGTTAAATTTAAATCTAGCTCCAACTTGGGCACAATCCTCATTATTGAGGACATCTTCAATAGGCAGTGCCTCAAGATGATTGTATCCATCATTTAGGGGCCTCACTATCTGGAACATGCCCTCTTCTTGTTTCTACCGTTGGGAAGGAGGTGCATGAACCTGAAGCCACACACTCAATGTTTTTATGTACAATTTTTCCCCTCTACCATCAGACATCTGAGCGGTCCATTATTCCTCTTCTGCACTACTTACTTTTGTAACTTTTAGTAATTTTTATGTCTTGCACTGCATTGCTGCTGCAAAACATCTTATTTCACAACATATGCTCATGAATAAGAAAACTGATTCTGAAGTTTATTGTGCATCAGTTGATTTCCTAAATAACCAGAAGAGGTGCTAAACTACCTTCCCCGTGCTCCATCACTCTTATTTCTTTCCTAATTGTAATTTCCTAAAATACTGTTTTGGGAACAGAAGAAAATGAAAGCTTTTGTACAAAATGGTAGTTGGCAAATGACTGGCTACTGCACAGGACCGAGAGAAGCTGCAGAGGGTTGTAAATCTGGTCAGCTCCATCTTGGGTACTAGACTACAAAGTATCCAAGACATCTTCAGGCAGCATCTATTATTGAGGACCTCCAGCACCCAGGTCGTGCCTTTCTCTCACTAGTAGACTGGATACATCAGGTAGGAGGTACAGAAGCCTGAAGGCACACACTCAGTGATTCAGGAACAGCTTCTTCCTCTCTGCCATCCGATTCCTAAATGAACATTGAACCCTTGGACACTACCTCACGTGTTAAATATACAGTATTTCTGCTTTTTGCACAGTTTTCAATCTATTTAATATACATATACTGTAATTGATTTACTTATTTATTATCTTTATTATTTTATTTATTATTATTTTTTACTCTGATAGATTATGTATTCCATTGAACTGCTGTTGCTAAGTTAACAAATTTCACGTTACATGCCAGTGATAATAAACCTGATTCCTATTCTAATTCTGACTTGACAATTTCCTTTACATGCAAAACAAAATGTCAAATATGCAAAAAAAAATACAATGACAAAAAAGTAATCTACTGTGCAAAATGAAACACTATTTTTTTTGTATGACAACAAGTGTAACTCTCCACCTATGGATTTTTGCCACAACACAATGGATTAGCACTTGAATGCACTAGCTGTGAGGGGGTTATCTTAATTTAGAAAGGGTATTATATTTCCTCTCTATCTGTTGGCAAAGTAAGCACTGTTGTCAATATATGTGATACAATTTCATTTGTTGCTTAATTATATGATTCTACCCTGGGTGCCTCCTGCCTCTGATTTTCCAAATACTCCAACCATTAAAAGTATAAAATTGCAAGGTATTACTTCTATTTACTCTATGGAATAAAATGCCTGGTAATACAACCTACAATTCTTATGAACCGAATACTTTGCTCCTGTTACAATTATAATCTCTACCCCTTAAGATTGCTATTTTCCTTTGTTCATTAAATGCCATAACAAGTCACGGTTAAAAAGAATTATAACAAGGTCAATGAGATGATTTTGATCTGATGATCACTGAAGTGACATGAATACAATGTGCTGGGATACCGACAGGAAAATTAGACAGTTTTCATAGTGGAAAGAGTAAACAAGCAATGAGGCTCTTTCACTTGACAGCTAAATCTGTATTTAAAGAGTTGATACTAAGGTAATTTTTTCAAGTAATTAAGCAGAAGCAATGAGAGCACCTCTGTACGTGTTCCCTATAGACCGTTGTTAATACAGAGTAGCGAGGCAGCTGCACTTCGTATTTCTGCTCTAAATATGGGGACTGGCATGCATTAGAAATTGGTTTAGAAAGTGCATCATCTCAATATGACACAGAAGAGTAATATTCATAATAGCCTGAAGACAGAGAGATAAATCTGTAATTACTTTATAAGTGTGTAAAGGAATAATGACATCACTTGTTCTGAATATATATTTTTAATTATCTTTCAATTTACAAACAGTTTAAATTGACTAAATTACAGTTCACATAACCTTCGTATCTGCATGTAAACCAACTATTAATGCAGGCGTTCAAAAAAAAACAGTGGCTGCTGGAACAGATTCCAAGGACTAAATGACCTGCTCCTGTTTCTGTGTTGCTATGGATTTACTTCATTTATCCACGTGAAGTACAACGTGTATGCTTTTGAGTTAAAGCTAGCAAAAACTCAGAATGCAATAAAAACATTTTAAATTAATTATTATGTACTTTAATAAACATTTTCAATCAAGACTAATGTTTTTAGAAGTAATACTGTAATGGCTCAAGTCCATCAAATAAGACCATAAATGTTTAAGAGCATAATTGGTGCTAAATTGGATTAGGCCTTGAAATAAGGTCCAGGGATCACATTGCACTCTTACCCTTTGCCCATTCAATGTAATGCAAGCAGCAAAGCAACTTCATCCTTCACAATCATTATTATGATCTTAACATGTGACCACCACTAACTGGATCAGTCAGTAGTTACATATATCAGCAAGGACTCCAAAACTGTAGCTTAGTCAGCCTGTGTGCGTTGTGTAAAGCTACACAGGATCTGTAAAAGGTCATGTGTTTTGTGAATGGAACAGGTGTTCTGCAAAGGAGGAAAGATAGTCTATGATCACAGGAAAAAGGGGAGAAGAAAGTTAGGAGCAGCTTGCAAAGAGTTGTCATACTCTGGCTTCATCTGAAAATGAAGTGCTTAGAGAGGCTGCTCATGGCACACATCAAATCTGCCTCCCAAGCAACTCTGACCCACTGCAAATTGCCTACCACCAAAACAGAGCCATGACCAGTACCATCTCCCACTCTTCTCATGAACATCTGGATTACACTGACACTTAGTTCAGACTCTTATTTATTGACTACAGCTCTGCCTTCAATACAATAATTCCTAACAATCTCCTCTCCAAATTCTTAGACCTAGGACTCAGCAACTCCCATTGCAAATGAGCCTTAACCACCTGAACAAAAGATCACAACCAATAAGGATTGGCAACAACACCTCTGCCACAATTATCACCAACACTGGTGCCACACAAGGCAGCATCCTCAGCAACCTACCTTACTCCCTATACATTCATGAATATGTGGAAAAATTCTACCCTAGCTCCATCTACAAGTTCACAAAGAACATCAATATAGTAGGTTGAATCTAGAATAATGATGAGACAGAATACAGTATGGAGATAGAGAACCTTGTGGTATGGTATGACAACAACCTTTCCCTCAGTGGCAGAAATACAAAAGAGCTGGACACTGAATTCAGGAAGGGAGGACAGAGCACATGACCCTATAAGTATCAATGGAGCCGAGGCTGAAACAGAACATAGAACAGTCCAGCAATGGGATAGGCCTTTCAACAGGCTTTGAACTAATTAAATTAGTAATCAAAGCTTCGACTAATCCCTTTGGTTGAGATCTTCAAGTTCCTAATGGTAAACATCACTAACAGCATCTCAACTTCCTCAAAAGTCTAAGGAAATTTGGCTTGTTGTCATTAACACTCACCAATTTGTATAGCTGCATCATTAAAGGTATTCTATCCAGATGTATCATAGTTTGGTTTGGCAATTACTCAGCCCAGGAAACAAGAAACTGCAGAGAGTTGTGGACACTGCTCAGCACATCAGGAAAACTGGCCTCCCCTCTTCTACATTGCTTGCTGCTTCAGTAAAGTAGCCAAAATAATCAAAGATCTTTGCTCAACTGGACATTCTCCCTTCTCCCCACTTCCACTGGGCAGAAGATGTAAAAGCTTGAAAACAGACGCTATCAAGTTCCAGGACGGTTTCTATCCCACAGTTTTAAGACACTTAAAGGGACCTCTTATATATTAAAGATGAATTCTTGACCTCACAATCTACATCATCATGCCCCTTGCATCTGCTCTGCACTCTCTCCTGTAACAGTAAAAGTAACTTATGTTCTGCATTGTTACTGTTTTTCCCTTGTACTACCTCAATATACTTATATTTTGAAATGAACTGTTTGGATGACTTACAAGACTAATTTTTCACTGTATCTTGATGAACGGACAACAGTAAACTAATCCCAGTTCTAATTCCAGCTGTAAAGGTCAATGCTGGGAGTTTAGTCTTGAGAACCTAGATAATTTCCAAGGTTCAATGATTTCAAATACAAGATCAAGATCAGTGTTTTTATTGTCAATGATTGTATCCTTCAAAGTATATAATAATGTCAACCATGCAATCTATCACTTATAAGTATAACCAGCTTTAATTTTTGCCTAACTCTCATACCCACAGCACTGCTGCTGCAAACCTTGTGCGGACATCTCAAAGCTTGTAAACACAGTCAGCCATTCAAACATGAATGCCAGAGCTTCCAAAACAAATTACACAGCACTAATTGACAGGTGTTTTCACTTAGAGGAAAAGATGCTGCACAACAGGTGGCAACAGAAACTAGGTGGAGAGAAAGTGTTGAGGCTGTGTGTTCTAGCTCCATAAGGGGCTGAAACTTGCTTTTATCGGTAAAGCCACTGCTGAGGTTGTGGTCAGCATAAAGAACTTTGCATGAAGCCCGTCCCTTCCAGAAAGGAACTACAATTGGGGACATTGACAACTTTGTGGACCCAAGCACGATGTAAAATATCTTTGAGACTTTATTGCAGCTTCTGTCAGGAGTCTGAGTACTGCAATGGAAGCTCAGAATGCAGTTACTTAAGGTTAGCTTGCGACAATGCAAGCTTGGCTGCGAATATCAATATTCAAGGGCACTTGAATGGTCTTGCAGCAGTCTAGTAATCTGCTATCTAGTGTGATTGCTGAACAGTTTCCTGAGGGCAATGCCAGTTAGCCTGCTCTGCTGACCTTCCCTGAGATGACAACATTTGTTGCTCCCCTTCAGCCCCGACTCTGTCAGTGCCCTTCTGGAAGTCATTCATCTCACCAGTCCATACAGCTGCCATCAGGATGGTTTAGTCCAGAGCTGGATCTCCGAAATTCAAAGTTGCTACAGAAAATCATCTGAGGTCATCAGCTGCCCCTTCACTGAAAGCACAGAGCTTTTGAGAAATAATTCCACAATCGGGGGAGGGCACGGAGAGAAAAGAGAAATACAATCCTAACAAATCCATGCATTCCTTCAGACTAATAATCTCTGGCAAAACAGAATGAAAATTAAGTCAGTTCACTTTGGATAGAGAGCACTGGTAATGTTTAGAAGAGTTAGCATACGTAAAGTAGAAGATGTTGCTAGTATCTTTACCATGCTTCAGCGCTGTCATGTTACTTCAGTGCCCAGATCTGAGATTGAAGCTCTGGGTGTAACAAGACCTCCAAATTGATGCACAGATCAGAATCAGATTATTATCAATGACTTAAATGACATGAAATACTGTATGTTGTTTTGCAGTAACAGTACAGAGCAAGGCATAAAAAAGTACTATAACTTACAAAATAATTAAATGGTGCCAAAAAAAGCATAATGAGGTGGAGCTTATGTGTTCGTGGACCATTCAGAATTCTGATGGCAGAGGGGAAGAAGCTGGTTCTGAATTGTTTAGTGTAGGTATTCAGGCTCCTGTGTCTCTGACTTGATTTTAGTAGTGAAAAGAGGGCATGTCCTGGATATTGAGAGTCCTCAGTGATGGATGCTACCATTTCCTCTCGAAGATTATCTCGATGGTGGGGTGGGTTGTTCCTGTGGTGGAGCTGGCTAAGTCTACAATGTTGTGCAGTCTCTTGAGTGGTGTCCTTTGGAAACTCCTTACAGTCTGTGATGTAGCTAGTCAGAATACTCTCCAATGTACACCTATAGAAATTTTTAAGGGACATATTAAACACTGGCCATTGCTAAAGTTCAAGTTGGAAAATTTCTCATTGAATAAGACAAAAGAAGTCTTTATTCCTTCAGCCTCTTCCACTTTCGTGCTCATTTTGTGTTTATGCTTCTCGTTATGCTGGACTCAAAGTATTAGCAATGAAACCATCATTTAGAACAACTGAAGCCTTGATGCCAGCACAAACTGGAAGAATAGCACCTGTCCTACCACCAAGAGCGGCAGATCTTTGAATCTTGAAATGTGTGAAAAGCACCAAACACTTGCACAACTGTTACACAGCCAGAGATCAGCCCGCAATATAACCTGTATTGTAAGTAGTTGATAAATCCTTTAAATATGCTGGTGAAGACATAGAGTACATGTTGATAGTTCATGCTACTCTACGCTAGTTCAACAGCACATTAGCTCAAGTGGAGACCTATAAAGTGACACCACTGGTTAACTTCATTTATTATCCACTTTCTTCAATACATGGATAATGTGGTTGTATCTACATTTTACATCAACCTAACTAATGGAAATATAACAGTTATATTAATATACTGAAAGCAGCTTTGGGTAAAATGTTAACACATGTTCAAAGTATTTAAGATGAAAAACTGAGGCATAATTTCACAAAATTGATCTTTTTTCCCCACACAGAAACAAACCTGAAACAAAAAAAAAATACTATATATAATTTCCCTTGATAGTGAAGACTATTGACCACATAAACAGAAACATGGATACTGTCCTATTTATCTTACCATTGATTGTTGCTATGGCTCTGTGACCTAAATATTTCCAGAACTTATATAGGACTAGTCAAAGGGATGAAATTACATTCTTCCTTAATGAACCTCTATTTGGAAATCTACACCATTGTGCTAAAAGCATTTTTTTCTAACAATGAAAACTTTTCTGTAAACATAGATTATTGATAAATAAAATGCACCAAAGCTGCACATTTGAACCCTTCCTATTCAAATAACTGTCATTTAATGACTTTTTAAAAAAAGTACAGAAAACATAATCCATTCAGTTAAAACTGAAAATGTTGTTATGCATTTTTTTTGTTTCTGTTAAAATCCCAAACCTAAAGTTAGATATTAATTTTTCTTAAAATTACTGTTACCTGAATACAGGTCACAGTCATCTTCATGGAAAACAAATAAATAATTCACAACATTTCAGTTGTTGCATAGCAAGCAAATTTGCCCATTGGATCACTACAGGAGGGATTTTCCCACATTTGATATATTTCCAACTGGAGTAAACATAACTAATGATGTGTGCCTATTACACCAATAGTTCTTTTATAAGGAGACCAGTGTATCATGTTTTTCTTTTACTATTATGTCTGCAGGATCATGTGATTAAAATTAATAGAACTTGTTGTCCAACAGAGAAATACTTCAGTCTTGTTCAGCTGTCACATTTTGGAACTCATGAAGTTGAACCTCTAATTCTGCATTTTGGTTTCAAGTTTCAAATGATGCAATAGAAGTTTAGTCACAGGCAACCTTAATCTAAGATAGCAAATTTTGGGTTAAAAAAAAGCAAACCCACACTATATCATCTTTAAAACATTCATGATTATCTATTGTTGAAATTGCTTAAGTCTCAAGACCTGAAAATATTGTTAACCTTATTAAAATAAAGGCAAAACACAGCCTTTATTGTTTACAAATGAAATGTTCTTTTTCAGTGGGCATATTTTTTCTTTTGTTTGTGCAGAGTTTTCTCATGAATTTGAAGTTCTACAGGTATATTTGAATGTTATTGTATTGTTGAACCACCAATCTAACACAGCCATTATAACATTACACTTGGGATATGATACCCTTTTAGTTTTCATAATAAATGGCTTACTCATCCATGTAATCTGCTGACCTCAATTTCAAGATGCTTTTTTTAAGGAATGGGAAAGCAAGTAATTAATGAAGAGTATTGCCAAAGAAAAGTGCCCAACATAATCTCACCATTCAGAATGAGTCCAGGGCCCTGAGGGTCACAGCTTATCATGTATACACCAAAGACAAGTATGACAAGTGTTTCTGCCACCACCATCAGGCTGTGAGATAGAAACATAGAAACACAGAAAATAGGTGCAGGAGTAGGCCATTCGGCCCTTCGAGCCTGCACCGCCATTCAGTATGATCATGGCTGATCATCCAACTCAGAACCCTGTACCTGCTTTCTCTCCATACCCCCTAATCCCTTTAGCCTAGAACCTCATTATATTTTGAGTCAAAGTTTTTTCTTCCTCTCCCTTTTAATCCTTTTATCAATAACTTAGCATCCATGCCCTTGGTGTATCACCCCTTTACTATGGGAAAAAGGTTCTCACTATTCACTCTTGAGGTGCTCATAGTTCTAAATACCTCAATAAAGTCTCACCTTAGTTTCCTCTGTGCCAATGAAAACAACCATAAGTTATCCAAACTTTCCTCTTAAATTAAGTTTAGCTCTTATGTCAACATCTTGGTAAATCTCCTCTACACATCCTCCAGACCAATCATATTTTTTAACTGTAATGGAGTCATCAGAACTAGCAAGAACAATATATAGTGCTAGCCCTAACTGGAGTTAGTCACAGTTCTGGCATAAACTTGCTGCTCTTATATTTCGTGTCCCCACAAATAAAATAAAGCATCCTCTATGTCTTTTGAATCACCTTTCTTACCTGTCTTGCTTTCTTCAAGGATCTTTGTATGTACATTCCAAACCCCCAAACTACTCAATAACCTACTGTTTTATTCCTTACATATCCACTCTTCTGTCCTCACTAGCTATATACCGATGATACCAAATTGCTAGTATACTGGAGAGTGAAGAAACAAATCAAAGATACAACAGTATAATGATCAACTTGGAAAGCAATCAAGTGAATAACTAATGGAATTTAACTCACACAAGCGCAAAATTATGTATGTTAGCAAGTTAAACCAGACCATGCCAAACACAGTGATGGTGAGGCCTGGGGAGTGCTGTAGAATAGAGAGACTTAGAGGTACAACTACATACTTTCCTGGAAGTTGCAACATAGGGTGTAGCATTGAGTAGAAGAGTTGGGAGGTCACGTTACAGTTGTACAAAAAGTTGGTTAAGATTGTACTTAAAGTGTTTTGTACACTTCTGGTTTCTACTTTACAGGAAGGATAAGATAGCATTAGAAAGAGTACAGAAAATAGTCAAAGGGATCTGGCCTGTACAGTAGAGATTGAATTATAAAGGGAGATTGCTTTGGCTGGTATTTCCTTCACTGGAACTATCGACAATGATATAGAAGAGCACAGATTGGGTAGATAGTCACATTCTGTTCCCCACAGTAGGATATTGGTTTGGATAAACGGAGAAAATGTAAAGGGGATCTTAGGGGGAAGTTTTTGACACAAAGAGTATATGGAAAGAGCTGCCAGTGGAGGTGTTAGAGACAACTACAAATACAACATAAAAAAAAACACATTTGCACAATGTACAGATAGGAAAGATTTTGAGGAATGTAGCCAAACACAGGTAAGTAGGACAGGCATCTTGGTCAGCATCAATGCATTGAAAAACTTGTTCTGCTGCTGTATAACTTTCGATCTATGAATCTATATATCCATCTAGTCTCAAGATTTTCTTCTCACTGTCAGTCACAAGGTCAATTTTTGTACCAGACGTTTCATGCCTGCTACCTTTCACTAAATCATTAATATATAGTAAAAAACAATGGATTGAGTACAGTGTCCTTTGGAACCCTGCTGATAAAAGTCTTTCATCACAAAAATACCAGCCAACCATTACCTAGGTTTCCTGCCACTAAGGAAACTTTGGATCTAATTTACTACTTTGCATTGTGTTCCATAGACTTTACCATTTTGCCACACTCCATATTGAACTTTACCACAAACTATCTGAAAATGTATGGGGACTGCATTAAATGCATTGTATCCACCAAGCCTTCTTGCTACTTCTAAACAAATTCAGTTAGGTTGATCAGACATTATTCACCTTAACAAATTGATGATGACTGACAAAGGGTCTCAGCCCGAAATGTCCACAGCGCTTCTCCCTATAGATGCTGCCTGACCTGCTGCGTTCCACCAGCATTTTGTGTGTGTTGATGACGACTGAACCTGATTAATCTCCTTTCTCAATGCAGGATCGGTGCCTGTAATTCATCCTTAACAATCTCCATTTATAATGTAATGTGAAATGATCAAGAAAAAATGCTACCAGCACTGTATCAAAACTTAAACTCTTCACACATGAATAATCTATTAAGAAATTTGGAAAGTACCATTAACTACACCATTATGGAAAACAAAAGTTTGCTTAATTATCATAAAGAGTGCAAATAGAAGCTCAACAAGGGGTGTTAACACCATATAATTTTTTAAAAAAACTTATGGAGCTGCTTAAGAACAGAAGACAGTGGCATTATTGTTAGGAAACTGAAGACATTATATATGACTGGTATTCAGATAGTGAAGCCAACAAGTGCTTCTATTGGCTTTTGTGGGGACTATAGAATTGAAACATACAGTAGATCAACTGTCATATAAGCAGCTGGTTACAAGACATTAACGCTCATTTGACAACGCAAATCCTTCCTTAGCAAATTGCTGAATGTTTGCAAGCTGTATCATGGAAAGCTTTACAGTGTTATTGGTTCTGAACAAACAGTGGACTGTGGTTTCCAGTGACAATGCTAAGTGAAATATAGCTACAAATGGTTAACTAATCCTGAAAGTATTTTAAAATTATATGAACACATCTGCTTAATCCAATAGTTTAAGTAACAGGCCAGTTTAAATATAGAAGAGAGCTGTATTACTACAGCTGATGTACTATAAACCAAAACAAAAAAAACTAATTCTACATAAAAGATTAACCTGTATATTAAGTTTATATTTTACTTAAGGAATGCATCTCTTAATGTGCAATGGAGGTCTCCGACATCGGTAAAGGACTTAATTTAATATCAAACGCTGCATTAGTTTTCCTTTTTTTTAGTTCATATTACTCTCGCTCTCTCTCTTTAAGAGTACCTGATAAATGAATCTCTGCAAGATTTCCAGTAAGAAAACCTGAGAGATAATTCTGTGATTGAACAGCTAGTCAATTAGGAATGGTGTCAGCCTTATTTATGCAGAGAAGGAATAAATGCTTCGTTAAGTAATTTACAAGCCTTGTAAAAATGTTACCGTATCAATATTGTTATGAACCAACTTAAGGCAAACAAAAATCAGAAATATAACCACAAACAACCACTGAAATTGCACTAAAAATCATGTTTTTCATTTGTTCTTCTCATGTAGAATTGATTTCAACTCATTGAAACAGAAATAAATGATTCAAACTTCTAATCTTTTTATGTTAACCCAAAGAAGATCACATTTTTAAAAAACATTTGCATAACATATAGCAAGATGCACTCATGAATATGTATGTTTATCATCTGGCTAAAACTCATTTTATTTCTTTATTTTCACTACAAAAGGGCAACAGGTTCTTGCACAATATATTCATTATCTTGAAAAAAAATCTAGTGTGGTTAATTAATGAAGAAACGGCACCAAGAACAAATATGAAGGTTTTGTGAAATTGCCAGCATCATTATTTATATCTAAAAAAGTGTATTACATGCTGAAATATTCTATTTACTTCTAGTTACACACGGAGTATTTCACTTCTCTAAGTATAAAATTATTAATAGAAAACAATTTTATAATCCCATCTGCAGAGAACATTTTTGTTTCTTGAAAACAATAAAAATCAACTTGCATATTCAGCTAATATCTCAGCAATAATTCAATTTTTTTTCTCAAGATGAAATAATCATTGCAAAATATTGATTTACATAGTAATTCACTCACCGATTGTTCATTTAAGTCCTGTGGGTCTTCCATGTGGGGGTTCCTTGGCTTCCTTTCTTTTTAGTTTGCAGAAGCTTTTGCTGCCCCTCCAGATTACAGTACAATTGCTGAAAGAAAACCAGACTGCATTTGCTTCTGTGTATTACATACAACTTCATTTTAATCAAAACATTTGTAAGGGACATGAGCTTTTGAGCTATTTATTTTAGTAAAAGAAAGGTGCCGCCTATTATTCTACTAATTGGTGTTGAGACATTTGAAATATAGTTACATTTCATAATATAACTACCCAAAATATGATCAGGGAGTAATTAGTCTGTAAGTGCTTTAAAGTAGATAATGTGAGCAGTTCCAGTAAAGCCAGCATCCAAGCCAACTCCTGAGAAAATAACATTTGTTATGAAGTTTTTCAAATAGTTAGAAAAATACTCAATATGCATTTAGTGGCAATCCCTCCTAACTGCAGTCAGCCTGGTATTCTACCAGAAAGGGTTCTTATCCAATTACCAATGAACAATCCCTTCTCAATGGCACAAAAAAATTCCTTCAGGATTATGTGAAATACACATAATGATAGAGAACAGGCTGTTTCTCGTAACGTGCAAAGTGATAGGCACTAACCTGGTTATGTCAAACTGATTAACTAAGCTGCTTGCTGAGGGACATAGGAAAATGATAGGAACAGCAACCTCAAAAAATGTTCCCATTTAAAGTTGCTAACAGTTTCTTGCTGTATCATTTTATAAAATTGAGAATATAATCTGATGGCCGTCATTTACAACATCATTGAGGTCAGCGAGTAAAGAATTTTTGACTCTCTTTTTCCCCTGCTGTCTTAAAGTGTTCAATTGCAGGCTGATGGTTTCAAATGACAAAACTAACCGACTGTAACCATTGCAGGAGGTCAATTAGCAGCCATCAAGCTGCTTTGACACTACATTTGTGATATAAGGGTGTCTAACAATGTAATTTTATTTCATATATTTGCCTTCTTTCTTCCTTGTTCAAAATAATAACATTTATTATAGGTAAATCTGCATGTGCAAACTGTCCATTTAAACTACTTTGTGCAGCAACCTAATTCCATTAATATATCTGAATAGAAATGAGTAGTTCTTTGTTCTATGGCACTGCCTTGTCCTATGGCACTGATATTGCTGCGGCAATATCAGATATCAAAGACGGAAGCAGAGAGTGCAATCGCACTATCATCTACTTATGCCTTCCTTTAATTACTTAAAAATGTTAATGAATAAACTTAACTTGAACAGCTGCTGGATAAAGCATAAGTTCAAACCTCATAATATAATGCATGCATGATTATTTAATTTTGGCACTATGACAGAAAAAAAAGACAAAGTCAAATAGATTGAAAATACAAACCCCATTTCCAGAAAAGTTGGGATATTTTCCAAAAAGCAATAAAAACAAAAATCTGTGATATGTTAATTCACGTGAACCTTTATTTAACTGACAAAAGTACAAAGAAAAGATTTTCAATAGTTTTACTGACCAACTTAATTATATTTTGTAAATATACACACATTAAAATTTGATGGCTGCAACACATTCAACAAAAGTTGGGACAGAGGCATGTTTACCATTGTGTTACATCACCTTTCCTTTTAATAACACTTTTTAATCGTTTTGGATCTAAGGATACTAATTTTAGTAGATTTGCAATCAGAAATTTTGTCCATTCTTGCTTGATATAAGACTTCAGCTGCTCAACAGTCCGAGGTCTCCGTTGTCTGATTCTCCTCTTCATGATGCGCCATACATTTTCAATAGGAGATAGAGCTGGACTGGCAGCAGGCCAGTCAAGCACACGCACTCTGTGTCTACAAAGCCACGCTGTTGTAGCCCGTGCAGAATGTGGTCTGGCATTGTCCTGCTGAAATAAGCATGGACGTTCCGGGAATTGACGTCGCCTTGATGGCAACATACGTCTCTCTAAAATCCTAATATACACCTCAGAGTCAATGGTACCTTCACATACATGCAACTCATCCATGCCGTGGGCTCTGATGCACCCCCATACCATCACAGATGCTGGCTTTTGCACCTTTCGCTGATAACAATCAGGATGGTCGTTTACATCTTTGGCACGGAGAACTTGACGCCCGTTTTTTCCGAAAACTAGCTGAAATGTGGACTCATCTGACCACATCACACGGTTCCACAGTCTTTCGGTCCATCTGGGATGAGCTCGGGCCCAGAGAATTCGCCGGCGTTTCTGCATAGAGTTGATGTATGGCTTCCTCCTTGCGTAATACAGTTTGAAGTTACATTTCTGGATGCAGCAACAGACTGTGTTAAGTGACAATGGTTTTCCGAAGTACTCCCGAGCCCAGGTGGCTATAATTGTCACAATAGCATGACGGTTTCTTAGGCAGTGCTGAGGGCTCGAAGATCACGCGCATTCAACAGTGGTTTCCGACCTTGCCCTTTACGCACTGAGATGTCTCTGAATACTCTGAATCTTTTCATAATATTATGTACTGTAGATGTTGAAAGACCTAAATTCTCTGCAATCTTGCATTGGGAAATGTTCCTTTTGAACTGACTAGCAATTCTCTCATGAATTTTGGCACACAGGGGTGAGCCACAACCCATCCTTGCTTGCAAAGACTGAGCCTTTGATGGACGCTACTTTTATACCCAGTCATGATACCTCACCTGCTACCAATTAGCCTGTTTAATGTGGAGTCTTCCAAACCGGTGTTACTTGAATATTCTGTGCACTTTTCAATCTTATTTTAACACTGTCCCAACTTTTGTTGTGTGTGTTGCAGCCATCAAATTCTAAATTTGTGTATATTTACAAAATACAATTAAGTTGGTCAGTAAACTATTGAAAATCATTTCTTTGTACTTTTGTCAGTTAAATAAAGGTTCACGTGAATTAACATGTCACAGATTTTTGTTTTTATTGCATTTTGGAAAATATCCCAACTTTTCTGGAAATGGGGTTTGTAGTAATTCACTACGAAACAGTATGCAACACTGACTTCTTGTATTATTGACTTATTTATTAGGATTTGAGCATCACTGCCAAGGCCAACATTTATTCATCATCCATAATGCCCTTGAGAAAGTGATAGTAAGCTACCTTCTTGACAGACACTGTTGGTCTGGTGAGGATACTCCCACTGTGCCATTCAGTAGTGAGTTCTGGGATTTACACCCAGTGCATGAAGTGAACTGAACTGGCTGAGCACTAACTTCTGTGATGGTGAAGATAGATCATCTATTTGCTACGTCTGGCTGAACCTGGTAGTGAATGCTTTAGCCTTGTTGGTATTCAGATGCTGTAGCATGCTATTTCTAAGGATGGGAATTTCCTTGGAAATTAGTGTTTAATTGTCCATCACCATTCACCGGGCCTCAACTACACCTTTGCAGGAAAAAGGTTTGCTGGAAAAATACAAATATTTGAGCACAATCCATTCAAGTCAAAACATTTTTTTTTAAAAATTGAGATGCTTTTATTTAATTTTGCATGGAATAAGCATTCTGAATAACCTATTTTATAGTATTGCAATAAAAACCACATTTCTTTATTCAAACCCTACTATAGACCACAGCACATAATCTGGAAAAGCAGACAGTTTTATTACTGCATTGTCTGAGGTGCCATGTTTTTGACAAGTTGTTAAAGAGAACTCATCTGTCTGTGCAGATTAAAATATTTCAAAGGAAATGAAGTTTCTTAAGAGCCTGCAGCAATAAAGCTGCCTCAAACAACAGCAGAGAAAATAGATTTATCTAGTCATTCATAAATTATTGCTTCTCAGACCTTTCTCTGTGCAAATTAGTTATTGCACTTGCTCGCACTGCAACCGGCAACTGCACTTTAGAAGTAATCTATTGACTGTAAAGTGCTTTGAGACATTAATAAAATGAGCCTGATATCAATGATATTCAATATATCGTACTAACTGTTACTGTTATGGTATCTCCAATTACATTTTCTTCATTCAGTGTGCATCACATGTAAATTAATCTATTGATAGTACAAAAAATCAGTACCTTTTTAAATAAAATGCATTATTGTATTTCTTTTATTCTCAAGATTCATTTGATTATGGAAGCAATACACTTTTAATTACATCACTCAGTTCTGTACTAAATTATGCCTTTAAAATGCTGTTAAAATGGTGAGGGAAATATTTTTGATTTCTTATTTTTCCAGTCTTATAAAATTTCACAAACTTGAGTGTTTAATTGAATATATAATTATATAATTGATGGTGAAGTTAATGTAAATACATTCCAATTGCAGTAACTTTTGACGTTTTGGGTATTGGTTTACTTCCGTTTTCCTGTGAGAGTTACTAATTAGCAACTTAGTTCAATTTATCCCAACCAAGAAATGCGTTAGGGTGCAGCCCATGCTGGAAGTCGCTGAAGTAGGCGGATGATGACATTAATTCCACATGCAAATTTCATTTGATGGAAATGCTGCCAGATTTGGCCTTGGTGGTCCAGCTAATAGCGTGTGTTAAGCATACATGGGGAGCTTAAGGATGAAGTACTTCATTACTCATATTTTTTAAAGAATTCAATAGTTTTCTGCTATCTTGGTGACTGATAGGAAGGCGTGCTAACTGCTTAGTGTGTGGTGTTTACTAGTCATAGACACAGAGAGCCATATAGCATGGAAACAGGTCCTTTCGTCCAACTGTCAATCCCATCGAAGCAAGACTCATTTGCCTGCATTCGGCCCATATCCCTGAAACTTATTTTATTCACGCACCTGTCCAAGTAACTACTAGATGTTTTTAATGTACCAGCCTCACCTCTTCCTCTGGTAGGTCACTCCATATACCAACCACCCCCGGGTGAAAAAGTTGCTCCTCAAATTTATATTAAATCTTTCCCCTCCCACCTTAAACTATGCCCTCTAGTACCTGACTCCCCAGCTCTAGGAAAAAGACTAGGTGCATTCAATTTCTCTGGCAGCTCACTCCATATACTGATAACCCTTTGGGTGAAAATGTTGACCCTCAGGTTTAGTCAAATCCCTCCCCTCTCAAATTAACTTATTCCTTCAAGTTCTTGATTCCCTGGCACTAGGAAAAAGACTGGGCACATTAACCCAAATTTACTATTTACAATGTTTCTAAAATTATTGACGAGTGCTGTAGCTGAGGGGTTAATTCCATCAAATATTACTGTTCATTGTATCTATGCCTGACATAGTTGGTTAGTCGCCATTCCTCTAGAAATTCAACATGACAAGGAAAATGAACAGGAGGTTTACAACCAGCCAGAAGAATGAGGCAAAGGACTGGGTGGATAGACTTTAGCAGGTGGCCCAATCCACAAAATGTGCTGAGGGAGCCGTTCTCTTTTGCACCCCTTATTGAGGAGCAACGCTTGCATTAGCTCTGCTTCATTGAGGAGATGCCTACCTGCCATCTGCTTCATATACAATTCAACCGCAAAGCCAGGTTAGTAATGCCTTGCAAGTTCTGAGGTCATTGTGACCATGAATTTCCTCAGTTTTGGGTCTTTCCAGGAGGGATTATCGGTCTAACTCTTAGAGGGTAATTGTGTCAATTTTGAGCAGGATTGAAATACTACAGGCTTAATTTATACATGTACAGTACATCAGGATTAAATTAAAGGTGTTATTTTCAGGTGTCAATGGATGGAGCACAGTCAATGCTTGCTCATTGATTGAAATAAAAGATACAATGGATCTTAAAGAGGTCATTGTGCCAGGTTTCATATAGAATGGTGACAATGATTTCATGCTATTTTGATAGTAGACTAAGCTTCAGACGTGCTGTCATATTATCTAATATCTCATAGCTATCACAGTTCACCTCTATCCTTTTAAACATTTCATGTTGTCCAATAATGCCAGTGCAGGGGTGTAGTGGATATCTTTCCCATTACCCATCTAATTTTTGCTGCATCTGAACATCACTCCTCATATGTGACAGTCAATGGCTGGGTGATCATACTTCACTGAGCTTTCAAAATGTCAGCAGACTTGCTGAAAAATATTTCAGAGCATTTTGATGAAACGTTGACAATAATATATAATTAACTTAGCATGAGAGAATTTCTGCACAAGCTAGTGGATCCTATCCAATAATTCTACAATTATTTCTTTCAGAAATATAGATGCATTGTTGAATTTAACAAATACGTTTGAATTACAATTAATCCTAGAATCTTAACATTTGCTATCCTTTTCTGAGGATGGAAATGCTAATGTTATATTTTTTATACAACCTAATTATAAGAATTCTCCTTCCAAGATGTTTTGAAGATACAGGTAATTAATCAATACATTTTTATATGAGTTTATATAAAAGACATGGAAAGCTAAACTGAATGTCATTGTCATATAATAAGCTCGCAGATGAGAAACCCTGGCTTTACTAACTACATAGTTGGAGATTTTACTTTTAATTATGTGTTAGAATAGAAATAAAACTCTATTCAGCTTACAGTGTGATCGTATTGTATTTAGGAATGGTCCTCTCCATTTCAAAACAAAACAGAGGACGTCATCATATAAACAACTTTGTGCCACAACAACTTCAAAAAAATTCATGTAAAACCCTGCGGTAAGGATCTAACATTTTCAAATTATCTGAGTGTAGAAAAAAACAATTTAGTAATATAACTAGAATACTCTTCTAATCTGAGTTGTGTCTAGGGAGAACAATTTTGAGTTATGTAGCGTTAATATGAAATACAAGCAACGTACATTGTGGCTATGTTTCCTGGAGATGAATTATGTACTACAACAAAGAATATGGCTTCAGCGCAATTTTTCTAAAAGTATGTTGGCGACCGTATATTACGCATGTTCACTTGCAAACGTATTTTATTGGAAAGAGAAGAAATCTCTTAACTTGACACTTGCAGATAAAGGATCCCAACAATTCAATGTTTTGTTTTAACTAATATTTTCCAGACCTTCCAGGAAAGCCTGGTTATTGTCAATCCCTCCATTTAAACTACCCATTGATTCTCAATTTTCTAAACAAATTTATGATCTGGACGAATGAACAATTGACTGGAAAATTTTGAATATTTGATGCATTTCATAGAATTACATTAAGCAAAGGAAACTGCAATACTTTATTTGGCCCAATACGAATTATGTAACCTAAAATCAAGACTCAATTCTACTGCAGGAGCAGTAGAAATGGACATAAAACCAAGAATCAAGAAAGCTCAGGAGAAATTAAAAGTGAAGAACCAAATTATATTTCAATTAATAGAATCAAATTTCATAGTTACCCAAAATTTTACAAATAGTAAAACCCAACATGACCTGGAAAGCTGCAGGAAAGTAATATATAAAAAAGTAATCAAATGTACAAAAGGGAAATATGGAGATGTAATAAATACATTAAGATAAGAGTAATAAAGCTAAAGCATGCCCAGTAAAGCCAACTCCATATAATTCTATAATAGACAATAATAAAATACAGTTATGCAAAACAAATTAATTTACGCAGAGGAAAAAGAGGACAAACATCAACAGTTACAAAAGAATTTATATAAATGTGAAAGGATAGAGCATTGTAGTTTGGGACAGCATGGTAGTGTAGTGGTTAGCACAGAGCTTTACAGTACAGGTGAACAGGTTTCAATTCCCACCGCTCCCGGTAAGGAGTTTGTATGTTTTCCCCATGACTGTGTGGGTTTCCTCCGGGTGCTCCAGTTTCTTCCCACAGTCCAATGACTTACCAGTTGGTAGGTTAATTGGTCATCATAAACTGTCCTGTGATTAAGCTAGCATTAAATTGGGTGAAGGACTGGAAGGGCCTACTCTCCACTGTATCTCAATAAATGAATAAAGGTGTAATACAACTGAAAATTGCAAGGGAAAAATTAATACAGTTTAAAGTGAATAAACAAAAATGGCTTTATGATTTCCATTCTGGGCATTAGAAATGAATGAGGTAATTGTAGATATAATTACATAATTTTTTAAAGCTTTCTAGATCTTGAACTTTTTTCTTTGAATTGGAAAATTCCAACTGGCATTACATTAATTATGGAAGATTAGAGGAAGAAACTTCCTGTGTAAACTTATCAATCAATGGTCGTATTCAGTATTTGGTCAATATTTGGTTCAGGACAAAACAAGATGTGTGGAGTATGGCCCATGCATAAGTATAAACATTGACTTAAAGGCACATTTATTTATCCCTGGTTAACTAAAGGATGACAAGACTCCATCAGCTTCACCTGTCAGGGAATTGAGTTTAGGAGCTTTTATTATGTTGCAGTTGTGTAAGTCATCAATGAGGCCGCACTTGAAGTTCTGAGTACAGTCTTGATCATCCTATTATAGAAAAGACATGTTTAAACTGGAAAGAGTGCAGAGAAGATTTATAGGAGTTTGCCAGAACTGGATAAGGAAATATGAATGCTGTCCATACAGACTCTCAGACACTCTGCAATAAAAATCCAATCATATCATCGTGTCTGTCCTAATTTCTATACCTTCTCACTCAGTCATGGAATATGGACAGTACTATCACAGTTAGCATTATAGGGAGTTCCTAAGTTACTGATTTTTTTCACAAGGAATTATTGATTTTTATGCAAATTTGCAAAGACATAAGGCTTTGATTCTGTTGATTATCCAGTTTCTCATAAATGCCATTCCTGAAGGAGATACTGTTGTGAATTCATCCCAATAACCAATGTGGTAATGTCTAATAGGATAGTGAAGATTGTCCTCTCTGTGAGAACAGAACTTTGTCTCCACAAAGGTGGTATAGTAGTCAAACAATACTACCACAGACAAATGCATCCACGACACGTGGTACAGTGAATGGCAGGTCAGTTGTTTTTCCTACAGGCTGCTTCTCTTATCCCCTGCCACCCTTGACTCGAAGCCATACCCTTCAATTACTCTGTCCTTGTAGATAGGAGGAGAGTATGGATATTTTGGCTCAACAAGTATTCAGCCAGATATTTTCTTGCCTATGTTTGACCTGACCAGATTCACCAGATTCATAAGGTTCAGAGTGAATATTAAAGGCTCCCAGAGTAAGACAGACAGACATATTGATGCACCATCAATAACTCACTCTGAGATGTAAGAAGCGAGATATCGGCTTTTATTGACTGGAAGAATGAACAACACTACATCCTGGAGAATGAGGCCGGGCTCAGGCCTCAATCGCCTTTATACAGGGGTCTGTGGGAGGAGCCACAGGAGCAGTCCAGACAGGTATATGTAGTTCACCACACATACTTTATTGATCCCGAGGGAAATTGGGTTTCATTACAGTCGCACCAACCAAGGATAGTGTAGAAATATAGCAAAATAAACCCACAAGTAATTAAATAATAAAAAGTAAATTATTCCAAGTGGAAATAAGTCCAGGATCAGCCTGTTGGCTCAGGGTGTCTGACACTCCGAGGGAGGAGTTGTAAAGTTTGATGGCCACAGGCTGGAATGACTTCCTATGACGCTCAGTGTTATATCTCGGTGGAATGAGTCTCTGGCTGAACGTACTCCTGTGACTAACCAGTACATTATGGAGTGGACTCCATTCATAACTCCATTCCATTACATCACTAAATGTACATCATTATCCTATCACTTTTGGTAGATCTGTCCTGTTGGTAGAATAGGAAATACTTGGAAATGGTAATGGAGTTGAAAGGCATGAGCTAAAAAAAGGTCTGACTCTATCAACTTTTCTAACTTAATGTGCTATCACAACTACCCTGTGTTAGTGAGATGAACATTGCAAGGTCAATTGAGCTTTGTCATGACCAATGTCTAATTTGATGCCTAGTGGTTTATCCAGTTCCATTCTTATCAGACCGGAAGGTATCTACTAATTGCAGTTGGGTAGCTTGCTAAGTCTTTCAAAGCACAGAACCCAACCACACTCTCAAGCCCTATAGAACTGTAATTAAAGACAAGACAGAGTCAGGAAGGCATTATGAACATTTTGGATTTTTAATGACAATTCAATAGTTCATGGTCACAATTACTGATATTGCTTTTTATTTCAGGTTTATTTGATTAACTGGATTTAGTTACCCTACTTGCCATGGTGGAATTATAATCTATGTCTCTGGATATTTAGCTGTGGGTAAGCTGTCAATAATTAAAATCATTGCACGTTTCTGTTCACAAAATACACGTGATATTAATCAGAGTTTTCCTGTTTGCTAACAACAATTTTCAAAGTCAATTACTTTTGTCATCATTCTGAGGAAAGAAATAAGGGGGTAGAAGGTCATCCTTAGTCACTTGTCACTTGAATATATACGCTGTACAACCTAGTGACATGCCTGTGTTCATGACCTGCCTCCAAAACTGAAATCAATGGAACTGATCTTTGGAAGTGGAGGAATACATATTGCTATTAGCAGGCAAGAATGAATATCTACCAGACCTCAGATTATATTCAGAAAAGATGCTACCTTTACATCAAACTTGCATTTGTTTTTCTCTTCCTGTCCCATACATTCACACCCACCGTGGTAATGGTCACTTTCATCCCTTGAGCAATGAGGTAATATAAATCATTTCATTCTCATTACCCGGGCACAGAGACAGGTTTTCTCTCCTGTGATATCACCTGGCCACTTACACTTCCACTAAAGCTTTTACTTAAAAAAAAGGATATAAGTGACTTAAAAAAAAGATACTCTATGAGATGACATGCCATTTTGTACTTCCTTTGAGCAGTAAAGAAATCCAAGTAATTTCAGACTCACTACCTGCTTTGACAAAGCCATGCTGTTGATCTCTGATTTGACCCTGCCAGAGGTAATGGGCTAGAGGTTTACAGAGTCTGTAGGGATGTTGCAGTTATTCAAAGAAGCTTTGAGCACACCCTGGATTTTTTTTCTATGTCCATCTGGTAATATCTTCTGAAAACAGAGCTCAGAAGACAGACACAAAATGCTGGTGGAACACAGCAGGCCAGGCAGCATCTATAAGGAGAAGCACTGTCGACGTTCGTCGTGCCAGGTTGATGTTGATGGTCCTGACGAAGGGTCTCGGCCCTTGTGTGTTGTTTGAATTTCCAGCATCTGCAGATTTCCTCGTGTTTGCTCAGAAGACAGTGTCTGTTTAGGGAGCCTGGTGTCACAACACAGTTAAGAGTAGAAAGTGGACGTTCATGGGGAATGCTAACATCACCTGCAAAATGTATCCCTAGTACTCCTGTAGCACATATGGCATTAAAAAGAGCCAGGATGATTTTCTTCAGTGGCTCCCAGCTGAGCAAGTCCCATTCTAAGGGAGCCAAATCCCAAAGAACAATAATATTGCAGCTTGACTTATGTTAAAGTTATTTTCTAATTGTATTGTGATCCCCCGATTTGGGCAGGGAAATTTGATGTCAGACCTAATGCACAGTTCAAGATTTGAATCAAATGGATGCACAAAGGACGATTGAAGAACTTGCTAAACCACTATGGCAAAATGAGGTCAGCCTGAAAATTATACTGTATCTCTAGACCTTTTCCTTTTGATAGTTAGATCATAGAATCATTGAATGTTTACAGGTCAGAAGGAGGACATTCAGTCCATATTGCCCACACCGCCTCTCTGCCAGAGTAATTCTCTTGTTCAACACACTGGCCTTTTCTCTGAAGTGTTGCATATTTTTTCCACCATTTGTCCAATTTCCTCTTAAAGCCCACAGTGAAATCCACCTCTACCTCAGCTGCATGCAGTGCATTCCAGATTCCATTCCTCATGTCTCACATAATTTTCTTCCCCTTTATTTTACTTATGTGACTATTTCTCAATCATTCCACCAATGGAACAACCTTCCATTATAAACTCTGTCCATAATGCTCATCACTTCATATATTTCTATCAAATCTCTCCTTATCCTTCTTTTTTCCAAAGAAAGCAGTTTTAGGCTCACTAATCTGCATTTTTACTCATCCTAGGAACCAGTGTTGCAAATCAACTCCAGATTTTCTCTTTAATGGGGCAACCATAATTGAACACAATGTTAGTTGCCATATTAAAAACAGCCACAATTGTGAGGCTAGACTAGTGTTTTATAAATGGTCAGCATGACTTCCTTGTTTTTATACTCAATGTCTCTATTGGTAAAGTCTAAAACTATGCTTATCTTATGAGCACTTTGTCAACCTGCCCTGACAATTTCAATGATTTGTTTATTTATGTTCAAAGAACCCTCCAGTCTCACACCCCCTTTAGGACGGTATCATTTATTCCATATTGCCTCTCCTCATTCTACATACTAAAACCTCATAGGCCATGCATCTGTCCATTCTCCTGCCAGTTTATCCTGCTAAATGTATCATTATCTTTTTGGAACACGGATCCATGAGCATTTTGAAAACAATCATTAACAGTAAGTTGTGTGCCACTTGGCCAATTTTATATCCATGCAATCAATGCTCCTTTTATATTATGGCATCCAACTTTGCCCAAATGCCTCTTATGTGGCACCTTATCATTAGTCTTCTGGAAGCCAATGGACTCTACATCATCTGCATTATCCTCATCATCTTTTATTTCCAAATCAATCTATAAAGTTGGTTAAACACAATTTATCCTTATCAAGTCTATGCTGGCTTGTGTTAATTAATCCATTCCTTCAGGTAACTATTAATCTCAGATAAATGTTTCTAAAAGCTTTCCCAAGACTGAGGTTAAGCCAACTGGCCTGTAGTTTATGAGCTTATCCTTACTTTCTTTTCTGAACATCACAGGAACATTTGCTGCTGTCCAGTCTTCTGCCAAGTATCTACATGGCATTGGAAAATTATGATCAATGCCCCAACCATTTTCTCATGTGCAGTACTTTCAAAATCCGAGGATGGTTCCCATCCAGTGCTGGTGACTTACCTACTCTGCCAAATTTTCTAATACTTCCACATTGTAAGTTTTCAGTATGTCGTGAGTCTTACCTATCACCTTCCTCATAAATACTTTGGAAGGACTCACTTTTCTTGTAAAGACAGAAGTAAATTATACATTAACAAAGCCTTCAGAATCCAGCTGCATGTTCTTATTTCTCTATGTGCTAAATTTTTTATCTGTTGAGAGAACAATATTGGATTCCCGTTTATGTTGCAGTTAATCTTTTCTTAAATGCTCTTTTTTCCTCTCCTATTTTAATTTTCTCTTCCGCCATGATTCTTTTGTAACCAGTCGGGTTCCCACCAGTATTTACAATCTAACACTAACATATATAGATTGATGTACCACTTACTTCATCCAGGGAACTCTGAATTTATTTATTTATTCTTCCTTTGCAAGTAATTGCAGATTTGCAGCCACTTTACTATTCTGGAACAACATGAAGGAACCATTCTGATTTTCACAGGCAATAATCAGAAACTTCTGTTGAAGCAGAAGTGCTTTTGAAGCACCTTTCATAAAACCCATAGTCAGTTTAAAGCTATATGTGTACTGACTCATAAAAGGCCAGTCATTTGTGAACCTGAAATTATATAACGTGCCTGAACAGGAGGTACGCATTTGGTATGAAAAATTTTACAACTTTGTGGAAAGGAATGTTTGAAAAACACAACTATCAATGCTAAACAGTTAAAATAAAAGGAGAAACAGCAAAATGTACAGCAGATCCATCAGCACCACAAAAGAGAAAACATACATTAAAATTTCTTGCAGAGAGTCATTAGTTCGAACAAGGGTCCTTATGTGTTCAACCATTTGAAAGAACTACTGTCCATTTCTAGAATTGTCTGGTTTTTTTTTCTCTTTCTGTAAAGTAATTCTTTCATAAGATTGAGTATGCATCATGGTATCAGGAAAAAATATTTTCATTTTAATATATGAATAATGAAAAGTTGATAAAATATTCAAATATGCTTCTGATAGATCACAACATGTAAACTTGTAAGCTTATTTTACATTCTTTGAATATTTTTTCAGAATTCTGTGGAAAAGACAAACTCAGATGTACTGTGCTAATATCAATCGATTGGGCACCTTTTAAAAGACATACAAATCCTGAATAAATAATAATCCCAATTCAAGTTATATATTTGATGCTATAGCTCATCAGCACATATTCTGCAAGAAAGATTTTGGAAGTGAAGCTCACCACTGGGGCTAGCAACTTCCAGAATCATCCATTACATCAGTTGACTTTGGTACATCAGTAGAGTCACTTGCCCTGTATGAGAGTGTTCTGACAAAAAGTTCCCATCTAAGTAGCTTTTTTTTGTTCCATTTATACAATCTAGCTGTTTTTACTAAGACCATTTCCCTTAAACTGAACATTTTCCTTGGTTAGTTCAGTGAGCAGATAATAGACAACCACTTTGCTCTGTTCTCAACTGCAAAAAGGCAAGGCAAGCTATGGCAGAAGATTTATTTCCTTGGGGATATTTGTGAACCAGGCAGGTTTTTTCAACAGTTTTACAACATGGTCGCCGTACTAAAACTGACTTTTTATTCTGAATTCATTTTATTCATTAAAGTAAACCAATTGTTTTGGTGGGATTTTAACCCATATTTAGGTAACTGATTCAGATTCATTTATCACACGTACATCGAAACATACAGTGAAATGCACTGTTTGCATTAACAACCAACACAACCTAAGGATATGCTGGGGGCAGCCTGCAAGTGTTGCCACATATTCCAGCATCAACATCGCATCCCTACAATGTTCACAATCTACTGAATAATTTACAGAACTGCTGCACTAACATAACTGATGGGTAAGCTTGCTGTCACTTCACAACTATCTCATCTGCTGATTTGTTTTGTCTTGGGCAAATTTACATCCTTTCCTTGCAGTGATGAAATGCCAACTCTGAAACAGTATCTGTAACAACTTGAAATGTAAGGAGAAAATGACTGTGAAGTGAGCTAGAACAAAAACAGTGAAACTAATTTTTGTGGTAGCAGTAGAGAAGATGTAAAGGAGGTTTGTGACAATGTTATTAAGACTGAAAATGAAGATGAAGGGAGCCTGACTCAGCCAGGATAGTTTTCTGTGGATACGAAACAATTTGCCTTTAATTCTTTTTGCCATTTACCTTCACTAAGGGAATTTACAGAAGTCTCTTAACCTAACTGAAAACCTTTCTGATGTAGGAGAACTTGGAGCATAGGGGAGGGAACTCAGTACAGAGAGAGCATGCAAACTCCACACGGACAGTATCTGAAGTCAAACTGCAGCAGCCATGAGGCAGCAGCACTAACTACTGCACAACCATGTCTCTTCAACTTTGTTGCGTCCCACCCTGCCCACACAGTATCTCTACTTAGGCTAATTTTTATGCAGCATTGTTCATAAGTCATAGACTACAAGATTCAATTTCCAAAGTGAAGAGATCAGGGTTGATCCACAGTTCATTTTGCAGAAAACCATATGTCAGAACTAAAGCTGAATTAAAAGGCTGCTCATGGCAGCAATGTTACAGCCAAGGGAAGATGGCTGAGTAGATCTGGTCATTCAAACAAGTGACTACACTGTCACAGCTGATTTGATGAACTGCACTGTGCTTTGAAGGAATTAAGCAATTAACCACTAATTGGGTAAAGTCTCTGTTTCTCCTCCAAGTCAGTACATTGACAATGTGTTTTTGGGACAATAGACAGTTTGCTTTATGTTATATGCCAATCTACCTTCAACTCCTGGACTGATGGACTATTCGCAATAAAAATCTCTATTAAAGTACATCTGATATTTTAGATAATTTGTTCCTAAATAATGAATTATTGTCTACAATTACCTACTGTGATGAATTAACTGCACAAAACATGATTAGTCTTTGACAAGGTCCTACTTGGGAGGTTGGTCAAGAAGGTTCAGGTGTTTGCGTTCAGGATGAGGTCATAAATTAGATTAGATATTGGCTTCATAGAAGAAGTCATCGAGTGGTAGAAAAAGGCTGCCTTTCTGATTGGAGTCCTGTGACCAGTGGCGTGCCACAGGGATTAGTGCTGAGTCCGTTGTTGTTTGTCATCTATATCAACTATGTAGATGATAACGTAGTAAACTCGGTCGGATTGAGGGTGTAGTATACAGCAAGGAAGGCCATCATAGCTTGTAGCAAGATCTAGACCAGCTGGAAAAATGGACTGAAAATTGGCAGATGGAATTTAATGTAGACAAGGAGGACAAACCAGGGAGGACTTATACAAGTGACAGGGTATTGAGGAATGCAGTAGAAGAGAGGTATATGGGAATACAGGTCCATAATTCCTTGAAAGTGATGTCACAAGTACCGGTAGATAGGGTCATTAAAAGAGCTCCTTGCCTTCATAAATCAAAGTATTGAGTACAGGAGTTGGGATGTTACATTGAAATTGTATTATTTCAACATATCATCCCATGTCCTGTACGAAGGTGAGGCCTAATTTGGAGCATTGTTTGCAGATTTGGTCTACAGGAAAGACATCAATAAGATTGAAGGAATGCAGAGAAAATTTGCAATGATGTTGCCAGGACTTAAGGACCTGAGTTATAAGGAAAAGTTGAATAGTTTAGAACTTTATTCTCCAGAGTGAAGGAAGATGAGGAGAGATTTGTTAGAGGTATATAAAATTATGAGATGCATAGATAGGGGAAAATGGCTCCAAGCAGTCATCTTCCACTGAGATTGGGTGAGACTAGAGATCATGGGTTAAAGGTGAATTATTTAAAGGGAACACGAGGGGGAACTTTTTCTTTCAGAAAGTGATGAGTGTGAAATGCACTGCCAGTGGAATTGTGGATTTGTGTTCAATTTCAATATTTAAGAGAAAATTGGATATGTATATAAATAGGTGATTTATGGGGGGCTATCTGCCAACACAGATGCCTTGTGCAGGAAGGCACAGAGTCGAATGTACTTCCTAAGAAGGTTGGCGTCATTCAATGTCTGTAGTGAGATGCTGAAGATGTTCTATAGGTCAGTTGTGGAGAGCGCCCTCTTCTTTGTGGTGGCGTGTTGGGGAGGAAGCATTAAGAAGAGGGACGCCTCACATCTTAATAAGCTGGTAAGGAAGGCGGGCTCTGTCGTGGGCAAAGTACTGGAGAGTTTAACATCGGTAGCTGAGCGAAGGGCGCTGAGTAGGCTACGGTCAATTATGGATAACTCTGAACATCCTCTACATAGCACCATCCAGAGACAGAGAAGCAGTTTCAGTGACAGGTTACTATCGATGCAATGCTCCTCAGACAGGATGAAGAGGTCAATACTCCCCAATGCCATTAGGCTTTACAATTCTACTGCCAGGACTTAAGAACTTTTTAAAAGCTATTATTAATGCTTTTTGAGACGGTGATTTAGATGCATATCATATTTTTTTTACTGAGTTAAGTATTGTATGTAATTAGTTTTGCTACAACAAGTGTATGGGACATTGGAAAAAAAGTTGAATTTCCCCATGGGGATGAATAAAGTATCTATCTATCTATGGTCCGGGTAAAGGTCAATTGGACTAGGCAGATTAATAGTTCTGCATGGACTAGATGGACTGAAGGACCTGCTTTTGGATTGTCGTGTTCTCCGACTCTATGAATAAAACTACATTCTATCATTGTTGTGACAGCATTGTGATGTAACAATGTACCAAAATAAATATCTTCAATTAATGGCTGATCAAAATGGGTAATATTCATCAAAGTAAAATATAGATAATTTTACCTATCTGGAAATATCTTTGAAGACATCAGCATTAAAAAAATAAACTTTCCTTTTGAAATCATGTACTTTGAATACATTTTGATAAAAATGCATACAGAAATTTCATGTTTGGATAGAGTAAATTTAACCTGTTATTATCATTCATATCTGCAGGTTCTGCACTATGAGATGAAGAGGAATTTCTGAAGCTAGAGGGTGGAGAATCTGTGGAATTCATTGCCACAGATGACTGTGGAGGCCAAGTAACTGGGTATATTTAAAGTGGAGGTTGTTAGTTTCTCATTAGTCAGGGCCTCAAAGGTTACTGGGAGAAAGCAGGAGAATGAAGTTGAGAGGGTTAACATATCAGCCATGATGGAATGGTGGAGCAAACTTGATGGGCTGAATAGCCTAATTCTACTCCCATGTCTATGGTCTAATTGTGGTGAACTACATATACCTGTCTGGACATGCCCCCTGCTGACTGCTCCTGTGGCTCCTCCCACAGACCCCGGTATAAAGGCGATTGAGGCCTGGACCCGACCTCTCAGTCTCCAGGATGTAGTATGGTGGTGAACCACTGCTTGTTCCTTCTTCCAGTCAATAAAAGCCGATATCTCCCCTATACGTCTCAGAGAGAGTTATTGATGGTGCATCACTAGTATTAACAGAGAGTTCACTTAGAGTGAACAATGCACCTTGATTACCGGTTGGTGTTAAAAGCATAACTGATTGCCTGAAATCTACCAAAGTACAATGCACCTAAGTAAAACTATAATTATAAATCAACTTACTTGAATGCACCTTCATGTGTACTTCTCATTCAATTTTCATCATACAGTATAAGGATCAAATTATTTGTCACAATGCTTGCTTATGAATCAGCTACATGACATAACCTTAACTTCTTCAGACTGAGAATGTACAGTGGTCTTTTGACAAAGCTCAGATTTGAGTCTCAAGATACTGCAGATGAGTTTACTGGGTGCCTGGTAATAGACAAGCAAAAACATCGCCCTCTAATGTAGTGAGTGACTGGGGCCTCAAATATTGGGGTTGATTTTGGCCTGGGAGAGAACACTGACATTGGTTTGCTTATCCTTCCAGTGAATTTAATGGCGTTTTATTTGATGACATTGGTGTAATTTTCCAAAGACTTGAAATGCTTGCTGTTGATAGTCCAAGTCTCAAGTGTTAGAGGGTGGGGATCATGAATGGCCATTGTACCATCAGTATGTGCAAGGTCTGGCAACTGATCCTTATATACTCTATTCCTCAATTGATCAAAGGCTGCCTTGTCACATTGATGGCAGTGGTGAATTTTGTCATCAATGCCTGCCTTTTCTGAGATGGGGTTCCCAAGGTAAGGGAAATGGCCAATGTATTCTCATGAACTTCTGTTGATAGAGGGAAGGATGGTGCAGCACAAGCAGATTGGTAGAGGACCTTTCTCTTATGAACATTGAATGTAAGGCTCATCCTTCTTTATGCTTCAGAATATGAGTTGGAAATTGTTACAAAGAGTCAGCGGCACTGCAAAGCAATAATCACCACATAATCTGTGACCATAATTGTGTTATCTTCAACCTGCTTTGGTGATGAACTTCTAGAAGCAACAGTAATTTTCAGTTTATATATTCAAGTTCAAGTTTATTGTTATTCCACTATAAACATGCATATAGCTAAACAACAGAACATTCCTCTGGGATTTATTTCAGTAAAGTTCACAATTTGTAAGACTATAGAGTTGAAATAACATATATCATAACTTTCAGAGACACACAAAATGCTGGTGGAACACAGCAGGCCAGGCAAAATCTATAAGGAGAAGCACTGTCGACGAAGGGTCCTGACGAAAGGTCTCGGCCCCAAACGTCGACAGTGCTTCTCCTTGTAGATGCTGCCTGGCCTGCTGTGCTCCCCCAGCATTTTGTGTGTGTTGTTTGAATTTCCAGCATCTGCAGATTTCCTCGTGCGTCATAACTATCAGAAATAGAAATGATAAAAAACACTAACATTTCTACAGTTTCTAGATATCTTTGTTTTACAATTACTCTAAAAACTCCATTCACCTCTCTATAAAAAAAATGAAACAGTCCATGGCTGCTTGAAACAAGACCCGGGCAACCCTCAGACATGGGCTGATAAACTGTAGGTAACAATTGGAGTGTATTAGTTTCTGATGATGACTATCTTTAGATAGATAGATAGATAGATAGATAGATACTTTATTCATCCCCATGGGGAAATTCAACTTTTTTCCAATGTCCCATACACTTGTTGTAGCAAAACTAATTACATACAATACTTAACTCAGTAAAAAATATGATATGCATCTAAATCACTATCTCAAAAAGCATTAATAATAGCTTTTAAAAAGTTCTTAAGTCCTGGCGGTTGAATTGTAAAGCCTAATGGCATTGGGGAGTATTGACCTCTTCATCCTGTCTGAGGAGCATTGCATCGATAGTAACCTGTCGCTGAAACTGCTTCTCTGTCTCTGGATGGTGCTATGTAGAGGATGTTCAGAGTTTTCCATAATTGACCGTAGCCTACTCAGCGCCCTTCGCTCAGCTACCGATGTTAAACTCTCCAGTACTTTGCCCACGACAGAGCCCGCCTTCCTTACCAGCTTATTAAGAAGTGAGGCGTCCCTCTTCTTAATGCTTCCTCCCCAACACGCCACTACAAAGAAGAGGGCGCTCTCCACAACTGACCTATAGATAGATAGATAGATAGATAGATAGATACTTTATTCATCCCCAAGGGGAAATTCAATGTTCCTCCAGTATGATATCACATAAACACAAGACAGACCAAGACTAACTGACCAAAAAAACCACATAATTATAACATACAGTTACAACAGTGCAAAGCAATACCATAATTTGATAAGAGCAGACCATGGGGAGAAGTTTCGCCAGATGTTCCTCCGTGCTTCACACATCCGTCTCAATCAAATCAGGATTGTGCACGGCCCCTACTTACAGATAACGGATATTCCTTACTGGAGTGGCCGCTGCGCCCTGCGTCGTCGCGCCGCCATCTTGATGAACATCTTCAGCATCTCACTACAGACATTGAATGACGCCAACCTTCTAAGGAAGTACAGTCGACTCTGTGCCTTCCTGCACAAGGCATCTGTGTTGGCAGTCCAGTCTAGCTTCTCGTCTAACTGTACTCCCAGATACTTGTAGGTCTTAACCTGCTCCACACATTCTCCATTAATGATCACTGGCTCCATATGAGGCCTAGATCTCCTAAAGTCCACCACCATCTCCTTGGTCTTGGTGATATTGAGACGCAGGTAGTTTGAGTTGCACCATATCACAAAGTCCTGTATCAGTTTCCTATACTCCTCCTCCTGTCCATTCCTGACACACCCCACTATGGCCGTGTCATCAGCGAACTTCTGCACATGGCAGGACTCCGAGTTATATTGGAAGTCTGATGTGTACAGGGTGAACAGGACCGGAGAGAGTACGGTTCCCTGCGGCGCTCCTGTGCTGCTGACCACCGTGTCAGACCTACAGTCTCCCAACCGCACATACTGAGGTCTCTCTGTCAAGTAGTCCACTATCCAATCCACCATGTGAGAGTCTACTCCCATCTCCGTTAGTTTGTGCCAATAAGACAGAATCTGATCAGCTACCTTTGACATTCGATTGTGCTACTTTTGCTAAGTACCCACTATTTATATCCTAGGGGGAGTCAATGATGACCAGAAAAATAATGGACCCAGTCACAAAAATATTGTAGCTACAAGGTCAGAAGCTTATTGGGCCCTTAACATCTTAAAAACCATAATCAAAATGCCACAAGTCAGGAGTATAATGGTTGACTCTCTCCAGCGTGGTGGTATCATTGGGAAGGTTCTCTTCTCCCCAAATTGGGATGGTCTCCCCCTCCCTGGATGAATGTCATTTCAACAACACTGAACAGCTCAACATAATTAGGGAGAAAGCAGATTACTTAATTATTTAAAAAAACATTCAACCTCTCTGCTGCACAAGTGCCATGGCAACAGGATGTATTAAATGGTCTTGGCTATTTTGACTCCATCTCAAATGCTTCTACAATCTAGAAAGCACATTGAAGCAACACTATCTGTAAGTTCCCTTCTGCATGACAAGATATCCTGACTTGGAAATGTTTCTCCTTCTTTCATCATCACTGGGTCTAAATGCTGAAAATCCTTACCCAATAGCACTTCATCAAGACTGCAGAAGTTCAAAAATGTAGATGAAGGGGAATGTGGTTGAATAACAAATGCTGAAATGCAAGCAATTCCCATATCTCATAAATAAGAAAACTGATAATAAACTTATCATTAAACAAAATGTAATGTATTATGAAATTCTTGCCTTTGCCATCTTATTTTCAATTTCAGATAAATCCAAACTTAAATTAATGATAATTCATTCCGAAGATCGTAAGACCATAAAACACAAGTGCATAATCATGCCATTTGGCTCATTGAGTCTGCTTTGCCATTCAATGATGATATCGAGTTATGGAGACAAACAAGTTAGAAATAACTCTGGCCCACTGAGTCTACACTAACCATTTACACTCTTTCCATATTAACCTTATTTTTTAATTTTCACAACCTTCTCATCCACTTCCTTCAGATTCTGCCACTCACCTACACACCAAGGGCAATTACAATGGCCAATCCACAAGTCCTTGGGCTGGGAGGGGAAACTGAAGCACACAGTCACAGCGAAAACCTATAAACTCCACACAGACAGATGCAGACAGGAATGAACCTCGACTAGCTGTCACCATGCTGCAGCCCCACGACCCCCTCTCCCCAGTCAAAAGCACTAATTTGGCACTACTTTGTCAATCGTAATATACAGCACAATATAATCATTAGAATTTAATGCATATTAAAATCTAGCCTAGCACTGTCAGAGAGCTAACTTTTGAATAAAACATGAGAACAAAGATAGAAGTGTATAAGATCACGAGGAGCATAGACAGGATGAAAGGGTAGTCTTTTTGCTTGGGAGGGGATAATGAAAACAAGAGAGTATATGTTTAAGATCAGGGGTGAGAAATTTAATGGTTCATCAGAGACAGCTTTTTCACACAAAAAGTGATGCGTATTCGGAATGAACTGCCAAAAATAGTGGTTGAGGTGAACACATTAGCAACATTTAAAAGCCATCCAGATAAGCACATGGATAGGAGAGGTTTAGTGGGTTGTGGGTCAACACAGACAGATAGACTGACTTTCTGGGCAACACATGCTATATGACTCTACGCATGGAAGACCACAGCACAGCAACAGCCCCTACACCATGCGTACAGCAACGATAATGTCAATTTAACTAATTCCATATGTTTGCACATGGTCTGTATCCCTCTATTCCCTCCCTGTTCCTGTCTCTGTCTAAATGCCTACTAACCAATGCATGGTATCTGCTTCTACTCCCATCTTTAAAACTATCAACACAAACCTCTCTTTCCTTGTCCTTCATGTGCTTCCCTTTCATAGATACCATTACACCATTTCAAATAAGAACTTAAGTTTATCCCTGGTGCCTTAATCCATTCCTGAATAAGCATATTGGATCTTTTCCTGAGCTAGACTTGATGATTCCCAACTAATGCTTGAATTGAATGATAAATCAGCACCTTTCAATTTTACTGGATGCCTTCTTCTACAAGTGGCAATCCAGCCTCAGGTGCTGGAAACTGGGCCCACCTCCAGCACTATTCTGATGACCTTTGACTGCTTGTCTTTTTTAGTAATGTCTCCTTTATTCAAAACATGTAACAGTATTTTAAATGGCGTTATCTAACTAAAAATAAAACAATTTAAGATAAAATACAATATACTTAATTTTAATTTAATTAATCTACCATTAATTAACATTAAAAAATCAAAAATATTGCCTCAAACTTACTTTTACTCAATGGACGATGACCCCATTCTATCCATGGCTGGCAGAAAGCTAAAAGGCCAAATTCAAAGTATATCCAGCACCTCAGCTCAGTGTTGTTGGAGTAAGTGATAAATCTGGTAGCTGGGCAAGGGTGGGTCATGTGCTTGGCATCTGACATCAATGGCACCTCCAACTTACACGTTGCTGTTTGCAGACGTGGAAATCAAAGATGTGCTGACTGTCAGAGGTGGAAAGGAGCCATTTTCTCTAGAGCTGCCAGTTACACCTGAGATTAATCCATCCCAACATGTTACTATGTTTACTGAAATATAACAGGGAAACATAATTTTTTCAAAAAACTGTAAATGATAATTTCAGCTAATGCTATGTGATAAAGCTATTCCACAGATGTAAAATTAACAACTTCAGCAGAACTACATGCCAGGAATGTGAAAAAAATAAAACAGCTGTATGACTTCTCAATAACAGTGAGTACATAACATGCTAATTTGTCTTAAAATACATTCTCAGCATATGGACATTGCTGGGAAGGTTGGCATTCATTGTCTATCCTACTCCTTTATGACAGTTATCATAAACCTACTTTTTAACTTTGTGTATCTCTCGAGGACACTTTAGAATGCAATTGAGTCAATCGCATTGTTATGGGACTGGAGTCACCTAGAGACTAGATGGTAAGGATTGCATTTTTCCATTCCTAAAAGGACATTAGTAAACTTGCAGCACTTTCATAATGTTCCAATAGTTTCTGTCTCTTTTCTTGATAGCTCTTTATATTGATAAATTTTAAAAAAATGAATCCCAATTTCGCCAATTCCATGTGGGATTTGAACAGATTTTTCTAAATTATTAGTCTAGTTTTATCAGGCTTAATAACTTGCCTATCTTAGGGAATCCAACTCAATGCAACTTATGTCTGCAGTTTCTTAATCAATTATATCAAGTAAAACATTTATTTTACACTTATATCAAATTAATATAAAATTGAAGAAAATATCATATACCCAAATTTTAAAAATATATTTACTTGTACATTTAGATCTGTGTCATCTGACTTCTTCTCTGCTGATTACCATTACTGAAATTTTTTTCTATGGAGTACTGTATTTACAGTTCACACCATGTACCAAACAAACGCCATCATGTTTGATTTTTAGCCAGACTATTTTCTTTCTATTTGTGGCCATATAAGATTATAGTGTGAATTAGACTAGTATAGGCCTGTGTTTTCAATCATTTCTGGGGGCAAAACAATTGAATTTCAACTCTATATATTCGTGATGAACCCACAGACCCAAGGCACAACTACAACAGAGCCTTGCTTACACTACTGTTACCTTTTCGAATTATCAGTTTCTTTTCTTTATTGAGAGATTTTGTAATTTCAACTATTGTATTAATTCACAAAATCCAATGACTTAAAGATAATGGTGTTGACTATATTAATCATTGTGTACTTAATATTACAGATCCTTCTGATCAATATTTTAATGAGTATATAAAACTATTTAATATGCAGAACAATGCTGATTTTAAAAGAATAAACAAAGGTATCCATGTATTAATTTCAAATTACAATCTCTATATGATATTTACTAAACAGACAGACCTACATACCCTAAAGAGGTATAGCAAATGCTAAATGCTTTTCGAATTTTGCATTTTCTATTTCATACTTTAAAGTGATTGAATCACTAAACACAACAATCCTCATTTTACTTCCTGTTCATTTATGATCATGGGCTGTTGAACCATATAAGTACAAATTCTATTCATTTTGCCTAATAAAAGATACATAAACGTTTCAGAGTATCAGAATTATTATACCAATGACATTGCAAAATAGCGGTGAGATCACATGAGTGGAGATGTAAGATTCTATTGCCAGTTTCTTAGCTCTACAAATGTTTTTAGAAAGCATTTGCTAAGAGGCTCAAAGACCGTTAATCTTCGATTTCCAGTTTGTTCACTTCTGTTTCATTAAGGAATAACTTTAAATTTCCTCTGTAAAACTGAGATCAGAGTTTTGATCTATTGATAATTCTCAGTCATTTATTTTCACTAGACGGTAATGTGATCCGGTGAACAGTTTATTAGTAGCAGCTTCTGCTTTATTCAAAATTCTTACCAAAACGTCTTTAGCGTGTATTATATTATTACAGTAAAGTAAAATCATACAAAATTAATATTTATAGTTTAATGCAATTATATTATAAATACTCCATTTAATAAATATGGTCAATAAAAATACGCCAGAAGCTTTTGTTGTATTTTTGTCCACACTTTCGCATCCCGTTTTTACTTTTAAGTACCTTTTCGGAATAAATTTATCCTTGTTGTATTTTCAGATTTTACACTGATTGTTATGCTTTAAAACACTTCAGATTAATTTAAAATGCCTAAATGTCATTGCGTTGATTTATTCTACTAAATGGTCGGGAATTTTCATCTTAATCTACCCTCATTCAGACCCATTAATCGGGTTTAAACGTTGCATTTAGGGTGGTCATAAGACCAAATGCAGGTTTCAATCGCTTTAAAAATGGTTTTCGTTTAAAACTTAAAACGTATTTATGAATTATTTATTGTGGATCAATATTTCGGCTATTGCATGTCCGTTATTTCCTCGTCTGTATTTATCGTCACGAACAAACTCTCAGCACTGACTGCGGGTACCTCGAAACTAATAGTTTAGCAAGCAGCAGTTCGTACAGACGGTACATCTTTTTCTGTTTACAATCCATTAATTGTCGTCCTTGACAGCAGATTCGCGCATATTTTTAAAAATCGTGCTCTAAAGCAGAAATTGCTCGATAAGGTTTTCCTGGTTTGTGATAACACATTCCTTGACTATTGACATGATGACTCGGTGCATGAGGTTACTGCAATGTGAGGTCGTATTGAGGAAAGTGCCTTTCGATTTAAGATATGTAAGTGGAAAATGCGTTGAACAGGGTTTTCGAAGTGAATCAATATCTGCCAATGAGAATACTCAGTCGCTGATTTAAGGTAAGGGCACATTGCGCCAATTATAAAGCATAAAATTCGGAAATCTCTTTCCGCATAAAAGAACAATCCACTACCTCCTTTTGTCTTTGTAATTCCAAACTGTTAGTGAAATGTAGCAACGGCTATAGTTCTAAACTGAAATGCGATCATAGTTTTTCCGCGGCTTAAAAACCTGGCTAAAATACTGCAATCGAAGGCACTGGCAGGCAAAGTTCCGATTTGAGCTTGCAACGTGTTTCATAAAAACAAACTCAGCGAGTTGAAACCGTATCGAAATCTGCACCCTATTTTTTTTTAAAACAGCTTCTGCCATCGAGAAGAAATATTGATTCATCGACCAGAAATATTAATGATCCACACGGGTGGGTGTGTTTGTCAATTTACCGCATGTTCCGCGTCCAACACTAGGTTATAAACGTCAGACCGATCTAATTTTAACCCTTTGCGCTTACAAAACAACACTGAAACTTAGTAGTTCTTTACCACTTAGGAAGAACCTTCCGTTGGGGCGGGGGAGCTAAGATTAGTGAACAAAAATATACAATTTTACTCCGAGGAGCACTATTAAAATATGGATATACTTACAATGTACTTTCTAAATATCTCACACTTTGCCCACAGTTACGACACTTGTTAGTATTTCTTATTCGGCGGAAATACATAATGTCATTCGCATATTTTAAAGTGATGTTACGACACTTTAGTCCGACATATGATTTTTTTCCATGATTTTCCCTGCCTGCCCCGAGATGTAAAGTGGTAAAAACGCGAAGAAGCTTGACAGCTAATCCCGACAAGGATCCAAACGGGAACATTATTATTCTTTGCGGGTGTAATGAAAACATGCTGCCGGGAAAATAACTGTTAAGTACGTGTCGTTAATCTGAAATCCAACCTGTACGTTTACTTAAGTATCGAATTCAAAAGGACTGTAATGACAGCCAGCAAGGAAAAATAATGGACGGCAGCCCATTGGGCTTGGAGAGTGAGACGATGGTGCACCAGCATGTGTGTACGAGAGAGACAGAGAGTGAGAGAGAGAAAGAAAGAGAGAGAGAGAGAGAGAGTGTGTGTGTGTGTGTGTGTGTGTTTGTGTGTGCGCGCGCGGTGTGTGTGTGCTGTAAGAGTATCCTCCTCACATCACGGCAGATATAAACACTAAATGCACGTGGACTTCCACAATACAATAACTGGCCTTCAAACCCGCACACTTAAACATCGCCAGTAAACAGTGCAGGGCGGACATGGCAAGATAGCCTCTGCACTTTGAGCACTGGACCGCCAGCGTACTGGTGATTCTACATTTACGTTTCCGAGAATCTGATCTGAATTGTCTCAGTTGACTTCTTATAAACTCACGCTCCCTTCATCACTCTGCTTTTTTAACGCTTAGCTGACAAAGTGGAAATATATTCTCGCCCACATCAGTGAATGAGACGCAGACCCAATCGTTTGCAGGGCCACATATTTTAAAAAGAAAAAAAAACTTACTTCCTCAATACAATTCCAGTTTCTTTCCCTCAAACCGTCTTGCTGGAAATAGTTGATTTCCAAGGTCTTCTTCGGAGCAGAGACCGAGGGGGCGGGGATGTGAACGGGAGACTGTTTTTGTTTTGCTGCCCCAGTGTCTGCGCAGAACGGGATGTGTGAGTAGCGCTTAGACCCGAGGATCCCTCTGACCCCGGGCTCGCGCTGTCTGCGGGCTCACGCACGGTACCCGGACTCGCACTCAACCCTCGGGCTTGCGCGCTCACACTTCGGGCCCTTTGGTGTGTGTGTGTTTGCGCGCGCGGCGGGGGCAGCGGGCTCGTGCTGATCCTTGCCCGCGCTTCCGCTCACTCCACAGGCTAGCGCTCAGTGTCCGAGGTCGCACGCACTCCGAGGGTTCGTACCCGGTCCTCGGGCTCGCGCTCGCGCTCGATGCTCCCTGGGCGCGTGCTCACTCTGAACCTGGACTGACAACTCTCTAACTCATAGATTCCCGCTCAGCCGAGATACGCGCAACCTGAATCCCACCCCCACCCCCCGCCCGGAACGGGCTCTGTCCTTTCATCCGCACGCGCGCGCTGTTCTTTCTTTCACGGGCACGCGCGGTCCCTGGATTTCACGGACTCGCGCCCTGATCAGTGGCTTCGAGAAGAGTGATCCCGGACACGCGCTTGGCCCTTATGTTTACGCGCAGTGCCCGGGCGCGTGGCAAGTCCTTTTGGTTCCCTAGCTCACTAATATCCTCTTCAGTCTGTTTCTGACTTTATGTTTGCACTCTTGTTTCTGCCTCTCACCCTGAGATGGTGCTTTGTTCCCATTTGTCTGATTGCTCCTACCTATTCATCTATCTTTTTCTTTCTTTCTTTCTCTCTCTCACTCACTGTCTCATAGGCCTTACGTTCTATCCATGTGTGTCTCACTCTATGGATGTCAGCCCCCTCCCCATCTCATGGTTTCTGAATTGTTTCACTGACCCTTCGAGCAGCGCTGCCCAGAAACCCTACAACAACCACAATTTAACCCTAACAATCACAGGTTAAGTTTAATTTACAAATTAACAATTAACCTACCCACATCTTTAGACAGTAGGAAGAAACTGGAGCGCCTGGAGAAAACCTACATATTCCACGGTGAGGATGTATAGAGGATGCTGGGATTGAACTCCAAAATGCAACACCCAGAGCTGTAATGCTAACCACTATATTACTGAGACATGCCAGAAGCTTTCTCTGCTTTTGGATGGTCATTTGTTCCTATCCGTTTCTCTATTATGGGTTTGTTAATTCCTGTCTATCTTCATTTTGTTGCCATCTGTGTCTGTATCTTTGTGTTTGTACTCTTTTGTGATATACCTGTTAGCTTGCCAGGTTGTGCACTGTTCCTAAATGCCTCTCAGCCTCTGGGTCTGCACTCTAAATCTTTGTGCCCCCTTATCAATGCTCTTTTCCTGACTGCTTGCCCTCTTTTCTCTCTGTCCAACTTAGTTTGTACTCTCCCCCTGCCACTGCACTCTGTTCTGTCTCTCTCTAGTTCTATATGCTCTTGCATTCTGTCTGTACAGATTATCAAAGTGGAACTTTCTGCCTGTTTGTAGGTTTGCATTTGTGTTGCTTGTGTTTTTGGGATTACTCGATGTTGTTCTCTGACGCCTTCCAACCCTGCCCCAACCCTTTGTCTATGTTTTGGTCGTTTTGCTGTCTATTTGCATCTGGGTTTGCAGTTTCTATTGGTTTGTCTTTAGATTTTCCCTCTGTTCCAACCTGTCTGACTCTATGTCTATCTATCCATGTTCTGTCCCTATTTTCTGGCTCTAGGTCTGTTTTGTATTTCTTTCTGTCTCTTTGTTTGTGGCTTTGCCTTCCATACCTGTCTGTCTGTCTCCAAGACCAAACTCTAATTTTGTGTGCCTGAAAGCCTCTGAGTGTACCCACTGATCATTTCTGTTCCGTTCATGCCTGATTCCATTTCTGGATCTGTCCTTTCCGTCTGACTTTTAGTCTGTGACTATGTGCCTCTCCTTTCTGTCTCTGGTCCTGTGCTGTGTATTTTTCTATCCCACTGCCCATGAGTTTGTGATTTGCTACGGTTTGTCTTTCTATGAGTTTGGACTGGAATATATTTCATTATTTGTTAATTTTTCTGTGATATTAATTATGTGTAGCATGTGAATTATATGTACTGTGTTGTGCACCAGCTTGCTGTCGATGCCCCTATCTCTAGGTTTCCACTTTTTCTACATTTTATTTTCATTTTTTTTCAATCCCCATGGATTTGCCATCTGTAGTGGTCTATCTTTTTGTCTTTGAATCTGCAATTTCTTCTTCTGGCTTTCTAGCTGTACTCTAATCCAGACCAACTTACTGTTTCTAGGTCCAAACTCTTCCCTTTTCTTTCTTTCTCTCTCTCTTTATATGCTGTTCTTATCTGTTTGACAAAGCATTTGAGCTCTTTTATTATTTTTCTATAGGTTTGCACTCTGTTCTAGTTTTTATCCCTATGTCCTTAGTCAGATCTATGCTCCTTTCCTGTTTCTTGCTATGAATTTGTGTTCTGTCTGTGCTACTCATCTCTCTATCCCCCCCCCCCCCCCCACCGCTCTGACTACCTGCCTCTGGTTTTGTGTTTCCTTTTTTCCTGCTTTCTGATTTTGGGACTGCACTCTGTTTCTTTCTATCTGTCTCTAGGCTTGCACTCTATCTCTGGCTGACTGCATATTCCCAGTTTGTGCTGTCTGAATGTCTTTTTCAGGGTCTGTGTTTGTCTTGTGTCTTGTTCTGCCATGCACAATTTTTTTCCCTGGGCTGGCTATGTGTTTTTACATTCTTACAGGCTAACCAAATTACTGGGGTTAACATGTTTTATTTGGTAAATGGAAAGCAAGTTAAATGTATCAAAAATATACAATTCTATTTATCACCCATAAACAAGATTTTACTGTTTAATGTCAGCTTTAAATTTAAGCATAATCTTAGTTGCAATTTAGTTGTAATCTCTGTTATGTCTTGGAGTTGGAGCCCAGCAGGACAATAAATGTTGAAAATCGGAAAGATGCTCCTTTTCAGCATCAGGAAGCTCCCTTTTGTGCTTACTTATGACCCACTGGACACCATTGTACTTAAGTAAAGGTTGCATCTGGTCTAGTGCAAGGATATATATGAACCACAATATTAAATCTAATCAAGATTTATAACTGTGGTTCAAATATTTCCTATTAGTTTCACCCAGTTGTGTAAAATTGAAAAACAATATCTATTTTTTAAATTAGGAACTATAAATGTTCATTAAAGTTACTTCAGAGGCAGTTAATACTGCACCAGACATCTTTATTCTTTATCATAAGGATTTATTTAGAGAATTTTATAATTAAACACAAATATTTGCATGTAGTTATGTTTTTATAATTTTCTAGAACAATTGATATTACTTTTAAACTTGAAGGACAGTGGACTAGAACTAGATATTTCATAAGTTTAATTCATATATGACCAGTGCAACAGATGGTTACAGAAGCTGTTACATCATAGTTAATGCAAAATACAAAATAAAGTGATTACAACACATTTTTCTTTCATCCTGGCATTGAAGCCTGGTGATCATTATGCACTCTTTTTGAACGATTAGGAATAGAAGGTGTTTGCTTTATTTTGAATTATTCTAGGAGGGGCTTAATTAAGTGTTTTATAAGTACTGCTATTATAGTGTTTTATACTTGAATATATCCAACAATAATATTCATTTTATTGCATGCTTTTTCTTTATGTCAATATATACACAGTTTTTGTTTCTTTACACCGATATAGGCATGTTTCTTTCAAGTCGTTACGTACAGCCAATATCGAAATTCAATAAGACATCGATTGCCATTTTTACATCAAACGAGAGCACAAATATCACATTGTTCGCTTTACTGTCCTGCTTGAAACTTATACTAAGCTCTAAAATGTGTTTGAAATCAAAATGAAATCACGGCAGGAAAATAAAATACTAAATAATGACATTGATGTTTTGACGTGTTGGGCACGTGTAAAAAGCTCACTCAAGCTTAACATTAAATTCTGATGTTATCAGACCTGCAGCCAAGTGGAAAATTTCAAATGCATTACACCGACTCAACTGAAAGTGAACTCAACTTTTTTCAACAAGTGTTTTTTCACTGTATACTGTTTAATCAGCCAAGCACATTTATAATCCACTCAACCTCCGCTTTAACACATACTGCATAATCAGTAGATTTTCAGATGCTATAACCTGAATTCAACTGACTATAGAGACACAAAATATACTGAGTTTATTTACCACTTGATACTCTCATCTTTACAAATGCTGCCTTACATTTTAATTTGATTCTACTTCATTCTGATCCCTTATCACCTCCCCACCCGCCACCACCAGAATGTTGATCTGCTGTTGTGCTTTATTATAAAATATGCAGCGCAAGTTTCTGTTCACAGATCGAAACAATTATCGAAAATGCGTGGAATGTAAAAACGATACGTTTCAGTACATTCTCCTCAGTGCGGGAACTTGCTTGCTGCGGTCCAATCACCGCAACACTGCATTCAGATTGTTGGCATTTTACACTGTAAGCTTAAAATGTCTCGTCCAATTTTCTAACATATGAGGGCGAGCGTTTACCTTCCGTTTGCTACAGCCTTGAATTGAAACAAAATGTGTTTGCCGAACATTATTTGGCAGGAGCTGAGAGGATCATCCGAAATCACTTTCGCGTCAATGCGTTGTTAGTCACGTTGAAGACTATTTTTGGTTAACCTTAGCCACAAATAGTGGCCCCTCAAGATCAATTACACTCAAAGTATTGGAAATCAGGCAAGATAATTAAAGTACCGAGACCAGAAAAGAGTAGGAATTAAGGGTTCATCTTCTGTCTTGGGAGGCTAACTACTGTGGTGGGGCCTTGTAGGGAGTGGTTCAGTTGTTCATAATCCATACGAACGATTTGTATAAATTAATCAAATGTTATATATCCAAGCTTGCTGACGATGAGAGGGTGGCAGGTCAGGAGGAGTAAAGAGGATTCGGGAGGATGATGACCCGCTAAGTGAATGGACGAGGACCTGGCAGTGGCAATATAATGTGGAAAATGTGAAGCCATTCGCTGGTAGAAAAAAAGAAATGAAAGGTGTATAACTTTATAAATGGTGAGGGACTGAAAGATGCTGGTGTTGAGAGGAGATTGGGTACCCTGTTATTCGAAAGTTTACGTGCAGATAAGTCAGCCCATATGTGAACCTTCCATATGTGAAAAGGCATTAAATTCCAATTTTAAAGGGTTTGGTTGAAACCACGCCTGGAACATTGTATCCAGGTCTCCTCCTTACTTAACGAAGGGAATGTTTGTAACAAAAAGAGTACAATGAACGTTAACCATATTGATTCCTTGGATACGGAAGTGGGCGTTGCCCTATGACTGGAGATTAAATAGACCGGGCCTCTAGAGTTTAGAAGAATGACAGGTGATTTCACTGAAACATTTTTTTACAGGTTTTGATAGGGTAGCTCTAAGGAATATGTATCCCTTAGCTCAGATGTCTAGAGCCAGGAGTTACAGAATCAAATTAAGGCGTCAGTTATTCGAGACATATGAACAAAAATCTTTATTCAGAAGCGAAGCCGTAGTGTCGTGGAGCTCATCGCAGAGTACATATAGGACAGAGAGTGATCATTTCTGGATATGAACTTAATAAAGAGAAATGGAGTTACTGAGAAAATATCACCTAAGATTTTACTGAGCACACACGATGGCCCATATAGTCTACGACTGCGCTTAAGTCTTATTTTCCTATCTTATTAAAATGTCAATAGAGGCATCGAATCAAAGAAATTAAACAATATTCAATAGTTCTATGGTGGGAGATTGTCATTCAGCCACGACTACACTGCTGTATTTTTGACCATGGGCACATCATTCCTTAATGGTCACTCAATAGCAATCCAAAAATAAGTTTCGGCGGGATGTTTGATCCAAGGTTGGGGGACCGGGTTTCGAGACCGCAACCCGATGCGGCCTCCCTTACGTCGGTGAGAGCTGAAGTAAAGTGGGAGACCGCTTCGTCGAGCTCCTTCGCTCCGCCCGCCTCAAAAGGCGCGTTTTCCCGGTGGTCGTCCATTTCAATTCGACTTCCCATTCATTTCGATATGTCGGTCCATGGCCCTTTCTACTGCCACGATGAGGCCACTCTCAGGTTGGAGGAGCAACACCTCATATCTCCAATTCAATGGAATGAACATCGATTTATCTAACTTCCGGTAATTTCTCCCCCTCTTCTTTTGTTTCCATTCTGTTTTCCTTCCCATCCATTCTCTTCTCCTCACCTGCCCACCATCACCCTCTGAGGCCTCTCCTCCTTTCCCTTCTTTCATGGTCCTCCTATCAGATTCCTTCCTCAGACCTTTACCTCTTCCTTCCCCTCTTCATTCACCCTGCCTACCTCACGTGGTCTCACCTAACGCTGCCATCGTGTACACCTCTCCCACCTTTTTATTTTGGCTTCTCCTCCCGTCCTTTCTAGTCCTAATGAAAGACCTCGACCCGAAACCTCAGTTGATTATTCCCCTCCATCGATGCCGCCTGACTGTGCGAATGGGTCAAGATGTTCAGCATCTATAGAATCTCTTGTGTTTAAAACTCCTAAATGTTGGTATCCACACTTTTTGTTTAGTGTATCTGAGTACAGTTCCATTAAAACTAGTGTTGCAGTTGAAATAGGGAATATCAGAGGGCTCATCTCAGGTGGCAAAATGGTTTACTGCTTTAGTTTGTATAATCTAAAAGGCAAAGTTTATAGAAGGTGTCATATTTGCATACCGTATATTTTATTTATAACTGTCAGGGTGAGTGAAATTATGTCCTTCAACTGAACAGTGGCTATCTGATGCTTTTGAGATAGGTTCTATAATACAACGGCTAGTCTTACAAAGGGTGTTATCTTTACGTCCTTAGTCATTTATTTACAACACTGATAATAACCCTTGTAAGTTTAATGTATAAGCAGTTAGGAACGGGAAGAAACGAATAATCTCCTGAGCCTAAACATGGGTAAAATGTATGACTTAAGATGTTTATAATTATAACAGCCCTCTCCCCCCGCTGATAATTATTAGTGCCAGTTTCAAGAGATACTTTCAGGTTTGGTTCTATTAATGCCGAACGACGGTGGAAGCTGGAGAAACTAGCACTGTCAGCAGCTGCTATCGGATAAGGAATCTTGATGGGTTGATGTACTGCAACAACTCACCAAGACTCCATGGAGAGCACCTTCCATACCCACGACCTCTACCAGCTAGAGTAGAGGTCGAAAGCTTGGGAGCAAGCCAGACACTGCCTGGGCGGGGAGCAGGAGAGCGCTGTTTTTCGAGGTTTTTTAGAGCACGTGAATTGGTTAATTGCTGTTTAACGAGAATCATTAATCGTTTATTTTCCTTGTTAAGTTTATTTTGATCGGCTCTCGGGACTCCATGTTACTTATATTATTTAAGCGGTTGCTCTGTTAGCATTCTTGTGGGGTCTTCGTTTTGAGATTGTTTAGCTGTATAGTCGAGCCACTGACGGTCTGTTGAAATTCACATTTATGGACTCCAGTAGCCGTCTCTACACGGCAGTCCGTCTTTCCTCCGCACTTGCGTTCCGACATTGCCAGCGCACATCGCGACCTGAAATCGTCATTTCATCGTCCCTGGGTAAAGTTCAGCAACTCCCTGCCTAAAAACATTGTGGGCACATCTACCCTTCAATGACAGTGGTTCAAGAAGGCAGTTCACCACCACAAGGCGAATAAGGATTGGCTCGGCCGCTATCCCTTGATTGGATGTATAAACTGAAGTCCATGTGGCGAAAGGTCAGTACCTACTACAATGCAGGCGTTATGAAACCACTTGCCTGCAGGTCCTTCCGATAGGGTAGGAGTAGGATGGGCCTTATTGATTGCATTGATTTAAACATACTATTTTAAATGTAGTAGAGTTCTACCATTTGGGAACCTGGTTAATTAAGTAAAGGGTTATTTTCTGTCCTAAATATGTCTTTAGTCTGTGGTTAATTTCATCCCTCGCGAAATATGAAGTTTCAGTAACAGTACACTTGGATGGACGCACACAAACGGTGTGTAAACGTTACGCGTCTGTTCCATGCACGCAATCCATGAAGCAGGAGAACTGAAGCAGTTGTCACATCGAATTAATTGCTTTGATTAGCTGGATGAATATTACAGGGGAAAAGAGGCGGGGGGAGTTGGGATGGAATTACGACTACTATGCATATTCGGAAAATAAAATGAGCATTTTGCGATATGTTCTGGCTGCCTTTGTCTAGGAGGGAAATATTTAAAATTGAAAATATCTTTGAATGGTTTTCGGTTTCCATTTAAAATTCTTTTCCACTTTAGGGAATGCGCGCTGTCCCGTCCCGCTACTCGCACTCGCGTTCATAGGTTTGATTTCAGGATGCGCGGATGATCTTGTACGGTGGTGGTTCCGAGCGCCAAATCCTTTCAGCTGTACGCATGGGTGCATTACTAAACCTTGAGGAAGCATTTCCTTTTCATTTTCTTTTATAGAGGGGAAAGAGAAGGAAGGTGATTGAATGTGATTTGACAGTAATTATATCATACGGGAAACAACACTGCGCGTCACTGCTAAAATGGTAGTCAAATGCACGGAGTTTAACATACAAATGATTTAAAAATGATATTAAATATTATCTAGTGTTTTATGTGGGAGCTTGTTGTGTATGTTACGAAGGTAACCAAGTGGTATTAATGTGCTTAAACAATAAATGAAATGTGCCTGTTATTGTTCCCTTTATACTTCCTTCAGATATAATGGGGAATAAGTCCGGCCTGGCAATTCTTAATGAGTGAGAGTAAAAGGAGATGTCTGTGAATTCATTACAAATTTCTTGAATACACATCATTAAAACTTCCATCCATTTAGTCCGATTTGTTATTTGGAACGGAAGCTCACCTAGGAGTTTAAATGCCACCAGGTTTTAAAAGCACCAAGGAAACTGCGTCAACAGTATTTTCTATTAAGCAATGACATATTATCAAACACGAAATATTGCTCGGGGATATACAGGACAATTTGGATTCGTTGAACATACTGGGAGTATTAAATAGAATTAAATATAGAACTGGGAAAAAGTAATAGCCAATTTACTTTGCCATTTTTAGTCCGCAAAATCTCATCAATTCATGGCGAAGTTCCCATTGTCATTTGCGCCCCTCTCCTAAGGTCTAAAAATTTAAATGCCTCGCGTGAACCTGCCCATTGGGCGGTATGGATGATAAGATTTGCTACGTCAATGCAAATAAATCCGGATGTTGCCATTTGCTACCGGTAACCGTTAGCCACTAACAAAACTTTGAAGTATCATTCCAATAATCAATACATTATTTTTAAACAATTTAAAATTAAACATTTCCTATGCAAATCTGTTTATTTCTCTCTTGTACCTACTCTTGTGCTTTTTTTTGTCACTACTTAGTACTTAATTTGGCTTCAATGGATTCAGTTTTCTCTGTGCTCTAAGCCTGCATTTAACAATTGATGTCGCTCTTTATTCCATCTAAGACCCACTGTTGACTTTCATCATCAACCAACATTTCCAGAAGCCTGCCATGCTAAAATTACACATTCAAGTTTGGTAAAATATCCACTTCATAGTGATCATCAAAATATACTCAACTAGAGTTTTTTTGCATTTGGGTGAATGTAATTAATGCAAACTCCCAAACCCAATGTTGGAGGATAATTAGCTTCCAATATAGCTTTGTAAACCCTTTGGTGATTAATGAATCTTATGCAAGATCCTTAGTCTCTGGAAGTGTAGAGCATGCTCACTGGTGATACTTCTTGAATTCAAGACCTTGTTGACCTCTTAAATGAATGTAAAGATCAATGGCATAAATCAGAAGGGTGGGGCAATACTTTGGACAGTCTTGCCAAAATTTGTGGCTTAAAATTTATTGCATCACCAAGACATACCATTTGTACATACAGTACATGTCATAGAAGCAAGGGTATCTACAAATCACAGATACAGTAGTGCTTTCAGTCCTGAAGTTGAAAGGGTGTTTTATTAATATATAGCTAATATTTTTGATACAGATACATCAGTTGAATGAAAAACTTATGAACATAACTAGACAACTGCTATTCAGCTTGTCATTGATCGTTAATGCTCACACTTGAAATATTCCTCACAGCACATAATTTGGAACAAGGTTACAAACTCATCCCAAATTATTCTTGAAGGATTTTCTGAGCTTTGTTAATCCTGTATTAATAGATTTGAAAATCTTAGCCTCTACGTGTTTTCAACTTCAACAGCTTAAATTGATGTAGTGTCTGTAATGTAGATAAGCACTTCAATTTAAATAAATAGGTGCTTAGCCCAAGACAGACATAGTAGGTGTTGAATTTTCAGACCATCAACATAGGAGCAGAATTGGACTATTTGGCCCATTGAGTCTGTTCCGCCATTTGATCATGGCTGATTTATTGACCCTCCCAACCCCATTCTTCTGCCATCCCCATAACCCTTGATGCCTTTACTAATCAGAAACCCATCAAACTCCGTTTTAAGTATACCCAAAGACTTGGCCTCCACAGCTGTCTGTAGTAATGAATTCCACAGATTCACTACCCTCCAGCTCAGAAATTCTTTCTCGTCCCTGTTCTAAAGGGACCTACTTCTATTCTGAGGCCATGCCCTGTAGTCCTAGACAGTCCCACCATTTCCACTAATGGAAGAATCCTCTATAAACTACTTACTCAAAACCATTCAATATTCAGAAGGTTTCAAAACAATATCTCTTCTCTTTCCCCCCCCCCCCCCCCTCTAAATTCCAGTGAGTACAGACCCGGGGCCATCAAATGCCTCTTGTACATTCCACACAAACCTGACATGATTTTAAATTTGCATGTGCAACAGGGTAATCAAAAAGGAAGAAACTGCTAATACAGGAAGGTGGGTTTTAAGGAAAGAGAATTAACGTAATGAAAGAATATTGCTGATCATAAACAAGAGATTCTGCAGATGCTGGAAATCCAGAGTAACACACAAAATGCTGGAGGAACTCAGTGGGTCAGGCAGCATTTATGAGAATGATAAAAAGGTTGATGTTCTGGGCTAAGACCTTCAGGACTGGAATGGAAGGGGAAAGAAATAATCTGACTAGAGTGGAGTATGAGAGAAACAGAAGAAGAAAGGACACCATTAACAGGTTTTTCTTAACACTGTTTTTGAGCTCTTGTTTTTCAAAAATTGGCTATCACAGGTACTGCAGAGGTATAGACAGTGGTTATCCAGAAGGCATCTTTCTTTCTTTCTTCTCCCTTTCCCCAATGTTCTCATTCTCCTTCCCCTAAGGCTTCGAATCCTAAGAGACACATTTCATTGCTGATGGTAAGTGTTGCCTCTCACAATAGTGGGGTAGTGCTACAGGCAATAGACTCTTAGATTCTCACAACTCTGTCCAGCCAGTGGAATTAGGGCCTTGAAGCTTCCACAGAAGAATCAATAATTCCACACAGACCTGACAACTTTTACTTATGTAAATATACGTGAGCTCAAGCTTGTGAAACATTAAGTGAATTTAATGCAGGGATTATATCACCCCTATGAAATTAAGGAGGAGGAAATTAATTCACACCTGCATGTCCTTCTATTGAAAAATGGGAGGCCAATGACCGAACATCACAGAAACATTGTCCATCCCTTTGGTGCCCTCAATTGGATATTCTAGAATATTACACCAGGGGAATTGTAAATGGATGACCAGTCTATCAGCCTCGAACAGGCCCTAAATGTGAAGAGAAGTCATACCACTTACTGAAGGGTTCCCAGTTATAAAATTAGATTTAAAAATGTGTGATTTGAGTAGTATCTTTATTCAACAATATGCATCATGCCCAAAAGTATCCAAACCAACCAGCATATTTTAGTTTGCTTCTCAAGGTTCATATAAATTCTAGAGCCCACAGATAGGCCACCTGAACCTGTCAGCAATCCCCTTCCCTTAAACCACCAGAAAGCTCAATGCGGGTGCTTGTCAACTTCCCACCATTCTAGAAATGGAGAGCTGCAGAAAGGCAACCATTTGTTAGCGATAAGGATATTTAATGATGGCAGTCTTAAATTTGGTCCAGGCTTCATGCTGGTAGCAGCCTCTCTGTGCCCACATTTAAAAGGGTTGTAACAAATATCTGATATGATGCCTTAAATTTATATCCCCATACAAAATTGAAAATGTCCCTCTATTTCATTATGATCATTTACCAAAATATCTACACAATGTTATAAATAGATAAGACGTATTTATTGTCTGATGCATTGGCCGATCTGGTTAACATTAAATATAGAAAGAAGTTGCCAGTTAAAGCATAGGCATGTGTTTGGAAAATGTTTTTTATTAAAAAGTAGTTAGCTTGTGATGATGAAGCAGGATTGTGAGTTCTTCTAAAGAAGGGTTTGCTTAATAAATTGGGTCAACCGATTGGATACAGACAATTAACAAAGCCTCACGGTATGTTTGTTTAAAGATCTCACATTTCGTGGGAAAACGCTGAGATGGATTCCTGTTGAAGACTGCACTTCAATGTAGGGGGTTGCATCTCCCTCTGATGGACATCAACCAGTGCAAACTGAACCCAGGCAGAGAAAAAGTACAGCAGTCAGTGTGCACATAATATAATCACAGACACCAATATAATAAAATATAAGTAATCTATGTTTTGTGATAAATCAATTTTGGCCAGAATGTGAGGAAGAGCTATTTTTTTTTTAGAATAATGCTACTAAACCTATTGCCTCCTGTGTCAGTCCAGAGTGGGGCTGACTGAGGTAAAATGATGATTGAAACGTGATTATTCCTTTAGCAGCTTCTACATCAGATGACTTGAAAGAATCTTCTTGGTTATCAAAGCACAAAATTAGGATCTGAACAGATAATGTGCTTCTTATTACTTCAGCTTTAGCTCTCTGAGAATAATTTCCTTTTAACATCAAAGCTTGTGCTAGAATTTCTATACCCAGTGAAAATAAATGCATTGAGGATATATAAACAATTTGTTGGATGGTGTTGTAAATTTAGAAATGTACTGAAGATCTGTATAATACATGACTTCAGAATGGAATCAGGATTTGAATCATTTATCACTGAGATACATAGTGTTGTCTTGCAACATCAGTGTAATGCAAATGTAATAATTACTATAAATTACAAAAAATAAATAGTGCAAAGAGGAATAGCAAGGTAGTGTTCATGGGTCCGTGTATTATTCATATTTAATACTGACTATATAGAATATTTTTTCCATTATTTTTTAATATAAATATTTCTTCTAAAGAGCAGCAGAAAAGATCTGACTTTGGGAAGCATTATGAAAACACCAACTCCAATACAATGTTGGGAGGTAAATAATTATGTTGAAAATGGCACGGTTTAACAAAAGAATAGCATTGCCAGCAAAGTTAGGATTTATTTATATCTTAAGTAAAGATTTTCTTACTTTTGTGACTGATCTTTGCCACGTTTTCCAAAAAAGTTTTACCACACAGTAGAGATTTAAAATTTCTTATTTTAATTTAACATTATGTTTAATGGCCAATTTGCATTAAAGTATAATGAGATGGATCAACAAATGACAAGACATGCTTGCTTCAAAATGTACTTCATTTCTAAAAATGTAGCCAAGGCAAATACATGCTTGACGGAGCTTTTTAGAAAAGCATATAATTTAGATAATGGTAGTAGAATCATTTCAAGCATGTATAAGGGGTTGTCAAATCTTAAAACACATTTGACTTCATACATTAAAACAAAATGGGAGAAGGAAGGAGGGATAATTATATCTGAGGAAGAATGGACAATAATATAGAGGTATCAATGGAAGTGTACCAGTTCACAGAAATGGAGGGAGTTTGGATGGAAAAACTTGATAAGATATTTTATTACACCCTCTCAGAAATCCCATTATAATAGTAACCTCCCTGTTTGCTGGAGAAATTGTGGAAATCAAAATGCAAATCATTATCATTTTTTGGGACTGCCCCGTTATCAAAAACTATTGGAGGGGGATACACAATGCCCTACAAGACATCTTTAAATGTGAAATACCCTTGGAGAGTAAAACCATATATTTTGGATATATACCTCAAGACTGGTTGAAAAGAGATAAATATTTTATGAATATACTGTTGGTGGCTGGTAAAAAGACTCTTACTAGGAAATGGTTATCACAGGAGAGCCCAACTTTAAATACATGGATGGAAATTACAATGGACATTTGCAAAATGGAGAAGATAACAGCATCTGTTAATCATAAGCTGGAACAATTTGATTCATACTGGGGGAAAAATGGTTTAACCTCATAGGCCTGATTTTATTCTCACAAATCAATGAAACTGTTGTTTTAAAAAAAAATCACTCCCTACTTGTACATAGTTCTTTCCTTTTGCTTGTTTTTTCTTTCCACTCTTTACTATAAGTGTATACCTCAGATAAATACTTCATGGAGATTTTTTGATATATATGATTATGATATATATGTACAATGTCTGAAATACATCTTATGGAAATGTTTGAACTTCAATAAAAAAAAACAAAAAAACAAAATTCAAAAAAATGTACTTCATTTCTATAAACTCGTGGCTTCAGAACATTTCATTAATATAGTCTACAAATATCACTAGGAATAATGTAGAAATATGGAAGCCAATATTTACCATATTATTTTTATAATTTGTCCAAGAAAAATTTTAACATGGCTGGCACATGTTTTCAAATTTTAGAGACACTGGTTATTTTCTACCAGTGAGTTGGTATTGGCGTGGGCAAAGTATGTCAAGAAATAGTCTAAAGTTAAATATTGGCAATGAAGCCAATAGACTGTTCAAGTATCAATTTTAAGTTATTTTTTTCTCCTGATACAAGTTATTTCCTGGAACTGACTTTTGAACACTTCTGCACTCTTTTCCTCAGCTAATAAAGTGACATTTCATCAGACTTGTTGTTTAGAGTTAGATGGTTTTGACCAAGTTTTGTACTAATATTTACAGTGAATCTTTATAGGCCTGTACTTTCAGGTTAATGGTAATCCCTCAATTTCAAAGCACTCAATTTATTTGATATCATACAGCAACCTTAACTTGAAGTAGGAGTCAAGGAGCGGAATGACCCCTGCTTGTACTGATGAGCCCTTCTCTGATACTGACTAGCAGCATCTGGCTGCATTAGTTAACCCTCCCAGCTCCTAGAAAGCTGCTGTTTTCCACCCATTTCTGTTAAGAAATTGAGAACTAACCTCTATTCTAGGAAGCTAAAACTCCTAAGGCTTCAAATCCTGTACTTTGCTATGTGTTAAAATTGATCTCTCACACTTGGTGGCCACTTACCTGATAAGATGATCACTGTGTTTGTGTCTTCTGCTGCTGTAGCCTACTCACTTCAAGCTTCAATGTATTGTACATTCAGAGATGCTCTTCTGCACACCACTGTTGTAATGTGTGGTTATTTGAATTATTGTAGCCTTCTTGTCAGCTTCAACCAGTCATCTCTGCCCTCTCTTGTTAACAAGGTGTTTTTGCCCACAGAACTGTTGTTCACTAGATGTTCATTTTTCATTATCACACTGTTCTCTGTAAATTCTAGAGACTTGTGTGTGTGAAAATCCCAGGAGATCATCAGTTTCTGAGATGCTGAATCTGTCCTGTTGGGCACCAGCAATCATGCCACGGTCAAAGTCTTAGATCACATCTCTTTCCCATTCTGATGTTTGGTCTGAACAAAACTGAACCTCTGGCTGCCACATGATTGGCTGATTAGATATTTGTATGAACAAGCAGGTGTACTGATGTACCTAATAAAATAGCCAATGAGTGTATATTTAATGAAATCACATCATGTAACATCCATTAATATCTATTATTTACAGAGCTAGAAAAGCCAACCTTCAGTATCAATAATCTTTTTGCATAATTACCTTTCATGTTACAAAATGTTAAGTTTTCAAGTCTGCTTTCCATCCTGTAGAGACAGTGTAGGATACAACATCACATTAGTATCAGTTACATGCAGGGCTCTACAAAGCTTCTGGCACGTGCAGTTTAATGTTTGGACTGACAATACATATGAAGCCCTAAACTTGCCTCGAGTTGCAGCACACTAATAAATAATGGTTGCTGAATGAGAGGATCATTGATAAAGGCTGGCTCCTTTTTATTTGAGAAAGATCCAGCTCGGTAACAGGCCCTCTGGTGCAACGAGGCTGCACCACCCGATTACACACGTGACCAATTAACCAACTAACCTGTATGTCTTTCGGACGTGGGAGGAAACCGAGAACCTGGAGGATCATGTGGAGAATGTACAAACTACTTACAGACATCAGTAGAATTGAACCCAGCTTGCTGGCACTGTATTAGCATTTTGCTAACTGCTATGCTACCATATTGTTATCTCTTTGATAACTTGTATTTCACTTTTAGTATTGGTGGTATAGAAAGGTCAGGAATTAGTCTGTGTGTCCGTGGAGAGTGTTCTGACAGGCTGCATTACTGTCTGGTATGGGTGGTGGGGGGAGGTTTGGGGTGGAGCTACTGCACAAGACCGAAAGAAGCTACTGAAAATCGTAAAATTGGTCAGCTCCATCTTGAGTTCTAGCCTCCATAGTCTCCATCTTCAATGAGCAGTGTCGCAGAAAGGTGACGTCCATCATCCCTATCACCCAGGGCATGTCCTCTGTCAGGAAGGAGGTACAGCAGCCGGAAGGCAAACACTCAGCAATTCAGGAACTGCTTATTCCCCTCTGCCATCTGATCCCTAAATGGACACTACCTCACTTTTTTCCCTTTTAAAATATATATTTCTGTTTCTGCACTATTTTTAATCTATTCAACATATACACTGTAATTGATTTTGTTTTCTTTCTATATCATGTTTTGCATTTAACTGCTGCTTCACAACACGTGCCAATGACAATAAACCTGATTCTGCTGTGGGAACAGAAAGTGGATAGAGCCAGAACAACCCGCCCCCCAATACCAGCTGCTGTAGGCACTAGCCTAGACCCTAATTCTAAAGGCTTTCATTATCATTATGGTTGTGGATCTGACCCCATGGTCAATCCTTGGGGTCAGGTGGATTGAAGAAGAGGTGGGGTGATTCTAGACCACCAGTGATCTGTTGTATTGCAATGGAGACGTGAGGAGAACTCTATATTGTAGTAAGCAAATATAAGAAACCTTTATTTGTCTTGACCATCTTTAAGACCTATGGTTTTTCAGAGAAACCATGACAAATGGCCTGATCACTTCAGGCTGAATTTGCCATTAGGTCTTCCCAACCAGCAACTTACAAACAGTAAAATGGATGCAAAAGGAACAGTGGGATTCTTGTGTGGGTTTTTTATGAAGCTACTTTGTACCTATTACACATACTTCCAGCATGAATGATTACCCTGCTGTGCTTTTCAGATCATGGTGGGGTTCGGCTTTAGCAAAGACCAACTGTAGACGCTTACGGTGTAATTGTCCAGCTGTTAGATCTGCTGCCTGGCATTGAGTGCTGCCTGTATGTGTTCCTCCTGGGTGCTTCAGCTTTATCCCAAAGACAAGTTGGTAGGGGAAATTACCCCTTGGTGTACATGAGTAGAAAAAGAACCAAGAAGAGCTGATGGGCTTGAGAGAGAGAATAAGTTACCAGGGAATGAGACAGATAAGGTATGTCTGCTGACGCTGGCATATATCTGAAGGATGAGTAGCCTTGACCTCTCTGATCACATCCCCATAATGATAACGCCAGCATACCAATCACTGCTGAAAATAGAGACACCACTCAAGAGGACCATCACTGTATGACCTAATGAGGCAATCTCTATGCTTCAGGACTGTTCTGAATGTTCTAACTGGCAGATGTTCAGAGGTTGCCACAAATAGAAAAGGCACAGACCTCAAGTTATATGCCACATCTGTCACTGGCTACATCTGTAAGTGTGTAGACAGCATCAAGAACAGTCATCTCACAGCCCATCCAGAAGCCCTAGCTGAATGCAGGTACATTCCCTACTAAAAGCCTGGGACACTGCCTTCCAGTCTAGAGACAGAACAGCCCTCGGAGCAGGCAGGAGAAACCTCATTTTGGGCGTCAAGAGGGCAAAGACTGTCTACGAACAAAAAAAATTCAGCAATTCTTGTCCAATAACAGTCAGTTATTTTCCCCAAGCAGTAAGGCTGATCAACACCTTTACCCACTAACCCATCCCACCGCCACTACCTTATCATTTCCTGTAAGAGTCAACTTATGTACAAACACTCCTATACCTAATGTCACTTTATGTACATTCAATCAATCAATGTATATAATCTACATTATGTATTTATATTTGTTGTGTTTTTATTATTTTCTTTATCTTTTTATGTTTTTTTGTGGTGCATTGGATCCAGAATAACAATTATTTTGTTCCTTTACACCTGTGTACTGGAAATGACATTAAACACACAAACTTAATTCTTGAACTAAAAGGCAAGAAGATCTTCATTATTGATTCATGTTAGACTAGACTCCAGATGAGAATAAAATGCTAATAATTCACTGACTATATCAACCAAAGTAACATTTCAGGCAGCCACTATTATGCATTTTTGAATTTTATTTTCAATACCACTGTATAAATGTTGTTGCCATCACTTTCTTCTTCCTGATAAGTTCATCATTAAAAGAAATTACTGAAAAAAGCACAGTTTTATACTTTGACCATGTTTTTGAGAGAACAGGAACATGGAGGGTGGGACCAAACTATCCAGGGGGTGGTAAAACTAATATACTAAAACAAACTGAAATGACCTGGCAACAAAACCCCTACTTAATTTCTACATGTTTTATGTTAGCCTTTGCGGTGACTTGCTTCCACTGCACTCCTCTCCACAATGACAAACATAACCCAAAAAAAAAATCTAATTCAATTGAAGCTCCAAAATTAGGCAAACAAATGTTCTTTATTTTTTGCAGATTAAATGAATTGCCTTTGATGCAGACCAAAATGCAGGACATATGTAGTGTATGTGGAAATAACGTAGCTGCACTGAAATAATTTTAGATTAAACAATGTCTTTTCATTATCTTAGGCCAAATTTTGAAACTAATGATTTTTTTTCCAGCAATTCAAGACTTTTATATAAGTTACCTTACCTTATGTTGCTGTCAGCAATAGCACATTTCTTCATTGGCTGAAACCTCACAAAATCAATTAAAAGCTGAGCTTTACAACATATGTCACTGAAGAACACCCAATCAAATAATTAGATACATAGACCTAAATAAATATTTAATCATATGTAAATTTATAATTCTTGTTATCTCCATAAGATAAATTTTACATGATTTGTAATTTCATGATAAGAATATTTCAAAATATAAGCACTCTCAAGTGGAAAACAAAGAAATGTTCACTTCAAATGGTTTGTTTGACATTAATCATACATGTACTTACAATTTATATTTGGTTCTTTGTATATTGTTTGATAGTCCATTATTGAGCATTCTTCAACAAATTTGTTCAGCCAAGGTGATGCCAACACAATTGCTATTTGTGCACTACAAGCCATTGGATACAGGAAGGTTCTCAGCATAGATATTGCTAAGTTTTTGCATGGAACTTTTCTTCAGGTCAACAGATATTCTTGAGCTAAATTACTCTTAATTTTAACTTAAGTATTACTAGGTCAGCACTTATGACAAATTCTGGACTGCCTCTGAGTAGGTGGTAGTGAATCAAGTTCTTGAAACACTTCAATTCTTTTGATTTAAATATTTACACAATGGGGTAACAGTCTTAAGACACAGCAACCATGAAAGGACAGAGAAATACCACATATCCCAGTCAGCACAATATGTGCCTTGGAGCAGAACATACAGGTGGTGGTGATATTCCTATGTGCTTGATGCCCTTTTCCTATGTGGTTTGATTATGCAAATCCTTAAACCTCCAGCCACAAAGCTTTTTTATACTTTACAACACAAGTTCAGAAGTTACATATTTTTTGATGTTCTGATACATCTCAAGGACTCACATTCAGCATTAAAAGCAGTGTGTAAGTCAATCTTCAAGGCATATTTAGAGAGGCCATAATGGGGAATGAGCTACTGATGATCCAGTACAAAGTACATGGGTATGTTGGCTGCCAAATCTTCTCAATCTTGGGAAATCAAATAAATTTGAAACAATGAAATCCGAAATGAGAGCACTGACTGCTCTTCCCCTATTGTCATGCAGACCTCTTGCATTGGTACCCTGATTATTTCACCACAAGACATAGAAGCAGAATTAGGCCATTCAGCCCATCGAGTCTGCTCCACTATTCGATTTATATTCCCTCTGAACCCCATTCTCATGTCTTCTCTCTCTAACCTTTAATGCCCATATTGACAAGTACCTATCAGCCTTGTTCTAGTGTCCTCACAGTGCATTGTGTACGAGGCTCGGCAGGGAGTTAAATGCCTTCTCAAAAATCATGGATGCTTTCCACCAAGTTTGCTCCAAGTTGAAATCCAAAGTAACACATGCAGGAAGAGATGTAAAAAATAGATTATGAACAGGAAGTAATGATTTTACAAAATGAACTGCATACAAAATGAACAACACCTCTAGAGGCAGAACATCCATTTTAAATATACCCAATAAATTGGCCTCCACAACCATCTGTGGTATTGAATTCCACAGGTTCACCACCTTCTGGCTAAAGAGATTCCTCATTATCTGTTGTAAACAAATGCCCCTCTATTCTGAGGCTGTGCCCTCTGGTCCTAGACTACTGGACACATCCATTACATGTCTACTCTATTGAGGTCTTTTAATATTTGCTAAGTTTCAATGAGATCCTCTTCATTCTTCTAAATTCCAGAAACATCAAACACTCTTCAAATGTTAATCCTTTCATTCCAGGGATCATTCTCTAAAGCTCCTCTGGACCCTCTCTTAGATGTGGGTCTAAAAACTAGTCACAGTACTCCAAATCTGGTCTGACCAATGCCTTATAAAGCCTCAACATTACATCTTTACTTACATATTCAAGTTCTCTTGAAATGAATGCTAACATTAGACCATAAGACATAGGAATAGAATTAGGTCATTTGGCCTATCGAGTCTGCTCCACCATTTAATCACGGCTCATCTTTTTTTGTCCCTCCTCAGCTTCACTCCATGGCCTTCACCCTGTAACCTTTGATGCTGTGTCAAATCAGTTCTGGTCACCGAATTATAGGAAAGATGTCAACAAAATAGAAAGAGTACAGAGTAGACTTACTAGAATGTTACCTGGGTTTCAGCACCTAAGTTACAGAAAGGTTGAACAAGTTAGGTCTTTATTCTTTGGAGCATGGAAGGTTGAGGGGGGACTTGATAGAGGTATTTAAAATTATGAGGGGGATAGATAGAGTTAACATGGATAGGCTTTTTCCATTGAGAGTAGGGGAGATTCAAACAAGAGGACATGAGTTGAGAGGGGGCAAAAGTTTAGGAGTAACACCAAGGGGAACTTCTTTACTCAGAATGGTAGCTGTGTGGAATGAGCTTCCAGTAGAAGTGGTAGAGACAAGTTTGATATTGTAATTTAAAGTAAAATTGGACAGGTATATGGATGGGAAAGGAATGGAGGGTTATGGGCTGAGTGCAGGTCGGTGGGACTAGGTGAAAGTAAGCGTTCGGCACGGACTAGAAGGGCTGAGATGGCCTGTTTCCGTGCTGTAATTGTTATATGGTTATAAGAACCTATCAAGTTCTGCCTTCAATACACCCAACATTCTGGGCTCCACAGCTGCCTGTGATAATAACTTCGACAGATTCGCCATCGTCTGGCAACAGAAATTTCTCTGCACCTGTGCTTTAAATGGATACCCCTCTATCCTGAGTCTATGTCCTCTTGCTTGAGACTCTCCCACCATGGGAATTATCCCTTTCACATCTACTCTGTCTAGGCCTTTCAACATTTGTAAAGTTTCAATGAGATTGTCCCTCATCCTTCTGAATTCCAGCAAGCACAGACCCAGAGCCATCAAAGGTTCCTTGTATGATAATCCTTTCATTCATGGAATAATCCTTATGAGCCTCCTCTAGACCCTCTCAAATGCCAGAACATCTTTTCTTAGATGAAGGGCCCAGAATTGTTCACAATACACAGGGTAAGGCCTCACCAATGCCTTATGAAACCTTAGCATCACATCCCTGCTCTTGTATTTGAAACCTCTTGCATTAAATGCTAACATTGCATTTGCTTTTCTCACCACCGACTCTGCCTGCAAGATAACCTCTAGGGTGTTCTGCATAAGGACTCCCAGCTCTGTTGTGTCTCAGATTTTTGGATTTTCTCCCATTTAGAAAATAGTCTGTACATTTATTTCTACCAAAGTGCATGATGATGCGTTTTCCAACATAGTATTTCATTTGCCATTTTCTTGCCCAGTCACCTAATCTGTCAGTCCTTCTGCATCCTACCTGTCTCCTCAACACTACCTGCCCCATCACCAATCTTTGTATCATCTGCAAACTTTGCAACAAACCCATCTATTTCATCATCTAAATCATTGGCGTACAGCATAAAAAGAAGCAGTTCCAACACCGACCCCTGCAGAAAACCATTAGTCACTGGCAACCAACCAGAAAAAGATCGTTTTATTCCCACTTGCTGCCTCCTACCAATCAGTCAATGTTGGTAACTTTCCTGTAATACCATGCATGGGCTTTTAACTTGGTAAGCAGTCTCACCTGTGGCACCTTGTCAAAGACCTTCTGAAAATTCAAACATACAACATCCACTGCTTCTCCTTTATCCTACTTGTAATCAACTTAAAGAATTCCAACAAGTTTGTCAGGCAAGATTTTCCCTGAAGGAAACCATGCTGACTTTGTTCTATCTTGTCCAGTGTCAGCAAGTATCCATCACCTCATCCTTAACAATTGACTCCAACATTTTCCCAACCACTGAGATTAGGCTAACTAGTCTACAAATTCTTTCCTGCTGCCTTCCTCCTTTCTTAAAGGTGGAGTGACATTTGCCATTTTCCAGTCCTCTGGCACCATGCCAGGGTCCAATGATTTTTGAAAGATCATTACTAATGCCACCACAATATCTACCACAACCTCTTTCAGAATCCGAAGGTGCAGTTCATCTGGTCTGGGTGACTTATGTACCTTCAGTCTTTTGGCTTTTTGAGCACCTTCTCTCTTGTAATAGTAACTGTACTCACTTCTCTTCCCTCACACCTTTCAACATCTGGCACTCTGCTAGTGTCTTCCACAGTGAAGACTGATGCAAAATACTCATTTAGTTCATCTGCCATCTCCTTGCCGCCACCCCCCCCCGCCCCTTTATTATTTCTCCGGCCTTACTTTCTAGTGGCCATATATCCACTCTCATTTCTCTTTTATTTTTTACATACTTGAAAAATCTTTTACTATCTACTTTAATATTTCTTGCTAGATTGCTTTCATGTTTCATTTTTTTCCCCTCCTAATGATTCTTTTAGTTGCTCGCAGTTGGGTTTTAAAAGCTTCCCAATCCTTGGTTTTTGCTTTGTTGTATGCCCCTTCTTTTGCTTTCATATTAGCATTGACTTCTCTTGTCATCCATTGTTGTACTATTTTGCCATTTGAGTATTTCTTTGCTTTTGGAAAATGTCTATCCTGCATCTTCCTCATTCTTCTCCGGAAACTCTCACTATTGCTGCTCTGCTGTCATCCCTGCCAGCAGCTCCTTCCAATTTACTTTGGCCAACTCCTCTCTCATACCATTGTAATTTTCTTTACTCCACTGAAGTACTGCACTATGTCAGACTTTTCTTCCTCCCTATAAAATTTCAAGTTGAACTCAATCATATTGTGATCATTGCCTCCTCGGGGTTCTTTTATCTTCAGCTCCCTAATTACCCTCAGCTTATTACATAACACCCAATCCAGTATTGCTAATCCCCTGGTAGGTTCAACGACAAATTTCTCTTAAAAAAAAAAACCATCTTGTAGGCATTCAACAAACTCACTCTCTTAAGATCCATTACCAACCCGATTTTTCCAATTGATCCGCGTGCTGAAATCTCCCATGACTAGCAAAATATTGCCCTTTTGATACGCCTTTTCTATTTGCATTTCCATTTGCATTGCATTTGCTTTCCTTACATCTGATTCGATCTGCAAGTTAACCTTTTGGAAATCCTGCACTAGTCCCTTTGCATTTCTGATTTTTGAATTCATTCAAAAGTACAAATTTTAAAGTAAATTAATTATCAAAGTATGTAAGTATCATCATATACCACCTTGAGATTCATTTTGTGATTGAAGATTGTTTAATGCCATTTTCAGTACACAAGTATAAATCAGAATAAGATAGTTACTATTCCGTAACCAATGCAGCATATAAAATACTCATTAAGATAAAGGACACACTAATAAAAAAAACACAATAAATATAAATACATAAGATAGCTTTTATACGTACTGTAGATTAATTATATGTACATAAAGAGACATTCAGTACAGGAGTGTCTGTATATAAGTTGACTTTGACAGCTTATAATTAGACCTTAAGACATAAGAGCAGATTTAGGCTATCTGGCCCATTGAGTCTGCTCCACCATTCAATCATGGCTGATCCGTTTTTTTTAATCTCCTCCTCAACCTCAGTTCCCGGCCTTCTCCCTGAAACCTTTGATGCCATGTCCAATCAAGAATCTATCAATGTCTGCCTTAAATACACCCAACAACCTGGCCTCCCAGCTGCATGTGGCAACAAATTCCACAAATTCACTACCCTTTGGCAAAAGAAATTTCTCCACATCTCTGTTTTGAAAGGGTGCCCTCTATCTTGAGCCTGCGCCCTCTTATCATAGACTCTCCCACTATGAGAAACATGCGAAAGGTTTCAATGAGATCCCCCCTCATCCTTCTAAATTCCAGCGATTACAGACCCAGAGTCATCAAACCTTCCTTGTATGATAAACCTTTCATTCCTGGAATAATCCTTGTGAACCTTCTTTGGACCCTCTCCAATGCCAGCACTGTTTTCCAAGATGAAGGGCCCAAAACTGTTCACAATACTCAAAGTGAGGCCTCACCAGTGCCTTATAAAGCCTCAGCATCATATCCTTGCTCTTGTACTCTAGACCTTTTGAAATGAATGCTAACATTGCATTTGCCTTCCTCACCACCGGCTCAACCTGCAAGTTAACCTTCAGGGAATTCTGTACAAGGACTCCAAAGTCCTTCTGTGTCTCAGATTCTTGGATTTTCTCCCCATTTAGAGTATAGTCCACACATTTATTTCTTCTACTAAAGTGCATGACCATGCATTACCATGCATTTTCTAGCATTGTGTTTCCTTTGCCACTTTATTGCCCATTCTCCTAATCTGTCTAAGTCCTTCTGCATCCAAGATGGCGGCTTGACGCAGCTTGCAGCGGCCACTCCGGAGCTGATTATCTGTTATTTGTGAAGTGGGGTGCCGTGCGTAATCATAATTGATTGAAAACGGACGTGGGAGCACGGAGGAACATCCGGAAATCTCCAGGAAGACCTTCTTCGTTTCTGCCGCTGCTGTGAGGTCCACGTCTCTGCTGGGAAGAACAGGCCCCCAGTCCTCGGGGTCGCGTTGCCGATGGCCGTTGGCGGGGCCGTCTTAATACACTCGGCAGAGGATGGTGCTCGGAGAAGCTGTGCCGGAGGGGATGGTCATCGGCTCGGAGGTTCGCTGGACTCAGAGTCTGCTGCAGTCAGGTTGCTTTTGGTGTGTGCTGCGTCTGCAAGGCTGCGTCGGGCGGCGCGTGGAAGTCCATAGCGAGGGTATTCCCTTCTGCCGCCGGCATGGGATGGCGAGTCTGTCGGGACCCTGGGGACTTGTGGAACTGTGTGGTGATTTCTTTTGAACTTATAGTCTTTTAACATCTTTGGACTATTTTTACTGTGCCCATGGTCTGTTTTTTTTAAAATCAATTATGCTATTGTTTGCACTATTATAACTATATGTTGTAACTATGTGGTTTTGTGCAGGTCTTGTAGCTTTAGTTTTTGGTCTTGTTTTGTCTGGTGGCTTTGGAGCTCCTTTCCGGGGAACGTGCTAAGATGGTAGCGCGATATTAATACGCAGCAGCCTCTCCGGACTGTGGATTGGGGATTGCCAAACGTTATGTGGATTTTCTGGTGTAGTCTGTTTTGTCATATGCTTTTGTGATATCATTCTGGAGGAACATTGTCTCAATTTTTAACTGCATTGCATTTGTGGTTTCTAAATGACAAATAAACAGAATCTGAATCCTACCTGTTTCCTCAATGCTACCTGCCCCTCCACCATTTTTTGTATCATCTACAAACTTGGCAACAAAGCCATCTATTCCATCATCTAAATCATTTATAAACAGCATAAAAAGAAATGGTTCAACACCGACCCCCGCCGAATACCAGTAGTCACTGGCAGCCAACCAGAAAAGGATCCTTTTATTCCCATTCGCTGCCTCCTACCAATCAGTCAATGTTGGTAACTTTCCTGTAATACCATACATGGGCTCTTAACTTGGTTAGCAGCCTCACCTGTGGTGCCTTGTCAAAGACCTTCTGAAAGTCCAGGTACAAAACATCCACTGCATCCCCTTTATCTATCCTACTCGTAATCTCCTCAAAGAATTCCAGTAGGTTCGTCAGGCAGGATTTTCCCTGAAGAAAATCATGCTGACTTTATACTATCTTGTCCTGTGTCACCAAGTACTCCATCATCTCATCCTTAACAATGACTCTAACAACTTCCCAACCACTGAGCTCAGGCTAACTGGTCTATAATTTCTTTTCTGCTCCCTTCCTCCTTTCTTAAAGACTGGAGCGACATTTGCAATTTTCCAGTCCTCTGGCGTTATGCCTGATTCCAATGATTTTTGAAAGATCATTTCTAATGCCACCACAATGTCTGACGCTACCTCTTTCAGAACCCTAGAATGCAGTTCATCTGGTCTGGGTGACTTACATACCTTTAGGTCTTTCAGCTTTTTGAGCACCTTCTCTCCTGTAACAGTAACTGCACCCAATTATCTTCCTTCACACACTACAACATCAGGCACACTGCTACTGTCTTCCACAGTGAAGACTGATGCAAAATAATTTAATTCACCAGCCATCTCCTTGTCCCCTGTTATTATTTCTCCTGCCTCATTTTCTAGCGGTCCTATATCTACTCTCATTTCTCTTTAATTTTTAACATACTTGAAAAAACTTTTACTATCCACTTTGATATTATTTGCAAGCTTGCTTTCATATTTCATATCTTCCCTTCTAATGATTTTTTTAGTTGCTCTCTGTAGGTTTTTAAAAACTTCCCAATCCTATATCTTCCCACTAATTTTTGCTTTTTTGTATGCCCTTTCTTTTGCTTTTACAATAACTTTGACTTCCCTTGTCAGCCGCAGTTGCACTATTTTACCGTTTTAGTATTTCTTCATGTTTGGAATACACATGTCCTGCACCTTCCTTATTTTACCTTGAATTGCAAGCTATTGCTGCTCTGCTGACATCCCTGCCAGCAGCTTGTTCCAATTTACTTTGGCCAATTCCTCTCTCATACCACTGTGATTTCCCTTACTCCACTGAAATACTGCTACATCAGACTTTACTTTCTCACTACCAAATTTCAAGTTGAACACAATCATATTGTTCTCATTCATTCCTAAGAGTTCTTTTACCTTAAGCTCCCTAATCACCTTCAGTTCATTACATAACACCCAATCCAGTACAGCTGATCCCCTAGCAGGCTCAATGACAAACTGCTCCAAAAAGCTATCTCTTCGGTAGTTAACAAACACACTCTCTTGAGATCCATTACCAATCTGATTTTTCCAATTGACCTGCATGTTAAAACCTCCCATGACTACCAGAACATTGCCCTTTTGACACGCCTTTGCTATTTCCTGTTGTAATTTGTGATCCACCTTCCAGCCACTGTTGGGAGGCCTGTATATAACTGCCATCATCGTCCTCTTACCTTTGCAGTTTCTTAACTCAACCCACAAAGATTCAACATCTTCCGATCCTATGTCACATCTTTCTACTGATTTGATGCCATTCATTACCAGTAGAGCCACACCACCCCCTCTGCCTACCTCCCTATCCCTCTGATATAATTAAGTGGTGGTGGGGGTTGTAGTGGGGCGAGTGTCATTTTTGCAGGCATTCACGGTAGAGTAGAGAAATACAATAGTCAATGAAGAACTGCACACAGACTGACAGACAACCACAGTGCAAAAGAAAACAAACTGTACAGATTTTTTAAAATAAATAAATAAATACATACATACATACATATATAAATAAATAATGCTGTGAACATGAGTAGTAGAGTTCTTGAAAGTGCATCCATACCTTGTGGAATCAGTTCAGATTTGAGGTGAGTGAAATTGGTCATGTTGGTTCAGGGGTCTGATAGTTAAAGGGTAATAATTGTTCTCGAACCTGGTGGCTGGGGGACTTAAGACTCCTGTACCTCCTTCCTGGTGGCTCCAGCGAGAAGAGAGCACAGACTAGATGATGATGATGATAGATGCTGCTTCCTTGTGGTAGCGCTCTGTGTAGATGTTCTCAATGGTGGGAAGGGCTTTGCCTGTGATGGACTGGGCTGTATCCATCACTTACCATAGCCTTTTCCATTTATGTGCATTGGTGTTTCCTCACCAGAGGGTGTAATGCAACCAGTCAGGATACTGTCTACTGTACATTTATAGAGGTTTCTTGACATTTTAGGTGACATGCCAAATCTGCACAAATTTCTAAGACAGTAGAGACATTGTAGTACCTTTTTTATGGCACTTATGCTCTGGTGCCTAGGACAAATATTTTGATATGATAATGCAAAGGAATTTAAAGTTGCCAACCCTATGGTGTACAAAGACTCTTGTACATCTAGTCAAAAAGAAAAGCTTACGAAAGGTTTAGAAAAAACTAGGTGATGATAGAGATCTAGAAGATTATAAGGCTAGCAGGATGGAGCGTAGAAATGAAATTAGGAGAACGAGAAGGGGCCATGAGAAGGCCTTAGCACACAGGATTAAGGAAAACCCCAAGCATTTTATAAGTATGTGAAGAGCAAGAGAATAAGATGTGAGAGAATAGGACCAATCAAGTGTGACATTGGTAAAGTGTGTATGGAACCGGAGGAGATAGCAGAGGTACTTAATGAATACTTTGCTTCAGTATTCACTATGAAAAAGGACCTTGGCGATTGTAGGGATGAGTTACTGTGGACTGAAAAGCTTGAGCATATAGATATTAAGAAATAGGATGTGCTGGAGCTTTTGGAAAGCATCAAGTTGGACAAGTCACTGGGACTGGACAAGATGTACCCCAGGCTACTGTGAGAAGCGAGGGAGGATTGCTGAGCCTCTGGTGATGACCTTTGCATCATCAATGAGGACAGTAGAGGTTCTGGAGGATTGGAGGGTTGCGGATGTTGTTCCTTTATTCAAGAAAGGGAGTAGAGATAGCCCAGGAAATTATAGACCAGTGAGTCTTACTTCAGTGGTTGGTAAGTCGATGGAAAAGATCCTGAGAGGCTGGATCTATGAACATTTGGAGTGGCATAATATGATTAGGAATAGTCAGCATGGCTTTGTCAAAAGCAAGTCATGCCTTATGAGCCTGATTGAATTTTTTGAGGATGCGACAAAACACTTTGGAGGTAGAGCAGAGAATGTATTCTATATGGATTTCAGCAAGGCACTTGATAAGGTACCCCATGCAAGGCTTATTGAGAAAGTAAGGAGGCATGGGATCCAAGGGGACATCATTTTGTAGATCCAGAATTGGCTTGCCCACAGAAGGTTGTAGATGGGTCATATTCTGCATGGAGGTTGGTGACCTGTGGTGTGCCTCAGTGATCTGTTCTGGGACCCCTACTCTTCGTGATTTTTATAAATGACCTGGATGAGGAAGTGGAGGGATGGGTTAGTAAATTTGCTGATGACACAAAGGTTGGGTGTGTTGTGGTTAATGTGGAGGGCTATCAGAGGTTACAGTGGGACATTGATAGGATGCAAAACTGGGCTGAGAAGTGGCAGTTGGAGTTCAACCCAAATAAGAGTGAGGTGGTTCATTTTGGTAGGTCAAATATGACGGCAGAATATAGTATTAGTGGTAAGACTCTTGGCAGTGTGGAGGATCAGAGGGATCTTGGGGTCTGAGTCAGGCACTCAAAGCTGCTGCGCAGGTTGACTCTGTGGTCAAGAAGGCATATAGTGCATTGGCCTTCATCAATCATGGGATTGAATTTAAGAGCCGGGAGGTAATGTTGCAGCTATATAGGACCCTGGTCAGACCCCACTTGGAGTACTGTGCTCAGTTCTGGTCGCCTCACTACAGGAAGGAGGTGGAAACCATAGAAAGGGTGCAGAGGAGATTTACAAGGATGTTGCTTGGATTGGGGAGCCTGCATTAAGAGAACAGGTTGAGTGAACTCAGCCTTTTCTCCTTGGAGGGATGGAGGACGAGAGGTGACCTGATAGGGGTGTATAAGATGATGAGAGGCATTGATCATGTGGAGAGTCAGAGGCTTTTTCCCAAGGCTGAAATGGCTAGAATGAGAGGACACAGTTTTAAGTTGCTTGGAAATAGGTACAGAGGAGATGTCAGGGGTAAGTTTTTTTTTAATGCAGAGAGTGGTGAGTGCGTGGAATAGGCTGCCGATGACGGTGGTGGAGGCGGATATGATAGGGTCTTTTAAGAGACTCCTGGATAGGTACATGGAGCTTAGAAAAATAGAGGGCTATGGGTAATCCTAGTAATCTCTAAGGTAGGGACATGTTCAGCACAACTTTGTGGGCCATAGGGCTTGCATTGTGCTGTAGGTTTTCTATGTTTCTATCCACCTCTGGTCCCCTAATGAGGACTGGCTCATGGACCTCTGGTTTCTTCCCCCTGCAGAATAATCAGCTCTTTGGTTTTACTGATAGTCAGTGAGAGGTTGTTGCTATGGTACCATTCAACCAGATTTTCAACATTCCTCCTACATGCACACATTCATTGCACTTGATTTGGCCAGCAACAGCAGTGTCATCAACAGACTTTAATATGGCTTTGGAGCTGTGGTTAACCACAGATTCACACTTCTGACACTTCTCCCTATTCCCATTGACACTCGCCCTCCCACTGTCACCCTGACCTCTCCCTCTGACTCACTGATCTCTCGCACTGTTCCACTTCCCTCCCCCAATGTCACACTGACCTCTCTCACTGTCATGCTGTCCTCTCCCATTGTCATACTGACCTCTCACCAACTACTGCCGTTCACCTTCCCTCACAAACATTCTTGTGGTCACCTTCCCCTCCCACTGCCCTGTACTGGGCTCTGTCCACATGCTGCTCCACTTCTCTTTATTCAGGCTGCAGAGGAAAAAAAATATTTTCCTTAAGTAAAGACCTTGAAAGGGATCATCTTAGTAGGGATCCTGGAGGGAATTACACAAAGCTGTGGCTTATATACCAAAATTTACATTACTTCCTATTTACAGACATATTTTCCTTTCTTGTATAAACACTTGTGTGCAAGTTAAGCTTTCTTTAGTGTGCCTGCTGGGTTATCTCAAGGTGCCACAGAGTAAACTTTGTTCAATCCGATGCCCTCAGAGATGAGACTGTGAAGCATCTACAACATTTTACTTCGGTTTCTTCCCAAACGTTCCCACCTTGAAGAATTTCTACTTCTTTGCTATTTTTTCCCCTTTCTTTCTTTCTCTCTTACCTTGTGAACTGCATCTTTGAGATCTGATGATAGATCGTTGAGCTGAAACATCAAGTCTGTTCCCCTCTCTCTGCAGATGCTGACTGACCTGCCACGTGGCTGCAGCAACATACTTCAGTTTTTGGCACCTGCAGTTTTTCCCTGTGGTTTGGGTGCAGTGACAGGAACCGCACGCACACGCGCGTGTGCCATTCAATGGCACAGCTTCAACGTTGGGTAGCAGAGTGGTACAGTGTATGAAATGTAAATCCAAACAAGGGCGAACTCTTTGAGCAGTTACCATATTAACCTGAGTAAGGGGCAGCTGAGCTTGTTGAAGCATTTTGGAATATGAAATGCAGTACATGGTTAAAAGTTACTGCAAGATTTACTGAATCACAAGAACTCGCTGAACTCTAAAAAATCTGCAGTTGTTGGAAATCAAAAGCACACACAAAATGCTGGAGGAATTCAACAGGTCAGGCAGCATCTGTGGAAACAAGTGAACAAGAGAAACTTGTTTGTGCAAGGGATGAGGTGTCATTTCCCCCTAGGTGAAGTATAACTGGGGCAAACACAGCCACTTCACAACTTACACAAACTTCACCATCGGTCTGTGTCACCAGGAGCTGAAGAGGGAATAAGGGCACTCAATAGTAGGCTTGGGCCGGAGGGCATTAAGTTAGATAAGTATTGTTTTGCATAGGTTCCCTAGAGTACTGAATAAATTAACTAAAGTTTTTGTGCATCCTCTTATTTCTCTCACCACCAGATCCTGAATTGAGTGTCACATACAGAGGCACATCTCCAGCAACCTGGATTCAGTTCTGACCTCTGAGGCTGCCTCTTTGGAGTTTCACATCCTCCCTGTCACTGCCTGAATTTCCTCTATTTTCTCCAGTTTCTTTCCACACCCCAAGTAGATGCAGATAGGTAGGTAGGTTAACTGGCCACTGCAAAATTTCCCTAGTGGGTCACTGACTGGTAGAATGGGCAGGTTGTTAAGTGGAATGTGGGGAGAATAAAATGTGATTGGTGCAGGATTTTATTTAGCTAGATCAGTGTGGGTGGACACACTGGTTTGAAGGACTTTCCTTCTGTGCTTGATGACTCTGAACCTAATGCACCTGAACAGGGCTATTTGGCCTAATTGCACCTTCCAATGCCAGGGCCAGACCCCTGCAGGTTGCAGCCCTTCAAGTGCACATCCAATTACATTGAGGCAATGAGTTCCAGGCTCCTATTATCTTCTGAGTTGGAAGAAAATACTCATTCCCTCCTCAGTGACACTCACATAATGCTGGAGGAACTTAACAGGACAGGCAGCATCTATGGAATAGAATAAAGTGTCAATGTTTCAGTCTGAGACCCTTCATTAGGACTTCATTTGACCAGTTTTTAAATCTATGTCTCTTCTTTTTGATCCCACTGCTAAGGGAAATAGATCCTTCCTATTTTGCCTAACTAGGCCTCTCATAATCTTGTACACTGTGTAATGAGCCCTCCAGGCCTCTGCGGGGAGCTGGAGAGCACTGGGCGCCAAGGTTTTTAAGAGGACCTGAACTGGTTAATTGTTGTTTAATATTTGTCAATAATTGTTTATTTCCTTGTTAAGTTTATTTTGATAGGCTCAGGGATTCCGTGTTACTTGTATTATTTAAGTGAATGCTCGATTAGCACACTTGTGGGGTCCTAGTTTTGCTAATGTTTTGTCTCGCTGTGTTGCTCGGTCAAGTCATCGATGTTCTGTTGATATTCTTATGTATAATCTGTGGCCACCATCTCTTCATGGGATTCTGTCTTTCCTCTGCACTGCCAGCGCTCACCACAACACACTGATTGGATTCTGAATCCTGCTGTATGAAAATATTTCACTTAGACTGCCTGTCCATAGAGATACCTCTAAATGTGCACTCTGACAGTAAGTGTGTCCTTGAACTGTCCTCCCTGACTGATTCTACTTTGTCCCACCTCAACACAGAAAGACACTGGCATCTTTAAGCTGGCTGCTGTTGATTACATTGCTAAATTTGGTCCCTACAGATCACTGGCAAACAGTAGTTCCAGGTTTAGCCTGGTCCACAGTTTATTGTAACTGGATTGAATGGCTTAATTGATGACTCCCCTAAGAAAGACAACAGCTTTTTAGATCAATGAAGAGAAAGTAAAAATGTGTTTATATCCAGAATATATCCTGCTTGGATACACTGCCATTTCTTCATCATTGTTGGGTTTCCTCATCCAACACTAATGTGGGAGCACCCTCCGGAGGGGAGGTGATAAGGAAGTGGCTGAAATAATCAATACAATTAGCAAAGGTAACTTTATGACTGTGCTGGGAAGTCATTACTTTCACCAGGACTACAGCAGCTCAAGGGAAAGTCGACCACCGCTTTCTCAGGGAATTCAGAACTGCACCAGAAATAGTGTATCTCAGCCTAAATTGAAAAGGTGTTCGGACATCTTGCTGCTTTTTCTCTTGTTTCTTTTTAACCTCAGATCTGATGATCCAGGAGCAACATAATTCTAGTCTAAATAATCAATCATTGCCTTGTCCAGACTTTGCATCTATCAGACTTTTGTATAATTGAGTGCTGTTATCTTTCTGTGACAGTGTAGGAGGTACGATCCAACCCTGTTGGTGTGCTGGTAAACTAAGAAAGATTTATTACCAGTTAAACTCACAGTAACTTTTATAAATTCACCTCACCTTTTATTATTGCAGCCTTCAGAGTGTGAATGGTACTGAGTCCTTTTATATGATGAAACTCTAGTGTCGAATCATTAATCGAGTTAAGCACCAAATTGATCCAGGTAATTTATGTTTCATCACCTACTTTGTAATGAAGAGTTTCCTTCCGAGCAACTAAGGGAAATCATTCTGGTGTACGGTGCACCTATTGTATTACATACCATTTATTTTTCTTGAAATGTTTCAAATAAAATTCCTACCTTCAAAAACATTTTCAGAATGAATAGATATGAGCATTAACCATATATACAAAATTAGAAATACTTTAAGCACATGGTTTGAATACTTGAGGTGAACAATCCAGACTCTCAAATTTATATTTGTCAAAAATTTTGGCTTCTTGTTTCAAATAGCACTATTGCCTTGGAAAGATTCAGAAAACTCTAAAACAAAGGATATGAATGGAAAATGTAAGTATACATTGATTGGCTGTGAGTTTGTATCATGTGCTGAATATCTTACAGTTTATCATGATCTTCTGAGTTGTAGCAAGGCATTGTTGAAATAGATTTAACAACAATGTAAACAAAAGGTACATAAAATATAAATAGTTTTTCTTACTATAATTGTAACATAAACTCTTGACTTTCTTTGGTAAATATGTGGTGGAAAATTACTGATTAGATTTGGATGTACCTCATTTCTTATGCAGTCAAGAGTAATTTATTTAACACAAATTAGTTTAAAGTAAGGCAATGAGCCCAGATGAATGCTGGCCTCATTCTGCTTTTTTATCAATTGCTCAACAGATTTAATTTTCCATTTTACCACTTATTTTAATAAACACTGTACTTTGTAAACTTTAAAAGAACTAGAAGTCACATAGCATTTTTTACTCACTACCATGCCATTCACAATAAACTGTAAATAAGTGGTTGACCTTTTGTATGATTTCTTTATGGTTAGCGATTTTTCAGATCATCTGCCTAAGAACTGTACATATGCTGAAACATAACATCACACCCTCACACCCAGTTAGGCTAAAATTGCATATGATATGAACTCTTCTGAACAGCTGTAAAGCATGTACAAAGGAACTTCATAAATAATGTCAGCAAATAGTAAGTCAAGTACTTGTTCCACAGTTAAAGTGATTTCAGTTATTGAGCAGTACAAAGATTATTTCATTTCCTATTTTTAATAAATGGATAAGCTGGAGCTAATTAATATATACACAAATATTGCTTTAACTCAAAATCCAAATCTGTTCTTAGTTGTCTCCAGAAGAGAGGTTTGTCATATGACATTTATAACTCCATGGTCAAGGCATTCACCAACTGTCCTGATGCTTTCATTCCTGCCCCTGTCCTGTTATACCATTCCAGAGGCAAATGCACTGAGTTTGGTAGAGAGGACTTCCTTGACAATTGGCTGACAGCTTTTCCATCCTTCACATTCTATCCTTTTAAACATCACCATAAATACTGGCGTAGACTGGAACTAATTTTTGCTTTAAATTATATAAATCTACTTTTTCAAACGGAAGTACCTGGTGTTCTAAGACTAAATCAGGGACTGTCATAAAATGACTGGCAGCATCATCAAAATAAATTAAAATTTCAAGCTGTGACAAAGCTCAAAATAGATAGCACTGCAGTTGATCCAAAAATTTCTCACAGCACGTTGACACCAGTAACTGGCTTAGAGTTTACAGTGCTGAGAAAAGAACGTAGCGGATGGACCCATGAAAGCAGTTAGACTCTTAATCCAACTGTCAGTCTGGGCATATGAAAAGAGCAAGTATTTCAATTGTTGACTTAAAATTTTCTCCTAATTAGTACAGTCTGATTCCAAAACTTATTGAAAACAGGACCAGATGGGCCTAACTTTGGAGGTCAGCTGTTGTGACAAAAATGTGTTTCCAACTCCTTGCCAAGTCAGACCATGATTCTTAGAGTGAGGGGTGAGTAAATGCCATTCAGCTCAGCAGTATTTAATGCCACGTAAGGAAGTTTAACTGGAAGCTCTGCTGACGATGTTAAACAAGAAGACATTTCCAGAAGTGTCTGTCAAACAAGGTATAAAAATAATCAGAGATGTGTCACATCATTAATGATTTGTTAAATATGATTTTGTCAGTTGAAGAAACTGTAATTCAATTGCAAGTTCAGGTTTAATTTCTGATTAACGCGCTTATTTAAGTAAGTTGAATAGCTGCCAAAATGCAGACAAAAATAAATACACTGCACTGTATAATTTATAATTTTGTAGATTGCTACATTGGAAAAGAGAACAGGAATTCCTTTTTGTTACAGTACACATTTATCTCCAATTATTTTGACAACATTTGTAATATGTTTAATAAAAAACTTTTTTTTGCCAAATAAATGAGATACACTTTCAAATATGTTCTAAATGATTTTGCTAACCTATGTGACTTCTCTTGGCTGAATTTTTTTCAACTAACATTTTTCATTCCTTCATTCCTTTCTCTTTCCTTTGTATTCCCAACGGTCTCTCACTTTTTTGCTATTGAAAAATGACTTTGCTTTTTCGGAGCTAGTATGTAAACCATTAATAGTCTGAAGTTTCAATTTAATCAGAAACAGCATTTGCAAAAATGAAACTTCTGAACATATCTGGAAAACAATGACATTTTTTCCAGATGAAATTCATCAGCTGGAATTGAATTTTACAGGAGAAAAAGATGTTTTAGGGTAAATGGTAAGAGAAGTATATTTAGAGCTTGCAAATTTGAGGGGCATGCTTGTTAAAAACTCCTATAATTCTTGGTGTCCTTCTGTTTTGTGTCATTCTATATTAACATACCTTCACAGAATAGCATTGTTGTTTATGTCACTGTGGTAATTGGGTTTAACTGTAATGGAATGCTCTTCAGAAGATATTTTCAAAACCATACATCCTTAATGGATATCTTTAAAGTAATCAGGATTTACAAGATGATTTATTCACAAAAAGAACCAAGAATGAATATTAGATACAACCTACAAGAAAATTGAGGGTTCTTTTTAAAGGTCAACAAAGCTTTTCCTTTGTTTTTGGTATGTTTAGGATTAGTATTGGAGCATAATGATAATACAAATCAATATTGAATTGCTAGAAGGAAAAAACAATTTAAGGATGAATCCAACAAAGTTTGATTATTTTTACTGATAGGTTCTGCTGAGATTAAAAGCACCTTATGTCATAATAGCACCCATAGATACTCGGCAAAGGCAGTTAATATTGTATATTAAGTAGCGCAGGACAAAACTTGCCTATACAAATTGCCAAGTGTGAAATAATATTTTGAAGACTTCCTGCATTGTGAGTTCTCTCACTGTATGATCGCTTTGATGCTTAACAAAAAACTCAGTCATAAAATAGAATCAGAAGGCATTTCCTAGAGTTTGTTTCTGCATGCTTTTTGTTGGACTGGGCACTTTACATGAAATACCATTTGGTTTCCTTGGGACCCCTGGAAAACCCATTTTGTATCAGGAACGTCACAATTTATTATTGCTGGATCCTGCTGGCAGAAACTTGAAAAATAATCGAGAGTAGCTTTCTTTAAATAAAAAGTAAAAGAAACAAGGGAGTACAAGGCAATGGAAAAGGAGATGGAGATGAAACATTCAAAAGTAGTACTGAAACAGTAAAGGAATTTAAAAAATGGGAAAGAAACAAAAATAAAACAAGCTAAAAGAGTAAACTTTCTTCAAAGAGAAAAAGTGGAAAAGAGGTTATGAAAAAGTATGGGGAAGGGCATGAACTTTGCTGTTTGATTGTAGATTTGTTTCTAAAATATGTTTCTAAGTGAGGAGCATTAAGATAAGCCTGGGAATTGTGCTTCTCTTGCATGGAAAATGTATATAAACAATATACACACTTGTAAGAATCCATAGAATCTAACATTTAATACACTAATATCTGTGTCAAAAATGTATGGAAATTGAATCTTATGTCTTGTACCTCATCAACACAAATGTAATGTACTATTTAAATATCTGACCTATCCACAAATATAGCCTTTCAGACTGCAAAATATATCTCTTTTCTTGCCTGATAAATAGATTTACCAAAGCAAGCTGGTTTGTCATTGGTGACAATTAGTACTGTCAACTATTTTTTTTTCTCACCACAGATACAAAAGCCAGAAAGCATATTCCACCGGGCCCAAAGCTATCTTCTATTTTGCTGTTTTAAGTCCAATGAATGACTCTTAACCAAAAATCTACCTTGTGACGCTGTCCTTTACTGTATACCTACACTGTACTTCCTATGTACTGCAACACTTTATTCTGCATTCTGTTACTTTTTTACCTTGTACTACTTCAATGCACCATTGTAATGAACTGATCTGTATGGATAATACACAAGGAAGGCTTTTCACTGCACCTCAGTACATGTGACAACAATTAACCAATCAACCAATGTAAAAGAATCACTTGTGCTACATGACCAAATTTCAGAATCATTTAGGAAGGAGGCTAATTGTGTGAAGCAGCCCATTCTTGTGCTTAAATGATTCACTGTCAAAGTGAGGTGAAATAAAATGGACCTCTGAGGGCATTGCAAGTTGCATGGTCTGTATTTGGTTCTTTCAGAGTCCTCTGTTCATCTGGCATTTTGGTTACGAGAGATGCTTAAACATGCTTAGTGGAACCAATCAGCTGGAAACTTGTGGCCCTTGCTATCTGTAGCTCTCGTATAGAAACCGCCATTGCAATTGAGGCCTACTTCAGAATTAATAGAATCCGGAGTCCAGATGCCAAATCTCAACCTGCAACTTCGACTGGCCATTTCCCCACACAGATGCTGCCTGACCTGATGAGTTTCTGCAGCTTCTTATTTGCTATATGAGAAATGTCTACAACTGTGAGTAGATCGTGTTTGCAATTCTCTGCCAAAGAGAAAGATCAGTTGGGACAGCAAGTATTCAATATTCTAATAATAAAGGGATATATAGTTTGTACCTAAAAGTGACACTCAGGTAAGAGATCTGCCATGTCTTTATTGAATGGCAGAGCAGGTTGAATGGCCTAGTCCTGTTTCTGCTCCTCCTTGTAAGCTGATATGAGTCATTGGCAGTGTTTAATACACAGGAGTATAAATCTTCCTTAGATTGCCTGTAGTAATGCACATAAATAGCAGCAGCTGTGCATTGTGTTCCACTTCTAAAATTTAGTTCTATTGAAATCAATGAAAATAAATAGGCAACAAAATTTATTGGGAATTATAGGACAAACATTTATGATGATCATCACTGAAATTAGGACAGAAATGAGGAGAATTATCTTAGAATATTGCAAAGAGAAGCAGGAGCAATATTTGATTAAGAAAGAAAGAGTTAAAAGCCTGATGCGAGAGGACTAGACAAGGAGAACAATTTAATATTTTGACTGTGAAATGGGACAGATACAGTTGAACAAACGTCTCTTCGTCTCTCCTGGAATATCTTTGGGTGTTGCTCAGAATTTTCACATTAGTCACCTTCTGATTTTCATCTAGCCAATGCCCCTGATAAGTGCAGTCTGTGCATTCAGCCCTTTTTCACACCCACCCAGCATTGACCTATCTGATTCCAGTAATGAATGAGCAGAAAGTTCTTCTAATTGGAATTGTAAAGACATACTTAATCTTATTTATTTAGAGATACAGCATGGTGACAGGCCCAACAAGCTTGTGCCACACAATTACACCCATGTGGCAAGTTAGCCTAATAACCCATACGTCTTTGGAATATGAGAAGTAACCGGAGCACTGAAGGAAACCTACATAGTCATGGGGAGAGCGTATAAGCTCCTTACAGACAGCAGCAGGAATTAAACCCAGGTCGCTGGCGCTGTAATAGCACTATGCTAACTGCTACACCACCGCCGCTACAGTGTCATCATCATTTAGATTTTGTTTGCTTCATTTTCATCATAACTTCCCCTTGCCTCAGCTCACCCGGCAGCGAAATTTTCATCCATGTCCTTGCTGTGTTTATCCTATTGTAGTCCCAGTCAACCGTCCATGTGTTCTATTTCTACAATGTTGAGGTCATCCAAAAATGTCTCCTACCAAACCCTGTTCAGCTATTATCCTTGTCCTCCTTGAACTACACGAGTTCCTAGTAATGCCTCAATTTTATAATTCTGAATGATTTGCTTGTTTCCTTCAATAGTCTTGACCCTTCTGATCCCAGAAATCATCTTCAGCTTTTACAGCCTACAAGACAACTATGCTTTTCCAAATACAAAGTACAGTTCAGACGCTGTGGTCAAATCAACACGTACAAACAAGCTGGGGGAACTCAGCAGGTCAGGCAGCATCTGTGGAAATGAGCAGTCAATGTTTCAGGCCGAGACTCTTCATCCAATTCTGGCCTTTTGAGCATTCCTGAATTTAGTTCTTTCACTGCTGAAAGCTATGTTTATTTAAACCATTCTTCACTTCTATCTCTCCTTTTAAAACTCTCTGTTTAACCTGTCACTTAGACCATGCTTTCAGTCATCTAGCCCAATATCTCTTCTATGTGGCTTTGGGTTGTAGATATACAAGTTTTAACTAAAAAAAAATTAGACTGGGCACAGCCAAATTAGCATGTTGCCCAGAACTGGCATTTTACTGAAAACTTTACTCACCAAAACAGCTGTTCTCCACATAGCTTCCTTCAGTCCTCTGTACCTTGACTTTGAGCTGTTATGTCAGCCTCCAGCTATTCAATGGATCATATGCCACTTTCTTCAATAGACAACCAGTTGCTAACACCATTCCTGAGTATATTTCCCAAAATGGATCAAAATATTCATTGGTTATTTGATGAATAAAGTTATTTTCCAATGCTTTGTATGGAAGAGATGTTTTTTTTTTCAACATTCCAAATTTTTCAACATTTACTTTTCCTTTAAAACTTTTTAAAAAAATCTCTGGAATCAGTAAACATTAAATGAAGGAGTAAATACATATATAAGGTTTATACATACTGCCAATTATTTCAACCAATGGTGGAAAAATATGATTCAATAAGATTTCTAATGATTAGATGTCCACATCTCTGTCTTCTGTAAAACCATCATCAAAATTCTTATCTTTGGTAAGTCCCATGGTCTTACCTGTTTGTAGCTCCTCTTTAAACTATAAGCAGTTTCATTTCTTGGCAGTTCTTCAGATTCATTCTTTTGAGGAAATTTTCTAATTTAAAGGCCTTATTTTAATGTCTGAAATTTATTTTGATTTATTGTTGGTTTTGGAAATTTCTCTTGACTTTCAAACATTCTATTTGTTATGGTCCATGCTCTTTAATCTATTTTAATCTTGCATTTGTACTTTCTAGTACTGACTCTCTACTCTAAAGCAACACACACAATATGCTGGAAGAACTCAGCAGGTCAGGCAGCATCTATGGAAATGAATAATCATTCGATGTTTTGAGTTGAGACCCTTCATCGGGACTGCAAGGGAAGGGGGGAAGATGCCAAAATATAAAGGTGGAGTGGGAAGGGTAGGAGGCTAGCTAAAATGTATAGCCAAGTGGGTTGGAGAAAAATGAATCTGATAGGAGAGGAGAGTGGACCACAGGAAAAAAAGGTGGAGAAGGGACCCAGAGGAAGTGATAGGCAAGTGAGAAGAGAAAAGAGGCCAGAGTGGGAATAAAAGAAGAGGGGAGGTGGAAAAACAAATTATGGGGGGTTGGAGGCTAACTGGATGGAATATAAAGTGTTGTTCCTCCACCCTGAGGGTGGCCTCATCTTGGCTCAAGAGGAGGCTATGGATCGACATGTCGGAATGGGATGGGAATCGAAGTATAGAGGGGGCTGCATCGGGAGCACTGGATACAATAGACAACCTCAGCAGATTTGCAGGACAGGTGATGCCTCACCTGAAAGGACTGCTTGGGGCTCTGGATGGAAGTAAGGGAAGAGGTAAATGGATGGGTGTAGCACTTTGGTTGCATGCAGGATTAAGTGCCAGGAGGGAGATTAGTGGGTAGGGACAAATGAACAAGGGAGTTGTGGAGGGAACAATCTGTGCAGAAAGTGGGGGGGTGGGGCCAGAGTGTCAGGTAAGGATATGTTTAGTTGTAGGATCCCTTCGGAGAAGGCAGAATATTCTTCTCTAATCATGAGATAACATACTTTTCTGTTCAGAAAGCTGATTTATTGGCTCCTGAAGCAAATATATAATGTTAAGTACATGTCTACCTCATTTCAAAAGTATATTCATTTTTACCAAATGCTCATCTCCTAGGTCCATTCATGTATTATTCACTGAACTAAGCAGTGACAGACAATTGTTGAAGTCAATTCAAACATTACACAGCTTTGAACTAGTTCACAAGAGGATTAAATGCAAAAGAAGTCAATTATCTTAATTCCTTTGTGGATCTTTGAAACAAATGCCTTTCTAGAATGGAATAGACACCTGACTCCTATTGACTGAAGTCTTTCTTAAAGTTATCCATCACTTTGCTCTAACAGCTGTGTTTTGCCTCCATGTGGTGCTTGCTTTAAAAACACCCGCACACTTGAAGAAGCATGGGAAATGAGTTTGATGCCTAAACTCATCAACCTATCAAACCACAGAAATGTTCCCTAATTTGGAAACCAATTTATGAGCCAGAGTACTTTAGGTGCTCTGGATGAGTATCTAATTAGCATTAACTATTTTACATAAATGTATTGGACATCACAGATGTTGGAATGGGGAAGGCTATTCCTTACAGAAGCTAATTAGCTTAAGACCATGATTAGGATTCAATAATTATCCTTAGTTTTGCTGAATATCCTTAGATATCTCAATTATTCTGAAGTAGATTTGATCCCACCTATTTAATATTCTCTGTCTAAAGGAAATTAAATGGGTGGAGGTTAGCTCTACATCAGAGTAATTGACATGGTCCATGAATGAAATAATGTGGAAATGTATGGACTGCAGCCAGATGAACAGTATGAGGATGTGTTAATTGTACATGGCTTTACAGGTCAATTGTAAGTTTTATTTTCATAGGATCAAAATAAGCTACAGAAAGTTGTAAACTCAGTCAGCTCCATCATGGGCACTAGCCACCCTAGCATCCAGGACATCTTCAAGGAGCGATGCCCCAAAAAGGCAGCATCCATCATTAAGCACCCCTATCATTAGAACATGCCCTTTTCTCATTGGGTCCATCAAGGAGGATGTACAGGAGCCTGGAGGCACACACTGAGCAATTCAGGAATAGGTTCTTCCCCTCTGCCATCAACTTCCTGAATGGACAATGAGCCCATGAACACTACTTTTTGTGTTTCTTCTTTAACTGTTTAATATACATATATAATATATTTCTTACTGTAATTCACAGTTTTTATTATGTATTGCCACATACCAAGTTTCACAGCATATGCTGGTGATATTAAACCTGATTCTGATTCCTCTGTTACAAAATTCCAGAGTGCTGCAGGTTTACTAATTTTCCTTGGCACAGTCTACAAAGGAAAGTCCTGTAAGTGCACAGAATGCGCAGAGCCCAAGGAGCACTGCAGAACTACGTGCAAAGTAAAGTAGGCCCGTAATGGGGTTGGTATGTAGGTTGCCTTTCATCGTCGGCATGGGCAGTAAAGTGCTATGTTGTTAGGGATGTGATCGGTTCTTGAAGATTCTGTCTGACAACAGATACTATGATGAATAAATTGTTTTTGGGCTTTCTGCCGGGTACAGGTATCGATTTTAACCGACATTTTGATGACAAACTCTGTCACCTTCAACAGGGTTGATGCCTGGGTCTAGTCTGGTCATCAGGTCTAGCCTGGTGGCATATATAACCCCATCATCCATCCCTCCTGATTGGCTAGTACTCATCCAATCTGGTCTCTGGTTTGCAAGCGAATTCCAGTTCGTACTTAGAGTGAGACATTTAGCTTTGTTAAAATCCTTTTCCCCTAGTTTTATTTCAATGGCTTCTTTCACCAGGTGGTCCCAAAAGCCACTGGCATGGCACAGTAGTTTTGTGCTGTCAGTCAATCCCATGGCCATTATGAATCAATGTTCTGCTACCGCTGATTTTTCTGGGTAACCCAAACGGATACACTTCCTGTGCTGCTGTGCTTAGGACAACTGGTGTTCACAGGATCTCCTGTGAATGGTCAGATATGCTGGAAACCTGCATCAAGGAGCACAGGAGGTGTATCTGTTTGGGTTACCCAAAGAAATCGGTGGCAGCAAAAACTTGCTTTTGCAATGGCCATCGGATTGACTGGCACTACTACTGTGTCACACCAATTGGTTTTGGGGCCACCTGGTGAAGGAAGCCATTAACATAAAACTAGAGGAAAAGAATTTTAACAAAGATGAAAGTCTCGCTCTAAATAAGAACTGGAATTCAATTGTAAATAAAGTGCGATAGTGGAAACCTGATTGGATGAGTACAAACCAATCAGGAGGGATGGACGACGTGTGTATGTATACCACCGGACTAGACATGTCTAGGCATCATCTCTGCTGAAGATGGCAGAATTTGTCACTGAAACATTGGCTAAGATCAATACCCATACCCGGCTGGAAGCCCAAAAAGAGTTTATTCGTTATATACATCAGGGAAGTACTAGATCCTTTTTTAACAAAGAACATAAGGGTAATTTTCAGTTGCCTAGTGGTATCAGTCTTATAAATAATTTGGAGGAAGTGTGGCAAGAGAGGGTTTTATAATCAGTTTGTTTGTTTATTTATACATTGACATACAGTGTGGAGTAGGCCCTTGGATCCACGCTCCCTAGTAATTCCCCCAATTTAACCCTAGCCTAATGCTGGGACAATTTACAATGACCAATTAGCCTACCAAGCAGTAGGTCTTTGGACTGTGGGAGGAAGCTGGAGTACCCTGAGGAAATTCGTATGGTCACAAGGAGAATATACAAACTCTTTCCAGGCAACAGCAGGAAATGAACATGGGTCACTGGTACAGTAAAGCATTGTGCTAACCACCACACTGCCGTGCTGCCCAAACCAATTATTGTTCGGTAGCATTCACATCTACTATGACGAAGTGGTTCGAGAGGCTGGTTATGGCTAGAATCAACTCCTGCCTAAGCAAGGACCTGGACCCACTGCAGTTTGACTATTGCTACAATAGGGCTACAGTGGATGTGATCTCATTGGCTTTTCACGTGGGTTAGAATCACCTGGACAATACTAATACTTACGTCAGGCTGCTGCTTATTGACTACAGCTCAGCATTTAACACAATCATTCCCACAGTTCTGATCATAAAGCTCTAAAATCTGGGCCTCTGTACCTCCCTCTGCAACTGGATTCTCAACTTCCTCATCAGAAGACCACAGTCTATGCAGGTCGGAAATAACATCTCCACCTCACTGACAATCAACACTGGTGCACCTCAAGAATATATGCTTAGCCACTGCTCTACTCTCTCTACACCCGGTGACTGTGTGGCTAGGCACAGCTCAAATGCCATCTATGAATTTGCTGACAACACAACTATTGCTGGCAAAATTTCAGATGGTGACAAGAGGGTGTACAAGAGTGAGATAGATCAGCTGGTTGAGTGGGACAGCATCAACCTTGCACTCAACATCAGTAAGAGCAAAGAATTGATAGTGGACGTCAGAAAGCATATGAGGGAACACACACCTGTCCTCACAGAGAGATCAGAAGTGGAATGAGTGAACAGTTTGATGGTCCTGGGTATCAACATCTCTAAGGATATATGCTGGACATAACATATTGATGCAGTTACAATGAAGGCATGGCAGTGGCTATATTTTATGAGGACTGTTAGGAGATTTGGTATGTCACCAAAGACACTTGCAAATTTCTGAGAATAGACCATGGAGAGCATACTTACTGGCTGTATTACCATCTGGTATGGGTGGGGGCACTGTGCAGGATTGGAATAAGCTGCAGAAGGTTGTAAACTCCAAAGGCTCCATCATGGGCACTAGCCTTCGTAGCATCCTGGACATTTTCAAGGAGTGGTGTGTCAAAAAGGCAGCATCCATCTTTAAGGATTCCCATCACCCAGGACTAACCCTCTTCTCATTGCTACCATTGGGGAGGAGGTACAGGAGCCTGAAGGCACACTCTCAGTAATTCAGGATTAGCTTTTCCCCTCTGCCATCTGATTTCTGAATGAACAATGAACCCATGGACATGCTCTTTGTAATTTTCTCTCTCTTTTTGCACAACTTTAAAAATTTTCTTTTTATTTTCTTTATACTTAGTGTAATTTATAGTGTTTGTTATTGTATTGCAATGTATTGCTTACGCATAACAACAAATTTCACGAATTATGCCAGTGATATTAAACCTGATTCTGATTCTAATGAATATGATTATACTTCTGGGAGCATGAAATTGGAAAAGGATGGAGCTTCTGACAACAGTAAAAGAAGCAGAAAGATAGCAATTCCCATAAAATAGCCTAAGAGAAAGCAGCACTAAAGCTGGTCCAAGAATAATTAAAACTTCCCTTTGCTCAGCTTCATTATTCCAACCCCTTTGGTTTTGTGAAATGTGTACATCATAAGCATAATGTAACTAAATTCAAAAACGAGAAGCTTTCCTAATTAATAAATTGATTAGTTAACTTAATACTCACAAAATGAATCACTTGAGTCTTATGAACTAGTGCAGTTGTGTTTCTGCTGGCAATGGAGAATGAAGTAAAATAAAGTACAAAACCATGTTTCAGAAAAACTGAGGGTTATTTCTAGGGGAAGAAATTTTAAAATGGCATGAAGTTATTTTTGGCTCTAAAGTCATCGCTTCAACTCCACGTGAGCACAGTGCTGCCTGGGAGGAAATCAACACAGTTATAAATTGCTGAATCTAAAAAGCAAACATGATCGAGATGACTGCTGTGAAATGTTCAACAATACTAAAAGGAGTGCAAAGACAAAATTGTTTTTAATAAAGCACAAGTCACGAATATATAGTGGGGGTGGTGGGAATACAGAGGGTAGGAGGAAGTCACAGGTCCTAACAACATAAGTTGCCTTGAAGGTAATTTAGAATGAAAGTCATAGTTAAAGTTGGAGAGATCCAGATTTTGGTAAGTCAAGTCATTTAAAGGTTACTGTATATTTAAAAAAAACACTGGCCCATGTTTCAGAAAAAGAGCTGCTGGACAAATGAGATAGTGTGCAAATTTAACTTTGAGACTGACAGCAACTTCTATGGACCAACAGATTTTTTCTTTTTCCCTTTTTACTTACATTGGGAGACTGAAAATATCCTCTAATATTACAGTAGTGTTATTTGGATCAGGTATAGCTTTATTTTTGTGCTAGTCTTGAAAGTCTAATAAGTTGCTTAAATATCTTAAATTGAAAGCAAAGTTTTAAAAATTATATTTGACAAAATTATTCCTTGAAGATGAATGGGTTGACTTTAATCGTAGTCAGTAGATTGTAAAAGTGTTGCAACACCTGTAGCCCCTTCGCACAAACTCTGGGGCTGTCTTTATTTTGCTTCTAGTTAGGACCCAGTCAGTACAGATACTCACATTTATCAGGCAGCAGCTTTATTTAAATAGTGGTCCCACAATATAGATGGACACCAGGAGTGATTTTGACAGGAATTAGCAGACCACCACTGAGTGAAAGAGAAATACTTGCATTTATGTAGCACCTTTTACGACCTCAGAGCATCCCAAAGCATTTTACTGGCAATGAAATTTTCTTGAAATATAATTTAGTGCAGGAACCCTACGGAAGATTGGCAGCATGGCAGTTTGAAGCAATACTTGAAGAAGTACTCTGAAGAGTTGTTTTGAATCATTGGATCTTGTCAAAAGCTAACCTCCCTTAGTCTGGAGTGCTTGACACTGTGTGAGGCCAGTTTAATTGGCCTTTTTGAAGGATTTAGAGATGAGCTGCTTATGAAACTCTTAAGTCTGATGGGAAGATCAGGAGGAGTGGCACTAACTGGAGCCACACAGCAGAAACTGTTAAGCTGCAGAAAAGGTGGTAGGAATCCTGTGAAAGGTGTAGATGAGCAAGACAGTGACTGCAAACAGTCCTGGCAGAAACTCAATTTACTAAAATCAGACACAATAGCAAATACTGCACCACCACATTACCACTTTCATCTTTACCTTTATACCTAGTGAAACAAGTTAAATCTGACATTTATGTCTTCGTGCACCAATATTCCCCAGTGTCATTTTCCTGATGATCATATTCATAATTGCCTCATTGCATTGGGATTCCTGTAGGCAGATGGTACTGCAAACTTTCTTTTTGTCTTCTAGGATGTTCTGGTTCAACTTTATGTCATCTGCAGAAGCCAGCTCTAGTGTCTGCTATCAGAGGTACCAAACACTGTGATCAAGATTACTGTGGATCCTTTTGTCTTCCTGCTATTCCAGAATGTAGGATGTAGCATGGAGGCTGTCAGATGACAGTGCACGTACTCAGCTGGTAAGTAATACATAGGGGCAAAACATGAAGTTCTCCACGGATCGCGGCTGCCAACCAGAGCAGGTACTTGGCTTTGCAGGGCAGTGTGGGGTTTGTGATTGGCAGTGCTTCTATATGAAGCTGGTGATGATACTGAGCAGGAATCATGCCACATGAGGGAGATTTACTTCCATTCTGATATGATTGATTTATGTCAAGTGGTTGCCTGGCAATTACAGGCTGTGCAGTTAAGCCCACCACATCCAAATATCTCCACTTTCTGAAGCAGCTTTCCAAATGACCACAACAATAACTACAGTTACAACAGCCATTGTTTTATGAGCCACTGCAGACTGAAAATAGATAAGATTGTATACCTGAAGGAGGACGAAGGGAGCTCTTCCTTCTTGAAGGCTTTTACAATAGTTGGCAAATGAGCATTGCTTGTCCCTATCTCAATATAGTGCAAGAGACCTGGGTTCAGTTCCACCACTGTCAATAAGGAGATGTCTACAGGTGCATAGCAGTTAGTGCAATGCCATTACAGCTCGGGGTATTCTGAAGTTTGGAGTTCAATTCTCGTGCCCTTGTGTAAGGTGTGTCTGCACGTCCTCCCCTTGGAATGTGTGGATTTTTCCCAGATGCTCTGGTTTCTTCTCATGGACCAAGGTAGGATAACTGGTCATTGTAAATTGTCCTGTGATTAGGTTAGGGTTATTCGGAATTGTGGGGTTGTTGGGGCACCATGGCTCAAAGGGCCAGAGGGGCCTACTCTGCATGGTGTCACTAAATAAATAAAGTTTGTACATTGTCCCCTTGACTGTGTAAGTTTCTTCCTGGTGCCTTGGCTTTCTCCCATATTGAACAGACATACGGATTAGGGTTAGTAAACTGTGGGCACGCTATGCTGATGCCAGAAGTATGACAACACTTGCGGGCTGCCCCCAGCACATGCTCAGACTGTTTTGGTTGTTGGCACAAACAACGCATTTCATTGTTTGTTTCAATGTTTTGAAATACATCTGATGAATTAAAAATAAATCTAATCTTTAATTCCTCTCCTCCTCCAGGACTTTTGCCAAGGCATTGCTAAGGACACAGCGCCTCTGTTTTTGCAGCTGATGCACCGGGGAAGGAGCAGTCACTTCAGCATGCCCTCATGTTCCTTGTGGCCAAATTATCTTGGTGCAAGAGTTCATGTCATTGAGTTCATACCCAATTTCCTGTGTCAACTACCTTGTAGATCACCGTCCAATGGCTGTTCAGAGGTGAAATTCACTGACTGTGGCAGTGAGGGTGGATTGGGCAGGGTATTTTGGAACCCTGTCAGACAACCTAAGGGAGCACAGCAGTAGAGTCTCTTCTGGTTGAGAACCAGGCCCTTGCCCAGAATAATCCCATTATCAGCCAAACAGCTCACTCCAAGATGTTTCAATTATTTGACCATGGAGCCTGAAAAACTAAGGCAAGTAGAACTCAGTTGCTATGTAAACATTGGACACTGTTTTAGTGCTTCCTCCACCTCAACCCACCCTTCCCCACCTTATAGTCTACTCATCTTTCTGCCAGACTCACCTCGTACCCAATGCAGCTGCATTTGCAGCAACATTTAGGACTGCTATCTTGAAGCCTCGATGCAAAGAAACCAATTTTTCATGGATCTGATTCAAGGCAACAGATCACAACACAGTTGGGCTAATGTTCAGACATTTTGCTAGATCTATAAGTCTGGGTGCTCAACACCCACCCCTTCTGCCCTCAAATGGATTTCAACATAATGAGGAAGGACTAAACTTTGAATTTGTACTGATAATATAATGAGGTAAAGCAAAAATCCTGCTCTGCCATTGAAAATTAAGCCTTATTTTTGAAAATATTAATGCCTTCAAATATAAAATGTTATTAATGAAGCTACAGTGCTTCGGAAGAATTAATTTAACATCTGAAAATAATTGTTTTTGTTGTACTATACTGGCGTTTGCTAAAGCTTATTCCAAGAGTCTGGTAAAACAAATGGAGGAAGATAAAGAAAAGCAGACTGTTTCCATGGTAATTGGTTTAGGTTGAGTCATGTCTCTGAGTGCAGGAGAGAATGCTTTTTGCAGATTTTGTTGGTGGAATTTACCAGAACTTAGACATCCTGCATCCTGAGAAATGGAATGTATCAAAAAATATAAATTCCTTGTCTGGGCTGAGAGACTCCCCAAGATAATCTGTTTTTAGAATGGCATTACTTTCTGGAGGGGGAAGTTGCAGCGTATGAACTGATGACAATTCCTGCAGAAACAAATGAAACACCTATCAGCCGACACTGACCTTATAACAAAATGATAATAAAAATACCAGAAAGTCAAGCCAGTTAAAGTCTTGATTGCTTACTCTGGTTCCTCTGATGTGGCTGAACCACATCAACTATTTTCAGGCCAGCTTCTGTTGCTAGAAATGTTAACAACTTTAAAACTTCAGGTCACATCATATCAGGCAGTAAAGGTTCTTTTCCACACCATCAACCTCTTTCCATTCTCCTCTTCAATACTTTTAGCTCCAACTCTGGCTTTCTCACTGTTCCCTTCCACCTTATGGACAAATCAACCTCCCGCAAGAAGCTCTCCTGTTTTAAAGCTGCATCTTTCTCCGTTTACTCCCCCTCATTCCTTTCTCATCTTCTCCATGCGACCCACTTCTCAAAATCGGTAGACTACTAACTACTAACTATTTCTTCCTTGTCCCACTGCTTGCTGACAGGCACTGTTTAATCTCACTTTCAAAACAGACATCAATAAAACCCATCAAATATCCACAACAATGAATCCTTTGTTATTGTAGGCGGCTGCTCCATGTGCAATATTTATTCCCATTGCCCAACAATAGGCATATAAAATTCTCATCTTTCATTGCTTAACTCAGTTCTGCAACCTGCTCAGCAACCATGGTACTTCTTGAGCCTCCCATTTACTCATCCACCCACCCCCCCATATACACTCAGTGACCACTCTATTAGTTACTTTCTATACCTAATAAAGTAACCAATGAGGGAATCTTTGTGGTCTTCTGCTGCTGCTGTAGCCCATCCCTTCAAGTTTCAATGTGCTTGGCATTTAGAGATGCTCTCTGCACACCGCTGTTGTAATGTGTGGTTATTTGAATTACTGTAACCTTCCTCTCAGTTTGAACCAGTCAGGCCATTCTCCTTGGACCTCTCTCATTAACTAGGCATTTTTGGCCACAGAGCTGCTGCTCACTTGTTTTTGTTTTTCATATCATTCTTAGTGAAATTTGTTTTTTTTCTGCAGCAGCAGTACATTGCAATACATAATAATAAAAACTATAAGTTACACTAAGAAATATATATAGAAAAGAAAATTAAATTAAATAAGTAGTGCAAGACGAGAGGGGAAAATACTGAGGTAGAGTTCATGGGTTCAATGTCCAGTCAGAAATCTGATGGCAGAGGGGAAGAAGCTGTTCCTGAAACATTGAGTGTGTGGCTTCAGGCTCCTGTACCTCCTCCTCGTTGGCAGCAATGAGAAAAGGTCATGTTGTGGGTGATGGAGCGGCCATAATGATGGACCATAATCCCAGGAGATCAGCAGTTTCAGAGATTCTCAAACCTCTCTGTCTGGCACCACTAATCGTTCCATCGTCAAAGTCACCTAGATCACAATTTTTCCCCATTCTGATGTATGTGCTGAACAACAAGTGAACCTCTTGGCCATATCTGCAAGCTTTTTATGCATTGATTTGCTGGCACATGATTGACTGATTAGATATTTGCACTAACAAGCAAGTGTACAGGTGTACATAATAAAGTGGCTCTGAGTATATCTGGCCAAATACATTTCTCCATTTGGTCCATGCCTACGCTCCAACTTCCTCAGCCCTACACTGTGGAATTCCATGCACTAGCCATCCTATATGACCACTATTAATAAAACTGTAAATAAATTAATCAAAGCTCTAAAGTTTAAAGTAAATTTATTATCAAAGTACATATACATCACTATATACAACCCTGAGATACATTTTCTTGTGAGAATTCACAGTAAGTAGAAAGAAACACAAAAGGATCAATGAAAAAACCCACATGACACCCAATGTGCAAAGGACAACAAACTGTGCAAATACAAAAAGAAAAGAAAAATAATAAATAAGCAATAAATATTGGAAAAAAAAATGAGTTGTATGGAATTTGAATAGGTTGTGGAATCAGTTCAGTGTTGGAGTGATTGAAGTTATTCCTCTCTGGTTCAAAAGCCTGATGGTTGAGGGGTAATAACTGTTTGTGAACATGGTGGTGTGGAACCTAAGGATCCTGCACTTCCTTCTTGATGTGAGAAGAGAGCAAGGCCTGGATGGTGGGAGTCCTTGATGATGGATGCTGTTTTCCCACAACAGCTCTCCTTGTTTGTGTGCACTGTGATGGACTGGACTGTATCCACTTCCTTCTGTTATTTTTTTCCATTCAGGTGCATTGGTGTTCCCATACCAGGCCATGATGCAACCATTCAGTATACTCTCCACCATATTTCTAAAGAAATTTGTCAAAGTTTTAGGTGACATTCCAAATTTGCACATGCTCCCTAGAAAGTAAAGGCACTGCTATGCCCTCTTTTATAGGCTGGACCCAGGACAGATCCTCTGAAATGATAAAGTCGAGGAATTTAAAGTTGTTGGCTCTCTCCAGCTCAGATCCCCTGAGGAGGACTGGCTCATGGACCTTTGGTTTTCTCCACATGTAATCAATAATCAGGTCTTTGGTTTTGCTGCCATTAAGTGAGAAGATATTGTTATGGCACCATTCACAAAACCTGCTTTGGGCTCCTTAACCAAATATGTCATTGCTATTGATTATGCTTTTGTGAAGCAACCTTTGATGTTTTATATGTAGAGATGTTATATAAATGTAAATTGCAAAGGATTTATTTTTTATTTTATGTTTTAAAATACTATGTGAGCCAAGTAGAGTAAAACAAATTTATCACAGCTGATTCATAATTTTAATATTTTAAATCATATTTCTTTAGAAGTTAGCTGTTTTTTCTATTCTCCAGAGAGTGGAGCTGTTAAAAATATGACCACCCCGTGGAAAGGCTGAACAAAAAATGGACTCAGACTATTTCCAGAAGGGTTATGTTACAAGACTGTGCTGTTTTTTTTATTAAATAAGCATGTCGCTATACAAAGGCCTTTTCAAGATACACTACGTTAATTGAAATATAGAAAAGAGAGAACCCTTGGAAAGATGGGTAAATGGTTCAGATTAATCAGGGGATTCATCAGCTCTTAGAAAAACATAAAATATGGATCATTAGCAAGACATCTGTTCCTGATGGATGACCACAGGCACATTGAGCCTGTGTGCCTCGGTGTTCTAAAGCTGTAGGTGTTTCCACACACGTGTCCAGAGCCATAGTTTTCTTTCAGTTTATATCACAGTTATTTTAAACTCTGAGATAAAGTCAGACCTGAGTTCACCGAGATAGCTTTATTTGTCACATATATTGAAACATACAATGTAAAACATTGTCTTGATCCAACATGGTCCGAGGATTGTGCTGGAGGCAGCTCACAGGTTTGCCACTCTTCCAGTGCCAACATAGCAGGTCCACATCTCCATAACACGTATGTCTTTAAAATGTGGGACAAAACTGGAGCTTCTGGAGGAAACTCAGACAGTCACAGAGTAAGCATACAAATTCCTTACAGACAGGGACGGGAATTGGCGATGGGTGGTCGCGGGTGCTCTAAAGTAATTGCACTAACCACGACGCTACCATGCCACTATAAATGGGGAGCTACCTGGCAGAGTTAGCCAATGCCGGATGGTTCCGAAATAATAAATAACAATAAATAAACAAATGCCTTAACAAGATAGGTCCCAGCCTGAATAGTTGACTATCCTTTTGTCTCCTGCTGCCTGAGTTGTCGAGTTCCTCCAACGGTTTGTTTTTGCTCCAGATTCCAGCATCTGTAGTCTCCTGTCTGTCCAAGTCCAAACATGACTTGAACAGAGCTTTAAGTACAACTTCCTCAACAAAGCTGGCTCCAGCCTTGTTAGTGACTCATGTTAAGGACCTGGAAAAGCTTCCATCCACGGAAGCGACAAATGATTCTTTGACAGGTTTGCTCCAAGCTTACTATAGCTGACTATCAAATCTGTCAGCTAATTGTCTTGGACAATGAGAACATTAAACAACTATTAAATGCTAATCTTAGTACAATTTTGAAACAGTTATTGGAACATTTTTCTTGAAATACTTGAACACAAGTGAATGTATTTAAGTAAACCCAAGTGGTCAGAAATGTACGAGTCACAGGATTGTACATGTCCAATTCATTGGTATATCTGCTATGCAATTACAGGAAGTTTGTACTCTGCAATGAAATACAAGTGGGAAATTGCTGTTGAATTCCTCGCAGGAAGTTCTACGATCACACATGCTTGCACAAGAGTCCCAGGATTCTTGACACTTATGCAGGGAAAAGCCAACAGTTCCAAAACTGCCAGTATTTTTAGGAAAATCAATCCCATTGTTCACTTTCAGTTTATGTTTAATTATCATATGTAATTCAAATTAACCTCAAGACACCTTTTGATTATTTTTATCTGTCTCTTGAGCTCTTTTGTAAATACTGGTCCTGTGAATAGCATCACCAAAGTTGGCTTTTGATTGGCGTAAAACACTAGCAACTGTGAGCCTACAAAATGGATGAATTAACACCAGATTTTAAATGTGTGAGTTGTGTAAAATATGACTAAGCTTAGTGTAGATTGCTTTAGAGGTAATTTATATGTGAAATCACGTCTTTTGCTAAATTGGATCAGGCAGTTCCATGGTTATTTATGTCTTATGTTTCTCTGGCACTAGACGTAAACCTAATGATATCATTATGTTCATTCAATTCACACAATGTCATCAATACCCTCCCTGATATAAAACACAAAAGGTGCAAACTATGACCTTTGTGAAATAGACTCAGTACAACAATCATTGTTGCTTTTATCACAATTCAAAGGAACAAGTACCAATAATAAGAGATCAGATTGGATAAATTCAAACTCACTGCAGGCTTCTCAAACACTTTCTAATGTTCCTACATTACATTTAGGTGAAGCTAAAACAGAGTGCTCCCACCAGCACTGAGCTGCAGAGATAGTCTTGAATTTAATGGTAACACTCCATTTCCCGAGTTGTTGCTATTGCAATGGCTGGGGTCAGAAAAGTCTTCATCAGTGACTTTAATCCCACATATTCTTCAGAGACATCCCATTCTACCAGTTAGATCCCTCTGAGTGTGTGGTTCTAGAAGCCAATCTTACCATATGTGGAATAAGGTAAATTATTTTATGCAGTGAGGGGGCTGGGCCTTCAATGCAGGTTGGGGTGTAATGGAGACAGAGACAATAGGAGCTGAATAAGTTCCCAAAAGGGAAGTATTTACAGACCTATGGGCAGAGGACAGGGGAGTTGGATTAGGTGTTTGATTATTCTTTCAATGAATCTATGCAGACTAGATGGGATGAATGCCATCTTTCTGTGCTATAGACTTTTTATGATTCTGCTGCTCAGCTGGACTGTAATTTTCTGATCCACAAAATTCCTTACAACTACTGGCCAAAAACTGAAGGCAAAATGACATTTTGGCAACTGTAGTCCCAGTCAGACAGTTTAAGTGTACATTTATGTGTGAATATGATACACAGACCTTGAAGAAATTTGGAGTAAATTTACCTAAATTATATCCTGACTTTGACAGTCAAATTGCAAAGTTGCAAAAGGCTAAAGGTTGGATTTAATAGAAATATTCAAGACATTAAGGGTACATAATAGAAAGTAATAAAGTCTGTGGAGAAAAATACTTAGCAGTAGAGAACATTGTCTAAAAATTAGACCAGTGGTTTCAGCTTAGCTAACCCTTCTAGACACTGAGCTGGTAGGAACTTGGAACTTACTTCCAATAGTGATACTTCATGTTTGGTGAATTAGTCAGAAAAGGTGTTCAGAATTACAACAAAGTAGAGTAAGTGGATATAGGTGACAGTTCAATGAGGATCTTAGTAAGGCTCTCGAATTTTGAAAAGGGCTTTAAATACCAACTTGTCTACTCCAGTGTCTATGTTACCACCTGTTGTTATTGAGCAAATATTTTCAACACTGCATTAGTAGTTGTGAACCTGATTTACAGTGAGTCCAAATGTCTAAATGTCACATCTTCTTAATTTTTACAGGTGAAAGGCAGTAGTCCTGTGATTCAGATCAATCTGAAGTTTTCAGCTCACTCTCTGAATTTTGATATTATATTCAACTTAATTGGTGAACACCATGAACAATAAGTAGCCGAGCCTCAGCTTTTAGAAATGCTACCTCCCTGCTCCAGTGACTTAGGTCTGAACCTGACCTCCAGTGCTGGCTGCAGGGCATTTGCTCATTATTCTTATGAAAATGTTATTTTCCTCTGAATGCTCTAGTTTCCTCCAACAGCCCAATGATATACAGGCTGATGGTTTAATCTACTACTGTAAATTGGTCCTAGTGGTAAATCTGGAAGGAGGGTGTGGTGGTGTTGGTAGGTTGGGGGGAGGAGGGAGGAAAGGAGTTGATAGGGATGAGGGTAGAATAAAATGATATCTGTGTAAGTGGATGATGGTTGGTCAGCTGATGGAGAGTTGGAAAGCCTGTTTCCTTGCTATATGTCTCCATGACTCTATTACTCTAGAAGTCAAGATGCTGAAATGATGATGCAGAACATTTGAAAATACTCTCAACAACATAGAGCCAAGAGTACATGACACATGCGTGGCTCCCTGATGCACCATCAATAACTCTTGGAGACGGGAGGTGAACGATAGGCAAAATGGAGCACGGCATCTCGGAGACTGAGGGGGGAGCAGTGCCTCCAGTCGCCTTTATACAGGGGTCTGTGGGAGGAGCCACAGGAGCAGTCAGCAGAGGGGCGTGTCCAGACAGGTATACATAGTTTACCACACTCCCACAGGTGGAGATGAAGGTGAATCACCCTGGGTCACCACTCCTCAGCCCTTGCTGCAACTTGCAGTTTGATACAGTGCAACTCGCCCTGGCCCTAGGCCAACAGCAAGAGTAAATCCAGATCATACTGATGCACAGGGCAGCAACAATGTTTGCCTGGCACAGGTTCGGGCCTCAGTGAAATGCTGTTTTGGTTCATGGTGAAGCTAATCCCCTTTACATTGGATGGGAGACTGTGGATCACATACAGCTAAAAGTATTGAGTTAGCAGTGAATAGTGTGGTGTCAGAGAGAGGCTTTAAAAGGCAAATTCCACCTGTTGTTTTTCCATGCTAACAGCATTCTTCACTTGGTGTCCTCATGACAAGTGTTTGCAGACACACATTTTGGGCAAAATCTGAATCATTAGTGTTCTCCTGTGGCACTTGCTGCTGCTTGTGGGCCCTCATCCACCTCCATCCACCCACCTCCAACGAGCGGTGTGGAACGGACTCTCCGACCAGCTCCTCAACAGTATGCTGAGTAGTCAAGGCCACCTCACCCAGAAACATGACATTTTGTGAACACTTGATCTGAAAGCACAACACACTTCATTATGTTAGAAGAACAAAGGATTGGTAAGAAACTGGAAACAGGAGAACTTATTTTGGATGATGACAATAATTATTTCAGACTAAAACAAACATAATTAAGTTTAGTTCAATAATAGTATTAATTAAGTTGAAACCAAAATTATAATTTTAACCTTTAATTAACTGTGATTCATTTGATAATTACACAAGAGCCACAGTAATCAAACATTATTGTATGTTGACTTATAATTTTGCAGTTGTCTGCATGGTATAATAGATTGCAAATTTAGAAGACAAATATATAACAAAATATGAACACAAAGGTTCTGCAGATGCTGGACATCCAGAGCAACACACACAAAATTCTGGAGGAACTCAGCAAGTCAGGTAGTGTCTATGGAAAGGAATAAATAGTTGATGTTTCAAGCAAAAACCTTTCATCAGGAACAAGATATGTAACAAGATATGACTGAATGCTTCAACTGATACATGTTACATAGGGTTATTAGTAGTTAGAAAAGGAAAAGACTATTAATGAGTTTCAATCACAGTTAAAACTTATAGGTTAGAATCTCCAAATGATTCTTCTCCTAAAGGCTCATTTGTTTTTGGTTATCTCTTCATTTTTCCAAATCTATTCAGGCAAAATCTAAATTGCATGTTCAAAAATCATCCTCAATTGTTTGCCTAATATATGAGTGACCCTTCATTGCTCTAAAACCCAAGTTCAGTTGCATTGAGTATATAATTGGAATTGGAATTGGTTATTGGTGTCACGTACTGAGATACAATAGACAATAGGTGCAGAAGTAGACCATTCGGCCCTTCGAGCTTGCACCGCCATTTTGAGATCATGGCTGATCATCTACTATCAATACCCGGTTCCTGCCTTGTCCCCATATCCCTTGATTCCCCTATCCATAAGATACTTAACTAGCTCCTTCTTGAAAGCATCCAGAGAATTGGCCTCCACTGCCTTCCGAGGCAGCGCATTCCAGACCCCCACAACTCTCTGGGAGAAGAAGTTTTTCCTTAACTCTGTCCTAAATGACCTACCCCTTATTCTCAAACCATGCCCTCTGGTACTGGACTCTCCCAGCATCTGGAACATATTTCCTGCCTCTATCTTGTCCAATCCCTTAATAATCTTATATGTTGCAATCAGATCTCCTCTCAATCTCCTTAATTCCAGTGTGCACAAGCCCAGTCTCTCTAACCTCTCTGCATAAGACAGTCCTGACATCCCCGGAATTAACCTTGTGAATCTACGCTGCACTTCCTCTACAGCCAGGATGTCCTTCCTCAACCCTGGAGACCAAAACTGTACACAATACTCCAGGTGTGGTCTCACCAGGGCCCTGTACAAATGCAAGAGGATTTCCTTGCTCTTGTACTCAATTCCCTTTGTAATAAAGGCCAACATTCCATTAGCCTTCTTCATTGCCTGCTGCACTTGCTCATTCACCTTCAGTGACTGATGAACAAGGACTCCTAGATCTCTTTGTATTTCTCCCTTATCTAACTTTACACCGTTCAGATAATAATCTGCCTTCCTGTTCTTACTCCCAAAGTGGATAACCTCACACTTATTCACATTAAACGTCATCTGCCAAGTATCTGCCCACTCACCCAGCCTATCCAAGTCACCCTGAATTCTCCTAACATCCTCATCACATGTCACACTGCCACCCAGCTTAGTATCATCAGCAAACTTGCTGATGTTATTCTCAATGCCTTCATCCAAATCATTGACGTAAATCGTAAACAGCTGTAGTCCCAATACCGAGCCCTGTGGCACCCCACTAGTCACCACCTGCCATTCCGAGAAACACCCATTCACCGCTACCCTTTGCTTTCTATCTGCCAACCAGTTTTCTATCCATGCCAATGTCTTCTCCCCAATGCCATGAGTTTTGATTTTACCCACCAATCTCCTATGTGGGACCTTATCAAATGCCTTCTGAAAATCGAGGTACACTACATCCACTGGATCTCCCTTGTCTAACTTCCTGGTTACATCCTCAAAAAACTCCAATAGATTAGTCAAGCATGATTTACCCTTGGTAAATCCATGCTGGCTCGGCCCAATCCTATCACTGCTATCTAGATATGCCACTATTTCATCTTTAGTAATGGACTCTAGCATCTTCCCCACTACTGATGTTAGGCTGACAGGTGGATAGTTCAGTGATAGATACAGTGGAAAGCTTATCTTTCATATTGCTCATACAGATCAAATCATTACACAGTACATTGACGCAAGTAGAAACAGGTTAGATTTTAAGATTCTATCTCAATGAATCATAAAATGGTACCGTGCACAAGGAAACAGTTCAAGCTTTTGTGCCTGTCCCGTTTCATTCACCTGTTTCCACAAACCATCATTGCCTCACAACAGTTTATCAGATATTAGTTCTATGTCCTTTTGGACTGAATAACGCTTATGGTCAACGCTTCTCTTGTAGATATCTTCTGAGGCTATGTATAGTGGAAAGACCACAGCAGTGATAGAAACATAGAAAACCTGCAGCATAATACAGGCCCTTTGGCCCACAATACTGTGTCGAACATGTCCTTGCCTTAGAAATTACCTTGGATTACCCATAGCCCTCTATTTTTCTGAGCTCCATGTACCTGTCCAGGATTCTCTTAAAAGACCCTATCGTATCCATCTACACCACCGTCGCTGGCAGCCCATTCCATGCACTCACCACTCTTTGGTAAAAAGCTTACCCTTGACATCTCCTCTGTGCTTACTTCCAGGCACCTTAAAACCGTGCCTCTCGTGATAGCCATTTCAGCCCTGGGAAAAAGCCTCTGACTATCCACACGATCAATGCCTCTCATCATCTTACACACACACACACACACACACACATATATATATGGAAGAGGGGCAGGCAATTGACTCGAGCAGAACCCTCGACTGCTGACTGTCTGGACTTGTGAATGGCCATCTTGGCCAGACCAGGAGATCCCTCGATCGGTCTGGTCCCTTCACACTGGGTGAACAAAGTTCAGGAGTGAGGGGCTGTAGTGCTGATGAGCAGCCCCTTCAGCTATTCAAACAGAGGTTGCAGCCTCTCACAGCCTCTCACACCGTCTTATCTAGGCTACAAGAATGACAAGCAGCTGGGGAGGCCATAAACCAATTCAGGAATCTGTTACATGGTAATGTTATGTGCAACACTTTCCACCCCAGGTCCGCAGTGTAAAGCAGAAAACTCCGAGGTAAAGAGACCTCCACAGGGGACCTTCGACATTGCATTGCTAATTCAATGTTAAAACAAAGTCAAAATAGTTTTGACATTATCGATGTGAATTTAAGTGGATTTGGGAAGTCTGGACCTGGCTTCCTTTATTCCTTCTGGTCAAAGCAGTTAAAAAATTGGATTTAAATTAAGAATCTAGCTCAGAATACCAAAGGGAGTGAGATTGGAAATACTGGAGTTTGGGAACATGCACTTAAACTGGTTTGATCTGGAGGTGCTTAATGCTGACAGGCTGCAAAAAAATTAAGCAAAATCCATGACTTTCTTAATCTAAGTCAGCTAGAATAACTCATTTAGGTTTTGGAACTGAATTTCAAAAGATAAACTTTGACCATGGCAGAATCATTCATCAAGACCATACCAGTATTAATAATATTTATAGTGTTACAATGCATAAAAGATTTAAAATATAGGATAGGAATTAATCACTTTTCAAAGCTCTATGATCACTCAAAAAAGCAAATTTGCCTCGTTGACAATGAGACAAGGACTTTCTTGCTAAGTTTAAACTTGTAGTTTTGAATGTCTAGACCAAGCAGTGGTAAAAACAGCAAAGATTGGAAACACTCACCAAGTGAAGCAGCCTCTGAAGGAGAACAAAATAGTTAATATTTCAGATCAAAGACCTTTCACCAGAAAGTGAGGAGACAAATTGTTGTAGTTGCAGAGATGTTGGGAGGAGGATGGATATGGTGAGATCATGGTTGTCATAGTTATATGCTGTTTACAAAGCCAGTTGATTGATAGGATAGTGAGAGTCTTCAGCCTGAAGCTTCATCTGTGTACCTTTTTCCAGAGTTACTGCCTGGTGTGCAGACTGTTACCACTTTTTGGCTTCTATTTCAGAATTCTAGATGTTTGAACACTTAAGTGTGTCAGATTGCTTTTATAGAATGATATGAGACAGTATATTTTAAAACATTGATAAAATACATTAGCAGATCAAAAGCCATATTACAGAAGCTCTTGATTGCCACTGTTGACCAGATTTACTTCTGTGTTTTATAATAATGCCTTTAATTAATTTATAGTCTGTAGTATGCAGAAATGTGGATTAAAGCATTTAGCTATAGCCAGTCTGTTAATCAACACTCTGTCTTCATTTCTAGTATGGGGCACAAAGGATCATTCATCAAGACCATATCACTATAAATAATACTTATGGTGATACAATACATAAAAGATTAAATATTTAGGATAAGAGTTAATCACATTTCAAAGCTCCATGATCACTCAAAAAACAAGTGCTGGGTACGTTACAGAATCATACATTTATATAGCATGGAACACGCTGGTCCCGTTTGCCAGCTTTGGACCAATATTCCACTGTCCAGAAATCTGTCCAAATGTCTTCTAAACATTGTATTTGTACCTGCTTCAACCACTTCTGGCAGCTCATTCCATATATCCACCACCTTCTGCGTGAGAAACTTGACTCGGACACTCCCTTTAAACCTTTTCACTCTCACCAGAGACCTATCCCTCTAGTTTTAGACTCTCCTACTCTGGGAAAAATGCTGAGAATCATAAACTTATAAACTTGTATAAGGCCACCCCTCAGTCTCCAACACCAGCCTATCCAGCCTCCCCTTATAACTCAAGCCTTCCATTTCTGACAACATTCATGTGAGTACTTTCTGCGTCCTCTCTGTCTTAATCACATCCTTCCTGTAGTATGGTGATAATATTCCATGTGCATTCTCACCAAATCCCTCTGCAACTCTAACATGATGTCCTAGCTCTTGTGCTCAATGAAGGCAAGGATGCTTTGTCCTTACTTGTGTTGCCATTTTCAGATAGCGAGACGCGTCATTTACACTAACAATCAACATATGCACGAGGATATGCACGAGTGTCAGGGAATAATTTACTGGTATCCCTTGGTCTCTTATTTCTACAACACTGCCCAGGGCCCTGTAGTTCTGCCCTATTTTCTCTTTCCAAAGTGCATCCCTCACATTCGTCTGAATTCAGTACCAGCTGGCAGCTAATTGATGATGGTAGCAACACTTGGAGAACATCACAAATGTAAAGCAATTACTGACTGAGCTAGGAGGTGGCATATTATTTAGGCTGACTGGATGAAACCTGTTTCACCACAACTTCTCACCCTTAAGTTCCAATAAGTTAATTTTATTTATTGAGGTACAGCACAGAATAGGCCCTTCTGGCCTTTCGACTCTTGCTGCCCAGCAGTCCCCTGATTTGATCCTGGCCTAATCACGTGACAACTTACAATGACCAATTAACCTACCAACCAGTACATCTTTGGACTGTGGGAGGAAACCGCAGGAAACCCATGCGGTCATAGGGAGAATGTACTAACTCCTTATAAACAATCAAGGTCATGCCAGCAAGTCCACCTTAAAAGGTTGTGTTATAAACAAAACAGAGATTTTGGTGTCACTGAGGGAGGAGTGTGCTGTCTGCAATGCTGACTTTCTGACAACATGTTAAATTAAGCCCATATCTGCTGTTACATTTGGATAAAAAAGTCTCCAGGCACTTTTAGATAAAAATGATGCATTAATCAACAATTTTTTCCTAACTAGGCGCTATTATAAGAAATCTTGTAGTTTATTTCATTGTGGAATTTTACTGTGCACACACTGGCTGCTGTTTTTTTTTCTAAATAAAACCTCAAACTTCATTTTATTTTCTGTAAAGTGCATTGGAAGGTCTGTAGTGTGTGAAAGACAATATATTAATGCAAGCCCATTCTAACTGGTAATGCTAGGAATACACAAAAGTGATTGTTATGACTTTGAGCAAATCTGTAAAATGGGTAACAGCGAATGACTGCCTGTTTCAGTCTCTCCCTACTTGTTATCCCGTTTTACACTATTGCGCTAAATCAACATTACCCCAATTTCATTTCCTGGAGGCCAATGCTGGCAAATCCAACAGTTTTATCTTTAATTTGCAGCCACCCCATGAGTTAGATACACACTGTTGATAGCACAAGGTAATTTAAAAGAACTACTTGAGCATAAGCTTAAACATTCACAGTTAATTTTCAGTGAAACCAACTCTAAAAACCACAAAATTAACAGAGGGTTTCAACTGCATTCCTGCACAGCACAGAAGTAAAATAGTAGCAGTTAGTACTGCTCCCAGAAAGAAAATCACAAATGGGACTAAAATGGGACTTCTGTAGTGATGCTGTTAAACTAAAGTAAACCTACTGAGTCTCATTAATTCTACTAATAAATAACAAAAGTTTGCATAATGTTACAGTTGACATGAGCAGCCTCAGTGGCTTTCTAATTGCTACACCAGGCTACCAGAGGAGGAACAAAGGAAAAATTTAGCACATCGTAAATTCTTCTGCAGTCCCGCTGAGTTAGTTAAGAGCTGCTTGAGTTCATATTACACGTTTATTGCTATCATCTTGTACAAATTTCTACTTCAGTCATGGAGGTAGGCAAATGACTTGTTTAACTATTTCTGCAAGCTCTGGGACAGTCAGACAGCTTTCCTTCAAGGTACATTTCAGCTCGAAGGATGAATCTCTACATTATTTGGAAACGTTACAAATATCTGCCCGGTGGAGTGGCAAGCTGGTAATTTGGGCACAAATTAGACTCAAAATCTTGCTGATTTTCTGAAGTAATTTTGTTTTATTCATTTTAGTTTCTGAATCACTGGCATAAACTTCACTATGCAATCAGACAACATTCTGGACTACAAAGAATATCACTTTTGCTTTATAAATACTCCTTGACATTTTTAGGAGGAGTAACATGGTGTAAATTTAAAATCAGAATCATACTCAGCTTTATTATCACTGACATATGCCATTAGATTTGTTATTTTGTGGTAGCAATAGAGTGCAAGTCACAATAATTTATTTATGTTACAAAAAAGTAGTGCAAAAAAGAATAAGAACGTAGCGGTCACGGGTTCAGAAATTTGATAGCAGAGTGGAAGAAACTTCTAAAACATTGAGTGTACAGTATTGTACAAAAGTCTTAGGCACATATGTAGACAGGTAGGGAACCCAAGATTTTTGTATAGTACTGTATATTGTGTCTTTCCATTTATCAAATAACTCTTAATACCATAAAGCTAAGTACTCTTATTTCCATTTTCCCAACCACCTTCATATTTTTCCTGTTATAAATTACTGTGCAGAAGTCTGGGGCACCCTAGCTATCTACATGTGCCTGAGACTTTTGCAGAGTGCTGTAGGTCTTCAGGCTCCAGATCCTGATGGTAGTAATGAGAAGAGGACATGCTCTGGGTGGTGCAGGTCCTTAATGATGACTGTCACCTTTTTGAGCCACCGCTTCTTGGAGGTGCCCTGGTTGGTGGGAAGGGTTGTGCTATGGTGCAGCTGGTTGAGTCTGCAATCCTCTGCAGCCTCTTTTGATCCTTCTTATTGGAGCCTTTATAACAGATGGTGATGCAAGCGGTCAAAAAGCTCTCCACTGTACATCTGGAGAAATTTGCAAGAGTATTCGGCGACAGACTAAATCTCCTCAAACTCCTAATGAGGTATAGCCGCGTTCATGATTGCATAGTTAAAATACTAGCTGAGGGAGTAGCATCTGTGGAGGCAAAGAATTGGTCAATATTTGAAGTAGGGTCCTAATCCTCAATGTAACCCATCCTCTCATCTCTAAAGGTGCTACCTGACCTGCTAAGCTCCTCCAGCAGTATGCTTTTGCTCCAGATTCCAGCATCTGCAGTCTTGCACGTCTGCAAAGTTTATAGTATAGCTAAAATTGGTTTTATTGCTCAAGAATAAAATGGCATGTGATACATTAGTAGTTGCATTCCTAATTTCACAGTCAAGAGGTCTGAACTATTAATCCAGAGATACCGAGTTCAAATCCTGACCTGGCAGTTGAGAATTTGTCTTATTTTATTAGAAAGAGCCCTTACTCTCTGGAGTATGGAAGATTGAGAAGATGTATTAAGGAGTATAAAAATCCCAGAGGGCTACACAGGGTAAATGCTGAGAGACTCTTTTTCTCAGCTGGAGAGTCAATAACCTGGAAATTAGATAGTGTAACACAAACCTTTTAAGTGCTTCATGATCCAGAATTGATGTTACCCAGAGTAAATCACAAAAGGGTCATTTCCAGCTGAAATCTCACCAATCCCAGTTTTGTAATTGATGCACTGTATGTAAACACGCCTGATGTTCCCCTGATGTCATACGCTCATGAACTGAGGTTTACGTCATAGAACAGACTCATTTGGTCTTGGAGCGCTCTTTGCTTTTAATGCCCTTTAAAGAGAGACTCTTGCTGACCTTGAGACATGACAGGTCAGCAACGGAACAGTCAGCAGTCTGTTCAAACACCTTTCAGAGTCCACAGAGTGTGCTACAACGAGCAGTGACTGCCTAGCCCAGCAGCTGGTGGCTGCGCTGTTAGAATCATACAGTTGTATTGAAAGGAACCAGGCCCTTTGGTACAACTCATCCATACTGACTGTCACGCTTATCTGCACTAATCCCACATAAGGCCCATATCTGTCGACTCCCTCCTATCCATGACGCTATCCAAATGACTAGCAAATACCATAATTGTATCTGTCTCTATCACTTCCTAGAACAACTTGTCTTTAAGATTTCTCCCCTACGCTCTTCAGTGCATGCCTCAGCAGTGACCTCACTGACAGTGCCCTGTTACTGAAGGTGTCAGGAAAAATGCAACTGGCCACTCTGGTGAAGACATGCTGTCTTTGAGCAGCCTACTTCTAGCAAGCTTTCAGCGAAACCCCGTTATTATGTTTTGTAAACCCAGGTGGGGTCTTTCCTAGTTCCTCTTTTGATAATCTCTGCCATAATAGATAATATCTGATCTGCCGCAATTTGCATTAGTGAAATGCATCAGAGTGTCCTCTTTTGTAAATTTTTCAGGTATTTCCTTTTCAAATGGTAAATGGGGCAATCCTTTAGTATTTCCATGATTAGTTGGACTTTAGAATTTGATCTTGTATTTATATAGACATCCGTTAGTCTCGAGAGACCATGGATTTGCGCCTTGGAAAGTTTCCAGGGTGCAGGTTTGGGCAGGGTTGTATGGGAGACTGGCAGTTGCCCATGTTGCAAGTCTCCCCTCTCCACGCCACCGATGTTGTCCAAGGGAAGGGCAAGGGCCGATACAGCTTGGCATCAGCGTCGTCACAGAGCAACGTGTGGTTAAGTGCCTTGCTCAAGGACACAACAGGCTGGCTTAGCTGAGGCTTGAACTAGCGAGTTCGAGCCTCAGCTAGCGATCTTCAGATCACTAGACCAGCGTCTTAACCACTTGGCCATGCGCCATGTCCTACAGAAAACAGAGCCCATCTTTGCATACGTGCTGCTGCTGTTAGTGGAACACCCTCCTATAGATTGAAAATGGACACTGATAGTTGATGATCAATAATGTGGGTAAACCCTCTCCCATAAAGGTACTGGTTGAAATGCTTTACACCCTTAACCACACTCAAGGCCTCTCTAGCAATCTATGTGTGAATTTTCTCTGCAGTGGTAAGGGAACGTGAAGCAAAGTTCATTTCCATCACTCATAACATAGGACATTACCGTATCTATACCATAAGGTGAGGTGTCACAGTCAAGCTTCACCGGACAGTGTGGATCCTAATGTGTGAGGACAGTGTCTGATGTCACCATTTCCTTTCCCTTTTGGAAAGCCACCTCACGCTGCTTTCTTCACTGCCATTTCTTCCTGATCTGTAGTAATGAGTTCAAAGGGTTTCAAAGGTTCATTTATTATCAAAGTATACAACACAAAGCCAAGAAGGAAAAGAATGGCAGCACAATCATCAACTCCCCCAAATCCCTCCTCCTTGCACAAAATCAAACAAAAATAGAACAGGCACATCAACTATCCCCTCCCCATCCCCCTCCCCTCCCACACACAAAAATGAGAAAGGTCAGTCAGAATGCAAAAAAAACATTAAGATTGAAAACGTCCACATCTAAAATGCAGAAAACCTGGGCAACATTCTCCCTCTCTGTAGCAGAGAAATCTCCCCACTGATAAAAAGGCAGTCTGCCCTCTCTGTAGCAGAGCGATCTCACCAGCGATAAACATTCTGCCCTCTCCGTAGCAGAGAAATCTCAGTCTGCCCTCTCCGTAGCAGAGCGAACTCACCAGCGATAAAAAGACAGTCTCCCCTCTCCGTAGCAGAGTGATCTCACCAGCGATAAAAAGACAGTCTCCCCTCTCCGTAGCAGAGTGATCTCACCAGCGATAAAAAGACAGTCTCCCCTCTCCGTAGCAGAGTGATCTCACCAGCGATAAAAAGACAGTCTCCCCTCTCCGTAGCAGAGTGATCTCACCAGCGATAAAAAGACAGTCTCCCCTCTCCGTAGCAGAGTGATCTCACCAGCGATAAAAAGACAGTCTCCCCTCTCCGTAGCAGAGCGATCTCACCAGCGATAAAAAGACAGTCTGCCCTCTCCGTAGCAGAGCGATCTCACCAGCGATAAAAAGACAGTCTCCCCTCTCCGTAGCAGAGTGATCTCACCAGCGATAAAAAGACAGTCTGCCCTCTCCGTAGCAGAGCGATCTCACCAGCGATAAAAAGACAGTCTCCCCTCTCCGTAGCAGAGCGATCTCACCAGCGATAAAAAGGCAGTCTGCCCTCTCCGTAGCAGAGCGATCTCACCAGCGATAAAAAGACAGTCTGCCCTCTCCGTAGCAGAGCGATCTCACCAGCGATAAACAGTCTGCCCTCTCCGTAGCAGAGCGATCTCACCAGCGATAAAAAGACAGTCTGCCCTCTCCGTAGCAGAGCGATCTCACCAGCGATAAAAAGGCAGTCTGCCCTCTCCGTAGCAGAGCGATCTCACCAGCGATAAAAAGGCAGTCTGCCCTCTCCGTAGCAGAGCGATCTCACCATTGATAAAAAGACAGTCTCCCCTCTCCGTAGCAGAGTGATCTCACCAGCGATAAAAAGGCAGTCTCCCCTCTCCGTAGCAGAGCGATCTCACCAGCGATAAAAAGACAGTCTCCCCTCTCTGTAGCAGAGCAATCTCACCAGCGATAAAAAGACAGTCTGCCCTCTCCGTAGCAGAGTGATCTCACCATTGATAAAAAGACAGTCTCCCCTCTCCGTAGCAGAGCGATCTCACCAGCGATAAAAAGACAGTCTGCCCTCTCCGTAGCAGAGCGATCTCACCAGCGATCAAAAGGTGGGCAGCCAGAGTTTCAATCTCCCTCGTCACTTTAATCTGTGAAATGAAGCTGAACAATGGCTCACAGCCTTCTTGCTGTGAGGTGCCCGTATGTCATCTCTGCCTCTTGGAATCCCGTCGGAGACTCCAGAGCTCAAAAGCACCCAAATGATCACTTAACTTCAAATCTCAGGCTCCAACTGCTCCAGATTCACTTCTGAGATGAAAAACAAAAGTACAACACATAAAAGAAGTGAAATATGTGGTTTCACGATCTATCCAGAGGATATTGACCAAAGGAGCATTGTACGCAGGCACCATCTTGACCAGAACTCCTGTGGAGCACAATAGTCAGGTTTGCCAGGAACCTGTGATAGTAATTGACAAATCCTAAAGGGGACTGTAACTGTGACCCATCCATTGGCCTTGGGACATCCAACACTACTTGAATATTGTCTGCATACTTGTGTGTCAATAGTGTGACCACAGTAAATGAGGCTAGGTTTAAAGAATTGACCCTTGTTGCATTGTGCTCATAATCTTCTAATCTTTGTAACATTGTCTTAAGGCTTTGGCAATGTTGCTTGTATTTCTCACTGGTAACAATGATGTCCTTTAGATAATGCTGAGTGCCTGGGCAGCCTTGCAGCACCTGGTCCATAAACTTGCTACTCCAAAAATAAGCCTATTATAGTGATAACGCCCTTTGTGAGTGTTTATAGTGAGAAACATTTTAGACTGTTCTTCCGCCTCCATCTATTGGTAGGCATCAGCTAAGTCCTGCAGAAAGATTTGCAAGGATATCCTCTATCCTGGACAGAAGGTATTGATCTATCATCAGTACTGGGTTGATGGTGACCTTAAAATCACCACGATTCTGGCAGACCCATCCTTCATGGTTACTGGGACAACTACTGTTGCCCATGGACCCCAGTCAACCTTGGAAAGAATTTCTGCATCCTCCATGCAATCTAGCTCACTGCCTACTTTATTACAGATTGTATAAGGAACCAAATGGGCTTTGTAAAACTTGGATGAGGCATTTTCATTTAACGCTATTTTACACATCATACGTTTTGAGTTTTCCAATGCCATCCTTGAACACAGTTGTGACATCATCCAGTAGCTTTCTTAATTGCTTTCACTTGAATCTATTTCAGGGGATATGGCATGCAAATGGTGGGATGGATCTCTAATCAAGTTGTAGTTGTCTCGACCAGTCACAGCTCCAAAATATTGGCCCTCCTATTTATACCACATATAAGCCCAGTGTGGCTTGTTAATTTCTGTATTTCACTGTTATGAATGTCATTCGCACAGGATGTTATCTTTTCTTCAGTATAAGTTCTTATCTGCAAGCTTCAGTTCAGTACCTTTGAAATGTAATTCACTCATTTTGTGGAATAACTGAACAGCCGGGCCAGTGTCCATTTCCATTTTAATTAATTTGCCATTTACCTCTGGCATGTACCATATTGCTTGTCTCCTGTTAGTTTTCACATTATAAATCTTAAGGCTACTCAGTACTGTGCAATTCTCATCATTATCAGATTTTTCATCAACACAATGCAGATTAGTGCTTGATTCAAAATAACAGCTTGACATTTTAGCTTTTCCTTTCCCTGTGCAGTCCATTTATTTTTGTTTTCTGGACACGCTCTTTTTATGTGTCCTACTTGGTTGCATTTTCTGCAAGTTTCATCTTTAACCTTGCATTGTTCTGGTTATGTGAGCCCCTGCTACAAGGGTAACACAATTTGCAGGTTTCTGTTGAGATGTTACAGTTTTGTTCGTGCTCACTTTCATTCTTGACTGCAACTCCCTTGTATCTCTGGCTGCTGTTTTCATTGATATAGAGCTTTTCACTACACTCTTAAATGTGAGTTGTGCCTCAGTTAGGAGCACTTATTGAATGCTTTCTTGTAAGATTCAACAAACTGAAGGATCTCTCAGTGCATCATTAAGCCTATAACTGAACTGACATCACGCCCTGTCCTTTTGATTCCACTTATGAAACCTAAAGTGTTCTGCAATCAACAACGATTTCAGTTCTAAATGTTCTTGAATTACGTTCACGATATCAGCAGGCTGCTTTGGTTGGAGTAGTTAAACTTCTAATCAAATGGTATGCTTTCCCACCTATTACACTCAGTAACACAGGCACCCACTTTTCGTTGGCTGTTTTGTTTGCTTCAAAATACTGCCCAATTCATTCAGTATCCATCATCCTGTTATCTGTTGTGGAATCAAATGTGTCTACGTTTTTGATGTAACCAGCCACTCCTGATTTTTTACAGATGTATTATTATCACCCTGTTCTCACTGCTTATCAACCCATGAATTCCACCTGTTCTCTGCTTTGTTTTACTTGACTATCTGTCTCTCCTTTTGAAGAAAAATCGTGCTGCGGTTGAACAGGTAGGTAGTCAACTGTAGCTCATTTTAAAAATTCTATGTTGCTACTTTTAAGTTTTGTAACTTCAGAAACTAATTGAAAGAAAAACAGGGATACTTGTGCAGTTAGTTTCTTCTTTTGTGAGGCACTTTCATATAATGTGGTGGTATAATGATGTATTCACATTCACATACTTCTGGCATATAACATAATGAATTATGTACACAAACAATGATTAATCAAACAATATATTTACAATATCACTCAAATATTACTGGAATATTAAATACGCTACACCCATGCTACCTTGATTTCTGATCTTGAGGTATGGACTTCTTATAGGCTCATGTTGAACTCTTGATCACTCATTCTATCTCACCATGGCCTTTATTTATCTATCAGTACTGCACTTACTCTATAACTTTAATGCTATACTCTGCACCTGTTTTCTTTCTCGCTTTTGCATCACTTTAATGATTTTATGTATGAAATGATCTGTCTGTATGGCATGGAAACAAAAGCTTTCTCTTGGTAGTTGTGACAATGACCAATTATCCTGCAGGAAACCCATCAGCCACGCTCATCTGCCTGCACTGCTCTCCTCATGGAGGTCAGAGTCACATTGGCTGAAAGTTTTGGCAACTGGATTAGTCCAGGTCACTGTGGCAGATCTCTTCTCTATGTTCCACCTGCTGCTCACTTCAGTGGCAGGGAGATCACTCAGGCTCACTGCTCGAGATGGAATGCTTTCATCTTTGTTTGGAGATTTGCAAAAGTGTCAGGGATTTGTCAACACTGCTGGCTTTGCATAACCACAGGCAACTATTGACCGCACTCCCACACCCATAAGGGTTCTCATTTAGAATCCAGACCTCGTTATCAACTGTAATGTTTCAGGCAATGCGTGGACAATCTCCAGAGTTTCCTTATGTTGCATGCTACCCGTTGAGCTGTGACCTACTGTATGTCTTGGAGGTGAACAATGAAACATCCTTCAAGGGGGCTAACTCTTGCACAGCATCAGGCCCTGAAGATGTACCTGGTAGGATACAGATAATCCGTGATGACCAACTGGCTGCACGTCACTACTTTGAGGTTTTGTAACTTCAGAAACTAATTGAAAGAAAAACAGGGGCACCAAGGGGATAATTCCCAGCATGCCAGTACTGCTGCCTTCACTAGGATTTTGAGGAGAATCTGCATGTCACCAAAAGGGCAGCAATCATCAAGAAATGCAAGGTGAGCTGTCTCAATGACTGGTGCCTGGTAGCACTCCCATCGACTGTGATGAAGTGCTTTGAGAGGTTGGTCATGGCTGGAATTAATTCCTGCCTGAGCAAGGACCTGGATCCAGTGCAATTTGCTGACCCCAGCAACAGGTCTACAGCAGTTACACTGGCTCTCTGCTCAGCCTTGGACTACCTTAGACAACAGCAGATCAAACATCAGTCTGATCCTTGTCAATTACAGCGCAATCACATCTAATCAGCAAGCTTCTAAACCTGTGCTATAACGGTAATCTCATACTCAACATCAGCAAGACCAAGGAAGTCATTATGGACTTCAGGAAGGGGAAGTCAGAAGAACCCACTCTAGTACTCATTGAGGGGCTAATGAGAGAAAGGGAGCTGCTTTAAGTTAATCGGCACCAACACCTCAGAGGAGCTATCCTGGGCCCAACACATTGATGCAATCACAAAGAAGGCATGCCAGCACTACTGCCTTCATTAGGATTTTCAGGAGATTCTGTATGTCACCAAAGACTGGTTGCATCACCGGCTGGGAGAGACCCTCCAATGCACAGGATTGAAAGAGGCTGCAGATGGTTGTAGACTCAACCACTTCCATCACAGTCACAACTTTTCCTATCATTGAGGACATCTTCAAGAGACGGTGCCTTAAAAATGTGGCATCTATCATTGAAAACCCTCCCCCCTTGGGCATGCCCTCTCCGTGTTACTGTCATTGGGGAGGAGGTGCAGGAGCCTGAAGACCCACTCTCAATGTTCTAAGAACAATTTCTTCCGCTCTACCATCTGATCTATGAACTTTTCGAGCACCCATGAACACTACCTTGTCACTTGTCCTTTGCACTATTTATTTCTTGTAATTTTTATACCTTGCACTGCTGCTGCAAAACAACAAATTTCATGACATATTTCAGTGATATTAAACCTGATTCTGCCTTTGATTATAATCATAGAAGATTTGAATGCATCCTCTGCTGCAGCTCCTAATCGCTCTCAAACATTACCAGGATCTTCTCTTTTACTCCAGGATACAGAAAAGAATAAAATTATAGTGCTTAGGATAAAGTCAGAAATGTCAATTCAAAGATTTTTGGATTTATTAAACTAATCTGGTTGAAGTCAATAGTCAAAATAAATGTATTATCAAAGTACATATATGTCACCTTGAGATTTGTTTTCTTGCCGGCATTTACAGGAAAGTAAAAACATACAATAGAATTTATGAAAACTAACAAACAGCCAATATGCAAAAGATGACTAATTCTGCAAATTTAAAAAAATACTGAGGAGATTGGATGCAGAGTCCTTGAAAGTGAGTCTGTAGGTTGTGAAATCAGTTCAGCATTGAGGTGAGTGAAGTTATCCCCGCTGGTTCTGGAGCCTGATGGCTGTGGGATAATAACTGTTCCCAAACCTGGTGGTTTCTCCATATTCTCTAATGCCATTAAAGAATAAGGGGAAACGTGTGTATCTGGAATTAGCTCTCTATGAATGTAGCAAAGACTAAACTTGAGGGATTAAATAGCTGCTCTCAAGCTCCCATGAATTTGCAGAAATGAAATTTCCAGAAATGACTAGCTTTTACATGTTTGTGGTTCACTGAGGAATCTCAATGATGAGGGAAAGTGACCATAAAACAGCATGTCAATTTTGTTCTCATAAAAGTAATGATATGTAGCATTTCAGCAATAGAGCGGAGAATATACATAGTGTTTTTGAATACTGTTAACATAACAGGCAGTGCTAAAGTTAGTGCAGAGAAATTTATTGCTTGGTTACAAGAGGTGCAAATAGATCTACGTGGGGGTAATAATTAACCTATCTCTAGAATTAGACAAATGAGAATTCCCAGCATAGTCGATGTCTGGTCTTTTAATGGGTAGATAGCTGTTCACAAGAGGTAGCTCTCAATGCTGGAAAGAAATCTGCAGAACTGCATTTCTTATTGAAGCAAAGTTGGGTGGCTTTGCGAGAAGAAGCTTGAAGAAGCAAAGTGTATGGGCCAGGCAAAGCAGATGGAATATAATGTGGAAAATGTGAAATCATCTACTTTGGAAAAAATAGAAGAACAAAATGTGTTTTACAAAGTGAGGGATCAAAGAATATTTGGATAGACTTGAAATTAGTGTGAAGACAAAGTGTTGAAAAAACTCAACAGGTCAGGCCACATTTGTGGAACAAAAAATAATTAACATTTCAGGTCTGTCAGTGCTGGGAATGAAAGCAAATAAGTCTGTTTTCAGCAGCAGAGAAGGCGGAGAATTGGAATCAGAATCAGATTTAATTTGACTGGCATGTTATGAAATTTGTTAACTTTATGGCTACGGTACAATAAAGAACATGATAAATAAATAGAGAGAAATAAACAGTTACACTTAATACACACACACACACACACACACACACACACACACAACACACACACACACACACACACACACACACACACACACACACACACACACACACACACACACACACACACACACACACACACACACACACACACCCCTCCCCCCCATGGGTTCAACATCTATTTAGAAAATGGATGGCAGAGGGGAAGAAGCTATTCCTGAATCGCTGAGTGTGTGCCTTCAGGCTTCTTTACTTCTTTTCTGATGGTAACAGTGTGAAGAGGGCATGTCCTGTGTGGTGGTATCCTAAACAATGAAGGCAGCCTTCCTAAGGCACCTAACGGATAATTCCTAAGGGAGGAATAGTTTGATAAGGTGAGATCAGAATCTGATAGGATGAGAGCAAATGAGTTAACTGAAAGTTAGAAACACATTGTGATTTTTCTGACAACAGGCCTCAGAACTGAAATGTCAACGCTGTTTCTCATAGCAGATGCTGCCAGACCTGCTGAGTGTTTCCAGCATTTTCTGCTTTCCTTTCAGATTTTGGCAGCTTTTTGACTTTTTTGTAAATGATTTCCAAAGCTTCAGCCTCCACTGATGCCTACCCATCTTGCGACTGCTGTTGTCTGATGCTGTGCGGTGGGCTCTCTCTTGGTGATTGTAATCCTGCCAGGAGCTCACATTGCATGTTTTATTAATCCTGACAGAAGAAAATTTGTAGAGGCCACAATAGTTATGGGAGGCAGAAATCCTGGCCTGTCACCATTCTACCAAACACAGGGTAACTCTAGATGTATGTCTTAAGCACCCTGATTTATGTCCCATCTATTTTGTCATTATCTGTGATGGCTTAGACAAGAAGGGCTAAAACTAGGGTTCTCAAAGGCAGCTCCTTATGTTTCATTGTGTGGTTACACATGGTCGGAAAATTTAACATTGTATTTTTTTTCTGTCAAGTTTTGATTTTTTTGTTCTTTAATTTAAAAATAGTTTAAATTCATTTGGGGGTTTTCCCTGGAACTTTCTTCTTTCCAGGATAAATCTGTTTCGACAGTGGTGCTGGATTAATGGATTGTCCTCATGATTTATTTGCTGAAGGGGGTGCGGCAGAGAAGTCAGGACTCTAGGGATGTACGACAGTACTGAAGGTGGATCCCCAACCCCCATCAGCATGTGTAACACCAGGAACTAAATCATCCATGTGTCCGTAACGTGATGTACCAGGAGAACTGTGTTCACTGTGCATCATGTACAAAAGCCATCCTTTGCAGCTGTCATCCTCTTGAGGTGGCTCCACGTTGTCCATCGTTTCTGCTGTTTTCCCCATCACTTCTTGTGCACCATCAGAGACTTGTTGAGGCGATTTCAAACCAAAATCGTAGTGAGGCTCACTCTGGGATTGAAATTAAATCTGAGAAATCCAAGTGATTAGGCACATGCCTGCCAATTTAAATGTCCTCCTTGAAAGAATATCATTAGATTAAACTTCTGCCTGCACAACAAGATGCAAAGAGCATGCAGTGGAAGGGAAGCATGGTGATAAGGTGGCAGCAGGTGAACTGGGGCTCACTGGAGCGTTCTCTTCACGTGTCAGATCAGGCACAATGGATTAAATTGTCTTCATTTGTCATCCAGAATCCTCTAAGCATACAGGGTGTCAACTCACTTCTGGAGAAGGTGACTTTGGAACCCAGATCTATCAGGACCTGGAGAAAGTGGGGAAAAGTGGAAAGTCAAACTTCTCCCATGCCAGTTCCAATTCTCAAATGTCTTGTCCTCCTCCTGACATGTTGGCCTATTTATAGTGTACAAATATAAGGCTTCTTGCAAAAAAAAACTGTGTTTGAAGTTATGCCCGGGAACCAGTCTTATAACCAGGCTCTTCTGTCAGCAGTGACCTTCCAGCACTTGGTGTGAACTGGTGTAGAGGGAACGTGAAAACGTCTTGTGTCATTGAGATAAATAAAGTCCAAAAATGCTTCATACAGATGTAGTAGAAATAATGAATGACCAAAGAAACTATTAAAGGAGAAGTGGAAGAGGTTGAACATAATGATCAATTTCTGAAGGTGATAAATTTAAGACAATAGACAATAGACAGTAGGTGCAGGAGTAGGCCATTCAGCCCTTCTAGCCAGCACCGCCTTTCACTGTGATCATGGCTGATCATACACAGTCAGTACCCCGTTCCTGCCCTCTCCCCATATCCCTTGACCCCGCTATCTATAAGAGCTCTATCTAACTCTCTCTTGAATGCATTCAGAGACTTGTCCTCCACTGCCTTCTGGGGCAGAGTATTCCACATATCCACCACTCTCTGGGTGAAAAAGTTTTTCCGCATCTCTGTTCTAAATGGCCTACCCCTTATTCTTAAACTGTGGCCTCTAATTCTGGACTTACCCATCAGCGGGAACATGCTTCCTGCCTCCAGTGTGTCCAATCCCTTAATAATCTTATATGTTTCAATCAGATCCCCTCTCATCCTTCTAAATTCCAGTGTATACAAGCGCAGTCGCTCCAATCTTTCAACATATGACAGTCCCGCCATTCTGGGAATTAACCTTGTGAACCTACGCTGCACTCCCTCAATAGCAAGAATGTCCTTCCTCAAATTTGGAGACCAAAACTGCACACAATACGCCAGGTGGGGTCTCACCAGGACCCTGTACAGCTGCAGAAGGACCTCTTTACTCCTATACTCAATTCCTCTTGTTATAAAAGCGAGCATGCCATTAGCTTTCTTCACTGCCTGCTGTACCTGCATGCTTGCTTTCATTGACTGATGTACAAGAACACCTAGATCTTGTTGTACTTCCCCTTTTCCTAACTTGACTCCATTTAGATAGTAATCTGCCTTCCTGTTCTTGCCACCAAAGTGGATAACCTCACATTTATCCACATTAAACTGCATCTGCCATACATTTGCCCACTCACCCAACCTGCCCAAGTCACCCTGCATTCTCATAACATTCTCATAAGAAGGAGATGGAGGGGCAGCATTGTATAAGAATGAAGCCCAAACCAAAGGACTACAAAATACAACTTTGGAGCAAATAAGATCAATATGGAAGAGAGAAGGTTTCAGGGTTGGGGAGCTGAGATGTGAAGGAGCTAAGGGATAATAGACCATGACATGATTTAATGAGGAAGAAAAGCTTTTTATATTGAAGGAATCAGTTCATAATAAGAATCCTTATCCTTCCATCTTAGGTCAATAGTAGGGATATCTACTGATGATGGCACAATGTTCACAATCATTGAGCAAGTTAGGCAGTCCGTGTCTGCAAGTGGCAAAACCTTAACACCATTCAGGCTTGGCAAACAAGGATTGTGCTACTAAGATGCCAGCTATTGTCTATCTCCAACCAGGGAGCATTTAACCACCTATCCTTAACATTCATTATTATTGTCATGCTGAGCTCAATACCATAACCTTCCTGGGAGGGGTTCATTTACCAGATGCCACATAAATACTATAACAGCAAAAGAAGGTCAGAGGCCAGAAATCCTGAAACTCCAAAGCATTTCCAACATCCTCAAGACAAAAGTCCAGTTGCTTGCCTGGATGATCTCCAATGAAGAAGCTCTAGGATAAAGCAGTTCAAGTGCTTTGATTCCATCCATTTCCCTGAACATTGTTTTCCTCTGCTCTGGACACACAGTTTGTACCAGTGTCAGATGACTTGCAGTTGCTCACCTAGACTGCACTGGCAGCACCTCACAATACAACAACTAGGTGGGGCTTTGAGAGGTAAGCAGTTTTGGAAAGATTGAAAGTGTATGGACAAAAAGTTGGCAAATGGATTATATTGTTGTGAATTATGAACATATTCATTTGGGAAGGATGAACAAGACCAAGGGAGACTGTTTCAGAATAGAGGGCTGTCCTTTTAGAATGGAGATGAAGAGGAATTTCTTTAGCCAGAGAGTGGTGAATCTGAAATTTTTTGCCTCAGGAAGCTATGGAGGCCAAGTCTTTAGGTATATCTAAAGCAGAGGTTGATAGACTCTTGATTGGTCAGGGCATGAAGGGAGGAGATTGGGGCTGAGAGGAAAATTGGATCAGCCATGATGAAATGGTGGAGCAGACTTGATGGGCCAAATGGCCTAATTTTGCTCCTTTATCTTAAGGTCTTATGGCCTTGAAAAAACAGAGTACTACTTAAGTAGAAGAAACTGTGGAAACTACAGCAGTAGTGTGACAGCCAGCATATAGATGTAGAGGGGAGGGTGGAATAGGAGCTTCTGGGTGATAGGTGCAACTGCATGATAGAGGGAATGGTGAGCAGATTTGCTCCAGGTTCCAGTACCTGCAGTCTTTTGTTTTTTTTCTCTCTCTCTTCTCAGCGATAAAATAGTCACCTTCTGAGGTAAACTTGAAAAATTCAAAGTTCAAAGCTCAAACTTCAAATGTATTATCAATGTACAGTACACCATATACAACTTCGTGATTCATCTCCTTGCAGCCACCCACAAGACAAAGAAATAAGATAGAATCCACAAGAAACCACACAATCAAAAACTGACAAACATCCAATGTGCAAAAGATGCCAAATCTTGCAAACAGTAAAAAGAATCATTAAAAAAAATCACACACGACTGCAAGGCCAAACACCCAAGTAATCACATTGCCAAGTTTGGTGAGGACACAACTGTGGTGGGGCTCATCATCAACAATGATGAGACGGCCTACAGAGAGCTCGAGGCCTGGTGCCATGCAAGCACCTCTTCCTCATTGTGAGCAAGACAAACGAGATGGTTATTGAATCATTCACGCTCCTCTTTACGTTGGTGGCACAGCAGTGGAAAATGCGAGAAGTTTCAAACTCCTGGCAGTACACATCTCCCACAACTTCTCATGGTCCCAGAACACATCATACACAGTCAGGAAAGCTCAGCAATGCCTCTACTTTCTGAGAAGGCTGAATGGAGGTGGACTATGCACATCTGTCATTCTGTAGATGCACAATAGAAAGAGCATCAATCAAGCTGTACCACAATACGTTATAAAGCGGTGAAGTGTGCCCTGCAGCAGACAGGAAGGCTCTACAATGGGCACCCAAAACTGCCCAACACATCACTGGCACTAGCCTACTGGCCATTAAGGATGTATATACAGAAAGGTGCTGGAAAAAGAGCAGGTAACGTCAGGAAGGAACTCACCAGTTCTAGTCATGGACTATCTGTTCCATTTGCATCAGGGAAGAGGTTACATAGCATTCATGCCAAGACTGCCAGATTCACAAGCAGTTACTTTCCCCAAGCAATAAGGCTGATCAACACCTGCATCCATTAACCCTCTCCTCCACACACCAACCACCATTACCTTAAGATTTCCTGTCAGTCACCTTATGTATGGACACTCCTGTGCCTAGAGTAACTTTATGGACATACAGTACAATCAATGTATATAAGCTATCTTATGTTTATTGTGTTTTTTAATTATTATTATTGTCTTCCTTATCTTATTATGGATTTTTTGGGCTGCAACGGATCCGGAGTAATAATTATTTTGTTCTCCTTTACACTTGTGTACTGAAAATAACATTAAACAAGCTTGAATCTTGAAAAATTAAACAAATGGTACATTGAGGTACAGACCATGTTCCAAGCCTTCCCTAGTAATGCTCCCAAATCTTTTTCCGCTGCATTAATGACTGCATTGGTGCTGCTTCATGCACTCATGCTGAACTTGTCAATTTCATCAACCTTGCATCTAACTTCCACCATGCCCTTAAATTCACTTGGTCCATTTTTGACAACCCCCTCCCATTTTTCAATCTCTCTGTCTCCATCTCTGGAGACAAACTGTCAACCGACATCTTTTATGAACCTGCTGATTTCCGTGGTTACCTTGACCATACCTCTTGCCATCCTGTTTCTCATAAAAATGCTATTCCCTTTTCTCAGTTCCCTCATCTCCACCACCTCTGTTCCCAGGTTGCAGCTTTCATTTCCCGGACATCAGAGGTGTTCTCCTTGTTCAAAGATCAGGATTTTCCATCCTCCATCATTGATGCTACCCTCACCCGCATCTCCTCCATTTCCCGAACATCTGCTTTCACCCCATCTTCCTGCCGCTTAGAGTTCCTCTTGTTCTCACCTACCACCCCATCAGCCTCTGCATCCAACACATTATTCTCCATAACTTCTGTCATCAGCAAAGGAGTCCTACCACCAAACAAGTCTCTACCTCCCCCACTCTCTCCGCTCTCTGCAGTGCTTGCTCCCTCTGAGATTCCCTTATCCCTCCCCACTAATCTCTCTCCTGACACTCATCCCTGTAAACTTCCTAAGTACTACACCTCCTCCCTCACCCCCATTCAGGGCCCCAGGTAGTCCTTCCAGTTGAGGCAACACTTCACCTGTGAATCTGCTGGGGTCATCTATCGTGTCTGGTACTCTCGATGCAGCCTCCTCTACATTGGTGAAACCCTTCGTAAATTGGGGGACTGCTTCGTCGAGCACCTCTGCTCCATCCACCAAAGGTGGAACTTCCTGGTCACCAAACATCTTAATTCCTATTCCCGTTCCTGTTCTGACATGTCAGTCCATGACCTCCTCTTGTGCCAAGATGAGGCCACCCTCCGGGTGGAGGAGCAACACCTTATATTCTGTCTGGGAACCCTCCAACCTGATGGCATGAACATTTATTTCTCCTTCTGGTAAAAATATATTTCCCTTCCCCCTCCCTTCTTTATCTTTGGCCTATTACCTCTCTCTCCTGCCTTCCCCACCCCCCTCTGGAGTCCCCTCCTCAGACCAAACATTAGAATGGGGAAGAAATGAGATGGAAGTGATTTTGACCATGGAATGATTGTTGGTGCCAGATAGGGCGGTTTGAGTACCTCAGAAACTGCTGATCTCCTGGGATTTTCATGCACACCAGCCTCTTAGAGTTTACAGAGAATGGTGGAAGAAACAAAAAAAAAATCCAGTGAGCAGTATTTCTGTGGGTGCAAATACCTTGTTAATTAGAGGGGTCTGTGCAGAATGGCCAGACCGGTTAAAGCTGACAGGAAGATGACAGTAGCTCAAATAAGCACACATTAAAACAGTGGTGTGCAGAAGAACATCTCTGAATGCACAGCAGGTCAACTTTGAGGTGGTTGGGCTACAGCAGCAGAAGACCAGGAGCATGCACTCAGTGGCCACTTTATTAGGTACAGGAGGTACCTAATAAAGTGGCCACTGAGTGTAAATGATCGTTGTTGCTGAGCGCAGAAGGACAGCAGTAGGTCCAGAAGGAAACTTGCTAACACATTCTTGAGTCCAAATGGGGATCTGTGAATAATGCTGGCCTTGTCAGTGATGCCCTGATCCTGGAAAAAGAATTAAAATAATAAACAGAACAAATATGGGTTAGTGAAGGGAAGGACGATGGGATCGGTTTTTGACAGTGTAGAAAAGGATAGTGAAGATTTTAAAGGTGGCTGATTAAAGACTGGCCTGGAGAATATAGAAACAGTTGAACACGGTGATAAGAAATGTGTCAGTGGATGATATGTTAAGCGACGGTTGCATTGAGATATATCACGAGGATGCTGTTAGCCAATGCTTGCAATAAAAAGGCAATGGGCTCAGTATAGAACATGATGGCAACTTCACAAACCATGTCATGATATTTAGAGTTATTAACAAGGCCAAGTAGTAAAGAAAGCTGATGAAGATGGTTTCCATGATTTAGCCACAAACGAGCAAGTTTGAGACAATGTACAGACCAACAGAACTAATAGAGGGGTGGGGGATGGGGGGAAGTGTGTGTCTGCATTCAGATGCCAGTACCAGAAAAGCCACAGACACTTTGGGTTACACATTTGATATGATTCAGGACATAATATTGGTAGGGACAGTTTGGAGAGGGGTGGAGGAAATAGAAGTGGCAGAGGAAAAGAGGAATCTGCTGACCAGATTGTCAGACAGTTGCTATTTATGATGTCCTGCATTGTTGGGAACTCCGGAAATGTCTTGTACTGTGCCAAGCTGATGCATCCATTCCAGAGGGAAAATGATGAATGTATTGTCTAGCAATCAAGGGCTCTTTCATTTGCCTAATGCACCTGTTGACAGTGATTTGGCATCTATTGCTGCTGGAGGCTTGGATAGATTTGATAGCGCAAAAGCTGAACGCAGTATTGACCTTCACATCCACAGAAAGTGCTATCTCTATGGTAGATGTTGCCTGCCAGACTATATCCATGAGATGGCATAACAATGTTATCATCCACGAGTGAAATGGAAATTATGATTGCAGTTCTCTACTGACATGTCCTGGGTTATTTGTCTTAGTTACTAAATCTGGAGCTTAGGTTGAATATACACTCAGAAACTGCACTTCCCCTCGATCTTTCAAACCCAGTCATCAGCAACGGAAAGCCCAAAGTGATTCCATTTCTGTTTGGTTTCTTCTCTCTGGAGCTGCAGCTGAGGATGTGTGATCTGCTGGACCCAACCCAATACAGCAACCGAAAGAAATTGCAAACTAATTTGAAATGTGCCATATAGGAATGGAGAACAGTGGACTCTTTCAGATTATAAGAACTAGTTCCTGCATGATAATTAAATAAGGAATGAGCCTCACACTGGAGGGGGAAAAATAATTTTAAACATTTAGCATGACAGAAAAGACCAGTTTTGAGATTTGAGCACTGATGTTCATATATTTATCTGTAGGAAAGCTGAGTTTTGGTGTTTTTTTATTTAAGGTTCCAGAGTTTTGAAAATATAGCTCATGAATTTTTATAGTCAGGGTCAAACTCAGTACATTTTGCATTCTAAATCTATTTAACCATCACTCAGTGAAGCTTCGTGTTAGAAGCAGAGACTTTTAAACTTGTGTTTAATCCTAGTGAGGAGTTGTAAAATCTGAGATTGTCTAAAACAATCTTCCAGATGAAAATTCTATATGCATTGTTCAAAGTCCTTTTATAACAATAACATTATAATATTCACTACAATAGATCTTTTCATGTGTCTTCAGCCAATAATTTTATGGGTCAGCGCTAAAAAAATAGATTGTAGGATTGGGAAAACCATTAGTTCTCTAATCCATACCCGTGCAGCAACCACAGATCATTGTGGTAAGTGACTGGTAGTAATTCTGACCTTGCTTTTGGCCTTTAGAAGCATTTCATCAGATTACCAGAATTCAGTGATTCCTTCCTGACCGTAAGCTGGCATCAATTAGAAAACCAATTGGATCAATGAGAACAAAGCTGACAATCTGTGAAAATAGAACTTGTTATCCGCTGAGTAAACTAATCCGCTTTCCATATGCAAAGACAGTCACTGAAGGTTATGAAAGAACAAAATTCCCTTTTGTTGCTTTCACTTTTCTTGAGAAAGCGTGCAAGTGTACAACAGGGAACAGGAAAACAATGGTGTGCAGGTGACAAGGATGTACTTTCCCCCGAGAAAGTCCAGCCAAAGTAATTAAACGTTATATTTGATTGACCAATGCGATTGTCAGATTCATTATCTTCTGGGTTCTCGCATTATTGCAGTAATTTTTACAAAAATAACCTACTTTGATTGAAGCTCAGCACTGATAATTCATGTTTCAGCAGTCTGTCTCTGGTTCACAGAGAGCTTGCAAACTCATATTTGTTTTCAATTTGCAGCAGACTCACCACAACTGACCAAATATAAACAGCGGGGGATTATTCCAGGCAACCGGATTTTTGAAGTCTCGCAAAGCAGATTGCCATCAGGTCTCTATAAGTGGCTGATGTGCATCTCCTGCTGATTTTCCACTGTCAAGCGTCAGTGCGCCCATTAGGCAGGTCATTTAATACCTACTCGTGAATGAGTTGCCTTGGCTCTGGCTTCAGCTCTAACCTTGGGGGATCGTTCTGAGTTCAGGGCACCCTGACCTGAACCAGCAATGATGAAAGTATAGCTGGAGCTGCAGAGACCACAGTGACAGACAGCTGGGGAAATGGAAATGGAAAATATCACACTGGTGTGGTAATGGGTGCTCTTCGGAGGTTAAGGCTGCATTACATCGTTCAAACGTTGTAGGGGAGCTCTGTTGCACATCTGCTTTTTATTTTGGCAATGTGATAAATGACATAGGATGTATGACGATGTCACTGGATAAGTGGAATCCTACCCCAGTATTGATTTTAGCAACCAAATGCAAAGACCAAAGTTTGCCATTCATGTTGGAAATACCTTTGTTGAATAATTCTTGAAGATCTTTTTGGGTTGATTTCCAGTTTCGAATTTTACATTTGGGAAAAAGGCAAGTAATTTTAACCAATTTAACTTATTAAGACCATGGGTCAATTCTTGCCTGGATTTCACACCGGTGACTGTAGAGAATAGTGGTAGTGCGATCACTCGAGTTGAGTATGATTTTCTGCCAAGGGGTTAGTCTCTTAATAGAGGATGCCTGTGCATAACTGTTTAACGTGGGGAGGTTGATGCATGGGCAGAATCCAGAGAGACCTTGACGAATCAGAGTCAGGGTCCATTTGTATGGCATTGCAAGACTATTGGGGACCCTTCACTGCTATTGCCTTTGTTTTCCATCATAGCTGTTGTGATGCTCCATCAGTGAGATCACTCATTACTTGAATTGCCCATAGCCTTGAACCTCCTCCTTGACTAAGGATGATCCTACCAGGAGCTGAGCTTCAGACAGTATCGGCCTCAGAATCTCAGGAACTCACAAAAGCCTCTCCAATGTGACAACTTGATGATCGCTGGTACTGTAGAGAATAAGCATAGACAGAAAGTAGTCTTGAACCTCCATTCGCTCAGCTTATGGTGTTCCAAGTATTATCTACTATACTTCTGTACCTATTCTATTATTTCATAAGAGATCATTAACATTCATTGCTAATTGATAAGCTCTTTTGTGCCATTTGATCTATCTAAGCAATACATTAACTTCAGACTGAAGGCCATGACCAGTTGAAAACCTATCATTCCAGGAGGGAAATGTTTGACTTGTTTTCCTATCTTTTAGGGAAATGCCCTCAACATTCTCTCTGAGATTTGAACTAATATATGGAATGAAGAGTGAGAAGTCCATGGGTCTTTACAATTGATACAGAGTTCAACTGTTATCTATCACACTAAAGGATCCTCTTCAATGACAATTGAATCCCAAAAGTTTGGTTCGCAAGTGCAGCAGGCTATCACGAAGGCAAATGGACTGTTGGCCTTCATTGCTAGAGAGATTGAATTTAAGAGCAGGGAGGTCATGCTGCAACTGTATAGGGTACTGGTGAGGCCACATCTGGAGTACTGCGTGCAGTTCTGGTCTCCATACTTGAGGAAGGATATACTGGTTTTGAAGGCAGTGCAGAGGAGGTTCACCAGGTTGATTCCAGAGATGAAGGAGTTAACCTACGAGGAGAGATTGAGTCACCTGGGACTGTACTCACTGGAATTCAGAAGAATGAGAGATCTTATAGAAACATATAAAATTATGAAAGGGGTAAATCAGATAAAGGCAGGAAAGTTGTTTTCACTGGTAGGTGAGACTAAAACTAGGGGACTTAGCCTCAGGATTCCATTGATTAGGTTTACGTCAGAGATGAGGAGGAACTGCTTTTCCCAGCGAGTGGTAAATCTGTGGAATTCTCTGTCCAAGAAGCAATGAAGGTTACCTCAGTAAATACTGTATACTTAAGACAACGTTGGATAGATTTTTGCAAAGCAGGGGAATTAAGGGCTAGGGGGAAAAGGCAGGTAGATGGAGATGAGTCCATGGCCAGATCAGCCATGATCTTATTGAATGGTGGAGCAGGTTCGACAAGCCGGATGGCCTATTCCTGCTCCTATTTCTTATGTTCTTATAAATAAAAAATTAGTATGTTAAACTTCTTAAAATATATTTTATTGTTATTTCACTTGCGATTACGCTATTTCCAAGTTAACTTACTTACAGATCCAAGAATGTTCTAACCTTATTCTCTGAATACCCAAAGCAAATTGGATTGTGAATATGTCAGGAATGCATTTGAGTTATGTAAATAATAGGCTAATATCACAAAAGCACCAATTTGTTACCTATTTCCCATGAAAGAAATACCTGTGGCCAGCCCAAACTCTGTTAGAAAGACTTCCTTATGGTCTTCACTTGAGCTGATGGAGACTTCAAGATTTTTGACTGAAAGCAGTTGGCGGTTGATATGTGAACACGACTGCTGAAACTCCCATCCCCACGCAGAGTGATTGGAATTGCCAGTGGAGCAGATACTGTGTGATACGATACCGTCTCTTTCCCATGCATCACAGCGTTACTGCAAATTTATTTGAAGGATAGATATTCCAAAAATGAATAATATTCTCATTTAAATCACGCTAGATCAGTCAATCAAATATAATTGCTAGTTACTCTGAGGAATTGCATTCTAGAAGCCAGTTACTCATGCCTGGATATTTATAAGTGGGGCTTACTGCTGGCACTCAACACATGCCCTTCCCATTGTACTCAAATTAGCATCTCTGAATCTATAGGGCATCCTGAGATGCTGCTTGAGCTGAGTGTCAGTGAGGCCTTGAACCATGGAACTGAATGATGTGGCTGATTGATAATAAAGTCTCTCACTCACCCCACCCAGACTAACTAAATCCCTCTGGAATCCTTCTACTGTTGGCAAAATCATACCCTCAGTTTTGCTCCCTGCCAAAATGGTCATTGTTTTTCAATGCTTCTGAACGTTACTGACTTTCAGAGTCATTTAAAAACTTTAAAAGATGCAATCAAAAGTAAGAGCTTTAAAAAGTTAAAGAATCAGTTAAAACACTTAACATAATTTTAAAGAACTGAAGCATGAAAACAAAGACAATTAGTAAAGCATAATTTATCTTACCCTTATATTTCCTCTCCACAGTCCCATGATCTCTATTCAACTAAATGGCTCATAGATCCTCAACCAAATTGAACCTGGCGCAGGATTTGTGAACCATTTCCCCACTGTGAGTGCTGGCCAATGCCAACAAACTTTGTTAAACTGTTGTGTGATAAAGGAGGCAATGCTGACGCTGGCTTTGGTAAATGAGATGAACCAAAAGAAACGTGTATAAGGTTGATTATAACGTTTCAGATAGCGATGGAAAATATCAGCTGTCACAGTAAGGTCAATTAAAAAAAAACAGATCTAGACAGGCAAATTGGAATCAAAGATTGGAATGCAAAACTATAATTGAACAATGAACAGCCTTTAAATTACAGGTGGCTCAGATGCAATGTAGGTGTATGTTCATAAAGGAAAATGGTGAGCCAATCAAAGTCACAGCTTCCTGAATGACCAGAGATTGTATAACAAAGCAGAGAAAGAGGCACATGACGTATCTCAGTTTGCCAGCATATGATAATATTTAGAGAGGAAATGAACAAGGAAGTAAGAAGAGCAAAGAGAGAGGAATACTGGCAGCAAATAACAAATGGAACCCAAAGTTCATTTGTAGATCTGTGACAGTGAACAGGTTCAAGTTTAATTTCAAATTGTCATGGAAAAACATACCCAGGGTATAAATTGTCATGAAAGTTAGGTTTTTGTGAAAGGAAGCACATTGCATTACAAGCATGACACACAAACGGTAAGTTACACAAATTTTAACTAAATTACATGATAAAATAAACATCACATCATTAGTGCGCATTGACAGAAATGCAGCCTGAGATAAAGTTAGCTTTTCTCAGGTCAGTTTAAAAACCTGATGGCATTGGTGAGGAAGTTGTTGTTGAACCATGGGTCTTCATGTTCCAAGACTTCTTGCCAAAGCAAACCGAAGAGGACATGACTTGGAATGTGTAAGGTCCTTAATGATAGACAGCACCTTCCTGAGACATTGTCTCTTTCAGGTATCCTCGATGGTGGGGATGGTTGTACCAGTGATGGAATTGGCTGACCTAAGTCCCTTGCATCTGTGTGCATTGAAGTTTCCATACTTGGTCGTGATGCAGCCAGTAAGAATGCTTTCCACTATATATGTAGCTTTGAAGGAGTCTTGCAAATGAGTAGTTAAAAGAAAAGTGGGGTCTATTAAGGAACAAAAATTTGATTTATTTCGAGGACTAGGTTAAGATGCGAAGATGGATGTATCAGTCTTTGCCTAGAACATAAAAATATATATCAAAACAGGAACAGAGCATTAGCCATCATGAATTCAATTTGCCATACAACAAAGCAACGGCTAGTCTTCTATCTTAACTTTTTCCTACTCTATCCTCATATCCCTTGATTCCTCAAATAACCAAAGATCTATTGATATTAGTTTTTAATTTAGATGGTTGATTATCTGATCAATTTTAAAATCAAATTCTGTACTTCCATGGCCTCTGTTATAAAGAATTCTGAGGATTCACCACTCTGTGGTGATATTTCTCATTCCAGTGCTAAATGGCTTATGGTTTAACAATGAGACAGTAATTGTAGCAACACACACAAAATTTCCAGCATCTGCAGATTTCCTCATGGACAGTAATTGTAGTTCTGCTTTCCTTCACTGGAGGAAGCATCCTTTTTGTATTTACTCCAGTGAGTCTTCCGTGAAATGTCTACATTTCAATTAGGTCATCTTTTATTCTTCTAAACTCTAGCAATAAAAGGATTTGATCACTGACAAATGTTGTGAAATTTGTCATGGAAGTGGAGAACAATGAATGCTACACTCTTCTTCAAAATAGATAAACCAGTGAATATAAGCCAGCAAGTTTAGCCTATGTAGTGGGGAAACTTTAATCCATGACAGTCAGTATACCTGTAGAAATACCAACCATTTCAACTTCTGTGCATTGATTAGGAAAAACCAACAAGGACACCTAAAGACCAAATTGTATTTAACTAACTTTGTAGCATTTTTGGGTTTGTAACTAAGAGAACTGGATGAAGAGTAGGAAAGAACTTTAAAAAGGTATTTGATAAAGTGCCAGATTATGGGCTTGTCATTAAGACAGAGGAGCATGGAATTAAAGAGGCTTTGCCAGCAGTGAGAGAAAACTCGCTAACTGACAGGAAATTGGAGTTGTGATGAATGTTTGTTTCTTGGACTGGAGGGAAGTATACAGTGGTGCCCCCCAGAGATGAATCTAGGAACACTGCTATTTTTAATGTGTATGGATATAAATACATGACTTGAAATCAGACAGAAAGGACATATTTTCTTATTGTGAATTCTGAGGATAATAGCAATAAGATTCCCCAATAGGATATATTCAGAAGAATGTAAAGGGAGAATATGTGGCAAATTGATTTTTACATAAGAAAGTGGGAAATTTTACACTTTGATAGAAGGAATGAGTAGAAACAGTATAAACTGGGAGTCACAATTCTAGTGGAGACAGAGGAACAAAGAAGTTTGCGGGTATATGTTCATAAATGATTGAAAATAGTAGGGGTGGTTAGGAAGGTGGTTAAACATTTAGGATTCGGGATGTATAAATGATGGTATAAATGCATGAACAAAGAGATCATGATGAACCTTTATTGAAGGACAACTATTAGTGTGTCCATTTCTGAGAGCCACACTTAGGGAGGATTTAGCAAGGATGCCGAAGAGTTGCAGATAAAAGAAGGAGGAGTTGTTCTCCTTCGAACACAGGAGTTTGCAAATTAATCTGATGGCAGTTATTAAAATAATGAATAGGATCAGAATCGGAATCAGGTTTATTATCACCGGCATGTGATGTGAAATTTGTTAACTTAGCAGCAGCAGTTCAATGTAATACATAATCTAGCAGAGAGAGAAAAATAATAATAATAAATAAAATAAAACATAATAATAAATAAACAAGTAAATCAATTATGTATATTGAATAGATTATAAAAATGTGCAAAAACAGAAATACTATATATTAAAAAAGTGAGGTAGTATCTGAAGTTTCAATAGGGTAATTGTCTTTCCTTTTAGGTCTTAAAGGGAAACTTCCTATTGGTGGAAGGCCAAAAATCGGGGAATGTAAAATAAAGGTGATTGACTAAAAGCCTAAAGCAAAAGGAAGCAAATCATCTGTATTTAGAATTGGAATTGGTTTATTATTGTCGCATGCCGTTCATACAGATCAATATATTGCTCTCCGTTTCAGCACAGCAGCTCACTGTTGGTGAGCATTTGAAGTCTGGAATGCCAGGGTGAATATGAAACAGATTTTGTCATGGTGTTCACAAGATTTCTGGATAAGCATTTGTAAGAGAAAGAAAAAGCAAAATTAACAGGAGAGGATGGGGGATTTAAACTAGCTGGCATAGAGAAAGAATGTACGGTATTTGATAGGCCAAATGGTCTTTTTTAGTGTTTCTGTGCACATCACCAATGGACCCCAGCCAGCAAGATTAGGACTTCTGCAGTAGTACTATTAATCCTGAACTTGGTGGCACTTTCTGTATGTATGACAATGAATGCAATGTGCAGAACTGTCAGCATTGACCAGCAAGTTCTGAAGACAAAGTGTTGAACTGTTTTATTTCATGGTATAAGGAAAAATATTTTACTTAGATTAAGCATCATAAAATCAGATTGATGTTGCATAATTAGTGGATGTCTTAATATCTTATCTCATTAAACATCACTTAACATTACTGCTGTCAAGACTCAGCTAATAGCTGTGCAAGTAATTGCCCTTAATATGTCAGAGAAAAACTAACATGCCTAGGTTGTACATCATAATTTTAGTTTGCAGCTATATAATCAATGAATACATATGCTATAAAGCTGAAGTTGGCTGCCACAGACTGCTTCTCCCCAATTGAACTCTGCAACCAGACTGCATTGTGTCTTTATGTGAAATTATTTAATGCAGGATTTAAACCTGCTCTGCGCGCTTGCTTTTCGCCTCTGGTACATTGGCCTCATTTTGTGCTGCACTTTAAATTGAACTGGTAGTTTGTTCTGATTTAATGCCACCTTACTCGCTCGTTTTTGGTATGTTGAATGCATAGGGAAATAACTGGCAGTTAAAGCACAATTTCCTTGACTCCCCATCCTTATTAACTCCATGTGTACTTAAAATGAAAGAACCTTGAAACCGGAGGCGTCCGTACTAGCTAATGAAGAGGCCCCTCATCCTGAGCTGTCCAGATGCTGCATATTCGTGCCAACACTGACCTGCAGCACCAAAAGTCTCAAAGAAAAAAATGGCAAAAGGAAGACTATGATATATATCCTTACTTGTGTCCCTTAAGATTTATATACTGAAACATAACTGATGAGTGATTACATAGATTGCCTTAGAAACAGAGGAAGCAAATCTCTAGTGTGTCACATCCTGTTATCAGAATGTCAGTGCCAATACAAATCAATAATTGGGGATGGGGAGCTGAGCAGGAAATAACATTTTAGTTTTCTTTTCTCGTTTGTTGTGCAGCCTGTTCAGTTTAAGTTTCCTACCAACATGTACGTATGTATCAGTCACAAAGAGAGACCTTTAAAAGCCTGCCTCTGTTTCAAAGATCAAATAACTTGTTTGTCTGTAAATCAGTAATGATTCCTGGAATTGTCATCATTAGGTTTTGCAAAAAGTGGAAAATTCTGGTAGAGTGAATACAAAATCACATGAGAAGCATTATGGTTGGAGTTAGTGGGCCTACTCAAGGTTACAGGACTTTCCAGATAGTATCTCAGGATACACAGGAGGTAGGTCAATGAAACACCTATCACAGCATCTCAAGAATTACTTATCCATGTATTTCAATATTTGTTGTTTGATTGTTGAATCACTAGTTTTGCCATATATACCAATTAAATTATAATCTGTAGTGACAGAACATTTTACTTTGGAGGTCTAATTATTTGCAATTACCACCCAAGCAGAGATCCTTCTGCGAAAGGTTCTGAGGCTTTGGCTTATTGTCTCCAGGAGTTTTGAGTTGCACCTCTTCATGCATTCTGCTTCTTTAAAAATATTTCAGAGTTTCTCAGAAAATAGTCATCAAGTGATGCTCCTGTAAAGTGCCTTCAGATGTGCTACCAATTTGAAGGTGATATGAACATACAAATGGATGTTGTTGCATCCGTAGGTAGAAAGGAGAGGCAGAAATTAGATAGATAGATAGATAGATAGATAGATAGATAGATACTTTATTCATCCCCATGGGGAAATTCAACTTTTTTTCCAATGTCCCATACACTTGTTGTAGCAAAACTAATTACATACAATACTTAACTCAGTAAAAAAATATGATATGCATCTAAATTACTATCTCAAAAAGCATTAATAATAGCTTTTTAAAAAGTTCTTAAGTCCTGGTGGTAGAATTGTAAAGCCTAATGGCATTGGGGAGTATTGACCTCTTCATCCTGTCTGAGGAGCATTGCATCGATAGTAACCTGTCGCTGAAACTACTTCTCTGTCTCTGGATGGTGCTATGTAGAGGATGTTCAGAGTTTTCCATAATTGACCGTAGCCTACTCAGCGCCCTTCGCTCAGCTACCGATGTTAAACTCTCCAGTACTTTGCCCACGACAGAGCCCGCCTTCCTTACCAGCTTATTAAGACGTGAGGCGTCCCTCTTCTTAATGCTTCCTCCCCAACACGCCACCACAAAGAAGAGGGCGCTCTCCACAACTGACCTATAGAACATCTTCAGCATCTCACTACAGACATTGAATGACGCCAACCTTCTTAGGAAGTACAGTCGACTCTGTGCCTTCCTGCACAAGGCATCTGTGTTGGCAGTCCAGTCTAGCTTCTCATCTAACTGTACTCCCAGATACTTGTAGGTCTTAACCTGCTCCACACATTCTCCATTAATGATCACTGGCTCCATATGAGGCCTAGATCTCCTAAAGTCCACCACCATCTCCTTGGTCTTGGTGATATTGAGACGCAGGTAGTTTGAGTTGCGCCATATCACAAAGTCCTGTATCAGTTTCCTATACTCCTCCTCCTGTCCATTCCTGACACACCCCACTATGGCCGTGTCATCAGCGAACTTCTGCACATGGCAGGACTCCGAGTTATATTGGAAGTCTGATGTGTACAGGGTGAACAGGACCGGAGAGAGTACGGTTCCCTGCGGCGCCCCTGTGCTACTGACCACCGTGTCAGACCTACAGTCTCCCAACCGCACATACTGAGGTCTAACTGTCAAGTAGTCCACTATCCAATCCACCATGTGAGAGTCTACTCCCATCTCCGTTAGTTTGTGCCTTAAGATCTTGGGCTGGATGGTGTTAAAGGCACTAGAGAAGTCAAGGAATGTAATCCTCACAGCACAACTGACCCCCTCTAGGTGAGAGAGTGATTTGTGCAGCAAATACGTGATAGCATCCTCCACTCCCACCTTCTCCTTATACGCAAACTGAAGAGGATCCTGGGCGTGCCTGGTTTGTGGCCTCAGATTCTGTATTATCAGCCGCTCCATGGTCTTCATAACGTGCGACGTCAAGGCAACAGGTCTGAAGTCATTCAACTCCTTTGGTTGTGGTTTCTTCGGTACCGGGACAATACAGGATGTCTTCCACTGTCTGGGTACTCTTCTCTGCTCCAGGCTCATGTTGAAGATGCGCTGTAGTGGTTCTCCCAGCTCAGTCGCACAGGCCCTCAGTAATCGTGGGGACACACACACACACACACACACACACACACACACACACACACACACACACACACACACACACACACACACACACACACACACACACACACACACACATTCTGAAGATGCTGGAAATTTTGAGCAACACACAAAATTGAGCTGGAAGTACTCAACAGATCAGGCAGCAGCTATGGAGGGGAATAAACTGGGAGGAAATGGAAGAGAAATTGTTGAAAGTGAGGACTGGTTCCACTATTCAGAGAAAGGTGGTGGTGGAAGGGAACTGTTAAGTCTGGTGTCCAGAAAGAAGTGGATAACCATAAGGCCTTCCTGATGGGGAATGGAAGGATATAGTGAAAATAAGGCAATGGGGCCAGGGAACTGTAAGTGACTGAGGTGATGGAGAGCAAGAACAGTGTCACAGATAGAGATAGGAAGTGACAGGATCAGGGAGAACAAAATGGACATGACAAAGCGTCTCAGCACAAACTATCAACTCTTTGTTTCCCTCCATAGATGCTGCCTGACCTGTTAAGTTGCACGGAATATGTTGCATGGAATTTGATCCACTGCAACAACTTCATGGGAGCAATTTTGGGAATTGTTTAAATCAGTTAAAGAAAACAGTGGTATTTGAAGACATTTCATAACAGAAGATTGCTACTCATTGCCTCCAATTGCTGAAATTAATTGAAAAGCATATTGAGATCTGAAAGCAACCATGGCAGAAAGGAGGGATGATAGGCACCCATATTTTTGGATGCAATGCTAGATATGTTAGTAATGAGCAGAGAAGATGATACCCAAATCCATGAACATTTACAACCAGGCCAATGTACTCATATCCTTATCTCTTAGCTTACACAGCAACATCCATATCACTTCAGCAAAGCAGAATTATTCCCAAATTACTTCACAGAAATGTCAGTAAACAAGCAATTGCCGCCATTTCCCAAAAGCATCCATGGAACAGATGACCAGTTGCTTATTCAAAGAGGTAGCTTCAAGACCACATCCAAGAGGAATAAGTGGAATAGAAGGCAGAAAGATCTGCAGTGGGAATTCCAGATTCTAGGGCCTCAGCAATGGAAGGCATGACTGCTAATGGTGAAACAATTGCATTTAGAGATTATCAAGAGCCCAGAATGGGTGGAACATAGTATTTTGAAAGGTTTTAGGGTTGGATAAGCTGTTTAAAGTTAAGGCTGTCAAGTTTAGCTCTTTTGTATTTCATCCAGGGACCCAGAAAATCTTTGGAGGTGAAGCAGTAAATCACTTGAACATCTTCCGATGTACTGCAGTACATTTGGTATTCACAATGTGGTCCCCTCTGCATTGAAGAAACCAAACACATATTGGGAGTATAGTGGAAGATGGAGAATTTTGCACCAACTTCCCCTGAAATACCTGGGAATGGTGATGGTCTCCTTGGATAGCCACTTGTTTGCCTGGTTTAAATGTGAGGCAAGCTGTTAAATGCGTGCTCAGAGGTGGATTGGGGAGATTAGCAGAGCATGTGGAGGAATTAATGAGGAGCTTTAAGAGGCCATAAACTATGTCAAAAATCTTTTTGCTGCTGATCTTTGCTGCAATGATCCCTTGGTCAAGAAGGATCATGCAATGATCCGATGTACACCTCCCCTGATGCCAGTGAGTTTCTGGGACAGGATGCAGCTCTAGGAGACCAAAGGTAAATAAAATTGATGGTGGCACCTCCAACAAGTAACATGAAAAGGAAATGATCTGCTGTAAATACTAATTCCTCACTGGTATTGTCATTCTCACATTTGACTGTGTGGATCAATGGAAATTGTAAGTTGACTGGCTGAGCATGTGACAAAGAAAGGAAAAGGATGATATGCATTGACGAGGTGAAATTCAGAGTAGACAATGAATGCTCCCTTCCCTCTCCTCCACTATTTTATTCTGGCACCTCCCCCCTTCCCTTCCAATCCTGAAGAAGGGTCTTGGCTTGAAACATCAACTGTTTATTCATTTCCATGTATGCTACCTCACCGGCTGAGTTCCTCCAGCATGTTTTGTGTGCTGCTTTGGATTTCCAGCATCTGCAGAATTTCTTGTGTTCCTGAATACCTACATAACCTAGTTGGGCCAAATGGCCTGCTTCCTTGCTATAGATTTAAAGGGAGGATAAAAGGACTTACTCATCTTTCTGCCTGGATGGTGGTCAAGGGGATCAGGTTGCCCACATTTTGAACAACGCTTCCACATTAAATGTGATCTGCACAACTGTGAGGGCAAATACCTGGACTGTATTTTGTCAGTTTATTTCAATTGCAAGGATTTCTTCACTTGAAGTTCTGTTCTGCCACACCTTCACAGGTTGACAACATTATTTTTCACAAGGTTTGTCACTTTAACTCAACTCACCTCACACCCACCCATTTTGTTTTCAATTGAGCTGGGGTGAGATGTGGGAAAGTTGAGGTGATAGGTAGATTGTTTCTTTGAGCACTTTAATGAGGCTACAAGGTGTTATTTTAGCAAACTTTCTACTTAGTTACCCTTTGAGCTTTCCTCTTACTGGTTTTTCACCTGGCACCTACCAGCCTTCTCCTTCCCACCCTCCCCCCACCTCTTTATAGGGCCCCTGCCCCCTCCCTCTTCAGTCCTGACAAAGGGTCTCAGCCCGAAACGTTGACTGCTCATTTCCACGGATGCTGCCCGACCTGCTGAGTTCCTCCATCTTGTTGTATGTGTTGCTTTAACCCCAGCATCTGCAGTGTACCTTGTGTTCAGAAAATGAATGTAAGCATGAAGCATTGAATCCATAGGTAAACAGCTTGATGGTATTGCTGAAGAGCCAACAAGTCCAAGAGAGAGAGAGAGAGAGATCAGAAACTGGCTTAAGAATAAATCCACCCTCGTCCAAGTCCCACCATTTCCACGTTATTAATCTTCTCTCCCAACCTCATTTGTAATTCAACATTCAAAAGTTTTCAATGAGCTCCCCACCAACCTTCTAAATTCCAGTTAATACTGACCTAAAGTTCCTTTTATGATAGCACTTTAATTCTGGAATCATCCACTAAACCCTCTCCAATACCAGCATATCTTTTCTTAGATGAGGAGTCCAAAACTCTTCACAATTCTCAAGGTGTGGCTTCAGAAGTGACCTATAAAGCCTCAGCATCACATTCCTGCTCTTGTATTTAAGACTTCTTGAAATGAATGCTGACATTGCATTTCCCTTCCTCACCACCGACTCTATCTGCAAGTTAACCTTTAGGGTGTTCTGCACAAGGACTCCCAGTCCCTTTGCGTCTCAGATTTTTGGATTTTCTCCATTTGCAAAATAGTCTGCACATTTATTTCTACTACCAAAGCGCATGACCATGCATTTTCCAACATTGTATTTCATTCCAACATTGTACTTTCAACATTGGTGAATCTGTGGCATTTGTTACCACAGGCAGCTGTGGAGACTGGGTCATTGGGGGTATTTAAGGCAGAGCTTGATAGGTTCTCAATTGGATAAAGGTCACGAAGGTCACAAAGGGAGTGGGGCTGAGGAGGGGTAAAAGGGATCAGCCATGATTGAATGGCGGAGCACTCGATGGGCCAAATGGCCTAATTCTGCTCCTATGTCTTATAGTCGTATAGTAATTCAAGTCCTGTCATCCTCATGACTGTATAAACATCCTGCCCAGCATCTCCAGAGTCTTCCCAACCCTGATGGACTCTCCTACTGTTGCAGAGACCTGTCCCACATTCGGCTGCAAGCTGCTCCTACCCACTCTCCCTAGCCCCCACAACCATAACCATTCCCTTCTACCTTCTGGTTCAACCTCCCGTACAGCAGACAACCAGTCTGCAAATCATAGTGAGTGGGAAACTGAAGAGAGGAACAGCACAGTGCTGCAGCTGGTGGAACTGCTGTCTCCCGGCTCCAGTGACCTGGGTTCAATCTGACCTCAGGTCCTGTACTTTCTGTCTGGAGTTTGCATGTTCTCCCGGTGACTGCGTGAGATTCTCCTAGGCGCTCTGCTTTCCTCCCACATCCCAAGGATATGTGGACGGTAGGTTAATAATTGCCCTAATATTGAGGTATGCGAAAGAACTTGATGGGAATGTGGAGAGAATAATATGCGATTCATTTAGGATGTGTGTAGAATGGATCTGCTAGTAGGTGTGCACTCAGTGACGTACAGGACCTGTTCCTCTGTAATATGATTCCATGAAATAAAAAAAAGAGACTTGTAATGACAGGATATTTGAGAAACTCTTTCTTCCAACTCTTCTGTTTAACTTCATCTTCGGCATGGAATATGCCCCAGGGACAAGATCAGGGACTATAGGTGAATATATGCAGAGGCTTCCTTTCCGGGTGAAATTGTGGAACATGCAGCTGACTGTGATTATGGGAGTTACCCAGGGAAAGCAGTTGGGCCACTAGCCTACTGCTACATTATCTCAAGATTTCAAGAGTTTGTCATGCAAGTGCATCAGGAGCTGTCGCTGCAGTGGGATCACCTTGGTATCGATCTTATGTCCTACTTTTTCCATTTCACGTAGTGATGACACAAGACAGATGAGATAGTTTGCAAGGAGGTAGGCATTATCCTACATATTTTTGTGCTGGTGTCTGCTTACAGCAGTACAGGTGGCGTGGTAGAATAGTGGTTAACAGAATGCTTGTGCTAACAATGTACCAGTGGCCCAGGTTCAATTCTTGCTGCCGCTGTGAGGAGTTTGTACGTTCTCCCCGTGACCGTGTGGATTTCCTCTGGGTTCTCTGGTTTCCTCCCACAGTCCAAAGATGTACCAGTTAGCAGGTTAATCGGTCTTTGTAAATTTTTCCATGATGAGGGTAGGATTAAGTTGGGGGGGGGGAATTGCTGGGTGGTGTGGTTCAAGGGGCTGGAAAGGCCTATTCTGCGCTATGTCTCAATAAATAAATAAAATCCGTGTGCAAGGAATAAAGCCATTTGATCAGAATATATTATATAGAGGGCACGTAGCAGTGCACATTAAATCCGTTTGGCAGGCAGAGGATTGAGTGGGCAGCTGTGAATTCAACTGATGGTTTTCTGGACTTTGGAAAATCTAACAATTCTGCAGAACTATGCTGCCCACTCATGAACCTCTTTTAATCCAAAGACTTGCCACTCTTTGATGCATCTACTGGCTGATTATGTAGGAGTTACATCGGTGAAACAGGCCATTCAGCCCACCTGGCCTATTCCTGTTTGTACTCCAAACAGGTCTCCTTCCTGTGTACTTTATTTCAGTTCCCCAGAGCACCTTTTCTCATTCATCTAACTTTGCTTGAAAAGAGCTGAAGGCCATAATGACATTGAGGCCTCCTAACAAAACTGCACGAATGTTCTGCATTGTGACAAGACCTTCATGAATGCCCAGCACTGTGAATTCTTCCCTGTTAAACCTATGTGTCCGTAGTTGGATTTCGGCTGTCGTTGCTGAGCAGCTGTGTTTGCTGTTGGAGATCTGCTATCCTTGACAATCTGCCACATCTGCTGTGCGACATTGCAGCAACTCTCTCCAGCTTTGTTGGCTGTCTGCTACCAGTTCTGCTGAACACCATCTCCATGATGGGCAAAACTTACAGTGGATAAAAAATGAATCTGTTTATATTGAAATGAATACTCCAGCTTTTTCTCCTTTAATGTCTGTTCCATATTACTGCAGCAATGTGCAAGTCCCCTTAAGCATCCAACCTGGCCCCTTAATTGACATCATGCACAATTTAAATACATTAGCACTCAAAGTTCATGTTTGCCTCCCAGCAGTTTTATTACTGTCAAGAATCATGTGGCGAATACTGTACCACATTAGTGAAATTTAGTGTCCCCACTGTTTAATTGCTACTGATGTAATGCTTCATGCTGAAGAAGGTTCTAAGTTTCAGTCTACAGTTCTGGGAATTGTTGAGATACAATTATTCTCAGCAAGAACATTGCCATTTAAAGATCTATGTAAGACACATACAATAGTCTTGTTGCATTTCAAAGTTGGGAACAAATATATACCAAGAATTTGTTTTAAAATCTTCTGATTTACTATCTTACTTTGCCATGTGGCTCCAAAGCAATAAATCTGGCCAAATGTTTTTAACCTTTGTGCATAGATCTGCCTGTGTGGTATATCTTTTTTACTTGGGAACAGTGGATTGAATTGAACACTCCATAGAATCCGTGATCAATCATACACGCTTTCAGGAACAATTGTTAATCCTGTTCTAATATACTGGTACAGGTTTTGCATCCCAAGGAACCTTAGCCTAGAAATTGGTTGACATTGCATTTTTAGAGATATATACAATTTTGAGGGGCATAGAAGTGTAAATAGTAGGAAACTTCCCCCACAACAGCATTGTCAAGATTTAGAGGGCATACATTGAAGGTAAGGAGTCAGATGCTTTAACAGGATCTGAGCAAGAACTTTGTAACCCAGAGGGTGGGAAGCATTACCTGAGTGGGTGATGGAAATGAGTCCTTTCCCAGAAATATCTGGATAATCACTTGAATTGCAAGGTAAAGACGGCCATGTACCAAGTGCTGTTCAATAGAGGTAGCATAGATGGCTAATTGATGGTCACCATGGAGACGATGGGCTGCACATCTTGCTTCTGTGCTCTATGACTCGAAGACATTTTACAGATTGCCAAAGCATGTCTATTCCATGTCACATAGTGCTGCTTGTTATATTGGCAAGGGAGAGCATAGGTGCTCTGAGCCCATGTGTAAAATAGGAAATAGAACTCTTCTGTGTACAAATCATGTCTTTAAAGCTGGTTTAAAGATTCCAGCCCACACCTCAAAGTGGAGAATTCTGGTAACAGTATTCTTATGTATCTTTCTGGCACAGGAAAACATAGTAAAAAGGGAAATAAATCTTCAAATAAAAACACAAACAATGTATATATCATACACAAAATGCTGGTGGAGCACAGCAGGCCAGGCAGTCCTGACAAAGGGTCTCGGCCCGAAACGTCGACAGCGCTTCTCCTTATAGATGCTGCCTGGCCTGCTGTGTTCCACCAGCATTTTGTGTGTGTTGCTTGAATTTCCAGCATCTGCAGATTTCCTCGTGTTGCCAATGTAGATGTGTATGGATTGTATATTGTGAGCTCCTTCAACTATATAATTCCATATATAAATGTTGTAATTTATTGTCGATTCCTGCCTGTGTTTTATTTGTTCTTCAGGTAGTACATACCATTTATTGTAACAGATGTTCTGATGTAAGCCAGAAGGAAGTGAAATACCTGTGTCCTTAAGGCCAAGCAATCTGTTTTTCTTGTGTTGGTAAATAGGTATATAAGGAATTATACTCTTATTCTACTTGACAGCAATGAAAGATTCATATATCAGGCATCATGCTACAGGCTAAAGGTGGCAATCTGAAGCTTAAATCTGTTATGGTCTATTCAGTAAAATCATTTATTTTTGGACATGTGGATAAGTTGAAAAGGAGTATTTTGGGTGGCTAATAGTGCTTAGCAGTAACAGCCTAGTTAAATAAAGTGAATTGAGTTCAGTGCTTTGGATACAACAGGCTACCATCAACATCATAAACTGACCTACACCGTGTAAGGAAAAGACAGGCTGACATTTAATCCACAAATATGCTAAAGCAGGGAATGTGTTATATTCACAGTTTTGTTTTCAGCAGGTTCATAGCTTGTTCAAGCAACAGTAAGTTTTAACTAATTAAATGCAGTTACTGTAATTAAGTGATGTTGATATTCAAATTTGCAGATTTGTTTTACCTTGGAGTATCAAGTAATTTAATGGCTTTATTGCAATTTGATTGATTTTTGGAGCAAATAAATATTATTGTCATACAAAGATATACTGTTCTGGGTATTGCATTTTTCTTATTGATGTTTAAAATAGGTACAGAAGGCTCAAATCCAATGGAGGCTTTCAAACACTTGTTCAACATGGGAGTATTTTGCCTGCCTTATTGGCTTAGAAGGCATGTCACAAACAGGAAAGAAAAAGTGATTTAGTTGTATTTATATTGGAGCTTTCACGATCTTAGAACCTACCAAAGAGCTTTGCAGCTGATGAGGCACTGTTGAAAAGTAGAAAATTTGGCAGCCAATTTGCTCACAGTAGGCATTGTCAGACAGAGACCAGTTAAGCCATTTAAGAGAGGCTGTTTGAGGGGTAATGATTTTCTGAGTCTATTTTTTTGAATTAGTGCCTTGGAATCTTTCATAGAACTTGAATGTACAAGGGATTTCTCAGTTTAATGTCTCAACTAAAAAAAAATGTTGAAAGCTTAGGCCTATCACATGTGTAAATTCAGACATTATACCTGTTGGTGCACATTACTGTATATTGGGGACTTGGTCTATTTCTTATAATCCAGTTACTTGTTTCTTCATAACTGTATCATGTGTTCCATAGGTAATTTGCCCCAGAAAGGACAAGGTCTATTTTGTGTAAAAGCTTATTTCTAAAAAATATATATATTTTAATCCAATTTAAGATTAAGATTTCATTGCCTGTTGAAGTTCAAAGTTCAAAGTAAATTTATCTGAGGATAAAAGTACATTTCTGTCACTATATACAACCCTAAGACTTGTTTTCCTGAAGGCATACACAGTAAATCAAAACACAATAGAATCAATGTAAGACACACCCAACAGAATGGACAAACAACCAATGTGCATTCTTTGATTTACATTGAAACATATGGTAAAATGCTTCATTTTATGTCAATGACTAACACAGTCCAAGTATCGTGCTGGGACCGCTCATAAGAGTCACAACACTTCTGGCACCAAGATAGTGTGCTCACAACTCATTAACCCTAACCCTATCCATACGTCTTTAGAATGTGGGAGGAAACTGGAGCACCAGGAGGAAACCCACACAGTCATGGGGAGAATCTATATACCCCTTACAGATAGCGGCAAGATTCAAACCCTGTTTGGTGATAACCGACGCTGTAAAGCGATTGCGCTAACCGTTTCTGTGCTTATTTTCCATGTCAAAAAACCATTGCAACAGATTTTGTTTTGTGTGATTGTATAAAATAATTGCTAACTATGACCTTCATTGGTCATCATACAATCACAGTTGTGGTTTGGATATAGTGACCATGCCAGTCCTGGAAACAGTCAAGAATCGCTGACACTGCACTGCTAGAGGAACCAGTATCTCTCCGTGTAGATCATAAAATTCCTTCGTAATTTGAATGTCTCCATTTCATCTCTCTATTCTACAATGTTCTCTCTCTTCTGTGCATCATATTCTAGGGAGGTAGCCATACAAAGCTATTGGAGACACAAGGAAATCAAGATTAGTGAAACTGTGGAAGTGAAAGAACTCAAAGAAATTCTCAAAAAAGTAGTTCCAGAGCAATTGGTGAACATGAAAGCTGAAAAATCCTGAAGACCTGAAAATCTACCTTCCAGGGATTTGAAATAAATAACCTTAGAGGTACTAGATGCTGTGGTTGTCATTTATTAAGTTCTGTAGATTCTGGAATTACTTCAGTAAACTGAAGGACAGAAAATGTGATCCCACTATGTAAGAAAAGTGGGAGACAGAAAATAGGAAACTTTTGATCAATTGGCCTAATGATAGTGGTAGGGAGGATGCTGGCATCTTTGAAGAAAGACACAATAACAGAATAACTTGGATAGAATAAAGGGATTGAGCATAGTTAACATGGATTTGTCAAAGGAATTTCAGATTTGGCTAATCTATTGGAGTTCTTTGAGGATGTGATGAATACAATACTAAAGTAGGAACCAGTAGATCCATTATATTTGAATTTTTTGAAAGCTTTCAATGGGATCCTGCTAGTCAGCAAGGTTAGAGCCCATGAATTTAGAGTAGACAAAATGACATGGACTAAGAATTGGTTATCTGATGAAAAACAACCAGGGGAACTAAATGGATTGGGAGTAACACACACAAAATGCTGGAGGAACTCAGCAGGTCAGGCAGCATCTGTGGAGAAGAATAAGCATTTGATATTTTGAGTTGAGACCCTTCATCAGGACTGGAAAGGAAGGAGGAAGAAGCCAGAATAAGGAGGTGATGAGGAGGGGGAGTGGAAGGAGTACAAGATGGAAGATGATAGGTGAAACTAAGTGAGGGGGAAGTTAGTGGGTATGGGAGGTGGAATGAAGTGAGAAGAAGTGATAGATGGAAGAAGTAAAAGGCTGAAGAAAAAAAAATCTGATAGGAGAGTAGAGTGCACCATGGGAGAAAGGGGAGGAGGAGAGGCATTAGAGGGAGATGATAGACAGATGAGGAGAAGAGAAGGGATAACAGGGAGGGGGGCAGAAAGGGGAATGGAAAAGGAAAGAAAGGGAGGGGAAGTTAGAGAAATTGATACTTGTGCTGTAAGGTTGGAGGCTACATATTCAGAATATGAGGATAACTAAACAGATGATAGTAGGATTGGCAGATTGTGTCTCGTTTAATACCACAGGGATTCCAGTGTGAACCACACTATTCACAATATACATCACCAATTTGCCTGAGGTTGAAAATGTCATGTTTCTGCATTTTCTGACAGACTAAACTGGTTTGATTGAGAGAACGGAACAGCAAATTATGGGGCTTCAAGGATATCTGTACAACTGATTGAGTAGGCTAGAACATGACAGATGAATATAATATTGATAAATACACAGTGAGAGCAGTGCATTTGTTAAATGGTGAGATATTGGGTGGGGTTGATGACATATTTGCACACAAGTAAATGAAGGCCAACGTGCTGGAGCAGCAAACTATTAAAAAGGCAAATAGTATGTAAATACTTATAATGAAAATATTTGAACTTAGGAATAATGAAGACTTATTGCAGGTGTGAAGGGCCTTAGTGAACTGCACCTAGAGTGTTTTGCATAGTTTTGATCTCTTCAACATTTACCACAGAGGGAGAGTAATGCAGGTACTCTAGCTCCTGGTTTCCCAGCCTTTTTTATGCCATGGACAATACTATTAAGCAAGGGGTCCATGCACCCCAGGTTGTGAGCCCTACTCCAGAATGATCCTATACATGGCAGGTTTGCCATCTAGATAGGCTGGGATGTCCTTCTCTAGAATGAGAGCAAACGCCTCAAAAACATACAGGATCTTCATTGTCAGATGGTTGAGGAGTCGCAGAGAAGGGGGCATAATTTCATTTAAAGAAGATTAGTTTTATTAGTCACATGTGAATCGAATTATTCAAATGTACAGTGGAATGTGTTGTTTGCATTAAATCGCATCGGCGAGAATTGTGCTGGACAACCTGCAGCGATCTAACCCTAACCCTATGTCTTTAGAATGTGGGAGAAAAATGGAGCACCCGGAGGAAATCCACGCGGTCACGGGGAGAACGTACAAACTCCTTACCGGCAACGGCGGGATTGATCCTCCGATTGGTGCTTGCTGGTGCTGTGAAGAGGTACGCTAACCGCTAGGCTACTGTGCTGCCCTTTAGGACCTAGATGTGGAGAAATGTCTTCATTCAGAAGGTGGTGAATCTTTGGCCCCTGAAGCTATGTGGAGAGTCTCAAATAATAAATCAGCAGGTCTGTTTAGGGAACAAGAAGCATGGGGATAATGCTGGAAAATGGTACTGTGGTAGAAATTAGCCATGAATTTGAATGACAAAATAGGCATGAGGAGCTGTTCGGCCTAGTTCTTCCACTCTTTTATCCTTGGTATCATTCAGCTACTGCAGTAAACTAGAAGAGTTGAAGTCAGGCACTGTCACTCACATTACCGTGAAATACAAGATAAGCCTGATTGTCCCATCATGTTCTATCACTCTACAACACTCTGGCTGCTCAGGTGGGTTACTGGAAAATGTTCTCACTTTGTGATTAGAAGTAGAATCTGTCACCTCAAGTAGAGTGAGAGAAGGAGAATGAGTAGGAGCTTTAAAGCACGAGATATCAGGCACATTTCAACATGACAAAGCTCCAAGATAATTGGCTGCTATACATTCAACCCATACAACGGCTTCCTCAGCTGCGGGCTATTCATTGATCATCTGACATAAACAGGCACCATTTCCTGTACCTTAGCCTACGTACCATCAAACTTTTCGAAACAGACACAAACAAGCTTAATCTAATGCTGGCAAAAAAACTAATTTGCTGGTATCTGATTACTAAGATTCTTTTTTAATTGTGTCAAGGCCTGAGATTAAGCAGATAACAATGTGATGAGAGGTGAAAAATGAAGGAATGAGAGGAAAGGGCAGTAGTCCTTTATCATTTGTACCACACACTAACCCCTCAGTTACCTGCAGTTCTGAATTGCATTGAACTGTCGAGTGCATCTTGGGGTGGTGTGTGTGTGTGTGTGTGTGTGTGTGTGTGTGTGTGTGTGTGTGTGTGTGTGTGTGTGTGTGTGTGTGTGTGTGTGTGTGTGTGTGTGTGTGTGTGTGTGTGTGTGTGTGTGTGTGTGTGTGTGTGTGAAGTCAACAGCATTTGGAGGTCTCTTAAAATGTAGAGGGTCACCGTGTAGGGCTCAGCTGACAGCAGCCACACAGTGTGAGAAACAATCGACATGAAATACCCTGACAGATGCTATGAAGGGGATCAGCGTTAAGTGCCTTTTCAGGATATTAAACCACCTTCATAACAAGTGGAAAAACGAATTGTCACTGACATCAAGCGGGCCTTCATGGAGTATCTCCCTGCCCCTTCCCTCCTTCTGGCCACCCCCACCCTCCACATCTAACCACTGCTCACCACCAGCAGTCTGGGAACCATTACAGGCCACAGATCAATAACCTTAGTCGAGTAGGAATTTGAATAACGATTGGCAATAAACCACATTTCAGGCAGTTCTGGCGAGAGGACAGAGACAAGCCACAAACATAATATAGTTAGGGCTTTCATTCAGAGACTGAAATAATGGAAGAAAGATTTTAGTGATAAGGCACAAAACAGGCATTCTGAGCAGCCAACCTGCTTTGTTAACAGCTGTAAACCGACACCCCTAATGAAATCAAAATGCCTCAGTGGAAGTGCATAACTGCACAATTGTTACCAACACTAAATTCTGTTTGTAATCTCTGTGATGGGTGCTGGGCAATATGTTGACGTTTCACAGACATTTTTCCATTAGAAATAAAACAATTACGTTCACAATAAAATTAAATATCTTTCCTGTTTCCACTGGGGAAGAAATTACAGATGATACTTTGTCTAATATGCTAGATCTGGATAAAATGTTTGCCTAATGCTGAGTCAAATCGCCAGGGCTTTTTTCAAATGTACTGTCCAATAAATAACCTCTCTATTGTATTTATTACTTTACCCTAATTCAGAATGGTATTTGAGATTTTTCTAGATAAAGGGTTTTGCCAGTCATTTTTCAACTACTGTTTTACCATCACTTGATGGAGTGTGGTGCTGAGGTACTTGACCTTGTGTCGCAGACTGCAGACAGAGGAAGGACCTTCCGTGTGCATTGGGAGAGAACAACTGCAGTTATAATGGTTTCCCCTGTATCCCCTTCACAGCTTGCAGTTGTCTGATTCCAATTTGGTCCACATGTCCAGCCATCAATCTTTGCCTACATTTGGGTAAGTGTATAGCGTCATGATGCATGCTACAATCATTACAATATTTTCATTTTGAGGCAACCATCCGGTAAGCGATAATTGTGCATGTTTTTTTCCTCCTGAACTTCTGGCATTCCTATAAAAAGGAAACACTTTATGCTTGTTAGAACTATTGTCACAGGTAGTAATCAATACTTTGATTGTTCTAGTACAACTCCTGAAGTTTCCTGTACACACTAGTACAGTTGGCCCATTTACAGTGGCCAAAGATAAAAGCACTGGCAGCTAACGTTCTTGTTTTTCCTGTTCTCTGTCTGCCCCTCCTCCTCCACCCCCAATGCCTCATAAATCTGCAATGTCAGCTCTGGAGAATGGATCACAAATTCCAGACTAGTTGAGAGAACAAGAGAGCCAATAAAGTGCTTCCCGCACTTCATAACTAGTTACTGATGTTGGATAATTATCTTCAAGGTACTTTGCTAGTGAAAGCTTTGAAAATTTATATATACAATTGAAAAAACAGTCATCTATTACTTTTCCTAATCTATTTATTCCCTTTACTTTTACAGTATTCCTCATAAATATGTAAGCTGATGGTAAAAAATATATAACCCTCTGGGCTAAATACAGTTGTATTTCAATGTATTTGACCTAGACCTTTGAAAACTTAAGCTCTACTCTGGCTGTGAATCGTGTGTCCATCGGGGACTAACAGTGATTTCAGACCATCTTGTGCTTTTCCTTTCATTTAAAACCATGAGCTAACGTCTATTCACATCATACAGCTTGAAGTAAAATTGTATCAACAGTCTAAGATGCGAATTTGTAGCTTTTTTGAAATATGGTGATATCATAAACTAAAGCTTATTGCCAGTGTAACTGAACCAATTGAATTTTGTATTTGTTACATTAAAGTTTGAAACTAAATCTCTGCTTTCACAACATTTTGCTTGAATTTTTCAGTGAATTCGAGTTAACTGGGACACAGCAGGACCAGTACATTTTGGCCCAAATAACTGCCCCAATTAGCTGAAGTTTCATGGAAATAGTTAAGAAAAAGTATCAAAAGACAAACTACTGTTTAACTGAGTAACAAGGTACAGTATGTATTTAGATCAAATTCAGAACAAATTAGAACACTACCATTGCTACTACAGTACTATTAAACTATGTACTTGTCCCTAATAGTTAACAACAGAGGGATTCATCTGGTGTATGTTGCCAGTATGGGGTGCTGAGGGAGGAGTAGTACCTCTGGTGAAGGGGTTTGTCATGTTCATTCTGGGGCAGCTCACTAACCTTTGGTTCCTACCAGGCACTCAGCTCTCACCTGTGGCTCCAAGTAGCTGTTTGCATGCGACAGCAGCCAGATCCCAGCACTCCACTTTGACAGACAGGTGAAACCAGGTGAGGGTAGTCAGCAGGCCTCATACCCCAGTGATATAGGGACATGCCTGTCCTAGCATGTGAAGTCAGCTGTGTACTTTTGATTGACTGTAAATGAACAAAATCAGTGCAGACACCTATTGCAGATAATGGACTGACTGCCTTCATACAATACTTTTGATGATAGCATCGTTGAAATCATAATTTTCATTGTACCATTTAAGATGATTGTCAATATCTTTAAATTCTTTGAAGATCCTAGCATGTTGAAGTAGTGAAGTTGTTTCATTTTCTCTCCTGGACATTTCTGGCATCTCCAAGTATGAATGCTTGAAACCACAGTGTGCAAAACAATTCTAAATTGTCTCACAGCATATTTCTTGCTAAATATGCTGACAAAAAAATCACTGGTTTTTGAACAGAAACACACACAAATGATGCTATGTAAAAGTCGTTTGCTCTGAGCACAGTGTAGTGTCTAACGAGCACAAAAGTTCACATGACTGACATTGGTTAGAAACAGTTCAGTAGTAGTCTTCTGTCCTAATTAAGCAGAGGAGTGTCTCAAATAAATGAAGGGAATTCCAACTATTTTCTTGATTAGTTTTTGTTCTTTAAGAGTTGTTCCTAATAAGCAGCTACACCGATTAAGTGATGGACCAATTAACCAGAACTCACTGTGATTATAATATTTAAGTTCAATTATAACATTTAAGAGAAGTTTGGATAGGTATATGGATGAGAGGGATGTAGAGGGCTATGACCAGGCAAGCACATGGGTCTAGGTAGAAGACCAGGTTGGCATGTTCAGATATGGACTAACCTACAAGCAGGATAGATTCAGCAGAGGCAGTGTTACTGTTCTACATACTCAGGAGAGAGTATGGCCTTGGGAATCTTCAGCATGGACCAGAATATAGGGCCATTCAAGCCTGTTCTGCCATTCAGTATGATCATGGTTGCTCTGATTTCGCTGCAATTCTATTTTTTGGCCTGTTTGTCATAATTTTGACTCCCTGGTAGATCAAAAATCTACCTTACCCTTCAATACTCACACTTCTATCTCCACAACCCTTCAGGGTAGAGAATTCCAAAAAATCACAACACTTTGAGAAAAGCAATTCCCTCTCCTCTCCATCTGAAGAGGGCAAACACATTTCTTGAATCTAGAAGTTTCTTGTGATAGACTCCAAAGAAAAGCTTTCAGAATGTTGTGTTCAATAAGATCTTCTATTTTTCTGAAGGCCAATAGGTATAGATTCCATCTGCTCAATGGTTAATCAGAAGTCAATCCCTTCATTCCAAAAGTCAAGTCAAGTCAAGTCACTTTTTATTGTCATTTTGACCATTACTGCAGGTACAGCACACAGTAAAAATGAGACAACGTTTTTCAGGACCACGGTGCTACATGAAACAGTACAAAAACTACACTGAACTACGTAAAAACAACACAGAAAAAAACTACACTGGACTACAGACCTACCCAGGACTGCATAAAATGCACAAAATAGAGCAGGCATTACAATAAATAATAAACAAAATAAACCTAATCAAGTTCATGTGAGTTACCTTAAACTCTCTGTCCTTAAAATTGAGACAGAAGTCTATGCAGTTTTCTGTATGTTTTTCATGAATGCCTTATACAATTGTAACATGTCTTCTCTAGCTCATAAACAAGAATAAGAACATAGAAAATTAGACCATGAATAGACCACTTTGCCCTAGAAGACTGCACCAACATTCAATATTGTCATAACCCATCTGCCCTAGGCATTAATTCCTCTTTTAGGTCCCAATCCTCCATGGTAGAAAATTCCAGAGATCCACCACCCTGTGGAAGAAGAAATTCCCATGAACTTCCTGTTTTCCATAACCACATCTTTAACTTGTCTCTATGTCCCCTCATTTGAAAGTCTCCCACCAGGAAAGTATTTCATTATCTGTCTTGATATGCCCCTTTAAAGTCTTATGCTTCAATAAGATGATATCTGATCTGACTTCCTCAACCACTCATGACAAAACAGCACTCTTATTCCCAAGGATTAGCTTAGTGAATTTATTTGCATTGCCTCCAATGTTTGTATATACTTTGTAGGGTAAGGGGCCAAACCTGTGGACGGTACTTCAGCTGTGAGCTCACCAGCATGCTATAAAATTGTAACAATACTCCCCTATCTCTAAACACCAATTGCCATAAAGGACAAGGATCCATTTGCTTCTTAACCCATTCCTGCATCTGCCTGAAAACCTTTTTGTGATTCATGGACAAGAACACCTACAGTAGATCAGGGCTTCCCAACCTGAGGCCCACAGACCCAATGTTTAATGGTATTGGTCCATTCCATAAAAAAAAGTGGGGACCCTGACCTAGATTCATTTATACCCCATCATTTGCAGTTCCTCTATATCTAGATAAAAGTGCACTTCTGACTCCTCTTTGAAACTCTGTTTGTTTTGTAATTAAGGGCGTTCTCTAAAACCACATAAAAATACTGATCCCGTTCATTTTCCATTCCTTTGTCCCCATTACTACCTCTCCAGCATCATTTTCCAGCCGTCCGATATCCACTCCCACCTCTCTTTTTACAGTTTATACATTTGAAGAATCTTTTGGTACCTTCTTTAATATTATTGGCTAGCTTATTTTCACATTCCAACTTTACCTTCTTAATGACCTTTTAGGTTACCTTCTGTTGGTTTTTAAAAGCTTCCCAATCCTCTAACTTCCCACCACTTCTTGCTCTATTATATATCCTCTCTTTGGCTTTTTTTGTTAGCCGGGGTTGTGTCATCTTGCCTTTAGAATACTTCTTCCTCTTTGGGATGTATATATCCCATGCCTTCCAAATTGCTTCCAGAAATTTCAGCCAATGCTGCTCTGCCATCATTCCTGTCAGTGTTCTTTCCAATCTCTTAAAAGATTGGAAGCCATCTCTTAGGCATTCTAGAAATTCCCTTTTTGGAATCCAGCACCAACTTGATTTTCCCAATCTACTTGCATATTGAAATCTCCCATGACTATTGTAACATTGCCCTTTTGGCATCCATTTTCTCTCTCCCGTTATAATCTGTAGACTACATCCTTCCTACTGTTTGGCGTTCTCTATACAACTCCCATCATGGTCCTTAGCTCTATCCACAATGATTCAACACCTTCTCACCCTATGTCATCTCTCTCTAGTGGTTTGATTTCATTTTTTACCAACAGAGCCATGCCACCTCCTCTGCCTCCCTGCCTATCCTTTCAATACAATATGTATCCTTGGACATTAAGCTCTCAGCTATAATCTTTTTTCAACCATGAGTCACTGTTGCAAAACAACATCATACTTATCAATCTGCAACTGTGCTACAAGTTCATCTACCTTATTCCGTATACTGGATGCATTCAAATACAATGCCTTCAGTATTGTATTCATCCTTCACACACAAAATGCTGGTGGAACACAGCAGGCCAGACAGCATCTATAGGAAGAAGTACAGTCGACATTTCGGGCTGAGACCCTTCGTCAGGGCTAACTGAAAGAAAAGATAGTAAGAGATTGATTTCTCTAACTTCCTTTAATGCCTCTCCTTCCCTTCTTACCCCATCCCTTAGTTATCTAGCTATCTATCAATCAATCTATTTATTAATCTATTTATTAATTATCCCCCCTTTTTTTTCTCTCTCTGCCCCTCTCATAATCACTCCTTGCCTGCTCTCCATCTCCCTCTGGTGCTCCCCTCCCCATTTTTTTCCCCCTAGGCCTCCCGTCCCATGATCCTCTCCCTTCTCCAGCTGTGTATCCCTTTTGCCAATCAACTTTCGAGGTCTTAGCTTCATCCCTGCCCTTCCTGTCTTCTCCTATCATTTTGAATCTACCCCTCCCCCTCCCACTCTCAAATCTCTTACTATCTCTTCTTTCAGTTAGTCCTGACAAAGGGCCTCGGCCCGAAAAGTCGACTGTACTTCTTCCTATAGATGCTGCCTGGCCTGCTGTGGCCCACCAGCATTTTGTGTGTGTTGCTTGAATTTCCAGCATCTGCAGATTTCCTCATGTTTGTATTCATCCTTTTCAGTTTTGTCTGCCTTTTACATTGCAACTCATCCTGTTGAACACAATGTTACCCTATCATCAGCCTTTCCCTGCTAGGAGTCTCACTACACATTGCCTCTGTGGGTAAACCTGCTACCTCATCCTCAGCACTATCACTCTGGTTCCCAGCCCCTTGCCATAGAATCATAAAACATTACAGCACAGAAACAGGCCTTTTGGCCCTTCTTGGCTGTGCCAAACCATTTTTCTGCCTAGTCCAATGACCTGCACCTGAACCATATCCCTCCATACACCTCTCATCCATGTACCTGTCCAAGTTTTTCTTATATGTTAAAAGTGAGCCCACATTTACCACTTCATCTGGCAGCTCATTCCACACTCCCACCACTCTCTGTGTGAAGAACCCCCCCACCCCACAATGTTCCCTTTAAACTTTTCCCCCTTCACCCTTAACCCATGTCCTCTGGTTTTTTTCTCCCCTAGCCTCAGTGGAAAAAGCCTGCTTGCATTCACTCTATCTATACCCATCATAATTATATATACTTCTATCAAATCTCCCCTCATTCTTCTACACTCCAGGGAATAAATTCCTAACCTAGTCAACCTTTCTCTGTAACTCAGTTTCTCAAGTCCCGGCAACATCCTTGTAAAACTTCTCTGCACTCTTTCAACCTTATTAATATCCTTCCTGTAATTTGGTGACCAAAACTGCACACAATACTCCAAATTCGGCCTCACCAATGCCTTATACAACCTCACCATAACATTTCAACTCTTATACTCAATACTTTGATTTATAAAGACCAATGTACCAAAAGATTTCTTTACGACCCTATCTACCTGTGACACCACTTTTAGGGAATCTTGTATCTGTATTCCCAAATCCCTCTGTTCTACTGCACTCCTCAGTGCCCTACCATTTACCTTGTATGTTCTACCTTGGTTTTTCCTTCCAAAGTGCAATACCTCACACTTGTCCATATTAAACTCCATCTGCCATTTTTCAGCCCATTTTTCCAGCTGGTCCAAATCCCTCTGCAAGCTTTGAAAACCTTCCTCACTGACCACTACACCTCCAATCTTTGTATCATCAGCAAATTTGCTGATCCAATTTACCACATTATCATCCAGATCATTGATATAGATGACAAATAACAATGGACCCAGTACTGATCCCTGTGGCACACCACTAGTCACAGGCCTCCACTCAGAGAAGCAATCCTCCACTACCACTCTCTGGCTTCTCCCATTGAGCCAATGTCTAATCCAATTTACTACCTCATCATGTATACCTAGCGACTGAATCTTCCTAACTAACCTCCCATGGGGGACCTTGTCAAAGACCTTACTGAAGTCCATTCAGTAACATACAACATCCACTGCCGTCCCTTCATCCACTTTCCTGGTAAACTCCTCGAAAAACTCTAATAGATTTGTTAAACATGACCTACCACTGCACAGAGCCGTGTTGACTCTCCATAATAAGTCCCTGTTTATCCAAATACTTGTAGATCCTATCTCTTAGTACTCCTTCCAATAATTTACCTACTACAGACGTCAAACTTACCAGCCTATAATTTCCCAGATTACTTTTAGAGCCTTTTTTAAACAACAGAAAAACATGAGCTATCCTCCAATCCTCCAGCACTTCACCCGTAGATACCAACATTTTAAATATATCTGCCAGGGCCCCTGCAATTTCAACACTAGTCTCCTTCAAGGTCCGAGGGAATATCCTGTCAGGTCCTGGGGATTTATCTACTCTGATTTGCCTCAAGATAGCAAGCACCTCCTCCTCTTCAATCTGTATATGTTCCATGACCTCACTACTTGTTTGCCTTATTTCCATTGACTCCATGCCAGTTTCCTTAGTAAATACAGATGCAAAAAAACCATTTAAGATCTCCCCCGTTTCTTTTGGTTCCATACATAGCCGACCACTCTGATCTTCAAGAGGACCAATTTTATCCCTTACTATCCTTTTGCTCTTAATATATCTGTAGAAACTCTTTGGATTATCCTTCACCTTGACTGCCAAAGCTACCTCATGTCTTCTTTTAGCCCTCCTGATTTCTTTCTTAAGATTTTTTTGCACTTTTTATACTCCTCAAGCACCTTATTCGCTTCCTGTTTCCTGTACATGTCATACATCTCTCTCTTCTTCTTTATCAGAGTTCTAATATCCCTAGAGAACTAAGGTTCCTTATTCTTACTCACTTTGCCTTTAATCCTGACAGGAACATACAAACTCTGCACTTTCAAAATTTCTCCTTTGAAGACCTCTCACTTACCAATGACGTCCTTGCCAAAGAACAAGCTGTCCCAATCCACGCTTTCTAGATCCTTTCTCATTTCTTCAGATTTGGCCTTTTTCCAGTTTAGAACTTGAACCTGAGGACCAGATCTATCTTTACCCATGATCAAGTTGAAACTAATGGTGTTATGATCACTGGAACCAAAGTGTTCCTGTACACACACTTCCGTCACCTGCCCTAACTCATTTCCTAATAGGAGATCTAATATTGCATCCTCTCTAGTTGGTACCTCTATATATTGATTTACAAACGTTTGTAGAAAACTTTCCTGAATACATTTTACAAACTCTAACCCGTCTAGACCTTTAACAGTATGGGAATCCCAATTGATATGTGGAAAATTAAAATCCCCTACTATCACAACTTTATGCTTCCTGCAGTTGTCTGCTATCTCTCTGCAGATTTGCTCCCCCAATTCTCGCTGACTATTGGGTGGTCTATAACACAACCCCATTAATGTGGTCATACCTTTCCTGCTTCTCAGCTCCACCCATATGGCCTCGGTAGACAAGCCCTCTAATCTGTCCTGCCTGAGCACTGCTCTAACATCTTCTCTGACTAGCAATGCCAACCACCCCTCCCACCCCCCATCCCTCTGCCTCTATCACGTCTGAAACATCAGAACCCTGGAACATTAAGCTGCCAGTCCTGCCCCTCCTGTAGCCAAATTATTTTAAACCCTCCCGACCAATTCTAGTCAACCTAGTTAAGGACACTTAGCTTCCAATTGCTTGTAGTTATTGAACAAAGCTATCTGCATTCTCTGTCTATGTAAATAAGTAGGGAAGAGCTGGCAGCTAAAGCCAACTAAGTTAAGTACTTTGTGGAAGATGTGAAGATTGGGGAGACATAGAACATGTGGGAAGTGAATAATAAGGGAAGGCACAAGGATGAGTTTTCAAAAAACAGTACTTTTTGACTACTGATTAAATTGCTTGACATGTTGATTTAGTTGATTCATTGTTCCTGCATAACAGATATTGAGGTGATCAACAACTTGGGAACTATGTGTAACTCCCTGGGTCGCCCCAGGCTCGCTCAGCTCGTTCTCGTCTAGGGGGAGCAGCCTTTGGCCCTGCCAAACTGGGTAATCAGCTTATGTGGATGCTGTGTGATGTCCCCGCCTCGCCAAAACACAGACAGTACACCATATGCGATTAAATGATTACAATTTATAAAGATTACTATAACTAAATGATTAATAACGATACAGTATATATGAAGGAAAAAAAATAAAGAAAAGGCGCCAAACTTATCAAAGTCCAAACCACTTTGTGCACAGCCGTTGGAGCTCAATTACTGAAGTCTTCTGGCCACCATTCGATCCCCTCTGAACTCCTCGACTCGCAGCTCAGGACCACCTGAGGTGGTCAACCAAGCACATTTATCTTCGTCTTCTCTCCTCGGGGTACCACCTGGCCTTGGACCCCCGCTTGGGGTCCGTTCCTCACCCAGTTTACAGCATCGCGTCCTCTCTCTCTCACCCCCTCGCGCCGATCTCCCCAAAAGCCCGCCAACAATAGCTTACAGACTCAGAAGAAAGAACAACATTAATCCCAATTGGTTAACAAAGGAATACAATTCTCGTTATCAGTAAATTTGAACCCAAACAAGCTTCCAGCACTCTCTCGCTACAAAGAAGCAGTCCTACTTTTAACAAAATAAAGAAGCCATTTTGATTAACATACGCAGTAACAAAGAAAAAGAAGAAACCCCCTTTACATATGCAAACATAAATTATTATTTCTTTCTAACTTTTGCAAAAGAGAAAGACCGTTGAGTTCATGTGCATGCTTCCATGAAAGTGGAGTCACAGATAAATAGGGTGGTGAAGAACATTTTTGTCAAACTGGTCTTCATCGTTCAGGGTATTGAGTATAATAGCTGGCAGGTTATGTTGTGGTTGTAGAGGATGCTTGGAGTTTTGTGCTCAGTATAGGAAAGATACTGCTATAGGAAAATATTGTTAAACTGGAAAGATTTTCAAGATTCTGGCCAGGACTTGGGGGACTGAACTATATGGAGAGGTTGGACAGGCTAGGACTTTATTCCTTGGAGCATAGAACACTGAGAGGTGATCTAATAGAGCAGTGTAAAATCATGAGGCAGCATAGACAGGGTGAATGGAGTCTTTTCTCCAGATATTGGAATTCAAGGACTAGAGGGCACAATTTTAACATGAGAGGAGAAATATTGAATAGGAAGTTGAAGGGCAAAATTTTTTTATAAAAATGTTAGTATGTGGAATGAGCTGGTTCAGGTATGGTAACAACTTTTAAAAGACATTTGGACAGGTACATGGAATGGAAATGTTTAAAAGAAAATAGACTGAATGCTGGCAGATGGAACTGAATTGGATTGTTATTGTGGTCAGCATTGGCCATTTTGGCTGAAGGGCATGTTTCTGTCCTGTATGACTGTAAGACTCTATGACTCTATAAATGTAGTTAAATATACTGTAGATCTTTATCTAGTGTTGGAAGAAAGCCCAACTGTTTAACTTGTTCCTACCACGTTGCGGTTTGTGGGAATTTGCATTTCCTAGATCACCAGAGGTGACTCTCTTTCAAAGTTTCCTTTCCTTGAATAAGCAGCTTCTGCTGCATTGTAAGTCAGTGGTGTCTACAAGCTGGAAGGAGTGTGCAATGTGTCTCATCTCCAGGAACAGTCCAAAGGTTCTGAATCTCTGTGACGTTCACGTCCCCAGACAGTATGTCTCAGGTTAATTTTCAACAAGTGGTTGATCTTAATGACCAATGGCTTTGAAAATATTTGTCACCTCCAAAAAAATCTTGTTCTGATGAATGATCTGCGATCTGAAGCATAAAATGTTTTCTCTTTGGGCAGATGCATCCTAACCCACTGAGTATTTTCAGAATTTTATTTTAAGATTTCTGGCATCTACAGTTTTTTGTTTTTTTAAAAATATTTTCTCCTTTCACAGACTGGCTGAGTTCTTCCAGCATTTCTGATTTCTCTCAGATTCCAGCCTCTGCAATTTTCTTTGTTTTCATCACTACCTTTGGGCCACTGTCTTGTCTCAGATGAAGGAGGTCCTGAAGGACAGTAAGTAATGTGCTGTTTTGTGATAAAGCATAAAAGCCTTAACTTAACAATGAGAAAAGGTTGCAATTCATTTATGACCAAATTCTGTTCAGACGCAATGTCCAGGCTATAACATTTATAACAATAAAGTGGCAAGCCAAGCTTCAGGTTCAGTTTACCTGAGGATGAACATAACCGTTACCTAATCTGAGCATATGTGAACAATATTACAAGTAGCATGACAGTCTGTCGACATTCAGATTCAGATTCATTTAGTTATCACACATACATTGAAACACACACTTTAATGTGTTATTTACGTGAGCAACACAACCTAAGGGTATGCTGGGGCATCTCACAGGTGTCGTCACTCATTCCGATGCCAAAATAACATGCCCACCATGTTCACAGAACAACACAAGCAACAACAACGGAACAGCAACGAAGCAACAACAGCAAAACAAGTCCTGTTCCTCCCTCCCATACACACACACACTCCTCCAACCTCAGGCCAAGCCATCTGCAACCTCCAGTGAGCTTGTAGACTCACAGATGTAGGGCCTTTGACTTCCCCAATGGATTTGCAGGCGCATCACACACCTCAACCAAAATCAAATGCAACTGAGGGCTTGTTGTGTCCACAGTTAGCTGAACGGGATGTAGCTGAATGTCTGTCACTTGGTTTTAAGTCTGCTGTAAGAGACTGAACCATTATTAACAATTGTTTAACAGTTCATAGAAAATATTTCCTAGTAAACAATCTTTGAAACATACAAATGTTCAAGAGTGAGACCTTTCGTCATTACATTATATTCTATTCTGACTTTCTGTTAGAACTCTGTGCATGCCTGCTGTTTGACAGCTGTATGTTGTCAGTGATTTTTTTTTGCATGGGATCTCCTGGATTGATGTTTTTTCAGGTCCAGCAAAAGGCAAACTGATGACACATTCAGTTAGTTGGTTTCCTCACTCTTTATGTGCTTTTTGGCTGCGTTTTTAAAGGGATGGAACTGTGTTCATTGAGAAATGATGTGGAGGATTCCTGCTGGATGATGCACACATTGCACTCACTGGGAAAATTAAAATGGTTGAAACACTGAATTTTAAATGCTGCACACTCTTAAAAGCAAGAACACACATTCACACTGGATAAATGCACAAAGAGTTTCTTTTGCAATGAAAGTCTATTTGCCATATCCGTATTGTATAAGAATATATTTTACTATATCAGGAGACCAGAACTATATTTCCATTGTAGACATTTGTGCAAAAAAATAATATTTTCAAGTTCAAATATATTTAAATGAATTCCCCAATTGCCAAGAAAATGGCATATCCAATTTTGGTTATAGTGTTCAGGTAGAGATGGAAGACCATACAGATGAACCTGTCCTCAAACGGACTCTCCCTCTCACGTCGAGATAGTAAGGAGTGACAAACAAAGCTGAGCCTATGGCTACCTGCTCAGTAAGTGCAGCTGGTCTGATCTTCTTTTCAGATCCACTTTCTTACCTAATTCACCTAATACTTGAATATATTCACTGAATCTATAGGGGAGAGATTTAATTTTTAATTTTTAGAGACGCAACATATTAACAAGCCCTTCTGGCCCAATGTGCCTGCATTGCCCAAATACACTCAAGACTAATTAACCTACTAACCCATACATCTCTGGAACATGGGAGGAAACCGGGGCACCCGGAGGAAACACGTGGTCACAGGGAGAACATACAAACTCCTTACAGACGGTGGTGAAGTTGAATGCATTGGAGCTGTAGTAACATTGCACTAACCATTACACAACTGTGTCACCCATCAGGTTTCAAGCTCCTTCTGATCTAGATTCCCCTCAAAACATTCTTGTTTCAAATAAATCAACATAGGAACATAAGAAATAGCTTCTTATGTTCCTCTCCCTCAACCCCAATGTCACAAAAACAAAGGAGCTGGGTATGGACTACAGGGGAATGGATGCAGGCTAATCCCTATTGACTTCAATGGATCTGGGGTTGAGAGGGTGAACAGCTTTAAGTTCCTCGGCATAAACATCACTGAGGATCTCATGTGGTCTGTACATACCGGCTGTGTGGTGAAAAATGTACAACAGTGCCTCTTTCACCTCAGATGGTTGAAGAAGTTTGGCATGTCCCCCTAAATGCTAAGAACTTTCTATAGGAGCACAACTGAGAGCATCCTGACTGGCTGCATCACTGCCCGGTATGGGAACTGTACTTCCCTCAATCGCAGGACTCTGCAGAGAGTGGTGCGGACAGCCCAGCGCATCCGTAGATGTGAACTTACCACTATTCAGGACATTTACAGAGACAGGTGTATAAAAAGAGCCCAAAGGATCACTGGAGACCCGAGTCACCCCAGCTACAAACTGTTCCAGCTGCTTCCATCCGGGAAAAAGTACAGCAGCATAAAAGCCAGGACCAAAAATCTCCAAGACAGCTTCTTCCACCAGGCCATCGGACTGCTTAATTCATGCTGACACAACTGTATTTCTATGTTATATTGACTACCTTGTTGTATATAATATTTATTACAAATTACTATAATTGTGCATTACACATTTGAACGGAGACGTAATGTAAAGATTTTTACTTGTCATGTATTTGAAGGATGTAAGTAATAAATTCAATTCAATTCTATAAATAGGAGCGAGAATAGGCTACTTGGATCATTGAGCTTGCTTCACCATTCAATACGATCATGGCTGATATCACCTTGGACTCAGCTCCAACCAGCTGACTTTTCCCCATTATCTGGAATTCCCCACCATGCATGATTCTGTCTACCTAACATTTGTCTTAAATATGTTTCATGAGGTAGCTTCCACTGCTTTACTGAGCAGAGAATTCCACAGACTCACAGATTCATCTCTCTCTGGGAAAAACATTTCCTCCTCAATATCATCCTGAATCTACACCCTGAATCTTGAGGCTAATCCCCTCTGAATACCAGGTGACTCAATCCCTCCCCATTGGCTAACCCCTTCATCAGTGGAATCAATCTAGTGAACCTCCTCTGCTCTGCCTCCAAAGCCTGTAATGTATATCTTTTCTCAAGTGAGGAGACAAGAAACCTGTGCACTACTTCAAGTGCGGCCAGCTGCCTTAATTATATAGATTACAAATGCCAATCTCCCAGTACTGATTCCTGTGCATCCAATCGTTATAACCTGATGCTGAAAATTACCAATTATATTTCAACTGCTTTTTTCTTTTGCTGCCCAATCTCTTCCCATATTGGAATGTTATCACAACAGGAGTTCTGATCCTGTGTTATGATTTTAAATGTGGTACTTTATTAAATGTACTTTGAAATACTAATACTCAACACCTAATGGTTCCTCTTTCTCACACCCTGATGGTGGCATTCTGAAATATGTTTGTCAAGCATAATTTCCCATTCAAAAAGACATTGATTCTATTATGATTTTGTAGATACTTTGCTTCTTCTTCCTTTGAAATTGATTCTATGATTTTCCCACTGACAGAGGCAGGGTTAATTGGCTTTTCTGTGTCTATCCTTTTATCAACAGAGTTATCTCATTCACAGTATTTAATTTCTCAAGGCTATTCCAGATTGAAAAGAATTTAGGGAGATCACAATGAATTAATCCACTTTCTCTGGAGACTCTTCTTTTTAGTCCTTACGATACACAAAAAAAAACAGTGTTCGATGATTTGCTAGGCTTTAGTTCCATTAATTATCGCAATACTTGTCTTCATAGTCATTGAGCCATGGAGTCATTGTACATGATTTCACCTCAGACAGTTCACCCCAACTTGTCCATGTTGGCCATCAAGTACCCGTTTCAAGACTTGACCTGTAGCATTTCAAGTTCTCATCCTAATACGTATTAAATGTTGTGAGAATCTTTGCCTGCACAGGCAGTGTGTTCCAGATTTCAGCCAGCTTTGGGTGAAAAACACTGTTTAATCTTCTTTCCATCTCCTTATCTATTATTACTGGGGCACACTTAATACCTTGTACCATTAAATAATTGTTAGAAAATAATCAATAGTTTCAAAAGCTCTCTTTGTTTCTCTATATAGACGTATAAGCTCTTACAATAAGCTTTTTTATATTTCTTGCTTGCTCTCAAAACCTACTTTCTCCATTTAAGTTATTTTTGGTCATTTTTTGCTTGGTTTCTTTACTTTACCAGTCTTCTGGACTATAATTACGGTATTCTTTGTAGTATGTTCTGCCTTTTTAAAAATCCATTAGATATCATTGCTATCTTCTTCAGTTAGCTATGGATGGATCAACCTTCACTTAGTCTCCCTTTTGAGTCCATTTAATAAAAAATTGGGCCTCCAGTTTTTGATTTCATCCTTCTCCTTTGTTGGTGGGTAACAAGGATGATGCCTGTCTTTGTGAACTGTGATGTGCTGCCTGTATGTCTATGCTCATTTCCACTTCATCAACGTGCCTTCAGCACATTCCCACCAGGCTTTGACATTTTGTGGGAGTACAAAGAATGCTTTCTTCACCTTGCCTTGATCACCTGGATCTCCTCAGGCACTTCAGAATCATCCAACATTGAAATGCCTGCTTCTGGAAGAAAAAACTGCAATGCAAAACTGTCCTTTGTTTAAAGCAGTATGCCTTGGATCAAACATTCTCCAGAAACCTTGCACTCAGCCTGAGGTTGTCCTGTGCTTCTTCCCCAGGCGTTCTGCAGAAGGACTTGGACAGATTAGAAGAATAGGAAAACAAATGGCAGATGGAATATAGTGCAAGGAAGTGTATAGTCATGTACTTTGGTAAGAGGGATAAAGGTAAAGCCGGTTTTATAAACATGGAGCAAATTCAAAAATCAGAGATGCAAAGAGATTTGAGAGTCCTTGTGCAGGGTTCCATAAAAGTTAACTTGTTGGTTGAATTGGTGGTAAGGAAGACAAATACAATGCCAACATTCACTTCAAGAGGACTGGAATATGAACATAAGGATGTAATGCTGAGGCTTAACTGCATTGGTCAGACCTCACTTGGAGTATTGCGAGCAGTCTTTTGCTCCTTATTTAAGAAAGGATGCAAAATCATTGGAGGCAATCCAGAGGAGGTCTACAAGAGTGATCCTAGGAATGATATGGTTAATGTTTGAGGAATGTATGATGGCTCTGGGTCTGTACTCATGGATTTTTTGAAGAAGGAGGGGAGGATCTTGTTGAAGTCTATAAAATATTGAAAGGCCTAGATAGAGTGGACATGGAGAAAATATTTCCTATTGCTGGGGAGTCTGGGACTAGAGGGCACAGCCTCAGAATATAAGAATGTCTCTTTATAGAAGAATGAGGAGGACCTTATTTATCCAGTGAATCTGGAGTCAGTTATGGTGAATCTGAGGAATTCATTGGCACAGATGTCTGTGGAGGCCAGGTCAATGGGTGTATTTAAAGTGGTGGTTGATAGGCTCTTGATTAATAAGGGCATTAAGGGTTTCTAGAAGAAAGTAGGAGCATGGGACTAATTATTCCGCCTAATTCTGCTCCTGTGTGTTATGGTTACAGGAACAGGCAAGCAGTATGATGATTAAGGACTGAAGGAGACTATGAACGCTGGAGGTTTATCCTTCTTTTCCCAGTGTCATATTATGATAAAATTGTAAACAATGCCCTGTTTATAGTGGCCTCCATTGTTCTCATCAAGCAGGTTAGATCATATTATCTTAAATGCAATCGACATGACAACTACTTCATCAAGGGCAAATAAATTACTAGATTTGTCCACTTAACCCTAGCAACAATAATTTCCATTAACGTAGTACTTCAGAGGAATATTACTAACTAAGGACTGACATCATCCAATGTAGAGCTACAAGTACAGGGAGCTCCGATTCCGATTCTCTGAAAATGCATAATTTCCCCAAGGAATGTGAAAAAAAGTCCTATCAGATCTCGTACACTAACACCTGTGTTAATATGTTGCTCCAATGGTGTGCTCTCTTGCAGGGTGTGAGTAAGTGATTTAATACTTTTTTCAATGGGATGGGCAGAGTGACTCCAGAATGTGATGGAGGGGAGAAAAAAATTTAGAGGAGAGAGGACCTGCTGCGTGACTAGGACTTCCCATGTGATATACAGGCCAATCGATCCCTATGCATCCATCATTAAAGATCCACACCACCCAGGACATGTCCTCTTCAGATTGCTACCATCAGGAAGGAGGTACAGAAGCCTGAAGGCACAAACTCAATGATTCAGGAACAGCTTTTTCCCCTCTGCCATCTGATTTCTGAATGGACATTGAACCCATGAACACTAACTTACTATTATTTTATTTCCTAGTTTTTGCACTACTTATTTGATTTAACTATGTATATATGATATATTTACAGTAATCCACAGTTGTTCTCTCTATTAACATGTATTGCATTGTACTACTGCTGCAAAGTTAACAAATTTCATAATAAATGCCATGATATTAAACCTGATTCTGATTCTACGTCACCAGTGACTTCAAGGCTGGCACATTTTGTGACATCATGTGTTAATAAGCTATGTAACATAGAAATGCCATGAATATTGCTTGGATCTTGGTTAGTTCTGCCCATACTGAGAGAATGTACACCAGGTAACCAAGGCAACCTGAAATATAGCTCTGTTTCCTATTCCACAGAAGCTTAGTTTCATTTTTCTTTAATGCTAGAAACTCCCAGCAGGTCAGGCAGCATCTATGGAGAGAGATATCAATCCAGGTTGATGAACTCTCGTTGTATTTAATCAGTTTCCCTATTTATTTTGGATTTCCAACTTCTGCAGTATTTTATTTATGTTTGTTCCATTCCAGTCAACCTTTAAATTGTGATTTATTTATTGATTGCGTTTAATATGATCAGAACTTTCTCATTATAGTGCAAATGTTCATTTGAGTTTACATGATCTTGAAATGGCTCTTTACAAATTGTAGCTATGAAAATGTTGGATAGTTTGGTAATCAGTGCTGTTGTAATGCTTCTTATCTAAATTAGTGGAGCATTAAATAGTCACGATGTTTATATTAAAGACCTCTGGAGACAATAGCTTTATAATTAAACCTTTACCTAAGTGACCCATGTAATCATATAATTGTTAACAGAAGATTACCATCATTAACTGACGCAATTACAAACATTTACCATTCCATGCTTCAATGCTTCAATATTTTAAGCGGAAAAGAATAAGATTTTAAGATTTACTTCTAAAATAAAAGTTGCACTAGTTAATTTATTTAAATGTTTCATTCTAATAATTCAAGAAATGTTTGTATTAGTGAGTTTGGGAGCACTTTAGATGTACTTTGGCCTGATTTGCTTCAAAGAAGATAATATCTAAAGTCTTACCTAAATTGTGGGATGAACTTCAAAAAATTCCAACTGAGTTGCAGACATCATGGTCAAGATTGATTAAAAGTAATAGTTACTTCCTTCCAGTCATTGTGGTTTGCAAAAATCAACATTCAAAGTAAATTTATTATTAAAGTTTAGTACACTAAAACTCATTTTCTTGTGGGCATTCACACTAAGTACAAAGAAACACAGCAGAATCAATGAAAAACTGCACATTACAAAGATGGACAAACAACCAATGTGCAAAAGACAACAAATTATGCAAATACATAAAAATTAAAAAGGAAATGAAAATAATAATAAATAAACAATAAATATTGAGAGAATGGGTTGTAGGGTCCTTGAAACTGAGTTCATAGGTTATGCAATCAGGTCAGTGTTGGGGTAAATCAAGTTATCCACTCTGGGTCAGAAGCCTGATAGTTGAAGGTTAATAACCGTTCATGAACCTGGTGATGTGGGACCTAATGCTCCTATACCACTGTCTTGATGTCAGCAGTGAGAAGAGAGCATGGCCTGGATGGTTGGGGTCCTTGATGATAGATAATGCTTTCTTATACCAGCGCTCCTTGTAGGTGTGCTCAATGGTGGGGAAGGCTTTATCTGTGATGGACTGTACTGTATCCACTACTTTTTTGTAGGCTTTTCCATTCAAGCACGTTGGTGTTTCTGTCCCAGGCTGTGATGCAACCAGGCAGCATACTCTCTACTGTGCATCTATAGAAGTTTGTCAAAGTTTTAGATGACATGCTGAATCTTCACAAATTTCTAAGAAAGTAGAGGCACTGTTGTGCCTTCTTTGTAATGGCACTTATGTGCTACGCCCAGGACAGATCCTCCGAAATGTTAACACCAAGGAATTTAAAGTTGCTGACTCTCTCCAGCTCTGATCCCCTGATGAGGACTGGCTCACAGACCTCTGGTTTCCTCCTCCCGTAGTTAATAATCAGCTGTTTGGCTTTGCTGATGTTGAGTGAGAGATTGTTATTGCGACACTATTCAAAATCAGAGGGCTTGGTCACTTTTAGGGAGTTAAAACATATAAGGACATATAAAATCTTTTTAAATGAAGTCTGTGTTGTAACTATTGCTTTGTCTAAATGAACATACCATAATGCTTTGCAGTTCCCATCCACAGCCATGATTGGTTCCGTTTACAGAGTCTGCAGATGAAACGGATGTCTCTGGGGCCTAGGAGTCACCACGAGGAAGATCAGAGCCTTGAGACATTACAGTAGATAGATAGATAGATAGATAGATAGATAGATAGATAGATAGATAGATAGATAGATAGATAGATAGATAGATACTTTATTCATCCCCATGGGGAAATTCAACTTTTTTCCAATGTCCCATACACTTGTTGTAGCAAAACTAATTACATACAATACTTAACTCAGTAAAAAATATGATATGCATCTAAATCACTATCTCAAAAAGCATTAATAATAGCTTTTAAAAAGTTCTTAAGTCCTGGCGGTTGAATTGTAAAGCCTAATGGCATTGGGGAGTATTGACCTCTTCATCCTGTCTGAGGAGCATTGCATCGATAGTAACCTGTCGCTGAAACTGCTTCTCTGTCTCTGGATGGTGCTATGTAGAGGATGTTCAGAGTTATCCATAATTGACCGTAGCCTACTCAGCGCCCTTCGCTCAGCTACCGATGTTAAACTCTCCAGTACTTTGCCCACGACAGAGCCCGCCTTCCTTACCAGCTTATTAAGACGTGAGGCGTCCCTCTTCTTAATGCTTCCTCCCCAACACGCTACCACAAAGAAGAGGGCGCTCTCCACAACTGACCTATAGAACATCTTCAGCATCTCACTACAGACATTGAATGACGTCAACCTTCTTAGGAAGTACAGTCGACTCTGTGCCTTCCTGCACAAGGCATCTGTGTTGGCAGTCCAGTCTAGCTTCTCGTCTAACTGTACTCCCAGATACTTGTAGGTCTTAACCTGCTCCACACATTCTCCATTAATGATCACTGGCTCCATATGAGGCCTAGATCTCCTAAAGTCCACCACCATCTTCTTGGTCTTGGTGATATTGAGACGCAGGTAGTTTGAGTTGCACCATATCACAAAGTCCTGTATCAGTTTCCTATACTCCTCCTCCTGTCCATTCCTGACACACCCCACTATGGCCGTGTCATCAGCGAACTTCTGCACATGGCAGGATCTGACAGGTCAGAGAACCAGCGCATGCCAGGATTAAGGCAAGACACCCCCCAAAAGGATCTAAAGTATTTCAATAAGCTGTAAGTAGTTGAGATGGATGATAGGGATTCAGAAAATGAGCTGGTCAGATGACCACCATAAGCCCTGACAAAGAAGAATATACAATTTCTGCAATACCACAGTTTAGTTGAGGGCCAAGTAAAATGTTCACACTCTGAAGTCCTCAATCGTTTCTCTGGTCTTGCTAACATCGCGAGCAAGGTTGTTGTTGCAACAGCACTCGATCAGCTCATCTATCTCACTCCTGTATGCCTCTTTGTTACCACCTCGATGGACATCCAGAACCTCCTCAATGCCTTGGGCTGAGACCCTTTATTCAGACTGGAATGGAAGAGGGCAGAAGCCAAAATAAGAACATGGAAGGTGGGGGAGGAGTACAAGCTGGCAGGTGATAGGTAAGACCAGGTGAGGAGAAAGGTAGGTGGGTGGGGCTGAGAAGTGCTGACAAGGTGTATAGCTTAAGACTGAACTTGCTCATCCCATCTCATGCAGTGAGATATGTTCACAAGAAATGATCATGATGGGTAAGTTTGAAACTTGAAGCATTTGATCTCCATTGTCCTATCAAGGAGGTGCTACAGATAGATAACTTCCTAATATTAATGAAATGCTTTAAAAATAAACTTATTGAATTCTTGTGACACAGGCTTTACTGGCAAGCGTACACTTATGAACCGCTTAGTGGCCTTTCTAGTGTTAATGTTTCTAGAGTCCCAAATGAGCCAAACTGAGTAAAGATGACAGATATCCTCCCCTAAAGCTCATAAGGGAACCAGGTGGATAGTTTTGAATTGCCTAGCTGCTAGCTGAAATTTATTTACCATTTTAACATTCATAGAGAAAAGTGACAATTCTATCCTTATCTCTAATGTTATTACTCTTATCTTAAGTATTTATTTGCATTGTTCTGCAAGATACCATTTGATCAGCAAGAGATATTACTAATGTTAAGGTATTAGTAATACGTAATATATTAATTATATCTATTATATTCATTAGGAGTTTGAGGAGGTTTGCTGTGTCACCAAAGTCTCTAACAAATTTCTAAAGATGTATAGTGGTGACCACTCTGACTGGCTGATATGGAGGCTCCAATGCACAGCGTTGAAAAAGCTGCAGAAGGTTGTAAATACAGCCAGCTCCAACATCAGGGAACCTTCTGAAGGTGATGCCTCAAGAAGGTAGCATCATTAAGAACCCCCTCCATCTAGGACATACTGTCAGAGAGGAGGTAGAAGAACCTGAATATATACTCTCAACATTTTAGGAGCAGCTTCTTTCTGTCTGCTATCAGATTTCTGAATGGGCTTTGAACCATCGAACACTACATTGTTATTCCTCTTTTCCAATACTTACTAATTTTATTTTTTATTGTAATTTGTAGCATTTTTAATGTTTTGTCATGTACTGGTGCCACTAAAAACTTATCACAACATACGTAAACCTGATTCCGACTCTGTTCACATAAGCACTAAGGTGTGATCTGAAACCATTTTCTCAACTAGTAGTAGAGAAAAGTGGGCTGCAACTGATCAAATAAATGGATGTTACTGCGGTAAAGAAAACAATCAAAACCCACCATACTTTCTTCAGATGACTTGACTTCATTAATTATATTCACCTTTTGCTTTATTGAATCTAAGGAAGTGTAGGATTCCTTAAGGTTGTATGAGGTTCTATATACAAGTAAACACAAGAGATTCTGCAGATGCTGGAAATCCAGAGCAACACACACAAAATGCTGGAAGAACTCAGCAATTCAAGCTGCATCTATGGAAAAGAATAGCCAGTTGACGTTTTTGGCCAAGACCCTTCATCAGGATTGGACAAGAAATAGGAAGAGGCCAAAATAAGAAGGTGGGGGGAGAGGAAGGAGTACAAGTTAAAAGTGAAGCTAGGTGGTAGGGGAGGAAGAAGGAAACAGGGAGGTGACAGGTGGAAAAGGCAAAAGGCGGGACAAGAAGGAATCTGACAGGAGAGGAGAGTGGATCATGGGAGAAAGAGAAGGAGGAGATCGGGGGAGTTGAGAGGCAGGTGAGGAGAAGAGGAGAGATGATAGGGGAGTGAAAAGGGGAATGGGGAATGGAAGAAGAAGGAAGCAGGAGAGGGGGGGGGGGGAATTACCAGAAGCTAGAGAAATCAATGTTCATACAATCAGGTTGGAGGGTACCCAGACGGAATATGAGGTGTTGCTCCTTCAACCTGAGAGCGACCTCATTGTGGTAGTGGAGGAGGCCATGCTCTGAAATCTTGGGATGAGAATGGGGGTTGGAATTAAAATGGCTGGCCACCACAAAATTTTTGCTTTTTGAGGATGGAGCAGAGCTGCTTGACGAAGTGTTCTCCTAATCAATGTTGGACCTCACTATAAAAGAGGCCACACTGGGAGACCAGATACAATAGACAACCCCAACAGATCTGCAGGTGATGTGTTGCCTCAGCTGGAAGGACTGTTTGGGTTCCTGAATGAAGGTGAGGGAGAAGATTAATGGGTAAAGAGCAAGGAGGGAGGTTAGTAGGGAGGGGAAATGGATAAAAGGAGGCAACTGTCCCTGCAGGAAGGTGACTGGGGTGGGGGTTGGGGAGGTAAAGATGTATTCAGTGGTAGGATACTGTTGAAGATGGCAGAAGCTATGGAAAATGATGTGCTGGATTTGGAGGTTCATGGGAGATGAGGACAAGAGGAACCCTATCCCTGTTAAGGTAGTGGGAAGTTGTGTTGAGAAATGCAGGAGATGAAGGTGAGGTCAGCATTAGCAGTGGATTTCTATCAGAGATGGAAGAAAGACGATTTTTCTTCTTATGACCATTGCTCAATAAAAAAAATGCATGATTTGGATTCATTTCCCCATAATTTTGCTTCTTTTTGTGTCAGTGTTAGTTTGACATTGGCTTCCAAATTTGGGTTGCTGTACTTCAACACTTTGGATTTAAGACCTTCTACCACAGAGAATTATGTTTTTCCTTGATGGAGAAGGAAGAAGAAAGATACTAAAATTGCTAGAAGGAAGACATGCTACATACGTCAAGGAAAAGTACACAGAGAAATCCATTAAAGCTCACTTATAGGTAATGCCTTTCTTTTCAAAAGCTGAGTCATGACAGCTTGAAGTGCGGCTGTCTGTCACTTAGCATCATGTCCACCAGGCAAGTGTTTCAAGTAATAGCGGGCTAGCTGTGGATTCCTGTGCATTAAGACCATATTGAGTTAGCCATCTTTTAAGTGATTTATTGCATGCTTAGCAATTTCTGTTTTATTTCAGCACCTGTGAAAGGGACTTTTATGTCAAGTGCACAAAGAAGGGATAAAGTTTCTGCTGATGATCTTGTCCTCCAGTCAGTAGATAAACTTCAGGAGATAATAAGATCAAACAGTGACAGGAAACAAGGGTGTAACATTAAGAAACAGCTGTCAAGACTTATTGTAGCTATCTACAAGTGAATATAATTAATCCTCCAATATCTGACAAACTCTCATCTAAAATCTTGTATTCTCTAAACTGTAGGGTCATCTATTAGTCATAAAATTGATAAAAACCCTGAAGAAAGCAGTTCAAATTAAAAACTTGGTCAATTACTTGATGCAAGTATTGATACCTTTTAATCCCGTATTTAGAATGACTTTTTTCTGTGATAGATTAAAAAAAAATCTATTAAAATTTTACTGGTTATCTGCATCTATAGCTGTTCAAATGAGACCTTATTGATTTTATACATTACATGGATCATTTTAACTCCTTCCCTGGAGCTGACCTGCTTTGTAAATTGTACCTTCACCAGGGCTGATGAAGGGTTACACACAAAATGCTGGAGGAACTCATCAGGCAAAGCAGTCCCTATGGAAAAAAGTACAGTCTTAGCCTGAAATGTTGACAGTTTATTCATTATCTTACATGCTGCTTGACTTGCTGAGTTCCTCCAGCATTTAGTGCATGTTTCCCAGTGAATATGAAGGCTACCGTTGCTTTGATATATCTCTGATAGCCACCAAGCTCAGAAAAGGGAAACCAGTGCCATAATAATCACTAGATAGTTTTGCAGGTAGTTTCCTCTGGGTCCGAAGCAAGGAACTGTCACTTCATCAAGGACCACAAAATCTAGGCACATGTGTCAATAGTTGTGTGATTTCAGATGCCAGAGCCAGTGGGTGGGTGAACGTGTGGACAATCTGTGATCCATTAGAATGTGTAATTTATTGATGAAAATACATATGCTTTCATTACCAAAATAGCATAAGAGTACACAGTATGTACCGGCAACTCAAAAGGATTCAGATATCTGTTTGCGGCATTAATTTAATTCTTGGGATGCTCTCTTGAGCATGCAGATTTTATAGCTTCTTAAGTACATCCAGAATCTGAGAGGCCTAACCATAAACAAAGACCATATGATACATGTGAAATATGAAGTTACAATTATACTAGATCTCTTCTTGCTATATAGTCCATGGTAAAGTGGCCACAGTTCCTTATCGTTACATGTATTGATGTAAAATTATTTTATCTGAACACTGATAGTAGGTTAGTATTGTATAGTACTGTGCAAAATCCTTAAGTGCTAGGGTGCCCAAGACTTCTTCACAGTATTGTATTTGTCAACATGCAGTGGAGAGTGAGTTTGTAAATCTAGCGGGAGCAAAGGATGTTGAGAATGGCGAAGATCGAGGGCCGTGGGAGGGGTGTGGGAAGAAAAGTGCCAGGGGTAGGGGTGGTGCAGGTGCAGACACAACTAGCATCACAAACAAGGTCATTTGTTTGCAATCGATTGGTTTATTGATCATTATAGAATGTCTCTCTAGTGCTTCCCGCTCCCTCCCCTCTCCCACTCCTTTTTCCCAATCATAATTCCCTTCTCCCTGTCCCCTTCTCACTCTAAGTGCACAACCGAGACCCGTATCAGAATAAGGTTTATCATCACTCACATATGTCACGATTCTTTTTTACGGCAACACTACAGGGCAGTATATAAAATTACTACAGTACTGTGGAAAAATCTAAGGCACCCTAGCTATATATATGTGTCTAAGACTTTTGCACAATACTTATAGTTCATAGTTAGATCAAATTTCTGCAGCTAATGTTACATGCTATACTATCTGTTAGTAATTTTCCTCTACATAATGTTGGTCCTAATTACAAGTTTTTATTATGCCTGTGTCTTTTTGTTCCTCTTCCTAGTTATTGAGGTGTCTCTGATGTCGCTATGCTTAGAGCAAAATAGTCTTCATTATATCCTAAATATTTTATAAATATTCCTTTCGCCATGTTCTATTTTATAACAATTGTTTTATTGAGATATAGTGCAGAACAGGACCTTCCAGCCCTTCGAGCTGCGCTGCCCAGCAATCCCCCGATTTAATCCTAGCCTAATCACAGTACAATTTACAATGACCAATTAACCTACCATCTGCTATGCCTTTGGATTGTGGAAGGAGCTGGAGCATCTGGTGGAAATTCACATAGTCATGGTATAAACTCCTTACAGGTAGTGACGGGAATTGAACCTGGGTTGCTGCTACTTTGAGGTGTTGTGCTAAAGCATCTGGACATCCTGAAAACTGGAAGCTATAGCCTTAGGAATTAATATTTAAAAATAAGGGGGTGGCAGGTGAATTAAAAGGTTATCTTGTAAATATGTTCATAATATGAACTGCAATGAAGGAACAAAACACAATCTCTTTCTATCTTCTTTCAGTTCTGAAGAAGAGCCTTTGATTTGAAATGTTAATTTTGCTTCTCTCTTCACAGATACTATCTTATGGAGAATGCAAACAATATTCCAGAATTAGTTGTAAATTGGGAATGGGAACGGATGGGGGGGGGGGGGATAATTACCAATCAGTGTCAAGGTAGTGCTGAACAAATTACTGGAATTTTGTCCTCATGGACTTCATATTTGGGTCTTGAAGCAGATGGCTACTGAGATAATTGATGCAAAGGCCATAATTTTCTAAAATTCTCTAGCTTCAGGGAAGATTGGGAAATAACAAACGTATCTTCTTTATATAAAATTCAAAGAAGAAAGGACAAACTTACGTATGCAAGAGAGAAACTATTAACAATCATCACCATAGAGCTTTTGACAAGACAATTAGAATGAAACAAAGTATAAGAAGTCATAAACCATGGTACAGGCACAAGAAGAACTTGCTTGCAGTAGCATCACACTCACTTATGTACAAATAACACACATAAATAAAATAAATCGGTGAAGTAGTGAAGTGAGAAAGAAAAAGGAATTGAGAAAACGAAATTTATGACAAAAAATAGGCACAATCAGAGACATTCAGAGTAGTGCAAATGGTGGTCCATAGTGTTCCATTGCTAAGGTAGGATTGTGGTGGTTGATTCAAGAAACTCCCCCTTCAGGAAGGGGAATTTGAGGGAACATATGCCAGTCCTCATAGAGGGATTAGCAGTGGAAAGGGTGAGCAGTTTCAAATTACTGGGTGTGAACATGTCTGAAGATCTTTCATGGGTCCAACATATTGATGCAATTACAAAAAAAGACACAACAGCGGTTATGTTTCATCATGAGTTTTAGGAGATATGGTATGTCACCAGATTTCTTACAGGCGTACAAGGGGGAGCATTCTAACTGGTTGCATCACCATCTGATATGGGGTGGGGCACTGAACAGGATTAAAGTAAGTCTGCTCCATCATGGGCACCAGCGTCTCCAGCTTCAGGGACAGCTTTAAATGACAAGGCAGCATCCATCATTAAGACCCCATTATCCAGGACATGCCCCTTTTTTATTGCTAAAATTAAACAGGAGGTACGGAAACCTGAAGACATACACTCTATGTTTCAGGGACAGCTTTTCCCCTCTTCTCACAGGAGCAGGAAGCACTAGAGAGACGTTCTATAATGATCAATAAGTCAATTGATTGCTATCAAATGACCCTGCCTGGTGTCTGAATGGACAAGGAACGCATGGGGCATTACCTCATTATTCATTTATGCTCTATTTTTTGCACAGTTTGCATAATTTATTTTACATACTGTATATATTTCTTATTGTAATTAACAGTTCTTAAATTATTATGGATTGCAATGTACTGCTGCCACAAAACAACAAGTTTCACAACATATGCCAGTGATATTAAGCCCAATTCTGACTCTGACAATTGTAGGAAATGTAGCTGTACCTGAGTCTGTTGGTGTGGGACTTCAGTCTTTTGGACCTTCTACCTGACAGCAGCAGCAAGAAGGTGTGGGCCCAGCTGGTGGGAATTCAATGATGGATACTACCTTTCTCAGGCAGCTCCTTCTGTAGAAGCTGTAAATGATGGGGCGCAGTGCACCTATGATGGACTGGGCTGTGTCCATTACACTCTGCAGCCTCTCGCATTCCAGTGCACTGGAATTGCTGCACCAGAAAATGATGTCAGCAGTCAGGATACTTTTAACAGTACATCTATAGATGTTTGTTGGTGTATTTCATTATATGCCAAATCTCCTTAGGCTTCTAGTCACTGAATTCTCTTCTTTGTGGTTGCATCTATGTGCTGAGTTTGAGAGTGTAATGCCTGGGAATTTGAAGGTGCTCACTCTCTCCACATCTGGAACCACCAGTGAAAATTGGCACATGGTCTCTGACCTTTCCTTCCCTGAATTCAACAGGTTTTATGGACGGTAAGTGTGAGGTTGTTAAAGTGACACCATTCAAGTTCAAGTTTAATTGTCATTCAGCCATACATGCAAACTCATGAATACAGCCAAATGAAACAGCGTTCCTCCGGGGCCAAGGTGCAAAACACAATATCAATAATCACACACAGCACAAGGTACATATAGCACATATAAGAATGTAGTAAACATACAGTCACACAAAAAAAATTATATAGCCCAAGTCCCTGAGTGTCATGTCCTGTAAACTGATGGTGCATGGGTGTTGTTGGCAAGAACAAGCAGTTCTGTGCAGTCTGCAGACAAACATAAGCATGCTCACAAGCAAACCAGCTTGTCTTCCACCGACCGAACCCTGGAGAGCAGCACCAATGGGAGGAGCCAGCACCCAGTCCAGCATGGATGCTGTGACACACCACCTCCGGCACCTCTCTTCCTGGACTGCTGCACTGGGCAAGCCCACTACACGAGGCCTGGTCCTCACTCCAACCAAGGCCACACAGTCCCTCTGCTGTCAATAAACAAGTCAACCCAACCTGCATTATTTTACATTATCAATCTCCAACAGGGTGTTGTGATTGCAAGAAAAATGTCCAAGACAATCACTCGATGTTAGACTGCGCACCGCCCTTGTGCACTGACTCCGATGCCTTTCTGCAGTAGGCAGCAACATGGTCTGCACCAAGTCCAGCTCCTCTGCCAATGAGCACCTCGCTGATGGGGTAGACTTACAGTACTTGAAGTTCTCAATGTCCAGCATTGTCTTGTGATATAAAAAAGACAAAAGCACCTTTCGTTAGCCCTGGAGATGCCACTACATTCAAACGTACTGCCATCTTACCAGAAGATAAGACCATAAGATATAGGAGCAGAAATAGGCCATTTGGCCCATTGGTTCTGCTCCGCCATTCAATCATGGGCAGAGCCAATTCTTCCAGTCATCCCCACTCCCCTGCCTTCACCCATACCCTTTGACACCCTGGCTAATCGAGAACCTATCTAGCTCTGCCTTAAATACACCTAGTGACTTGGCCTTCACAGCTGTTCGTGGCAACAAATTCCACAGATTTACCACTTTCTGACTAAAGTAATTTCTCTGCATCTCTGTTCTAAATGGACGTCCTTCAATCCTGAGGTCGTGCCCTCTTGTCCTAGATTCCCCTACCATGGGAAATAACTTTGCCATATCTAATCTGTTCAGGCCTTTTAACATTTGGAAAGTTTCTATGAGATCCCCCCCCCCCCCCACCCATTTTCCTGAGCTCCAGGGAATACAGCCCAAGAGCTGCCAGACGTTCCTCATACGGTAACCCTTTCATTCCTGGAATCATTCTCATGAATCTTCTCTGAACCCTCTCTAATGTCAGTATATCTTTTCTAAAATAAGGAGCCCAAAACTGCATACAATACTCTTAAGTGTGGTCCCACAAGTGCCTTATAGAGCCTCAACATCACCTCCCTGCTCTTATATTCTATACCTCTAGAAATGAATGCCAACATTGTATTTGCCTTCTTCACCACTGACTCAACCTGGAGGTGAGCCTTTAGGGTATCCTGCACAAGGACTCCCAGGTCCCTTTGCATCTCTAAATTTTGAAATCTCTCCCCATCTAAGTAATAGTCTGCCCGTTTATTTCTCCCACCAAAGTGCATGATCATACACTTTCCAACATTTTATTTCATTTGCCCATTCCCCTAAACTATTTCAGTCTCTCTGCAGGCTCTCTGTTTCCTCAACACTACCTGTTCCTCCACCTATCTTTGTATCCTCGGCAAATTTAGCCACAAATCCATTAATACCATAGTCCAAATCATTGATATACATCATCGTCCCAACACTCCACTGGTAACCAGCAGCCAGCCAGAATAGGATCACTTTATTCCCACTTTCTGTTTTCTGCCGATCAGCCAATGCTCCACCTATGCTAATAACTCCCCTGTAATTCCATGGGCTCTTATCTTGCTAAGCAGTCTTATGTGTGGCACCTTGTCAAAGGCCTTCTGAAAATCCAAGTACACTACATCTACTGCATCTCCTTTGTCTACCCTGATTGAAATCTCCTGAAAAATTTGCAGTAGGCTAGTCAGTCAGGATTTTCCTTTCAGGAAACCTTTGGCCTATCTTGTCATGTACCTCCAGGTACTCCATAATCTCATCCCTAACACTCAATTCCAACAACTTCCCAACCACTGATGGTAGGCTGAGAGGCCTACAGTTTCCTTTCTGCTGCCTCCCATCCTTTTTACATAGCGGAGTAACACTTGCAATTTTCCAGTTCTCAGTACAATGCCAGAATCTATCGATTCTAGAAAGATCATTGTTAATGCCTCTGCAATCTCTCAAGCTACTTCCTTCAGAACCCGAGGGTGCATTCCATCACATCCAGGAGATTTACCCACCTCAGACCATAAAGCTTCCTGAGCACCTTCTCAGTCGTAATTTTCACTGCACATACTTCACTTCTCTGACACTCTTGAATGTCTGGTATACTGCAGATGTTTTCCACTGTGAAGACTGATGCAAAATACACACTCAGTTCCTCTGCCATCTTTGCATCTCTCATTACAATATCACCAGCATCATTTTGTATTGGTCCTATATCTACCCTCGACTCTCTTTTACCCTTTATATACTTAAGAAAAGCTTCTATCTAGTATCTTCTCTTTGATTTCAGTTGCCAGCTTTCTTTCATAATTCATCTTTTCTTTCTTAATGCCTTATGCAAGTTTTTAAAAGCTTTCCAATTCTCTATATTTCCACTGGCTTTGGCTTCCTTGTATACCCTCTCTTTTGCTTTTACTTTGGTTCTGTCTTCACTTGTCAGCCACGGTAGTGTCCTTCCATTTGGAAATTTCTTCTTATTTGGAATATATCTGTCTTGTACTTCCCTAATTTTTCACAGAAACTCCAGCCATTGCTGCTCTGCTCTTTCCTGCAAATGTTCCTTTCCAGTCAACTTCTGCAAGCTCCCCTCTCATGCCATTGTAATTTCCTTTATTCCACTGAAATACCGACACATTGGATTTTATTTTTTCCCTTGAAAATTTCAATGTGAACTTGATCATATTGTGATCACTGTTCCCTAAGGGTTCCTTAACCTTAAGCTCTCTTATCACCTCTGGATCATTGCACAACACGCAACTCAGCACAGCCGATCCCTTAGTGGGCTCAACAAGTTGTTCTAAAAAAGCCATTCCTTAGACAGTCTACAAATTCTCTCTCTTGAGGTCCAGTACTGGCCTGGTTTTCCCAATCCACTTTCATGTTAAAATCCTCAACGATTATCATGGCATTGCCCTTCTGACATGCCTTTTCTATCTCCTGCAGTAATTTGTAATCCACATCCTGCTGCTGTTTGGAGGCCTGTATACAACTGCCATTAGGGTTCTTTTGCCCGTGTTATTTCTTAACTCAACCCATAGAGACTCTACACCTTCCGATCCTATGTCATCCCTTTCTGATGATTTAATATTATTTCTTGTACACAGGGCCACACCACCCCCCTGCCTACTAACCTATCTTTCTGATACATCGTATATCCTTGGACGTTCAGGTCCCAATAGCAGTCATCCTTTAGCTAAGTTTCAGAGATGGCCACAACGTCATACTTGCCAATCTGTAGCTGAATTTCAAGATCGTCCATTTTATTTCTTATGCTGCGTGCATTCAAATATAACACCTTCAGTCCAGTATTTGTTGCTTTCATTTTTAACTGCACCACACCTCTATTGCCCTGTAACATCCCACTGGCTGTGATTATTCCTCATCTCCTGCTTGTCCTTTCTATTATCTCTGTTGCATGCTATCTTTGATTAATTTCTGTTTTCCCCTTCTTCAACCCTATCACTCTGGTTCCCATCTCCCTGCCAAATTAGTTCAAACCCTCCCAAACAGCTCTATTAAACCTGCCTGCTAGGATACTGGATCCCTTTGGGTTCAGGTGTAACCCATCCTTTTTGTACAGGTCGTACCTCCCTGAGAAGAGGCCCCAATGATCCAGGAACCTGAAGCCCTGCTCCCTACACCAGCCTCTCAGCCATGCATTAATATACCTGATCATGCTATTCTTGCACTTGTTAGCACGTGGCACAGGGAGCAATCCTGAGATGTTCTATCAACTCCTGTATGAAGAAATAGAAGAAAACCCATAACTCCGAGTGGAGTCATTGGGACACTGTCTTGACAGTGTTTTCTTAGCAGGCTTTCTTGTTTTTACGAGTTCGAGTTGCTAGCTGGACGCTCAACCCAGCACAGATGGAAAGCGTGCAAGGGAGCTGGCTGGATTCGAACTCGGGAGCCTTCGCACCGAAGTCCGGTGCTGATGCCACTACGCCACCAGCCAGCTACCAACTCCTGTATGTTTGGCTAATTTTATCAGATTGCTATGAAGAAATGAAAGTGCTGAGAATGGTTGTATAAGCTATGTTCAGTTTTCAATATAGCATTTCAAGAAGCACTGAATCAAAAGTTATACAGTACTGTATTTAAAAAATAAAGTTTGTGGTGTAAATGGTGACATTTTGACATGGATAGAAGATTGCCTGGCTAACTGGAAACAAAGAGTAAGCATAAACAAATCTTCATGTAGTTTGCAAGTTACAGAGTAAAATTTGCCACAAAGATAATTGCTGGGGTCTTAACATTTTACAATCTATATAAATGACTTGGATGAATGCACTGAAGTTATTTAAACTAAATTTGGTGATGACAGAAAGCAATGTCAGAGAATATGGATAGATGGATTTTCGACCTCACAATCCACCTCAGTATGACCTTGTACCTTATTTTCACTGCACTTTCTCTGTAAGTGTAACACCTTATTCTGCACTTTGTTATTGTTTGAGCTTGTACTACCTCAATGCGTCGTTGTAATGAGTTGATCTGTATGAATGGTATGCAGGATAAATTTTCACTGTGCTTGGTACCTGTGACAATAATAAACCTATTTAGTAATTGATCAACTTAATTTATCAGATTATGCAAAATGGCAAAGATATCAGATGTGCAGGACAAAATGAGGAATGTGGAGCTCTAAAGTAAATCACAGTAGGGTGTAAAAACAACAGGAATTTAGTTGGGGAATTTTAACCTTCTCAATATTGATTGTGGTTGCCTTAGTGTAACAAGATTAGGTAAGGTTGAATTCGCACAATGCATTCAAGAGCGATTTGAAAGTACTTTGTAGAGAGTTCTAGAGACACAAGAGACTGCTAATGCTGGAATCTGGAGCAGTAAACAATTTGCTCCTCCAAGAGGACCGCAAACAATGTTTTCATGGTTCGGGGGCTTGCGTGCCACAATGACCCCGAGAGCTATGTTGGTTGGAGTCAGGGCTTTATGCTTTGGCACTTGGCAGGGTCACATATGCCAAAGGGTAGAGGACAGACTGGAGTGGTCTACTGGTCCTCCAGGTTCAAGGGCTGAACTTAGGGTTAACAACCCTGAGCAGTAAAACAAAATTGTTATGGAAACATCTGTGTGCGACAGTATTCCAGAGTCTCCACCTGGGACTTGCATGACTGACAGTAGTGAAAACTGAGAGGAAGCTACTGACACAAAGATGGAAGCCCTGAACACCACCAGAGATGAAGAACCTTCATTGCTTCCCTAAATGCCAGTGGCGTAACAAGCAGTAAGTTGGTAAACAATCTGCTGAAGGAATTCAGCAGGTTGCCCCAAAATGTGGACAATTCCTTCACAGATGCAGCTTGGCCCCACACAGAGAATCCTACAAGGGAAGAAGCTATACTTCACTTTATCTTAGGGAATGATGATGGGCAAGTGGTAGCCTTGTGTGGTGAACTACATATACCTGTCTGGACACGCCCCCCCCCCGCTGGCTACTCCTGTGGCTCCTCCCACTGACCGTGGCTCCTCCCACTGACCCTGGTATAAAGGTGATTGAGGCCTGAGCCCTGCCCTCAGTCTCCAGGATGTAGTATGGTGGTCAATTACTGCTTGTTCTTTCTCCCAGTCAATAAAAGCCAATATCTCACCTCACGTCTTGGAGAGTTATTGATGGTGCATCACCTTGTCTTTGGAGGATCCCCTTGGTAAGAATGATGATTGTTTTATAATCATGCAAAAAGTAAGTCTGTTCCAGAGTAAAGGTTTCAAACTGGGGGAGGGCTGATTTCAGCAGTATGAGGTATTACCTGGTAGAACTAGCTTGGGAGCAGCTGCTAGCAAGGAAAATAACCTTTGATAAGTGGGGAGTGTTTGAAGGTAAAGTAGCTGGAGTTTGTCAGTATGTCACTGTAGGGGGAACAGGCAAAAATAGTAAGATTAGAGAATGGAGATACAAATGTCTGCAGATGCTGGAACCTGGAACAAAATAAAAACAAAGAGCTGGAAGAACTCAACAGATCAGGCAGCATCTGTGAAGGGAAATGAATGAACAGTCGATGTTGAGGGTTGTGACCCTTCATGTGGACTGAGTCATTGGCCCACTGGTGCTTTTAATTCATATGTTTGTACGTGCATAGGTAACAAGTGCAGATGTGGGATCAATAAGAATAGTTGTCAATTTCTATTCATTAGAGAATGGCAGACAGTGATAGGTAGTAGATAGGAGTAAACAAAAAAAAATCATCAACAAAGAACTGAATTAAATAGATTTTACAGAATATGTATCTAAACTTCTACATTGGTTGTCTAAGCTTATTTAAAGTTCAAAGTAAATTTATTATCAAAGAACATATATGTTACCATATGCAGTGGATTCCTATTAATTGGGAGACATCAGGACCAGTATATTTTAGCCTAATTAAGCGGTTGCCCAATTAGCTGAAGTTACATGGAAATAGTTTAAAAAAAGTATAAAAAAGACAAATTGAGTAACAAATCATATATTTAAATGAAATACAGAACAATTCATCTCTTTTGTTTTAGAAGTGTTAAAGACCAGGTCGTTGTCCTTACACTACACTCCGTCAGATGATTCACCTCGAGCCAGTAGGCTGTTTCATCCTCATCTGAGATCAGGCCAACCACTGTGGTATCGCCCGCAAATTTAATTATGGAGTTGGAGGTGTAGATGGGGGAGCAGTCATGTGTGAAGAGTGTGTAGAGCATAGGGCTCAGCACACAGCCCTGCGGGGTGCCTGTTTGTAAGATGAGGGTAGTGGAGGCGTGCTGACCAACTCTGACTTGCTGTGGTCGGTCTGTGAGAAAGTCCATGACCCATGAACACGGAGAAACCAAGGCCAAGAGCGTTCAGTTTGCTGACCAGTTTATGGGGTTGACTGTGTTAAATGCAGAACTAAAGTCCACAAATAACATCATCACATTAAGTGTTCGGTTCCTCTAAGTGAGTCAGAGCAATATGGAGGGCTGTTGTGATTGTGATAAGAAGGGAGGGAAGCAGAAGAAAGGAAATTATAGGCCTGTTAGCCTGTCTTCCGTGGCTGTGAAGACTTTAGAATCCATTTTTAAGGATGAGGTTTCGAGGTACTTGGAAGCACATGAATAAAGTAGGCCAAAGTCAGTATGGTTCCTTAAGGGGTAATCTTGACTGACAATTCTGTTAGAATTCTTTCAGGAAATAACAGGCAGAATAGAGAAAGGAGAGTCAGTGGGTGCTGTTGACTGGATTTTCAGAAAGCTTTTGGCATGGTGCTGCTTATGAGGCTGCTTAACAAGTTAAGAACCTATGGGATTACAGGAAAAGTACTAGTATGGATAGAAGATTGGCTGACTGGCAAGAGGCAATGAGTGGGAATAAAGTGGGCCTTTCCTGGTTGGCTGCCGGTGACTAGTGGTGTTCCTCGGGGATGGTATTGGGATCGCTTCTTGTTACATTATATGTCACTGATGTGGAGAACAGAATTGATAGCTTTGTGGCCAAGTTTGAAGATGATATGAAGATAGGTGGAGGCACAGGGAGTCTGCAGAAGGACTTGGATTGGGAGAATAGGCAAAGTGGCAGATGGAATCTTGTGCAGGGAAATGTATGGTCATGCACTTTGGGAGAAGGAATAAAGGCACAGACTATTTTTTTAAATGGGAGGAAAATTTAAAAACCAGAGTTGTAAAGGGGCTTGGGTGTCCTTGTGAAGGATCCTCTAAAGCAGATGTTTCAAATCTGGGCTCCTCAGACTCCTTGGTTAATGGTTGGGGTCCATGGCATAAAAAATGTTGGGAACACCTGCTCTAAAGGTTAACTTGCAGGCTGAGTCAGTGGTAAAGAAGGCAAATGTAATGTTAGCATTAATTTTGGGAGGACTAGAATATAGGAGCAAAGTTATATTGCTGAAGCTTTATAAAGCATTATACCGCACCTGAGGAATTGTGAGCAGTTTTGGGCCCCTTATCTGAGGAAAGGTTTGCTGATATTGGAGAGGGTCTGGAGGGGGTTCATGAGAATGATTCTGGGAATGAAAGTGTTAATGTATGAGGAACATTTGGTGACTCTGATCTGGACTCGCTGGAGTTTTAAAGAATGAGTGGAGAGGGATCTCATTGAAACCTATTGAATATTGAAAGGCCTTAATAGAGTACATGTAGAGAGAATGTTTTCAATAGTGGGGAAGTCTAGGACCAGATGGCACAGCATTAGAATAGTAGGACGTCTCTTCAGAACAGATATGGGGGGCAATTTCTTTAGCCAGAGTGTGGTGAAACTGTGGAATCCATTGCCATGAATGGCTGTGGAGGCAAAGTTATGGAGTATATTTAAAATGAGGTCGATAAGTGATCAGTTAGTACGTCAAAGGTTACAGGGTAAAGGCATGAAAGTGGGGTTGCGAGGGATTATAATTCCGCAGGAGGGAATGGCGGAGCAGACTCAATGGGCTGAATGACCCTATTCTGCTCTGATGTCATGTGGTCTGTGTGAGAGTGCAGCAGGAATGTTGTCTCCGAATTCAGTTTTCCCCTCCTGTCCGTATTTCTTGTTGCTGGGAGGGAGGAGCAGTCACCAGTGATCATGTTCTGGGTTTGATGTGGTAACATCATACACCTCATCATAATACAACAGGCTTTAAGTCTTGTGGGCCTATACCTCATTGATTTGATGGCATGTTGACAGCTTGCTGCTGCTCAAATGAGAGACAATTAAAAATAGCTCAAAACTAATGATATGATTTTAAACAGTAATGAGATTTTTAAAAATCTAAAAGGGTCTATAAATACCATAAACTTGCACTTTGCTTTCCCACTGAGATTAATGACCCATTCACCTAGATGGCGCATGCTACTCTCTGGCGTAAAGCTGAGCGATGGAAACTGTGGATCCAGCCCCTCATCTCTGACACTTATGTTCCACCCCAGACTCAGAAGTGAGGCCAGTGTTGAAGTGCTAGGCCAGAGGCAAGCTGATCACAGAGGCTGCCAATCTGAAAGCGCTGCCAAATAGTAAGCATATTGCAGACAGTCTCGCCACCTGGTTGCATTTTGTCCTCTCTGTGGCAGCTGGACATTTGTTACATTGTGGCTGAAAGTGTTCCTTCAAACCATCCATGACTTCTGATCCTGGCAGATTCATTACCCCTTTGGTCATGGGGTCCTAGTGAAAGGAGTTCATTCCACCTCTGTTTGGGGGTAATGGTGTGTGTCGTATAAAAGAGTGACATCTTAATGAGGAAGTTAAGTCCTCTGTTCTATTTCAACTGACCCGTCCCTCTCCCCACCTCGCAACTAACCCTGCCTCCCACTAAGTTAGTTCCTGCAGAACCTGAGGAGAGAGAGGAGGAATTAAAATGAAATCACTTGTTTTTGTAAGGAGTGAAGCCAATCACCCCATTGTTTCATGGAAAAGTTAGTATTTATTGCATTTGCTGTTCGCAGGCAAATTACAGCCAAATCCAGCACATGTTATTACACAAAGTTTACCCTTCAATAACTGAGGAAGTTGCAGTTTTCTTTCCTCTGGTTTAGCTGAAGTAACCAGCCAAAAAGTCAGTGGAATTCTGAATGAAAGGAAAAATAATATCATCTTGTTTCTTTTCCCCAGATTACAGAGGAATTTTCAGGAAAGTGCATTTCAGTGTGTTTATTTTTATATGGATTACTATAAGACCATAAGATATAGGAGCAGAATTAGGCCATTTTGCCCATCAAATCTGCTCCCCCATTTCATCATGGCTGATCCATTTTTTCTCTCAGCCCCAATCTCCTGCCTTCTCCCCATATCCCTTCATGCTCTCACCAATCATGAATCTATCTACCTCTGCCTTAAACATACATAAAGATTTGGCCTCCACAGCTGCCAGTGGCAAAGAATTCCACCGATCCACCACTCTCTGGCTAAAGAAATTCCACTGCTATGTTCTATTTTAATGGGCAACAACTATTGCAACATTTAATTTCTTAGGTATTAATAGAATTGGATGCAAAAACTGCAGTGATTAAAATATACAGCTGCTATGTGAATCACACCAATAGATTTATTGTGGACATTTACAAAATGGTCCTTTTTCTTAATTCCACTGTAAAGTTTTGTCTTCCTTGCACACCTTCTTTTGAGCAAGTTGGCAGCTGGGGCAACAGCCATCTATTCTTGCATGCTTCATTTTTCAAGTACTATTAAACTCATTTGTGGTTCTCGTTTCATTTATATTGCAGACTACGGGGTCAAAGAGGCATATAGCACTGAAACAGGTCCTTCACCCCACCGTATCCGTGCTAACCAATGTACCTTTAAATACTAGTCCCAGCAACCTGTATTAGGTCCATAACCTTCTTTAATTATGTCCATCTCATTGATGGAAAGGACATTATTTCACATTGTGTATTGTGATACATATAGGAAGCAATCATTCAAAACCTGTAATATCCCTAGTCTAGAGCATGGAGATCTTGTGAAAGGCTGAGCTCTGCCTAGGTGGAACGACATGAGGGAAACTTAGTACAGGTGAAGCCTTTGAACCTACATGAACGTGGAATCCTGTGAAGTGGGATGACATATGATAGAGCACAGTAGGGGCAGAGCTCAGTACCTGTGGAGTTCTGTGTAGGTGGAACAGGTGATGCCTGTGTAAGTGAAACTCCATAGGTGGATCTCTCTGCAGGTGGGACGGCCTACAAGTGGAACAGTGTCCAGACAGAGTTATGTCCTTAGAGAAGTGTCCAGACAGAGTTGTGTAAAGCAGAGCAGTATGCAGTATGTAGGGTTTAGTACACTGGAGCTGTGTGCTGACTGAGTTCAGTACGGTGGAGCTCTGTATGGGTGGTGTATTGTACTGGTGGAGATTTGTAAAGGTGGTGTATTGTAGAAGTGGAGCTCTGTAAAGGCAGTGTATTGTGCGGATGGATCATTGTACTGATCGAGATTTATACAGACAGCGTAAACACAAAACACCTACCACCCCACCAGCCTTCGGATCCAGCATATTATCCTCTGCAACTTACGCCACCTTCAACAGGACCCCACCACTAAGCATATCTTTCCCTCTCTACCTCTCTCCACTTTTCACAGGGATCGTTTCCTCCGCGACTGCCTGGTCCACACGTCCCTCCCCACAGATCTCCCACCTGGCACTTACCCCTGCAGGCGTAAGTGCTACACCTGTCCCTACACCTCCCCTCTTCCCACCATTCAGGGGCCCAAACAGTCCTTCCAGGTGAGGCAACACTTCACCTGTAAGTCTGTTGGGGTAATCTATTGCATCCGGTGCTCCCAGTGCGGCCTCCTCTACATCGCCGAGACCCAACGCAGATTGGGGGACTGCTTCGTCGAGCACCTCTGCTCCGTCCGCCACAACAGACAGGACCTCCCGGTTGCCACCCACTTCAACTCTGTTTCACATTCCCATTTGGATATGCCCATACATGGCCTCCTCTACTGCCATGATGAGGCCAAACTCAGGTTGGAGGAGCAACACCTCATATACCATCTGGGTAGCCTCCAGCCCCTTGGTATGAACATCGAATTCTCCAACTTCCGGTAATTCCCTCCCCTCCCTTCCCCCATCCCACTTTCACTCTGCCTCCTCTTCCAGCTGCCTCTCACCTCTCATGATTCTTGCCTTCTTCTACTGCCCATAGTGCTTTCCCCTTACATTCCTTCTTCACCTTTCCTGCCTATCCCCTCCCTGCTTCCCCTCCCCCACCCCTTGATCTTTCCTCTGATCGGTTTTTCACCTGGCACCTACCAGCCTTTTCCTTCCCACCCTCCCCCCCACCTTCTTTATAGGGCCCCTCCCCACGTCCTTCTTCAGTCCTGACGAAGGGTCTTGGCCTGAAGCGTTGACTGCTCGTTTCCACAGATGCTGCCCGACCTGCTGAGTTCCTCCAGCGTATTTGTACGTATACAGACAGTGTATTGTACAGGTGCAGCTCTGTATGGGTGGTGTGTTGTACAGGTGCAGCTCTGTATGGGTGGTGTGTTGTACAAGTGGAGCTCTGTGTGGGTGGTGTGTTGTACAAGTGGAGCTCTGTGTGGGTGGTGTGTTGTACAAGTGGAGCTCTGTGTGGGTGCTGTATTGTAGAGGTGGTAACCTATATGATGGTGCATTATACAGGTGGAGCTCTGTACAGACAGTGTATTGTACAGGTGCAGCTCTGTATGGGTGGTGTGTTGTACAAGTGGAGCTCTGTATGGGTGGTGTGTTGTACAAGTGGAGCTCTGTGTGGGTGCTGTATTGTAGAGGTGGTAACCTATATGGATGGTGCATTATACAGGTGGAGTTCTGTACAGGCAGTGTATGGGTGGTGCTTTAAACACGTGAATAACATTGAAACTGCTTCACCAACTAGATAGGGTGAGTTTGTCTGGTTATTCTAAAATGTATGGCTTAAAACCCAGTGTGTTGTAAAATGGGTTAACTGGCCTCCTTCATTATATTGTTCTGCAACTTAAATTGACATCAGAGTTCTTCCAGGGTGGATGACAAGAGAAATTCACCTCAGTGTTGCAGGGTGGGCTTGTCCAGGACTGATGCCAAGGTACACTGTAAGAGGCAATACAGAAAGTTCTGGAGTATGTTACTTCACTGAACCTGACCTGAGGATAATAGATGTTACCAACACCATGTTGAATATTTTCTGGTTCCCACCATTGATACTTAATGTTCTGTTCAACAAAACCTTCCTAAAATAAAAGTGCACAAAATACAAGGAATCTTTGAAAGAAAGGAGATGAACTGAGGGCATACATAGATGTGGGAGAGCATTATCTTATAGTAATTATCGAAGAGTAAGATAGCTGACTAAATAATACTTGTTGCAGTTCCTTAGAACTTCAGTTGCATAACTCTGCTTTCTTTCTCATGTTATTCAACAGAATTTAGACAATTTCGTCTGGGCTCTACCCTCCCTACAAATTGAGGACATCTTTAAAAGGCGATGCCTCAAGAAGATAGCATCCATCGTGAAGGACACTCACCATCCAAGACTTGCTCTCTTTTCATTACCACCATCAGGGAGGCGGTACAGGAGCTTGAAGAAGCACACTCAATGTTCTAGGAAAAGCTCTTCCCCTTCCTTCACCATCAGATTTCTGAATGGACCATGAACATAAGAATACAACTCATTATTTTGCTTTTTGCTCTATCGGTTTTTCTATACTTTTTTATATTTCTAATTGTAACTTATTGTAATTTTTATGTATTGAACAGTACTGCTGCATTTTCATGACAATATCCTTCAGGATCATCCAGCATTGTTTGAGCTGTTCCTGTTAAATGATTCTTGGTGACAGACACTGCAGTCCCTCACCAGAGTATTTTCTGCACTCTAACCTAGAAGTGTTCTGCAGGATGAATTATCATCTAAGGAAATGCATATTTCACCTGAAGTAATCACTTTATAGTGTCTACAGTGACTGTTGAGGTCTCCCAGGCCCAATCTCTTCAGGCTGTGTGCCACTGTGCCACCACTTCTGCTGGTTCTGTCCTGCTAATAGGTGGGATGTGGCCAGTAAAAGAGCATCTGAATAGTCATACGTTCATAAAATCGTAGTTTTATAACACAGAAACAGACCCTTTGGTCCACTTTGCCATCCTGACCTTGCTGCCGATCTATGCTAATCTTATGTTCCAGAGTTGGTCCATGCCGCCTTACTTCATTTTCCATTTGCCTGAATTGCCCCATGCCCTCACCTTCCTTCCCATTCTCTGAGTTGGTCCATGCCCCCCTTCCTTTTCTATTTGCCTGAGTTGCCCTATAACCCCCCTCCTTCCTTTCCTATTTTCCTCAGTTGGTCTATGCCCTCACCTTCCTTCCCATTTTCTGAGTTGCTGCATGCCCCCTCCTTACTTGCCATTTGCCTGAATTGTCTCATGCCCCGCTGCTTCCTTTCCCATTCTCTGAGTTGGCCCATGCCCCCTCCTTCCTTCCCCATTTGGCTCTGGGTCCATCTATCTTAGTAGTTTCCATTATCACCTTCCTTACTTTTCAGTCTCAGAATCAGGTTTATTAGTATTGATATATGCCATAAAATTTTTGTTTTGTTGCAGTAGTACAATGAAAGATATAAAGATTACAACTTACAAAAACAAACACATAAATATTGCAAAAAAGGAATACCAAGGCAGTTTTCACGAGCCATTCAGAAACCTGATGGCAGAAGGGAAGAAGCTGTCCCTAAAACAATAAGTGTTGTTCTTCAGGCTCCTGTACCTCCTCCCTGTTTATAATAATGAGAAGAGGTCATGTACTGCATGCAAGGGTCTTTAATGATGTATGCTGCATTCTTTAGACACCACCAATTGAAGATGTCCGTGATGACAAGGAGAGTTGTGCCTGCAATGGAGCTGGTTGAGTCTACATCCCTTTGCAGCCTCTTACAATGCTGTGATTTGAAGATCCATTGCAGACTGTGATGCAACCAGTCAGAATGGTGACACACCAAATCTCCTCAAACTGCTAATGAAATATTGCTTCTGGTGTTCCTCTTCATGATTGCATCAATGTGTTGGGCCCCGGAGAGATACTCTGAGATGTTGGTTTCCAGGAACTTGAAGCTACTCACCATTTCCATGGCTAACTCCTTGATGAGGACTGCCTTGTATTCTTCCAACTTCTACTTCTTCAACTCCACAATCAATTCTTAGGTCTTGCTGATGTTGAGTGAAAAGTTGTTGTGACACCACTCAACCAGCCGATCTATCTAGCTCCAGTACGCCCCCCGCCCCCCATATCACTATCTGAATTTGACAGGTGCTGTCACCTGTGAATTTATAGATGGTGTTTGAGCTGTGCCTAGCCACACAGGATTGAATGTAGAAAGAGTAGAGCAGAGGGCTAAGTGTTCATCCTTGAGGTGCATTTGTGTTAACTGTTAGCAAGGAGGAAACATTACGACTGATCTGCACTGACTAAGATATCCTGATGAGGAAGTCAATGAAACATGTTGTAGAGGGAGGTACACAGACCCAGGTTTATAAGCATTTCAGCACTAGTCACGTTTGTGTCCCCACTTATCACCCTTTCTCCACCATGACCATTCCTACCTCTCTCTTGACATCATCTTCCTCCTTTTATTTGTTTGCCTCCATCTATAATGCTTCCAGCTCCACCTCTCTCTCTCTCTCTCTGCCTGGTTTGATCTGCCTGTCATCCTTCAACCCCATTCCACCCCCATCAGACCATCTATCAATTTGGGCCATTTCTCACAACTCACCCTCCTCTTTTTACTGGCTAGTTCCCTCTCCATTCTCAGGCCTGATGCAGGGCCTCTACCTGAAACATTGATGATTCCTTTCCCCCCATCGCTGCTTGGGCTCGATATCCCAGCAGCTGCAGCGTCTTGTGTCTCCTTCTGAACCTTTCCTAGTTATGTACTTATTCAGATGTCACTTAATTGTACCTCCTTGCCCACATCATTTGGCAGCTCTCTCTATAGACTTACCACACTCTGTTCGAAAAACTGGTCCCTCAGATTGTTCTTAAATCCTTTGCTCTCACCAAAAACCTATATTCTCTACTTTCAGACTCCTCTGGAAAAAGCACTCTGTCTATCTACCCTACCGATGCCCCACAGCCTCTTTTACCCCAGGGAAAACAGCCCGTGCTTATCAATTCCCTCCCAACATTTGTTGTGAATCTTTTCTTTTCTCCACCCTCACTAGTCTTCTAATCACATCCTACCCTTGCTGAGAAACAGGATCTTGGAAATATGACCGAGCCACCTTATTGTTTTCATAGTTAAATAATTATGCAATATTGTGAGTCATCTGACTGTCATAAAGCTTTTCTTTGGAAAATGATTAATGGATAATTGTACTACCAGAAAGGAGGCTATTGTCTAAGTTAAAGATCACAAATGAATCTGAAAGCAGGTATGCTGCTTGCATTTGTGTTTATTCATGTTTGTTCTGTGAATTTAACAGGTCTTCACCTTATGTTATCATTAACTATAGTTCAAATAGTCTGCTGTTTACCACAGGTTAAACAGGGAGGTTTTTGCTCACTCATCTCTGGAGATAGCCAATTGGGTTTCATCCCACAGCATGCAATTCAAATGCAAACATTTACTGTTGCTCCCATCTCTGAGTCAGATGCTGTGCATTCAATTCAAAGTTCAAAGAGCTGAGCATGGAAATCTAGGATGATGAGAACAATAGTGTGGTTTACCAAATCCTGTTGCAGGGGTTCACCTGAAATGCCCTCAGATTCATTCCTCCCACAGATGCTGCTCAACCTGTTCAGTTCTCCAGCAGATTGCTTAGCTAAATACTTTGTGCCTATTTTGATGTAAGAAAACACACAAAAAAAAACTGCCAGCAATACCAGAGTAGTGAGAATGAGCAAACAGAATAGTAAAATGGTATAGCACAAACGTTGTTGAAACTGAGAATGGACATCAAGTACTGGGAGACTATCCCATCAGCGAGTTTCTTGATAGGAATAGAGCTGGGCTTATTGTGTATCATTGTTGTGTTGTCACCTGGACTTGCTGCTGCCAAGATGGTGTGCGATACAACAAACAGAGTGAGTGATTGTCCTGGACTTTTTTATTGGGATCACAAGACCCTGTTGGATGTTGGTAACATAGAATACTGCAAGTCTGGCTCACTGGTTTAATTGGGGAGACTGACAGTGGGGAAGCTGCATTGCTTCAGTTGTGGTGAGGGCTAGGCCTAGGCCGCAAGGCACCTTGGATGCAGCAGCCTTTTGCAATCGTCCAGGGGAAGAGAGCCAAGGCAGTGTGGCGGAAAATAAAAGCCTCTGCAGGGTACACCAGAATCCGTGATGGGTTGAGGCTGGCTTCTCCGGTCAGTGCTGCTCACCAGTGTTTGCTCGGTGCTGCCCTCTAGTGTTCACTCTGAACTGCCCTTCAGTGTTCACTTTGTGGAAGAACAAGCAGGACCAGAACAATCTATAGCCACGCCACTCAGGGACTTGGGCTATTCAATGGATTCTGTTTAATTGGGACACATCAGGTCCAGTACATTTTGGCCCAATTAAGCGGCTGCCCAAATTAGCTGATTTTATTGAAATAGTTAAAATGTATAAAAAGACAAACTACCATTTAACTGAATAACAATGTATGTATTTAAATGAAATACAGAACAAATTAGAATGCTACCAGTACTTCTACAGGACTATAAAACAGTGTGTTAGTTCCTAATAGTTATCGACAGAGGAATTCATCTGCTATGTTCTTTTGACTGACTGTCAATAAACAAAATCAGCGCAGCCATCTTGTGCAGATAATGAACTGTCTTCATAAGGTGCCTTCAATGATTGCATTCTCCAAATCTTCATTTACATTGTAACATTCAAAATGATTGTTGATATCTTTGTAACTCATAACTTGGTGAAGTAGTGAAATCACTTAGCTTTCACTCCTGGCTGTTTCTGGCATCTCCAAGCATGACTGCTTGAAACTCCAGTGAGTAAAACAGTTCTGAATTGTCTTATAGCTTATTTCTCATCAACTATCAGTGACAGAAATCACTGTTTTTTGAATACAAACACACGCAAATGACACTATAGAAAAATCGGTTGTTCTATCTAAGCACAGTGAGGTGCCTAAAGACCATGCAAGTGCTCACGACTGACTCAAGTTAGAAACTGTTTGACAACAATCTCCTGCCCAAATTAAGTGGCATAGTATCCACAATAAATGAAGGGAACCCCATCTATTTTCTGATTTTTATTCTTCAGGAGTTGTCCCAAATAAATGGCTGTCCCAATTAATTGATGGCCCAATTAACTGGAATCTACTGTATTATTTTTTTCTTCATGACTGTATGTTTACCTGAAATCATAACCATATGTGCAATGTGCGGTGTGCCGTGTGCTGCTGGTAATGTGTTTTGCACCTTGGTCCCAAAGGAATGCTGTTTTATTTGGCTATATTTATGTATGGTTGAATGATAGTTAAACTCGAACTTGGATATGTCCCAACATTCTGTAGATCTACATCGTAGAGTTTTGAACAAGGTGGCTATAAAGATAACAAATATATTGACTATCATTCAAAATTATGTAGATTCTGGAAATGTTCATGCAGATTGAAGGGCAGCAAATGTGACCAGAGTATTTAGGAGAGGAGAAGAGAGGAATCAGGGAGTTATTGACCTTTTAGCTGAACATTAGTAGTAGAGAACATGCTGTAAGTTAATTAGGGAACATAATAACAGAACATCAAGAAAAGAATAACTGGATTGAGCAAGCATTTATGAAAGGGAAATTGCATTTCATCATATTTTTTGGAGTCCGTGGAGGATGTGATTTGCAGAGTAGATTCAGGGGATATGGGGCATTTAGATTTTCAGAAAGCTCTTATGAATTTCCTAATACAGGAAATTGTCAACAAAGAAGAGAATTTGGAATTCAGGTAATACAGTTACAGCTAGAAAATTGGTTATTGGACAAGAAGGAATGAGAAGGAGTAAATTAACTTTTCTTAATTGGTCGACTGTAACTCTTTGGGTTATACATCAGTCTGGCCCTAAACCATCAACATCAACAAAATAAGTTCAATATTGAAGATCTCAAAGAATGTTTAAAGATAATTCTTCTACCAAATCACAGTCAGTGTCAGGTCTGTCATGGCAGGCACCATCCAGCTAACAGGAGTCACCTGCCACTCGTTTTCAACTCATCACCTGCAGCCTATTTAAACCCAGCTCTCATTTACAGTCCTTATTCACCCAACGAAATAGCCAGCCTCAACCAGTTGCTCCTAGCCTTCAGCTACTTTATTGCTTGTTTTTTTTTTAGCCCTTCATGGCTTCTATTTTTCAGTTCACTAATAACTGAATCATCTCCATTGCTCTGTCTTGACACTTTACCTTGTGCTAAAAATAATGAGCTGACCACACGTTATTGGAATAATTCAGCATGAAGACTTCAACCTGAGAAGACCAAAGAGAATGTGTTAACTCTTTCATTGTAGTTGAAAAATATTTCTACAAATAGAAACTGAAGTACCTTTAGCATTTTCTAAATTCATGAATCTGTTTTTCATTCTAAAATCAAAGTACTGAGTTAGTTGAGTGAGGATGGGGGAAGGCTTATGCATTCCAAGAATTCATCTGAAGTAACAATAGCTGCAGCTGGACCTCCATCTTCACCAGATTACCAGGCTTTATGCATGAAGATTATTGTTTTTTAAGAAATATGAATGATAACTAACACAGAGTTCAGGGAAAAGATCTATGGAAAATATCTCAAAACAAAGCTATATCATAGTTTAGTTCCACATCCCATTCCCATTCTGATATGTCTATCCATGGCCTCCTCTATTGTCAAAATGAATCCAAACTCAGGTTGGAGGAACAACACCTTATATACTGGCTGCGTAGCCTCCAACCTGATGGTATGAACATTGACTTCTCTAACTTCTGTTAATGCCCCTCCTCCCCTTCTTACCCCATCTCTGACATATTTAGTTGTTTGCCTGTTCTCCATCTCCCTCTGGTGCTCCCCCACCTTCTTTCTTTCTCCTGAGGCCTCCCATCCCATGATCCTCTCCCTGCTCCAGCTCTGTATCACTTTCGCCAATCACCTTTCCAGCTCTTAGCTTCATCCCACCCCTTCCGGTCTTCTCCTATCATTTCACATTTCCCCCTCCCCCCACTACTTTCAAATCTCTTACTATCTTTCCTTTTGGTTAGTCCTGACGAAGGGTCTCGGCCCGAAACGTTAACAGTGCTTCCCCCTATAGATGCTGCCTAGCCTGCTGTGTTCTACCAGCACTTTGTGTGTGTTGTTGTTTGAATTTCCAGCATCTGCAGATTTCCTCGTGTTTGCTCATAGTTTAGATTTTCAGATTTGATGGCTGAGACTGCATCACATCACCTTCTCCTCTATCCTCAATCACTTAACCATTACTGGGTGAGGATCAAATAAAGATTTGGAGAATGAGAAAAATACACTCACAATTACAAGCAAAAGATTTTCCATTCTACCTATGTTTTAGGGAACAGTTCATTCTGTATAAGACATGGGAGCAGAAAATGCACCATTTGGCACATTGAGTCTGCTCCGCCATTCCATCATGGCTGATTTATTATTCCTCTACTCCTTGTAACCTTTGATGACCTGACTAAACAAGGACCTATCAGACTCTGTTTTAATATACACCCATAGAATTAGACTCCACATCTGTGTGTGGCAATGAATTCCACAGATTCACCACCCTCTGGCTAAAGAAATTTCTCCTTATCTCTGTTATAAACAGACATCCTTTCTATTCTGAGACTGTACCCTCTAGACCTAGACTTCCTCACTATAGAAAATGTCCTCTCCATATCCAATCTGTCTAGACCATTCAATATTCGATAGATTTCAATGAGATCCCTCTTCATTCTTCTAAGGGTCCAAATGCTGATCACAATGCTCCAAGTGCAGTCTGACCAATGCCTTATAAAGCCTTGCTTTTATATTCTAGCCCTCTCAAAATGAATGTTAACATTGGATTTACCTTCCTCATCACCGACTCAAACTGCAAGTTTTAGGGAATCCTGCATGAGGACTACCAAGCTCCTCTGATTTCTGAATTTTCTTTCTGTTAAGAAAATAGTCTATTCCTTTATTCATTCTACCAAAGTGCATGATCATATACAATACTTCCCTACAGTATATTCTATCTGCTACTTATTTGCCCATTCTCCTAATCTGTTTAAGTCCTTCAGCAGACTCCCCGATTCCTTAACACTAGCTGCCCCACCACTTATCTTTGTATCATTTGCAAATTTGGCCAGAAAGCCGCCAATTCTGTCATCAAAATCATTGACATATAACATGAAAAGAAGCAGTCCCAACATCAACCCTTATGGAACAGCACTAGTACCCAGCAGCCTGCCAGAAATGTCCCCTTTTGTTCCCCTCTTTACCTCCTGCCAGTCAACCAATCTTCCATCCATATTTGTATTTTTCCTGTAATACCATGCACTCTTATCTTGTTTAGTAGTCTCATGTGCAACACCTTGTCAAAGGCCTTCTGAAAATCCATGCAAACATGATCCACTGGCTCCCCTTTGTCCATCCTGCCTGTTATTTCCTCAAAGAATTCCAACAGAATTTTTGAGGGGGGGATATCATTGAATATTGAAAGGCCTGGATAGAGTGGATGCAATCTACTATGAACCAAGAAGTCAATGCTTGAAACTCCTGTGAAGAATTCCTGTGGTCTTTCTACAGCCTTCACATATTGGAAGAAGTGCCATATGTTAAATGCATATGTTAGATGACCCCACACAATAGACCATAGGATCAAATCTTCCTCACAAATAACCATAAATAATCAATAGCTTCTTGGAAGCTCTAATTGCAAATCTATCACCTTCTTCTACAGTACTGTGTAAAAGTCTTAGGTACTTATATATCTTAGGTATTTATATATCTCTCTATCTATATCTATATATATATATATATATTTCTGTGAACGTGGACAACGGTCTTCGTTGTTTGCAGAGGCCCCACATGTACACCTCCCACATGGATGACATCAATCTATGTGCCAGAAATGAAAGAAACTTTGACTCACTAATCCACTTGGCAAGGGTGTACAGCAGAGACATCAGGATGTTTCTTGGACTGTGCAGCCAGATGATAGTGAAAAGAGGCAAACTCATCAAGACTGAAGGAGTCGAGATACCTGAAGGCCACATGCCAGATCTACAGGACAGTTACAAATACCCGGGGATCCTGTAGGCACATGGAAGCCATGATGAGGAGACAAGGAAGGCTGCAACATCCAAGTACCTCCAAAGAGTGCGATAGGTCCTAAAAAGTCAGCTGAATGGGAAGGACAAGTTCACAGCCATCAACACATTTGCCTTGCCAGTTATTAGATACCCAGCTGCAATAGTGTGCTGGCCAAGGAACAAACTGGAAGTTGCTGACATCAAGTCCCAGAAACTATTAAGAATGCATGGAAGATTCTATCCAAAGACCAACATCGAGCAACTGTAAACCTACAGGAATAAAGGAGGATAGGGACTTAGAAGTGTCAAGGCCTCTTTCCTGGAAGAAATGCAAAACATCCATGTGCATGTGAGAAAGGTGGCCTCTTAGGACAACCTGCTAGGAGAATACCTCAGACATTTGGGAGGGAATATGGAAATGGAAGTGGGTGAAGCAGAGCCAGAGGACCAGGGACTATAGCAGGATAAGTCACTGCACAGGATGTACCATTGCCAGCTATCAGACGTGGCTGATATATGTAAGTCTTACCAATTGTTGGAAATGGCAGGGCTGAGGAACAGCACAGAGGCACTGCTCATGGCTGCACAAGAGCAACAGAAGCCGAGATCTATCACACCAGACAAGACCAAAGATGCAGACTGTGGAAGAAATCCACTGAAACCCATGGTACCCATGGAAACCCATGAAAGCACATGGTAGCAGGGTGCAAGATGCAGGCAGGGACAGCATACACTGAACGGCACAACCAAGTTGCAGGAATTATGTACAGGAACATCTGCACTGACTAGGGACTGGACACTCCCAAGTCCAAATGGAAAACACCTGAGAAAGTAGTGGGGAATGACAGAGCTAAGATCCTGTGGACCTTCCAAATACAGACTGATAAGCAGGTACCGGTCAGACAACCAGTCATAGCAATACTGGACAAGGATCAGAAGAAAGCAATAGTAATAGATGTGGTAATCCCGAGTGACAGTAACATCAGGAAGAAAGAAAATGAGAAGCTGGAGACATACCATGGCTTGAAAGAGCAGATAGAAAGGACGTGAAAGGTTAAAGCCAGAGTAGGAGCACCTGGGGTTGTGACCCCTGGACTGGGAGAGTGGCTTCAACAAATCCCAGAATCTTGGTCCAGATGAGTCCACTATCAGGAACCTCAAGGCTACTGCGCCGGATCTTCAAGCTGCCAGGGCTCTGAGGTTGAGGGAAAAATGCACACACACTCCACCCATTAGGGGTGAGATAAAAAATATATGTGTCAGGGCTGAGGGTGGTGCAGGTGCAGACACACCTGAGACACTAGGCAAGGTCATTTGATTCTAAACTATTGGCTTATTGGTCATTATAGGATGTCTCTCTGGAGTTTCCCACTCCCTTATCTCTCCCTTCCCCATTTCCCAACCATGATTCCCCTCTCCCTGACCCCTTCCCACCCTCCGTCCACAATAGTGTCCCATACCAGAAACACATTTATCGTCACCGACATAAATTTGTTCTTCTTTTGCAGCAGCAGTACATTGCAATACATAAAATTACTAAAGTATTGTGTAAAAGTGTTAGACACTCTAGCTATATATATGTGTCTAAGACTTTTGTACAGTACTGTAGGTGGGTGAAAGATTAAAATATCATCATTGTGTAGATACTAATTAGGCCTGGAGCACGCCATCAAATTTAACTATTCCTGAGGAAGTGGTAGCTTATAAGTTATCTGAATCATTTTACCTGAAGCCCTGGCTAGACCTTATTTGCTCTGATGTTGTCATATGAATGAACTCTCCACTTCACTGTAGCTTTGTGGGCACCAGTCATCTTGGATTGTCCATGTGTGGCTTTATAATCCATGAGAGCTGAGGAGTACTCAGTTAGAGAACACAGAGGGTTGGTGTGCAGATCTATCAAATAAAGAATGCAATGGAAATTTGGCCTCTGTTGGTAGGGTTTTGCTCTATTTGCACAAGGAATTTTAACTTTATCTGTGCAGAGTATTGATATACACAAGAAAAAAGTCAATACTATTTTGGTTTTCTTATTTGAGGAAAAATATATAATGGTCTTAGAAGCAGTGGCCTGAACATTAACTAGATTGATCTCTGAGATGAAGAGCTAGTTTTCTGGAGTCAGTCTGAACTGAATAATCTTGTTCACTCTGAAGTTTGGACTATTCAGAGGTGCTCTTATTTAAATGGATAGCTGCTGAGAGGACCTGATAGGGCAGATGTTGGTGGGTGGGGAGTATTTCCCATGGGGCCTTTCTATAACTAGGGTTGGTTACTCAGTGTGGTGAGTGTTTGAAATTCTCTACTCCATCGAGCTAAGGATTGTGAGTTGTGGGCATGTGATGTTGGTGCTGGAACTGTGGAGTAATTGCGGACTGTCCATTCGAATCCTAGCTGCTTTGGCACAAGCAATGCATTTCACTGTACATCTGACCAATAATGCTGATCTTTTATCTTTTAATCTTTATACTTAATGTAGAGATAGATTTCCGCACTACAGGGAGCCCAGTTTAAAGGGGCTGGGCAGGAAAATTGGAAGGTCAGTGCAATCTAACTGAATGCCACAGTTGTCCCAAAGGGCCATACTATCTACCTAGGACTGTATCATCTACCATTTCTCATTTAATCTTTGGCACTTTATGGCTAGATCCAATTTTACCCTTAGCCAACTTCCCTGTTGATGGACTGCCAGTGGGAGTTGTTGTGTTCTATTACAGATAGGATATTTTTGCATATTCCTTGCCTTGTCCTTTCCATTTTCTCCAGCCTTCCTTCCAATGGAGTAAGTTAAAATGTGGTTGCCCTACTCTTGTGGCTGAGATCAGTAATCTTACACATAGCTAGACCTTGTCAAAATACATAACAAAAACCTCCACTAAATAAACTGTTAAAACAATTGCAGGGGCTATCAAAACTTTATTAAGCAATTAAAAATCAAAAGGCAAAACCTTTCTTGACTGGATAAACTGTCTTCAGAGAAATAGGGTGGATTGCCTCTTTACAAATAACCGGAAATGGAGGAAGAATCAGATGGGAACATGATCAAGCTGCATCACTTTCCTTTTCTTGACAAATTAAAAATTATCCCTGACCCCTGACACAGTTGTCACTCATCCACCCTATCCTCTCACATACACTCCTTTTGTCCCGGCACTGTCATCTTGTGCGCTGACAATGTTGTAACCCAAGTGCGGAGAAAAGACTGACTCCAATGTAGAGACAGTGACCAAAATTTCTTCATAAGGTGGCTTGGCTGAGCTACACCATGAGAAGTAACATTCTCAAGACTAGGACCCCTAATTAGCGCTAATCAGGCATCCACTTAAATTACACAATGAACATGGAACCCTCGAGGCTATGAAAATAAACTTAACAAGTTTATACAGAAAGCACCAGGAGACTGCATTACAAAGGGTGAGTCGCCTGAGAAAAAATACAAGGAGTTCTAGGTAATTAATGACTTGGATTAAACAACAATTAACCAATTCAGGTGCTCTTAAAAATCTCAAAGCACAACGCTCTCTGGCTCCCTACAAAAGCCTGAAGAGCTCATTACACTAGCCTGTCACCACTTTAGGCTCTGAATCCCAAAGTCAAGATAAAGCAACAAAGCATCCTCTTCAAACTATAATAAAACACAATGTTCCTCTACTAATACCTATAGGATTGGAGCCCTTTGAATAGTTTTACTTCTAGTTCCTAAAACTCTCCAGACATCTTGAGTTGGAGAGTGTTTCATTATCCTGTTTACACAGCCGGTAAGGATTCATTTTGAATCCTAGCAATGTGAATGAAATCCTTCTGCTGTGAATTACTGTGCATTTCCATGAAACAAATCTGGTAAGATTCATAGCAAAAATATCAATGCTGATTCCTGTCTGCAGAGCACAATTAGTTAGATTTTCTGTTCTGTAAACTGTAGAACCTTAATTTGAAAAGAGATGATCAAGGCTGTGGTAAGCAATATAGTATCATGTAACCTACCACAATCTTTGTAACAAGAATATTTCTCTGATACAAAATTGCACGCACATTCTACTAGTGTCGAAGCCATGATGGTATTGAAATTTGAATATAAATGCACTTTTTCTTTGGTCAGGAGCATTGTACAGAACCCAGGGACACCGCAGAGCAATAGATCACGAGCAATGAATGAAGTGTCGAAATGTAGATTGCGGGCAGCAAGGGATGTCCCTTCCAAGACAATTTCATCCGCAGCTTATAAAATACATACATTTGCTGTGAACTGACGACCAGTTACATTTCCCGGATTCATCCAAGGAAGAAGTTAAATTTTATGAAGACAACAAGCCACTGATCAGCCTGCCCTGCCTCAAAACATACAGGACCTGAATTTCAACTCAGTGGCACCAGCCTGTTTACACAACCAGAAATCAAAATACTTTGCTGTGGAGTAAAATTAAATCCACACGGGTGGGAGATTGGGCTTCGAAAGAAAGTCGAATTCGATGACTAGGCAGTGTTTACATGGCCCCAACTAATTTGGAACAGCTGCAAATACTGCGGAAAATGGAATGAGTTGCTGCCATGTAAACAGGGTATTAGGGAAGAATGAAGCAACGCCAATCTGGACAGATCAATGCAACAAAGCCCACTGGGGGTGGGGGGGGGGGGTGATGCACTAATTTTGTAAAGTGAGACATTAAAAATACTGTACACAAGCTTTTCTTTAGATGTTTCTCAAGCTATCCAGAGAAGGATACTGAAACAGATCACAGTTACACACAACTAGAATGTTTTTACCGCCACTAATATAGACAGAGCCACGAGACATCTTGTGTGTGCTGATTGGGGAATGTGCAGCAAAGCCTGGAGAACTATTGATGAATCTAAATCACATTCATTAGGCAAATTTGGAACTTTTCCAAATTTAACTCAGTGGACTAATTTTGTTGAGATCCTGAGTTACTAATGAAATTTGCTTCTATTCCACAGATTTCATTTTTAATCTAATTTCTTCAGTGATGTTCATATAAGCAGAATGTAGAAGTAGTATAAAGGAAATATTAGTCTATTCAAACATGTGCATTATAATCTAATGTTCATGTTGCAGATAAAAAATAGTGAAATTGGCCTGCAAGCTCACATATAATAAATATGAGGAATGAGGATCAAAAGGTGCCTGAAGTTTAAAGAAATGTCACAATTCACTGTTTCTCCACCTCTGCTGCATCTGTTCTTAGGGTGATTGTTTCCATTCCAGACAACAGGGTTTCCTTTCCACCACTATCAATGCTGGTCTCACCCACATCTCTTCCATTTTCCTCACATTTATGTTCACTCTATCTCACCTCCAACATAACAGGGTTAAGGTTCTCCTTGTCCTTACCTACCACCCCACGAGCATCCACATCCAACACATCATTGTCCACAACTTCTGCCATCTCCAAAGGGATCCCACCACAATGCACATCTTTCCCACCCTGCTCTCCAGTTTCCACAGGGATCACTGTCTTCTCAACTCTCTTGACTACTTGTTCTTCCCCACTGATGTCCCTCCTGGCTACCTCTGCAACTATGCTAAGTGCTATACCTGCCTGATACTTCTTCCCTTACAACATTCAATACTCAATGCCCCAAACAGTCCTTCCAAATGAGGCAGTGATTCATCTGTGAGCCTGTGGGTGTCATTTATTACACTCTGAATTCCTAGTGTATTCTCCTCTACATCAATGAGACCCAACGCCGAATAGGGTTCTGCTTTGTTGAGCACCATTGCTCTGTTCACCGCATCAGCCAGGATCTCCCAGTGGCCACTCATTTCAATTTTAATTTCCATTCCCACACTGAGAAGTCTGTCCGTGCTACAGTGAGGTCAGATGCAGATTGAAAGACTAATGTAGCTTATAATCTGTTTCGGTAGCTTCCAACTTGATGGCATAATCATTGATTTCTAGTAATCACTCCCCTCTGTTTTCCTTGTCTTTCTGCTTTGTTTTCCTTCATTCCTGTGGCCAGCCATTCCCTTCCCTTCTCTTCCCCTTCCCAGTCCTCATGAGCTGCCCATTACCTCCCTCTGCTTCCTCACCTCCTTCATTTTATTCCTTGGTCTACTCTCTTCTTCTATAAGATTCATTTTTCTTCAGCCCTTTGCCTAATTCACCCATTATTTCCCAGCTTCTCCCATAATTTCTTCTCAGTCCCTCCTCCCCCACCAACCTACCTTTCCTCTCTCACCTGGATTCACCTGCCACATGCTAGTTCATGCTCCTTCCCTCCCCTTACGCCTTCATTTTGGCTTCTGCCTTCTTTCCTTTCCAGTATTGAGGAAGAGTTTCGGCTCAAAATGTCGACTGTTCATTTACCATCGCAGATGCTGCCTGACCTGGTGAGCATTTTGTGTGTGATTACCTTGGGCGATAGAAGCCTAAATAAAACAGAGGGAGAGAAAAAGAAAACAATTCTACCCATGGAGATATTGAAGCAACATTTCAAGTTAATGATAGTTCACTGGAATCATTAACTGATAGATGGAAAAAGTGTATTGGAAGTGTGGTGGAGAGGAGAGAATAAAAGGAGTGTCAGGGGTGGGGTTTGGTTTGAGGTAGGCTGAAATGTAGAAGGCAAATGGCAGACAATAATGTAAGTCAAAAAGAGTTAATATTGACAAAAATAAAGCAAGAGTAAACTATTTACTCCCTGAAGTTTACTTCACCATTGAATAATCTAATCTTATACCTCAATCATTATTTTCCTGATGCCTTTAATATCTAGAGTTCAATCATTTTTACTTTGAATGACTGAGATTCCAGAGTAGATTTCCAAGAGTTACCAGCCTTTGAATGAAGGCCTCTCTTTTATTTCAGTCCCTAATGACCTATCAGTTATCTTGTAACAGAGACCCACAGCTTTAGACTGTTTAGCCAGTGAGATATCCTTTCTACTTTCTCTGTCTGACCCGTTAAGGGCTTTGAACGTAATGTTCCCATCAGCCTTGCAAACTCCCCCTGGTCCTGCATGTTTGCCCAATCCATGGAGTCAGCACTGAGTCCAGCAGTGGAGTGGGTGTTCAGATTGGCTGGCATCAGACTTCCAGTTCATCACTGACTTGTGTTTTAATGTACACATAGGGAAGACAGAGAAACAAAGACTTGCGAGGGGGAACATCATTCACAATATCTGTGAAAACCTTGACAAAAGGTGTTCCAAGGTTTTTCAACCTCTATTGAAGTCCTTTACAGAGTGTCCAGCTGTGTGCATATATCTACTGATGCTTCTGGACTCATCATCAGTGATGTTCCTGGAATCATCGGGTGTTTCAGGTCTTTCAACATCATACACCCTTCTCCAGGTGACCCAGCCGGGGCTGATCAGACCCCAGCTTGTGTCCAGATGGTTAGCTACACATGACTCCATGGCTCCCCTCTCTTGAGCCACAGCCACCTTGAGGCCCTCTGTGCCTCATCGGTGGTACTGCGGATGGCTCTCCTCTTCCTCTCTCCCTCGATGCCCAAATTGCTGTAGGCTCTGGCTAAGGAATGGGCTACGAATCCCCTACAACCAACTTCCACTGGGAGACACCTCACTCTCCATTCAGCCTGCTAGCAGTCCAGAAAAATATCCCTGAGGCAAGAGGATCAAAAAAAATGTAAATAGTACTTAGTTACATGACATGATCCTTGAGATATGATAATCTTTAAGTTGCAATCACTTCTCACAACCAGAAATGGATATACCACACTGTTTCTCTTTTCTTCATGTGAAGACAAAGATAGCCAGGATAGCAAATAAAATTCACAGCATATTAATGAATAGATTTAATAGATGTTTGTATTTGGAAATAATTCATAAATTGTGTAGCTTGGGTGGTCAATGGTTGGGTTTAGTTGTTCTATGGTCTTGGCAGTTGCCAAGTAAATTGCCTAGATCGGAGAACAATTCAACCCAACCATTTCTATATTTCATATTTCTTTTCAATGTTTGGCCCACTGTCTCTACTCCAGCTCACAGAACAATCCCATTCTCTCATTAACTTCCTCTGTAGCCTAAAGTTCCTCAAATTCCCTTCTATTCTATCACTGACTACACTCGTGGCAACTAAATAACCTAAAACCTTAAGTGTCTTTGGAGACCCTACCCATCTTTGGGAAGTGGGGGGGAAACTCATATGGTCATAGGGAAAACACGGAATCTCTAGACGGACAGCAAGGATTGAACGTGGATGACTGTGAGGCAGTAGTACTACCTGCTGTCCAAACATGCTCGTTTAACCATAACAGTTTTGAACTCCTTGTGCACGTTGGTGATATTGCTGTTCCTTACATTGAAATTGAAGATTCCTCTGGTATTATTACACAATAATTCTCAGCTTGACTTCAGTTGATCCATCACTTCTTGACACATCTTGAACAATAGCTGAGCTTATAAGAAACATCTTCAATATCCTAATTTTCTTTATTAGTCAGAATCAGAATCAGAACCAGGTTTATTGTTCCTGACATAAGTCATGAGATTTATTGTTATGTAGCAGCATTTTAGTGCAGACATTACAAGTTACTGTGCTGGTTGACCATAGCATCTGGGGACCTGTGCTGGAGCATTTTTAAAATGGAAAAGCCATTTCACAGAGACAGTTCCACTCTCTTGACCTCAGATGTCTGGATCCAGTGGTGTGAAAATGTGTTACAAACTGGGGTTAGGCTGCACATGGAGAATTGTGAACAGTTTTGAGTGCCTTATATAAGAAAAGATATGCTCACATTGAAGATGGTCCAGAGGAGGTTCACAGGAATGATTCTGGGAATGAAAGGGTTAGCATATAAGGAGCATTTGATGGCTCTGAGCCTGTACTCACTGACATTTAGATGAATGAAGGGGGATGAGGAGTGTCTGATAGCTCTGAGCCTGTACTCTTTGGAATTTAGAAAATGAGAGTGGGATCTAAATGAAACAAGTGAAATGTTGAAAGGTGTAGATGGAGTGGAGGTGGAGAGGATGTTTCCTACAGTGGGTTGAGTCGGTGTAGAAGGCAAATACAATGTTGGCATTCATTTCTAGAGGATGCCACGAGTGGCTGTGGAGGTCAAGTCATTGGGTGCATTTAAGGCAGAGGTAGATAGGTTCTTGATTAGCCGGGGCATCAAAGGGTATGGGGAGAAGGCAGGGGAGTGGGGATGACTGGAAGAGTTGGATCAGCCCATGATTGAATGGTGGAGCAGACTCGATGGGCCAAATGGCCTACTTCTGCTCCTGCATCTTATGGTCTACTGCATTTGTGAACTTATTGCCATGGCTTTGGGTGTCAAATCATTGAGTATATTTAAATCAGGGGTTGATAGGTTCCAGATTAGTCAGGGTGTCAAATATTATGTGGAGAAGTCAAAAGAATAGGATTGAAAGGAGTAATAAATCAGCCATGATGGAGTGGTGGAGCAGACTCATTGGGCAAAATGGTCTAATTCTGCTCCTATGTCTTATGGTCTTATTTGTGGGTGTTCATTGTCATTTCAAGTTACAAATATTTAATTAATTTTTATTTGCATTATTACTTGCTTAAAATAGCAAGGTTCTTGCTTGTAAGCTGCAAACAAATCTAAAAGTATTAAAATCACTTTTAGAAATGGCCCAATTGTATTACTTAAAGTAAAATGTGACACGTAGGCCAGGAAAGTGAAGGTGAAATTTCGCCCAGCTGTTGTTTGTTTTTATAGCTTCACATTCTTCTCGAGAAGAACAATGTGGAGTAGTGGAAAGATTCACAGGCTGGTGATTAGTCTGAATGGTTGACACAGGAATGCTGCTTCCATTTCTGTGGTCATCCTTATACTAGAAAGTGTAGTTAATCCTACTGGTTTTGAGGACTGAATGGGATTCAACAACCCTCACAAAAAGCGAGGGTCACACATATTCACTACCATTGAGTATCCTTTTTGACCTCAAATTATGACTCAGCTATGGTCTATTTTAGACTATAGCAGATGAAAGTGAAAAACTCTGAAACCTAGAGCAATGAAAGAAACTGCTGGAAGCATTCCAGCATCTGTGAAAAGAGAAACACAGCTAACGCTTCAAATTGGAGACTTTTTGTCAGATTTATACACCACTGTACACTGGCTTACAGCCAGTTTGGAGTCTTCAGTTGGTGACTTAAAGGTGTGATGTTGTCCTCACTAGGATGAGGACCTTTTCTGCTTGTCTCTGCTGGAAAATTATGATTGTGCATTGCTGTTTTGTAGAGAGAAAACAATGCCAAATCAGTTATTTGCAGGTCAACTTGTAAGTTCCTTCTTCTTAGACAGTGCCTTGAAATTGAGGATGATTTGATTTCACTCCTGTGGGTTCTGAGGTGACTAATGAGGCCAATGTGGAAGACTCTTCCACAGAATGGACAAGAGGTGCCTGCTGGAGTAGGGTAGATGGAGAAGTGATGCGCTCCTTTTGCTGCTAAGCAGGGCTTCGCTATGCTCCCACTGAGTGCACTTCAAGACCTCAACAGCATCCTGAAAACTCCTTCCCTACCTTGAATGGCCATAGGTGATATGTTGGTGAGGTGACATGCTCTCTTCTCACTGCTGCCTGCAGGAGAAAGGTACAGGATCACCAAGTCACACACCACCGGGTTCAGGAACAGTTATTGCCCCTCAATCATCAGACCCTGGAACCAGAGGAGATAACTTCACACAACTTCACTTGCCTCATCACTGAACTGTTCCCACAGCCCATGGACATACTTTCAAGCATTCTTCATCTCATGTTTTCGATATTTATTGCTTATTTATTTATTATTAGTGTTATGTGTTTTTCTTTTCTCGCTTTTTCCATTTACACAGTTTGTATCCCCTTTTGAACAATGAAACATTGTTTCATTTCTTCCATTATAGTTATTGGATTTATTAAGTATGTCTGCAAGAAAATGCATCTCAGGGTTGCTTGTGGTTCTTTGATAATAAAGTTGAAATTTGAGTCAATGGGTATGTTGTATTACTTCAAGGAGGCGTCAAGAACATCTTATATTATTTCCTCTGCACACCTGGCAACTTCTCCCTGTGACAATGCTGGGAAGAGAGTGCCTGTTTTGGGATTCTAGTGTCAGGCAGGTGAGCAATATGTCCCTGACTTAGTGTAGCCAGATCCTTAATATTGGGGCTGTTAGCCTGGGAGAGGACATTGACACTGGTTTGCTTAGTGAACTTGAAGGATTTTACAAATAGAGTCTATGGATATGGGGCAAATGTACTGTTGCATTCTGTTATGTACCTACCTACAGGACAACTGCCTGGCCAAAATGAGTTATTGGCTAACAGCCACTTGGGAGTGATATGTCAGACTGGACAATAGCCATAAAAGCATAATACTGGGTGCAGCATTTCAGATCATCCGTGGAGAGTGGGGTGGTACGGAGGGGTGTGTATCGGGCAAACAAATTAAAATTTGACTGATAATTAAACAGCATATTTTAATTCAAGATAAGCATCCAAGACATGACCTAAAATTGCTTATTACTTTCACTTTAAAACATGATCAGTCACACAGTATGTTTAGGCTATAAGTTCATACATCGAATAAATCAAAATCAATGGTAATCTTTTCTTTCTGCCCCATGGCTAGAAAACATTTGTTAGACATTTTATAATGATTTGGTTAATTTTGAAACAATCAGTTCTTTAGCAAGTCTGCCCTTAAAATACTTCAACTAAGTAGCTTGCAAATGTCGTGGTATATTATTTCACCACTCTTGACATAAAACTTTATTAAAGTAAGAAGTCTAAGTATATGATGAGCTGGTATAGAAACATTGAACCCAGAAGTGTAAAAAGTTCAACTAATCATTTAAGCAGCAATCTGGCCCAATAAGGATCAGTGCTCGAACAAAAATAAAATACTGTATGATGAAGTACTTAGCAACTCCCCAACTTCGGAGAGAACAGATGAATTAATTGTTCCAGTCTGATTCAGCTCATCAGCACCAAAGGAGTGACAATCATGAGGGATTTTCTTGTTGTTCTGCTGCAACTTGGAAGTTCAAGCATCCAACCATTACCCCCACCTCCCCCATTGTAAATGCTGATTGAATGCTTTTTTTTCAGGCATCCTGGGGCTCTTCCAGCGAGGTTCCAGTCACTAAAAAGCAAAAAGTCTGATGAAAATCTACACCATCTCCTTCAATAAGTTCCCATGGTAGGGCTGTGGCAGAACTGATTGCAAATCATAAACTCAAGAGATTCTGCAGATGTTGGAAATCTTGAGCAACACACACAAAATGTTGAAGAAAATCAGCAAGTCAGGCAACATCTACGGATGGGAATAAACAATCGATGTCTCAGACTGGGACCCTTCTTCAGGAAGGGGGAAGAAGCCAAGATAAGAAAGTGGGAAGGTGAAGGAGTACAAGCTGGCAGGCGATAGGTGAGCAACACATACAACACGCCGGAGGAATTCAGCAGGTCGGGCAGCATCCGTGGAAACGAGCAGTCAACGTTTCGGGCCGAGACCCTTTGTCAGGACATAGGTGAGACCAAGTGAGGGGAAGGTGGGTGGGTAGGTGGGGAGGGGAACGATGTAAGAAGCTGGGAGGGCATAGATGAAAGAGGTAAAGGGCTGAAGAAGGAATCTAATAGGAGAAGACAGTGGACCACGAAAGAAAAGCAAGGAGGAAGGGAACGAAGAGGGAGTTCATTGGCAGCAGAGGAGAAGAGAATGTGTGTAAGGGAACCAGAATGGGGAACAGAAAATGAGTGAAATACAGAGAGGAGAGAGGTTATCGGAAGTTGGCAAAATCAGTGTTCATGCCATCGAGTTGGATGCTACCTAGATGTTGCTCTACCAACTTGAATTTGGCTTCATCTTTGTAGTCGAGGAGGTCATGTTCAGATATGTTAGAATGGGAATGGAGAATCAAATTGAAATGTGTAGCCATTGGGAAGTTGTGCCTTTTGCAGTATATAGTTTTCAACCAACTTCAAAACTGTTAAAATTGCAGAAATTCTGTTGAAATGGGACAGACCAGGAGGCAGTTCAAAAAGCCTTTGGCTTTCCTTGATGTTGTTTTTGATAGATTTCCATTTGGTCAGTTGCACAATGTCTGTACTTTAAGAAGCAATAGTGCTGACATAAATTCAATATATGTTAATATCGTAGCTATAATACTCTCTTCAATTAGATTGTTTTCTTCCCTTTTTCTTCCAATGAGAAATCATCAAATAGAAATAGTCAACAGAAAGAGAAAAAGACTAATATATGGGAGGGAACGGTTAGATCGATCAAAGAGTAAGTTTAAAGGTTGGGACAATATCGTGGACTGCTTCACTGTTCTCTATACTATGTTCTGAAACATTTAATTACCTGTGTGCAATGTTTTGATTTTATTTTCCATTAAGAATGAAAAGATTTTAATTGTAGAGATCTATACGGAGACCTCCTTCATTTTACCTCAAAAATGTTAAAGGACGAAGTCAAGATCCCACAAGCACTGGATATTTTTTCTGGTTTTCTCCCATTCTCTTCTGAGGCCACTGAGCTATGGTGGGTGTGGTTCCTTGCATATTTGAAGTCCCACTGGACAGCAAAGGGCATTACAACCGAGCCCATCATGATTTTTCCATCAGACTCCATTTGAAAGTGATCAGAAGCAGCATGTCTGGCTGACATTTCCTTCCCTAACCTCGTGTGTGGAGACTAATTATCGTATCCAGCAGTTATCCACAGTGAGATCAGTTCTTAGTACAGACCAAAAATCCACTTGAAACTTTCCAGGTCTGCACAACTTAAGTACTGCACCACAGGCATTGCATTTACCTCATGGGTCATTAGGCAAACCTGGAAATACTTCAAATGTGGTTTAAACTTATTTGTCTGTCTGGAGTGAGGCTGATACTTTAAGCAGTGAATTGGAAGATTCATCAAAGATTATGACGTAGAGATTTTACTTTTAAAATCTCTTTTGCTATTTTATTTTATACATCAACTTTTCAGAAGTTGAACTATATTTTTTAATCAACTTTGAATCAGGGCATGCAAACATGTAAATCATAATAAAATGTAGTGGTGATCTGTTGATAACCTGTTGGTGTTGACAAATGTGAAATGAATTTAAAATCACATTCCTGTAAACTAAGAGAACAACAGGGCCATACTGTATCAAGGCTGCAATTGAATGCTATACTATGATGATGTCTGCTGGTTAATGTGATTGTAAAAGAGGCCACAAAGGCTACTCGAAGTTCAGGAAGGCTATTGCCTGATCAGACATTTGGAAACTGCCCAATACCTCTCCAATAATCAAAATCACATTAAACAAACACATTCAAAGTTCAATAATTTAATATTTCCTTCTAAAGTAATAAAGCATCTTGGTGATGTGTGAAATAACATTAATAATAATAAAATGGTTGATCACTGTGGATAGAGGAAGGTTGGGGACCACTTTGTTGTTCACCTTTACTCCATCCACAACAGAGAGGATTTCCCAGCAGCCAACTATTTTAATACCACTCCCTATTCCCTTTCTGACATGTCAGTCCATGGCCTCCACTACTGCCATGATGAAACAACTCTCGGGTTAGAGGAGCAACACTTCATGTTCCAGTTAGTAGCTTCCAACCTGACACCATGAACATTGAATTTTCCAGCTTCTGGTAATTTCTTCCCACCTTCTCTCCTTTTCCATTTCCTATTCTGGCTCCCCTCTTAACCGTTCAGGATTCAGATCTGGTTTGCTCATAGAAGGTAGAGGGTATTGGTTGAAGGGACTGATCCCTAGCTAGATATTTGTGATTAGTGGTGTTCTGCAAGGCTTTGAACTGGGACCTCTGCTGTTTGTGATGTATATTAATGACTTGGATGAAAATATAGATGGGTTGGTTTGTAAATTTGCAGATGATATGAAGATTGCTATGTTGTGGATAGCATAGAAGACTGGCAAAGTATACAATGGATTATAGATCAGTTGCAGACGAGGGGAGAGAAATGGCAGATGGAGTTTAACCCAGTCAAATGTGAAGTTTTGAACCTTGGTAGGTCAAATATAAAGACAGTACACTGTTAAGGGCAAGACCCTTACAGTGTTGATGAACAGAGGGATCTTTGGGTCCAAGTGCATAGCTCCCTAAACATGGCTACACAGTTTGATAAGGTGGTTAAGAATGCATATGGCATGCTTGCCTTTATTAGTCGAGGCAGTGTACTGAAAAGACAGTAAGTTCTGTTGCTGTTTTATAATACTCTTGTTAGGCTGCATACAGTTCCAATTGCTCCATTACAGGAAGGATGTCGAGGCTTCGGAAAGGGTGCAGAAGGATGCTGCCTGGACTAGAGGACACGTGCTGTAACAAGAGTTTGGGCAAACTTGGGTTGCAGCAGAGGCTGAGCGGGGTCTGATTGAGGTTTATAAGATTATGAGAGGCATGGATAGAGTAGACAGACAGTATCTTTTTCACAGGGTTGAAATGTCTAATATCAGAGTGCATGCATTTAAGGGGTGAGGGTATGATTTCAAAGGAGATAGGAGGAACAAGTTTTTTACACAGAGAATGGTGGGTGCCTGGAATGCACTGTCTGGGGTGGTGCTACAGACAGCTACATTAGGGACTTCTAAGAAAAGTTTTGACAGGCACATGATTTTGAGGAAAATGGAAGGAAAAGGACATTATGCAGGCTTAAGGGATTAGTTTATTTGGCCATTTGAATGCAAATTTATTAGGTTCAGTACAGCATTGTGGGCTGAAGGGCTTGTTACAATGTTGTACTGTTCTGTGTTCAATGTTCTCATCTGCCTATCATCTTCCTTTGTACCCCTCCTCCTCCCCTTTCTCCCATGATTCACTCTCCTCTCCTATCAGATTCCCTCTTCTTCAGCCATTACCTTTTCCACCAATCACCTCCCAGCTTCTTACTTCATCTCCACCCCCCCAACTTACCCCTCACCTGGCTCCACCTATCACCTTCCAGCTTGTACTCTTTCTCCACCCCCCCCCCCCCCCCACCACTTCTGATTCTGGCTTCCATCCCCTTCCTTTCTGATGAAGGGTCCCTACCTGAAACATTCACATTTATTCTTCTTCATGGATGCTGCCTGACCTGCTGAATTCTTCCAGCATTTTGAGTAGGTTAATCTGGATTTACAGCATCTGTAGAATCTCTTGTGTTTAGTTGTTAGCCTAAAATATGACCTCTGCTTTGTACAGTGATTCCTGATTACAGAGTGTTTCCAAAACTTTTGTTTTTTATTTCCAATTTCCAGAATCTTCTTGCTTTAGTTCTGAATGTCTGACTCATTATTTAAGTTTGTGCTTCTGTTCCTGGTCACCTCAGCCAGGGTAAACATTGAGCCCCAAAACAATATTGTACATTTCAATGACATTTGCTTTTATTCTTCTAAAATCAAATTAGGCCTAATCTGTTTAGACTCTCATCTTAGAAAAAAACCCCTGCCAAACCAAGAATTAGTTCAGTGGACCTGAAACCTGAAAGGAGCAAGTTTTTTAAGACGGTATGCTGGAGCATGCTACCTGTGTTGTTGGTGCAAGCAGACACAATAGTGGCCTTTAAGAGGTATTTAGACTGAGCATGTAGGGAATGGAGGGATATGGATCACATCCAGGCAGGTAGGTTTAGTTTAATTGGAATCATGGTTGGCACAGATATTGTGGGCTGAAAGGACTGCTTTGAGTTCTACTGTTCTTGTTCTATCTCCAATTTTCTAACATTCACCAAGAGTCACACTGGGCCAAGCTAGGTAAAGATGGCAGAATGGGGTGGCATGGTAGCATAATGGTTAACACTGTGCTTTACAGTACTGAGGACCCGGGCTCAGTTTCCGCTGTGATCTGTAGGGAGTTTGTCTGTTCTTCCCATGACCACATGGGTTACTTCTGGTGCTTGGTTTCTTCCTACAGTCCAAAGATGTATCAGTTGGTAGGTTAATTGGTCATTGTAAATTGTCTTGTGGGTTTAGGATTGCTGCGTGGCATGGCTTGAAGGCCTGAAAGAGCCTAATCCATGCTGTATCTTAATAAATAAACAAATTTTCTTCTCTGTAGGGAATCAGATGTTTTTTCTAAATGACAATCCAATAATTTTATAGTTTCCATTACTGAAGCCATCATTTAAAATATCCAGGTTTTTCCATTGCTTGACTTTAAATTCTCCATCTGCTGTGATGAGATTTCAGCTTATCAATGGACGAGAACTCTGACTTGTAGCTCAGTAATTTAACCTCCTTGATCCTTTCTTTTCTGCAGTTTGCATTGATCCCTGCTTTTCCTTCATCACAGCAATCAGATCCTCTCTCGCTTCATACTCATTTTCACACACCTTCACAAAGTATCATTGAATTTTCCTGGCCATTTTTAATTTGCGTTTGTAAATTTGAAATGAAATTCATTTTAAAAAAAACTTTGGACAGGATTCCAAATGTAAAAGTACAAAGGAAAAAGAACGATCTGACTTACCTTCCCCTACTGCAGTTCTTTACATCCAATAAAGTGCTTGAAGTTTAGTCACTGATATAATGAAATTTAAACTGAGGCTAAGGTGTGCATAAGCAGCAAGTTAACAATAGAATATACTGTACATGTGGACTGTACATTCAGTGCGGAGTCCGAGGGTTAGGATCTCAATGCTGGAAGCTTGAAGAGATGCTGAGACTAATGGCATGAAGTTAATAGTTTGAGATGAGATAAGGAAGGTAACTTCGTGGTAAGACAGGGAAGTGACAATAGTGGTTTAATGGTAAGAAATTAAAGACAGAATGACTCAGTTCATCTAAAGGTGCTTTACAGTTTAAGAAATATTTCTGAAGTTTAGGCACTTCTGTAATACAGAAAATAATCCAGGCTATTTGTTCATAGGTGGGTATTGCATTCAGCAATGTCACAACCCCATTATGAATTTGGGGACTCCAAGGATTCATTGGAGCCAGGATACAAGGAAATTTTATGATGTAAGAATTCAGTTGTAACTTCACACCAAATTGTCGAATGGAAGGACCAATCCGATCAGTGGTTTATTTTTATCATTCAGTTTGCGGGTTCCAGAAGTAAGGCTTGATAATTTATTTTGCTGCTGTTACCACAGACTTAACTTTAAAGGGAAGGTCTCTTCTACCTAGTTCTGCAACTGGAGTTGCAGCATTATTATTGGGCAATGAGGCTACCGGAGGAGTCTGTGTTAGCCACGTAGCTTGCTGAGAGAAATTCCTGCAGTTAGTACTCTTATACTACAGGCAAATGCTATAGCCATCTGCTAACTTTTAATCATTCTTTTTTCCAATTATTTTTACATTGCTGCACTCTGTATTTTCTCAAAGGGACTAATCTAAAACTATTACATACTGCAGCAATTTTCAAAGATTACATTTTATAATTTATCCTGATAAGAGTGATTATGAAACATGAGTGTGTTAGCAATCAACAGATTGCATTGTTTTCTTGTTTGTTGAGCTTTCTACAAAGCAAAATGGTTAAAGTAGTCTCATAAAAATGCCCTTCAGGCTGTATGTTCACATTGATAACCCTAGACGTTATGTGGAAATGACTGTTTGACCTTTAGCCCTGTTAAGATCTCAGATGACTGCAGTTATGACCTGGAAGTCTCCATGCTGTTAGAGCAGCTTTAAATCCATGTTGCTGTATATTAAATTGCATTTAAAACCCCGTGTTAACTGCAAATGAAGTAAATCTTTGATTGTATCAGGAACAGCACAGTCTTTCTACTAAAGCCAAGTGTAATTTCTATGCAGCAAGCTCTAAAGACCTATGGTCCACTCTTCAATTTTTGCTACAATTTACAGAACTTGTACTGATGGATAAAAGCAAGAAATTTTACTAAAGCATATGGGTTTAAGTTTTGTTTCAGTCAGGGAATTTGCATTTGGATGTTTGTTTCACAAGCCGCAGTGTCACAGAGATGCCATGAGCACCACTTCAGAATGAGTGGCCGAACTGTACAATCTTGTCAGGTCATTCCCCAAGCATTTAATTTAGAAGATTTTTGATTTCTAATCGCCACCTGTCGCAAGCTACTCTTTCACCAGCACTGCCATTAACAGACATCAAAGTACTTAAACGGTGTTAACTTAAGTAAACAAACCATCATTATAAACACAGTGGAAATCCTTTAAACTGAAGGAACTCAAATGCTGCCTTACTTCCAAGTGGGGGATTCCGTTCTGGAGACAGAGAGGAGCAGATGATAACACAAAGACAACTGACTTGCTGTGACTTTGTTTAAACTTTTAATCATTTATTGTCAAATTCAGATGCAAAATTCATATTAACATTAGTGCATTCAAGCATGATGTTCAGGGAGCCACAAATTCATAATATTCCTCAAAAGTTGCACTTTTGTTTGGTTATTGATGGCCAAACAAGTTGTAATGACAATTGCAGAGGGCTGAAGCATTTTGAAGCCTTATGAGAGTGTAATAAACATTTAATCTGGCTGCAGCTTTGTTTTGGGGCCAACATGCTACAAAGGATGCCACGTCTAATTGTGGAGGAGTATGATGACTGGCCAAGATGCTACCCTGGTATAAATCTACTTCACACTCGCATCTGTAGGAGATCCCTATCTTTGATAATCCCAGTGGAATGGCTGGGATGGAATGGTAGCATTATGTTTAGTCTGTACTTATGCAGTAATTAGATGCAGCTGCAGTCCCAATATTTTTCCTTCTTCTTCTGCAGCAGTTATCCTTAAGAAATCCCTCCACAAAGGAAGCCATATCTTGATTAGTGCTCCCTCATACCACTGCCTGTAGAGTGTAAAGCACTACACATCCGAATTAAATTTGTCATCCACCGGCCTCCTGGGAATATAGATGCATCAAAACATTGGCAAACTGGCCTTGCAGTCTTACATTTTGTCATGCTTTTAATCACTGTAGAACCTAAAGCTAAAGTTCAGGAAATGTCTCTTATTTAAAGCAATCAGGATTTTTGTGAATCACTGGTTTGGCAGACATTTTGCAACATTACTTTGTGACCAGTTTTTCCACTGTAAGTATTGACTTTGTACATCAAATTGGAAACTAGCAACATTATGATATTTTTCATTTTAAATGTTCCCTCCTTTCAAATGCTGCTTTAAGTACATTACATCAAGACTGACTACTTGGCTCAGCAACTCTATTTGGCAGAACCTTTTCCAATATTAAAGATTTAGGCAGAGTTTAGGTAGTGTAAACAAGGGGAAAGTGTTCTCATTAGCAGAGGGCTCAAGGATTGGGAGCCATTTAAAGTGAAGGGGAAAAGTTGCAGGGAGGAATGATAGATAGATAGATAGATAGATAGATAGATAGATAGATAGATACTTTATTCATCCCCATGGGGAAATTCAACATTTTTTCCAATGTCCCATACATTGTTGTAGCAAAAACTCATTACATACAATACTTAACTCAGTAATAATATGATATGCATCTAAATCACTAACTCAAAAAAGCATTAATAATAGCTTTAAAAAAAAGTTCTTAAGTCCTGGCAGTTGAATTGTAAAGCCTAATGGCATTGGGGAGTATTGACCTCTTCATCCTGTCTGAGGAGCATTGCATCGACAGTAACCTGTCACTGAAACTGCTTCTCTGTCTCTGGATGGTGCTATGTAGAGGATGTTCAGGGTTTTCCATAATTGACCGTAGCCTACTCAGCGCCCTTCGCTCAGCTACCGATGTTAAAAGCTTTCTTTTCACAGGAAGCACTGATGGTTTGGAACTCATTGACTGCAATGCCAGAGGATTAGATAGGCACGGGTGGGGAGTGGGGGAAAGGGTGTGGATGGGGTGTAGGAGTAATTTTTAAAGCTATGGGAAAGGAGTGGGAGTATGGGATTGACTAGATTGCTCTATAGGGAACAAGTTTGAACTTGAACGGGGTGGAGAAATGGTAGTTTAATCCTGAGAAGTATGAAATGATACATTTTGAGAAATCAGATGCAGAGGAAAGTACATGGTAAATGGTGGGACCCGTCGAAGCGCTGATATTCAGCGGGATCCTGGGCTTCAAGTCTATGGCTCACTAAGAAAGTGGTGATATCAGTGGTGAAGAGGGCATACGTTCGGAGTATTAAGTATAGAAGTTGATAATTTTTTCAGTGTATTGTGTGCAATTCTAGTTACCAAGCCATAGGAAGCATATGAAGGCTTTGGAGAGGATTCAGAAGAGGTTGCTTGAAATGGAGGGTATTAACTATAAGGAGAGGTCAGACAAACTTGGATTGTTTTCTCTGTAGCATGGGAGGCTAAGGGGCGATCTGATAGCCGTGTATAAAGTTATGAAGGGCACGGATAGGGTAGAGAGAGACTTCTTCGCAGGGTTGAAATGGCAAATTTTAGAGGGCATAGGTATAAGGTGAGAGGGAGAATGTTTGAATGAGACTTGCAAAGCGATTTTTTTTCAAAGAGAGTGGTAGGTGCCAGCAGGGGTGGTTGTAGAAGCACGTGTAATCAAATAGGATTTGGTATCATGGTCAGTGCGGTGATGGTGGGCTGAAAGGCCTGTTACCACACTGCACTGCTTAACCTCCCACCAACCAATGGACAAAATGGCCTCCTTCCATGCTGTGACAGCTCTAAGGCTTTACAATAGTATGAAGAGTGATTGTATAAATAAAAGGTACAAGATTGTCACGGTGAGCATGTCAGAACCTAAGTGTGGAGAAAGATGGTAACCAGATTTTATTTATAAGAATTCCAACAGACCATCAGATGCTCAGCTGAGTGACATTGTTCTCAAAACTAGGACCCTGCAATTAGTGTTAACCAGGCATCCACAAATAATAAATGTAACATGGAATCCCCAAGCCTATCAAAATAAAATTAACAACTTTATACAGAAAGCACCAGGAGACCACATTATAAAAAGTGAGTTGCTCAAGAAAAATATAAGAAAATCTAAATGATTAATGACTCTTGTTAAATAATAATGCTTCAGGTGCTCTAAAACCATGGGACCCAGCTCTCTGGCTCTCTGCATTGGTTTGAAGAGCTCATTACACAAGATCATATCAAGCTAGATTGTGAATTCAAGAATCCAGTTCATCATACTTCAGACCATTTAATATTCTTGTAACAGCAGGGTAGAAGCTGCCCTTGGGCCTGCATTCAGGCTTACATACTTTCTGACAGATGGAAGACGGGAGAAGAGAGAACATCTGAAGTGTGTGAGGTCTTTGATTACGCTGGCTAATTTACTGAGGCAGCGAGAACTTTGAGATGTTTTGTCAAAAGAATTTAAAGGCTGTGGCATTAGCATGACATTCCACAATTAGGGAGCATAATCTCAAATCTTTTAGAATTGAGATGAGGAGTAATTCTTAATGCACAGGGCTATAACTCTTTGGAATTTGCTCCCTGAAGAAAATTGTGAATGCTCAGCAATTTCTTATATTCCTTGCTCAGATCAATTGGCCTTTGTACACTCAGGAAAGCGGGGATTAAGAGAATATATATAAACTAAGTAGTGCAATAAAGAGCAAAATAGTAGGGTAGTGTTAATGGGTTCATGGACTGTTCAGAAACCTGATGACAGAGGGGAAAAAGCTGTTTCTAAAACATTGAGTATGCATCCTCACTTTCCTCTACCTCCTCCATGATGGTAGTAATAAGAAGAGGGCATGTCCTGGATGGTGGGGGGTCCTTCGTGAAGGATGCTATGTTCTTCAGGTAATGCCTTCTGAAGATATCCTTGATGGGGGAGAGGCTAGCACCCATGATGGAGCTGTCTAAGTCTACAACTTCCTGCATCTTTCTCTAATCCTGTGCACTGGAGCCTCACTACCAGGCTGTAATGCAATCAACCAGGGTATATTTGTAGAAATTTGCTGGAGTCTTTGGTGATATGCCAGCTCTTCTCAAACGTCTAATGAAGTATAGCCACTGATGTGCTTTCTTTGTGATATTCTGGACCCAGGTTAGATACTCTGAGATGTTAATGCCTGAATTACCTCCTCCAATTTCCCCTTACACACTGCTAACAGACTTATGGGAGCAAACAAACTCTACTGGTGTAGGAGAAAATTGGAGGAAAATTTCCATTCTAAAGATAGTCTAGTGTGCTGATTTTTGAAGAGGAGCTGTGAGATGGAAGAGGAAGAGCCTAGGCCTGTGGACAATTCTGATAAGATTAATGAGGATGAATTACAATCTTCTGAGTCATTTCGCTGCACTAGTGCAACAACAGACACACAAAAAAGTCTGTCTTTACAATGAAAGCTACTTACCAATGGGTTTTACATGGACTGGGGGATCAAGTTTGTAAGACTTATAAGTGATGGTGAAATTTTAGAAACATATTTCTGTTGCAAAGAGCTGCCCAAAACAAGCAAAGGCCAAGATATATTCAATGTTTTGTCTTCATATCTGGAAACAAAAAGTCTGTCTTGGAGGAACTGTGTGGGCATCTGTACTGATGGTGCCCCATCAATGGTTGGCTCTGTGAGAGGTTTTCTTTCTCCTGTAAAAAAAGAAAATCCTGACATTGTCACAACACACTGCGTTCTTCACAGAGAGGTGCTGATGTCAAAAACTCTTGGAGATGAAATGAAAAAATCTCTGGATGATGCTACAAAAATGGTTAACTTTATTAGACAAAGACCAGTTCACTCGAGAATGTTTAAAAATCTGTGTGAAAACCTGGACAAAGAGCACACCAATCTCCTGATACACACAGAAATCCGGTGGCTTAACAAAGGAAGAGTTCTCAACAGGGTGTTTGAGCTGAACGGTGAAGTGCAGGAGTACTTTCAAGAAAATAGTAGGCCAGATTTTGCTGAGTGCTTTGAAGATGAAGACTGGCTGCAGAAATTAGCCTAATTAGCAGACAGTTTTCATCAAATGAACCAGTTGAACAAGTCTCTGCAAGGCCTTGGAGAAAATGTTTTGACTTCAGGTGAAAAAATTCTTAGATTTTAAAGGAAACTGAATCTTTGGAAAAATCATGTTGCAGAAGGAAATCTTGAAATGTTTCCACTGCTGTTTGGGCTTGAGAGTGAGAAAAGATATCAGAAAGTCTCAAGTCTTATTGAAAACCACCTGGAAGAACTGCAGAACAAAATTGAACAGCTTCTCTGAATCTTCTGCCCAGCCTGAGAACTTGACTTTGAGAGAAGAGGAAGAACTTCGTGATAGTGCAGTCTACTATCTGATCATGCACTCAAGATGAGATTTACTGACCTGTCTCTGGACTAGTTATGGATTTCTGTGAAAGAAGAGCATCCTGCCATTCATAGAAAAACAATGACATTTTGTTGCAGCTTTCAATTTCTTATATGTGTGAACAAGCTTTTTCTTGTTTAGCAATCATCAAGAGCAAGGATAGAAACTGTTTCATTTCAGTTGAAGGTGAAATCCGTGTGTGCTAATCTCAAGTTCAACCCAGAATTGAGTATTTGTGCAGCAAAAACCAAGCACAGGTTTCCCATGCTGGACCTATATCTGAGCCTGATCATGTCACTTAGTAAGAAAATGTTTCTTCAAAGTCTTGTATATAATTGTGTCTTAGGCTATATTTTTATTCATGTTGGTTTGACCTATGGTTCTTAGTTACTTTACTATTCAACATTGTCAATAAATTTTCATGTTGCAAATAGCATTAATTAAGATCAATTTACAAGCTGTATTTACATTAAATCTACCGAGACTACCTTTAGAAAATTTTAATCTCAGTTTGGCTTAAACTAGTTATTTAACAGAAATTCATTATGTTTGCTTTATGAGTTTTTAAAATTTATGAAAGGGAAAGAAAGGTTAATTTCAAGAAAGGTAAGTTAAGCTTAACTACCTGGTTTTTTTCAAGAAAGGTTGGCTAAAAATTCATTCTCTACTCAAAAGGTGCATTGCCAATTATTTTTGGATATTATATCTGCAACTTACTGATAACACTAATGTATCATGAGCTGTAGATTTATCAAGTTTTATGCAGGGGTTCCCTGAGACCTGAGAAAGGATTCCTCCAGGGCAAAAAGTTGAGAAAGGCTGCTGTAGGGATTCACACAGATATAGTCTAATCTCCTTTTCAAAGTGTCTATAAAAATGTTGAGCACATCTGGGAGTGAAACATCACGGCTATTTATGATGTTAGGTTTGCCATATAGGAATTAATGGCAAACAAACCCTGCCACATCTGATTGCTTCTCTAACTTCATTCACAATTGCTTCTGCATTCTTAAGGTAGCCTTCTGTGGGTCATACCTGGACTTGTAAAGATCCCCATTACCAGTCTTGAATATGACAGATTGGGCCCTCAGCAGATTGTGAATCTCCCAGTTCATTTGATGGCGATGAGGGGGTGGTTGCAGTTCAGTTTGTTCTTGAATGTACAACTTGTCCACATATAGTAGGTCTTGATGAAGTCTGCAATGACTGTGGCATAATCATTCAGATCCAAAGACGAATCTTTGATTATGGTCCAGTCCACCTATTCAAAGCAGTCCTGCAAGTGCTCCTCTTCCTCCTTTGACTATACTTTTGACTTCTTAGTACTAGTGCTGCAGTCCTTGGTCTCTGCCTGCATGCTGGGAGTAGAAGTACAGCCAGGTGATTGGATTTGCCAATGTGCCGCTGTGTGATGTCATGGTGAGCATTACTTCCTACAAAGTGAAACCCAATAACATGAATGGCAACGATGCTTGACTACCAGATGTACTCAATGCCATCTAAACACGCTTTGAAAAGGAGAAGACAACTACAGCTGTGAAGATCCCTGCTGCATCTGATGACCCTGTGATCTCTGGCTCAGAGGCCAATGTTAGACTGTCTTTGAAGAGAGTGAACCCTTGCAAGGCAGAGGGTCCTGACAGAGTACCTGGTAAGGCTCTGAAAACCTGTGTCAACCAGCTGGCGGGAGTATTCAAGGACATTTTCAACCTCTCACTGCTACGGGCGTAGTTCCCACTTCAAAAAGGCAACAATTATACCAGAGTGTCAGAAGAATAATGTGAGCTGCCTTAATGACTATCGCCTGGTAGCACTCACATTGACAGCGATGAAATGCTTTGAGAGATTGGTTATGACTAGACTGAACTCCTGTCTCAGCAAGGACCTGGACCCATTGCAATTTGCCTATCGCCACAATAGATCAACGGCAAACACAATCTCAATGGCTCTCCACACAGCTTTAGACCACCTAGACAACACAAACACCTACGTCAGGATGCTGTTCATCGACTATAGCTCAGGATTTAATATCATCATTCCCACAATCCTGATTGAGAAGTTACAGAACCTGGGCCTCTGTACCTCCCTCTGCAATTAGATTCTCGACTCCCTAACTAGAAGACCACAATCTGTGTGGATTGGTGATAACATCTCCTCCTTGTTGACGATCAACACTGGTGCACCTCAGGGGTGTGTGCTTAGCGCACTGCTCTACTCTCTATATACCCATGACTGTGTGGCTAAGCATAGCTCAAATACCATCTATAAATTTTCTGATGATACAAACATTGTTGGTAAAATCTCAGGTAGCGACGAGAGGGCGTACAGGAGTGAGATATGCCAATTTGTGGAGTGGTGCCGCAGCAACAACCTGGCACTCAACGTCAGTAAGACAAAAGAGCTGACTGTGGAATTAAGGAAGGGTAAGATGAAGGAACACATATCAATCCTCATAGAGGGATCAGAAGTGGAGAGAGTGAACAGCTTCAAGTTCCTGGGTGTCAATATCTCTGAGGATCTAACTTAGACCCAACATATCGATGTAGTTATAAAGAAGGCAAGACAGCGGCTATACTTTATTAGGAGTTTGAAGAGATTTGGCATGTCAACAAATACACTCAAAAAGTTCTATAGTTGTACCGTGAAGCACATTCTGACAGGCTGCATCACTGTTTGGTGTGGAGGGGCTATTGCACAGGACCGAAAAAGGTAGAAGGTTGTAAATCTAGTCAGCACCATCTTGGGCACTAGCTTATAAAGTACCCAGGACACCTTTAGGGAGTGGTGTCTCAGAAAGGCCGTGTCCATTATTAAAGACCTCCAGCACCCAGGGCATGCCCTTTTCTCATTGTTACCATCAGGTATGAGACACACACTCAGTGATTCAGGAACAGCTTCTTCTCCTCTGCCATCTGATTCCTAAATGGACATTAAAGCTTTGGACACTACCTCACTATTTTTTTAATATGCAGTATTTCTGTTTTTGCACGTTTTAAAAAGATCTATTCAATATACATAATTGATTTGTTTATTTATTATTATTGTTTTATTTTATTTATTATTATTTTTTTGAACTGCTGCTGCTAAACTAACAAATTTCACGTCATATTCTGGTGATAATAAACCTGATTCTGACTCTGATGGTAATGTAGCAATGGCTTTTTTTGGGTCCACAAGCGGCAGGTCGGTGATGGTTTGTCAGAGACTTTTTCAGGCTGACCTGGTTGAAGCCACCAGGATGATCAGGAAGGCATCAGGGTGCGCTGTCTCATGACTGCTCAGCTCCTCCAGTGTCAGTCTAATATTGATCAGGGGTGTCTGCAGAAAACTTCCTCAGCAGGTAGAATGGACAACATTTGACCACTAGATGTTCCAGGTCACGGGAGCAGGACTGTGGCAGAACCGCCACCTCTGTCATTGCCTGACACTGCCATCCAGACCATGTGGGTGGCAGGTAACTCAATGGTTAGCACAAAGCCTGACAGGAACAGTGACCAGGGTTCAATTCCCACAGCTGCCTGTAAGGAGTTTCTATGTTCTCCCCGTGACCCCATGGGTTTCCTCCAGGTGCTGTGGTTTCCTCCCACAGTCTGAAGATGTACTGGTTGGTAGGTTAATTGGTCATTGTAAATTCTCCTGTTATTAGGCTTTGGTTAAAATCAATGGTTGATGGGTGCTGTGGCTTGAAGTGGCAGAAGGGCCTGCTCCACACTACATGCCAATAAATCAATCAATAAATAAATTCATTAATGAATAAATGTGGTGGAAGGTGGATCCCTCGGGCTGCAGCGCTGTGCTGGGGTGAGCCTTGCCTCGGTGAAGCAGCATACATAGCAGCTTCTGATATCCCTTCAGCCCTGCATTCTTGCACTGATTTTCCAGAGACTGTACATTAGCCTGGAAAATGGTCGGAGGTGGGGAGTGCTGTGCCCTGATTTCAGTTCTACCTGCAGCCCAGCCCGATGGGTTCTCTTTCTTAAACAATGGAAACTGCACACACTACCTGGGTGGTCTGCAGTCTGGATTGGCCAAGTCTAAAGATCAATAGATTCTTTAAATTGTATTAAAACAATATTGCTTACTGAAGTACCTGCGATGGTGACCATAGATTTCAGTAGTTCTAAATTGGAATATTTCAGTATTCCCTTGGGAGCTGCACACATACAGTCGCCACTTTCTGATACCTTCTTAATCATCATCTTGAGTTATAGGATCAGCCGTAACAATGAAGAGTGGAGTAGGCATGAAGGACTATGTGGCATTCTAATTATTTTATTTCTACTTCAATAGTAATGCCAATATTAATTAATTCTTTCCTAGGGTTTTGTGACTAACAACGTGTTGTCAGTATTAGTCAAATGCTCAAGTAAGACATTTGACTTCTCCATGTTTTAAGCGGCCCTGTGCATCTGTGGGTGGTCAGATCTCAATGGGTGTCCACTCTACCTACTAGATAAATGTCCTGGAAGACAGAGTACATCCATTCTTTCCTCTAAAGGATTCTGATCGCCAAACAGATCTTCCTCTTGTGTTGGGATTGATGGAAGTTGTGCTCTTGACATAGAGTTTGGTATCTGAATGGTTTGGAGTGACCATCCTAATAAGATGAGGTCCGTACACCTTATGTGAATGGGAAGATTCAAGAGCTCAGATCAAGCAGGAACTGTGTTTAAGAAGAGCAACACAATTAATGTTTTAGGATGATGTAGATTAATGGTGCAAAATTATCAAACAGTGTAAGGAAAAAGAAGTGGAGATACAAGGGATAGCAGAATCTGGAATTTGAAGCAACCACCAATCAACCGGAGGAACTCTATGGGATCAGTGGGAGGAAAGGAATTGTTCCTGGCTTGGGATGAAACCATGTATCAGGAAATTAAAAAGGGAATCAGATTAATGATTTGCACCTTTAGGATGTGGCATGGATAGATGGGCTGAATGGTTTCTTTATCATTGTCAGTACAAGGTAAGATCAACTGGGAAGACAAGAGGCAATTTCTCAGGTAGAACCTTGCTAAATTTTGCTGTGCTGTAAAACACTTTCTGTACCCACAGCCAATGTATGGAAAACACTCACTCAATCTGAACATTTTATTAAAGGCACAGTACTAAGCAAGAGATAAGACTTCTGTGAAAGCACTGCTGTTTATGTTGTACAGGCACAAGTCAAGTCACTCTGTACAGCAATTAAGTAATAAGATGAAGACTCGTTTTGCACCACAACCTGGAATGTCCGGGAATAGCGCCATCTCAAAGCGTGACACATGCCTTATTACGAAAATGAAGTATGAAACAGTTAATAGTATTAAGGGTGAAAATAACTGCAGAAGTGATGGGAAAATATGTCATATACAAGGTTCCATAAAAGTTAAATAAATTATGCTGAAACAGCACTTATTTAAAGAATGAACAGAACATTCATTTATAACTTAGAGAAAAACATCTACTAGCAGCAAATGAAGATTTATACCCTCTGCTCTCCAATGCTGCCCCTTCTGCATACATCGGTCTTCTCCAGTAATTCCCACATGTACTCTTCTGGAACATGTGGAACTTTTCCAATTAATATGTGCATTCTAGAGTTAATTCTAAAATGTTTTTTTACAAAAACAATTTAATAATAGTGACTATCAGTCTTCATCCACATTTAATAGAACCCCAAAGGTTCTTCTTCCCAAGTCTCTGTTCTCCTCTTCTTAGTCTTGTGCAGTTCTCTTGTGCATGGTGAAATCTTGCTGCTGGTGTTTCAGAAAACTGAAGCTATGGAGACACAGGAGATAACTTGGGTGCAGTTGGATTTAATGTTTCAGTGGTTACAGTACTGTGTCATCAGTGCTTGTGGATCAGGAGAAGCAGAACTTCCTCAAATCTCACTGCTCCCAAGAACATCAAAATTGTGTAGTGTTACGTACCCCGTAACTGGGTCACTTACCAGCAAAGATAGAGAGGTCCATTGAAGTCTGATGGTACTATTTTAAACGGTATTTATTGATAAAAATACACAAAAATAATATCAATACAAACATACATATAATATACGTCGTCAATACTAAATCTAAAAGCGTGGGTATAATAATAATCAATAAGAAATAGCTCTATCATTGTCTGGGGATAATGTATTGTCCGATGGAAATATAAGAGTCACTCAAGTTCATTCAGGCTGCAGCTTTTGGTTGGAGAGAGAGACGGATTTTTGCTATTACAGGATCGCTAGCGTTTCTTCTGGTGCGTCTGAAGGGGCTATTCCCCAGACCCTCTTTTATCCTGACTCACAGGGTCTCAGATGTCAATCAGGTTGGGATGATGCAATCCCTCCACCAACCCCCCTCGGTTCATTGCCTGGGGGTTTTGATGCATCGTACAGTATTCAATACACAATCCCGTCTCCAAGAGACAATAGCCGTTATCAATGGTTCTGCCTTTCGGAGGCCAGGACACATTCCAAACTCTTTGTGGATTCTGCATGTCTTTCTCTCATTTCCTGGGTCTCCTGAACTGACTTAATAATGATCTTGCGATTCTCAAAAAGGAGGGGGCCACGGACGTAACACCCCCTTTCTTCAACGCGTTTTTTTACCATCGGAAAGAAACGAAGTAATACAGAGTCTTACAGGATTTTAGAATCTAACACAACACCAAAGTTTTTTTTCTACAGAGTAATACAGTTATACATTCAATTCAGTATCTAGATGGTTACCGATTGCATTGTCACTTCCTTTAATATCTTAACATCTTGTACCTTACTAAAGTCTTGTAGCATCAGACTCCAATTTAGTAACCAACTATTTGTAGGTCTTATTTTTCTTTAGCAAACAAAACTAAAGAGTTGTGATATTAGCTTACGGGTATACTACAAAAGTTCATGCAAATACTAATCTTTATGTTGCTTTCAAACTTAACAGGCAGGCTTCCATGGGGGTTGTCTTTATTATTCACATGCTTTGTCAAAATCCTGTAAAACCGGCTTTTGCTATTTAAAAATGGCGTCCCCATTAACCTTCGCCTCTTTTCCGGTTAATTCCCATGTGGGGAGCTTGGGCACCCTGGTGAAATAGGCTTTCGTCCGCTCCTTCCATAGGAGTTATTTTATCAACAATGTGTCCCAAACTTAGACCATTTTCCGAATTTCCACCCAATTCTTTAATTTTACCCAAGTTGCTAGTTTTCTCTTCGGGACCCTTCAGGCTATTTGTTTTCAGTTCAAACTCTTTGTTCAAACAGCATTTCAAATTCTGCCTTTTCACACCACACTCTGGAATAACAATAGCGTGTGGGGCCCCGTTATCTTTCAACTCCACCTGTAATTGATTCGCAGGCTTTGTGGTACCACGCCATTGTCTCTGTAGCCTGATTGCTGCTTTTGATATCAGTCCAGCCTTTAAATTTTCTTCATTCAATTTGGGAACTACATATTTCCCTTTTCCTTCAATAATAAGATTCATCTCCCCACTTTTGATCTCCGCATTAACTTTTAACACACCTTCGAGCACAAACACCTGGGCACTCTCACTTCCCACTATTACCAAGGTTAACCCTTTCTTCACTGAACCAAGTCTATCTGACCCACAAGGACTGCATTCCTTTTCAACTGAATCAAATACCTCAGACTTTTTCTGAGCTCCATTACTAGGTTCAGTACCACGTGCATCCACATCTTGGACACACTCAAACGGGACATTTGCCTCTTCCAGGCTTTCAATACCCGTACCCGGTCCAAATTCTAAATTCCCCTGATTCTCCCAGCTACTCTCTGGGCAACTCCCTTCCGGAGTAAACTCAACCCCACGGGCTGAAACAACCTCATCTGCCAACCCAGCAGACTTCTTCAAGGTAAGGGCACCCTTTTCATCTAGGGCTGCCCTCATTTCATTATCAGGAACACCTTTAGAATTTTCAACTTCTTCAAACAGTTCTGCCAAACCAGACAGATCATCCATGTCCAACTCTGGACCTTTTAACAGCTCTATCTGTTTCTCATCTTTATTTCCTGCCTCTAGAACTTTTCTCCTCGCTAAGGGCAGGTCTACCTCCTCTCCCTTACTCTCTTTCACTTTACTACTCTTCGTTTTACCACCCTCTAAACCCTCATGGTACAGGGTCGGTAAAAACGTCTCGGCCAAATCGATACTGGCCGGATTTAAACTGCTCTCGTTCTCAGCTGCCTTTCTCGACATGCTGCAAGTGATCACGCATGCGGGATAGATCTTGGAATCTAGGGGTGGGGCCGCAACACTCACCAGCCGGCTTGTCAGTGTCATTGCTGACCAAACCTTACCACCGGCTAAATCGTTACCAAGAAGGGCGTCCGCATCAGTTCTCGGGAATTCTGATCGCACCCCTATTTCAACTGGTCCAGACACCAGCTCACAATCCATAATGATCCTATGCAAGGACACCATTTCCGTCCTTTTCCTATTCCTTTCACAGCTACCATTCCCGTCTTGCGACCAAAATCTAGTACCTTACTGCTGATCAATGATAGTTCAGCCCCCGTGTCTCTCCAGATCCGTACTGGAACTGGGGTGTCTCCCTCCCTCACAGACACGGTTCCGTTTGACATACAAGTCTCAGACCCTTCTCGTACTCTGTCTACCTGGGGCTCTCTTGTCGATTTACTGATTACCACGGCACATCCTATAGGGACTGCTGCTTTCCCTTTTCCTGTCTCTTTCCTCAGAGCAAAGCACCTAGATGCAATATGCCCCCCCCTTTCCACAATTAAAACAGGTCAAGCCCGGAAATCTCTGGCCGTCTTGCCTTTCCCCCTCAATCTTACCACTAGCTCCCGGCGGGACCTCTGCCTCAGCCGGCGGGCTTTCTTGATCATTCCCACGGTCTCTCTGGGAACTTTTATTCGAGGAAAACTTTGTCTTGTGGGTTAGGGCATATTCATCTGCGAACCTAGCAAATTCTGAGATGGACTTATTCGGCTTCTCATTCAAATACATCCGGATATCCTCCGAAACACAACCTTTAAATTCCTCAATCAGAATTAACTCCCTGAGACGCCAATAATCCTCGTCCACTATTTCTGCTGTACACCAACGGTCCAAGAGCACACCCTTCTCATAGGCAAACTCGGTATACGTCTGATTCCCCCCTTCCTTTAAATTTCTGAACTTTTGTCTATACGCTTCAGGTACTAACTCATAACTCCGGAGAATGGCCGCCTTTACTTTGTCATAACTCTCTTCCTCTTCCTCTTCCATGGACAACGCCGTATATGCTCGTTGTGCCTTCCCTTTTGAACACACTTTGTAACAACGCCACCCACTGCTCTTTGGGCCACTTCTGATTCACTGCCACCTTTTCAAAAAGCAAGAAATAACTATCAACATCTGTCTCCTCGAACGGAGGTACTAACCTCAATTCCCGACTAACATTAAACCGCTCCTCTCGGTCTGACCCTGAATCTCTTCACTCTTGCCTTAACTTCTCCATCTCCAAGGCATGTTTCCTCTGTTTCTCTGCCTCCTCATACTTTCTCTCCTTCTCAGCTCTTTCCTTTTCTTTCTCAGCTCTCTCTCTCTCCTTCTCGGCTGCTTCCAGCTGTTTTAACTGAATTTCATGCTCCCTTTGTTTCTCAGCCCTGTCCTGCTCCCTTTTCACCTCTAACTCCTTTAGCTGGAGCTCATGCTCCCTTTGTTTGTCGGCCCTTTCTTTTTCCTTCTCAGCTGCTTCCAGCTGCTTTAACTTAATTGCATGTTCCAACCTTAATTTCTCCAACTCTAACTGAGCCGTCCCACTAGCTGGTACCTTTTCAGGGATATTTTCCAATACCTCCGCTGCAAACACATTCTTCTCAATATAGTACTGAGTTATGGCCCTTCGCACCTTCCGCTTTTTCATTGACAACCTCACCTCTGCGAGGTTTAACCCCTTCACCATATTTATCAAGTCTGATTTGGTGGCCGCCTCTAGCGCCTCCAGAGTTGGGTTTTCTATAAATTCACCCACGTCCATCTTTGCTGGTTTCCCGTCTGGCTACCTGCGTAACCAGATCCAAGTTTGGACTTACAAGCCCGATTCACTGGCCTCCCAATTTGGTGTCAGATCCTGAGACGAGAACCCCAATTGTTACGTACCCCGTAACTGGGTCACTTACCAGCAAAGATAGAGAAGTCCGTTGAAGTCTGATAGTACTATTTTTAACGGTATTTATTGATAAAAATACACAAAAATAATATCAATGCAAACATACATATAATATACGTCGTCAACACTAAATCTAAAAGCGCGGGTATAATAATAATCAATAAGAAATAGCTCTATCGTTGTCTAGGGGATAATGTATTGTCTGATGGAAATATAAAAGTCACTTTAGTTCATTCAAGCTGTAGGCTGCAGCCTTTGGTTGGAGTCAAGAGAGAGAGTTAAACTTGCCCATTCCTTTTATGAGGTCAATTCTTCGAGAGTCGGTGGGGGCTGAATTTTCCTTTGTTGTTAGCTAAAACCGTTCTTCCGTGGCAAGACCCACCAATTCCGAGGCAAATGGAAAAGGACGCACGTGGGCTGTTTCCACCGGCTTTCGCTATTACGCTGTTACAGGAGTTCTAGCATTTCTTCTGGTGCGTCTGAAGGGGCTGTTCCCCAGACCCTCTTTTATCCTGACTCGCAGGGTCTCAGATGTCAATCAGGTTGGGATGGTGCAATCCCTCCACCAGCCCCCCTCGGTTCATTGCCTGAGGGCTTCGATGCATCGTACAGTATTCAATACACAATCCCGTCTCCAAGAGACAATAGCCATTATCAATGGTTCTGCCTTTCGGAGGCCAGGACACATTCCAAACTCTTTGTGGATTCTGCATGTCTTTCTCTCATTTCCTGGGTCTCCTGAACTGACTTAATAGTGATCTTGCAATTCTCAAAAAGGAGGGGGTCACGGACGTAACAGTAGTAACCCCAGGGCTACATATTGAATTCTTCTGAAAACCATTCTCTGCTTGCAATGGAGAGATCAAAGATCAGGACCCAGTTAAGCCAGGCCTTGATCCCTGCAAAATCTTCGGTTTATAGATTGGACTTATCTGCTCTTGGAACCAGTCAGAATGTATCAACATGAACAGAAACCAAACCGTCTTAATTCTTTCCAAGGAACTGCCCTGCCTGTTGATATCCAGGTGATTGTTCCCCATCAGCCCAGTCAATGCTCACTTCATATCAGTTTTTACCCACATATCCAAATCACAGAGGTAGTTTCACTTTCTTCAACATATAGAGTCCATCTTCTCATTGAACCATCTACTCTTCTGTGCAATGAAAACTTCCTGCTCTTCCTGATCTCATAGTCACTGATAGTCATACTCCAGTTCTTAATTAACTCCACAGATCCAGGCTGGATACTACAGGCGGAATTCTTGAGCAATTAGAAATCGCGGTGACATCTGCAATTTACTGCTGTGTTAAATTAATAATGGCAATGATAAAGATTAGATGGTATTCACACTGAAAGGATTAATGTGTTGCCATTCAAAGTCCAAGCCCTGCTCCATTTTTGTAGTATACTGCATTTAAGGAGGTCTGCCTGCTTCTATAAGCAGTGCATACCCACACCTACGCTTCTGCCTAGAACAGAGACCATTAATGAAGGAATAAGTACATGTAATATGTTTCCTACAGTGCTGCAGCCAGCTCATCCTTCAGCAAAGAACTTCAGTGAACTTTGACATGTTCCGCCTTTGACATGTGATGATTGGTCATCCAAATAATTGATACATGTTGGCTTGCCTAGACTAACTGGCCTACGGTAATTTTAATCTCATTTTTCTTCTTTTAGTAATCTATCTTGTGTTTTGGATTTGTAGCAATTCAATTTTCTTCATTTAGTCAGGGACTGGTGGGAGTTTTTGGTGTGGGGGGGAAGAGCTGGTGGAGGGGACTGGCAAAGGTGAGGACTGTCAAGGGAACCTCCTTTATAAGTCTATGAACATACCCATGGAAGACCATGGAAAGGTGATGTCTTAGTTACAGTTTGCGCTGGATGTTTCTCAAGAGTTGAATCTCCTATGATACTGTTTGGACCTGACATTATTCATCCTCCAAGTCGGAGATGCCAGCCCATAGTTCTCAAGCCAAGTTTGACCCTTGGGAGTGTTTAGCTTGGCACAATGGCCTGTGCGGTTACAGAGCACATGGTGCTTGGTGAGGTTAGTTCTCTCCTGTAAATAAGATTGGGGATCTTGAGGAAGCCTAGGGGGTAGGTAGCAGAAATCAAGGAAAGTTTCATAGTGGAGCCTGTGTGTGGGAGTGTGGGGAGCATGAAGAGAACTGAGGTCCTGGGGAATGGCATTCTGACAAAGAAGCAAGACTTGATGGAAGGAGGCGTTGGTCAGAGCGAAGATCATGTGCCCGTGATCTGTTTTAATAGTGGGGAGAGTGACCAGAAAAACTAACTGGGAACTTGGGATGTGATTAGAAAAGGGATAAATATTTAGGAGGAGAAACCAAAAGGAGAATGAAGGTCTGGAGGGTTAGGATATAGAGTGTATGAAGTGGTTAGAATATATATATCACATACTGTAACTATATAATAAAAGCTTTATTATCCAGCATATCAGTGCTGCTCTCCAGTAGAGTAATCTCTAGAGGGAGCGCGTGGCTAAAATTGGAGCCCTGCTGAAGGAGAACATTGGCTAAACTGAAGAAGTGTGACATGTATATCCTGGCCAGCATGGGGTGGGAACTCAGTGAGTGCCATAATAGCTCAGTTGTTTGCACTGATAATCATCTAGCAAGTGGAAGTCCGTGGCATTAGCTTCTCAGTCAGTGGAGAGGAAAGTAGGTCCATAGTGAGAGTACTGATGTGAAACAGAATGTGCAAATAGATTAGCAGCAGTAAGAAAAATGTAAGTTAGTAAATGCTCAGATTCATGATAGAGGTTTACCCCGCTATCCAAAGGTAGAGCGTTCCTATGAAACCCTTCATAAGCCGAAATGGCAGAGTGAAGAAGTAATTGCCATTAATTTATATGGGAAAAATTTTTGAATGTTCCCAGACTCAAAAAATAACCTACCAAATAGCACATAAAACCTCAAATAACCCTAACATATAGTAAAAGCAGGAATGATATGATAAATACACAGCTATATAAAGTAGAAATAATGTACGTACAGTGTAGTTTCACTTATCAGAATTGGAAAGATTGAGCTAAAACCGCTTTGTAGAAAAAAATCAGCAAGTACACGCATGTGCACACACCTGCCCACGCAAGTCTTGGTAGTCTTTCTCGGGGTAAACACAAGTTTAAAACAGGCATCTTTTCTCGTAAAAGTGAAAATACTCTTTCTGGCATCTTCCCCCTTCCTTACCAGTCCTGAAGAAGGGTCTCGGCCTGAAACATCAGCTGTTTATTTATTTCCACAGATGCTGCCTGGCCTGCTGAGTTCCTCCAGCATTTTACGTGTGTGTTGCTTGGATTTCTAGCATCTGCAGAATCTCTTGTGTGTATGTCTTTATTGTCATAGTTAAAGCACCTCTTTTGCAGAAAAGTACCTCTTTTATATTTAAATATTATAGCAGAAATTTTGGATTTATTGGCACAGCTAGTGTATTTAATTGATTTGTTAAGTATAGTTTGTGTTGTAATACTGAGAATTAGAAATGAAATAGAATTATGTTGATTGCGTTCTTATGCATTTTATAAGTAATTAGTTACTTATTTTGCATTTAAGCAGTTCATTAATTAGTATAATTCAATCCATGTTACTGGTTATGACAGATTGTTTTTAAGGGTATAACAAGATATTGTATGATGCATATGCATACCTTTAGAACCATGTTTCATGTGGTATGCCATCTGCCTGCAGAGTGTGGAATCTTTCAAAATTAGAAACTTTGAACTTACTCCGTACATAAGTTCAAATCCGTTAATGATGCTGATTGGCACTCTCACTTTGTTAGGATCTGCTACAACCTATGAAACTTCATGTTGTTTGCATATCCAGTATGTGTGAGTAAAATTATTCACATGATGTCAGAGGTTTCCATGAATCCAGAACTTTAAAGAAAGTTTAAAGAAATTTTATTTAAGTTTAAAGAAACCTATTTGCATTTTCAATTACTTGTACAGAGTTAAAACTATGACTCATGAATTCTGTAAATTAGATCGGAGCAGATAATAATAGTTCCTTGAATTGAGACTGAACAGATTTGTAAATGAGAAGGGGTACTCAGAATCCAGAGGGAGAAGTGGTGGAGAAAGTAGTCAATCAAACGCGGGTACCTGGGATCCTCACTGGGTGGCATGGAAGCAGAGCCTGGAAGCCATGTGGCACAAGATGGCGGCAGAGACAAGCTTGCACAAAGGACACATGGATATATTGACAACCACACTTCAACCATGGCCATAAATATGTTTTAACAACAACCAAAAATATGTTTTATTTGTAAGATTTGTAAGACTTGTAGAGTATCTTCTGAGAATTTTATAGCTGGATTAAACCTGGAAATTCAGAAAAATGAGTTATTGAAGACCCTGAAGTTCTGCTTCAATATAACGTTCTATATGTTTACTTGGAGTAGTCCGGCATTCAAATCTGATAATTTTGAGACAGTAGAATAATGTGCTGACATCCATTTATCCACTCTTCTGTTTTGCATGAGGGATCATCTGACAGATGAGAAACCGAAACCTAAACATTATGGAATCAGCACAGTTTTGGGCATGGAACGTCGTGCATGACAAATCTTTCAGAGTTTTTTTGAAGGGGTAACCAAAAAGGTAGATGAGGATGGAATAGGTGATATCAACTTGGAGCTTAGTGAGGCCTTCAAAGTCCTGTGTGGTAGGCTGGTCTGGAAGTGTAGGAATCCAGGGAGAGCTGATTAGGTGAATTCAAAATTGACTTCAGAAGTCAGAAGTTGGAATGGAAGGTGATGACTAGTGGTGTGCGACAGTAATCAGTGTAGGGACCCTTGTTATTTGTTATTGAATTAAATGATTTGGATGCGAATGCGCAAGGCCTGACTAAGCTTGTGGATGATGAGATTAAAAGGTGTTATTCATCATGATGAAGGTCATTGTCGATTACATGGAAATCTTGATTATTTCAGGACGTGGGGCATGATGCACCATCAATAACTCTCTGAGACGTGAGGCGAGATATCGGCTTTTATTGACTGGAAGAAAGAACAAGCAGCAATTGACCACCATGCTACATCCTGGAGACTGAGAGGCAGGGCTCAGGCCCCAATCGCCTTTATACCGGGGTCTGTGGGAGGAGCCACAGGAGCAGTCAGCGGGGGGGGGGGGGGGCATGTCCAGACAGGTATATGTAGTTCACCACAGGGCAAGAAGTGGTAAATGGATTTCAATACAGATAAGTGTGTGGTGATGCATTTTGTAAAGTAAAACCTAGTGCCCTGCCATTCATATACTATGAATAAGAACAGTTCAGCACAGAAATAGGCCCTTAAACCCACAATGTTGTGCTGAAATGGTGGGACACCAGGGAGTGTAATGGAAGAGAGGAACCTAAGGATACAATTGCATATTTTGTTGAAAGTGCCACCATAGATGGAAAAGGGTGATGAAAAAGACACTGGCCTTCATCAGTCAGGACACTGAGTATAGGAGCTGGCGCATTATACTGCAGTTGTATGGCCACACTTGGAGTACTATGTAGAATTTTGGTCTGCCTATTGTA